>NC_141394.1:52086105-53286105 GCF_034619465.1 Leptosomus discolor | reverse complement strand
TCTGTCTAGCAACGAATGGTGATTTAAGGCAAGGCTCAGCATTGCAGATTGCAGCATCTATAAGGCAGCTAGTCTGCTTGCTGTCTCTTGCTGGGAGCATTACCCATGCTCCAGTGCCCTCATGATGCTGCTGGTCAAGCTCAGGAGTGCAGAAGAAGTGAGCAGGAATGAGAACTTCCCTGGGCCTGCCTGTCTGCAGTGAGACTGGATGAGAAAAGTTTACCATTGCCTGGGGTAGCAAGTTACGGGCCATTGATTTACTGCTCTTTCTTTTTACTGCTTTTCTTTCATAGGAATAAGGATGTAGTCCTCTCCACTGGAGGAGGAGTCTTTCATCTGCGGGTGACGTGCACAGCCTGCTTTCTGCTTTTGCAGTGCTTCAGCACGTCACACAGTCATTAGCCTCAAACCAAGCCCTGAAACATGTCTGTTCCTGACAGAAGACCTTGCTGCAAGGTGAATAAGCTCAAAACAGCTCAAGCCAGGAGGGAAAGCATCTAACCTGCTATGCAAGACTGGGAAATGGAGTCCTGAAACTGTGCCTGGAGCAAAAGCCCACCTGTTCTGCAGACCATCTTTTCGTGCTCTCCTGTAAAAAACAGAGACACTCTGAACTGCTGCCAGGGTAGGTGTATGGGCAAAAGTAACTTGTAAGCCAAATTCTTCATTCCTTAGAACTGAACACCAGTTTCAACTGTGTGATGCTAGCTTTGCTTATTCACAGCTTCACAACATGTCCTCATTTAATACTTTACAAAATGTCACTGAAGCTGCAGGTATGCACCCTGCACACCAAGTACATTGGAGAGAACTTAACTACATGCGATGTGGCTTTCATTATCCTTACTGAAACGACAACACAGCTGCTTCCTGTGTATGACAAATGTACTTCTTTCAGTCGGGGGTGGGGTTAAAAGAGGTGATTCGGAGTTACCGGCCAACTGCACACACTTTGCAACATCTGGGCAGACTCAAACAATTCAGTGGGATTTGCCTAAGGAGGAGGGCTGTGCAGCTTGAAAGCTGCAGGAGGGGTAGCTCTGCCTTCTGCAGGGTGGTCGAGCCTAGACCCCTGTTCAGCAAGCTCCTGTATCCCTGAAAGCTTTTCCTTTCACTCCCTAAGTGCCAGATATGTTTTCAAGACTGGAACAATTTGGGATCCTTTCCTCCCTTGCAAGGGGATCTGCATGTCTATTTTTCCATGTACACATACCCATTTACAAAAGGGAGGTATTTAGAGTTGAGTCTGTGACAAAGCCTGGATTTAATTAAGATGTCAGTGCAATGAATCAAGCCAAAAGAAAGAACTGCCAGAAAATACAAATCTTTCCTCCCACTCCCCTTCAGCAAGAGGACGCAATCTGTGGACTTACCGTGGCAGCCCCAGCCACATAATCCAGGAAGGTGACCACTCACTGCTCTCAGATGTTGCTTGCGTGGCCTCGGGGGGTGGCAGGCGGCCCCGCTCCTCCTGGGCTTCGCATGCTCTCATCTCTAGGGCTTTGAGCACCACTGATGAGTTGGTGTTTTTCAGCAAGGCGACAGCCTCGCTCCGGCTGACCCCCGTCAGGTCAATCCCGTTCACGTTCAGGAGGATGTCACCTGAGACCGATAAATTGGATGATAAAAGACCCTGCAAGTGTTTCCAGGATCCTCTCCCCACCCCCATGAACAAGTGAGTCAAAGTCACGGGCAAGAACTTGCTGCCTGATGAGACTGTTTGTTAATACTATCGTTTAATGTGGATGTGAAGCATATGCTAGTAAACGTGCCTCAATCATGAGGGAAGGGGCTAGATCCCCACACACAGAAGCATCACCAGGCCGGACAGAGGCTTTGGTCCTGGCTTCTTGTCATGTCATGTGCTGCATCCAGAGCTGAATGGCACAGCTGGGGTCCTGCTGTACCAGCAAGCTTTGGTGCAGGCACCTGATGCTAGTCCAGGTCGCCAAAGCCAATTTCCAGCTAACAACTTTTGCACTCAACCTGAGCTTGAAACCTGAAAGTTTGAAGCTGGTTTTCTCTCAGAACTCCCTAAGCTGAGGACTGCCACTCCAGCTGGCTCTTTGTAAAGTTTGCTATGCAGAATAACATATTATTATTTTAATGTTAATGCCTGTTTGAATGGCCGCCAGCCAAAACATGTTTCTGTATGCCTTATTTATAATGCAGGCGCAGCAGCTTTGGAGAAAAATGCAAAGTTGACCTCAATTACTACAGGGAGAACAATAAAGACACCATTAATGTCATGCAAGCAGCCACAGTGCCAAGTGCTCCGCTACCCTCTGTGGTATGCTCCAACGCCAGGGCTTCCCCAGGTACCCTCTGTGTTTTGCCTACATATTTCTGCAGGCAGGGGCTGTACTCACCAGCAGTCCAGGCAGCACGTCACGAACATTAACCTCTTCTTGTGGTTTCCCCTATGAGACAGACAACAGCCTAATGGCTGCTCTAAACCATGGAGGCTTGTAGTGCTGTTATAACATCACGTATTCATTTGTTTCTAATTTTATCAAATTAACTAGGCTGAATTTTCCATGCTGCCTCATGATGAATATTTTTTGGAAAATATATCCCACTGAGAGGCAGTCATTTCCCAGCAGGAGGAAAGTGGAAACCTGCTGTTTTGCTCCTGTTGTCATGTTCTTACATGAGTTTTGATGAGCAGCCATAGCTCCTGCAAAGGGGAGTTTCCCATGGGTGCCAAGCGCTGCGACCCAGGCTAATGGGGCTTGGCTGGGCTGCAGCTGTTCTGCCCCACTTCTGGGTGCCTTCACTTCTTTCACACTCAGGGTTTCCCTCCAGCTTCTGGGCAGTGACTGGGCTGAAGGGCAAGGGGAGGGGAGCTGTGTGGTTGCTGGTTGCAGGGTACTGAGGTACTTGGCTCTTGGAGATGTAACATCCCGAAAGCTAAGAGTTTCACCATTCTTCTACTGCCTATCTATTCCTGCAAAATCCACTGACGAAACATGCCCCTCGTCTTACTCAAACAGCTTATTCAGGCAGAGGGGGAGAAGCTATTAGTTGTAACACTCTGTTACATCAAGAGCAAAATGGAGCTATAAAGCCAATGTTTCCAGACACGTTATTGAGCCACAAGGCACTAACATTTCTTCATATATGATGGGTATTCTGCTCCTTTATATTTCTTTCAAAGCCATGAATGATGTGACAAACAAGCACAAAAATTTACATTAAAAACCCATGAAGACTGCACAATGAAATTTCCGTAGTTAGGAGATGGTGGTGCAAGCTCATTTTCCTGTGAAAAACTATAGGGTTTTTTTTGCTAACAGAATATGCCTACATCCCAGTTCACAGAGATGGTTACTGCTACCTTTTCTGGTAGCTGACTTGAGACCTTCTAATCTGACACATTCCAGTAACTATGGGATGGCTGAAGACGTCAGGGTGTGACGCTCTTTCACTATACATCTGTTTTTCAAAGGAAGCCTTTGAATTAAAGCAGGCTTTCAAAATCCCCTCTTTTTACCTGTTTTTATCCTGCTGTCTCTGCTGATAACTCCTCCAGGTTCGACACTTATCACATAGATAGGCAAATCCCATTCCCGGTTAGATGCTCCGCCTGCTACAGTCATTCCCAGTGATTCTGTGTGATCTTTCCGGACAGCCACCACCTTCTCATGACAGGTGACAGCATGAAGGGTGCTCTGTGATGGAGAAAACAGCAACAATAAACACAGTGGGCATGGGGACCTCCCTGACAGCTTAGACAGTTTCTACTGAACTGAATATTCGATGAGGGAATACCAAAGCACTTCACAGCCGCCTGCCATGCCTGGCCAGATGGCAGGCATGACTCTCCCCAGGGCTTAGGCATCTGTGGAGTCAGAGCTACCACAGAGATAATCTGTGCTTTAACAGTTAAAGTCAGGCACTGCTCCCACCAAATTCAGAAGTGTTTTAGTGTTGAGACTAATAGAAGTAGATCTTTGAAATGTAAGTAAGGGGAAAAAAAAAACAAAAACAAAACTCTTGATATTAATATCACTGATGGTCCGCATATCTTGACTATCAGGTCACAGTTCTTATCTTGCTGCTTGCAGTCTGAACATCATCTGTATAGTTAATGAGAAGTGGTCCACCTGGGTTAAAGGAATAAAACTCTTGGGTTCAGATGAGAAGATAGACACTTCATTTGCTCTTCCAGATTTCTGTGTTTCTATATAAGTTACTGGTGGGAATACACTCGAAGAATACGTGTTTCTGTTCAGGAAAAGAGAAGGACATTTATAGAATCAAGAACCAGCAGCTTTCAGGGTGCTCTTCCTAGTGCTAGTGCTTAAAAGGACACTTTGGGACAGCCATTTCTACTGTCTGAGGACATTCATCCCCATATTCTTCCCTCTGAACAGGAAAAGTTACATACACATCGCTGATCATGCAGTAACTATGAGCGAGGATGAAACAAACTCACAGGTGGCCTTGGGATGGAGAGACAACACAAGCTGCATCAAAACCTGTGAACTGAATGTCATGTTTACAGTGCATCCAGCTCTTACAGAAGAGTTGGAAATACAAGGGTGCTTCTCCAGAAAACCTGGATTTAAATGTTAATTGCTTTGAGTTCCTTAAGTGTTTAATAAGCTGTGCTCCTGGCATCAACTCCTGAAGATCCCAGCCTGTCTTGCAGAAAAAGCACCATCCATTCCAGTCTCATGTGTAGATATAAGAACATGCTGCTAAATACATTTCAAATGTATATTAAAAAGACTCCCAACCTTCTCATTCATAAGTATGACCTCACCTTTATAATGTGCAAAAATAATCTATAGAACTCATTTAAATCCACATTAATCCCTTCTTAGAAATCCAAGACCCCACAAAGACATTCCGCCTCTATTCCTGGGCCACGAGCACAGAAAGTGGAGCAGGCAAGTCCATGGCTGCTCCCGCAGTGGTGGAGATGGATGGAGGAAGACAAGGGAAGGGAGTTTTTATGGGAGTAGGGCAGACTATATCTCTGTTTTGTGTTTTTTTTAAAGGTATCTTTGGTGGAACTCACTCCACTTCAGGATTTCTGTGATGCAACATTGACAACAAAATCCAGAACCTTTTAACAATTTAGCCAAGGATTTCTAGATGCTTGAGCAGAACAACAGTGGCTACCACAGAGATCCAGAAACAAAACGCAAAGAGCTCAGTGGAAAAGGTCTTCTCGTAGTCACTGGGACAAAACCCCAACTGGTATAGTCGTTTGGACATATCACGTGTCATCCATGCAGAACACAGGCACTGTGTCAGACTAATTTGGCTTATGGCTTGCAAATGAACCTAAAAATTTCTGAAGGTTTTACAACATTCCATTTTAAAAAAAATATAAAAGTTCTAGTCCAGATCGTTTTAACATTTCACCTTTGTCTTTAAGGTATAAATGTTTTAAACATAGTAGTTTTATCTTTGTGCAAACTAAACCAAATATTTCATCCATGTTTGTTCAAAAACATTGTCCTTTTTCCCTTGCAAAGGAACGACTTTTCATCAGGAAAATGCCTCTTCCTGAAGCACGTGGGATAGGGACACTACAAATTTTCACAAAAACGCAGTCTGAAATTTTGTAGCAAAACATGAAATTAGAATCAGACTTGCAGCTCCGAGTGTTCAGAGCAATCCTGTTACTTATGCAGTATCCATCATGTCTCAGACACCAAAAACATTAGCTGATAAAAGAACTAATGCTCTGTTTTTGAGGAATCAGTGCAGAGAGAAGCAGATTTCAATGCAGTGCTTGGTAGTGTATTGTCCAGTTACATTTCAATGAAGAATCATAAAAAGCACTGGTACTTGTGTGTTCAACTGTGCAGGACCAGTTTTCCTTTGAAGCTACTCTTCCACATGTCATTTTTTACATAGTTGCAGATAGAAAGGAATTGAGGCGACTCTGTTGAGACAAAGGCAGTGATGAAAGGAAAGTAAAGCCTTCCTTAGTAAACACACGTAGAGCTTTCTTGGAGGTACAACTGATAATGAGTAAACCAGTTA
Organism: Leptosomus discolor; assembly: GCF_034619465.1. NCBI lineage: Eukaryota > Metazoa > Chordata > Aves > Leptosomiformes > Leptosomidae > Leptosomus > Leptosomus discolor. The sequence continues at coordinate 53,280,102 of NC_141394.1, read as the reverse complement.
GAAGGCAATGTTTATCAGTGACTGCATGTCAATGCATTCTCTTCTAAACAATTGTCCTCCTCTGTCATTCTGAAGTGACCTCGGGGGTCAGGGGAAGAAAAACATGACAGTTCATCTCCTCCTCTTTTTAAGTTTTTTTCTTTTCTGTATATTTACTGGAAAATAAATATTTACAATAGATTATCACAAGATCAAAGCCATGATATGTATCTTGCAGGCAAAAGACGTAGCTGTGTCTGTCTGGAAAATGTACTTCACCTGAAGGCTAACCTGCTCATATAGTCAGGAAACGTCGCCTCCTCAAGCAACAGGGTGACAGATTTACTAGACAATTTGTTAGAAAGGAGCAAGAAAACAGTTCCAATCAAAAACAAGTGCTATTTAACTAATGGCAAAGCTCCCACTCACTTCAAAGAAATCCAGTCTGGCCCATTTACTCATTACAGCCTGGCTTAACAACCTCAGCTCCACAAGAAAGTGTTTCTGACATCTTCTCTTTTCTGAATCCAGGCAGCAGCCAGAACAGTTTGGGCTGCGCCTCCCCTGTCTCTGTACATAGGAAAACAGCTTGGTGAGAGCCTGTGCGGGACCAATCTCCTGGCACACCATATGCCCAGCATCACTGCCACCAGAGAAGGACATGGTCACTACAGACCGTCCTCCTCTTTCTCCAGTGCCTTGTTATCTGAGTGGCTGATTGCCGCTGGCATTGGCCTGAAAGAGAGTTGCCTCCTTGTGAGTTCCAGATGGATGCAGGTTGTCATGAGGGCAATGGCTTGGCCAAAAGCAGTTCCTGAGCCGTCATATGAGCAAGATGGCGGCTGGAAGCTAGAATTCATTCTTGCTGCTGAATATAGCCAAGGCTTGAGAGCAGATTTCAGCCCATGTTTGCCTACATGCTCTACAGAAAGAGCTGCTTTCCTCAAAGAGAGCATTCCTGACCTGCTAATACCACCTCCTACAGTAAGCTCAAGGGACAAAAAAAAAAACCAACTTAAAATTAATCAGAATTCACATCAGTTGGCAATCTCTCTATCAATCACACATAATAAAGCAATCCCACTGATGGCAGCAGGCAGCAGAGTCATCAAACCACGCACACATAGGAAACTCCCTTGGCAGTAACGTCTGGCCAACAGGCAAGCACTGCCTTGGTTTTCAACAGGAGCGCGTGCTGTGTTAGGACACTGTACAGGCCAGTGTTACTCCTGCACTAATGTCTATTTAAAAACAAATAACATTCTAAGTCTGCCAAATCATTGAGCTTAAAGATCTTGAATTCTGAATGATGTTCCATTAAACCTTCAGCGAAAAAGCATGAGAAATTCAAACTGACATACTCATACCCTATAAAAAGGCAAATAACACTCCAGTGATGATTGTTATCACACCAAAAGCCCCCGGTCCCTGAGGCTCATCATGTCCCCTGGCTGTATGGATCTCCTGATCTATTGCCAGAGCATTTTCTCTGATATAAGCCATTCACTGCACACAGACAAAGCTAAAAGGATCTAGGAACAGCTCAGAATTTTCTTTTTTTTTTTTTTTGGCTGTGATCTTGCCTGGAAAGTGCCCAAATGGTGGCACTGGACAGAAGCCCACGGCAGCACGCCCACTCAAGGACTTACGTAGCACTCATCTCATGTGGCAAACTGGAAATCCCCCTAAAAGCTGTGACCTATGCAATGAAAGATAATTCATTAGTCTTTAAAAGACTGTTGCAAGGTCAACATTGGCCCTTCAATCTCACAGCTAGCCAAAATAATGTTGAATCTACCAAGAATTCCCATCTAACACCTCTTGGTACAGGAAGAGAAAGTGAGGATCTAGGGCGGTTTACGGAAGACAAGTTATGTCCCCAAATAATCACATGGTATCAAATAATTAGATCAACATGGTACAGCTAACAGGTGCTCAGAGCTTTGCTAGAAATCATACAGTAGCAGCACAAGCTAATTGTTGTCCTACACATATCTCCCTAAGGAAATCATTACTTCATTAGGAAGTAATGCCTTGCAGATGCATGAATAGTTGGGCACTGGGTAGTAGCTACCGAGCATTGACTCTGCTTTCTGGTTTAACTCCTGCTGATTCAATCTCACCTAACATGGGCTGTGATTGTGACCTCATGGGAAAGGAAAACCAGAAATACATAAATAGACACTAGTATATTTTTTACACATAAAAACACTGAATAATGTAGCTTTTTTTTAAAAAAAAAAAAAAGAAAAACTGCAAAAAATGGGTACCTTTTGAAATGCAGAGCTAGGCTTGTCTCCTGGCTGATAGCTGTGCATCCAATCTGACAGGGGGTTCAGTCCAAAGGTCCCTTTAAGGACACATCTGGTTGCCCATTGGGATGGATTTAAACCAGCCCTGCCTGTCTGCCTCCCTGATGCACCCGTGGTAGGGGTGGACAGGGGACCAGCCCACAAGGGTTTGCGTAAGTGGTGACACTCAGAGCAATTAATGCAAATTAGCCAGGCGCATGACTTTAAATTTAGTCAAATAAACAAATTCAGCTCCTGCAAGGACCTACCTTGTTCTGTCTATAGTGGAAAGAATAATGTTGAGTAGATTCAGAAAGGGTGTTTTCAAAGCTCTTGCTGCGTTTGTTTCTGCTTTAAAAGCTTATATATTTGACCATGACAGTCTCTCTGCCTTATGCAGAGAGCATATTGCAAACCTAAATGCACTAAATACACGATGTAACCGGGTACAGAGCAGCGGCTGGAGGGACAGTTTGGTAACCAGAGCCGTATTTGGGTGAGATTATTGCTCTGTGCCACGTGGCTCTGGGTCGGGTCCGCCTGTGCTGCACATTGCCGGCTCCTGTAGTCCCCATATCCCATGTGAGTGCCAGGTGCTGCCAGAGCAGAACCAACGTGTTTTGGATCCAAAGCTCCACAGAAAGACAGTATGCTTGCAGCGGCTGTGGAGACCACAGCCACCGTCTGCCGCTGAACTGTCAGCCAGGTCAGAGCATGGGTATCTTGAGAAATGAGCAACGGACTAATAATTACCATGATTTTCAAGCAGCTTATGGGAATCTCTCAGGTCAGCACACAAAAGCTTTTTGCCTGAAGACTTTGCTGCAGATGGAGAAACTTCAGATAAACCTCTTATTTTTGTTGGAGTGCATTGCCCTGTGCTGGTTTACACCACTGGCCAGGTCCATGCCCATGGCCAGGGTGCTGTGAGCTCGTCATCTCCCTGCCCCACCACTGCCTTTCACCTTCTCCTTCCCTCCCCGTCCCAGATGGAGTCAGGGCAGAAGCAGTGTGTAAATAATGAGGAGCACAGCTTTCATGGTTGTATTGCAAAATAAGACATGCTTCTTCTGGTGACAGAAACAGAAGATAACACCCCGAGACACTAAAGTGCTAGCTGCCCTCCCAGTCCCCTATCCCACAAACAGCAGAGGAACCACGCGAGCGCTCGTGCCCTCACCTTGCCAGGGTTGTTTCTCTCGGCAGGACAGGGCTGCGGGCTGCCGTTGCTGTAACTCCAGCCTGTCTCCTGCAAGATGTCTGGGGTCTGCTGCCTGGTCTGCCGTGACACAATGAAGTGAACCTGCTTCTCGCTGGCCTGTGGGAAAAGGTACAGCATGAATCCTGCTGCCCTGGTGAAATAAACCCCTGCACTTCAGCTCCAGAGGATTCATAAAACATGGGTCCAATTTAAGCATGGTTTGGATTTCCCACTAACATGGCTGCAAGGACATAAAGTTCAGGTCAATAAAGTCCATAAAGATTTACTGCCAGCTACTTAATACTTCTCTTGAAAATGTGGTGTTAACTGAAAAACCCTTCCTATATGCCCAAATTTTGGCTGGAAGCAGTGATCCACCATGGTAAGTGCTGATCAGCTCTTGTGCACACCTGTGTATGCCACTGCAGGTCAGCAACGCGCCTGCCACAGGAGAAAGAGAGACAACCAGACCTGCTGCTGGGAACTCTGGGAAAAAATGCAATTAACCCTGTAATGAGGGATCTGCTCAAGCCTTGGCTGGTTAAAACAAAGAATAAATGACGTAACTGAGTCCACCTGCATGCAATGAGAACAACAAATGTAAGGCAGCTTAAAGAATGGTGTTGTGCAACAATTTTGAGAAGTAAAATCCTAGAGCACAGAGAAAGAGGGAGGAGGGCACAAACAAGCAAAAAACCAGAGTACTGGAGTCTAAAGTGGGAAACAAGTCCAAACTCTCACTCTGGGAACAGGAACAGCATAAACAGTTAACCCAAAATAAGCTCAAAATGCTTCTGGGCCTTTTTGCACAACACAGTCATAATACTTATGATCCCGAGAGGTGCCACAAAGCTTCTAGTGAGTTACATTTGCTCATTATTTTTAAGGTGTTCTCTGTGTGCCTGATATTAGTGTTATTAATTCTGTGTACAGGTGGTTTTTTTTCTGTCTTATTGAAGCACCACTGTTTCCCTAGAAGCAAATGGCTTCATTCTTCCCTCAGTGAGGCTCATATGAAACTGTTCAAGACAACAATGATGCAAAGATAGAGAGCTGAGAGAGAGTGGGGTTTAGCTGGATAAATCGTAGATGTCTGACACAAGGGCAAACCAACATCCTCAAGAGAAGTGTAGAAATAGCCTCAAAGCATACTCAGAAGATAAAAAAATATGATCCTCTAATCTCATTCTCTCCAGGCTGAAGACCCTGATGTTGTGGCGGGCAGGAGAGTCTCTTAAGGGCCGGTCTCCACAGTGACTCCTGCCTGCTCACTCACAGGCTATTAGTGAGGAACTGCTCGGTATCTAACATGGACCACCCCACAAGCATGCCTGGAGGTCTGCTCCCCCTGGGGCTGCAGTAGCAATGCTTGTTGGTACCACAGCTCCAGGGGCATCAGACCTCCAGACTCGCTTGCTGGCACACTGACGTGCACAGCTCGCTGGGGAGAAGCTCCAAGGAAAGCTGGTGTTGAACAAGCAGCTGGAAACCAAACCCAGATCCAGTTGTGCTATTGAAATCAAATCTCCTGCAGACAATTAACAGAAGCCAGAAGACGCCCCTGGGCTTTTTGTTTTATAGTTTGGTTTGTGTTTTCTGGAGCTGGATTCAATAGTAGTAGCTGAGAGTTAAAAAGTTATTTTGAAAAATGTCACTGTTGTTAAAAAAAAAAGCAACCTACTCTCCTAAACCTCCGACTTCAAGCCTGAAATCTGCATGTTCAGTTTGTGCTGTTGCCAAGGAAGGCGATATCTTAGTAAAAAATGTGCGCTTCTGTATTACTTTGCCAATGTCTTGGGAGATGCTATTTTTTTCACCAGCAACTCAAATCTCCACAGCTTCATAAAATATCGTTTGATACATACACATGTATTTCAAAATAACTTTCTAGGTATTTTTACCAGGTCTGTATTTATAGAATGTTAATTCCTGGACTCTGGACTCAACAGGTACCCAAAAGCAGAATGTTGTATCTTGTGAGAAAGGAAACCGCCCTGGTCCCTAGTTTGTAATATGATTGAGATGGAACTGAACAATACAAGACTAAACCTCCTAAGGCCATACAGCCCCATGAAAATCCAGTTTTCTCTAAAACAAACAACTTCAACTTACGCAACTTCTGTTTAAAACTCATCTGCTGCCACATGGTTAGTCTCAAAGTTGGTTATTTAGAGGAAGGTTGTAAATGTGATTAATTCCCATAGAACGACTAGCAAAAGTTCAACAAGAGTCTCTACTACAATGCCACATTTGTCTCCAGGTCAGTTAAGTTGAGTAATTTCTCAGAAGTCCAGCATGTTTTAAAAAGTTATCCAAACAACAAGACCAGCTTTTGTCTTTATGTACTTCCATATAAAAACCCATTAACATTTCTGCTGATCAGAGTATTAATTACTGCTTCATACTGTTCCCTCCATCCATCCCTCTTAAACTTGTTTTTCCCACAATTTTTTCTTGATTTTTTATGCTGAAGCAAGAATTAAAAAAATTAGGTTAACTTTGGGACTGAATGCAAATAATAGCCAAAACAATCTACTAGAGTTAGAATTTATGTTGCAGCCAAAGCAAATAAGGCAGGAATGCAGAGGCATGGTGGCAACTTCTGAGCATCTATTAGGTAATTGCATCTTAAGAAAAGGCAGCAGTGCTGCTCTCGGCAGAAGCCGCCCCTTCTTTCTCAGAAATGATGGAACACATCATGACCTGCTTTCTGCTGGTGGCAGTTGTTGTGATGGAGAGGGTGTTGTGCGCCTGTTGCAGCTGCTCTGAACTGTGGTGGGGGAAAGAGGGAGAGAGGAGGGCGAACATCTGAGGGCAGTAAAGTCTGCCCCAACCCGTGCAGCTTGGCTTGATGTGCTCACATGAGCACCCACTGATCTGTTACCTTGTTCCTTTTCTTGTCACTGCCATGGAAAACAGATGTGGAATGTCACGTTATTTAGATTAAAAGTGCCACATCTGACACAAGGCCATGACTAAAGATGACGCGACAGATGGGAAGCATCAAACTCCCAAGTGTTACGATGTGTGCACGTTCCTAATTAGCACTCATGTGTTTTCGTCATTTCAGTTCTTGTGACTGAGCTTATAAACAGCTAGACACCTAATCTACTGATTAACAACTGCTTCACATATGCTAATGTATAACTGCTAAAGGCCTGAAGAATCAGATCCATCTCAACTATTCATTATTTAGAAGTCAAAACTAATAAGATTGCACAGAAATCTGACGTTCTCCCAGCTGTGCTTGTCTTAATCAGCCACCACCACCTTTTACTGAATGTTAGTTCTGTTTTTAAAGAAACCGAGGGCGTCTTTGAATCTTCCACCACCATTAATTCGAAGACCTCAATGTACTGCGAGTGACACGCTGAGGTCTCAACAGGCAGGATACTGTTGAGAAATCAGAGGACACAGTAAAACATCCCTTCGTGTAAGAAGCAAATGCAAAACACTTGTGGCTTCAATATAATGGTTTTTCTCTGGCATAACATGGAAACAGGAAAGGCAAATGATAATTGATGAAAAAACATGACAAAAAAGACACAGGTTCCGGGAATTCTGCATTAGACAAATGTGATTCACAGAGCTCACATCAGTGCAGTGTAATCCTGGCTGTTTGGAAACCTGAGTCTCCCCTTTGATGGGCATGTTGTTTAAATTTCCAGTCATTGGTGTGCATTTCAAGCATTATTATAAATAACATCCACTCTTTGGAACCCAATAAGAGCTTTAGTTGTGTTTTTAAATGCTTGTGTGTGAATGGTCTCATTAGTCATTTTTTCCATTTCATCTCTAGGCTGCATGTGTTTTTTGCTTATGAAGCACTGTTGCCTTGTTTTGTAGCCGTAAAGAACTGTTCCAAGAATACCAATTTTTTAGAAAGGTTTTCATTCCAGACTTGTTCCCCTCCGAGAATTTAAACCTCCCCCCCAGCCCCCCCCCCCCCCCCCCCCCCTGCATTCTGCTCCCAGTTAGTGAGCTACATAAAGTAGTACAGAAAGATATTGGGCCAGAATTTCAACAACTGGCACTATGCAAGGGGATGCCATTTTCTTTACCTATGCTATAAACTTCTCAATAAAAGTTGGCTAAGGCCAACAGTGAACCTATGCTAAAGGAGGAATCTTTTCCACAAAATGCATGGTTTCAAATGCTTCTTTCAGTCCAACTCATCTTACCCTGATTATACCTGTCAGAAAGGGGAAGCAATCAGCCTGGTTTGACACCTTGTTATTGAGACACATGAAATTCTTCAATATCTGAACACTCTGCATGCCTCCAAATGAAATGTAAAATTGCAGAAGTATAATAATTACTATAAATATGAGATAAAACCAATGAAAGATTCTTGGCTTTGCTTTTTATGTTGAAGTTTTCTAAAAATTGTAGGCTATAAAGAAAGAAAACAAATGAAAATGGTTCTGGAGGGGAGGTTAGGCAGAAGCTGACTGATTATGTAGTGGAGAAAGGCACAGGTAAGAATGTTCAGCGGATTGCAGAAGCACCCCTTTAATTCTCCACATGAGTCTAAATAGGGATTTATAAAAACCACAGTTACAGACCCATTTTTTCCAAAACACTTGGATTTCCGTATGATGGATTCAGGTGAGAAATCTCTACAAGGTATGGAGTACCTTCAGTCATAAAACACACCCATGTGAAATTACCAAGTCTGGGAGGACGATGTTTACACTGAAACATGCTGTCCATTGCCTTAATCTGCTCTGGTTTGCTCCAGGGCTGCACGAGGGAGCACTGTGGCTCCTTCTGAGCTGGAGGAGTCAGGACCCAGCTGGACCCAGTGCTTCCAGGGTGCAGGCTGGCCTGCATTTTGGCAGATGGCATCACTCTTTGGTGATGCACACAGCATATGGATGTTTACATTGATCTGTACATCACAAAGCCTGATGGCAGCAGGCATCACTGCAAGAGTCCATGCCCATATTCACCCTTGTACTCACAGTGAAAGCAAGGAGCTTTTAGATGTGTGAACTCCCATCTGAGCCTGACATGTCTCCTTCTCTCCCCTAAACAGACATGTGTTAAGTTTGGCCTCTGCTCCCGATGGATGGTGAAAATACACTGTTTGGTTTTTGCAAAGTTCAGAAACCAGGATCAAAGTGGTGTGACAAACCTGTATCAGCTGGGCTGCGCTCTCCGGACTGCCGTACCGATGGTCATGCCCATTGATGGCCAACACCCGGTCATTCTCCTGAAGATGTCCATCACGGGCAGCCACGCCGCCCTCCAGTAAGTTGAAGATAAATACCCCTGGTTCATCAGCCTTGCGGACCAGCTTTATTCCCAGCTGCTCCTCCGGGCTGCTTTTGTTTAGCACAACATGAAAACTGTCATCCCTATTGCAGTGAGCATCAAAGGAAAGTCCGCTGTTTCGACATCGGTACCTCTGCTCTCGGAGCACCGTCAGTCGGAGCATGTGGCAGGGTTGCTTTAGGATTGACAATGCGTAGTTGTGAGGCACATTTTTGATGTCCATGCCATTTACCTGGAAGACAGGAGCATAAATCAGCAGCAGAAAGACTGCCTAATCTGAATTGGCACTGGAGAGGGCGGATCTATTTACACAGATGTCTTCATATGAAGTGACATGTGCTATTTCAAACTGTGTCACGCAGGAGGCCAAGTTTGTGGTGCAGAACAGTCTTCCCCCCAAGGAAAGGACACACTGTACAGATTCTTTCTGCCTTTTTTTCCCCCTTTCTCCCTGATAGTCTCCAGACATACATGTTATTTTTCAGCTTTATTATTGCTCTTTCCCAAGCTCCAATATCCTTTCAAATATCTTGGTTTTATGACACTAACTTCTGATTTCAAATCATCTTGCCAGTCTTTCCTTTCACTCCCACCACTTTCCTCTTCATTAACTCCCAGCTATTCTTGGTACAGTAAAAAATGCGTTTCCACTAATGAATCTCTAATTAAAACAAAGGAAGGCACCTCAAGTAGAAGTTTAAATGCCCTGGATATTTACTACCAATTATGCTGATGCACCACGCCAGAGAACTGGGCTTTTTATGTTTCTCAAAGTTTTCCAGGTAAGATTAACTCAGATGGTGAGCATCTGCATAACTGCCACTTCTTTAGTTTAGCAGGGGAAAAGAAGGAGAAAAAAAAGGGCTTCCAGTCAATCCTGTTATGTCTGTGTGTGTAAGAGTGACTAGGCATTACACGTTATGACTGCTAAATGAAAACCAGTTGCAAGGTTGTAATTCGTTGCTGGCTGGAAAACCTGAATCAGACAAGTTATTTCCATGTAGTTTCACATTGCACAGGTTGAACCATTTAAATATTAAGAAACATCTCGAAACTGCAACAGAAATATTCCCCAGCACCAACAAAAGTGATCGTCTGGCATTTGTTTTTGCAGACTGCCTGTGTGGGCGTGACGGTGCTGTCCCCACTGCGTTCTGATGGGGTGACTGCACCCCTACAGACACAGCTCAACTAACTTTAAGTTGCCAGCTTGGGTACCACAAACTGCGTGAGCTGCACCAGCATGGAGCTGAAGTTGCTGGGAATCCTTGGTAAATCCCCAGGCAGTCAGCCATGGCCAGAGAGAGCCCACATCATGATCCTGAGAAATTCCTTTGGCTGCAGTCTGTCAGACACGAAGCAGAAGGCATGTCAATGCTGGCATGCCTCAAGTGTCCTCAGCTACCACTGGGGTCAGCAAAAGCTAGGAAAGCATGGTGGCTTACAGGTGGTGCTCTGAACTTCAAAGGACAGTATCCTTAATAATTACTCACATGAAATATGTAGTAGAAGTCAGTAGGGCTGGGAGAACTACCCACTAACCCTACCAGCCAGGCATGCCACAGCAGGCAGTAAGATGGGCATCCAGAGTCCCACCTGGAAGATGACTCTGAGTTGTGCATGCCAGACCTTGCAGTGCACCCCTCTTCCAGCTCCTGTAGCCTTATCCCAGCTAATGCCAGACTGATTACTGTGGGTACCAGCACCAGTCTGTCTATGGCAGCATGGCTCACAGAGAACAAAGCAGTCTGCTCAAATGTTTACCTGTAATTTGGAAAACCTATGCTGAGCTCTTTTCCATCTCTGGCTGCTCTGTCACCAATTTTTGAGCCAGCTGATTTAAACTGCTTTGGGTATACCTGGATGAGCTGTACCTGTATCTTTTGCTTGCAATCTGAATATACCTGTGAACTCCAATCACATACCATCAAAGCATCAAAGCAAGGAAAGGAACTAGTATTTTCTGTCATCACTCTTTCCTTCTCAAGACTGAAACATTAATATAATTTAACATCCTTGCAGACCTCCAAGTCACTGGGGCAGCTGAGAGTGCAGTTCCCATTCAAAAGCTATTGCCAAATCCACTGCTCACCAGATACATGATCTTTAACCATCTGACCTAATTCTTGTTCATCTGTTACACATTTCTGCAGAAACAGGAGCAGAAGTAGCAGCCAACAGCTAATTGAATGCTGCTCAAGTTTGTTCTTAGAGATTTCACCTGTGGCTGCTGGTGGAGCAGTGCTCCCAAAATAGAGTGGGCAGCATCTCATGCTCTATGGTGCTGAATACATCATACAAGGGAGCTAGATGCTGAAATAACTTAACCCTGATCAGGACCCTATCACCTATCCTGGTGTAAGTGGGATGTAAGGCAATGAAAATCTCACTAACTGAGATTTAAGCCCACAGTTCAGTAGAAACAAACCGGGCAAACAGCCCAGCTTCTGCTTTCAGACAAAAATTTTTGCACTGCTGTGTGTCAGAAATACCAACAGTCTATTGCACTCCATTGTATTTCGGATCTACCATGTTTGGGTAGAAATCAGAGAGGCCTGGTAGTGAATAGGAAAAATAAACAAACCCATGAGCCTCAAAAACTGTTGAAATGTATGAAATCATCACAGCATGCAGAGCAACTGAACGTCTTTCTGCGTGCATTATTTTACCCACACAAACAAGAAACATCGCAAGTCTCACCTCATAATCAACTTACACCATCTTATTCTTTGTTAGGATACTTTTATCTTGTACCTCTGCAGTACTGTACCTTTAGTATCATGTCTCCAGGCAGCAATCTTCCATCTCTGGCAATTACCCCATCTCGATAAATATGCTGTATAATAATGTGAACCAAAGGAGTTTCACTGCCTCCCACAATCCTAATGGCCAGGTTTTCATGGGGATTGGTACGGTTGATTTTAATGCAGGTAATTTCCCCATCTGGAATCAGGTGATACAACCTGGGAAAACCTGGAAATGCACATTGTAAGGTATTTATTTGACATCACAGCTTTGCCTTGTTACAACATGCACTGCACAACTTCAAGTACCTGCCAATTATCCGAACTAGGTTTTATGCATGGATGTGATTTATATGAAGTGCAGAGGAAAGGATACATGTGCTTGCTGACTGGGCTTGAAGAGATCTTTTTTTAATTAATACATTCAAACTTCCTTTTTTCCCCACAAAACACAACCCTAAACCTTTGATGTAATCTAGACAGATTAAATGTACTTAAAAACCATTACACATGCTAATATTTTAAGGTAACGAAATACACTTTTAGTCACCAGAGACACCTCTGAACCAGGCCACGGTGTCTTGCTGGCCCTAGAGCAGACGGGCATGGACACTTGGACAGACATCCATCCCGGCTGTGGTGGGCTGCACACCCTGTCTCACTGGTAGCATCCCGGGCTGCCCTGTTTGCCTCTGTTTTTGGTGCCATAGCTGAGGACTGGGCGCTTGGCTTGTGACATCCAAGGAAGCGGTTTTTTTACCTTCAGTTAACCGAAAGCAAGATTTCTCAGGCAACTCAAAGCACAGAGTAACTTCCCTACAAGACCCCTCTCCTTTCTTCACTGCTTGAACTCTAGGAAGTAGTAATGACCGACTTTTACAGCAACATGTCTGTATTAAAACCACAGTATGCTTAAGGTGCCTGAAGGGAAAAAATCTCTGCTGGCCTTACCAATCTGGTTGTGGGGAAGAGCAACTAATGGTGGGCAGGGTTCCTTTCTGTATTTATAATGCACTGGATAAAAGTATTCTCCTCCCAACCCTACTTTTCAGCTGGTATGTTTGTTTTCACAGCATGTCACTAATACCTCATTTTCTTCTAGATCCATTCAAAATTTTAACCCACATTCAATTGCAAACAAAGTTGAAGTGAAAGCACCAGTGAGTTTTCTAGCACAGGTGCATCAGCCTTCAATTATTTTCAATCCCCCATAGGTGAGAGAAAGTTTTTGAATTTTTTGTGAGTGGATCCAATCCAGCGCTCATATGAAAAACCTGTAAGCCAAAAATTTAAGTGCTAATATTTTTTCAATAACCTATTTTAGAAATGAAAGAACAGTGTCTGTTACTGAATAGCGGTAAAGTGTTAAATGAAAATTAACAGAGCAGTATCTGAGATTGAATAAATATTTTCTACTACAGAATTAGCAGGCAACAAACCATCAAAGCACAAAAACCTTTTGGGAGAGAGCAAGGGGAAAGAAAGAACAGGAGAAAAATATTAAGAAACACCATGTTGCATCCCTTACCACTTCTTTGATCACATGCTCTTCGAGGTGGGAAGCTGTCTTCCTCCATGTCTGTAAAAAGCACCTACCGGTAGCACAGACTTCGACTTTGTGGTTTTACACAGAGTTGACAGGCAATAAAAGTCTATCCAGACAACTATGCAGCCTTCATCAACCTAATATCCAAGTGTTGATTTAGTTTATACTCTCATAGTAGTAGTTTCTGCGCTAATACTTTAGTTTTTTACACAAATTTACTTTAGTTTTGCACACAAATTTAATGTCTCGGGAATGAAAGGTGCTTTGTATTCCCCATACTCTTCTCTTTTCTGAACATTATTTGCCCAGATTGTAACTTGTTCGCTTCTCTCTAGCCTGAAGGGTGGATTCACTTCGGCTAAATCCAGGCCTTTAAGCCAAGTGCATAATTTGGTGATCTACTTGCTCTGGTTTCCTTTATAGTGCATGGGCACCCAAAGGGAGCGATACCCACTTCACTGCTAAATCACCCCTGGAGGTGCTAGACTTTCTCCACTGCTAGGTCAGAAGAAAGAGGCAATGAACTTTTGCATCTCAGTGGGGTGCTTAAAGTCAGACAATACAAGTACTCCCCAAAAATCACCAAATGCCTGATCCCTGCATCAGAATAAGCATGCACACTTTACACTCTCTGTGTGGATATATGGGTATTTATATGTAAAAATGCAAATGATAATCTGGATCCCCAGATCTTCTCTGCACAGATATAGGACAAATAAATATCTCTGTATATTTTGCAGACTATGAAAGTTGTCCTACAGCAGAACAGCTTCCATTTCCCATTGGGTGGTGATTCACCTCATGTCCTAACAAACTGCACTTTTTGACTCAAACACTCATTCTCCTATACTTCACCCAAAAAATTTTTCTAAAGTATTTACTTAGTTACATTTCTTGACCATGGAGAACTGTGGACTGAACAAGCTACAGATGCTCTCACATTATTTCAGTCTGTAATCAACCCAGAGCAAAATCAGAGCATAGTGGCAGGGAACAAGTCTCTACACTTATATAAGACTTACATATATCTTTATATAAGGTATAAACATAAAAGTTTCTTTGCATCTTGAACAATCCCTTAACTGGTTTATTAAGTCTTGCAGTGGCACTTGGATGACTTTCAATATGACTTTATGCAGATTCTTTTGGAAGAATTTTTATACCTAATTTCTATCTGAAGTGTGCAGTCTACAACAAAACAAATCTTCCCAAGACATTTTTCTTGCCAGTCTGCAAGTCACTAAGGTTTCTCTTTTCATAGTTAACAGGATGTACTGCCTCACCTCCTGTCTTCATTTGATCTGTATTCTTTATTGAATATAATCAATAAATTCCACCATTTTCTCTCAGATGGGCCAAGCAACAAAAATAGCTCCATGATCTCTTAATTTCTGCTCTCTCTATTGAAGACTTGACTCTTGTTTTCATCCTGAACATATACATAGATGTTTGTATTACCACCAACCTAGACTGTCATAAGTGAAAGACCAATGCCTGTTTTGATAAAATAACAGTAAATTTGACAAAGTAAATGTATAAAATACACAAATACATATTTTTTTTGAGTAAGAAAATTCACAATCACCTTTTCACCAAACAGTCTGCATACATGGTGTGCAGGTTGATCAAAATCTACCACGCCTATTTCAAGATGATGCCATGCCTGGAAAGCAATACCTTCAACATGAATTTTTCTAATGTGTATACCATACCCAGAAAAGGTGGACCTTGCTCCAGCACCCAGTTGTGTACAGTGAATGGGGCCTCAGCAGCCCAGCACGCCAACTGGGTTGAGGGCTTGTACCATTCACATATACACAGCCTGTTGTGAGGCTGGAGCATCAGTTTGCACAGACCCCGTTTTCCAGCCCTTATGCTCTTAATTAGAATTCTCTGTTCCCTTTCACCAGGTTTTCCAGAGCAGGAAAACCCAGGAGTATTGCATACCTTTCTTTACCATTTTATATTTCCAGTCCTTAAATATCGAAGAGCTGCTGAATCTAGAAAGAAGTAAACTTTCTGTCTTGTTTTTGGTGATTCTTGCAGGTTTTCCCACAGAGTGTTGTGGTTTTGTCACCGGGGGTTGTATGGAGCATTCTGAATCTGTCAATATAATAAAATGTCATCTGCATTCAGAAAGATGGTGTGTGCTTTTTCCTCAAGCAATATTCTCCTTATATTAGTGTGCAATTTTTGATATTTTCACACATCCCATTGCAGTAACAAATAACATAGGAGAGACCAGCTTTACACAGCAAACTCCACTTGTCTGGTGTGATGTAGGACACTAAGGACTCATTAGTATAGTGATCATGAGACTGTAATACAAAATGTTAAGTATGCTTAGTATTTTATCCCCACAATTTATAACATTTATAAACTTCCTTCAGCACTCAGATTTCAGCTGACTTCTGTGTGCACCATGCTCCTTCTGACAGTGCTGCCATCAGGACAACTTCTGCCTTCGTTCCCAGTATCTCGTGTGACAAAGCACCATGTAATGTTTGCTGTGACTCTTGAGTCCGTATTAATTAAAGGTCACTGTAACAGAACTGGTGTCTCAGGTTGCAAGTCCTTATTTAGATCAGAAAGTCTCACTGATGTGAGGTGCCAGCCCACCCCCGCTAATAAGTCTATCTGGGGGGAACTCACACTTATGCTTACCAGTACCTGGTCACCAGAACTTAAATGAAGCTTGTGTGACCTATTCTTGGAAAAGTCTTGTGTCTGTGAATGTCACATGCACTTGCACTAGTGTGGGACTTCATTCTGCAACTCTTCCTTCCCAATTGATTTTCATTTAGCATTTCATTCTCCCAGCGGTTTGCCATCATTTTGATTTAGTGCCTTCCATTAATTCTTCAGGGATGCTGGTCCAATGAAGGGGGTAGGTAGAAGGCAATGCCAGCTCTAATGTCTCTTCTTGCTTCTGGACATGCCTCTCACCAAGGACGTCCCAAAAGAACTTAAATGAAGCCATTGTAGAGTTGAACATGTCTCAAAAAAGTTGTGGCTATCTCATCTACAGCAGGCAAAGTTTATTTGTCTGCAGTGGAGGAATTGCTAGAGAGCCAGTCTTTTTCTTCTGGAAGTTGCCTGGCTCCTTGTCCTCGAGCAGAGTGCTTTGAACCAGTTCCAACAGCTGTTTTGGGAAATCAGAACTGCAACTGAATCAAATCTGGGGAAAACAGGAACAGCGTGGGATTCCTGCGGGGTGCAGCATTCCTGAGACTGAACCTGGGCTGCGCTGTCTTGTCTTGCATCTGGATAAGCCACTTTCTTTTCTGCACATCAAGAGCCTTAATGCCATGATGTGGTTGATACCTAGAGGCATCTGTGTTTCACTTACCTTCTTTTTCTTCATGTACCTTTCACAAACATTGAAGTATTTAAAATATATATCTATTTATATATATATATATATATATATATATATATATATATGAAATACAACAGGGCTCAGATGGCTCAGACTGAACCGTAGGAGTGAGACACACCCATACAACAAGAGAGTCTGTTTTGTACTCCTGCCAGGGGAATGGGACAACTCTGTGGGGACAACTCTGTGTGTCCAACTCTGCACAGGGGCAACTCTGCACAGGTCGGCAGATTCCACCAGTTGTCAGCGCCACGCCAGTCCTCCCCACCATGCTGTGCTGGTCCTTGGTGTCATGCCAGTCCTCCCCACTGCTTGCTGCCTTGCTGGTCCTCCCTGCCATGCAGCAAGCTCCACAAAACAACATCCCCCTCAAAGAAAAGAGAAAAAAAAACAAGCCAAGGCAAACGAAGCCAGGCAGTGCTCAGGAGGCCGGCATCCTCCCTGCACCCAGAGATGCACCCAGAGCTTCTCCCTCTCCTCCTTTCCCCCTGCTGCCCCCCCAGTTGCTTGCCCCCCTGCCTGCACGCTCCCTCCTCCTCCCCCTCATGCAACGCACACTGCAGGCACAGCAGGAATGAGCTCACGGGCAGACCCCTCTCTGCCTCCCATGAGAGACCACTTGCTGCCAGGTTCTTGAGGCTCCCACGGTGCTGCACAGAGCCGCTGCTGGTGTTCAAGGGCTTTGTGGAGCTTGCAGTATGGTGGGAAAGACCAGTGTGGTGCAGCAGGGAGGACCAGTGCAGCAGGGAGGATGAGCATGGCGTGGCGAGGTGGGGAGGAGCAGCGTGGCACCGAGGACCGGTGAAATCTACCGACTTGCACAGAGTTGTCACCACACAGAGTTATCCTAGAACCTCCTGCCAGGGCTGCCTTGGTCTTGACTGCTGCAGAGAAATAACAGATGGTGGAACTGCACCCACCACGAGACTAAGAAGAATAAGGTTGACGTTGAACAACATTTGACATCCTCAAGCAATCATAAATTCAATTTATTTTACAATGGCTTGACTGCAAAATGGAAGTGATGAAAGTTTTTGAAAACCAGCAGCACAGCTCCCTTTAACGGTAAAACTGTATAGAGGTTTTTGCAATCGCATTCCCAAATTCTTTCCTCCTAAAGCGTTAGCTGTTTTACAACTTGTATTTGTAGCTCAGTTTGAGTAAAGAGTATACATATCTATAGTCTTTCTTGGAAGTGAATTTACAGAGTGTGATGCCAAACTAAGAGCACAGTGATACAAATAAACATAGCAAAGCTGGAGCAGTCTTTGCTTGGAGATATTTTATCATTTAAGTAGATTGTCAAGGTCATTTACACCAGTAGATCCAGTCAGAAGATATCACATCTTAAATGCATTAGTGCCAGAAGGATGTCCCTGTCACCTTCCCTCACATCTCAGAATGAAACCCTCTCTTTTAAACTTTCCTAATTTTTGCTTCAGACCTGGAAAGCTATTTGTAACTGTAAGTGCCAATAATGAGATTACCCTCAGGTAGACAGCACAAGCTTGGGTGCTGCACTACAGACAAATACTTCTTTGCATGGGTTACTTACAAATGACCAAATTATTAAAATTATTAAAAAGGAGAAATTCTTAATATCTCCTTCCCCCAAACATTTTTCTCATCGGTGTTTGCACTTTTCACTCACTTCTAACAGTTTCTTTGGTTTGGGCAATGAATAGTTCTTTGATGAAAATGTCATCAAAATGTTTAAACAGAGGAACAAAGAAATAGAAATCATGAAGTAATCTTCACAGTGAAGGACTGCTACAAGCTCCAGGTATAAAATAACTTTAGACTGTAACTATTTCTCTGCTGCAATTATAACAGAAACGCATTTGCCATTATACACCATATTTTTCGGTGTCCCTGGGTAGCAAAGGAGTTTTCCAAAACCAGTACTGCATTCAGCTTTAAGTTAAGGAGAATCATGGTTATTTGAATACTTTTTCTCCCACATCAGGAATGATTATTTTGTCTTGCATCCTCACAGTCATACTACAATGGAGCATTGGCCAAGTAGACATATCAGGTTCAGGTTAAAGGCACCTACATACCCTGCAGTGGGCAAATAGTTAATTTGACATCAGTGCTGCTGATGTTGAGGGCCAATGCGTAGGTAGGTATGCACTATAGTTTTCATTCTCAGAGCTGCTTTGACCAAAATAGAGGCAAAACACAGATTAAACAGAGATATCTGAACTAAGATGAGGGAATTCTGAAAAGTGGGGACAGATAGACAGTAATACATTGAGGTTTGCCAGATGATCTGACAGCTCCTTTATCAACAAGAGGTTGTCAGCAAGAAGCAGTTATTTAACTCTGTGCCCCCTGAGAGGCTGGCACAGTCTCAGCTTTATTCTGCTCATGCACTGACTAAGCCTGCTGAGGAAGGGAGCCACCAGAGAGGTGGTGAGGTGCCATCCAATCTCCTAGAGCAATGAGGCATGGCTGAGGTGTGCTCTCAGGTGGTGCCAGACATGAACCTGTGAATCTTGGGGCAAGGCAGCAGCAGCTTTCCTGCCAGGTTTGGGGACCTCCAAGGCCAAGAACCACCACCCACAGGAGCATCTCCATTCCCAGGAGGGTGAAGTGGCAATGGGGAGGCAGACACATGGGGCTGCCTTTTTCTAATGGGTTTGGGCTGGGCATTTAGCGAGCACAGGGCAGAGTATACTGCAGTTATCCTTAAAGATTTACCAGCAACTCTAACCAGGAGTCCAACCGCAGACTGCTCAGAACAGCTGAGAATTTAAAAAAATAAATAAAAGAAGAAAATATACAGAAGAAAACAAGCCTCCAGCTGGCAGGATGATGATAACTGCTACAGAAAGAAATAAATTAATTTCCTCCTCCAACAAGAAGAAACAAAGAGAGCCTTTGAGATGTCATCACACAAAGCTCCTGTTGCGAAGGACTGAGTGGAGATCTTTGTTAAAGTTGCATTTGTATTGCTGCAAGTTACTTGCTTGCATTTTTTTAAAGAACAAATTCCAGAACTGTGTAATCAAAATGCATTCTTTGCATGTGTAATTAATACAGTAGTTTAGGTACCCAGCTTCTGTGATCTCATATGTAAGAATAACTGCTCATTAAGTAATTACATGCCTACCTGGTTTTTCCAGTGCAGTAGAACACATACGGAAGTTTACAGGCGTGCTTGGTGCAGAGGAATGAAACCACAAGCAGAGTCAGGGAGAGAATGATAGTCTCGACACTGTCAGTGGGGCCCTGGAGTGACTGCCACTTCAGGGTCCCATTGCATGTCCCTTAAAAACGAGACATCAGTGCTTTTCATTCTGCTAGAAATGTAAAGGCCAAGTGTCATCTTCACACCTCCTTCTGTTAACATCTGGACTGCACTGGGTTCCTGGATAGGAGCTGTTGGCATCCATCATGTCCACACTCTGGACATGAAACCAAGCTTTCAGTGGAACAGTTGGTAACGTCAACTATAAGCCTAGGTAGAAAGCGGTCATAAAAATGTCTGTGCCCCAACCTGAACAGGTGTCTTTTCAAAAGTATGAACTTGATACATGCAGAATTTAATTCCAGCTGAGGAAGGGAAAGCTTTCACTTACAACAACTGAACAGTTGCTAGGGAATGAGAAACATACCTGTCTGCTCAAAGAGAGCTGTAGACAACTTATTTGCAAAATTTTACTTGGGGAAAAATAATAAAAATATTTGGGACAGTGAAGTTATTGATGATGTTTCCAGACCAACAAGCAGAATCATATTATTTTTGTGGAAAAGGTTCAAAATTTTCAGTTATCAGGGTTTTTTTTTGGCTGCATCAGCAAGTAGTGGATAGGAGAGTAACACAGTAACATAGTAAAACTCTCCCGACAGCCTAAACAAATAAAGCAGAAGAAATACTGAACATTGTTCTCCGATTCACCACTTCAAGAATGCTGATGCCTAAACACAGTATTTGGCAACCTTTTGTCCTTATTTTGTGTGGGTTTCAATGACAGCTTGAAATACAGAGCAAAGGGAAGTTTGATATCTTGTCACCTTAAAGTCCTTACCCTGGACACTTGATCTGCAAAGAGATGTGAGGTGCTGAGGCATCAAGCAAAGGAATAGTAAGCTTAGTGAAGACCTTGATTAGGGCAATTATTCCCACTCTATCATCACTTCCTCTTGCTGCATGAATGCTAATGTCGGCTTTGTAATTACAGTCCAAAGCAATTAGTAACCTTTGCTTATTGTTTTGAGAATGCCAAATGTTAAGTGGTACTGCCTGCCAGACCCCTCATCCTTGACATATGTCAGATGAATTTGCCTCTCCCCCCTGTTTAAGAGTGGAGCATTCTTACCTCATCACCTGCCTGGCTGAGGTAACACAAATCTGTCACCAAGGATCCCACAGAAGTGCTGGAATAATTACAGCACTTCATACCATCCCCCCACTGGCAATTTCCAGTGCTTCATAAGCATTAGCCAAAACTCACGAATTTCCTATGTTTGATCACTGTGATCCATTTAGGGGGACAGTCACATGCTGATATAGCCACTTGAACAAAATGATAGAGCAAATCAATGACAGCTCCAGTAATAAATCCCAGATGCCCAGATCCCACATCCCTCGTACTAGATACTGGGATGGCTGTAGCACACAGGCTGTTACCAGAACAGCCCTACATGAGGTCTCACACACCCCAGCAATATTCTTGCCTGCCCGTCAATAACAACTTTTTAAAGAAGAAAATAAGGAAAGATTGATTTTTCTGGGATTTTTTTGTTCTTTTTTTTTTTTTTTTTTAAAAATTACGCACAGCCCACCACATAAAAGGCATGTCAGTCATGGAAATCCAGCTCCCATGTGGTCCCCTGCCCCATTTTAAGTGATAACACAAGGAGAACAAAGTATTACCTTCCTCTCCAGCGGCAGAGTTTCCAACAGTCTCCCTTTCTCTGTCAGCCTGGTTGGAAACAGCGCTTCCACTTTTTGTCCTTCGAAGAACACTGAACGCTTTGTTTATTTTTTTAAAAGATCTGCTTCTTATAGTGGAGCGTTCAAAGTGTCGAGCTGCAACAGCAGGAAAAAACAAATCAATACAGTACAGCAGTTCTGGGCTAGAACCACATCATTTCTGCAGCTGTCGGCATATGACCGGTCATAACATCAACAGCAAGGCTGCCTCCACTTCACCTTTGCACCTGATTTCAGCTGATAATTCAAGATTATACCCACCTGAATCTGGGTAAAATTATCCTACCTCTGTCCTATACCTGGGAATTGCAACCTTCCCTGACTGTTTTGCCAGCCACACACAGAAGTCTCCTGTGAGGGTGGTAGCCTGGGAGAGAATAGTCCTCAGTCAAGGCAGAATCAGTAGCAATCCTGCCAAAAATGCATATAAAAGGAAGAAGCACTGCCCTTCCCAAGCTATATAAGTGATTAAAAAAAAAAAAAAAAAGCAAAAAAGCTGGAAGTTGCTGTTCAAAACTCTTCTTGAAAAAAAAACCCACACTACTGCCTCAAAACTCTGCAATGCTTCCAAAGCCTCCAACGATAGCCAACAATTTCACATCAAAAATTTATCAAGTGGGAGGGACCAACTGAGTCACGTCTTCTAACCTGGGTAAAGTCATAATACTTTCAAAACATGTCACTCTTCCATCCTGCTGAAGATATCTTCGTGGCTGTTGCTGTTCTGTCTCTTCAAGCTCTGCATGCTAGCCAAACATTGTAATCTAATAATAAAACATTCCCTCAAAACAGATTGCAGCCTCTAAACTCTATAAAACTGGCGGGATTTAATTTCATTCTGGTGTTCTCTTCTTGCTGCCTCCCTTTCCTTGCCTGTCTAGCCCCATGCACACAAGGGGATAGCAGTGCTGATTTTTTAGTCTTTCTTCAGCCCTTCATCCATTCTCCCAATATGCAGCTGGTGCAACACAAGGTGGGCTATTCATTTTGGCTTGAGGGTCCTCAAATACAAGTTTTGAACTCACCGTTAACACCTACAAATCTGCCTTTGTCCAGGCCACGTTTTTCAAATATGACACTCATCAGAGCCAGCTGCAATGTCACAGGGTGAAGGATCAAGGCAAGGTTTTCTGATGCAATTTGTCCCTGACTCTGGTTATTCCAGCAGGGCCAACTCCTTTGAGCTGCACCTCCCTGGGAGGCTGGAAAACATCCCCTAAGGTTCCAAGGCACTTCTTAAGGGTTGTTTTCATGCAAATACTTGGCAACTGCCAAATATGGATCCCAACAGGCTTTCGGGTAGGTGCCCATGGCATGGTCTATTGGGGTTACTTGAGCTACCATGTTTTGGTGAAGCCATTACACAGCTACATCATGTCGCTGGCGCATCACAAATGCCATTTGCTCTTCCAGCTGAGCTGACTTGGCTAGATAATCTTTCTTAAGACCTGCAGTTTGCCTGTGTGTAGCTAGTCCATCTTCAGCTTGATGCTGCCCCTGGACAAGCAAATTTTGGTTTTACCTCAAATCTATTGGGTCACTGAATGTATAATTTGATAAGCCATGTAAAATCAAAGCTTTCGCTCTCCCCCCCCCCTCCTTTTTTTTTAAAGCCTTCAACAACATATATTTCACAGAAAATGAACACTGAAAGAGGGCATCAGGCCCTGAAACCGCCACTCTTAGTTCTTACTTCGGTTTTGGTTGCTGCGATGTAGTTCTCTGGGGCTGCTGCCTGACTGGCTGTCCTCTGAGGTGGGGCTGAAGGCCGGGTTCACCAGCCCCGGCTCATCTGTCATTAAGGCGATGGCTGCAGCTGCCGAGAGCTCTGGGCCCAGGGCAGCTACTGCTAAGCTGGAGCCATGGTCTGGAGAGCAGTCTTGGGAACGCCTCTTCCGTTCCTTAGTAAGGCCATAGTGGGATGCTCCTTTACATCTATGGATAAGGGAGGGAGAGGGAGACTTGATAACAAGATGCATTTAAACATTGTGTACTTATGAAAATGATCTGGTGCCAAGGAATCACTTGGAATATAAACTGTGATGATCATGGTGGCTGATGAAATACGAATACTTAACAAGAGGGAAAAATGCCAGTCCTGTCATGTTACACAGAATCAAAAAGGAAAACTGTCCTTCAAAGTAGCTGAGTTACCATCTTACATGGAAAGACTATTGTTGGTCAAGAAAAAATAGACAGTCACAGCCTTGCATGTAGTCTCACATATAAATAGTTACTGCAGATGCAAGAGGACAGGAATACCAGGTGGATAATTAAGCCACAGGCTAAAGTCTGTAATTTCCCCCTTGCCTCTGGTCAATGAATGAGAGCAGGGGGAGGCCTGATAGCTTCTCCAGGGCGTGCTGGTGAAATAAAAGGTGCCTTACCCAGCCCTGAGCCCTGAAAAACCTTCCCGGTCATGAAGGTGGTCACACCAGGAGCGCAGCACTGTGGTCTTTCATGCAGGAGGCAGGGTCTGCCCTTCAGGTAGAGGCCAATGCAATCAATGAAAAGAGGGCTGCAGGCAGTAGTTGAACACCCTGGCTGTGCAGGAATCAAGTCCCCACGGGGAACCTGTACAGACCATTTACTACTTGAACTGGACCTGATGAATTGTTTTCAAATTCAGTCACAGAGATAAAGTTTCTAGCTCTGCTATTCCAGCTCAGTTGAGACACTAAACCAGAGGGGTTGTGACCTTGATGAAGGAAGAGGTGCAAGAGGTGGTGGTGGGTCCCATTGGCTCCAGAGCCCTGTCAGAGCCAATGAGGGAATGCAGGGCTCCCACTGAAGGAGTGAGTGCAGGTCCTCAGACCTCAGATCAAGGTCCTTGGGCCAGCCTGGGACTTCACCAGTTTGGGGAGTTCAAGACTTGTTCTAAAAAAATTCCAGAGGAAAATCCAAAGACTGACTCAACCTCTGTAGTGACAAAATCCTGTTTCTGGTGCAGATGTGCATATTCCCAGAAGTGCTGAAGATACAGCATTGTAAGAGGAAATTACAAGCCTGCTTTGAAACAACTTACTTCTGGTTCCAACTCTCTGCTCTAGGTTCATCCTAGACAGCAAATGCAGGACCACACATGGCATTTCTTTCTTAAGACTTGTTTAAGAAAGTCACTTGAATGAAATTAAAGATCACTGTGCTCTTTGTGAGTCAGTATTTAATTAAAGCTATAAAATAACTGAAAAGACAGAGTGGCCCAAGGATACAGCACCTGTGACTTTTCTCCAGCACCACTTCTGGCCAGTGAACCTCATTTACTGCATTAAAAAAAAAAAAAAAATTAAAAAAATCTGCATTTTAATCATAATCTAATGAGCTTGGCCTACTTTCAGTTACTATTATCTTTTTCCTCATAGCAAAGGCTAACTGATGACTTTCATAAAACTGCCCTGTAGGACGAACTCACAGAAATAGCTGCAGAAACCCTTAGGGATAGAAAGCTCTTCGTAATATATGGCATGCACAAAAGGCAATGCATAATACATACAGTACACAATGCTACTGGGTTAAGTGTCAGAAAAAGAAGAAATACACTGAACAGAGGCCTTGGAAGAGAAATGATTTATGGAAGCAGTTCCTGGGACAGAAAGATGAAATGAGAATGACTCACAGAGCTCTCTATATCAGCTTTGGAGCAGCAGTTTAATTTCTCTTATGGTGTTGGCTTTTTATGAGAGACAATTGAATTAAAAACTTTTTTAGCACTAAATTACAATTTACCATCATTTACCTCATATCACTTCTGACAACTTTCATCTTAAAGAGGGGAAAAAAAGCCCAACCCAAACTGTATCGTATTGATAAAATTGCGTAAGGGCTTTGTGTATGCTTTAAGGTTTGGATGGGAATGTCTGTGGCAGAAGTTATTTCTAAAACCTTCCACAGCAAAATGAGGTGTCTCAAAAGAAAATACTCTTACGGAAGAGAAGGTTGGTCAACTCTTTCAAAAGACCAGCAAAAGGCTATTTGGGGCACCTATTCCAAAATAAGACTGCAACAGAAAGGAAGAGCTCTCCTGCCCCCACTACAGCAGGCATTATCCCATGCCTTCCCAAAAAAGAGGTGTGACTTCCTCACCCGACCAGCATCCCACACCATGGCAAGATGCTCTCCTTTGTATTTCACAGGGCGCAGAACCACAAAGGCCTTCTCTTCTTGGAGCATACCTAAACTTCTCCAATGCGTTTTGGGAACCTGTCCTTGACCTCTGCTGCTCACAGTAAGGTCACTTTTACTATTCCAGCCTATGAATGCTCAACAAAATAGTTAAAAAAATAGTCTAAAAAGCCAACACAATGAAATGAACACAAAGAAATGGCTTCCAGGTGAATTTTTTGCTGTTCTCATAAGACAATCTCTGCCTTGCAGAGATCCTGCAAAGATTCAGAATATGGCAAGAGATATTCCTACTCTGTATTTTATTTTATTTGTTTCTGTTTTCACTGTGGCAGTAGTCTCAGTAGCTGATATTAGAGCACCAGCCTTGTGAACGAGTCCTCAAAGGCAGATCTCTTTTATTTTTGGTGCGTTGCATAAAGGTCAACATGAAGATCAGAAATGGCTCTGCCCAAAGATTCCCAGCTACATGGATTCAGCTGCTGCCTGGTGCCCATCTGCACCTCACTATTAAAGCCTTCACTTTCTGTGGAAACCCGTGCTTGCTGCTGCTGCTGCAGACACCCAGTCAACAGCATCAATCCAACAGCAATGAACAGAAGACAGTTACTTTGAACGAAGGGAGGGCTGACACAGTTTAAGATGTGGCTTATTGGAGAAGACAAGTCGTCATGATACAAAGCACAAGGCATATCTTTGTAACTGTGACAGAAATAGCTAAAAGAGAATCAAAGCTCTTCAAGTATGAGCACTGAAGCTTTTTCTTAAATAATTGTGGCAGGCATAAATGAACACAAATCAAGCCTTCTTTCTTCAGATTAACAGTATCCTTGAAAAAGAAAAAAAAGTCTCAAGCTCTCAAACTTGTAATAAAATCTGCAACAGCATCTCTTCACTTTCATTGTTTTCCTTGTGCTGACACTGCTGTGATAACAGAAAACAGAAGAGATGACTGTCTAAGTGGAATCATATTTATAGTGTCTCAGCTACATTTTTCCATATGGTTGGATTTGGCTCCCAGAAAAGAGAGATCCATAAAACAGCTACATGCCAGTACTAATTATCTCTCTCACTGTGATTATTAATCAGTTGCCTGATTTACAGCTGGAAGAGCGGGGTACCTGATTAACATAGTCCAGTTAGAAAGCGAACCTGACACTGGTGGCCAAGGTGAACCACAGATTTATGTTCCTTCTCAGTCATGCTGGACTGCAAGTACATCCGTTCAGCCATATGATACCAAAACAATTTGAAGGACAAAACCAAGAGAGATAAACAGACATGAATAATGCGTGTTGTACAGTTAATGCCATTACAGTAGTGTCATTAGGTGCGTACAGGAAATTCAGAAAATAGTTTGCTCTTTTATGAAGCAGAAATGTACTGTCCCATACCCTGGCAGTATGAGCTAACAACCAGACACTGAGAGGGCAGCGGTGGCTGCTGAAACTTCATCCAGGGCTGCAATTCTGGCTGGCATCAACACTGGCAGCTGCAGGGCAAGCCTTGCCCTGTGCTCTGCTCCACAGGTGAGGGAGGCTCTGCACTCCAAGCATCAGGGGAAGCACATCCCCAGTGCTGGAGTCAGGACATCCAAATCCTTGTGTCTGCCTTAACTTGGTCCTACCATTTGTAAAAACAAGCTTTGGTCAAACTCAAGGCCAAGAGAAACATTTCCACATCATTTTCAAATTGAAATGAAAGGAGTGGTTTGAAAAGAGAGGTGTGTTTTCCATGCAGCATCCCTGACTTGCACAGCAAAGAAGGGCCTGAAAGTGGGGCTGACTTCAAGGATTTCCATTACCAAGCTGACACAAGGGCAAAATGTAAAGGCAAAACATAAACAAGGACAACTGCACGGATTTTTTCACTTCCCCTCCAGTGATCTTAATGAAACAATATCACAGGCAAAAAAAAGTGTATACATTTATAATGCATTTGCTCTTTTAAAAAATGCCCTGCTTTCTATTTGTATCACTTCACAGGCTATCTCTCTTTCTCCCTGTCTCACACCTGACTGCCTGGGCAGGAAACAGGGGAAAAAAGTGAATTTACAGAGTGACAGTGCTTGTGAGCCAGGTCTGGCACAAATAAACAGAGCAGAAGCCCTCCCTGCCCAGTTCCAGCAGTGCTTTCCCAACCTCACTTCCAGCGTATTAATATTTTGGTGCTGTTTTTCTTTACCGTAGCAGCAATGGACACATTGTCTGAGTACAATTAAGAATAATGTATACAAATCACTCAGGATTGCCCAACAGAATAAAACACTGCATAATGGGCTGTCATCGCTGATCTGAAGCTAAACTCTGATCAGGGTAGACAAATATGTTTCAGCTATGCCCTCACTGCACACAGTCTTATCCCTGCGTGATTTGGGCTTGATACACGTCAGGATCAGAAGTACCAGTAGTGTGTATCACCCCCACCCACCCCCCCATCACACACACTCTCCTGACTGCGTTGGTACCCCTGAATTGATCCAGTGGAAAGGCTGATGGAGAAACTAAAGGTGACCAATAAGGAGTGTCTCAGATAATCTCACTTGTGAGGCCCTGGTGAGAGGCTCGTGCTGTGTCTGGGAAAGAAGGGGGGTGATTCGAATTGGAAAGGTTGACTCACAAGAAATTGTTGGTAATTCCTGCCCCACGGGAACCATTTGCACCATAAGTGCATCAGCAGTGATGTAGCCCAAACGTAACCAAACTACCAACCATATGGATTTCAGGCCAAACACCTAAATCCTAAAGCTTTCCAAAACTCCATCATAAGGGAGTGAACTGACTTGATTAATTCCCAGGAAAAGATGATACCAACTGTTCTAATCTTACTTTTTGCTAACAGTGCACAGGGACTAGAGCTGGACTGCCACAGCTTCTCAAATATGATGGATAGTGGCTTAGCCACCTCATCTGCCAGTTCCCTCAGGACCCCACCGTGCACCCTCCTCGCTGCCCTAAGGATCTTGAACTCCACCATCTCATGGCCACTGCATCCAAGGCTGCCCTTGAGCTTCACGTCTCCGCCAGCCCCTCCTTGTTGGTGAGTGCAAGGTGCAGCAGAGCTCCTCTCCTCCTTGGCTACTCTAGAACTAGGAGAAGGAAGTTATCATCAACGCATTCCAGAAACCTCCTGGATTGCTTGTGCCCTGCTGTGTTGTCCCTCTAGCAGATATTGGGGTGGTTGAAGTCTCCCATGAGGACCAGGGCTTGTGAACGTGAGGCTGCTCCCATTTGTCTATAGAGGGCCTCACCTGCTCGGTCTTCCTGGTCAGGCAGCCTGTAGGAGACCCCCACTATAATGCACCTGTCCCTGCCCTTCCTTTAAATCCTGACCCATAAGCTCTTGGTCAGTTCCCCATCCATCCCCAGGCAGAGCTCCATGCACTCCAGCAGGTCATTGACATAGAGGACGAGACTCCCTCCTCATCTCTCCTGCCTGCCCTTCCTGAAGAGCCTGTATCCTTCTGTTCCAGCACTCCAGTCACAGGAGCCATCCCACCATCTCTGTGATGCCAGTAAGATTGTAGCCCTGCAGGCGTGCCCACCTCTAACCCCTCTTGTTTGTTTCCCATGCTACCTGCATGTGTTTGCATAGAGGCATTTGAGCTGGGCCCCCAAGGAGTCTGACTTACTGGCTGGAATTCCTTTGTGCTGCCCTTAAAATGCTCTCCTGCTGACCTGAGATCCCTCTCCAGGCTCTGGGCATCTCTTGCTGGCATGGGCATCAGACTGGCAGGAGCGGGATGGATTGAGGTTCCCCTCCCCTGGTGACTTTATTGTCAAGCCCTCTTCACCAGCAAGTCTATAACCAAAGATGCTCTTCCCCTTCTCTGACAGATGGACCCCATCAGCCCCTAACTTAAGTGGAAAATTGTCCTGGTTATTATTTCTCTTTTGCTTCAATAGCCTTATAAACAAAAGCCTTTTAGAGACAGCTTCCTGACACCTGGGGCACCAGGGCTGGCTGGGAGGGAGGTGCGGGCTGGCAGCTTGATCCCCGCTGCCTCCGGAGGGTTGAGGATGAACAATTCTGTCCTATGCTTCCATAAACACCACTCTGCTCCATGTCAGCACTGCAATAGCTATGAAGGAAGCTCAGATGAGGCAGATGGCTTCTCTATCTAGCTGTCAGAGAGATTTTCTCATGTTATTTGCTCTCTATTGTCAACCAGAGGCCTTTGCTAAAGTATAAACATGTAGTAGATTTAGTGGTTCTATATTTCTGCATTACTGCTCTATAAATATTTATAAAGGTCCTCATAACATTTATTTCTTTAAGTTAAAGTTATTTAGCTTAAATACTTTCCCACAAGATAGGAAAAACCTCTCAAATATCTATTGTTTTTCAGTTTAATTTCTGCATATCCCCGTTACGGTTTCCTAAGGTTTTTTCATGCTTTTTGTTTTAATGAAACCATTGTAATTCAACAAACTCTGGAACTACCTTACTAGCAAAGCCTAAAGTTGTGCTGTGTCCTATCTGTAGAGATCTGACCCTAGGGAAGTGCTGTCATTTTTACAATGCTTTTGCACTATGATGCTGTCAAACAAAATATATTTGTATATTATATAAGGAATGTGTGCAGAAGTATCTGTATACTTACTCTTCCACGTCAGCTACTCTGTATGAATTTGGGTGCACCATTAGAAAAAGGATTTATAGTTCCTACAGATTGAAAAAAAAGGTTTTCTGAGCATATGAGGAAAATATATATTAAGCGTTCTTTATAATTGCTGTGTTAGTCATCAGCTATCGTGATGTACTCCCATTTCTGTGATTTGGTTGCTGAGAAGGAGCAGCAAGTATGGCTAGCAATTTTGGTACAGCCCCTTGAAAGTATTTTGCATTGGTGAAGAACAGAATTGTAATTCAGAGTTCAGTCCCCACAGTTCTCAAACTGCCGACAGATAGACAGTCAACGCCAGACACAAATTAAACAAGCATTCAATAGAAACCAAATTCTCATTTTAAATTTCACTGCTCATACTGAGGGAAGGGAGGAATCTCCAGATTTCCCACTAGTTTTCAGAAGAGTTGAAAGAACTTGGAACACATTTTTATTCTTAAGTAAATTGTAGAGTTTAAACTTCACATACATGCTACCATAGTATAATGTAACATGTGGTCATATTTAAGCTTTTTTTTCCACTGCTCTTTAAAAAGCAAAAAGTTGTATTTCAGCCACCATCATCAGCTTCTATTATGAAATCTTTCAAAAGACCTATTAACCTCTATCATGGGAACAGGGAATTAGAAGAAATAGGTAAACAATACTAGTGGCCTGCAATTCTGGGCAAAATCATGACTGGGATTATTGTGCAATGATCCCAGTTGTTGTTGAGGCTGTGTACAAATTGTTAATCCAGATCATGTTCTCTCCCTCCCCTGGCATTTTTTCCAGGCTATTACTCTATCACTGATGATTTTGAAACTACAATTGTACTGATTTCTCTTCAAGTATTGTTTCAAGCTCTAATCTTAAAACATTCCAACAAATTGCAGCTGTCCTACATATAGCAGAACAGAGTTGCAAATTGCTAGAGACAGCTGAGATGGACAAGTCAGCATAGAGGCTGGAAATGACAACTTCTTTTATGGATTAGCATAGCTTCTGTATTGTGCCTAACACAACTACTACTTTAAAGAAATTAATATTCACAATCGACTTTGTGGCTTTACCTTCTGTTGGTGCTTCCCCACCTGTGCCCGAGCCACCAATGCTTTAAGGCCACAAGAGCATCAGCAGCCTGTTCCCACTGCTCACATAAGGCACAGCCTTGGGTTGCTGCTACAGCTCCTACCTTTTCCAGTGCTGCCTTTAAATGTAATACTTGTGGAGTACAAGTAGACCTCAAGCAACAATAATGAGGAATTAACCAGGGCAAAAGACTATAGTCAGCCTATTAATCATTATTTGCTCCTAGATTACTATAAACAAACGTTTGTCATCACAGGGAAGTTGCTGGCCAGAAGTACAGAACCAGAGTGATTTTGTGTGATGCAAAACAACATCAATATTTATTTATACTGAACTTACTCGATTAAATACTGAAGCTCCCCAAGAGTGATCTACATATCTCATGCAATCTGCTCACACCAGCTGACACAAACAAGGAAAACAGAAAAGCAGCACACTATCTCTAACCTTAACAGGTGCTTGGGTACTGACACAGCAAGGAACCTATGAGTACCTGGGTAGGAGATTCAGAGCAATATGAGAGGGAAAAATAAGACACATGGGACTAGCATTTTTGAGCTGGTGAGATCCTGTAAACCTTACCGATGGCTTCTAGTGCTTTTAGCATTCAACATATAATACATAGTTTAAACCTCACTAATCCTGTTCAAGTACTATATTAAAGTCCTAAAGTACTAAAAACTCCTCTTGACTTCTGCAAAGGTGGAACCTGGTGAAAACTTTACCAGATGCTTTCATCACCTTCCAGAATTGCATCATTTTCTATACAACACACTTAAAATCTTCAGCCTTCCCCATGCTTCAAGAAGAGAAAAACTCCGATATTGTTTCAAAAGGAAGGGAGAAAACACAAATTAGATGACACTAGAGAAGTTTCTTCATGGAAAACTTCTGTACTTGTAAATAGTTGTACATTCTTTTATCTATAGATGGCGTGCACGAGGGGGCAATCACATGCCATGTGTATCAGTTGGGTATTTGGAAAGCAGCATAAGACCTACCATCAGGATCTGTCAGCATCATATCTGGTTTTCAAGGCCATCCAAGACCACTCAAAGAACAGCACTGCTACTCTGCAGGCAATCTTGACCATTGATTTTGCCTTATAAAATAATAATAAAACCTTTTTACAGTAGGAATTGAGATAATATGTAATGAGACTACAGCAGGATCACTGAATATATTCCTCATTTAAAACCTTAACTGAAAAATGAGCCTAAGGAAAATCACAGTATATATATACAAAGGCTCAAAAAATGTTAATGCTGCTAAAATAAAGTTATCTGTGACAAAAATAACAAGTACAAGGGCAAAGAAATTCTTAAGGCATTGCAATGCTATACCTCATGATACTGCACAATCCAATACACTACGTTTTTCAAATTACGTGGATACACATATAATTAATATTAAGAAATGCATCCAATCTGTTGATTCATGTGTTTTTCATATTTATTGTTCAGTGTTTTGATCAAAGGATTATATTCAACAGGTATAACTAGTCTCCTGGAACTTAGTATCTCAGCATTGTCTTCCCCACCTACTATCCCCACCTATACTATAAAAACTTTATGATGCAGTGAGCAAAATATGCTTGCAATGGGACAAGGGATTTGTGTTTTTAACAAGAGTGACAGTATCAGCGTAACCTGATTCTTGCAGCTACAAACAGAAGAGCCTGCCAGACAGAAACTTCATGTTTATGCATATTTAACACATACTTCTTTTTTAAAATAAAATCAATTACAATATCTGCTATGTCACAGACTCAACAAGCCATCGCTACTGAGAGCAAGTTTGAGGCTTCTACTGGCACAAACCAATGACACACACACATAAGTCTCTAGATGTAAAATAATAAAAAGAGAACACTGTGTTCAATTTCGAGATGTTTTCTACCCAAGACTTGGGTTTACTAATATGTTCTCCACTAGAATTGGAAATTACAGGAAACAATGGGGCTGCCAGTAAATAATGAATGCTGTCTTTATACCATCTCATTGATAGAACATGCTATGGACAGCCACCCACAGCTCTAGCTCTGGTGGCACTTGCCTCTGACCTCAGCAACTCAAAAGTCACATAAGATCCATTTTAGGTCAGCATGGCTATATAAATTACATCACTAACACATCTTGATACATATTAAGCTCTGAACACATAGTTGCTTCCTCATGGGGAAGGTCAGAAAAAGGAAGTCTCAGCACGCCTTCTCAGAAGTTTAAAAACCACAGAGATCACTGTCAGATGCCTTTCTAAGTGCTGAGCAAACATCTCTGCCACCATCACTAAGTAGTGTCTTAATATGTCGATTTTTTTTCCGATTTTAAAAAGTGGTTCTCCTGTCTTATCAAATCCAACGTCTAATATTCAACAAGGACCCTGAATCAGCCCTATAAGAAATTAACTGCATGTGACTCATGAAACACTGTGTCTTAAAACTGTAAAACAACACAGGCTCCTTGTAGGGCAAGGAAGAGTACAACATTTCTTGGTGTATCTCAGAGCTCAGTTTCCAGAATTTCAGCCTAAACGAGTATTGACACTGGCATAGGTACATAAGTCACACTATTGACTAAATATCTCATTACACTATTTTTTTTGTGAAGATTACATAGTCAACGGTATATTTTGCTAGAGAAGCACCATTCTGGCTTCTACTCCTCCTGGCTCTGCCATCTTCTTCTTTGCACATATGGCTGGAAGAGAATGGATCAGAGGAATGTTACGAGCCAGTTTTCAGAAGAAAACTCCCCAAATCCATTGGGCATGTAAAAATCTTCACTGCTTGTGGTTTTATGGGTTCCACCCAGTTGAATATGAGATATTTCAGTGAGATATTTCACCCTCCCATTAAAATAAACACACATTGTAAAAGCATTTAAAGGCTCCAGAAAGTCCATATCCAGCCACAGCACAAGTATGGCTGGAATGTTATTTACAGTCTTATGAAAGCTCACATGGTAGGAAATGCCCACTTATACTGCAAAAATTGTGAAAAACACTTTTTTTGAATCACTATTTTTTAACAGAACTATCAGTTGTATTTTTAACCTGAGTTAGTTTATCCAAATCTGAAAAGAACCAAATCCGCTCACCCGTCTCCCCACATAGCTACCTACAGGCAGTCCAGAAAGCATCCACAAATGCAGCAGTGTGATTTCCCTCTTGTGTGTGGGCCACTGTCAGCTCTTGCTTGGCAAGGGAGGCTGATGGATCTCACACCCCCACACCACAGTTTTCAGGAGTGCTCTAACCACGAAAGCTCAGGTCAGGTTGGGGTAAGGCTCATCTCTACGTCTCCTGCTGAAGCTTATTCAGAGAAGCAAGAGGGAGCCCAATGCTATTGCCAAAAGGAAAACGAGCACCTGGGGAGGGAGAATCTGAGTCCTGTTTCAAAGGCTGCTGTGGCTTTTCAGTTGAAGTTGGGAGAGGTTCATAAGAAAGGCACTGTCCTCTCTTAGTCCAGCCTATATCTTGGGGAAAACCTGGCACTACCATCTAGGCATCTAGACGTCTAGGCATAAAAGCATTTCTTCAGTCTGAAGCCAAAGAATTGACCTTAGAGGCTTCAGATACAGGTTGAGAACCCCTCCATAAAACTCTGCCACATCCCTGAGGAGGTTGTTCCAGTGAATGATTGTTCTCACTACAAAAAAGTAGGAGAAGGAGAAAACAACTTTTGCACCATATCTTCCTTTAAGACCAAGTTGCTCAGGCTGCTGCTTCTTCAGATTCTTTAGCTTGCAGATGCTATAGGTTTATTTAGGTTTCCTTAGGTTTCTTTAGTCACTTCTACTGTCTCAGATTTCATGATATTTTTGTATAGTATGAATAAGAAAAAAGTTTTCACTCTGTTTTTTTCTTTAATTATTCAAATTATTTTTAAAAAGTTCAGGGGAAGAGGCAGTCATCTCGTACTGTCCTGTTATGAAACACATTAACTTATGTACTCATCCTACTAAAATACAGGAAATAGAAAAAAATCCCAAAATATTCATTAGGAATCTGCTCTTTCCTTTCCCTTTTACACCATTGCAGCTTTGGGAATACCAGAATTCGAGCTCTAATATACACCATTGCAGCTTTGGGAATACCAGAATTCGAGCTCTAATAACTATTTTTGCTTTCAAAATTAAAATATAAACAGAGAGCATGCAGCTCGGCACTTACAACACTATGGGCAAACTTTGAGCAGTGGGTTTGGAGAACTGAACCTTGAGCATAAGCTGCAACTATATTTCCCTGGGTAATCCAAGATGATGGCCTCACCACTGCTGTCCTAGAAGAGGGCACATCCTACTTGACTTTGTTGCTCACACAAAATGGGTCGGGACTGCTGTGCAAGAGTGTGCCTTGAAATGAATCCAAACCATGAATTCTCTGTGACAGGTTGTGGCATCTGGGTGACTCAGCCAGCCTCTGTGCCCGAGGCTGTTCCAGGCTGAGATTTTGTTAACGTCACAATTTAAGTGGACTTGGGTCTTGTTAGCAGTGATGATGGACCCCCTGAAGGAAACCAAGGTGGCATAGGAAATGATGTCAGCTGATTATCAGCTCTGAAAGGGGAATAATTACATCTATCTTCTTAAAACTGAGCTGACCCTGGTCCTTCTGAAGAGGCCTGGTAATCTAACCTCCAACAGCATGCTCATGCCATGCCTCATCACCTGCTAATTTCCACAGCAAAGACACTACCCACATCATGACTCAAGGTGACCCAAGCCATCACCAACAGACAGGATCTCCAGCTGGACATCTACACTGGTGTCCAGTGGACAGCAGCACGCTGGGGGCATTGTACACGTTGACAGCCCAGATTCAGACATACATAAAACAAGTCCTACTTGCTGCATGTAAATATTACAGCAACAGCCTGTCAATGCAGATGGCTCATTGAGCCAAACTGACCTGGTTTAAAACACGGAATAATTTTGCAGCTACAATGAGAACATTTTCTCTGGTTCCAAAATGTCCACCCCAGCCTGATATGGACATTAAGGATAAAAAAAATTTGAGTAGACAGACTAAACAAAACCAATAGTGCATTTAAATATTTATATTAGCAATTGAGACATGGCTCTCTGTTTTAGTACTCTTTGCAATGCCTTGGACCAGTGGTTGGTAGTTTACCTGTCTTCAGCTGTTTATACCTTCTGAGGAACTTCCTTAACTGCCCTGAAACAAGTTCACTTCCTGAAGGGCAAAGCCAGACACTCAGCACCATGTGTTTACAAGTGTGCAATACAAAGGGAAAAGAAGAAGGAGGAAGAAAGGGAAAGAAATACCTAACAATTTAGTGACTGTAAATAGAACAGCCTCACGGCAAATAACTTTCTTATTTCTTTAAAAGCTGATTAAAGATGCTACAGCATCATGTAGGAGGGTTTTCTGAGTACTTAGATGCTGACATTAAGGAGAACTTCCAATATTGAGCACAAAATGTTCCGCAAAGGCTAACCACATCAGCCTCCAGAGATGATGCTGCATCCTAAGGGGTTATCTGTAACAGGAAGTGGAAGGATGCCTTAGCCACACTATGTACATTATACATGTAGAAACACACATGCAAGAATAGCTCCCCTGGAGACACCCCTGTTCCACAGTAAGAGCAGTCACCAGAGAAGTTACCCTGCAGTAAGAACAGTATTGTCACTTCACACCCAACTTTATTATGGACTAGCTTCCCTGTGTGTTCAAACCATCTACTTGGGATAATTTCTGCCCTTTCTTCCCTGCCCTTTATTCTGGGCACCAAATAGAAACTGTGGGAGCGCACAGTGCCAATTTGAGATGCTAGTTTTTCAATGCCACTGCACTTCGTAACTCCAGGCTCTGCATCCCAAGAGCCTTTCTTCACAGTAGGCGGTGGCCATGTATAATCAGGGTACCAGTAAAATTCCAGCTTGTTTTTAAGTCTACAAAGGTACCTTCCCATTCCTTTAGCACACGAAGAAGAAGGCATGAGGAAGCATAGACATTCATGCCAATGGACATAAGTGACACAGGGAGTTGAATCAAGACACTCTTCTACTACTGGGACAAAACCACAGAATTGTTTTCTTTCCTTTGATAACTTGTTTTCTGTTAATTGACATGTTAAAAATTATAATTTTAACACTGTTACCCTATTAAAACTTAAGGGGTAAAAAAGCTCTCCCAATTCAGTAGGCAGACTTTTCTGTCAGCATCCTTAATAAAAGAATCTAACTCCATAAGAGGTCATTCATTTAATCAGCCATGTTTAGCAACTCAAGATCAGTCAAGAGGTGATATTGCCCCATAGTTCAAGCTATGGAGCTCTGTGAGAACCAGGGTTTACCCCTCAACATGCCACATCTTGAAAACAAGTTAGAGGTTTGCTTTATTTCATGTGTAATAAAAAGTCCCTAGGGGTTACTATGATTTTGTTCAATGTCTCCCACAACAGAGATTTGGTTCATTTGTGGGCTCTTTAAACTACCATAGCACAAAAAGCAATAAGAATAAAAGCAGCCCTATAGACCTCTAACTGTAGGAACGGTGCTTTTATTCCAGGTCAGATACCTCAGCATCTCTAGCAAAAAGAAGAGAGGGGAATGAAAATAACAGACACGCATCTACCTTCTAAAAATACAAAAGAAGTTGGGACTTCAAATGGAGCTCTGATGCTGCATTCAAGTGTTGCTAAAGATGTAGAATCATGGGTCACCCGAATTTCTGTGCTCAGCCCTGGACCTGACAGCTCTCCATTGGCTTGCAAGGACAAGGGCCATTTCTCTTCAATGTGACTATTTCAGAAGACCTGTAAGAAGCACTTTTTGCAAAGCAGTAAGAAGGGAGGGGAGGATAACCTCAGCAACTGCTTCCCTGGCACAGGGGACCATAGGCAGCACAGCTGTTCTTTTTAGAAATGTCAGAGAGGAAAAAAGATTTGCCGTGGGAGTTGTCATCGGCAGACAGCGCAATAGGCGATTCCAGAATAATGCTTGACACAGTCATAATCTTTTCTTGAAAACATTGCTTAGGAAGCCTAGGTCTGACTAACTTTACAAATAGCAAAAACCACTTGAAAAACAGACATGTAAATTATAAAATCACTTAAAATCCTGTTTCCCTGTTTCTCTCTGACAAGGGAGAGCACAGGCGTGTCTCAGCACAGATGCTACAACTGTGATATATACCAGTTGTATATATCCAGTCCCTCTATCGGCCCTCTCCTGCCTGGTCACAGTCTGGTCCAGGGAATGTCAACAGGAAGATTTCAAGCTGTACACGTGGCTCCACCACTCTCCCTTCATCTGCCCCCTTTGCCAGCCACCCACTGCAGGGAAGGTCTGTGCAGGGCCAGTTGTCCCATCAACACCCACAGAAAATAATGCAAGGCTGTCCCTTGGGCCCTGCCGGAAGTCAAGCACCTTCAGAGACAAAACATGATCTCAAGGTCATTTTAAAATCCTACCAATATTTGCCCACACAGTGAGCCACAGTGGCTCTCAGATGGACATGGTCTGCCCCCTCCTCCTTGGTGCCCAGGGCCTGCCCAAGTGGGAGGATGGGGGAAGTGTCATACAGTGCCAGACTTATCTGCCAGGAGATGGGGAAAAAAATCACTCAGAAGCTTTTTGAATGAAGAAGATTCAAACCGTAAGCCCTGAATTTCCCTGTAGTCAACAGAAAAATCCCAAACCTGAACCCTCTGCTTTTTGTGCCCAGGATGCTGAGGTAAAATGGAGATGTCAAAATGATTCCTACTTCATCCCCATTACTGTGGTCAGCCACAGGTGTGGTGAGAGCGGACCAGGATTCAGCCCTAGCCTATAGTTACACTGTTCGTCTTCTGTAGCTTATGAGACAGGCAGCAAGTCCATTCACCCCAAAACCCCTTGAAGCCTTCTGTGGCAATTTGGATGACCCTTAAAAGGACTAGCTTCAACACTGGAGAAAAATCATGACCTTTCTGCACTCTTGCCCTTTAGCAGATCTGACTGTTCAGTGGTGGGTTGCTGTTTCATCACCGGCCTGTGACTGTTCTGAAAACATCCATCTTCTAAGGGACTTTCTGGTCAGTGTTAAAGTCATAGAGTTTGTGTCTTCCAATGCAGGGAGACAAATTTCAACAAAAAAAAAATGAGGAGAAAAGTCACAATTTTGTAAGATCTATTGTCATGAATCTACCATTGTCATGAGGGACTGGAAAAGTGGGGCCTGAGGTTTTACAAAGCTCCCACACAGGGGTGTGTTTTTCTGGAGGGAGGGGGAGGTTGTCACAGAGATTGCAGAAGCTGGAGTCCATGGCATTTTATTTGTGTTGTTTCAACTCATATGCCCTTAAGGGATGTTCTGGTTCTTAAAATTGCTGTATCTGCTAAAAAACACATGGTGTGAATCAGTGTGGTTAGATGCTCCTTTCCCCCCCAGTTTTTTTTTTTGATCTCTATTATTCTTTCTGCTATATAGGTGTAAAAAATAGAAGTTTGCCTATGTATGCAAGACCTCATTTTCTTCCTAATTCATTCCAATGAAATTCAAGAGAGTAATTTGCTAAAGTCAATGGAATAATATCTGTATAGAACTAATCTAAATGAGGAAAAAATCAAGCATGTTGATATTACTCTCTTCATTACTTCTTCCATCTTCCATGGATTCCTCTGAGTACTGGAATAGCAGGTAGAGTAACAACTAGAGACAAGGTCCTTGAATCAAACAAGTCAACCAGGTAAAAGGAATTGAATGATGTAGGGAAACAACCTATGACCCCTATTTTCTTGGTTTATTTCATTTTCACTGTTTGTAGTGGGTTTTGTAGGACAGTTTGCAACTCCTTCAGTAGTTTCAGTCCAGTTGGTAATTTAACTATGCAAAGGATCAGTTGATAAAACTTTGATTAGATGCCAGTTCTACAACTGAGATATTTCACGGCCTGGCTTAACCTATGTTTAGTCTAACTGATAAATGTTTAGAGTTCACCAAGGCTGCTGAAGTGAAGTTAATATAAAGGGAGTCTCATCAAACCTGGTCAATCCATAAAGCTTTTTTTGTTTTTAACCTTCAACTCCCCACATTTTACTGAAGTTACGCTCTGCAGCTTAAATTCACGATTTACTCATGCATTAATCTATAAATTTAAAATAAGTATAACCAGCTGTCCTGGGTTACAGTGTAAAATGTGCCAAAAGGAAAAAAAAATATATTCTATTACCATCTTCAGGAGCTGTTGAGACCAGGTGGGGTGGTGCTCCCTGCCTCCCCCCTCTGGATTATCTCCTGTCAATGGGCACAACAATGCCTTATCGCCTGACCCATCGGTAACTCGCTCCTGGGCTATCTCCTGTTAATGGCCCATCAAGGAACTGCCTCACGACTCCCCATCCCATTGTGAGATGCTCCGCCCGGGAAGGGGGGGGAAGGAGCCAAGCAGTCCATGCCAAATAAAAACGGAGATTTTGAACACCCTAGCAGCCTTCCTTCCACTGGATTCCCAGAGGAGCTTTTCCCCCCACTGGAGTTCCAGAGGACAAGAGCTACCTACCTACCACTGGACCTTCGGAGGAAGACCAGACTCTTTTACCTGATTGCTGCTTCCACAGAACTACATCCATCGCTTCAGGAGGACTGCAGCCAGCATCTTATCGGACTGCTACTGCCACCCTAACAGGGTGTCAGGTTGTATTCCTGACTCTGTCAGTGTAAACAAGTGGGTTGTTTGTTTTTCCCTGCCTTGTGTTATATATATATATATATATATTAGTAAAGAACTGTTATTCCTATTCCCCATATCTTTGCCTGAAGGCCCGTTAATTTCAAAATTATAATAATTTGGAGGGAAGGGGGTTGCACTTTCCATTTCAAGGGAGGCTCCTGCTTTCCTCCACAGACACCTGTCTTTTCAAACCAAGACACCAGCTCAGAGTTATACCATGCTGCAATAGTGCAAGGTGATGGAAGACACATGGCTTGGCATGCTCAGCACCATTGGAGTTAACCACAAGGGTCCTTGACAGATCAAGTCAGCCAGTTTCTCTCTTTCCCTTTCCTCCTTACTCTCCTTGAACAAGACACTCAAGGGAATAGCCCTTCCACAGACTATTTCACTGTTTCAGACTGGTCAGGTGCTTGGAGATTAAGAGAAGGGAGCAGACAGGGTCTCACCACCACGACAACAGGGAGGACAGGACTTGTGCAGCCCCAGCAGAAGTGTCTCTCCCCAGACTGATTGAACTTATCAGCTTCAAGTGACTTTGAAATTATGGATGAGTGATCTCTATTCACCTACCACAGTTAAATTCAAGACCAGCGTACTCTGTCCTTATTTGATCTTGAATCTGTGCATTCACTGCAATGGTTACAACAGAGTCTGTGTCCAAGAGCACCTTATGTTTTTAAAGCGGTTCAATTCTCTTTCACCAGACAGAATAAACATGCTGCTGTCATGCTGTGCAGTGTTCAAGGCCATGCTTCCCTGATAACCTTGATCCTTTGATACTGCTGTACCAAGCAGAGCAGACGTGTTGGAGACACAACTGCAGAAGTGTAAAGAAAATAGGAGTTGAGAGGAAGCAAGGGAAGACAAAGATTTAGGTAGCTAGGAGTAGCCAAGTTCAAAACAGCTAAAGAAAACAAAACACAGCCTAGCACTGGTGATGACAGAGACTGAATGAGCATTACAAGTCACGTCAAGGGAACCAACAGAAAGATTCCTATCTGAAGAGTTTCATAACTGTGTCTTCTCTCAAGACATATATAGGGTGGAAGCAGCCGATTCACAGTTGGCATTAAGAGAGTTTATGTAACACTGCAAAAAGATAAGCACCTATTTAAGAGCTAACTGTTATTTTTACCCAACACGCAAGCAAATCAAGTGCTCTTATCACAGACAAAAAACCTTCATGCTGTCAGCTG
Organism: Leptosomus discolor; assembly: GCF_034619465.1. Classification (NCBI taxonomy): domain Eukaryota; kingdom Metazoa; phylum Chordata; class Aves; order Leptosomiformes; family Leptosomidae; genus Leptosomus; species Leptosomus discolor. Next base: position 53,238,042 of record NC_141394.1, on the reverse strand, counting down.
TGAGTTCTCCTGGTGTTGTAGACCACCACAGGGCACAAAATCACTATGGTATTTTTTGCATTGGTTGTCAACCTCTATTTGCTGGGAATTTGAAAAACAGAGGAGACATGGAGCACAGGGAGATCTGAACAACAATGAGCAGACCTTAACAAAAAGCAAAGAGACCATCACAAATCTGTGAAATGCATTTTCTCTCTAAGAAAGGTACTGAGTTAGCAAAAATATGAGGGATGTAACTAAGAATCTGCTGAAGAGGGAAGGGAGATTGTTATGAGGTAGGTGGAACGGGACCAAATGCATTTTGGAAATATCTGGTATGGATTACAGTTCCTCAGCTCTAGAAGAGGGTTACTTGGTCTTGGCCTTTCTTTATAAATTTCTTTGGTTCACCTGTGTCACAAAAAAGGCAGATCTGTGGGACTTTGCATTTGTTTGCTTTGTCAGCTCAACATATTAAGTGCAAGTTTATACGTACACTATATATCTTATTAAATGCTCTGTCCTGCTTTGGTCTATTCTCTTCTGATTTATTTTGAACTCAAAGACCATAACTGTAAGTGCCTTCAAACCTGCAGATGCTCAGACCACTGGGGAAAGGGCAGGAAAAAAGTGAAATGCATCAACCATTACTGTCCAACTTCATTACACTCATGCCTTGGAAGGATAAAATAAGAATGTGCTGGAATTTAATCTCCTCTGAGGGAAGAAACTGGAAGCAGCATGTTTGCTAGAAAGAACACACACTCAATGCACTAAAAATCATCAAGGTATGCAAAATTTAAAAATTAACACTGAGAAAATTTACAGACACAACACCAAAGAAAGTACATTTATATGGCCATACACTTGACCCACGACAGCACAGAACAGGTGGAAAGCAGATATGAAGGATACAGCAAGTCCCCAGCACTGGAGGCTGTGCAGGATGTGTAGGACTCTGCCAGTCCTATGCCAGGGCCCAGGATGTGCAGGACTCTGCCAGTCCTATGCCAGGACCCAGGTGACAGCAGGGGGGCATGAGGACAGCAAGGATTGCAGTAGCCACAACTGAGTGCCCAAGGCAAGATCTTATCAGCATTTCCAGACTGATTCACTAATATCACTAGTATCAATATTTCCATCACAGTCTGGGTTGGGGCAAAGCAACAGCAACTGACACAACAGATCACAATGACAACTGTAACCGCAGCAGTGCCAGGGGCAAAAAAAGAAACACCAGCATATACACAGCTGCATTTGGGAAAGAATTGTATTCCTCCTTTCTCCAGGAGTGCCAACTTCCTGCTGGAATTACAAACCAGGTAGTAATGCTTGAAGGAGACGTGTGCCAAATGTTTAAACCAGAACCAGTGGCGAGGCTCCTTTGGGAGCTGACAAGGGCAAGCCATAACCACCTCCTGGGATTCCCACTCCCACTGCAAAACCTGTTTGGCAAAAGGGCTGTGTTGCAACATGTGCTCTTCATATAAACTGCTTATTTCTGACTGTAATTTAGGCTCTTGGCAGGAGACACTCACACATATCAAGCGAAACAGCCTTGCTCATCCATATCAACCTACACATCCTCTTATAGTAGCAGCAGCACAGCATACACTCTGCTTCCAGTTGTCTCCTGTGGACAGGACAGATTTGGTTAGTCATGCCCATCTCCTCTCCATAAAAGCCTGCTCCACAAGGGATGTTTTCCAGCTTTTCATACTGTTGAGTTATAAAATCCACAAGTGAAGGGACCTCTGTGGAGGCTCCTATGAAACCATTTCACTACTCATTTTACATTGGAAGGAAGGTTAAAAACAGTGGGACATCACCAGTGCTAACTGAATGTTAAAAATAACATACAACAGTTATATGCTTATCACACATGGGAGGAAAAAATACCTGAATTATGCTTTCAAAAATAGTACTTTCTGTTCTTAATAAAACACAAAACATAACAAGGCTGTAAGTCTAGTAATCTTATCAGTTCACCAAATTCTGCAGAGGAGAAGGGAAAATACAATCTTTAGAGCATGTCAGATTCCCATTGTCCTCTATTTAAGAAGTTACTAAATTATTGAAATCCTACATTAAGAATATATTACACACTGTCTAGTGAATGGTGGAACTGCAATGTGTAATATAGAGAGAGATGTGAGCGTCCCAATATATGCACATGAAATGACTGGCTGACCTCAAAGACTTGCTTCCTTTCAAGAGAGTTGAGGAGGCAAAAACAAATCCCAAAGTAATACACTGATTATTGAATTTTGTAGCTGAAATATATACACTAAAGATATTTTATTCATTTATTTTACATTATTTAGGTAAATAATATGTAGTGAGTCAGTAGAAGAGCAAATTAAAAATGAGCAAGGCTCCAGCAACTGCAAATATCTTGTCTCAACCTGACTTCATGCCATGTGTCATGGAGCAAGACAACTGCAAAAGGGTAGAAGAGTCAATGGTGATTATTTCCTCTTCACCTAGGTATCCATTATACTCAGCTCAGTGTCTTGATTAAAAGTAGTACAACAGACATTGCCAAGAAATATGGTTTGATTTGTCCACTGTTACAGTTGGCCTCTTCTTCATATCAGAAGGACATATTGTACAATATGTAGAAGTTACGGATACTTCAAACTTCGGGGGGGGGGGGGGGGTGGTGTTGGTGTAAATATTGTACAACACCTGTTGCAATCTCCAGCCGTTTCACTAGGTTGCTCCTGAACTTGCTTCAGTCTATATTCAGAATCTTTTGTCAATTAATAAATTATATGAATGGATAAAGCATGCTCTAGAGAGAGCCCAAGGATTCACTGGCTAAATTCAGTCTTCACCAGCTGCAACTTTGCCGAGGCCTAGGGGTGCATTCAGCTTTCTAAGGTGTTTAAAAAAAAAAGTTCACGTTCTTAATCCCAAAATAGAGTTCAGCTCTAAGCCATGAATACTTCAGTGGTAGTGGGGTTTTAATCATGACATATCACATGTGATTGACTAACAGATACCTTCACTGAGGTACCAGTTCAACACAGAAGGACCAGCCTGGATCCTCCTTTTGAAACAGGAAGCCCCAAGCAGACACATCTATGCTGTCACACAGGCTATGCGATTAGTCCAACATTACCAGTGATACTATAAAACCTCTGCTTTTGTGTTCTGTGCTGTTGGCATCCTCATGCACCAGGTCACTACTTGGCTCAGGGGGGGTACACTTTGGACATGCGGTCACATGTCAAGCTGCAGAAAATCAGTTCTAGTTCCTGAATGATAGCTCTGCTCATGCAGAAGGTCACGAGACACAGCCAGATGCTCTGTAGTCTAAGGACCTTGAAGGCAGATTCCCTGAAAAGGTCAAGAGTGTTAAAAAAACCCAAGACAACCCTCAGACCTACTAGTCTGCTTCTCTACAGTGAACTGAGCGGTGTTGCCGCTGATCTCAGAACCAGTATTCAGAGCAGGATTTAAACTATGACAGGCACAAGAGCTCTGCAAGAGGAGTGTTTATCCTCGCATTGCAGGACAGCCCAGTTCTGCCAGATTTGTCAGAGAAATAGCTCAAGGAAAAATATCCTTGTCACGCTGCCAGTGCCAGTGCTAAACTAGGTTAATTGTCAGAGATGCGGAGGTCGGCCAAACTTGCAGCATACGGCCTGTATGGCTTAATGTCAGATGAGAAATGAGAGTCTGTTGCTTGTGAGTAACCACCGACCTCCTGCAACTCCCATCACCTCACTCCTTCCTTGTACCCTGCCAGTCCCCTAGTGCCTTGCCCTCTCTGGTCCCCATCCCAAAGTGGATTGCCTGTTGTGAAGCAGCTTCTGAGTAGGCTAAGTTTTGCCCTCTTCGTGCTCCCGTTACATGGCCAAGGCATGTAAGCATATTTCTTTTGTGCAGCCTACACAAAAGTCAGACATAACTGAGATATAACTCACGCATGAAAAGAAACCTTTCTGCCAACCATAATTGTTGCATTGCCTTTCCAGCTTGGCAGGGTTTCACTTTTTCTGGCTGGCTCATGTTTTACTTTTGGCAACAAAGTGTATTGATTGAGATGGACATTGGCCAACATTGGCCTTTTCCAAAGGTGTGAGAAGGCTCCAGCCATGAGAAAACATTCCAGCAGAGTAAAAGGTCTAATTTTGATCTCAAGTGTCTGTAGGTAGCTGTGAATGGAGTAAAGGCAACTTTCATGCACACACAAAAGGAATGAAGCAGAATCTTTCTCAAAGTATAACTGAAGTGCCAACTTTCATTACACACAAAATTCCCAGGCAGAATCAACAAATTCTTAAAGCTCTCAAAGGGTTTTTGGTTTCTGGAGCTGTCCCAGAGAAATTTATTTCTGCACCTAGAATCACAGTGCTGGGGAAAAAGATGCTAACCAGTAACACTTACTCATACCACGAAAGTGCAGCACACTCTAACCTGGGTTGTGGAACCTGTGAGGACAGGTACTGTCTCTGGAAGAGGATGTCAGAAGGTGGGAGAGAGACCCAGACCCCACTGTACTGCTAAGGGGAAAACACTGCATATTTACCAGAGTGCAATAAGTCCTTGGTCAAAGAGTGACCGAACAGTCGTGGTCAATGGAAATGACCACTTTCTGCTGTACCTCCTATGCTAGCAGCATAGCCTGTATCAAACACTCCCAAATACAACACCTAATGTATTTAGAAAATTCAATTTGGATGCCCGAACACCGTGAATTTAGACTACAACTCCTCCTGCACTATTAAGAATAATGTAGTGTATTTGCAGTTCACCTACATGGGCTTCTGCCTGGGGGCTTTCAGGCCATATTCATACTAAAATATCCAGTTTTCCGTGCAATTCTAAAGTCTGGAAATACAAAGGGAGAAGAATGATAGAGGCAGGGTCAAAGCATGGGAGTGGAGGGGAATAAACAAAGTTAAGGACTGGAAGAAGTACAAAGCAGAAGGCAGGAGGAAGTGCAAGTGACAGGTCTAGTGGAGTGGGGTTGGACACAAGGCAGTGAGGGGACAGGATGGGGAAGTGACACTAGTTGTTGCTAGAGATTTTGGGAGAGATCTCAGCAGTCTGAAGGAAAAAGCAACTCTTTAGAAGACCTGCTGCTTTGCAGAGAGCTTGGGGAGAAACAAAGGGAGCCCAAGAGCCCGCAGTGCCTACTGCTCCCCTACACCATAGTTCCTGCTCAGACTTGGTATAAGATAATATCCAGATCAGAAGCTTTCCCAAAGAGAATATTTGAGACAGGAAGAGTGAGGAACTGAGAAGATCATATTTCTTGCTTCCAAGCAAGGCGTTAGGATTTGTCATGTTTCCATCCTGGCCTCTTTGTGAAGCTGTAGCATAGGGGTGAAGCTAATGGGCAGCCCTTGACGCACCGATGCCTTTCTGTTTTCATTCACCTCAGTTCTGCTTTTCTTGAGAGACATCCAATTCTAGTACACTGGAAAAGACCTTTCACATTTTATCTGAGTGTGCTTTGTCCTGGCTATTTAACACAGATATTCTAAACATTTCATTTATATTTTCATTCAAGAATCTTTCCATTCAAGCCTTACTTTCCAACACTTTCAGCTTTAATTAACCTCACAGCTTAACTCCGGCTCAGATTTCCATACACACAGCTTTGCACACAGTAAGGAGCTCAACACGTTGCTTTTTCAGTGGACTAACACGTGAGCCCAAAAGGAGCTCCAGACTTTTCAATTTTGTCACAAATAATGCGTGTTCTGTGCTCCCCAGCCTCTGTGAAGCTAATTTCACAAGGACAGACTTAAAGCCATACCCAAGTTTCCCCACTGAGTTGAACAGAAATTGAAGAACTTGGCCACATGGTCAAGCTCAGTGCTGGAAGGGGGCCAGGAGGGTACACCTAATAGCTTGAACAAAAGTGTTCTCACCGTAAAAAAAGGTGTGCCCAAGACACTAGAAGACAGCTGGCTCTTGAATCTCTTCTTTTTAAATTGAATGAAGAGAGAAACTAAATTTTACTGGCTATTCCGGCCCAAAGTGCTGTTTTGAAATTTAAGAGTAGTTATCGTATAAAAGTTATGTGGGGAAACTTGATCCAGTTAATTTGGTGAGATCCCTTTGACTGTTTCATGTAAAACTTTGCTGGGTAAGAAAAAAAAAAGAAGTAATTTTTTGCAGGCAGGAATAGATTGTGCATTTCACTCTAACAAACAGTAGATTTTAAAAATAATGGCTTGATTCAAATTAGTGGGGTGAATCTAGCTGGTGGATTACCAGCAGTGACTAAGGCCAGGAGCTGTTTAATCCTTGGAGGAAAGCAGCACCAGCCAGCGTGGCTGCCACCGGCTCCTCAGTACTTGACCTGTGCTGAGCACACGCAATACCCAGCACCCTCCCAGGCACCCACTTGGTCAGCACAGCCACATGTCAAAGGGGGATTAGGTTGGAAACCACACCACGTTTCCCACGTGACTGAGGTTCTCAGAGGGACAAAGCGAGGTTATTCACTGCCTAGGTTTGCAACCTCCTTCCCCTCATAATTTTATTTCTAAGTGGCTCATTGAGCTGAAAGTGCAGAAAATACTTCTATTGAGAAATACTCTGCTGCACAGGTCCTGCTTTGACGTGAGAGTCATAGTGATGGAGGCTGGCATCCCTCGGTGTGAGGAGTACCACCAGGTCGTCACCCCCAGGAGAGCCTCCTGCAGTGGCCAGTGTCTGCCTCTCTATCCGCACACCTTTTTTTAACCAGGGGGAAATAACACACACTGACTTAAAAGAATACTTGAGCAAGTATTTCCTGTCTGAAGATATTTTAGATAAGAAAAAAAGAGAACAGATGCCTGTTGAAGCAGTTTTACAAGGATATAAAGCATGGATCCTGGACTGGGGGCTCCTCAAGGCCCATGTAGACCTTTATGCTGCTGAAAGCCATTGGGCTGGTGCGGCTACATCCCACCATCTCCCAGAAATTCCTCGAGGGACATCTCACAGATTTCTCTTGTCCTTCTGCCAGGTGTTTCCATGGGTTTCCCTTCAGAAGGGAGTACTCTGGCTTACCATGGGCTGCTCTTCATGATTTGACTAAGAGCAAGGACAAGAAGACCATCTTCCCTGAGAGCTTTGCTGTGGGCCAGGGAGGAACAACAGGCAACAGCCAGGGTAGTGGTTTTAGTGCAGGCAACAGTGTCAGGACATTATGTATTTGCTTGCTAAGGATACCTATATAATTGTCAGACTGCTAATAGAAAACTAAAAATAACAGCACCTGACGTCCGTCCCACCAAGTGCCATTACAACACATCCACACACCTCTCTTTCCTACCTGTGTGGCACCTGGCTGAAGCGCAAAGGTCGGACATAGCCTTTCTCCAACTTCATTTCTCCTCTTTGACTCTCCTAAAATCCCCTCTTTATTTCTCAGATGGATTCCAGAGCCTGTGTCTCCAGACAGGCTTTGGGCCACGCTGTAATCCCTATTCCAGAAGCTGCCTGTTCATGAAAAAGAATGGCCTCGAACTAAAGAGAACCCCGCCAGTGCAACACAAATAACCTAACCTTTGTTTGAATGGAGTAGAAGGCAAGAGATGAGCTGTATGAGCAAGAGGGCAGTGTGAATCCCAGTGCCCTTACTCTTCCTCTGGTGACTGCCAGCCAACAAAATAGTGAGTCCTGACTTAGGCCAGTGTTTGTACTGGCCAGCTACCAAAGATAGTGTGATAATGAAAAAAAAATGTTTTCCACCTACTACAGTCTAGTTTTGAGCTGTGTGGCAAGCCATCAGATAAGCTACACGAAGATGCCTCTGTGGTGTTTGGGGCACAAAAGGGCTGGGCAGTAAACCTGTGCCCTGAGGTGCCAGACTGTCCTGAACACCAGTGCCCATGCTGCCTCTCTCACAAAACTTTGCATGAAAAACTTCCTGCAGGCAAGTGCCTGAGCAACAGAAGCAGCAACCTGTAGGTCATAACATTTCTGTAAACTGATTAAACAGGACCAAAACCAGTATTTCTGTTTTTCTTTCAACTGCTGCTATTAGGGAGGACCTTGAATTCATCCCACAGTACATCAGTGCCTATGCCACATCCAACAGCAGCCAGAGGCACCAAGTACATGTGGAGAAGAGATTCTTGAAACAAGCTCGAACAGCCTGATGACCTTTTGGATGTCAGCCCCAGCAAATCCTGCTTCCCACTGTCGCAGCCAGAGACAGAGCAGTGCAGGAGGTCCCAGGCACCAGCTCCTGACGCCAGGTAGCATCCAGGGCTGGGCACCGGGGAGGGGACATGCACCTCCCATTGCTGACAACTGAAGATGCACGTCCAAGCCCCAGTCCACACCCACTCCATTAAGAACGACTGACGACATCCAGCAAGACTAACATCTCTGTGTGTTAGAAGGCTAAATAAATAAGAGATAAATAACTACGGTACGTTGTGGCCCTTTATCCTGGGGGAACCTGAACCTGAATTCACCAAGAAAGCAAGTAGGCTGCTCTGCGCCTGTGCTCAGATTAATCTCATCAGTTTGTTTTCCTGGAAACTAGATGTCCCAGATGCCATTGTTTCCATTATAAGTGTTCATCTGCTCTGTTTTGAGCTTGATTGCTCCTGTAGCCTGCTTGGCTTAACTGTTTCTTTGTTTGTGTGGTTTGGGTTTTTTGTTCGGTTTTGTTTTTTTCCAAATTAATGTTCTTAAACAAAATGCCAGTAAATTAAAATGAGGGCAGAGCTGCAACCCTCAACAACAGATTTGTTAAATGTTTAAAAACACCTACAGCATACAGAAATCCTGAGCTGTTGTAAGCAGCGTGACTGAATTATTAATAGTTGCCATGCATATCACACAAGAATTTCGAAAGGGGACTTTGTGTTTCTGCAAAACACTGCTATTTTCGTCTGACAGTAGAGAGAAAATCATCTAGAAATTAGTCTCATTGGTATAATCACAACTACTAATAAAACATTCCCACTGTAGGCACAATACAGTCATTTTTCATTTTTGAGCAGAATTAGCCATTTCATTCATTATCTCAAGGAAGATCTTAAGAGTTTACAATTTGTTAAAATACAAACAAAATGCAATTAATTAAAACATACTGGAACAAATATCTATTTCTAGTCATGAAAGTCCTCTTAACTAGAACAATAGCATTCAAGCACAAATTAAACTACTATATTTTACAGATGATACCATAGAATACTTGTTTTATGGGTTGGAAAGATCAGCTATGGGGTTGTTTGAGGTGTTGTTTTTTTTTTAAAACATGAAGATATATGAATGGATTTCTACATTTAAATTTGCATTACAAAGAAAATAACATTCTGCTGTGGGCAAAACCAGAAATAGGGGAAATTTTTTCTTGTCTCAAGTGAATTATTTCTGGTGAAAGGCTTCTCAGTGTTTTGCTACAGGCATATAGCTTTACATACAGAACATTATGCATGTACACACAGAGAGCGCTCTACTGGGGGTGTCTATCCTGATGCCCTCCTCTATGCCCAGCTCCCCTGCAAAGCTATTTATGGCAAGTAAAGAAAAAAACCCCACAGATTAAGAAATGGAAAAAAATAAACCCAAACCAAACAACCATCGAAAACATTGGCACAGAAAAACAAATTGATAAGGAAAAAGGCAGCTTCGCTCAGTATGTCTCAGCTGCTTCCAAAGCAGAAAGCAATGGGGACGTACTGCTATTATTAGCCCTCTGGATGGGAAACAGCTAGTTTGCAGCACGGTTTGAAGCTGTTGGTAAGGCGTTGCGGGATTTTCTTCACACGTACACACACACGCAGACCCACAGGCAGACAGACTGACCCCTCAAAACACTCATGGAAAGCCCCTTCCCGCCGCTTGGGTGAGACAGACAGACAGAGAGCACAACGCTGGCGCGACTGTGCGTACTCACAGCTCAGAGTACAAGAAGTGCAGGTTGCCCACATTGTCTATGTAGTTTGCAGGACTTAGCCAAGGTAGGACCAGTAACAGGAGAGCCTTCATTTTCAGTGCGGGGCTGGCACTGCTGCTAGGTTTCCTCCTTCCCACTGTATCTCTGTGCTGGTGGGACACACAACTTGAAGCTTTTTTGCCAGCCAAGCCACTTCTAAGCGAGCCTTTCCGTTTCAACGTAATGGTAGCACATTATGAATCGAGCTTAAATCCCTTAAACGAAGCTACACTGCAAAAATCATTGACCTGTAAGAGGATTACTCGATCTGACTCTCGGCTGGGTAGATGTGAGGGTTTAGGGACAGCACAGAGTGGTTGGCGAGACAGTGACTTATGCTGCAGAGGAGAGCGATGCTCGGGGAAGAGACCTGCCTCCTGCAGGATTCAGAGTGGTTCTTCAGAGGCAGCTGGTATGTTTACATCACTGCCCACGAGCAGATGGGTTACGAGCTAAACTGCATCACGGAAGGGTGTAGATGTCTGTCAAGGGGGGGGGAGGAAATGTCCCCCATGGAGTGTTGAAGCAGACTATATAAGAAAACCACACCTTTTTAAAGTAAAACACCACAAAAGATCACAGGCAACGGCTGGCTGTTTGCATCTCAGTCCGAATTCCCCAAATCCAGTCAGATGTTTTTGTGCAAGCATAAATCACGTAGTAATACAAGGACAAGTCTCCTCTAGGGGATTTTCTTGGTCTTTTTTGAAGGATGCAAGAGCAAATATTCTAAATAAGGATGCTTCCAATGGACTACTCCATGGTAACTGGCATTTAAAAAAATAATACATTTCTCTCAAATTACGAAGCATAAAACAGCAAACTCACCTTGTCCCATCAGTGACCTTGCCTCTGATCAGGGCAAACTTTAATTTTGTGAGAACTAGTATGGGTCTGAGTCTGAATCATGCAAGAAATGCGAGGACTGCCTACTGCCCTGGTGACTCTAGTGGAGTCTAATTTATTCACTGAGAACACAGATCATGTTCTGTTGAGATTTCAGATGGGCTCTGAGCTGTTCTTGACACAGGCATTGGATTGTTTATGATTTTTTTAATTAGAAAAATTACACACTTTCTCTCCGCTCTATTGATTCACTGGGGATAAATAGAACAGCATCAGCTCAGTCTGCTCAATCTATGGCTGGGCATGTTGGAGCACAATATTGCTCTCCTTTCCTGCCCTGCCATGAGTTGGAGGTGGAATAGCAAGAGAGGTTTCTGCATTTCTGAGAATTAAATTAGACAGAGGCATAAAATACCTTTGTCAATAATTGATTAATGCCGTGCTTAAAAAAAAAAATAAAGGTCTCTGCACAGTTTTTGCAAGTACAAGGTTGCAGAAGTCCCCCTTTAAGGGTCACTCGGAAAGTTCTGTCCTAATTCTTCCCTCTGGTGGGAATGCCAGTGAGCCAGTGAGGCTGTGCCACCCACCCCCTGGAAAGCTGAAACCCCCAGCAGCAAAGGTTTATCATGATTTCCTGCTCCCCTGCCTTCGTCTTTTGGCCTTAAGGTAACTCATACCTCCACACCATCCTGAGGAAGGAAAATCCATGTCATGACTGGCAAGGAAGTAGCCACCCAGCCTGTGTAGCACTGTCTCATAATGCACTACCTTAGAGGCTTTAGGGGAAGGGAGACCACTGTTCCATCTCTCTAGTCTCCTGCTCCCTGGGTTTGCAAAGTCGGGACTTGGTGAAGGAAGCCTGACATAGGGGAGGAGGGACAGCAAGAGGCTGTGGAAATGTGTTACTAAGCCAATTCTTTCTCTTCCTGGTTGGGCTTCAGCCAAGCGAGCCAGAGGCATAGGATCTCGAAGATCCTGAGGGGAAAATACAGGCCATGGGCATTCAATAATAAGCACTGGAATAAAACCTGCCAGGCTCTTACATGGTTTACAACACTGCAATTCTGCAAGACATGTATGTGAAGGGTATCATTACCCTTCTCCTCCTTTACCTTAAGGAGATGAAACCAAGACACTGCAGTGACTTGTGCGTGTTCATTGAGGAAAGTCAACACTAGAAATCAGGGATTGTGTTAGTTGTGTGGTTTCTGTGTAAAAATAATATTCCAATTTTCTTATGTGTGGCAGGTTTTTTCCTGCTAGTTTTATGGCCACAGTACCACCATCTCAAAAAAAAAATGAAGACAGAAAGAAGGACCTAAAATACATTAAAATCAGCTATACATACAGCAAAGGGAAAGGGTATTTGCACTAGGGCCTCAAGATTTTGTGGTGGGAATCTGTAGAGAAACAATCTCAATGACAGCAGCTCACAGCAGACTGTCAGTCCCTTTACCTGCACTACTATTGAAATCAGTATTTGGGGCTTGTCAGAGAAGCACTGACCAAAGGCAGAAAATCATAAGTAACTTTGCTAGTTTTTCCCCTTAGCAGTGGAAAGCTAACGTTGCAGAACACCACTGGCCTGGGCTGGAGGCTGCTGCCACTGCCTCCTACGCCTTGAGCCATGCGACAGCAGCACCCTCAACAGGGAAAGCCATACCCAGAACTAGGTGGGCCAACAGAACTCAAACCCACAAACATCAAGCCTCTAGCCTGTGAAAAGTGGTCTTTTGACCTTTGCAAGGCATCAAGAAACCTTTGCTAATTTTTTTTCCAGTTTTAATAATGCAAAATGGTCACATTTGGGGGTTGGTTAAAGCACCATAACTTTGATGAATATCTTCAGTGAATAAATTCCTCATGAGAATCCAGATACTTCAGGAAATGATGTCTCCAGTTAAATGGGGATGTGTTTGAATGGCAGGCTGCAGAGCCATTTCCAGTTATGGGCTTCAAGACCCTGGAGCCTGAAGCCATGTGAACACACCTCTGTGATTCAGCTTGCCAGTGTGCTCACCAGTGGTGCTCTGACCTTTGGCATTACCATGTCTGTGCGGGAATGTGCCCCCAGCAGCAGTCTGGAGCCCTGCACTGGTCACCTGGGCTTCCTCCGCAATGCACAGGCAGAAGCATAAACCTAGGAACACAACTCACACCTGCAAACCACAGGGGAAGTCATTTCACTGGGTAACAGATACAGGCCACAAAAAAGGGCATCTCTTAGACCCCACCTCTCCTCAAATCTGAGGTGTTGTTACCTGGACTATGCTAAAGCATTTGTCTGCTGTCAGAAATCACAGCCTTGAATGTATCTTCCTTTCCAAAGGGAGAGGACGCAATACAAAAGCAGCAGCACATGCTTTTACCCTGCAAAACAGAGGATCATTCATCATCAGTTCTCTCCTTGCAGGAGAGACAAACTGCTCCCTGGAGAGGTCTCTCCTGGAGGCAGAAAAGAGGGTGTCCTGGCCACAAGGAGAAGTAAGCCTGGAGGAAGAGTCCAGCCAGGGAGCTCTTCCGCACTGCATCGCTCTGTGAGCCCCACGGTGGGGTGCACTGGGTAAGTGCTCACCTGGAAGAAAGGAGCTCTCAGCTCCAAAGACCAATACCAAACCAGAATATTTTCTGCTCTACTTCTCATGTAGGTCATTTGTGATTCAAAAAAGGATTGAAGAAAGGGCAATTATAAAACCCTTAATGCAATACTAAAATATTTATGATGGCTCAGCTTCCCAAAACTCACAGGTCTCTTTAGATGACTAAATACATGCTTCCATTATGTAGCTAACCACAAAGTATTTGCCCAGAACTGCTAACGATAGCATGAAGTACCTTGAACGCGTTTGATTCTAAAAAAGGTGTGAAATATCATCATGTAAGTGGAATAAATTCGTCTCCAAATTAATGATACTGTAGATGTTCATTAGGAGTGAAATTGATAAATCTTTCTTTACATTAACTGCCTTTAATTAATCAGCATTAATTGAAGATTTTTTTTCCTTTCCTTAAGAAAAAGAGCGTAAAAAAGTTCTATCAACAACAACTTACTGGGTTTGGAAATGCTGTTCGAGGTGACCGCGTTGCACGACCTCTGAGCAGTGTTCTGTGAAAGGGCAGCTAACCATTAGCTTGTCCAGGAGGTTATTCACTAGTATGCTGGACTTCCTGCATGTCTGGAGAATCACAAGCTTGCGGTCCATGGGGCAGAAGTCTTTTTCCACGAGGAAGTTTGTAAGGCAGGCTGTGCAGAAGGTGTGACCACAGAGCGTGTCTAATGGCTGAAGCAAAGGTTGCAGGCAAATGTGGCATATCAGATCATCATCTACTTCTTCGGTGTAGCTGTACAAGTGATTTTCTTCTGGTAAATGCGCTTGGCCACAGGTGACACAGAGTGGCAGGGAGCTATCCTCCATTTCTTCTTCTTTCTGGCTCATAATCAGAATTGATGCAATTCAAAAGAGGGCAGATGGGAATACCCGACCTGTTGTCTATTTATGAGAGCTGCAGCAAGGCGTATGTACCATCAGATCTGTAGGGAAGAAAGACGAAGGGTTATGTTCTGGACTGTTTTCTTTTACTGTAGTTAGGTGTGTATCTGGATATAAAGTGCTTTAGCAGGTATTAAGTATTGCGGATGGGAGGGTGAAGCAAAGAAGGGGGCAGAGAAAAAAGAGTTAATTCCAGGGATTTATTTTCTCTTAAATCTAACTCAATTTACACAATTACTCCCATTGTAAAGGAAGCTATCAAAATAGAGAGAAATACTACAGGCATTTAATGGCTGAAAACCTTAAATTAGTCTACAATTGCAGTTTCAGTCAGCTGATATTGTGGTCACATTACTTCTGCTGGAAAAGCAGCATCACACGTAGGCAAATATTGCAAGACTGTCTGCAGAAATGTAGGTAAGAATAACGGTTATTATTATGCCCAAGCCGCCTGCTCAGCACAGCAAGGGAGAGCAGCAACTTTAGACTAAAAACACACAAGCAGACAAAGAGCCAGAGGGAGAACAATTTGGGTCATGAGGATTTAGAGCTTGGGACCCTCTAGACCATTTTTGTGCCACAGCAGCAATGGACCTGGACCCTGCATTTAAAGCTCATCTGCTTAACCCCCCATGGCACTGTGCTGGTTGCCTCAAGTCAAGTAGTTATAACCATCTGCACCAGCATAACCAGTTCAAAACTTCATTTTACTTCCCAAAGCACCAAATAACTCACATGCTGAAGTGAAGTCCACAACAAAATGCCAGATATTACATCACTCAAAATTAGGCCTATTTCCTTCATAATTTGTATTATAGAAACCCAGTATGTCCCCAACTACAGACACAATTAGCTCTGGCCAGAGCACCTGCCTGCTGGTATTTTAGAGATATAAACTCTGTGGGTGGCAGTAAAACTGAAGAGTAATTTGTAGTTTTTACTTGATGAACCCTGGCTGCTTGTTGGAGCACTCATGTCTCATTACATCTATGCTTATTTTGATATACCACTTTGAAAATAAACATGAAGATATAAAATATGCAATGGCCTAATTACTACTCTTGCTTGAAAATGTAAATCTTATTTGCTACTCTGCTGTAACACTGTACCCTTTCTTCCAGCTTGACTTAATTTGCTGAGACAATGTGTCAGCCTCAGACACCCACATTTGAGGGCAAATGAGGAAAAGAATTAAAAAAAAAATCTGACTATGACAGAGCACACTTTCATATAAAATAAAAACTTATTTTAATGCAAAGCTCATATGCTCTAAACCTGAGAAATTAAAATTTAACATGGCAGGGTTTTTCTGACATAAAGGTAAAATGATAGCCCCACTAACTCTAACCAGATGTTTAAATGTCAAACATTCACTTTAATGCTTTGCTAGATCCTACTCTTATGTAGCAATTATGCTAAATGGCTGTATAATAATAGTTTTTGCTTGGAAGACTAAGTTCTGCATAAGCTCTATCTCCTGATTAGCAGTAGTTTCATTTGAATTAAGAACATTGCCTGTTAGAATTCTTGCAAATATTTGAAATACTCTATACTGTGGCGAATGTTTCCTTTTGTCAAACATATTCACCAAAGCTTTATGAACAGCTCTTTGTGAAGAAACAAACATCTTTCTATTGTGCAGAAACCACCTCTACCTGCTATATTAATATAGGAATTAAAACCAGTATTATTTGGTTCTGCTAAGGCAACACACAGCAAAATGGAACAAGAGAAAAGGTGACCATGAGAGTGAGGCAGGGACTGTTTGGGCACCATAAGTGACTTCTGACAGGTAGCTCTTAGCTAGCTTTCTGATGAAGTGAGATGGCTGTGAGCTGGTGTTTGATCTATCAGTCGCAGAGCGAGAGGGAGAGCATTCAGATGATCACCAAGTCCCTTCCTTATGGAGGGAGCCCATCTGAAGTCAACAGGGACGCCTGCAAGAATGGCAATATGCAACTTGGAAATTTGCGGGGTTGTGGCTTTAGAGATAGCCATAAAATGAATTTGAAATCAATAAAGCATGACAAAAATAACATTGCTTTATGAACTTTGTTCTTTCCTACATTTTCAAAATGCCTTGCACCCAGGGCAACCCGGAGAGCCAGCAACATCATGCTCTTTCTCCATTCTCCTGCCATGCCCTCTTGTACCAGCACACACAGGTAGACCCGCATGGGTGTTCTTCCCATGCACCAGAATACTGCCAGCCCCAACATTTTCTTGCCTCATGGATGTTCCCAAGGACAGAATCTCTTGCTTCCTGCTGGCAGGAGACCCAACGCGTGGCACCCATCAGCAAACATGATGAAAGCTGGACCCAAAGGCCTGCTCTAAGGCAGGAGCAGCCTGAAGGAACAGGAGCATGGGCATCCAAATGGCCCTTTCCCAGCCTCATGACCTAACCCTGAAAGTACTGCTCCTCCACTTCCAAAGGTACAACACATCAGCTTCCTTGATATAAATTAGGTACAACTGGAAATGGTACTACAGCTTCAAAGCAACTACGATTATCTCTGCAATGACGATAGAGAAAGAGAGGCATCACTACCCTAAGGCCATGCTTTGCTGCAGCAAAAACAGTGAGAGATGCCCCAGTGGATGTAAAGCCAGACTGTCCTGGCCACATTATGGGTACTCTTTACGAACCTAACATGCTAATAATGCATTGTTAGTGAAAAAGTGCAGGTGTGGGGAGCTGTACCTGAATTTTACAATGTTTACATAAAATACAAATACTTGCTACAGCGCAGGGAAACAAAACCATCCATGTTAATTAGTAACAGGCATTGAATTTTTAGGAGGACTTAATTCAAGTCCTATGGCCTCTATTATTTAGAAAATTTAGACTAGATGATAACATAAATTCTGAAAAAGAAAACCTATCAGCCTATTCTGGTTAATCTGGTCCCTGTTCACTCATTATGAACCTTCTTAAATTGCTGGACATATTAAGCAATGAAATGATCGCTGCCTGTCTCTGGGAGGTGATTATACCACCAAAGGGGTTAGCACAGAAGGCATGCGATGGAGCTGTTGCACAGATTCGGTCAGAGGTAGACGATGTTTGCAATCTTTTGTCATTTGTATTTATAACATTTATGTGCTCTCATAACAAGCTACGTAATTAATTTCACGTTCTTTTAGGAAGCTTAAAGCCTTGGTTCCTCTTGAACAATGTAGAAGAGAGGGAAAGGGGGATTTAAAATTGACCTGCCGATAACCAGTGAGTATTTCTATTTCTTCTATTAACCACGAATAACAAAGTACAATTTGAGCACGGAACCCTCTACAGGTAGACGGTAAACCACAGCTGAGTCAAAAAAGGCAATTATTACTTGGCTGAAAGTCTGTTCTTCAAGGCCCGAGCTTGGGTGAGGAGGAGAGGGGAAAGGAGGGGGGAGGCATCCTACGTTCATCTGCAGTCAGTGTCAACAAGGCTGGCAACATCAGCAGGGCGAGGATGTCACCTTGGCAGTCTCAGGCTGGCTTACAGAGAGAGCTGTATTGACAGGGACCTGTTGCTGCATAGATGATCGGCAGGAGGAGTTTTTAGAGGTGGTGGTGCCATGCCCAAAAAGACAATACCAGAGTTTGCTGCTTCATTGCTGTGCAGGAAGTTTTTAACAACTCAGGTCCCAGATCCAGCATAGTTGTACAGCACCTGGCACAGCTTGGCTTAGATAACAAATAAAATCAAATACTGATTTGTAAGAATTTCCCAGTGCGGTGACACAAATCAAGCTCCAGTCCAAGGCAAAGACCTGAAGCACTGGAATACAGTGCAAATAATAAAGGAAGAACATTGTCATCCTGGATATCCATAATGCCAAGGTTTCAGTCACAAGCTGGAATGAGAACGGCATCAGGGCATGAAATAACCCCCAGGGCTGTGACCATAGTGAAAGCCAGTATCATGGTAATACATTTTAAAAAAAAAGTTACTCAGACTGCACCAATTTGAAGGAGTTTGCATCTTATGGGTCTTCACTGCTTAGGAATTGCAGCCATCAGAAGCGTTTAAGAGAATAACAAAACAAACTCAGAGAAAAAGCATGGGCAGTAAACATGGGGAGTAGGTAGAGACAATGCCTTTTATCTCCTTGCACAGCCAAACCGGTAGTTGTTCCATCCCAATGAAGCATTTAACCAACCTTAAGCTTAAATCCTGACTTACCATCACAGTTACACTGGCAGCAGTGTAGCAAGAGGAGGGCTTGCCGAGCAGAGTGGCCAAGCCCCGCTGTCTCCACCCAGCCACACTGTCAAATATTAACCTGGCAGTTCAGGAGGCTGCACTTGGAAGTAGCATGGCACAAAATGGAAGAAGCTTCGGGTAGCAAAAAATGAGTAACCAAGGCTAGAAGAGAAAGAATTAAGTGATGACAGGTAGTGAGGAAGCAGCTAATAGAGGAAGGGAAAAATAGATGCCTAAACGCCAAAGAAACAGTGACACAAAGCCTGGAAGTGCAGCAACCAGCTTAAATCCCAATTGGTGAAAGACAAGCCTGTGAATGGGTGTCTGGAAAACAGAGGAGTGTCACAGATGAGCTGCAAAACAGGTAGAGGAATTTAACTCCAGTAGCTCTGAAGTAGCATGACTTGGGGATAATGAAATCCTCAGTCAAGGGAAAGGGTGGCCAACATGTGAAGGGAAAATGGATTCCAAATAGTACAGTAAGATCATTAAATATTAGCTGGTTTTTGTCTGGTTTTGTTTTCTCTCTGTGTATTTAAGTAACACATTTTATTAATGCTCCTGTTTTATTCGGGCTGCATTCTTCCCCCAGCCCCTGCATGGGCTGTTATCTCCTAGGAATGTGCATCTCTAAATGAGTCACAGCCATCCTTTTATGTGGTTCAGCATGGCACTGTATGGCTAAAGGGGCTGGTCTGCAGGCATGTAAGGAAACTGCTTAGTGACAGCAGCATTGCCAGCTGCCAAGTAAAGTTAGAAGCTCGTTAATAATGAGGTTCCAGAGATGCTTTTACCTGGCCTTTCTTTCACCACACTAGCTGTGAGCGTTCTACAATTGATGTCTGCCTTTCTTGATATCCAACTTCTTTTGCTGAGAGCCCGGAGACTGCCATCTGGGTTGTTAATGTTGAAAAATACCCACATAAATTTGCTAGGAGACAGCACCTTTCACAGTCACACAATTAACTCTTTAATGAAGCCTCAGCCCAGCTGCCAGTATCTAGATGTAGACAGGTCAGGAGATGTGGGCATTGACCCCATCTAGTGGCTCACCCACAACGAGAAGAGAGGATCGCAGCCAGGAGGGAGCAGAGGTCCTCCTTCACCCTCAAGCACAAGCACAAACCCCTCAGGTTATGCAGGGATAGCTGTGATGATGCTCAGGAAAGCATAGCCCTTACTACTTCTGTGTGAAACCAGGTCACAAGATCACTCCATGTATTTCACATTCAAGGTTTTATAATGAGGCATCAGGTTGAATGCTTATACAAAACTTTCTGCCATCAGTTAGAGAAATTTTAACACTGTTTTAATTTATTCTCTTTCACCAAACTGTCTTAGCAGGCCTCCCAGCTTTCCCATTATTGTGCTTTATACCACTAACTGCTTCTCTCCAACTGAAGTACTTATACAGAGTACACTGACTTTACTGTTTGAGGTAGTACCTATTTTGGAGGCCATTGGGTAGCCTGTTTGTTTCAGAATACTAGACAACAGTTATGGAAAACATTATAGAGTGACCCATGCTCCAGTAATATGCATTGTAGTATATTTTACATCCAAAAAGAAAGTAATTCACATTCTAAAGATCTAATATAGCTAAAATATAGCATATAATAATTTGCAAATTTGCACCAACCTTGGCATAGCTGCACTAAATGCGAAAGGGGTGAGGGACTCTGCTAGATTTGAAACTTTGTTCAAAGGAAGCTTATAAAACACTAAGGTGCCTAAAACCTTATCATCACACCTTAGGATCAGCACTCCTCCTACATACATATTTCTCTCTCTTTCATCTCCTCCCTTATTTTTAAATCTGTTCTACCTATAGGAAAACCACAATATTTTCTTTCTGCCTGAGGGATAATCAGTAGTAGACCATCTCCAGTGAAGTTTCGTTATGGGCAGAGGTGAGATGC
The DNA here is from genome assembly GCF_034619465.1 of Leptosomus discolor. Lineage (NCBI taxonomy): Eukaryota > Metazoa > Chordata > Aves > Leptosomiformes > Leptosomidae > Leptosomus > Leptosomus discolor. The sequence goes on along the minus strand of NC_141394.1, from coordinate 53,217,702 downwards.
ATACCTTCAGGTAAAAAGTGAGTAGCTGGAGAATGCTTGGGATCCCAGAGTTGCTGATTTAGTAGATAAGAATCCAGCTTGACTTTTAAGATTATTGGAAAGACTGTTGGAACTGTCTCTTAGAAGAAAATACTTGTATTTAAAAGTTTAGTGCATCAGTACAGAATGTCTCTGAGACAACAAACAGGAGCTCCAAAATCTCTCCTCTGCCTGGCCCCAGCTTTAAGACAGCTGTTTTTTCAAAGTTATAATTAGTCAAAAAGTCCTTCTCAGAGCTTATAACAATGAAAGCACTTTGCAGAGCCTTTAGTGATGAAAGGTATTTCCAACCAAATAGAAAAATCCAACAGTACAGTAGGTGAATAACCCCAACTTTTTATGTTGTAGCTCAAGCTGTGAAACCTAACAGAAATGTCATACTGTGCCTGCACGCACAATAACTTCAAAAACCAGAACAAGACTGTTTGAAAAAAACGCATGGTTTTCTCTGTGGCTCATGCTGGAATTTACAGAATAAACCAATGTTGGAAAAAGTTTTTTATTGTGGAATTATATATCTGAAATGTCTGTTAGGAATGTATGGAAATATGTTCTTTTTCGTCTGTCTCTCTCGCACGCCCACGCAAACCTGAGTTGCTCTTTCTGACGATTTCATGGATACAAAACTTTACTCAGCATGTTAAAATGAAAAATTCAGCCCAGAAGAAATTTGAGAATATTGGAAACAGCTGGACAAGATTTGAATGAAAAGAAGATCTGAATAAGACAGTATATATCCACAGTTAACCTACCCACACTACAAGGAACATGTCCTGTGAATGAACTCACCTCGGTAGAAGGTAGCATTTCTGAGAAAACTTGTTGCTGGCATGCCCCTAGTTGTCAAATACTACGTTGGTTGAGGTAATTATTTCTGTTTCTTGCTTTTTTCAAAGTTCAGTAAATCCAGACTTGGACCAACAGCTTATGCCAGGACTACAAGCTCAGACTCCAAGTGCAAAGAAGAGTTGTAGCAAAATGTGCAGGCTGTGGGTAACTGCTTCCCAAAGGCACACAGTCTACCTGCTCAAAGGAAGTCAATCATGTGGCCAAGGCAAGACTATGTAAGCAATTATGATTGACTTCTAAAGGGCTTCCTAAACATGTGCTCATCCTAATTGACATAATAAATGCCATTGGCATTTCACACACTAAATTACAAAATTGCATGGCTAGTTATGTAACAAAAGGTGCGTTACCGCTCTGATTCGGCCGATCGCTCCGGCTGACTTTGGCAAGATTGGCAACCTCGTAAATGCCACAAGCTTGCTTTCAGCCATTTGACCAAATGACAAAACTGTATTTTTGTGGCTGGACAACTGCATGCCACAGCTGCCTTTCAAGATGCTGATAGGTAGAAGTAGGTACAGCAGTCCATGCAAATGGAAGTATACCCCCAGTGCTTGCTCCAGGTATGTGGCTGGTGTGTCTCTGCAATGGGGGACACACGTCTGTCCACCCTCCTCCTGTGTTTCAGAGCAAGGAAACGTGGGCCTGCAGACCACTATGGAGTTATGGGGTGCTCCAGCCAGGTGCTCCTCAATCCAGACAGCCTAGCCACCAGGCATATACGGACCCACACTGCGTACATTGTACATTACAACAGTGAGACCTTACACAAAAACCTGCTACAGAATAAAGTGCAAGATTGGAATAAAATGCATTTTCTTTAAAAGAAAATAAAATTCTCCGCACCTTCAGCGTGAATTTAAATTCCTGATATTATCTCCATGACACTGCTTCTACCTTGTTTCCTAAAGAAACAGGGCAGTTCTGTGCTTGTTCTCTCTCTCTCTGCAAATCTCTTCCTTCATCCCTGCTCTTTCGCTCCCCAGTACCTTTTGGATCCATTTTTCAATTTCAGCCCAGTCTGATAGAATGGCAGAAGCATCCATATACATCAAATTGTCACAATTACCATAAGAATAGGTGACTGGATAAGAGAGAAAAAAAAAATTAATATTCCCACAAAAAGAAAGGCTGAAGATTGAACCCAAATCATACTGGATATTGACGAAGACAGTCAGGAAAAGACATATGCATAGTCAGCCCTCAAGAAAAACTAATGCCAGAGCTACACTATATTAGACAAAGCCATGGGGCAATAATGCTCATCAATTCTGCCCACTGAACCCCAATACGTAACCCAAAAAACTTCTTGTCCTTCCCTTCCCCACTTCCAGTTTCCATGCCTTGTTTCTCACAGCAGGACAGACACTGAGATGGCCCACACCATCAACAGAAGTACCTACCAGAACAAAAAGGTTTCCCCCTAGGCATGTCCCTTGCTTTCTGACTTCCTAATGAGTGGATGCACTTTTTGCGTGTTCCTAAGCCCAGATGTACCTAACCTCTTTGAGAAGAGCAAGATACTCCTTCATTCGCCATGCATCGTTCAGCTACTCTCCAAGCTGGCCTAGCTGAAAGATCACAGCAAACCTCCCCATGACCCTGGGCCATCAGGGGAAAAAATGACCCTCAATGTGACAGCAAGCTGCTGCCAGTATGCAAGGGTAAGGAGCTAGGAGGTACTGGGGAGCAGGGAAAAGGGGTTGATCATGTTTGGGGTAGACAGAAGGCATGGCTGGATAGTGGCACCCATTTATTCTCAGAGAAGACTTGCTTGTCCCAATTAAAATGTTTTGCTCACCCAGCTTCGAAGATTCTGTGTCTTCAGACAGCAAGTAAGTAATCTCATTGACTTCCTAATCTGTGTGACCATAACATTTACCGAAAAAAAACATTTACCCACCAACCCATCCTCAGCACCCTCTAAAATGCTTTAAGGTCTTGTTTGTGGCAGAAACTCCGTTGTGGTTTTGCAGGATGACGTTTACACCAGTAAGGATGAAGAACAACCTGCCCAACTCACTCACACACTTTGTGATGTGAGAGTGGCTCAGCCAGCGCCAACGCATCCCAAGAGCACTGATACATTCCCTGTTAGATGTTCACTCCACACAGACAAACACAATGCAACACAAAACCACTGCAAGAGCTATAGCATCTGTGTGAACAGCCTGGCATGTGGACCACGTGTCCTCTGTGTGGGCCTGCCCTACTTAACTTTAAAATAACATCGCAATAGGCAGAGAGAAATGCATGGGAATGTGAAAATCTTAACTTAATACAGCTTCACAGTAAGTCTTAATCTCTCTTAGCAATCCTCTCCCAGGGTACCAAGGGGATCAGCAGGGCAGGCTGGCGATGCTGCCTCTCTGCCCCCTCAGCGCTAGGAGAAGGAATGAAAGGGCAGGGGCAAAACCCCAAGGAGGACTTCTCCCCCAGAGGACATCGAAGCCTTACACCTCATCCTGCTTCCCACAGCCACGAAATCTGCCACCCTCAGACCACACAGCATCTTTTTACATGTGACTATGAGATAACATTTAATAACTAAGTGCAGAACATGTGATGGATAACCCGGCTAATAACACATAATAAAGTAAGCCGTGCTTTAATTGCACTGTGCCTTTACAACTGCTCCTCTGATCCAGGAGTCTCTTAATGCTTGACAAACTACTTAATGAGATCTCACAATACCCTGTGGGGACCTTTTTCAGGAGCAGCCTGCAGTGTGGTTAGGTGAGTAGGGGAAGGGGCAGCTGGCTGCTCCCACACCAGAGGGCTGGGCTCCTGTGATGCCAACACCCAGTCTCCATCACAAGAGTCCTTGTGAAGCAATGTGACCACGGAGATGCTCTCAGACCTGAGGGAAAGCCCTCAAATTCTTGACTTCTAGGACTGCATCCTCTGATCTATGAACATGAACCCACAAGGGGACAGCAGCTGGCTCCCCAGTGTGACTCATCTAAGATGGAGAAGCAAATGCTTTAGGTAAAACATCTGGCCCACAGCACTCCATGGCAAAATCAAGCAAATCCAATGGAGCAAGGATTTAATCATCTGTGTCTCAGTTCTACTTATTTTGCACCTAACTGCAGTACTATAACTTGTATGTAATTATTATTATTAAAGATTAATATTTAATCCACAATTTCAGTTATAGTTCTGGAAATGTCTATAACCTGAATTATATCTGTATCTATTTCCTCCTCCTGCCACTTGGATCCACAAAAAATGACTGAATAAACAAATTCTAAGCAGAAAAACTGTCCCTGCTGAAGAACTGCACAAACCAGCGACACTCAGCTCTCTAAAATAGTGCAATCTGAATAACATTCCCTGCCATCTCATCGCAGGGTGACAGCTGCTGGGGCCCAATCCCATTCAGGAACCCAGAAAAAGGAGGGCACAAGCCTAGACAGGTTAGTCAACAAGTAAATTTCAACAACTGAGGAGAGCGGTACAACCAAGAGGCAACCTCCTGAATAATGGGCAGACACAAAATATGCAGCTGGAAACAGAAATTTCACAGGGGAAGGAGAAGAAGTTTGGATGATCTCACAGGTATGTTGCAACGCCGAGTGCTGAATTTCGTGTTTAAGAAAAATGCATTGATTGAAAGAGGGAAACATACCACACTCTGAAGAGGCTGAACCCCAACTACTGTGGTCTGACTATCAGTTTTCTGGTGCTAACACTGGTTCCTTTTTGAGTCTTGAACAAATAGCATATTGTCTTTCACTCAGTTCTCTCTCTTATGAAGTAGCACTGACAGTGCCCATTCATACCTGCTGATAGTCACTACTGCTTATTTGGGAGTAAGCTATGCGTTAGATCTTGAAACTGTCTTCCAAATGGAAAGGACTGGGGAAACACAAAATATTCAAGCAGGATAGAAAGCAGTTTTCTAGCTAAGGCTGTGCAATAGTTTCTGTTCCAGGCTACCTTTTTGTAGCAGGATAATGACTAACATCCCTGTCCAACAAATGTCTCAGCAATTAAATTTTGTTTATTATAGTGACCGAGACCTCAGATAGCAAAACACATCATCTAGAGCCTGGTTCTGCCCTCAACTGCTCAATGCTGGGAAATAGCATCCCTAAGTATGGTACTACTCACTGGACTTGATTCATCACTCATTTAATTGGGGCTTTGTGGGAACTTACCAATGAAGTCCGTGGCTAATTAACAGGCATGTGTTGCTGATGGCCTTGTAACATTCTCCTTAAAATGAGGAGGCTTGCTAAGGTTTTGTCAGCCAGGACACGTGAGTGACACCAGGCTGGGAAAGATAGTTAAGTCTGTGCCTGAATTAATATCTGCTTCCAGAACTGGTTCTGTGGGTGTGGAGACCAATTGTGTGCTGGTTAATCCCATGATGAGAAACCAATTAGGAATTACGTGCTCAAATTATCCTGCTTCCTTCCCTCCTTCCACACCGATGCGATCTGCTGCATACAGGCAGGCAAGGGGACTTTTTAATACTTTGAAATTCCTCCTACAAGTCACAGATATTTCAGTGCTTCAGACCCTTTTTGACTGGATCTTGACTGCAATATTCTTTTAAATAGCAGTAGTATGGTTAGATGATGACTCAAACTGAACCTATGAAGACCCAAAGCTATGCTACAAGATACTTCCCAGCACTGAGTTGTACTTGAAAAATCCTGTGTGAACTGTTACTATTAAATATATAGCACACGGAGCTACAAACAAAAGTCAGCTTTGAAGAACAGCAAATAAAATAACAGTTACCTGTATTTAACATCAGCATCTCAACAGTGTATATACCACATAGCTGTAGGCGTGGAAAGCAAAAGACTAGGGAAAAGACAAGCAAAAAGTGGACTAGAATTATACCCAAAATCAGACCAAAATTTACCTGCTTTCAGACAAGGCGTTTTCTGAAAAGATACATCAATGCAGACAGAGAAGTAGCTGTCATCCCTTAATAAGAAATTACTGGCACATGGAAACCATAATTTTTTAAGGCTCTTTCTTTTATTAAGAATGTTGCAGGTGTATTAAAGCAAAACTGGAGGACCAAGGAGACGGTTGCCAGGAGCTGCTAGACAGGTAGGAAGTTTCAGGGTGTTTAGCTCCTTGATTTGCTTGTAAAGGAGTTGATGTTTACTCAGAGGGATGGCAACAGTAAGCAGTTGGACGCAGCTGTATGCGACAGGACCTGCCAACTAACCATTCCCTGAACATTTACTGAAAGTGAAAGTTTCTGCTTCTGTGTTGAGTCCCCTCAAATCACATGATTCAGGTAACAACCTTGTTTACAGATTCAGCTTGAGCCTTTGGGGAAAGCCTCGGAATCAACTCAGATCAACTGCATCTTTGCTCATCCCAGTTTCTAGGAGCAAAAATTCCAGTGGAAGAACTGGACATGCACTGTAAACAAGTGCCAAGTCAGGCAGCCTTGTATGATACCAGCGTCTGGCCATTTTAACCAGAGAGGGGCCTCATTATCTCCCCAAAAGGCTCTGGCCAAAGGCCCTTAAAATCAGCTGCGGGCCTCCCTGCATCTGCCCTTGTGGTGAGAGGAGCCAGGCAGACCAGGTGGCAGCACCCAGCCTGCAGACAGGACTGATAGCTCCAGAAATACTGGATTGCTTCCCTTCAGCAGCCAGCCTGGAGGAGACCTTCTGCATTTGAAAGCCTTTACTAATTTACCTTCCTGCTGGAAGCAATGTTGCTCAGTTTCCTGGTTTGCAGTGAAACGAAGCTAATCTATCATCTCATCCTGTGTGCAAGATTTATTCACATTTTGCAAAAGAAAACCTATGCTGGGAGAAGGCGCCAGGGCCTTCAAACTTCTTCCAAAAGACAACTCAATTTTCTCTTCTGATAGATGATCACAGCTCAGAGCCAGGAACATTGTTCTTTCCAACTCTGTGTTACAATGAAGTCCTGATGCAGTTAATGCTCAAATACATGGGCTTGGAAAAACCTTCCAAAAAGCAGAAATCGTGTGAGTGAATAGGAGGACACTTGTACAGGACCATGAACAAGCAAGAGAAATTAGCAGCAGGAGAAAGACTATTTTCAGGTGGTAAGAAAAGATAACTAAGAAACAAGCTTCCACAGATTGATTCAATTTATATTTTTGGAAAATATGCATAGGCTCTGAGGTTTGGGGTAGAAGAATATAAAATAGCAAATTAGTAACAGATTACTTCCTTAAGAGGAATTTTTAGTCTCGGGGCATAGCTTTCCAAATGCCTGACAGTGAATCCTGGCTTTTATTTACAGATCAGCATTTGCGCTTTTCCAACAACAGCAGACAGACAGTGCTGTTTCAATAAAGTGGTGGAGCTGCCTTGATATCGTTCTGCATGAACCTGAATGAGCAAATGAAGTGTGCTTTGGAAGGTGGAATGAACAGGGAGCTCCATTTCTACAGGAAACCATGGGAAAACAAGTGCCTTACATAGTGCCCAATACAGTAACCTAAGGTTTTCTTGCATTCCCTGCTGTTGGAGAAACCCTTTCCTAGTCATCAGGCACCGAGGGAAAGCATGAATTGCAAATCTGATATGCACACATTTCCTGGGGTTTATGTTTTTCATTGGTAGATGTGAGAGCAGCTGAGAGCTTGATGCAAACAGTCCATCTCTAGTCATTAAAAACACCCCAAAACATTCTTAGCTTTAAACATTTGAACAGGTCCTGCTGATTTATGTGCTTGGATCTCTTGTCTACAGAGTACTTTAAGTATATACTGGAAGGACGTCCACATATTCTCATCGCAGTCCCAGGGTTCCATGTTGGCACGTTTGTGCCTACACATGTTCTCACATGAACAATCAGGCTTATCGGTAGAAATGAACCTCATAAGAAACTATGTGTATTCATACATATTCACAGGTTTGCAACCATTACATGTATCTGTACTGAATTACAAGACAGTTAGAGTTAAGAACTGAGTATAAGTTTAAGTGGAGGATAACATAAGATAAAGGTAAAAACTAAATCAAGTTCTCTCTCTCCACCTCAGCTTCGGTTATATGCATAAATCAAGCTGCAAGATATAGCAGGGGCAAATGTAGCCTCAAATTACCTCCTATGGCTGCAGCAATATTTTGTGGGTTTTAACCTGGGGGAGGGGAAGAAATGGGTTTCCAGAGGATTAATAAAACAATGGGCTAAAGCAGCTGCAGCACAAATGGCACCTCTCCACAGATAATCAGTTGGATCTTAACATACTTTGCTGAAGAAATAGACCTTCTTAGCAAAAGGAAGACAGAAAGACAAACACATCAAAAAAGGTAATGAACTAAGCATGGCACTTCTGCATACTGGCGTGTAGTATGAGTGTAGGAAGAATTTTAACATTGCCTACCAAGAAATGCAACAACCTACAGGTACATTATGTGTAATCTTCTCCATGAGATTATGAAAATAATCCTTGCATTAGATTATGGGGAGACCAATGACAGAATTAATCACTAAATATTTATGACAGCTTTTCTGCCTGGCACTCCCGAGAGTGCAGGCTAAGCTTTGGACCTGCTCCCTTCTGCTGCAAATCGGGGCTAGTTTGTTTGCCAGAGCATTTCCTTCCACCTTTGCTCCTCTGGAACAACTTGTGCCCAAATGAAGGGTAAATGCAGGAACAGCACAAAACCCAATACAAGGCTTTAAACTTACGCATCTGGCTTTACCGTGTCTCTCATCTGCTGCTGGCGGAGTCTTGTAGGTGTAAAATCACTGGGCTTGGGCAGGCGCTGCTGGGCCGGGACACCACACTCAGCCTTCAGCCCCGACTCTGCAGGCAAAGAGCGGCCAGTGGCCGTGTCAGATGGGGAAGCCTATAGCATGACAGAAGGCACAAAGAAAAGCTGAATTGCATAAACCTGAGCAATTTAAGGTTCAGAAAACCACACCCTCCCGGTCATTTCTCCTGCAGGCAGATAAGCATGTGCAGGCTGCTCAGACAACAGGGTAATTTGAAGCTTTTACTTTTCTTTCCGGCATATACCAAAGTTCATTTTCAGTTTGGCTCTTCTTTGCATTTTGTTTTTTCTTTCAGCCTTACAATCAACATGGTTCAAATTTTAAAGAGTCAAGGAGGCTTAAAAATTTCTTCAAAACAAAAGTTTCATGTTGGCTTTCCCCTTGGAAAAGGAAGATGAGGCCTGCAAAGCTCTAACCCTGAGTCCATGCTTTAGAAGCTGGATCTTCACCTTGTTCCTGAACACTTGAAGTTGGTGGTGAAGACTTGAACCACATAAGAGAAATCTGTAAACTCTGGAATCTACTAGCTGAAACTACAAGCTCAGCTAATTTTCTGAACATTGCAAAATAAAAACTGCTTTAAACCCTCTAATCCAGTAATTTTCAGTTTGAGAAGTATCCAAGAAAGGGGTAAGATGTTGTACTGCAGATAAGGTGTTGTACTGCTGCACTGAGTTGCGGCCGCTGAGTGTGAATGTTAATTACAAAAGCAACAGCAGCAAAAAAGATATTTTTCTCAAAAAATATTTTAACAGGAGGAAAAGAAACTCTGATCTTCCAACTACACGAGTCACTAATAAATGCAATGACTTCAGCCTTCATAAGCATTTGCTTCTAAGGAAGGAGGTGTTATTCAGGAAGCAAAGCAGCTTCATACGTGGACTTTAAGGAAGAAACTGCAGTATATGCTGAAAACAGGCAGAAGAAAATCCCCAGCCTCTGATGTAAACATCTATGGCTACCAGGTCTTGGCCTGCAATTCATTCTTACGCAATTTTGCTTCCCTTCAAACATTTTAAAAGCATACATGTTACTCGTGATTATAAAATCCCTTGTTAAATATTTATTTTAAGAAATCATCAAGGGACCTGTCAAGTCCTACCAGCAAGGGTGACAGTCACGTCCTTAGCCTGACGGATGCTTGTTTGCAGTAGTATTTGCTTCTCCTGCCCTGACAGCACAGCACCTCTGCTCCGAGTTGCTCGAGGAAACCTGGGATGGTCTCTGCTGAGCCAGCCTGCCGGTGCTCAGTGCATAGTTGCTGAAAACCCAGGTGTATGCCGGCAGTGTCGTGCTGGAGCTGGGGCACTGTGCAGTGCTGGAGTGCTGCTGCTTTTCCCCCAGGATGGGTGCAATACAGAGAGACACAGCCCACATGGGACCAGATGTCCACAGCAGTCACAAGGCCAGATATGCACGCCTCATGCGTCAGCTGTCTGCAAAATTGAACTATGCATATGCAATGTACTTTTAAAAACATGCTTAAGCTACAGAAGCTTAACCATTAGCAAATACATCCCCACAGAGCAAAGCGTGTATTTAAATCCTTCCTCGCATGGGAGGTCTTTCTGAGGCTGATCGCCCTAGATCAGAAAGCCCAGAGCCCTGCTGTCATAGGTGACCACATCAGACACTCTCAGTTACAGACTTAATTTCCATTTCAGAAACCAGCCAAGTTTTCACCCCCTCCCACTGCTGGGAGGCTTTTCCAAGTTTCCAGACTAAGGGCCAGTTCAAACTCATTTGTTCTCACGCTAATGTTACTGGATTGCTTAAATAGCCTTTCCCATCTCGTGACGTGTTTTCCTACTTTCCTTCCCACTCAAACCCTCTGAGTCTCTGCTCAGAAGAAAGGCTTTCCAAAGAACCCTCTTGGGCACTCATTCCTGTCCAAATTCTTCACTCTGGAATATGGCATTAATATTTCCTTACATGCACCAGGCAAATTACTTCCCCAGAAGCTGAGTTATTTATTGGCTCTGAACCAAAGATCTGGTGAGCTGTACCTGTTGATAGAAGATCATATGCTGAACCTGTCTTTCATCTGCTGGAGAGGAACATACAAGGATCTCCTCTGAACTACAGCCTGTGTACTGCATTATCTACAGATTCTCTCTTTTGCCTACAGCTGGCTAAAGGTTCCGACAGATTTTCTTCATCTAAAGCACAAAGAAGTGAGAGTATTTTCCTACTATGGTTCATTCTTTTGCATTGAAATGACCACAGCATCTCATAAACCTGACTAGTGCAATGACACACCTGTTTGATAAACTTCTAATTCCCTGCCTATATGAATACATAACTTTTTTTGCCTCCAATGTAATTGGAAACAAATTGGAGGCAAAAAAAGTTACATATTGTCTACCTTTAGCCTGTACCCAGGGCTAAACTGTAACAGTCACTCTATTATCTGACAAACCTCTACCAGCCAGGGAAGGGAAATCAAGAAAACAGAGAGCAGACCTGTGGGTAGAAGTGCAACAGATTTAATAAAACACCACCAATACCAACACAGGTATACTTAGCCAAATTAATATGCAGTTGTCATGATCTACTGGAAAGCAGGTCTCAGTAAAGATCAGAGGAATCCCAGCAGGAACCCCACAGGAGCTCCCTCTCCTTAGCAAACCTTTCACCTTTATAATGACCGTGACGTTATGGGACGGGCTACCCCTGTAGCTAACTCAGGTCAGCTGCCCTGGCTGACTTGAAGCTGCTGATGGCCTGCCCAGCATGGCTGGGCTGTGATTCTGTCCCAGCCAAACCAGGACACATGTTCAGCTCTGTTTAACTTTAAACCAAATTTGTACAGTTTGTCTCAACTTATGCAAATACGGGTTTAAGGACAGACCTTTCCAGTTGCAGATACTCCATACTTCACAGCTGCTAAAATAATTTGCAGGAGGACAACGTGCCATAAACTCTACTGTATTAGACTTACTCTTTTATTTACTTCAACTTGATTATTTCAGTATACATTGCAACCATTGGCAGTATACATTGTGCAAGCTAAGCTAGAAGATTAGTTAAGTCAAATTATGGGAAGCTGTAATAATTAAATGTTAGGTGATAATATTATAATGGATGCCATCTGTGTTGGGTTGAAAAGATCACCGTGTCCTGCAAACAGAGAGGCTCATGCAGCCTTCTGTGAAGCCCTGTGAAGCTGGAGCAGATAAGGTAGGGGGCAGGTCACCTCTGTCTGTTGCTGACCCCTTTCTTCCAGCCCCTGGTCTGGGCCAGCCAAAGACTGCTTGCAAAAAAGGAAATAAAAGACCTATCTCTGGTACACGTTACATTGCTGTCCACAGATCTGGCAGGGGCCTGTCTCTTTCAAGTGAATCTTCAGTGTTGTTGAGTATTTCTGTGATGTCCTCTCAATGGTAAAATATACCCTTGTCCTTGACCCCCATGGATGGGTGGTAGGATGGGGAACAGGAGATTGAGGGTGGGTGGCCCTGGCTGGCATTCTAGCTCAGAGGAGGAGCAGTGAGAAGCAGGAGCCATTAGAGGAACATCAAGAGCTGTGGGGCATGTCTTGGGGCAGCGGAGACAGGCCAGCCAGGAGGAGATGGTGTCCCCCAGGATGAAACTGTCTCCCTCAACCTCCATGATGGCAGGCCGCATCCACATCTGGCATGGGCATTTGATTCAGTGTTCTCATGTGGGATGGCATCAAATATATACCTCGGCTTGTAGAGGCATACCAGAGAATAGGAACAAACTCTAGGAGGGGAAAAATCAGGTTTAGGAACTACTCCAGAATGAAGGCCAGTCTTTCCATATCAGTTCCCTTACCTTGTTTCCTCTTTGTGGAAAATCAGCAATCTGAATTGGATCACAAAACATAAAAGGGAAGATTGCCAAGCACTTGTACTATGGACTCTCTGGGGACTACTGAGTGCCACTGACAGTCTGCTTGGAAATGAGACTATGGACTTTACAGTCGTTAATCACCAATGTTAAACTAGCAATTCTGTACAGTGTGACAGTTTAAATAGGATGTTGACTTCCAAAGTTGACCTACTTGGTGTAGTTTACAAATGGCAAGGATCTTACACAGCGTGTGCTACTCTAGGAAGTCATGTTTCATTTTTCACAAAACTTTACTGTATCTTTTGTATCCTGTACCTTTACATTTTCTAGAAGGCTCTTGAGAAAGTGAACAGGAGCATAATGAAGAAACTAAAATCACGGGATTAAAATGATCTCTTGTGCTCAATTAATGAACCAATAACAGTACCAGATTTACAACTACTATTTACTGAAATGGACCGCTTTCATGGGCTGAGAGAGCACAGAATTAAATATAGCCCTACAGGGAAAAAAACAGAACAGCAACTTGTGCCATACCAGCTACTAAAATCATCCCACCAAAAAACTCAGATGGCATCCGTCAGGAAGGGCTCCGACTGGGACAGCCCGCAGACCCAGCTGTACAATCTCAAGTGAAGCTTGGGGCCCTTCCATGTCCTCCAGAAAAATCTGTGAATGCATGAGCTGTATGTACGTAAGCAAAACAAACATTCAAGTGGCCAAGTCACTCTGGCTGTTGGGAGTGGATAATATTACAAATAGCCAGGCTCTATATGTTTTCCTTTGGGAGAAATTGTTGAAGTTAAAAGATTAATCTGGGCACTCATCACATTCAGTAGTTAAATTGCTAAGCAAGCTCATTACATAACAAATCCCAGAACAATTATATTTATCTTGTCAAGATTCATAGTACGGGTGGATTGCTAACCAAGGTAACGCTAATACCTTCTTGGGATGGAAGCTCTCCAATCTGTTAGAAATGTCAATCCTGTGCCCTGCCCCAGTTTTCACATTACCTGTGCCTTTTTGGAAGACTATGTTTGTGTAGTACCTCCCAGAGTTCTCTCCAGCATGGAGGGAGGGACTGAGGAAAGCTAGTTTCACTCTCTAGAAGTGGGCAAACTGAGGCACAGAAATTAAGCGACTTGCTCCCAATTACCAAGGAAGTCTGTGGCATAAAAAGCATCTCACTACTTCTCCCATACTTCGTTATAGACAGTAAAGAGAATTGTTTAAGGTGTAATAAAACATCTGTACTAAAAGCATGTACAAATATGTAGTGTGTCCAGTCCATCCTTGAATTAATTTTCACAGCCAGCTTTATAGCCTGGGAGCAGTTCATAGAGTTCAAGATTAGAAGAGACAAGGAGGTCATTTTGCCTGACTTCTTGCATGTCACAAGCTGCCACATGCTTGCTCTGTGCTCTTTATGGACCCTGCTGTTGGGTTTAACCCCATCAGAAATCTTTCTAGAAAAGCATCCCTTGCTGGTTTGAAGACCCAAAAGTTGGGGAGTCCACTGGTCTCTTTGGTAGCTTGTTCTGGGAATCAGTCGTTCATACTTGTAAAAACACACGGATAATTTATGGCTAGTTTGGTAACACTGCTTCAGGTTATTGTCATCCATTCATGTTACACATTTCCTAGCTGTCTGAAATAGTCCTTCCCAAACCGGTATCCGCATGTTGTACCACTACCTGCGTTACACTCGCACTAACAGGGTCCAGAGAAGGGCCACAAAGATGATCAAAGGACTGGGAAGCCTGCTGTATGAGGAAAGGCTGAGAGAACTGGGTTTGCTCTGCCTTGAGAAAAGAAGGCTTAGGGGAGACCTTATCTTCATGTCCCAGTATTTAAAAGGTGGCTACAAAGAAGATGGAGACTCCCTCTTTACAAGGAGTCATATGGAAAAGGAGTAATGGGTGCAAGTTACACCTGTGGAGATTCTGATTGGGTACAAGGGGAAAATTTTTCACAATGAGAACAATCAGCCACTGGAATAATGTTGCCAGGGAAGTGGTGGACTCACCAACATTGGACACTTTTAAGATTCAGCTGGACAGGGTGCTGGGCCATCTTATCTAGACCGTGCTTTTGCCAAGAAAGGTTGGACCAGATGAACCTTGAGGTCCCCTCCAACTCAGTATTCTATGATTGCATGAACATCCTCATATATTTTTCATGTGGACCAAAAAGACTGTACTCTACCTAGCAGGTATATTACCTAGCACTTAGGTAAGTTTTTTTACTATTCCCTGCATTCTCCTCTGATTTTTAAATGATGTTTTAAAGTGCTGGCTGTGATGTGATTGATGTTACTCTACATGAGTCTCCCCATATGCATACATACACAGATAAAATCAGACCCTTTCTCAGACTTGACTGCTTTCTGTATGTGTACTCAAGGATGACACTAAACATTTTGCCCTGCCATTGGGCTAGGACTATGTTCTGAGATTGTCCATTAAGATCTCCAAAGCCTCTCCAAAGTCTCTATTTTTTTTCCTAAGCTATCTCTTCCATTTCTGTAGATACACTACATGTTCCCTCTTTCCAGGTTTATAATTTTGCAGTTGGCCGTATTAAAGCTTTTTTTGATCTGAACTCCACTTTTTAGGCAATTCAGATTCCCTTTTCTGTAGCACCATGCATGATCAGTGGGTGATCCAATATTTTTCTGGCAAGACCTAGAAGTGAACATTATCAGAAATGGGCTGAGTCCTTACCTGGCGCTAGAATCTCACTAGAAATATCCTTTATTGGGGTGATTCTGCATCAACTGTTTTTGATATGCCAGTTCTTAGACAGCTGACATGCTCTTACACAAGAATGTAAAATATCAGGCTGAATATTTTCAGGGTCTACTATGCCTGTATAATTACTTTATTAACCAGGCAGGTAATCTCACATAAAAAGGCAGGCCAAGCTTACTTGACAAGACCTGTGTTCAATAAAAACATCATTGGCTGCCATTAATAATATTCCTGTTCTTTGTTACTTGAATTCCCATATCAGCCTTTCTGTTGTTTCACTGGAAGTGAGGTCAGGCTAGCTGCCCTCCCTTTATCAAAATTATCCTGTTTGTTCTGTTAGAACATTGGCAAAAAAGCGAGCATGCTTTCAGTCTTGCAAATTTCTCCAATATCCACAAATTTATTGAAAATTCACATCAGTGGGCCAGACAATTTCTCAGCCATTTTTTTAAAAAACATTGTTTTAGGATGCATAGCTGCAGATTATGTAGGGTCTACTGCTTTAAAGCTGTTTTCCTGAAGTAGGAGATGTCTAACATTCTCTTAGTTACAGACGGGCTGGAAAAGAATTCATCTTCCTCACATGTTATAAGTACACCATCTTTTTTCTTTCCAAACATAAACCAGAAATATTTTCTCAACATTTCAGCCACCTATGCATTTCTTATGAACAGTTTTAGTACCTTCATCCCTTGATCAGCCTGCACCACTGCTACATTTTCTCCTTATGTAAATTAAAAACTTCTTCAGAATACCATTTGCTTGCCAAGAGTAGATTTTGGTTTAGCCTTTGCTAGTAATTTCCATACTTCATAACATATAAATATAAACGGATATTTATCTCCCTTTTTCTACCCCTTTTTTCCCATATACAGCCACACAGTTTATTTAAATATTTGAGTACTTTGTATATTTGTGCCCACATATGTGTCTGTAAATATGTATATGTACATAGCACAATATACAGATAAGTGTGGACAAATATATACCTATTTAAACACATATCTACACATGTGTAAGGGTATTTCTATTTTGTCTTCTTTTGCCACACATATTGTCTTAAAAATGTTTTGCCCATTTAGCAAACTCTTCTTAACAAAAGTTGCAGTTTTCATTCATACCATTCTCTCCCCAGTCAATTTTATTAAGGGCTGTCCTTGGCTTTGGGAAATTGGCCTTTTCAAAACAGCATGTATAAATATTACTGTTTGAGACTGTTTTCTCTTCAACCACATTGAATGTAATCAGGTCATGGTCACTTCTTCCTGAGACAACCCCTGATTTCCAGTCTAGCAGATGACAAATTAATTTTTGTCTATTATCAGGCTGCCTGAAAGCAGAATTCTTCCACACTATGTTCAACAACATTTGTTTTGTAGAACCATCACCCAGTACTTAACACTACTCTACTGATGTTTCACAAGTAGCTAAATTAAATCTTCAGCAAGTCTTCAAAACAAAGTTCCCCATAATTACATGGTTCCCTTCTCAAATACAGTAGTAGCTTATCCTGTCTTCAGATGCAGTTCGGTGACTTATAATATCACCTTTGCCCACCCTTGCTTGCTCCTGGGCTTTGGTAATCAGCATATTGCACTGCATTTCCTAAGATCCTGCACTTCCCCATTCTAAGTTAGGCCGATACAAGTCACCAGGTCATACACAAAGTCATTCCTCTCACACAATATCTTTTATCTCCTTTAGCCTGTTTAAACAGCTTATACAATATTCTGACATACTGGTCCCTCTAGCACTGAAACCTGATGAGAAAATTAAGTTGAATTCATCTTGATTATTGAGAAAATCCAGTTCCTCTTACTTATTACCCAGACTCCCATTTTCAGCATATAAGTGTTTCCAAATGCATTTCTTTTTGGATCCTTTACCACGCTGATTTAATTTGTTCCTGACATGGCGAATTTGAACCACATTTACTTTCCTAACCCCCTTCAGTGTGTTGTTACTTTAGGTACAGTTGTGTCAGTTCCTAATATTCAAGATTTTTTGTCCCCCACTGCACCTATTCTGCTATTTAGTGCTGCACACATTACAAGCCAGTACATGGTTTTGATCCATGGTATGTAGTCAGTCAAAAACCAACAGAGGTATTTTGTGCTGACGTGTGGGATGCTGACACAGGCTGGCTGGGATTCTGTATCTGCAGCACTATTTAAATAATGGCATTCAGCATCGTTCTCTCTGCATCAGAGCATCCTGGTTTTGCAGGTGGTCTTGCGATATAATACAGCAAATGTAATTTTTAAAATCAGAGCAAGTACTCCACTTAGGTCACACAGGCACGACTTATCAAGGAATCACAGTCTGCTGAAATACTTGCAATACCTTCCAGTCACAGGATTCAGCGCTGGCCTGAGCCAGTCATGGAAACTTAGTGAAGAGACACAGATGTTTTTCACACAGGAAGAAGAAACGTATTAATATCTGCACGTCTGACAGTTACCCAGTTGTAGCAGCTTTTTTTTTTCACACAGTTCAAACTACAAAGCTCTGCAAAGCCTTTCTGGGCACAGGCAAGGCCCATGCCAGTGCCTACGGCCACTTCAGATGTATCTAGTCACTGCACTGATACCTGCCTTTTCATAAGAGGACAAAACTCTTTGGGGAAGCAGGTTTCACTCAGCCCCCACTGACTGCACTGAACATTGGATTGTCCCTTAAACTGGTTAAACTCTGCAATCTAGCTAAAGAAAAAACCCCCCCTTTTTATGAAGCATGTTACTTCTGTGGATACTATAGGAACTTGCAAAGATATAAATTCCCGTCAGGAGGCTATGAGCCCTCTTCTTTTATCTCAGAGAGGTAAGGGATCTTCTCCTTGTGCGAAAAGGTTGTATCTTTCATTAGACTAACTGCTACAACTGGAAGAATGAGGTGCTTTCAGGTATGCAAGTTCTCCTTTGGTCACACTCACTGTAAGTTCTAGTATATCCACACAAAAAAAACACAAAACGTGTCAGCTGGTGGGAGAGAGTGTGCAGGAAGGAGTCACTTTGAAGAAGGTGAGATGTTTCCAATACACTTGCTCCTGAGCAGCCCAGCACGTTGAGTCCGAACATGTTATTGCCTGGAGATTGAAGCACAGAGTGTTGCTGACCCAGCAAGCTCAGCAAACAGGGAATAGTGCACATCTTGCACATCTTGTTTTACAAAATGAGTTGAGCATCAGTCTAAGCACAACTCCTTTTACGTACCAATTGCTTAAATTGCTAATTCATTTATCCAAGGGAGAGTGCAATGCACTGAGTATAGATCACATCAGAAATAAAAGTTGTAAGGACATACAAACATATTTACATATGGACAAATGAAGTGTCTAACATGTTATACATACACACAGAGAACCTTATTAGCAATGCCCATTGCGAACTGGGAGATGCAGTAAGCAAAGACATTTAGCTCAGAGATGTAACCTAAAGCTCAAATGGGTGTTACTTTATCCTAAAGTGGTCTACTTACAAAGTCAAAGGTCTAAAAACAGTGGATAGAAGAGCAGCTGGTTTGCTGACCTTCCTCATGTAGTGCAAGCCCTGGGCTTTCATGGGCTTCTGCCCTCGTTCTGTAACACAGAAAATGCATTTTAAGTTTCCAGCAGCTCGTGTAACTGTGCTTGTGTACCTGTCAGTCTCCCAGAACCCACAAGAAACCTTTTCGATTCAAGGAACAATTTCAACCACTTCTGACAGATGAGGAGGGCTTTCAACAGCAATTAAACAAGTTTGGTGAAAGCAGGTAAGCTTTCGGGTAGAGATGAAAGACTGATAGCATTTTTACCAGGAGAAAACTCTCACTGAGAATGTCTTACTAAAATGCAGAGCTCCACTTCCTAGCATGGGAAAGAAGTCTTAAATGTCTAAACAGTAGGAAAATCTCCCCTTGGAGCCCACAGCACTCATGAATCTACAGCAAAACAGGATTCTTTGGCTTTGGTGCTCATGGATCTGTTTGTTTAACTATATTTGTTTTCCACACCAGAAATTTCAGATCTTGCGTGTTTTCAAAAAACATAACAAACGGATTTATAAGTGTATAATATATTATGTATGATGAGTACATATATAAAATTCAACAAAAGGTTGAATGAAATTTGAGCAGTTTCTAATGGAAATATTTATTATTATTATAAACTATTTTATCTGCGCCCACAATGTGAATGCTTAAGTACCATTTCAAATGACAGCTCCTTGAGAAAGCATTGTACCGTGAAATGCCTTAGAACTTCTTTTAAGTTACTTTTTAACTTAAGTTTTTAAACTTCTAAATTAAAAAAAAAATTAAGAAAGTTGATTTAGCTGACTTACAAATCTCACATTATTGGGTCAGCGTTATAGTGCATGTCCCCTTTCAGTGCACTATGGCCTGCAGCAAAACCACAGAAAGCTCTTCAGCAAAGTAGAGAATGTGACTTATTTGATATTAGAAAATCATAACTCAACTTTCAGTGCCTGGTGCTGTCTTCAGTGAGTATTTTGCGTGCTTTTTCTAGCATAAATATGCCTGGAGAATCCCTGTTGAACATCTTCAACTGCTAAGAAGGTAAAAATGAAGGTCTGACCCAGGCACATGAAGCAGAAGTTTTTTTAAAATCACTTTCACCACAGCTCTACTACTTGAATCTCAGTTGATAATATCGACATAACAACATTTTACTGTTATAGTTTTAGGTCTCTATGGAGCACATACACTGAAACATTCCAGATCTGGGACAGCAAAGCCACCACACTGTTTCTGTATGTGATGCGATGGCAGGAGTTGAACCCAAATCTCCACAGGTTCAATGTTGATGTACCCATGCCTCGCGTTACCAGCCTTCCCTCTTGCTGCTTCGCCAGGGAACTGGTGCTGCAAGTTTACACTATATGACATACTTACTACTTGTATATGAATGCGGTTGCTATTATCTGTTAAAGGCTTCAGGCTGAAGCAGTTGTTCAGAGCATCCTTTACATGTATCCCTGCTGCTGACAGAACAAGTCTATATTCATGCCCGGCGGACAAAATCGCCATTCGTATTTAGATTTGCACCATGTTCTCAAAGTTCCTTGGGAGATCTGTTCACTTTGTATGTGGGGAAATAGATCAGAAAATACTGACAATTTTCAAAATGCTTGCTTTGAATTTCAATGTCTCCTCCTTGTACTGGCTAACAGTGAACTACTGTTGGTACACACTAAGTCCCTCACACTGCGTGTAAAGTACGTTGACTTGCTGAGTGTGTGGAGACTGCAAACTCCCTTGCCTGCCCCTCCCTTCCCAAAACACCAGCAATGGACCATTATCTTTGGTTTTGACATCTGAAGAGAGAATGCAAATGCCAGGAAGGAAGTTTTTAGAATCCGTAAAAAAATACTTTCTAAAAGACCTTCCAAAGGGAATATTACAACAGGATACAGTAAAGAAAAACAGGAGAAGAATTTCAGGGGGAGAAGCTCACACTATAAATGAAAAATACTTCTGAGAATAAACAAAAACAAAAGCACATCCAAACTTACCTCTGCTTAACAGAAAATTAGTGAATTTTCTGCTTAAAATAGACTAAACACATTAATGGAATAGTTGAATATGTCTAATTTATACCTTCTGGACTCTGCAGTGTAGTACAAGGAAGATGAAAGTACACTCAGAATTGATGTTGGGGCCGCCCTCGCTGGACCACCAAGGCAGAAGGTGAAACGCAGAGGTTACAGCTGAGTACTGGGACTTGAATTCTTTGAAAAATTTTCTTCACATCACTAGGGTATGTTCTCAAGAATCAGGAAAAAATTGTCTCTAAAGTCAATGAACTCAATATTAGGAAAGCCCAGCCTTTCTGAGCATCTTGGTAATAGCTGGTCACTATAAAATTGTCATGCCTTCTCACATTTTGGAAATGATGACTAGCTTAAGGCTATCCATGTTCTACACTATAACAACATGTAATACGAAACCAAACATTACCCTAATTGGAGCCCCTCTCCTCCCCCAATTTCTTTTGCTAAACTCTGTCAGGGTAGACTGTGCTGTGCACGCCACGCAGACAGTCTGCACATCAAAGAATGTGCAAGCTAAGCAGCTGAGATCAGGACATCAGCTCTGCACAAGGAAATCCAGAACGACTCAACGTTATATGGATCTGTACAGGGCTTTGTGCATGACATGAAAATCATGCTGGAAAGGCTGTCTCTCAAAAAAGACAGGGGGTGGTGATTTGCTGAAGAAGGCTAAAAAGCTCTGAATGGTTTTGAAGTACAGCTGACTTTCAAACAAATTTCAGAGCAGCTGAAAGGAAATGTGTACAGCACCCCCTGCTCGCGTTTTCTTAAGCTGGGGGGAATTGCACTGGTCTGTAGGTGCTGAGCACGAGAAGCAGAGCTTGATCAGCCCTCGCAAGGCTCTGGGTAAGTGACAGGACAGCACTCTTTAACATGAACTATCAAAAGCTACCCTGGAAAGAAAAAGGTGTTCACGTGGAGGGGAGAGGTTATAGAGAAGAATGATCTTTTACACAGGAAATTTGTCTGCATGTTTACTTTTAACTAAGAAAGTAGAAAATACTCAGCATCACAACCTTAAATTCACCTTCTCCCTAATTAATAATTTATCTTTAACTCGATTTCCTAGGGAAACAAAGCTGAGGCAATCACACCTTTCTCTATCTGTGCCTGGCTGCCTACCTCCCTCTACCTTCAGAGCCCAGTGGCTATTTCCAGTACCCTAACCTTGACAAAGGATAATGATCTCAAAGATGTTACGTGGCTGTAAGTATAAAGAAAATAAGTCAGAGTGGTAGAGGAAAGAGACCCCATTGAGCATTCACATGGAGAGGAAGGCTGAGGCATAAATACATCCCTTATTAGACACTGAAGAATCAACAAAAGACTTGAAATACTTGAATGCCTCATGGGAAACACTTCAGTTGAACTCACGCCTTTCTAAACATCAGGAAATCCAGCTACCAGACACAAATCTGTAAGAAACCAGGCTTCACTGCCTCAGCTGTTCACCCAGCAACTTCATTTCAGCAAGCAAACTGATTACTACAATTGCAAAATACCCGTATTTCATTGGACAGAGTGTGCAACAAACAGGCTCTTAGTGAATAATCTACGCACAAAAAATATCAAGCAAGAAGTTTCCAATTAGCAGTCCTCACCAAAATAACGTTTCCCCTCTCCCTCCCCTCCACAGCAGCATTTTCAGGAGCCCATGGGAAGGGGGCACATAGGGCTGGGGCTGCTGTGCGGGGAGGGTTCCCTTGCTCAAGGGGAAGCGCAGTCGTGAACCCAAGAACAACAAAGCAGCATTACATTTAATCCACTGCCATCTGGCTTCATTTTGACAATCCACAAAATCAGACACAACATTCTTCTGCAAAATCTCTAAAAAACAACATAGAACTAGTGACAAACCCTCCCTCCCCGGCCCCTCCAAAGGCTTGAAAGAGAGATTTCTCATAAAATGAAGAGCGATTCCCCCAAGTGATATTTATGCAGGAGTGTTCAGGCTACAGATGTTTCCACTGTGGCAGAAAAGTTTGTGTAACGCAGTGCTGCTTGTCATATTTATGGAGATAGGGAGGGGGAAGGGGATGAGAAAGAGAAAACAGGACAGGCTGCGAGCAGTGATGTCAATCCACAGGCTAGGAACTGCCTGAAAGAGGCTATTGACTCTCAGCCTGACCAAGGGAGAACCAGGACAATCCACCTTCCCTAGCGAAAACAAATGGCCATACCTGAGGGGACAAAGCGAGCCACAGCCTTTAAACTAGCTGGGAACACAGTCCTCCTGCAAATCGGCAAGATGAATCCCCTTATTATTATTATTTCAAAACTGTGTTGCAGGAAGCCTTGGTTTTCAACATTTGTGTTGTTACTGAGGCATTAAGGTAGTCTACATGGCCTGCTAAGTGGGTTCAAATACTGCTTCATAGCTGATGGCTCTCATAACTATGTAACAGAAGGCAGAGAAACAACCAAAACTCTTGAAATAATGGTTGATTCAGGCTGAATGTTTTTCCCATTGACAAACACTGATTATCTACAGAAAACAACTTGCCAGGGACTGGATTATATTTTTGCTGCCGCCTCCTGGCTTAGGGGTGCTACTCAGCAGCTGGCTTCTTGTGCCCTTTCAGATGCTCGAGCATTGGAGATGCCTGGCCTCCAGCAGGACTGTCTTCCGGAAAGCTCATTAGTGACAGCAGCATTCATGTTAACCAGGCACATCTCTGCAGAGCACTGTGTGTGCACATGCATTAATCAGGCATCTTAATGTTTAAGATTATGCCAGGCAACAACCTTGCCTAGCCCTCACACATGGATTAGAAGAAAGGAGGGGAAATGGAAAAGTCAAGTTCTCTGTGCTACAGCAGTGCCACCTGCAAGGGACACATAACTTCACAAAAATTTACACTATTGAAACTCCCAGATGTTTCCAGTTGTAACATACGAAAGACCACATTCATATCATGGCCTGAGAGAAGGAAATGGCACACTTGCACTGGTTTTATAGCAAAGGTTTTATCTGCACGAGCTTCAGCATTGTAGATAGAAAAGTTGTGCTCTCATACACCAGCAGCCCAAGCAAGTACACGTCTAGGAAGGAGGGGAAGGGAGAACGTAATCTGCTGCAGGCAATACAGAAGCAACACTTATATTGAGGAGGACAGTAAAGAAACAATGAGCAAATAAGACACTTGTATCCGTAATATTTAAGAAAAAACTACAGAAAACTTTATTATGACCCAGGCTAAAATGACTGGGGAACCTGCACTATGATGAATAATGTGATTTGTGATGCCAACAGATTTTTAGGGTAGTTGGATATAAAAGACAAACAGTACGACTAGTAACAGAATAGAAATTATAAGCTGCTGTGATGTTGCTGCTTAATTAGCAATATGTTTCAAGTAATCACATATTTTGCAGGTTCAGTATGGGGTTTTAATCATTTTGTGGTGTAGGCCTCTGTCTCACAGTGTACATCCTCCAAGGATGCTACAGCAGCATCCTCACTCCAGATGGAAATTTAGATCTGCAGCTTTGCTTTACAGACAATGAACCTCTAGAAGGACCTACCCAATGCTTGATAATGATCACGACAGGATTTGACTTGGCTCTTGGCCAACACTGTGTCCTCTGTATAATCATTGAGTGAGAAATCTTCATGTCAAATGTTTACAGTGCTTTCTTCTCGCACCACCGATCCCGAAGAGGTCCCTTTTTCTACTCCAGAAGCTTGTGAGGGCTCCCAAAAAACAAGTTTACATCCTCCTATTCTCATTTAGCCGCACTTGGAGCAGCATCATTGTTAGATGACAGCAGAAATCTGACAATACACCTGCACAAAGAAGGAGTTTTCTCTATGTATTTTTGAGTATCTTAACTGTATCTGTGGAGAAAATTAAGGCTGAATATCACAACATTTCAAGAACTTTTTACAAAAGAAAAAAAACACCACTGAAGCATGCCCTCTATATTCAGGTCACTACTAAATAATTTTTTTTCGCCTTTCCTTCATCTTATTGGACATACAGGGAAAAGAGTTTCCCTGTGCACTGGTATTATTGCAAGCCTACCAGTGGTTTGTCAACAGGAATTGAAAGTATCAGTGTGGAGTTACTAAACTTACATACTCAGAACCAGGTACTTTGAGTACAGATACTCCTGCTTCCCACTTCCCTTGCTGTCCTCTGCCTTTCCACTTGCTGAACTGGAGCTTCTCCAGGCAATTTGAACCAGTAAGTATTTTCAGTTGATACTAACAGATAACTTGACAAGAGTCTGCAGCATTACTCATGCCCAAAACTATATAATTTCAAATTTGTCTCACCGTACCCTAGCTTTATTCCTTTACTGGAGTAGAATCAGACTCTTAAACGGAAAGAGGGCCTTTATTTTAAGGACGTTGCTTTTGCTTAAGTATTGCCTTTCCCTGTATTGCAAACTGGCAATTCTCTTGGAAATCTTTGCTGAGAGAGGGTATCAGATAACAATTAAGGTGTCTCAACGGAGCTATATAAAACAGTTGAGGGAAACGGAGTAAAAATTTTTGAAGACTGAAATACTCATCTCCAACCATCTGCTACACAGGATATATGCTATTTTACTGTCTCAATGCCCATAATCTCTCTATGTACAGCAGTTTAAAGCTCCGATCTGTTTCAAAATAGAAAGGTAAAGCTTTTTTTCACACTCCATTTACTGGCCAGCTGGAGCTGCAATGTCTGTTCCTGCTCATTTATGAGAGTTCAGAGGAGAGGGTGGTGGGCAGCACCCCAGTTTAGCTTCTCTATGAAAAAATGCTGATAGGAAACAAGGGGAAAACCATCTGTAAAGGTCTTCCTTAAAAGCCAAGAGAGATCTTATGAATGAGAACTGCTCTCCTTAACTTCATTTCACAAATAGCTTTCTCAAGCCCAAAATCACTCATTCAGAAAGCATCTCAGAGACAAACCAGAACATGCTGCGTGGCCTCACAGTGCCATCCTCACCACGGGTGGGAAACTGCAGCACAGCCGCAGACTCAAAACCCTGGCTGAAATATCATTAGAATGCAATTATAGGATATAGGACAACAATCATGGAAAAGGAAAGTGCGTAGCAACAGAAAATAAATCATAGCTAATTGAAACATCCTTTTAGAAACTATTGTGGCTCACATATTAAAAACACAACTTAGTATTCTTGCTCTTTTTTAATGGGGGGGTTGTTTTCATTTTTAAAGGGCACAGTCGATACCCTATCTGCTTTACACTCTCTACTGTTATTTTTTCTGTCTATTTCATCTTCCTTCAACCACTGTCTTTCACTCACTTCTTCACAGAGTGCTATTTCAATGTCAACAAGAGGTAAGTTGAGTGGAGATTGAATATTTCTGGCATTTTATCATTAGTATTGCCAAAATCCTGTATAAAATAGTCCCTCTGAATGTCCCTGAACACCTCCCCCTGCCAGGTTTCTAACCCAAGCACTAGGCTCAAAGCAGTAACAGGCTGGTTTTTGGCTGATCTGCCAGCCAGAATGTTAGCTTACCAGACAATTTTTCCTGAAGAGCAATTGCTATAACCACCATTCTGGGTTAAATTTTTGCCCTTCTCTCTCTGATTATGGGAAGACCTGTTCTATTTTGATGTGTGTAACAACCTGTTTTAAACAAACAAAGACTGTCCTTATGTCTTTTCCAACCTACGTTGCAGTCAGCATGGCTGCAGTTAAAGGAAGAGGTCCCACACTCTGTTCTTGATTCTGAAGCTGCTGAAATGGGACTGCTGGCCAATGTTACTTCAACAGAGGAGGAAAAGATACCTTCCCACGGAAGGAGAGGCTCAGCAGCAACCTTGTCATCCTTCCTTTCCTCCAGCTGGTGGAACTTCAGCCTTGTCTTGGTGGAACCAGGTCCAGAGGCTTTGCTTCCCACTGCATGCTGCCTGTTGAGATGGGGAAATATCTTCAGCTTAGTAGATTGTATTCATGCAGATGTAGGTACATGAGCAAGAATTGCTGTCATATTGCTGGCTGTGAAATACGTGGTGCCTCAAATTGTTCTAGGTGTCTCTTTTAGGTACTGGAGAGAAAAAATATACAAAACTGAAACCTCCAGACAAAAAAAGCTTCTGGAAAAGAGTGCAAAATTTCTTTTCATTAACTTAATTGAGAGAAGGACAGGATTTGCCATGGTGCTCTCCCATCTGCTCTGCAGCATTGCTGAGTTGGAGCACAAGTGGTGCACAAGCTCAGGCAGTGGTGTTTGTCACTGTCCTTTGGCTCTGTGAGAGCCATTTGTACCACAGTTGCTGTGGGGCACGGACAGATCTCTGAAGTACCCTTGCTTTCTGCAGAAGTACATCCGTGCAGAATAGGAACTACAGCAGTGACAAGAATTTCCTTCATCTGTCAGGGAAAATCCAGTTGATGAAATGCCCATGGTGTTTCTATTCATCAAAGAAGGAAATCTGTTAAGTGAGAATCTTTTCCTCTAAGAGGTGTCTGATTTGCTTCAAACCCAGAATTTTGATTTGCCTGTTCACTCCTGTCATGAAACACAGGAAATATCCTCTTCAGAGTATCTCAGCATGCTGAAGATGATGTTTTGAAACCAAGTTACCACATGTTCAGAAGGAAATGGAAAGTACTCATGGAACGTGTCCCACAGGCTCATAAAAATGTAGTCATTAACAAAGATTAAAAAAAAAGAGTTAAAGTGTGACAGTTACAATGAGGAAAAAAATGCAAAGAGCTGTTCAGATCTGGAAAACCAGAAAAAAACCCTTAAGACCAGAAAGAACATGAAGGATATTTCTTTCAACTCTTTGCAGAAAAATCCTAAAATATCTGCTACTTGAAATGTCTGTAAGCTAAGAAAAGACTAGGAAGCATCCTGAAAGTTGCAAATTACACATCCACCATAGTCCTGTGAGCTGGCACAGAGCGGCCTCCTTTCCAACCGCCTGGCTTGCAGATCCTGAGAGAAGATCCCAAATAAGTTACAGCTGCATCTTTCTAATTGCATTTCAATTACTGAAGTGGAAGGTTTGAGTTCAGCCTGAGTGTGAAAAATGCCAGCTTCCCAGAACATTTACCCTACTGGCTGAATTTTTTATTAAAACAGATCAAAACAAAACGCGTTCTAAGTCTCTAATGAAAAATGTGAATTTTATACAAGCTGGTGGCATAATCATTTCAGTTGGCCTGGATCTGGTAGGCTCCACAAGGAGAAGATATTATTGGGAAAAAAGAGGACAAGACTTCTGTAAAGAACCCAACAAGGCAGCAGGGTTCTGGCGGAGGCAAAGCTTTGTGAGTTAAATTGGGTAGAAGCTGCAAGCTCAACAGCCCAACCCCTCCACTTGAAAGGGATCTGGGTTTCAACCCAACATCTAAACTCCCAGCTGCATCACACACAGAGGCGTGCTGCAAGGCTAGCGGTGGGAGACAGCCTGTGCAACTCCACTCCTGATACCCTTCCAAGTCAGCCAAGCAGTGGTAGCAACCAGATGTGCAAAAACTGCAGGTGGGCTGAAACTTGCACAAAAGAAACAAAGGCCAGCAAGGCAGTACAGCACGTGTTTACACGAGAAAATCATCAGAACTTGTTCCAGTTTGGTCACTGTCCATGCTTCTCCGAGTGACCATCACCTCTCTAACAAGGGCAATGTAGCTCAGAGATTTCTTTCCTCAGCTGGGGGCTACTAGGCTGTAATTTCTCTGTCCCAAAGTAGACTTCAAGGTGACATTGCTCGGCTTTTTTTTACAGAATAATCTCTGCACAGCCATCACATCTAGGAGAGACTTAAGCCACACTTGTAATAAAACCTCCTGGGTTCTTTGGTGTCTTTTGCACCTTTACAAAGTAACTAATAAAAGCACTGGCAAAACAGAAGACAAATGGCAGCTGGTGAGTTTTGGAGGGAACACTGGCTATGGTTTTCAAAAGTGGAATGACTTTTCCTTCTTACTGCATTTCCTGTGAGATCTTGTCCTTTAACCTAGCACTAAATCTCAGTGTAATTACATCATTTATTTTCTCTCCCTACCATGGCAAAACTTAGCCTAAAATGACTTGGATAGCATAACCTGAACTTATTTTACATCACCCAAGTTAGCTCAAAAGTTATTTGGGATAAAGGAAAGCCATATGCAATAGTGGAAACTGTAGTAGAGTGTGTTACAGATTTTCCTGTTAAGAGGGATTTTATTCAGAGAGCCATGAAGTAGAACTCACGCTGCAGGGGGGAGGGTGGGACACAACAACAAAACTGAGAAAGCATGTCAAGGACATAATGATTATGCTCTAAAAAAACCAGAAGTCTAGACTTGAGTTGCATTTGCAAAGCTGTACACAGGAGGCAGCAGGCACCCCAAGTTTATAAATCTAGATAAGAAAAGTACATTATTTTGAATCATGAAAATCAGCTTGCTCCACACAAAGAACAGCAGACAACATGAATCCCCCTTTTACCAAGATGAATCAAAGCAGCTGATGCAAATGGTCTGAGATGTGAGCGTTGGTGCTGGCATTACTCACATTCCTCTCCCCCCACTGAACGGTGTGCAACTGGAATTTACAATTTACAACTGGCAGACTGCTTACATGTTCTCCCAATATGATAACTGTTGTCTTGATTTGTGTTTTTTTCTCCCTAACATCATGGCTCCTTCACCAGGCTTTGTTGTGGGCAAGGTTATGTACATGGCAAAGCTTCCCATATGGAACGGTTTAATGGCTCTGGGATATCAATACGGTTACTGTGGTTTGCAACAGATGAGGCTTGGTTAGACAAGGAGCCAGTTATGGTGGGTGTTTTTACAATTGTTTTACACTGTTCTCCTATCACCACATGGAGGTACAAGAGCTGTCTTCAGGGATGGAGAAGCTGGCTAGAAGGGACATGTTGGCCGAACGACAGAAGGAATGAAAGAAAGCAGAGGGGTAACGATGTTCAGGGCTGCATCTAAATTTCAATTAATGACCAGCCCTGTAAGTGCCACTTAGCCAATGATCTTACTATCAGACATGGGGTGGCCACTAATTCTCCTCCAGGTTGTGACTAATCCAACCGGTCAGACCAACAGCCAGTGCAGAGTCAACAGCCTCTTCTTCAGCTGTTTCAGATCTACTTCCACTTTCTCCATCCACCTCACCCCCAGAGATCAGGATATGTTATGCAACAGCATGCATATTAATGTCACCATGTGGACAGAGAAATTTATCTACAACCTCAGCACAAAACCCAGGGTTGAAACATGGCAGCCTGAGTTACAGCTTGCAGTCGTGAAAAGCAGTTGGAAATCCCTAACGGTTTGCATGTGGGGTTCAGGTCAGGTTCAGGTTTAGGCTGTGGTTATGTTCTGGTTATATGTGGAGTAAAGGTGATTTATAGGTCCTCATCTTGGGATTTTCTTCAGGGTTTCTCCCTTTGCGAAGCAATGCAGTGTGACACCACTGCCTGTGCATGCTGGTTACCAAGTGTAATTTGTGTTTGCCTCTGGGGAACTGCCATCCCTGGCTTCAAAACAACCCTGAGAGAGGCAGGAGGTGTTTGGTGGTGAAAATGGGTCTGTTGAGGATTGAAAGCATCCTTCCACTTCTGCTAATTTCTGAAGCAGGCTGCTGGGAAATGCCAAGTGTCCGCAGGCTCATCAAGGGCGTGTGGATCAGCGAGGCTCAATATGTTTCAAATGCTCAGGGAAACTGTGTGGAAATAGGAACACCATAGCCCTCTCCAGCTTGGTTCAGAAGAAAATCTACCTTTGGCCCTTCCATAGATTCAGCTAATCTCAAACATAATGGAGCCACAGATCTCCTACTCTTAGGGTCAAGGAGCAAAGAGGAGGCAGGATCCAGACAAGAAACAAAACAAAAATCAACTGAAACAAAGAAGGGCATTTAGATGAGGAGAGGAAGAAGGAGTTGCCTAAAAGCAATGACATTTTTGATGGAACAAAAAGCATATTAGCCAAAAGCCAAGTACTGGATCCAGAGAGGAGATTTGAATCATCCCCTTGGATCCGCTCCACTCTTAATAAAACATTAACCATTCATTGAGAGAGAGCACACGTGTGTGCATGAATCAGTAGCCTGGCGGGTCTTCTTTTGAGAGATTAGACTTCCTGAGCACTAGTCCCTCTTATAGTAAATGTTAATTGTTCATCCAAAGTGGAACAACCTCAAGAGGAAAGGCCAATGGCTTCCTGACTACCTTCTCCTTCGGCAAAGTAGTGACAGGAGAACTGGATAAGATCCTTAACTGCTCCACCATTCAGTAAAGAGAACACACTCACAAACCTGTTCCTCACTTTCTCACTGAATAGAAATATTTTGGGGTTTGGTTGGAAAAAAACCCTGGAAACCAGAATCTCTCTCAGTACTATCTGACTTGGATCTACCCTTGCATTTTTTCAGCTGCAGAGCAGCCCCGGTACTGACGTGGGGGAAGGAGACCTTTCCAGCCCCAGCACTCCCTGTGGTCCCCAGACCCATAACTGCAACCATGCACCTGCCAGAAGATTTTTGCTCTCATTCAAAACATAAGCTGACTAGATACCACACAGAAGCAGCCAGATTTCTACAAGCACTGCTGAAAACAGCACCTCTAATAGTAGCACAGAATGGCTCCCTCATAACAGCCAGCTACCTGTCTTGGGCTTTGCCACGGCCACAAGAGCAGTAGCAAGCCTATTTTAATTAAACACTATTTAAAAACATCAAACAGTAATGCTTGCTTACATATATCAGCTGGTCACAGTTAGCTCTTAGCCAGTATGTTGTCAAAACTTGTTTATGTTTCACATCAGCTATTTCCCGCAGGATCAATCCCTACTAGCAGGCTGAATGCTTAAGAGCAGTGTTTCTCAGCCATTTTAAAAACAAAGGACAACCTACCATTGTGGAGGAAGAGAAGCCACTGTCCTTGTATCTCTTTTTGTAATTAGTTGCACACTTTCGCTTGGGCACTGCCAGTCAGGGAAGATATGTTCCCATTGCCATGATCAGAGGGTGGGACATTTTGTTGCCATCACGTCTCCTACCACCTTCCTACGTTTTACGAATCATCCATGGACTGCAAACCACAGGCTGCACAAGATTGCTCTACAGCAAATACTGCCAGCCTGTCACCATTTACTTTTCTTGCATCTAGGGAAAGCAGAGATGGGGCTCAGTCTGTGACAGGACTGCACTGCTTATCCTGATTTACAACTCAAGATGCAATGCACACACATGGACAGAGCGATCTGCCCTAACTCGCACATGTACTGAGCTGCAGGAGCCCCAGTGCTGCAGCATTCCCAAGCTGGAGGAAAGGCAGCAGAGCAGAGGGTTGAGAAGGAAACAAGGGTGACAGCCCCAGGAGCAGAGGATCTGCACCTTAGAGCCATGGACCACTGCCAGAGCTCCCACAAGATACTTGGCTTCCAGTGCATAGAGTGGTCTCCAAGTCCTCCAGGTGTTGCTGCAGGTATCCCTTGCTTCCTCCTGGTGCTGGGACGAGGAGGGAGCTAGCACTTTTATCACATCTAGAAAATTCCTCTGCACTGGGACATTCCCAGTTGCTTTGCAACTCATAAATTTACATACAGATCTCAAAGGGGGAAAATCGCACTGACACAGTTGGGATAAGGATTTGAGGATCACAGGTTCGTAAGAACAGGCACAGGCAATGAGACCATGCAGATTATTTGCAGACCAAGACGAAAAGCACCAGATGGATTGGTTTCCTGTCGTATTGGAGCTCTTCCCCCCGACGCTGTGCAGTGCCAATGTTGTCTGGGTGCTTCGCATTCCTTTCCAATTCAGAAAATTCAACTTTGTGAGTCATCCAAGTGAATGGCTGAGCTAGATCAAATACAGGGCATGCCTTGCTAAGATAATTAAGAAGTTTGTAGAAAGAAGCTCACACCAGGCCCTAGGAATAGCTTAGCACCTCTCTGCTAGATAGAAAGCAGCAGCAACTTCTACATGAATAATCCTCATGTTGGAAGGCCTGCCATTAGTCCGGAGAAAATCAAATCCAGGCAGCAACAACACAGAAGATATATCAACAGACTGAAGTATCTGGAGCATTCATCTCTTCCTAGAAAACAATTTTCATTCCTTTAGTTACTGCTTTTTATGGGAATGACAGATGTGCTTAAAAAGTCAGGGGAAGTTCTTTAAGTCTTACTAAACACAAACAGGCTCAAACCAACTCTGATTTGGAGCAGAATCACAGAACCACAGAATGGCTGAGGTTGGAACGGACCTCTGCAGGTTATCTGTTTCAACCCTGCTGCTCAAGCAGAGCAATGTAGAGCTGGTTGCCCAGGACCATGTTCAGATGGCTTTTGAATATCTCCAAGGATAGAGATTCCACAACTTTTCTGGGCAACCTGTGCTAGTGCTCAGCCACCTTTTCATTAAAAAAGAAGTTTCCTGATGTTCAGGAACATGCTGCTGAGGTTTATCTGGGATCTAAAAATGATAGCATTAAGAGCAACCTACCATAATGAATTCCCCTGCATTTCAGAGCTAGTCTTGACCATTTGCCAGAGTTGCCTAGAAAACACCAGTCTGATAACACCACAAAATACAGATTGGGCCAGTTCTTTGACAGTATCTACTATAAACACATACTATCCATCACAAAAGCATATGAATAAGAGCAAAATTGTACCCACACTCCAAATATGCATCAATATACACATGTTCTACTATCATATATATACACATATTTTACATAGAATTATGTGTATATGGGATATATACATGTTGACATGTATCTTCCCCCACCTTTCTCAACCACACTGAAAACAAAAGCGGTTCCTTTCTCTAAAGCAAGGAAATGGAGCAGACTCAACAGTCTGGCTCTCAGGCACTTGTATAAAATTATACATGAGCTACACTAAAAATCTCTTAATTGTTACAGGAAAGAGTAATATTTGCAATTAAGCAAGAGATCACACTGGTGTAAAAAACGAAAGAGATCGGATCAAACCTTAGGCATCAGATCAAAGTGCATCTGATGTATTCATGGGATCCCAGGAAACCTGTAATTATTGTACAGAAAAATAAAAATTCCAGGTTTCTTGGAAGCTGACTGCTAAAATCATTAAATCTTCCTGGAATAACAACATATTCCCTCATGCCTTAGCTAGACCTGTCAACAACGGGAGCCCTGAGGAATCTCCCACGTTTGCTGGTTACCTCTCTCATCCTCGGGGTCCTTACATCACATCATAATGTTCGTCTCCTGGGCAGAGCACAGCTGGCTGTAACTTCCTCTGGAGCCTATCAGGACCATTCCTGAAATGACCCCACAGCTGCAGAGGGGCAAACTGGCCACCGTACTATGCAAGATGGCTACCTTGGACATCTGGGGCTCTCCACAGGACATGGTCATCCCTCCCTGCCTCCTCCTTCTCCCCTTGGGACACATCCATTTCTTCTCTTCCTTAATGTGTACTCTTGCCTCTTCTAAAGCATACTTTGCCCTTATTTGTTGTCACTGCACGCATAGTCTGAGTCTCCTTTTTCTCCTCTTCCCTCTCATCTGTAGCCACCCAACCACCTCCCCTACAGCGGAGCAGCTCTGTTCAGAAGGAATGGAGCAGGACTAGCAAACTATTCTCATGCTGCAGAACATACTTACAGCATGGGCAGAGGTGCCCAAGGAAAGAGCTGAATAATGAGGCGATTTACAAAAGCAAGGCGCCTGTGAACTCTACGTCAGCACAATACGCTACTGTTAGGCTTGACCTAGTGTTTATACATGTACTTGCAGACCTATTTCAACACACTTGGATGACTGAGTTATTATCTCCTTGCAACTGGACACTCGCCTTGCAGACATCAAGCAATCTGTGCAAAATACTAATTCATGTAATCAAAATTTTAATTACTTGAATTAATGCAGTTTATTTAAATTATAATGAAGGTTAGTCACACTTCAATTAAAATAAATATTAGGTTTAATCAAGAAAAAAGTATCTTAATATTTTCAAATGTTTCCTTTTTATTTAATGTTATTTTCACGAACACTGACAGCTGTAAGACTTTTTATGAGAAGATGATGTTAACAAACTGAAAGACACAGGAAAGCACATAATAGTTTTACTTACACTTAAAATTTTCCTAGAAGAATGGCTTGAACAGAAATCTAACCTTTTGGTTAACAAACCCAAACATTTCCTTGTGAATCCTTTTCCAACCTCTACAACTGGTTCTATACCACCATCACTAGAAATGTTACAGCTGTTAGTAAATGATCAGGCAGTGACAGTGCACTGCTATGAAGTGATGTTACTCCCTGTATTTTTTATTCCTCCAAATAGATCTCTTCCAGCTAAAAAAAAAAACCCTATATATTGGTAACAACTCTTTCCATAGACTTCATGTTTATTTAACTGGTACTAAGCAGGCGAGGCCACAGTGGTGATGTATTACTCTCCTGAAGAACAGACCATGGATGAAGTTACAGAAGAATGGTGATTCCAACCTTGCGAACACTATTCAGGGTAACTTGGATCCATGGCTAAATTCAAGCTTAAAAGGCAGCTTCTATCTTTACAACGAGCTAAGCCAAATGAATCTTTATGCCTGAGCAGATTTGAAACAATGACTTGGGAAACAGCTAAGATGCTCAGAGGCAAAAAGTTTTCTTCTCCATAAATTTTTGCTTTTGAAAGCAGATTTCCTTCCAGATCAGCTGCTTCTACAGATGAAAAAAAGGGCATCCTGCTTCCAACTTAGCATGTCCATACAGGAACAAGGTCCTCAGAATGGGAAGGTCTTAGAAATGAGGGTCCCACTCCAATGGTTTTAAGTTTGGCAGCGATGCCTGAGCAAATTTGCCATGTAATCCATTTGAGGGGGTTTAGCTTCAGATGCCAAAACCCAAACACATTATTGACTGACCTGCTCAGATTATTTTTGCTTGTAAGTACCAAGGATAAGAACAGCAGTTTTGTTCATCTTTTGGGTTACATTACTGTAACTTTGCAAATCAAGTGGTGACATAATTACAAAGCAAAAAAAGAACTAGAAAAGAGGTGCAATTTGAGAATTTACAGTTCTTTAATTTTGCTGTTAAGATGGCATCGTATTTTCCTGAAAACTTTTCACAGTTTAGGCCATTAGATTATACATATAATTAAACCTGTATTATGTCTATATTGACATAAGATGTATTGACCCTAGGCAACCACAATATGCAAGCAATGTGCGAACACATGTAAGAAAAAGAATAGAAAAGGAAGCAAAGTCAAATGTTTCTTCACAAATAAGAAACTTGTTGCATGGAAAGTACATGACTTGCCCACAAACGCAGAAAGTTGGTAGCACACAGAATCTCCAAGCCGGTTGTTGGAATCTTTAACTATTGAGCCCTCCACCACAACTGCTTCTAGGCCTCTTTTCTTTGTTTTTGGCTGATATTTGTTGCTGTGTTTATTTGTGTGCCTGCACACATGCATATATGGACTAATGCTAATTTTGTCGGCTCTCAGTATTGGCTTTGAAGAGGAACATTTCTCCATTTTGGGTTGGTTTTGCATTTTAAGCAGTTTGTCTTTACTAGTCATAGACATAAGGCAAACTAGGCAGTCAGGAAAGTAGGTCATAGGTCTTTTAGAGAGTTATGTGCTACATACTGCCAGCTCCTACCATACCATATCGAACCAGAAAGTCAAGGTGCACACCTCCCTTCAAAGGCAGATATAAAATGCTTTACTTATTTCTTCCAGGGCTGGTATTAGATATACACAAGCAGAGCAGCACTGGATCGTTTGCACACCTGAAAGAACACACTGCTCTTGCCTGCATGGCTCGGCTCAGCTCTGCTCACTCAGGCGGTCCAGGAGAGAGCAGCTCCTTCCTGCTCACTGCCAGAAATATCTACACAAAATTTCTGAAACACATAAAGAACTAACATCCAACCTGCAAAAACAGAAGCAAAAAGAAACAGTTTCCACAAAGCTTTAGCAGGACCTACAGTCACAGCTGGCAAAGACTTTTGCTGATGGGAAACAGCATAGGGAACTGATTTAACAGGTAAATTAAGTATTTTGTACACCTTGTATGTATGCAAGTCTGTTACCCTCGGGCATGTTCTCAATGAATGCAACTGCAGCTCTGTCATGACAGCCCCACATTCAATAGCACTTTTCTCAGGGGAAATAATGTCAGGGTTTTCAGGCAAACTGTAATAGCAGGTCATGCTTATAAGCCCTGAGCCTCATTATTGGCAAAACAGCATTTGAAGGTTTAGCTTTAGTTTGCATTACTGTTGTTCTATGGCCATCAGTAAGTATTTAAATAGAATTAATTGGCTGCCTGCAAGGTCATTTCAGTAACTTTTGCAACAGAGCTTGGTGAGTTCTTGCACATACAGAGTAAATGGCACACACAGATCAGCCTGCCAGCAGTGAAGTATGCAACACGCAGTTTCGGTGACCGAGCTAACTATTTCAGTCAGCTCTTCAGACTAGTGAGCCCTTTTGTCTATGCAGAACTACATACATGTAAGTGGACCCTTTCTATATTCATCCTAATTGCTTTATATTCAGTGCTCACACTATTGAGAGAAATGGCAACAGAGTGAGCAAGCTGGAGGAAGGCTAGAGAGAAAGGAATTGAATTTTGCTGATAACTACAAACTGGTATTTTTTCCCCACCAAAATTATGCATTTACCTTTGAAAGAAATCATGGTTTAGCAACACAGTCTTGCCCTAAGTGATTACTTTTTAAAACCATTCAAGTATTCCTAGTCTAAAGACAGAATTTCTCTTAGGTGCTTCCTTAGTAGTTAACAGCTGCATTAAACAATTCAACTGGCACCATACATTATGCGATTAGGAATCTATTGTGCTTGAGCCAGTCCTAAATTATGTGTCAATTTGTAGCTTGATTGGGTAGTTTGCATAATTAACACAATACACATTCTAAATCCTATCTTTGCTCAACAAGTTGCAACAATTTGCAGATCAAGAATTACTTAAAGAAGATCATAAACTTCTCAAATGAATTTATTAAACTGTTGACAGAAAATTCACAAAAAGTTGACAGGAACAAAAATTCAGAGAAACAAGGAGTAGGCATAGTACTGCTATAAACGTTCACGTAGTTCTAACAATAATACAGCAAAATAAAAGAGGACGTGGCATATTTAAGCATTTGTGAACAGCGTATTGTATGTTTGGCAAAGCAGTCAAGTTGCAGCTTGTAATAGCTGAGTCAAAATGGGTAATCAGTTACCGCATATTGCCAATCAAAAGTAAGATAAGAAACCATACTTTATCATGGAATCACAGGTGATTTTTTTTTCCAGAACTAGTATAAGCACAAGGGTTTTGATAATGTAACTTTGCTATGTTACAGCTAGTATTTGTACACCACAAGTAGTGCATCCTAACTGTACCTGGAAAAGGCTTTAAAGTAGCCATTACCACTCAGAAAAGAGATGTTGGGATCATTGAGAAAATGTCAACACAGTGCTCTGGAGACACTATACGAAACATCAGAAATTATTTAAAGAATAAAATGTTCTCTCACTGCATTCATCTCTGGATCTATTCAGAAATTTTTTTTTCCTGAATGCAATAGTAGAACTGCAAGAGACACTAAGACAGCACAGGAGATGCAATGAAGATCTACTAAATCATGAAAGACACAGGGAAAAGAAGCAGGGATGATTGTTCCCTTTTTCTTAACGCAGAGGAAATAGGCAGGTATCAATGAGGTTATCAAGCAACAGGCTTAAAACCAACACAAGGAAACACATTTCCAACCTCTGCAAAAGATCCAAAGTACATCTTGATCAAAAATTGAACTGACTAGGGCCACAGGGCATTAGTCTTCTATATATCTTGAATATGATAGCTTATATTCCACTTGTAGCTCAGGATTTCCAAACCGGGAAGGTTCCTGAAGGTGCCTTCAGGCACTCTATGCATTATTTCTTTCATCCCTTCCAATGGCTTTTGCTACTGCCTAGTTCTGAATATAGGGTACCTGGCTATATGGACCATTATGGAAAGCTCCTGTGCAGCAACTAGCCCTGGTGTAGACACAACTATAAATAATGCTTTTAGCAGTAGAACTTACCCTGGTTTGGAGAAGGAAAAGAAGCCAAGTTAATGTAAGGACTTGGAGCTGCATCTCCAGTAGAACGCTTCTTCACATAACAATGGTGGTAAAAGAATTTTATAGGCTAGGTTTAGTATATGTTTCCATGGTCATGGCGATGTGAGAAAACTACAAATTAGTATGTGCTGGCACCAAGACATTCAGAGACCTACACGCCTATCCTTGGCTTAATAGTGAGTTCACTCAAAATAAGAACAGAAACAGCATTATGTATTTCTAATTGGTCACAACCAACACTTCATATGTGGAACTTGACATTCCCAAACTATTTGATCAGACTTTAAAAAGAGCTTGAGCTAAAATAAAAATCCATTGAGTCCATTTGTTCAGCAGAAAAAGGCAGTAAATTATCTGAATTAATGTTTCCATTATGAGTTCTTTGCTGAAGTCCCTTAAATAAGTAAGCCATTAAACTAGTTCCCAAAACCATGGATGATGTCACATAGGAATCAAAACTGAAAAATTCTGTGTCCAAAACCTGTGCTCATATATTGTCATAACAGTCTGGTTCTGTCTGTGGGCTCCCTGTGCAACTGCAGGTTTGTACACGCGTACGTGAGAGGAGTGAGCTTGAGCTTGCATGTGTGCCTTATTCTCCAGGCAATTTATATCAAAACAGGTGACTTGTGTGGTGAACTCTCCAGGATTAATTGAAAGGAAACAAAACTGAGCCTCTCTCAACACTTTTTATGAAGTCCTTCATTTACTTAGAGAGCTTTTAAGGTGGTATTGCCTTATCTGAAAGAGTTTGGTAATGAAAGGAAGAAAACACAGTCCTTTCAACTAACCCCTTCCATCAACTGCAAACAGATTCCAGCTTATCTATTCACTGAGTTCCACATTTGGGTGGTTTTTAAAAATGGACCCGGCACCAAAATGCAAAAATCAATATACCAATTGAAAAATATCTCAGAAGAAAGGTAAGCAGCCCTTGAGTGCTAAACACTGCTGTACACAATACAGTGTGCTAATTTAAGCATGCACAGAGTATTCACACACCATCTGTTATCTCAGGAGTGTGATATCAAGGCAAAGTTGTCTGGGTGCTGCCAGGTACAGTAAGGCAGCAGCCAGAGGCCCTGTTCACAGGCATACCCATCTGCATCAGTCATGCCCTGGTTTCCTTCCATCAGACTTCTTAATTCTCCAAGTTTTCACATTTGGTGGGCTAGCAGAAAGCAAATACTTTGTGCACCCAAGTGCTGTACCAGCAGTGCTTTGGGATGTAGAACAGGGCCTGGGCTCTGAAGGAGAAGGGAAGCTTGAGTTGCTTTCAGGTAAGAGTCCAAGAAGGAAAAATGTGTACCTTTATTTTTATGCTGGCCTTTCTTTTTATTTTTTAAAAAAAGAAGATCTTTCCTCCTCCCTCCTTACACAAAAGGAAGGAAAGAACTGACAGCACAATTTCTGTATAGAAAGGGAGAAAAATGCAGTAATGTCACTTTATTTAGGGTGAGGATACAGCCTACACTGCAATGGTGAGATGGAACTGGATACACTCCAGTGACTCCTACAGATGTCACCTAAATGTCCCCTTCCCCAGTGTGAGTTCCTGACCTCACCTAGCCCTTGCTCAGGGCTTTTTCCCTGATGTCCATGGGTTTCACCCACCTGCTGCACTGCACTGAGCCCAAGAGAAGCGAGGATACTGTGCTATTTGGACCATGCCAGTTCAGTTCATTTCCTGAATTCTCCAGGAATATAACTATTCCACCAAGACTGTTTCTGCTTTTAGTACATAATTGTGAAAAGCAAAACTTACATATCGTGGGGAAAGACCACATTTATATAGGGAGCATGAGGTCTTGGCTAGTGGCTAGAATTACCAGCCTATGCAGAGTTACTTTTGAGCATGAATTGCTTACAATGAGTACCAGAAAACCACCATAGCAAGCAGCAGCAGGACTGTGTCATTGAGACCAACGGCTATTGTTTATTCCTAAACTAGTTTCCTTTTTCTGACTCCAGGCTGGATTTTTGTCTAGGATTTTGTCCTGTCCAGCAGGGTGTACTGTTCCTGCTGACAGTGTAGAAGCCCATGCATAGAAAAACAGTCACACCAAGCCGAAAAGACGCAGCACTTCTCCAGCTCTTGCTTACACAGACTTCTCTTATATTTTTCCCAAATTACCACTTTAAAGGATCCACATTTTTCTTCTTTGCTAGAAAGGACAGGATGAGGTGGAAACTCAGTCCAAGGACTCTGCCACAAAGCAACTGGTGGGAGCTTCCTGCCTCCTTGGTTTAGCTCATGAAATAACAACCTCTACAGCCACCACCTCTTCCCTCAGAGTAGGCTTGCCAGACATCCCAAATAATGATTTTCCACATTTTCTAATTTCCTTTTTTGAAAGCTAATCATATGTCCACTCTGCTCCAGGATGCCATGACTAGATACCCTCCAGCCATTCAGCAGAGACCTCAGAGACACGGGACTGCTCTACAGTGCTCTGCTAGGACTCTCCATGCTACTGCAACCCAGCTGGGCTCTGTTTCAAAGAAAGACAGAATATGACCAGAAATCAGCAAAAGGCAGGGTAGACAAGGAGGGGGTGCCACCCTTTATGTCAATGACCCCCTGGAATGCATGGAGCACTGCTTGGGGATGGATGAGGAACTGACCAAGATCTTATGGGTCAGGATTAAAGGGAGGGCAGGGACAGGTGACATTATGGTGGGGGTCTGCTACAGGCCACCCAACCCGGAAGACTGAGTGGGTGAGGACCTCTGCAGACAGATAGGAGCAGCCTCACGTTCACAAGCCCTGGTCCTCACTGGGGACTTCAATCACCCCAATATCTGCTGGAGAGACAACACAGCAGGGCACAAGCAATCCAGGAGGTTCCTGGAATGCGTTGATGATAACTTCCTTCTCCTAGTTGTAGAGCAGCCAAGGAGGAGAGGAGCTCTGCTGCACCTTGCTCTCACCAACAAGGAGGGGCTCGTGCAGAATGTGAAGTGCAAGGGCAGCCTTGGATGCAGTGTCCATGAGATGAGGAGTTCAAGATCCTTAAGGCAGTGAGGAGGGCGCACAGCAAGCTCACTAGCCTGGACTTCAGGAGAGCAGACTTTGGCCTCTTTAGGGTTCTGCTTGGTAGAGTACCATGGGATACAGGCCTGGAGGGAAGAAGGGCCCAAGAAAGTTGTTTAATATTCAAGTATCACCTCCTCCAAGCTCAGGAGTGATGCATCCCAACAAAGAGGAAGTCAAGCAAAAATATCAGGAGGCCTGCATGGATGAACAAGGAGCTCCTGGACAAACTCAGACACGAAAAGGAAGCCTACAGAGACTGAAAGCAAGGACAAGTAGCCTGGGAGGAATACAGAGAAATTGTTCGAGCAGATAGGGATCAGGTTAGGAAAGCCAAAGCCCTGATAGAATTAAACCTGGCTGGGGACATCAAGGGCAGCAAGAAAGGCTTCTATATGTACGTCAGTGATAAAAGGAAGACTAGGAAAAATGTGGGCCCCCTCCAGAAGGGAATGGGAGACCTGGCTACCCAGGATATGGAGATGGCTGAGGTACTCAATGACTTTTCTGCCTCAGTCTTCACCGGCAAGTGGTCCAGCCACACCGCCCAAGTCACAGGCAAAGGCAGGGACTGGGAAAATGAAAAACCACTCATTGTAGGAGAAGATAAGGTTCAAAATCACCTAAGGAACCTGAAGGTGCACAAGTCCATGGGACCTGATGTGATAAGTCCATGGGACCTGATGTGATGCATCCATAGGTCCCGAGGTAACTGGCAGATGAAGTGGTTATTTGAGAAGTTGTGGCAGTCTGGTGAAGTGCCCACTGACTGGAAAAGACAAAACATAACCCACATTTTCAAAAAGGGAAAAAAGGAAGAACTGGGCAACTACAGGCCAGTCAGTCTCACCTCTGCCTGGCAAGATAATGGAGCAGATCCTCCTGGAAACTATGCTAGGGCACATGGAAAATAAGGAGGTGATTAGTGACAGACAACATGGCTTCACTAAGGGCAAATCATGCCTGACAAATTCGGTGGCCTTCCACAATGGGGTTGCAGCGTTGGTGGATAAGGGAAAAGCAACTGACATCATCTACCTGGACTTGTGCAAAGCAGTTGACACTGGCCTGCACAACACCCTTGTCTCTAAATTGGAGAGACATGGATTTGATTGATGAACCACTTGGTGGATCAGGGATTGGCTGGATGCTCTCACTCAAAGTGTTGCGGTCAACAGCTCTATGACCAACTGGAGACCAGTCATGAGTGGTGCTCCTCAAGGGTCGGTATTGGGACTGGTGCTGTTTAACAGCGTTGTCAGCAACATGGACAGTGGGATTGAGTGCACCCTCAGAAAGTTTGCAGATGACACGAAGCTGAGTGGTGCAGTTGACACACTGGAGGGAAGGGAGGCCATCCAAAGGGACTCTGACAGGCTGCAGAGGTGGGCCCATCCAAACCTTATGAAGTTCAACAAGGCCAAGTGCAAGGTTCTGCACCTGGTTGAGGTGATCCCAAGCACAAACACAGGCTGCGCGATGGGTGGATTGATAGCAGCCATGAGGAGAAGGACTTAGGAGTGTTGTTTGATGAAAAACTCAATATGAGCCAGCAATGTGTGCACTCACAGCCCAGGAGGCCAATCACATCCTAGGCTGCATCAAGAGAAGCATGGCCAGCAGGTCAAGGGAGGTGATTCTCCCCCTCTACTCCACTCTTGTGAGACCCCATCTGGAGTACTGTGTTCAGCTCAGGGGCCCCTAACATAAGAAGGGCATGGACCTGTTGGACGAGTCTAGAGGAGGGCCACAAAGATGATCAGGGAGCTGAGAGAATTGGGGTTGTTCAGCCTGGAGAACAGAAGGCTCCAGGGAGACCTTACAGCAGTCTTCCAGTACCTAATATGAGCCTACAAGAAAGCTGGAGAGGGACAATTCACAAGGGCACGTAGTGGTAGGGATAATGTCTTGGTAACCTTCCTGCAGGCTCCTGGGATGTAGCACAGAGGAGAGGGACATGTTTTATTACACATGCAAGTTTAAGCTAAGATTAAATTACCTGTGCATTCTCTAAGCAGATATTTAACTTAGCTTAAAGCTACCTCAGCCATGTAGGCAAATCCCAGGCAGAAAGCTACATGGCATGATGCTGTCCTGCCACTTGCAGACTGTTGCAACTAGAACAATGTTTGCTTTTGCAATTTGCTTTGCACGTCATTTCTTCCATGAGTTAACCAAGGCTGAATTGATACAATATTTTTTTTCTATTTCAGACATTATTTACTTAACCAAAGGAAAATAAATCTCATAAGGAGGAATCTTATTGCAAAGGGTGAAATCTTTAACTTGTTCACAGCAGTGAAATCCATAGAG
Organism: Leptosomus discolor; assembly: GCF_034619465.1. Taxonomy (NCBI): domain Eukaryota; kingdom Metazoa; phylum Chordata; class Aves; order Leptosomiformes; family Leptosomidae; genus Leptosomus; species Leptosomus discolor. The sequence goes on along the minus strand of NC_141394.1, from coordinate 53,173,544 downwards.
CTAACCCAGTGTAGGCCAGCTGAGTTTCTGTCCCTTCATGTTTAATGATGGAGGTAAAGACCTGGTCCAGAGCATTAAGATACAAAAACGCTTTGTAATTCAAAACAGACCAACTCCACACAAATGTTCCCAACATTGTTCTTATTTCCATAGCAGACATTTAGAAGAAAGCGGCACAATAGTGTGACTTGAGAAACCTTTATTAGAATTAGAATGAAGAGAAAAAACAAACAGAAAACAACCATTAATGTCCAGGGTAATTTTCAAATTCTCTTTGGCAATTTCCTCTCCCCTCCTTTTTACAAATATGGAAACAGTTAACCACTCAGGAAGAACACTGTAGATTTGGAAACCTGAAGAATTCCCCTGTTAGACTCAACCCACATTAAAACAAAGATTTTCCTTTTTTTTTTTTAATCAAATGAAGGATAAACACAATATTTTGTGCGGCCAAATATGAAACAGGCTTTTCTTCCCCCTGCTTTAGTCAGATGAGATTTTAAATAGCTCTTTAAAAGCATCATGTAACAACCAGAGTAGCAGCACCGCAGTGAAAAACTAAGGAAAATATTTCTGACTTTTTACACAAAGCACACCAAGAGAAGAAACCCAGCCCACCAGAGATCAGGACTCACATCCCCTCTGGGGGATGAAAGGACTTTGTTAGAGCCAGAAGAAGTCAGTACAGCAGTGATCTTGTCAGCCAGAGTAAGATTAACCAGAAATGTCTTCTCCCTTCCAGCCAGCAAAACTCCCTGGTCAGCCAGGGAGACTTTGCACTGCTCACAGGTTGAGCCCTGCTGTCCGCTGCACTGCTGGGGAAAGAGCGTCTGTGAAACTTGGGAGGCAGTTGAGTCAGAACCTTGTGACTCAGCTCTGTTTCTCAGCTTACCTTGCAGCTCAGATAACACCCTGTCTCCTTCTCCAGCTCCCTCCGGTACCTGCCTCCAGACCCCTGACACTGGGCCTGTCTGGTCAGACTGTTTTGTGGGTGTGTGTCAAATACCATCCACTTTTTGATGGAGTCACACATACACCATCATATCTTCAGGGGACAAAGCAAGCCTGGGTTCAAAAAGCCCAGCTGTGACCGTGAACTGACTGGTCTTCCCTGCAGTAAGTACATCAAGAACACAGAGATGCTGTGTGGTCTCCTGGTGTTTTTAGATGTGCCAAGAAAAGCAGAAAGGACCTGACTAGAAGAAGTGATCTGGTGGCTCAGACAGGAGGCATCTTAGCAGATTTTTGTTCCGAAATGCTTGTGGACAAAGATGCAATGAGGCGCCTGCCATGCTCACACACACCTGTCCATGGTATTGTCTGCAACTGAGAAGCATTTTAGACCCTTCAGAAATAAAAAGTTCTGCAAGGCTTGGCAAATACAGAGCTTCTCAAAGTCAACAGACATCTTGCCCAATATAGTGCTTAAAAAGGGCACTTCTTTGTGAAGTGTTATTTAAGTTGAGCATGTTAGGATGTGTTGGGCTGATAAAGGTAAGAGAAGAGGACAGGAAGAAAAATAAGTTTAAAAATTACCAAAACAAAGAAAACATATGAACAAAAAATTAAAAAAGCATCTCTATCTCTCTCGAAACTGCACAAAATATTTCAGCCTAAGCACAGCAGGGAACAACTTCATGTTCAGATGTCTGCACATCCTTTTAACAACCAGAAAAATGTTGCATGTGGATGAAAAGATCTTTTTAAAACAGTGAAATCCGTGGGCAACATAATCACAAAGGTTGGCATTTTCATGCTGTTTGGTATACACACACATACTAATTTGCTCTTACCTGTACAGCTGTTGTATGTTGCGAAGCTAAGAAAAACAGACCGATGATCTGGATGTAGATCAAACATCTTTACTACATGCAAAACCAAGCACTCTATCCCTATTAAAATTCAGCATGGGTGATACATTAAAAATCTTGCAGACTGCTGTGAAAATTTACCTTCAGGGAAGCTGACCTCTTTTATAGCCGTGAAGAAGATTTTTCACAGAAAGCTCAGTCTAATGTTATTACAACTGAAAATCTTTCCATGTTCCCATGAGATGACTGCATTGTATGTTATCCTGGAGACAAAGACTGCAGGACAGACTTACTTGACAAATCCAGACAATGTTAAATGTAGGTGGATGACAATTTATCTGCTGGAAGAAATCCAGCAAGTTCTAGGCTTGTTTACTAGCCCCAGACTAGAACAGCTCATCAAACTGCAGTACTTAACAGAGTTGAAGCTCAAATACTTAAAAGTGTGTTTTGGAAACACTCTGCGTACACTGAAAATCTTGGATTGGATTCAAAAGTTGTATCTGAAACTGCCATCTCCTAATTAAAAAACACAATCTTAAATGTTCACTTCAAATGATGCCTTAAACATATTTGGTAGATAGAATTTGTTTAGTGAATGGAGATAGGAAAATTTCCTCACAATTAATTTTCACTTATTTGAATGTCTAAACAGTTTTACAGTCTCATATTTCCTTCAATAGCCTGATTAGATGGCTAATCTATACAAATACTAAAGTTTGGAGTACAGTTTATTCAATGTCTTCCAGATTTTTGGCTGCATGATTCCATAAATACTGAGCTGATATTGAATGGAAGTTTCAGTGTTTGAATCACTTAAAGTTGGCCAAGGCTTTAATAAAAACTTGTGAAAAGAAAAAGAAATATTAACACCTTTTTAAAGATGTTGAAAATTTTTATAATTAATTTCCTTTTAAAATGAATGTCCGAACTCTCCATAACAAATACAGTTTCAGAACTTTTAAAGGAAAAACAATCTAGATCTATTCTGAGAGGGTTTTCTTGTCTACACAGTAATATATCAAATGGCTTTCATTGAACATAAGCTTGTTAAGAATATTCTCCTGATAACAGAAAAGTAATTAAAAATAAAATTAAATGCAAAGTTATATGATCATAAAGTCTACATACAATGTTTCTAAGGACAACAATTACCACCTGACACCATGTATGTAGGACTTCAGACAATTCACCACTTTTTTCCCTGTTGCAGAAATACTGAAGATCAGTGACTTATGGAAGCTGAACAGATTTCTTCCAAAAGAGTATTACATTGTCCTCAGTGCTATCTTACAAGTGGTTCATCAATGACATAATTGACACCTCTCATATACAAACCAATGTCTTTCGTTCACTTCTGTTATGTTGCAGGGTGCTTATGTGCCCTGTTGAAAAGATGTACCATGGCATGTTATGCCAGTAGAAGTAAACAGAAAATAATTATCAGTTAAGACTAAGCTGAATAAGAACTTGTTGCAGCACTGAGAAGACCATGGGGGCCATACAGAGTGATCTGGAAAACTCCATACATTATTCCAGAGACAGTGTGTCCAGAGCCAAGCATGACTCTGTTGTCAGGAACAAGAAACACAGCCTCTGTCTGCAGAACTAGGTAGGCACTAGGTTAGCAATCTTCAGCTACAAGGACTAGTTGGGGCTCTTGACAGACAAGCAATGTTCACATTTCAAAGCTGCAGCAAGAAAAGCTGGAAGGTTTTGAAGAAAGGAGAAAGTAAGGGTGTGAATAAGGCACTGTTGAGACCAATAATAGACTTCTACATATAGCCTGATACTGACATTTTAGGTGTTGAAAAATCTGGAGACGGTAAAAGAGAAAGACAAGAAGGCACAGAGGACTTGAGGGCAGAAGAAAATGTCATTTACTGAAAAGCTTAATGACTGAAAACCAATTCATTTTATAAAAAAGAAAATGTTCCATAAACAACAGGATTCCTGATGCCTGAATTCATATCAATTTTTAGAAAGGGATTTGGGGGAAACAAAACTGAAGGACAAGTCTCCCTAGTCTCGATATGTCTTATGACCCCTCTACTAGACATGAGACAACACACGCTGCAGGTAACCTTTAAATACATTCATACTGACCAGCTGGCTCTGTGCTACCAGGGTGTGTGACAGCTTAGCTCACCCTTCACTGAGTCTCTCTCCTCTACTCAGGCCAATTTTTCATCAAGTCAGGATGAACTCTCTTCTTTGAGACTTCCACACTCTTTCAAATTTGTTTGAAATCAGCAAAGTATTCCAAATGTGTTAGGTAAGAGAAGCTGAAGCACAAAAGGAGAAGATCACAAATCTTGTCACTGTAGGAGCCAGATGCAAAATAAGGCTGACTTGATGACAGTGTGGATATGTATGTATCTTCACTAAGAAAAAGTATTTGGGACTAAGAGGGCTCTTTAATCTGAAAAAAGCACGACGTCTTTGTAATCTGAAAATGTTGCCAAATTCAAGGCAGAAAGGTTGACTTTTTCTTAACAAGCGAAGGCAATAATTTGCCATGTGAACAAGTCACCAAAGAGCTTATTCTACATCTCTTACGTGTTCAACACTAGATGATGATCTGAAAAAAATATATTTTAGCCAAAGTGGATGAAATATGACGGCCTAATGCGAACAGGGCAGACAGTGGCCCCTCAGGTCTTAAGCTCTGTGAACCATTCCCCAGCATGGCAGAGCAATGGTAGACATCCGTTAGTCATGAATGGTATCATGCAATAGGTTGGTGTCAGCAAGGACTCCATGAGTAGTCCTACAAAGTGGGCTGAACTGACCTGCTGTAAATGTGGTTCTTCAACCAGCAGAGATTCCAAATGCTTCAGAATGTTTTTCTTTGCACTAGAAGCCCAAGCACCACCCTGCTTGGATTCTTTGTCTAACAAAAGACTATGATCCTTCAGTCTACACAGGTAAGCACAGCTCACAGTATGCCATTGGAAGAGATTGTTATTCCTAGCCATAAATAATGCCCTGCACTTTCTATTCAGAAGTGCTACAGCACTTCACAACTGTCTGCACTGCTCAATGCAGCAGTGACACAGGTAAGGGCTGCAAGGACTCAACACAGCAAAGCTCAGTGTGTGCCAGCCATGGTTCAGGATAGCCCTGTGTCTTCTAACAAGGTGCTGCCATAGGAGGAATGCAGGGAGACAGAGCAGTTATTCCAGTCGGAATCATCTGGCTATAGCGGCCAACACTTGCCCCTTTCAAAAAGCAGCAATGAGACTGCAAAGTGGTCAAGACCTCATTCTATGTCTTTGTTAGACAAGATGCCTGGTACCCGTGGCCCCCACTGCTTGGGAGCACTTCTGCAATTCCAGCTCAGAAGGACAAGTCCCACCTTCCAAGTCTCCGTCTTCTCTGCCACACGCTTCCTCAAGGATCCAAGAAATGCCTGACTTTGCTTGGCTTGGGAGCGTTTGCTGCAGCAGATACAAACAGAGCTGTAAGTGGAATGCTTCCTCTGGGATTGTGTTCCCCCTCCATGCTGAGTCTCATGAGCCAGCCTCGGTCATTGCTGTCTTAAACAGGGCTGTTGGCTAGGAGCATTCCACCATAACCATTTGCAGATCAAGGCTGGTGGAACCTCATGCTCCATAATGAGACCATTGCAGCAAAATGCATCTGGCAGGAGATAACTTGCAAAAAACTAGGGTGAGAAGAGTTGAGTGTTGGCAACCCTAATAAGCTGGATTCCCAAACGGACTTGAAGGATTTGCCAGAATTCAAATTACATTTTTAAACAGTTACTGTAAGTGCAAATGTTATTTTATCCACCCCCTTGAACCGTATCATCCTGGCCAGCTACCAGGCAACCACACCCACACTCTTACTTTTACAGCTGCAGAGATGGGGTCAAGATCATCCATGTTCTGTATAACTCAAAGCCTATCATTAAAGTAATTCATTTGCAAATAAATCATCCTTGTTATGCAGCTCCAAGTAAAGAAGGAATAAAATAAGGACTTGAGCTCTTTTGTTGAATGCAAATCCTACTCCCTTCTCCGACCACATTTAAATAGTTAATGATAATTTGGTCACCAAGGCACCTCTCCTTATTTCATTCAAATCTGGGCAAGTTGATACAGTAATCATTAAAGAAAAACAAAAATAAAAATAAAACAAAACAAAACAAAAAAAATACAACCCACCCCCTGCCTCCCAAACAAACAAAAAACCCCAAAACAAACCCCAAGAAGGTTTGTCAAGTGATGGTTCTTCACAGGAAAACAGAAAAGGTCAAAGGATCTTACAGCACTCCAAGATGTAACACTGAGCCAGAACATGACCAGGAACATTATTTCTTCCTATTTTCAGCATTACTTTTATCATGAGCATGGGAGTGTAAACCTGGCCCCAGCTGAGTCAGAGTAACGGCCCATTGACTTTGATAGAGGCAGGATCTCAGCTACTGTGGAGGGCTTGAAAGCTGCCAAGTGATTTCTGGGAGGAAACAAGTAGCCTCATTTTCAGAACACTTTGCATGATCTGGCTTTAATTCAGGACCTTGCACCCACATCAACCTGCTCAAGAGTTCTCTGTTTGATGCCCTTGTTTTTTTTTTTTTACTCTCCCCTTTTCCCTTCTTACAGGTCCACAGGCATAACATTTTCTTTCATTCTTTAGGTAAAAATTCAGGTTTGTTTACTTCCGCAAGTCTGCACATGGTTATGACTTTTTCCAGTGCTGCCTTCTGTGTTTCTGTAGGATACTGGATATGCATGAGAACTGCAAACAAATTTATTATTAATCAAACCTAGCCTGCAAGACTCATTATATCTTTAAACAAAACAAATAAAGGAATAATTTGTTATTAAGCACAAAGTTATTTTATGCCTGCTGCAATATTCACAAATATACATAAAGATTAGACAGCTTTTATGTGATGAATTGAAGCCACAAGATCAGCTTTAAAGTAATACCACATCCAGAAAAATATTATGCTGAAACTGAAACAGCCAGAGCCAAACTTTTGTCTTACATTACGGTATAAAGAATTCTGAAAGAAATTTCCACACCACCTATTCAATGATTTAAAATAACCATTCCTAATATAGCATATCTTCTCTGACCCTGTATTTTAGGGCTGCTGATGGCCTAGCCACCCACTTACCACTGTGGCTATGGACCAGGTCTTGACCAGTATCCAAGCTGAAATACTTTTTATATTTTATTTTTGTTTTCAAAAAGATGATGTGTTCATATTCACACACAGTTTTGTAATAACTACTTGAATAAATTCCACCTGAAAGATTGAATTAAATTTACTTAAATTCTTTAGTGTCTACAAAAGGATAAGTTTCATTATGGATGTTTCCAAAGACGCCGTGTTTCTTCTCACTGTGTGTCTATATGGTCTGTAAACCTGAAATAGACTTTTTCTGTTATAGAAGATTATATTTCCAGTATTTTTTTCACTGTTTTAAACTAACTTTAACACAAAAAAAAAAAGAAAGATTTTTATGTATTAATATTGGCAATCTCTGGAAGTCATTACATTTTTGGAATCCCAGACTAAAATCGAAAAGCACCTAGTAGAAGCAGCAAGTATAATTTTGGATGCTAAACATTAAGCCCCACCAATTTTTTCCTCCCTATGGCCTACGTGACTCAGATTTCAGGTCCTTCAGAGACAGAGCCTGGACTCTGCAAAGTGCCTTTCTGCTCAGAGATTTCTTAGCATCTTACAGGAGAGAAACAATAAGCCATCTGTCATGCAGTCTGGGATGTTACAACCAAAGGGAGAACTGGATGAAAAAAATATGAACAAGCAGAACAGACTTTGTCAGTAATTCATTGTTTTCCTCCACCTCCTTTTCTCTCTCTCTCTCCATGGAACCTACCTCAGACTTCTACCAAGCACGACTGTGGTAACAACCTGTGAGGAGACCGTTCCCACCACCAGCTCTCCTGCCACCGTGACTCTCATGATACTTGCCACCCGTCATCTGGAAATTACCTCCTCCATTGTCAACACATGTCTAGTTGTTAGAAGGTTGGTAACATAACAGTGATGCTGCCTGGCTCTGCCAGGGAATAGCCTCATTTGAGGAGTTTCAGGATAAAATTAGCTGTTAGTAGAGAGTTGGTACTCACTGCTCCTCCCCCATCGTGGCTCCTCAGATATATAAACAGTGTGGCACACTATTTTTACGCTTCAGAGAGAGATGTGCCAGGCAAAGGACACATGTGAGATTTGGGAAAAAAAAAGAAAAAAAAGTATCAATGGTCTCTTACTCATCTTCCAAAAAACAGCACTACCAAAACACAGGCACAACTGTTCCCACATGATAAAGGATGCATTGATAGTGGTGCTAAAAGCAAGCTACTGTACTCTTGACATTCTCATCTTGTTGAATCTTCATGAAACTGCTCGATCTCAATTTGTCTGTTCCTGTCATGATCACTGACATCTAAAATTGCCCTAAAGGCAATCGAAATGGCATGCCAGATCAGGCAGTCTCTGTGCACAAGTAGAGGATGCCTAAGGAGGTATTAGAAGGAGGGCAGAGCACATATAAAATGGAAATTACAAGTAAGTTATCTGTTGCATCTGACTAATACTTTTTGAATAACATTATCTTTTTGGTCTTTACAAAACTCTGTAGCATTGTGTCCTACATTTTTGTTACAGGAGCATGCAGGAAGGCAGCAGGGTCACAAAAAGTCACACAGGAGCAAGTGTCAGAGAGGACAAACCTTACCCAGGCAAAATCAGAAATGAAACTGAAAAAGCATTTCAGCATCACTACAATTATATACCTTTTTGTGATCTTGACAGTGATATAAATACGAGGGCAAGGGGTGATGCATTAACAGATTATCTGGTATGTTGGCAGTTGTGTCAAAAGCAATTGTTATTTTTCAAATTTATCGGTGAACAAAAACCAATCATTTCAGTTATGAAAATGAAGTATTTGTGTTCAAATTTGTAAATAATTTTCGAACAAAATCATTCTTAGTTATAATATATTTTGTTGATATTTTTAAGATGATACAGAAGCTTCTAAAACTGTGTCCTATCTTCCCTCAGTAAAAATATTTTGTTGTGATAAACCCGTTTTTTTCAAAAGGTATTCAGCTGCTGCTTTGGTTCATTAAGGAAGTTTGAACTAAATTATTTCATTCAACCCTTACTCTCTCAGTTTTGTTTAGACTGAGATTTGTTAATCGAAGGGAATAGCACCAGTGTATTCTTGTCATATTATCAGCCAACAGTGTTTGGAAAAATCATATAATAGAATCACAGAATGGTTTGGGGTGGAAGGGACCTTGAAGACCATCTAGTTCCAACCCCCCTGCCATGGGCAGGGACACCTTCCATTAGACTTCTCACCCTCACAGGAAATAATTTCTTCCTAATATCTAATCTAAATCTACCCTCTTTCAGTTTGAAACCATAGTGCATGCTGTTTTCAAATAAATACCTGTAACAACCACTCAGGGGAAGTGGTATCTCTATACGATTTATGAAGGGTGTGAAAAGAGAGATAGATTATTCATAATCTACAGGAATGCTGAAAACTAAGATATAAAGGGATGCTTCCTAAACACTCAGAGCAAGAGTGCTGCTAGGTTTATCTCATGGTGCTAATACACCCCAGCAGGATAAAAATGACAATAACTTAATTGTCTTTATTGAGAGAAGTGCCTGTGATCTTATAGAGGAAGATCTGTATCAAGATAGATCTTATAGAAGATAGATCTGTATCAAGGAAGAAGCTGTTCATCCTGCTTGCTGTTCTTCAATAAAAATGCATTGGTTTTCCTTTATGTTAACCTACCAGTAGTATTTTTCCAATTTTAACTTTTAGGGCCTGGAACAATATTCTATAGAGTAATGCTGAAGCTGCTCTGCCTGGCTATGGCATGACAGAATGTGAACAGAAGGGACGTGTCCAGGTGAAAAGATATCTGGACCAAGGAGTTCTAAAGAACAACATGGTAATAAATGTATTTTTAAAGAAAAAAGAACTTCTAAAATATGACATTTGAGTGAATATTTAAAAACACAGCTACAAGTTTCAACAAAGGTGAAAAATTGTCATTGATTTCAGAGACTGGAAGTTGATAATAACCTTCCATATAGACACATGGTCACAAGATGAACAGTAATGACTCCTAAAGAGATGCAAAATATTAAACATCAGTGTTTATTACTAGTAAATAATGGTTAGTGATTTGTCTTTTTTATTAATGAACTCCAGAATATGCTTCCACATGGCTCTTTTTATTTCACTCTTGTGCATCAAATCTTACTACCTATACAAGTTTGTGCTTATAATATTTCTTTTCAGTGAATTAAATAAAAAAGGACAGATGTTTCTGATTTTCCTCTATATGGATGACAACGTAGAAATGTACTGTGGAATCTGGCATTGACTGGTTCTTGAAGTAGAGTTACCACATGTCCCAATCACAAAACAGCAACACATAGTATAACATTTCTGGAAAGAATCTTGCTGCAATAAAATGGATCACAAAAAGTTTACAATCTATGAATTCTGCCCAGAATATAAACCACCAATACTTTCCTCCTATTAAGTATTTGAAATTGGAAACCAATTCACAAACCAGGGTGGGGGCAAAGAGGAGGGATTGGAAGTTAGTTGTACTTGACAGGAAAATGCATTCCTGTTCAAAAATTAGTGCAAACTGCTGATCACAACACATTTTTAAAATCATGCAGAATATCTTTTAGAACCTGGAAAATATATCCAGTGAACATTTGGAGAAAATGTTAATAAATTCATAAATCAAAAGGAGGACTATTTGATATTCTTTATCACACAGGTGAGAGGGCTTCCCTGGATTAATGCCAGTTGAACTAAACACATCACTTTTAGTGAAAAATCAGCTCATGGTTTCAAAAACTCCCAGTGATGGGGAATATACCTTAAAACTTGGTAGGTGACCTGGTTAACAGCTCATTATATGTCACAGGATGTGTGTCTAGGCTCGAGGATTTTATTTCGCAGGGAAGCGCTTATGATCTTCAGGTTCCCTTCATCCCCCTTTTCAAAAGCTGAGCAGCTTGCTTGGTGGTTTTGAGCACACACCCCCCTTCATTCCCAGACTAAACCTTCTCTCATACCAATGGCATCCCTGCCCTGGACTGAAACCTCCTGAGCGTCCCCTGGATCCACATTCAAACAATCCAATTAGCACTTCTGGCCACACCACCACTTTGGGAGCTCATGAGTAAATAAATAAACCAGAAATATTCCTCATCTCTTTTACAGTTGCTTTCATAAGGTCCAGCACGTTCTTAGATGACTTCTCCCAAGCAACATTAATGAGGAGCATGTCAGCCCGTCTCCGGGGCAGCAGGTGCCCTGATGAAACATGTCTGCACCCACCTTGCTTGACCAAATGACCTGTCAAGGTACCCTGGGCAAGTCATCTCAGGCCTTGGCAACTTATTTTATCCCACCTTTAAGATAAGACTTGGAGACCCACAGCAGGGACAAGGACAGCGGAGTGACCTGTTCAAAATCATTACAGAAACGACAACTTGCTCACGCAGACCAAACCATACAGGTTCACTGTTATTAAAGAGAGATTTCTTAAGTGTTGGCCCTCTGTACTCTCTAGACTACACTCACAATTCAGAGCTCCCCAAAGCATCTTTATTTCGTAAAATGCAAACAACTCAGGAAGCTGAAGGTTAATTTTAACCCATGCCAATTAAGTGACAAAGTTAAAGCAGTGTGAAGTTTTCAGGATGCAGCTGCCTGGTGGGGTGACTGGATAACAGCCGGCACTGACTAGCAGGATGCCTGCTTCACCTGTCAGGCTTAAAGAAGATGTTTGTGGTTTGCCCTTCAGTGGAAAATATAGCAACTCGGGAGTAGGGCACTAACTCCTGTGGCTGCTCAAAGCACAGCTCTTCCCCAAGACAAAAACTTCAAGTGTCACAGGCTAGTGGGAAGTTTCACATGCTCTGTCACTAAGTACGAACTTTCTTCTGAATCTGATTTTACTCTCAACCCAGCAACAAGACTTCCAGGCAACTCATGCTAGGAATGGGAAAGAAATTATGAAATGGTTAAAAAAAGATTTAGAAATGTAGAGAAACAGAATAGAGACAGTGTGAGAGGAAGACAGCCAGATTTTGGTTTGGTTTCTGGATTACAGGTCTACCACAGGGAAGATGCCAGGCATGTTTAATTTTTACACTCTTTTACACATCTTTTACACAAGAGATATCTTGTATTTTGTTTTACATAAAGCTATTTTGCATAGTAAAGCCAAAGTCTACCGAGATGCAAATGCTAAGATGCACTTTAGACACTCCAATCCCCCAGGCTTCCTACTGCAGAAATGAATGCAACCAGCAGTATCAACAGCCACAACAAAGTTACGACAGGACATAGGACGACATTTCCTAAAAGCCAACAGTCATCTTCAGGATCAGCGCAACACTTTGTCTGCTCCTCATCTGTGACACGCTCCAGAGGAAATTGTGGGAGCAAGTGCCTGTCTATGGGGCTGTTCTTTATCAAACATCTGGAATGCTAATGTAAACGCTTCACATTTACTTCATGCTTTGCCTTTAAAGACTTTTGCCAACATTAATAGTAATGCTACTACTCATAGAGCTTTTGTAAGGATTAATTTGTTATGGTCATTAGAGTCCACTGCTCTTTACCACAGTCATGTAATAACATATTTGGTGTACTCTCCAAAACAAAACAACAAAAAAAGAAGCCAGCTGCAGTACATTAACATCCGCTTACAGGAATCCAGTGATTTCTTCTCTGCTTGTTCTGATGACGACATGCTGCCACATACGATAGCATCTTAAATCCCATGTCTATTCTAACCCTTGTACGCACCCATGAAAAATAATTGTCACAACATCAGTTAATCTACCATTTCTTCTTTTTCATGAGGATGCAAGTGTATGCTGATGTACTAAGCAGTACTGTTACTGGCATCTCTGTGAACAATTCTTTTCCATCAGCATGGCTCAGCCCTTCCTCCCAGTCTCTTCCAGATGTCCACAGAAAGATAGCAGCTGGCATGGCACCTTGTTTTCTAATTATTACAGAGAATTCAAGCTATGGCCCAACAAGCCCATAAGGAAAGGCTAACGTTGCTCAAATCCTGATGAGTTACTTGGTACACAGCACTGGCACATGAAGAAACAGGTTGGTGTTGGTTTCTAAACAAATTTCCATGCCCTGTTGCCCATTACTATCTTATCAACATGCCTTGCAACCCTCAATGCATTCCTTCTCCTTACCCTTTTCTGACATAAAGACCATTTCTCCTACTTCAGAGATGAAAATTGATGGTTTTTACCTGATGGTTAGTCCTTCACTTCAGTGCCCGGTAGCAGTGCCTCTTCTTTTCCAGTCTCTTTATACTTTCCCAACCCTTCCCCAATCTCCTCAGCCCCCTCCCCAGCTTCTGAGAAATAAAAAACACAGATAGACCACAGCCCAGCATCATCCCTGCCTCCACCAGCAAGGAAGCAAAGCTCCTACTTCAGGCAGAGCTGTCAAGTGCCTAAATTTAGCTGGGATGAATCTGGGATTAAACCATCAGAGCAGGGAATAAAACCAAGGCGTCTCAAGTATTAGGCTAGAGTATTAACACCATCCCCTACATTGCACTGGGATTTCTGCCATTCAGCAATCTAAGTGTGCAACATTAAAAATGATGCTGATAAAGACCAGCATTGAATTCAGAGCAAGCAGAGATCAGATCTTTTAAAAGGACAGTATTTAACACACATCACCACTTCCACTCTATTTTTTTTCTTTTTTTTTTTTTTTTAAGGAGAGCAATATTTGTATGAAGCCTGATTTTGTCAATAAAGGGCTAGAGCAATATCTAGCTCTCCGTGTGCACAAACAGAAGGGTGTCATACACACCCCATTGTCCTGACCAGGTGCCTTTACAAGGTAACTTCATGTACCAGGCTGCCATGGCATGCCGTAGTGCAAATGGACCCTGTGTTTTGCTCCATGATGTGTTTAATTGAGTCTGTGAGCAGTTGGACAGGTAGACAGCCCCTGATGAGTCACGGATGCTCGTGCTCAGGGAGTTGTGCCTAATGGAGGCAATTGCATCATGTTGGGAAGAGCAGAGCAGCCAAGACACACCCCTGGGTAAATGGTGCCTCATGGTATGCTTAATTATAGTTAACATGCCTGGCTGTACGATCTCAGAAATCAGAGATGGTAAAGACCTGCTGCATAACCTAACCACCACAGCAGTGAAGTATGTCTCCCTTCCTGTTGGCAGCAGTGAGGCTTTCACTGCTTTCCTTCAGAGGAATAGTCCAGATTTTTTGCTGCGCTCCTACTTCTTGGGAGTTTTTGCTGTCTCTTCTTATTACATTCCATCATTTTCTGAGTCAACCCATTTCCAGTAGTTAATGGCTCCTTACAGCCTCCTACTGCCACCTGCTTGGTGCTTTACTGAGCACATTGACTTGCACCTACCCTTCAAAACAAGGAGCAGAGGTGGCTGTGGAGAGCCCTGACCTCCCCGTAGCCTACAGGAGGTCCCTGCTCCTCACAACAAGTTTGGGATGCTCATCTGCAAGGCCACTGCCCAGGGCAGGGGGCCTAACCCTGCCACCAAGGACATTCATGGGGCTCGTTGCAGAGCCTCGAGCCCAGATTCATCTTCCTTCTCTCCTTCCTCTGCCTGCGCCACCCATGTCCACCCATATAAGGCACCTTCTACTTGTTTGCCGATTTCTTTCTGCTCTACTCGTTGTGTGACAACCATCCACAGAAGGAAAGGAATATGAAACATAAAAGGATCACTTTTCTTCAATTTTTTCTTCTTTTTCTTCTCACTGATGTTTACATATTTTGGTGGTGCGTGCTCTGGACTCCTGAAATTTTTGCGGCATCACTGGTGCAGCATGTCCCTCTGAGACAGGATCCTGCATGTACAGCACTAATCCCAAGTCATGGCCTCATTCCCTGTTATTATCTGCTGAGCTCTGATGGGAGATGCGTCACCACAGGAAATTCATCCAAAATTTTCCGTCTGGTAAATGAGGAAACACCTCATGCATACAACAGGGAGTTCAGATGTGCATTTCTCCACACTAGAGCCAACAGAGTCTGCTATTTATTTATTTTTTAAACCTGGAGATGGCTGCTGTGCACTTTTGACCTGCTGTCAGTTTGAGCAGCAATTAGCTATTCACAAGATGTAAGTACATACTGCAGCAAGGACGCATGTATATAGGTACGAAATACCAGCAATTTCAGTGATTTCTCTCCCCTTCTCTGCATTCAGCAGTGGTGATAAACAACAGTGAAAAGAAAGGAATGGGTCTGAAGCTCACAAAAAACCCTCCTGCGTTCAGGTGACAGGTTCCTACAGAGAGCTGAGGCTGACAGCCAGCTCAGGAGCTACACAAATTTTCAGACTCGTAGCATGAACATGCAAATGGGCCCCTTGTTTCTACCAGTGTCTTAGCAGAGCTCTTCAGACATTTTTCATGAATGTGTCATTTTTACAAAGAGATTAAAAAAGGCAAAAACAACCTAATTTTTGTTGTCAAACGTGGACAAACTCCGGATAAGAAAGTATTTGAGCAAAGGCTAAACCTTTGTACAGCGCTGCAGAGATGTCTTGGTGCTATGACTGGGGATCAACTGACCACTCTCTGATATGGTCCCCTGGAAATGATGCTGGGGGAGAACCGCCTGAGTTAACCCGTGACATTTGCTCATTACTTATCACAATTTTGCTGTTGTTGGCACACAGTACGCTGAGAGATGCCTGGTTTCCCAGAGAAGGGCTCATAATGCACACTGGTGGGACATGTTGCTTGCTGCCAAGTCAGAGAGAGGGTCTGGGGATGTTCAAGGATGGTAACGGGACATTAATGCACTAAATGAGGGCATGATTTTTCTGGAAGTCCCAATATCTGAAAGATAACTTTCAAAGCTGTGAACCAAAGGAAAACAACCTTTTCTCCCAAAGAGTATCCTAGATGAGAAAAAAAGAAAAAAAAAAAAAAAAAAAGCAGCTGTAGGAAGGCCACATGATCCAGAACAACTCAGAGACATCCAAAGTAATGCTTTAAAGAGAGAAAACTGGCTGCATAATTCAGACAAATTAGTCTCATTGCATTATTGGTGTTCTGCTGCCCAAAACAAGCTCTTGGCTACCCAATGAGAAAAAGCTATTTTGCTTTCAAAAATTGCCATTCATCACCCTTCCTGACTTTAAAAGAAACTGAAATTTCACAAATTAAACAAAGAGATATTCAGGTAAAAGTTATTTGAGGATCTTCTACGTCACTATGATAGTTTCTTCCAAGGGACAAAGAGAGGTAAGTGATATGAAAAAAAATTAATGATGCTTAAGAAAGTCAGTAAGAAATAAACTTGTGAGCATCTGCTTTGGGCTGGCACCAAAGCAGCAGCTGCAGCAAAATAAAATATTAATTAAATGTGATTCAATTATTTATATCAGAAGTCATCAGAAAAGTTATTCATTCCTTCTTCTCCTCTTGAAAATATTTCACCTGAAATAGCCAACAGTATTGCAACTGAAGAAACAAAAAGTATTTTGAATCTGAATTGCATGAGGAGAGGGGTGCTGTCATTATTACATCTTGCTTGGGCTTTGGAGGAAACCCATGCTCCTCATGCTACAGTGCATTTTCTTCTATTTGTGAAGAAGAGAAGGCAATTCCTCATGGCAGTCGTGTGCTTGCAATGCATCACACGAACCAAAGATCCGCTGAAGATCATCTTTTCCAGGGAAATACAAGTCTCAGGTATCCAAACAGGAATTCCCATGAAGTTTTGTGGCACCTTTAAAGCCAAAATATTTATGCTTTTAGCCTCTGGACAGATGAATAAATAAACAGCATTTCTGCATATAAGATGAAAGTTCATGTTTTTCCTAAAAGAAAATGGCACACAAATTACATACTTTTAAAAAGTAAACAAAACCTTAAACCAACAACCTTGAAAATATATTTGTCAAAGAATAAGTATATATATGAGAATACTTTTCATAAGAAAACACACATCCAAGCAGCAGACCAGTGTCTTTCAAAATGTAGCTCAAACCACATGAACCTGTGCTTGCAAGTGCTGCTCTGATTTAGAACATTATTTCTGGACATCATAAAAGAAAGTAATTTCCACTGTTGCAAAGAGAAACTTCCTCAGAGAAAGCCTCAACAAACTGATGCAAGATTTCTGCCATGCTCCTGCACTCCCAGTTTGCTGGGACCTACCTGCAAATAGCAGCCCATGCTTCTTTTCTGAAAAATGCCCTAGAGCTCAATTTTCCAATATTGAGCTTTTAGGGATTGTGTTTACATTTGATAAAAATCCATTAGTTTAGATACCGAGAGCTACTGCAGCTGCATTTCAACCACATACTTCACAGGGGTATCTAAAATTTCCATGTAAAACTTTTTTTTTCCCCAAACCCATGGAATTCCCATCACAGTTTATCCAGTGCCAGAGGCAGCCTAAACGGAAACTGTAACTATCAAACGCAGTTGAAAAAAAGATAAAAGGAAAAGATTTTGTCTGATGGTCTTTCCAGGATCCTCAAGAAAAATGAATGAAATTCCTAGTCTTCTGGCACTTGTAACAGCTCTAACCTGAAACTGTCATGCTTATTAGAGCCTTGCCAAGAATATTTTCAGGTTTTGACTGTGCGATTCACCTGAAACAAATGTTGAATTCTGCCAGTCGTTAACTCTAATGCTTTACCATTTCTACATGCTGAGAACACACACATTACACTCTGACTCAGGGCTCCGGTCATGACATATGGAAGTTCTTAACTTCCCAGGCTCAAAAGTAGATGGACATGGTTTACACTTCTGCAAAAATTCCTTTAAATGACACTTTTTAACATTTTTGTGTTTCTGAACAAAGAAAGAAAACACACAGAGCAAAACCAGGATTATTAACTGCAGTCATTAAAATGCCAGGCATAATAGATCTCAAAGGAGAAAAAGAAACAATCTGGAATCACAACAGTGATTTGTTTCAAAACTCATTTGTTTTGAACCTTTGTAATGTCTAGCATTGCCCAAGAGTGAATCTGTAGCAAAATTATAAGCAGTGTAGTTTTGCTTTCAGATCTGATGTAATACATCAACTCTTTCAGGAAGGGCAAAACCTATGCTGAAAAGTTGATATCAGTACAGTTAGAAGTCAAATGGATGTGAAAAAATCTCAGAGAATCGGACGGTTACTTTCCATCCAGGGGGTCAGTGCAGTTGATGAGGCCATTTTAGGCAAGTGGGGAGGGCGATGGGTGTCGAGGGAGCATCCCATGTCCTAGGGAACCGGAGGACAGGGAAGAGCAGACTCTCTGCCCTCCCAAGAATGAGACCAATATTGGCACTCGGCTGGTGACTTTGCAGCCTTGTCAGAGAGTTTATCTCCAAGAGCCATTTCACTTCTTCCCCAAGAGAGACCTTTTTCTAGTGTTTAATGTGAATTTTCCTGGCTGAAATTAAATTCACTCATTTGTATCCCCTCTACCAATGCCAGGGAGGACAGGCTAGCCCCAGTAGCATTTATGCAGCCTTGAAGGTTGCAGTCTGGTCCTGTACCACTGCCCTTCTTAGACTACAGTAAGCTGAATTCATCCAGGCTCCCTCCATTGATCACAGGCCTCAGAAACATGACCTCTCCCACTGCTGCCCTCTGGACTCTCTCCAATTTCTCCAGACCCTCTGGAAATGCGTCATCTGCCGTACTCCAGCTGAGGCACTATCCATGTGGAGCAGGATGGAAGGATTACTTCACATTTCTCGCAGGCTATATGCCTGTTTATACAAGTGAGTGGGATGTTTGCTTTTTTTTGTGGCAATGCAACTCCACTGACTCACAGACAGCTTGTGACACCCTGCAGAGCCCGCTGCTTGGATGCACCACCTACGCGACTGCCCCTCGTCCCCCATCTGCTAGGTCAATAGTCCTGCCTCCACTGACTGCTGCAACAGGCAATTCTCTCCTCATCATAATCACACTAAATGAAAGAGTTTTGTGGTACTTCTGAAAGGCTATTTAACTGCATTTCATTAAATTAATTTTTTTAAAAAAAGAATAATTACCAGCAGATGGCGGCCCCCTGGCATGATGCAGAGCCCATGCCACCAAGGTGTCCATCTTCCCTGTCTGCTTTGTAGGGAGGTAGGAGAGTTGATCCGGAGATGGTTTTCTGGGTGGGTTGCTGTAGAGTAGAGGGATAATCCTGGGAGAGGAAGCAGTGCAGAGGGTGGCTCACCCGCTCTCACTTCCCCTTCTCTCCTGATCCCAGAGTGCAGATTGGCCTCAGCATGCCTGCAGCAAGGCTGCCCAAGCAGAAAGTCCATTTCTAGCATCACCACCTTTGCAAGCAGGCTTTCCTCTGTAGTGGTCTCTGCTCATCTGGAAGCAATCTAATACCGTGATGAAATACACACCCTACACATGAGGAGGTGGGAGTTTAGCTTGGAGGTTCTTGCACACACACAGAGCTGTCGTGGGAGTCACTGCCTGGGGTCAGGCTCCCAGCTGACCCCTGGACCATGGTGTGGGGAGAGCAGCAGCACATCCACTTCCTTGGACTTACCATCCTGATCAGCCCTGCAGGGATGAGATCCAGGGAGCCATAAGCTTCCTTTCTCCAAGCAGGGTTGCTCAGACAAGCACCACACAGGATGGGACTTTCTGTTCTGCTTTGCTACATCCTTTATTGGTTCATTGAAGATGTTCGTGCAGTAAATCTAATTCAATCACGTATTTATTTATCATACACTCCAGAAGGAGTCTAGGCTATTGAATAAACATGTGGTGGCCTAAGTGAGGCTGCTTTTTCAAAATGTCTCTGTATCTTTTTTTCTATGATTTGTGCAAAAAAGCATGTTTATAAACAAATTGCAAGATCTATTTATACTATAGCTCAAGACGTTTAGACAGTAGCATCTCAGAGACTTTTGATGGAGGCGGTAAACTGGGCTGGAAGTTGATCTGACAGGAAATAAAAGCTAAAATTGTTTTCCTAAAAATGAGCAGATACAACTAACAGGCTGGGATGAGTAAGAGCATGGAATCCAGAGCAAGACGTTGGATGTAGCAATCTGCGTTCTACAAAAACCTCTGTCAAATGAAAGAGATGCACATTTATAGAACAAAAACAACAGCATATTTTAATCATACAAGAACAGAAGTGGAGCAGAGCTACCAAAATCCCCAGCAGGAGCTCATGTTTAGAAAGAGAAAATTTCATGGTGAGAAACATAAGAAATAATAAAATAAAAGCCAAGACTAATAAATGACTTGAATCCATAGACATATTTTTCGGATGACTGGTCGGGTAGGTCAGCACAATCTCCACAGCTTGTTCTAGAAGAAATCTTGATTAGGTCTGTTCATACAGATCTTTATCACACATGTGAACTTCAAGTTTTGCCATCGCTCTAAAAGCAAAGAGCAGATGCAAGATGGAAGTCAGCCAAATTAAAGATGGAAACAAATATTCTTGCAGCAGTACTGTTGTTAATGCCTCTAGAGGGGTACAACTACATTGAAATACACACACGAACAAATGAAGCCATTTTTTATTCTGATAATATAAATGTCAGATAAATAGTTCCTAGCAAGTTCATGCAATGAAGACAACTCGGGGAGGGAAAGCCCACAGCACCTGGGTGACTAGTATTAGACATAATGAGAAGGAAAAAACAGCCATAAAATGTTAGCATACTGCAGCTCTTGAGCTGCCTGTGTATGCAATTCATTTACAGCCCCAAACGGCTTTGGCGGAGTCTCTGGAGGAAGCAGCGTTCAGCAGACTGCCTTGCCACACCAGCTCCAGGAAGTCATCAATCAGGCCAGGGAGAGTTATGCTGAGATTCTGCCCAGATGAGAGGTTACCAGCAAAAATAATGTTCTTGCCAAAAAATGTGGAACCAAAAATGGATGCTTGAATACCTAATCAAATTGCATCCTTGTTGTGATCAGTAGGGAAACTCAACACCCTTCACAAGCTGGATGTCCCTGACCTTCTACTGTCCCTGTGTTGGTGGTAGTACTTTAGCACGACAAGATGACACATAAGCAAGAAATAAGCTAGCTCTAACATGAAATATGTAATTTTGACTGGAAACGAAATGACTAACCCCCAAGTCTTACATAAAGATAGCCACCTGGGGTCAGAGTGAGGATCCTGTCCAGCACCTGCTTCTGCCCCACAGAGGTGTCCAGGAAAGAGCAAGAGAACAAAACATCTGCAGAGAGATGCTTTCCTACTACCTTCTCCACGTCACCTGTGGTTGAGGAACCTTGACCAGAGGCCACATCCTGCTTGATAAAGGAACCGTGTGCTTGAATCATCAATCCAAAGAAATGAAGGCACTGAAAATAATATTACTCTGAGTGAGGGAGTACACATCTGGGAACTCAGAAACAAATAAAATAATAGACAGCTGAGGTGTGAAGTGAAAAGTTGTGAACCTCTTCAGTCCACCTCAAACCCTGGCAGAGTTGTAAAGCACATAGATAACGCGGCTCTGGGCTCCTGCTGTCTGAAGTATCTGAGAGCCAGGAACGCTGGCAGGAGAATGGGAGTTTTTATTTTCTGGCATAAGCACAGTGTCTAAATCAGGGTTTCAAAGTCAAATACAGTGTCACATGACAAAGTCAATATTTTCTCCAGTCGTGAGTGTAACACTTACTGTGATTTCACCCATATCAAGTCCCAGTGATGGACTGCAGAGATCATATCTAACTGGCAGCAACTGCTAAGATGCTGTGCCGTTTCCATCTAGAAACAGACCACCTCCTCCCACCCCCCCCCCCCCCCCCCTGCCCGCCCCAAACTGGCTAGCTGCCAACAAATGAAACTGTGGTTTGAAAAACAGCCCACTGTGGTGTTGAGGTGAGGGGAGCATTTTTCCTTTTGGCCACCAGTGACTCTTACACAGACTGACAACTTTTGGAGTACTAAAACGACACGTGGTAACCTGTACTTCAGCAAACACCACAAGAAAAAAATGAGTATTTAAAACAAAAAAATGCCTACATCAAATTTCTATTAATTTAGAACATTTAAAAACATGAAAAAATTTCAGCATTTAGTATTACCCTAATCTTTAGAAAAGATACATTTCTCATATATTTATATGCTTCTGGAATGTTGCCATAATGTGAAACGGTATTTTTCATATATTCTTACTATAGGTTTAGTTATTAAACAAAAGGCTACCTATTAAGTTTTCATATGGAAAAGTATGTAAGTCCTCTAAAGATGAAGGCTGCTTTCCACTTCCATAATCTGAAGTATGAGCAATAAAAAAAATATTTTTCACAAGAACAGTAGTAGTTTAATCTAGCTATTTTGCAGGTATCCTACAAAGATATCCTACATTGTCTTTTATACCTCTACTATCACGTAAGAGCTAAGCGTATGTTGGCTATATGATAGATAAGGACACTAAACGAGCAAATTTGTTGGAAGTCTGTCTTCAGAAGATGAGTACAGGTGCTGCATATCTGGCTGTGCACCTAGTGGTATTTGGAAGTGCTCAAGAAAATAAAGGAAGAGGAGACCTTAAGCAGGAAGGGAAAGTATAAAGGGAGGTCAGCAAGGGGTTAGCAAGGAATCCTGCTAGCAAGGTGAAAATGAAAACACCCCAAAAACCTACAGAAAGAAATGAAAATTCAAGAAATTTATTTCACTGAAAGCAAGTTACAAGATTTTGCTGTTACAGGAAGCAGTGGCTTCAAGTCACAGTGTCTCATTAGGTATGTTTTTCTTATTTTTACCTCTCCTTCAGTGTTCTCACCACTTCTCCTGCTTGTACTATGATGTATGATGTGATCTGCAAGACTGTTGACCAGCTATTTTGGGCCAATTTCCTTACAAGCTGATTTCAGATCAGTTGCAGATGGTTAGTTTTTTGTGCCAATGATGCTGAGCATTTGAAATTGTTTTATCATCCAGACAATTGCTTTTTTTTTGTGGAAGGAAAAAGAACAATCTACTCCATTTTGTCACAAAGCAGGAATGCATTAGAATATTTTTGTCAATATAGACACTGTAAAATTATATATATATGAAAATTTTGATATACTATAGCATTTCTAAGCCATTTGTGGAGGGTGACAATTTTGCAAAAACATTAATGTTAACTATAATGTGTGAACCCAGTGAAGGATCATAAAATAATCTTTCTACTCTGTTGTAATAACAGTTTGACAAAATATCCATTTTTTTCTGACCACTAATCAGCTGGTTTTAATGCTAAGAGATTACCCAGCTGATTCTTACACTACCACTCATAGCGAGGCTGGAACATGCTCTTATCGCTCTTTTTAGATCTGAGCTGCAGTTTGCGTGTTTTATACAAGAAGTGTGTTCCCAGAAAAATCCTTTCCCAGTATACATTTTATTTAAAACGTTCTTTTAGTGCTTGGAGTTGTCTGTCTCCTTATCTGTTGCCTGTTTTCATTTTGTGGAGTTTCACAGAACTCCACAGAGATGGCTTTTTTGTACTTTTGGTAGGGATTGTCATACTCTTACCTTAATTGCCCAACATATCTCTCTTCATTTACTGGGTTTGAGACTAAATTTTTACAGAAATACTAGAGGAATCATTTCCATCTTAGGCAGACTGTTTGAATATACAGCACTGAATATCTTGTAATTTTTTTATTTTTTTTTTTTTTGTGAGAAGGGTATTTCTACTCTAAGCACACAGCACAGATTTGCCTTTAGCCAGAACACTATTTCTTAAAATGAGTCATCCATGAAAACAGATAGGTTTAAATTACAGAAAAATGCTTTGCAAACTAACCAGTGTTGCAAAACCAGAAATAGCTCAGGAGACCGGGAGAGACTCCAGTTCCACAACATTCATCCATTCTCCCAGTCCCCAGCCATTCAGTCTTCCTGTCATCCTCCCTCTTTTTGGGCGATTGTTAAGTTTTGGCTAATGCAAGACTAAAAATCTGCCCAGAAATGGATGTGTTAATAGAGAGTAAGAAACGTCATTCTTTCTTCTTTTGTTATTTCCAATAGGAAAGTCATGTTGTAGAGGCTGTACTGAGCTTTGTCTCGTAGTCTCTACCACGACTTTTGTTACATACACAAATTTGGGACAGCGTATTTAAGTAACAGATAACCACAGAGGATCTCTTCCAGCGCATTCCCTTGCTTGTTCATGGAAAGAGTTGACTGCAGCATAGCACGGTGTTTCTCTCTGTGGTTTAGATGAGCTGAATCCAAAACCAACCGTTTTCTGTTCCGTCTGGGACCATAGAAGTCAGAGCCTGTCCTGGAAGTACATTAAGGCATTTTAGACCAAGAAGCAAACTCCTCCAGCAATTGCAGAAGAGCCTGGGTTATTATGTAGCACGTAAGGCTTAGACTGTGCATTTTACAAAACCTTTCCTGCCGTGATACACTGCGACCCAGACTAATCTGTTTCAAGCACGAATATCTTTCTGCTTTCTGCTTGTAAAGGTCTGCTTTGTAAAGGGAGAGGAGCTGAAGCAGAGCTAGATTCCTGACCCCTGTCTCCTCACCAGCCAATGCAGCCAGCTAAGGCCACAGGAGACTGCTCGTCCCAGCCACCACCCAGCCCCAATGCTACATTGCAGCCTGTATATAATTATTTGGAGAAGGGGTTTTAGTAAAACAGGGTAACACCCAACTTCAGAAATATTTGCAGGAAAAGCTCTGATGTATGTACTGCTTTGCAGAAATGTGAAACCTGAATCACAACATTTGTCATGAGTCAACGTCAACACATGCTCCTTGATGGCCTGAAGGTTGTGCCAATGAGAGCACTACACTGTGCAAGTCCTGGTCTACTTTCCCCTGAAAAGCTTCTGCTGGCTGTCATTTCCCTAGTCCTCTCCTCGCAGACAGGTCTCAGCCCAATAATAACTGAAGCAGAGTGTGCTCATAGGAAGGGGAAGACAGAAAACATGGGAGAAACTATTTGGATGACAATAAAAAGCAGGTCAGATAGTGACTTCACTGCCAGAAGGACTCCTGACTTCCTGTGCCAGAAAAATGCTCTGCAGTGTGGTGGAAAGCTGGAGAACTTTCTGGGATCTGACCCTCTGAGGCTTTTCTTGCCTTCCTTTCCTAACAACGTTAAAGTAGATCTTAGCTCAACAACTTCTCTCCTTCCTATATTTTGCAGCAAGGTTCAGAGTGGAGACCAGTAGCAGCCCTGAGGAGCCCTTTCTTGTGGTCAGTTACAAAGGATTGCCCCACTCCAGGTAAGCATGGAGAGGCACACAACACTCCCAAACTTCAGCTTTTACAGATGGAGTGTCTACATATCTTCCAAATACCTTCACAGGTGTCTAGCATTTCAAAATGCTGAAAGAATCTGGTCTTGGCATTAATTCTTTCGTGCGGATTTTGGAGAAGAATGTAAATACTAACAATAAGAAATATACAGGCAGCTTTGGGTAGAGATTTTTAACATCTTCAATGTTAACCTGATGAATATTTTTGAAATATTTTAATGAATCAAGTACATATTAAAAAAGTTTATTTTGTCCATCTTTCTTTGTTCAACTCAAAAAACTCATGCCAAACTTATTTTATTTCAACAGAACTACAGGACATACGGGAATGAAAATCTGTAACCATTTTTAAGTCAAATGAAGTGCATTAACAGTTGGACATCTGTAATTGCATTTCCTTTCTCCAAACAGAGTTTGTTAACACCTAAACAAATTTACAATATTTCTCCATGCCACTGAATAGAGATTCATTTTTTGCACCTACTACCTCTTCTTCCTCTTTCCCTTCCTCCTTCCCTGTCACCCTCTTCAAAAAGATTTGATGGACCAATTGCATCCAGCTCCATCACTGTCATCTTTTCCAGGCATTTGGCTGCCTATATATAAGAGCTGAGGATGGGCCCCCAACTTTGAAATCAGACAGCCTGTACACCAATACTTGCAGTTTGCAATGAGAAACATCTTACTTCTGTTCTTCTTTCCCATTATTCTTTTTCCTTTGTTCTTTCAGTGCTCTCACGCTCATGGTTGAGGGAGGTATAAACAGAGTCTCACCATGCCACAAAATACATAGCAGCACTTTGGGAAGTTTGACAAACTGGAATACGTGTTTAGATTTCCTGACTCAGAGACAATGCAGAAAAGAGGGTTCTGGCAAGCCTCCTGGAGATGGGATGCAATTGCTTTGCTCTGAAATATGCAGTAGGGGTTACAGGCACTTTGAACATTTACAGAGCACCAGTTCAAGAAGAACAAATCATTTTTTAATCTTTGTGTTGTAATTAAATCCAACCTAATGGAGTTTCTGCGTATGAGAAAGTTGACTGGAAAGAAATCAGATTGTTGTGAACTAAAAAGAAATTATAACATGACACTGCACAGCATGTAAGTATGACACAGTTCCTCTCAAATTTTGTTGCCTCTTCCTTCTCTGGCTTCTTTAGGAAAGACATGCTCCTTCATAATTTTCTCTTCTGTGTGATGATTCATTTCCTGCATACATAGCATTTAGGACAATTCACAAAATTTCACCGGGTCCACGGATCCTGGGGAAAATCAGTGGAATTCCCAGGTGATATTTTTTTGCATCACTATAAAAAAGATCTCATCTAACTTCATGGCCATACAAATAACTGGTTTGTATATCCAGTTTTAGTAGCAGCCACCTAAATATATTTGAACCCTTCCTGGCTTTTTGTAGTCTTTGGTCCCTAGCTTGCCTTCTCTACAATGTGCTGTCTTTTGAGCATCCACGGCTTCCCTACCTGCAGCTCCTTCTGACCTCCCTCTCCTCCATCGATTAACTGCCTTCTCTTCCCCTTCAGTGCCCACAAAGCCCCCGACAGGCAGATTCCATCATCCCCAGATCTCCTCTGAGCTGACTCCTTGCATTCCCCGTGTTTGTGTCCCTGAGACAAGCGAGACAGAGGCAGGTGGAAATTATGCTAAGAAATTCCAAATTATTCCCATTTTTTTAAACTAGATTTTTCATTTCAGAATTTAAATGATTGTTTATAACATGAATGTGCACTTGTCGATAACATCATTATTTATAATGCACTTTAACTCCAGTGATCACTTTTAGTCTTCATCATTTTGCAGTTTTATTATTGTGATTCAACAGACCCACAATTTTAAAACCAGGAAGCTAATGTTTTCTGAAAGGCTGAACAACTAGTACAAGAGGTCAAGCGCACTGAAACTGATCTCTCAAATTAAAAGAAGCCCTCATATAAAAGCAATGCTTTCTTTTAAAACAATATTATTTTTTTTAAAAAAAAAGCAAATCGCAGAAACCAGAAACCTTAAATGAAGATGGGAAAATACTTCATAAATATATTTTTGTCTCATAGCAGTTATCAGTAGTTTGTATAGAAATCTCAGTGCACAGAGCGCCTTCCTGCCCTTAAGGCACTCAGCTCCCCCTTGCTCTGTGTGGATTGCCTAGAGTCTAGAGCAGGCGACCCATGCTTGATATGTTAGTATTACAATAATGATAATAATTATAATCATATCAACATACTCTAGTTGATTTTTTTTGGCTCACAGCCAGAAACAAAACAACCGTAAACTTTAGAAAATATGGCAGGGTTTTTTTCCCTTCCATGTGCAATCATACATATTTCACCTAACACACATGACAAATAAAAACCATTGCTAATGGATAAAACCTTAAGAAAAAAACAAACCTGTTTCAGATTCATCTCAGCTAAAGAAAAGGCAGCTTTGAAACAAAGCTCCACCATACTGCAGTGGTGCTAGGTTTTTTTATTATTTAAAGGCAATCTCTCTCAGCACAGGAAACCTTCAAGGGAATAATAAGGCAATTCAAATGGATGTAAGAAGAAAGCCAGGACATTCAGAACATGAAACAACTTATTGCATTATTCTGAAATGATCTGATCAAATATGCATGTTTTAACTCACGTCACAGGCACTTTCAAGTGATCTTGCTGCATTCTACTAGGTCATGTTATCTGTACAAATCTAGGTAGACAAACATTTTAATTCATAAAATCGCAGTGTTGATTAGGATCATGAAGGATGTGCAGATAAAATTCACAGAGAAAAATCAAGCTCTTCCCAAAAGGACAACAAAAAAATGAGAAGACCTTTAGGGAGAAGGTTTTAGGAAGCAGTAAATACATCTGAGAGGGCCAAGGTTATCTGGGATTTATAAATTTTTCCAAATATTTATGCCAGGTGCTAAAAAGCAGCATTGCCCTTGCTTAAAACTATTTGGACAAGCAGGCTTACAGCTTTCCTCTCTGTGTAAACAGTACAGCAGCATTCTAAACAGATTAATAGTGGTATCTGTTCAAGTCAAATATTTATGTAAGCTAGATGAGTGGAAAAGGTAGTCTAAGGAGAATATTTTAACCACAAATTCCAAAAGGTACTGAAGTATCCTGCCTGCAAGCAAACAGCCCACCTTGACAAAATCGTGTTGTTTAAAATGAAAAGGTTTCACAACTTAATCCATTATTTCCGGTGACTTGAGAAAGATTTTCTCTCCCTTTCAGAGCTGTCAGAGATATTTATGTTTGTCCTAACCACCACACCAGAGAGGTACCAGTACAAAAACCTGCAAAACCAGAGTTCAATGGCCAAGCGCTAGACAGAAAGGATCACAGATTCTCTCTGGTCTTACTGTGGTTTTATTGTACAATTATGAATGAAAAGCTAATGCTCAAATTGTCTCATCTGCACCCAGGTAGGTGGAAGGGAAAACAGAAGAGGAGAGATGGGCACCATGCTGCTGCATCATGTCAAAGGGCAGCAGAGCCCCTGGACCAGAGCTGCCACCCTCAGGGCAGGCTGCTCAGGCGCAAAGCTGCTCCCATGGGAAGCTATTGCTGCTGCTGTTTGCATAGCAAGGGCCTCAGACTGCTCAGCCTGTAACAGAGGACAGTATAGAATAGCTCTTCTAGTCCATAAAATCTGTTGGAGAAACTCGGATTTTATGGTGGTGTTCTGGGTCAGGCAAAATTGACAGACACTAAACCAGGTCGCATCTAAGGAGACCGAAAAATCTGAGGCGGTGTTTGTCTGTCTCTCATACCCATACTTTAGACATACCCTTGCATATGAATCAACATCCCTCATCCATTTCTGTCCTAATTTTTTGAATTTTTTAATTCAAGTAAGAATTCATTTCAAAGAAGAAACAGCTACGAAATTAGAGCAGCACATCACAGAAGCTGAACAATTTTATAGCTTAAACCTGACAGGTTATATTTCACCACAATGTTTTCAACATCTGCAGATTTTTCTTGTTTTGTGGAAGACAGAAGTAAATGTCTTGCAGAACAGGCACCAGAGAGGAGCAGCCAAGATATTTAGGTGGCACAGCTGTACTGCCTCAAGAGCTGGACAGAAATCTTTCTCCATGAGCAGGAGGAGCAAGGAAGCCTTACACAGCTACATACATTCACTATTGTTTTGTTAACCTGAGTATTTGTCTTCCCCTGCTCTGGAAGCCAAACAACAATGGTTAAGTGATCTGGACCACAGAAAGACTGATGGGAGCAGTCAACACAAGGGAAAATCCCCCTCCCCTAACACCAAGTCTAAACACTAGCACCTGAGGGCTCTAGGGAGGTTACAAGCCCAGCAAACGCTCCACCTCCAGGAGTCACCCATTTCTGCACAGCAGTGGGCTGCAGTACAGCCCTGGACCTGGCTATTTTGGGACCTTGAGCACAGGCAGAGAGACCAGAAGGTGCAGGGGGACCACT
This sequence comes from Leptosomus discolor, assembly GCF_034619465.1. Taxonomy (NCBI): domain Eukaryota; kingdom Metazoa; phylum Chordata; class Aves; order Leptosomiformes; family Leptosomidae; genus Leptosomus; species Leptosomus discolor. Next base: position 53,143,988 of record NC_141394.1, on the reverse strand, counting down.
GGATGCATCAGCAGTGGGGAAGGGGTACACTTGGAGGCAAGGGACTTGTTAATTCAATGGCTGGCAGTTTTTATGCTTAGCATAGTAAGTGGAGTTTGTGCTGCCTGTGCACTGTGGGAGGTCATGCACCTGGTGTGCAACTCTACTGGGCCAACATCTCCTCTCTAGCCGCCACGTGTGGTCTGAATTTGTCTCCATGTTAAACTGGAGCCCCAAATCATGACAGCACAGGGGAAAAGGAATAAACGGGGGAAAATGAAGATAAATCCTCTACATACAAGAACTGCAAACAAACAAACAAAGAAAAACATCTGCCAAGGAGCAGTAGTTTGTCAGGGCAGAGTAGGTTTTTTCACCAATAATTTCATGCAAGCAGGTGATCAAGGATTTTGAGAGAGGCACTCACTGCCTTACTGAGGATGCGGGAGCATCTCCACTTGCTGTGGGTGACTGTCCTGGGAGGTGTGTGGTGGGAGCCAGTCCTGTGCCCACAGCCAGCAGGGCAAAGGAGGAGGAGACAAGCCTGGAGCATTGGGCGCTCCCGAGGGAGGAGGCTGTGGGCCTCAACGCTGCCCTGGCCAGGATCCCTGACTCTCTCAGCATGAGCGTTTCTGAGCAAAGGACAGCCAGCACACCTCTTCCTGGGTACCTTTCCCAAATGGTGGCACATCCTTATCAAGAGCAATGGTCTTTTGCACAGTCAACTCAGGCTGGTACATGCTGGCCAGATTTTTTTTCTCCCCTGCCTTGCACCCTGTCCCCATCCATAGGGGTACACAGGGACAAGGGACCCAGCCCACACATAAGTCTTGCACAGTCCCCAACATAGCACTTCTTGCTGACCCTGGTTTGGAAAAAACCTGTGAGATGAGCAGCTCCCACTGCCGAACTCCTCCTGACTTCTTTTTGCAGCACAGGCTCAACAGAAGAAGCCTCATGTAGGACCTGGTTTTCCAGCTGGTTTTCAGCATTCCCAGCTGAGATTTCTTGCAGGAAATGTGCACCTTGGAGCACAGCCATCTGCATGGGCTGTAATCCCAGAGGCCTTCCTGCCTTGCTGGGGCTGGGGATAGGAACCGCGGAGCCTGGCACAGGAACTGTCCTGTCCTGTCCCAGCCTTAGAAAGGCAGAAAGTTAAAAAGAAAACACAAAACAACCCAAAATACATGACTGCAACCCACTGCTGCTCAGCAGTGGCCTGGATCTGATTGCTGCTGTTCACATGAAGTTCAGAAAGGCGTTGTTCAGCCTGTACAGTGTCCTTCCATCTGAGGCTCAGCCTGCAAGAAATTCTCACAGTAAAAATAAACCCCAACTGTCAAAAATTAATTTTTACACAATTACAGACTGGGGCTATAAATCTTGAGCTCAAATCTGAGGGATAAATGTGTTTTGATTAAATAGTCCACTTTCAGAGGCTTGAGTGCTGAATTTCAGCTATCTTATTCAAGTACAGAGGTGCTGCTCTAAGCAGCTATACAAGATTCCTGGAAACGTCATTGCCAAATGAAAATTGCTGGGGACGAGTGGGACTAGATTAAAGTCTATTCTGGAAGATCAGGAAATGGAAATGGTGTTTTCACTTAGATTTAGATGTCTGGGTTTCAGGGTACTCTCCTAAACAGCAATACTTCCAGTGAGTTTACTTTGCAAGTGAGGGGATTGCTCTGTTGGAGGATGATGACTGCTGGTAGTCAAAGCCTCGGCTCTCGTGCCACAAACACTGGCTTTTGGAGGTTTGTATTCACAACTGGTCTTACAGTCACATTTCTCCAAAATGTTGGATTAGCATTTTGGGAATGCTTCCAGAGCAAAGGCCAGGATCTTGGTCTCCTTCTTCCAGGACTTACTGGATTGGCAATTCAGCTCATCTCGCCTAATTGCTCAGACACACTGAATCATACAAAATCTGGTCTGACTCACGAGAGGAGATTTCACATTCTTGCACACAGGCACACAGGAAAGACTTCCACATTTTTAAATGATAACCTAAGAAACAGCAGTTTCTGAAGGAGGCTGAAAACATGGCTCTGTCCTTATGCTAGTCAAACCAGAGCTGTCAGATCTGCTATAGACACACCACATACTTGTATTTTGTAACAATGGATTAGTACAAGCCTATCAAACATGTTATCATCTATTCTAATTATTGATGCAGACATTTAACTTGCAGAGTGTTGAGAGAAAGTAATTTTCCATCTCAACTAAAAATAACAGCTCAATTGCACGCAGGAAGTATGAAACTCACTTCAAAACAGGAAGAAGAGAATACTTTCTGGATGAACAACACGTCTAGATGCATGTTATTTTCTAGTCCAAGTGGATTCCTTTCCAGATGAGCATCTTTTTTGCACCAGTGCTTATGTAGGTGGGATACATTACATGTTTGTCCGTAGTTAGTAGACTTTAATTTATTTAATTAATAAATATTTATCATAAAAAGTTCACAGAACTCTGCTAATATAGATATAACTCATAAAGCACTGCGTAGAAAAGTAAAGTCACTTGAAATCTGATTTTGTATTCTGGTAACTTTTTTTTTTTAACATCTTGGTGTTGTACAGTAATACCATACTATAAGAGGGGAAAAAAAGTACGTACTTTGGGGATGGTGGTGGTGAGAGTCTAAAACAAGGATTTTGAGACTGAAACAATTTTAAGAGAAGTTACAGGAAACCCAGTTAAATGAATGCCAAAAATTTTCCAACAAGCCAAGCCAAATTCATTGTAGCCCAATCTAAGAAACATCAGAGGAACACTCAGAGCCTTGCTATGATTATCTGTGTCTGTGCCTCCACACACAGTCAAATTTTCAGCGCAGTGTGACTTAGCAGGATGTTCACAAATAGATCCCTAACCTTCCACTTAAGTCACGTTAAAGCTGAATTAAGCATCGTATTGTAGTCCCATACCGTATGCTCTAGATAACAGGGCGAGGTATTGATTGAATGAGAACAGCAATTATTCACAAACTCAGAAATACCTGAAAAGTTCTTGCCCCCCAGAAGATCGTACGCTTCAGCTGAGCTGGTAACGGCCTTTGTCCAGTTAACAACATGATTTTTTTTATACTCTATAGAAATGGGAATATCTTGTTCCCTCCCTCCCTTCCCTCCTTCTCACAATTCAATGGCAATTAATATGCAGACACACACTAAAGAACTTTATTCTTGAATGCACCAACTTGTAATTTAATACATGAGAGCTCCAGAGCTAGTCTGTTGCCACATCAGCAGAGGGACATAACTGGATTTAGGCAATCTTTCACCCAGCACCCTCTGAATTCAGAGACTTGTGGAAACCAACTGTTGCTGAGCTCTCACGATGAATCACAGCTACACTCAAGTCTCACACACCTCCACCAGGACAGAAATAAACAACTGCACTTAAAATAGGGGGTTTCTTTTCTCTACCCTCCCCCTGCTTTCCCGTCTTTTCGATAGATATGTTTTTTGGCTTCTTCCTACTCACAAGCGGAAAACAGAGGACACATTAGGCTGGTTGTTCAATGTACATAGATGAAAGGCTAAAAATCAAGCCAAGGGATCATAAAACTTCCCAGGCTAAATGCTGAAACCTTCTGCATGCTGACTGAGCTTACACGTTTGTATGCTTTTACAAATTATTCTGCAGATAAGAAAGGACTCTGTATTTTTTATTTTCTACCACCACAGCCAGTCCCAGAGTAGCAGCTAGCCTCGATGGCTCGTGCTTGCACCAGCTGAGCTCTCAGGAACTGCTTATCCTTCCTTCTTACCTCCCAGACCCCCAGTGCAGGATGCCAAAGGACCCCTCTAGCTGAGGATGGTCACCAAGAACATGGGCTTCGAGGTTAGACTGTGCTACTACAAGATGTCAAAGCAAAAAACAACTAGACCTGTGGCTGTGCATAGGCCAGTGCATGAGCAAAGAGCTGTGGTGATCTTCCCTCAGCAATCCAAACTGCTGGAGGCCAAATGAGAGAGTCTGGGACAGTCAGAGACTAATTTAGCTCTGGAAGAAAAATTCCTCACTGGACCAAGTGTCTGTTGTCCAGCTCAGAAGTTGCAGATATGGGTTGCAATGGCCTATCCAACAACCAGCAGTGGGGAATATAACCTTGCAGCTAGCGGCAGATGAAAGGAGGAGCCTTGAGGAGCTGCTTGAATATCCAGCAGCAGCAATGTGCCTGGAGCGGCCATGTACATGTCGTGGGGTGCCTTGCCAATACCACCACCACTGCAGAGCCTGGGCTGAAAATGTTGTTAAAATATCTGTGTTAGACTAACAGGACACCCCTGCTCCAGCTAAGTGGGCAGTCATTCATGGTATAGAAAAAGACATGCAAAATGCTTTATTTTCATCATATGCATTATAGACATCAATCCTCCCATGGCACTCAGAAAAGCTGTCTCAGTGTTGTTCCTTCACTTTCCAGTTATTCATTCATCAGACAGTGATGAGCTGTCATGACCTGCCATCCTAACCAAGAACGAACACCGCACACACAGCCACAAGCAGTTTGGGTCTTTGAAATAGATGGTGAAAGAAATAATATACATAAATCAGCAAATCTAGCTCACAAGAAGAAAAAAAAGAAGTGCCCTTTCTCCCAACAAAATCCATATCTGAACAGTTTCTGAACAGTTCAGAAAAGCTGTACTTTTCACCAGCAGAGACTTCCATAGTTTCAGTTATTTTCCAATCGATTCCATGATATTGTGGCAGTGCTTTGGCTGGAGGATTTCCTTGGCCAGAACAAGAGCTAAATTTGGATTTCAGATATTGCAGTCCACACAGTGAAAACTTCCCTTTCAGGAAGGGTTTTAGTCTTCTGAACTTCAAATTCCCCATTTTAGGAGGCTTGGCAAAACACAAGGATCCATAATTGCGGATCCAAAATATTGGAAGTGTGAGTGGATGCCAACAAACATGTCCCATGCAGGCAGGACAGCTACATTTGCACAAAATCCTTTCCTAGTAAGGACTTCTGATCCAGAAATGTATCATAAGGGTTGCAGGTGTTGTTGCTGTAGTACAGACAATGGAATTAAGACCCAAAATAACTGACTTCAGTCTGGTACAGAAAAATAGCGGTAAAGAAAAGAGCACAAAATCTATGTAATTTTTCTGGTTTTTTTTTTGCTTGGGTATCCAAAGCTGGGCAGAAGCTGATGTGAAAGCAGCAGGAGGGTGACTAGAGGAGCCTGGCTTGCCGGGGTACCTCCTTACTGCAGAAGGCACTGACTGCTTGCCAGCCCACCAACAACTGCTGAGCAGCAGGTTCTCCCAGTGAAACCCATCTGGGCCAAAATACGGCCTGTTCCCTTCCCTGCAAGACAGTCACCTCTGACAGATAAGGAAGCAGCCTCTTGAACTCATCACAGCTAAGTATGATACCCAAATCACCCCAAATTTTGGAGCCTTAGTGTACAGCTCAGTGTGAAATATCTCAAGCGACGCAGCTGAACAATTTCAGTAAAATGGGGTTTAGCTGCTGTTTTTCTTCATGTACTGTATGCTGATTTTGATGTGCTTTTACAGTTCCCTCAGCATACAATGAATCAGGAAGAATAAATACAAATGGACCTGTGGCAGTAGCCTTCTGATAAGTCTGTTCTACCCGTCAGCGGTACAATCTAACACTGGTGTGACAAGATCAAAACAACCATCTTCCACTCCACACAGTCTGCTGTAGCTGTATTTTTGTTTTCTACAGTGACAACATAGTAAGTTTGTAGAAAAAAGTGTGTGTCATGTACATACATACATATAAATTTCCAGTGCTGTACTCAACTGTAAATGGAAACAAGTCAACTTGACAATTAGCCAATATAAAGAGAGCTAGAAGAAATTTTAGCTCACACACCTATCCCTAATTCCCCTGCCAAGATGTGGTTTAGCCATCACTTTTTCCTATTAAAAAAGAAGTGTAAATGTTTCCTCTGTTACTGTGTTAAGACATGTAGAAATAGGAAAAGTTACTAACACAATGACTGTCTGGACAAAGCTTTATAACATCTATACCCAAAGGGCAATATTTTGGTATTATTGCAGTTGACAGTACTTAGAAATCAGCAGAGCCAGGATTTCCCCCCTCCCCCCAGCAGTTCAAATGCACAAAGTAAATAAAATATAGAAAAAGAGAAAGAAAGACTGTAACACATTTCGTGTCTTGCAATCATTAACTTCAAGTACTGGATGCCTTTACCACAATACCTCTAAAGAGTTGTATAATTCCTCATTTTTAGAAACTCCAGTCTTAGGAGAGGAGGCTCTCAGTCCAAAAAAAGTTGTAAGTCAGGCTCTGAGATCTAAGTGACTTGCTGAAACTTAGGAGCAAAGGGAAAGTCAGCACTGGAGCTGAGAGCAGCACGATCCTGCTTCAATACCTTTTCAGTCACAATGCAGCCTCAATCCTCTAAAAATTCAAACCACTGCTCAGGTTAGGACCATCTTTCACAGGAGCCTACTGTTTGCAGAGTGAATTCCCTGAAAAAAAATACATTAAATAAAAAGGAAAAAACAAAAAAGGAGCCCAGCCCAGAGAGCAGGATTGTACCTTTAACTGCTTTGACAGCTATAAGTGTTTTCTTCCTGCTCAGGAGGCTTGTTGGCAGCCTTAGCTGACCTGCAGCCTGCTATGTCTTTAATCATGGGCTTCTGGCCACAGCTCATTCAGGAGCTGCTTGTATGTTCCTGGTTGATCTTAGCCTTCCCCATTAGCATAACGGGAGATGCACTGTCTGGTATGGAGGTAGAAGTACCTCAGCCCATGGGACTGGCCTTTGGTCTCAGGGACAGGGGGAAAAATGTTACTGTAATAGTGACAGGCTTCAGCTCACTCGGAGAGATGTGCAGTTCTTGCATCAATGCACAGGATCCAGGTGCCACCAGGCCAAGGATTAGTGCTCTGCTCCACACCACCAACGAGGCGAAGGCTGCCTCACTGCTGACTCCCCCTTTCTTGATACTGTTTAAGGATGAGGGCAAAGGGAAGAGCTTTGCTGCACTTTTTCAGGCTGCCCGCTTCCTGCAGCCCTTCAGGAGAGAGGTGTACACAGGCACATGACCCCCACAAACATCCCCAAACAGATCACGAATCCCGAGGAGCTGCCAGCCACTCTCTTCTTGCCCCAGGCAGAAAGTTCAGGAGACTCTGGCCATGAATTGCAGGCAGCAAAGTCAGAAGGACTTAAACATTTGAAATCTTGCATAAACGGCAAAAGCAACAGTTCCTGCAAAGGAAAAGGTTCAGAATGTCTCTGTGGTTACTTTAAGAAGATGCTGATGTCTTCAGAGGCTGGTTTTCCCTGTGGATGTCATAACTCAAGAGACATGGCCCACATTACAGGCAGCAAATGAATGAACTCTTTCCCAGGACGATCACAGTAGGAGCAGGATCTTTCTAGTCCACTAATTACAGTGAATGGTGAGGATGAACAAAGCATACTCCAAAACTCCTTGTAGATGCATTAAAGATGACATCTCCACTCGGAGGCTCTCCCAGAGCATCCCATCAGACTCTACTAGTCATGTCATTTCATATTATTTGACGTGATGCCATACACAGCTGATAAAACCGGACAGACGTACACAACAATAATGTAACCATGCCTCCAGAAAATGGCAAAATTAGTCCCCTGTGACATCGTGACCAAGTAAATTAAAGTCAGTGGGGAAAAAGTATCTTTCACACATATTTTTTTGCTACCTAGTATGAAATTATTCAGTTATTTACTGTCAGAATCTTTTTGCAAGCAGCTGGCACTATAAAATAGGGACAGTCCTACACGAGAAATATAAACTGCCCTTTTGAATGTGTAAATGAAGAGCAGCCACAAAATACATCCTGTGGACAAAAATATATGAAAATCACTGGAGTGAAGGAGTAGATTAGGTATGCTGCAGTACAGCATTTATTACTTCATCACATCTTTCTGGAAAAATGATGATGCTTGCCATCACTTCAAATTAGAAGGCATCTTCCCTTCAATTTAAGGCAGTGTTCCAGGTCCAAGCCTCCAGGATTTTAGGTCCTGAGCTGTGAGTCAGCAGAGCTACTGCATTGCTTAACAGTTTCAAGTCTTGCTTTTTGAGCCTTCATCAAAAAGAATGCAGTGCCTTTACATCTTTCCTCAGCTATTACCACACCTTCAAGGAGCTGAAGCTTTCCATCTCTCCTGGTTTTCATCATCAAAATCTCTCTTTTGTACAAACTGCCATACTGTATCAGACAAAAGGTCCACCTCCCCCCAAATTCTGGGGTTTAACAGCAGTCCATGGCCCCTGCTGTGCTCCCAGGGGAAACACTAATCTAGCTTCTCCAGCCCACCGTACTTTCTCAGCTGTCCTTGATTAATACATAGCTTGTTACAATCACACAGTATAAATATTTTTGGCATGAAATGGAACAGTTATTGACGTTAAATCATCCTATAAAAGCACTTACGGTAGATTTCACAGATACTGGATTGCATGAAAATGCTTTATGCTGTCAAGCACTGTTTTGGGAAATATAAATGCCTTTAAGTTCTTTGTGTATATAGAGAACAGACTGCATGGTTAGCCTGACCTGTCTTTAACATTTCCCAATCCTTTCCCAATCCTATTGCAGTTGCACATTTTCACCTTTAAGACAGTAACAACAAACACCAGCATCAGGAATGAGGGAAACCAAGCCTGATTTCTGCTTCAAAGAGTTTTGAAAAGTTTGGGCCCAAGTATTTTAGTCACTTCTGAGAGCGAAGCCTGAGGAAAAAGCATTTTTTAGCCCACATTAAAAAACCACTATGCACTAGCAAGATTTTCTTGGAAAAACTCTCAAGCCTTCTTGCTCTGAGGGAGGGACTGGGATTCGGCTGCAGGAGCGCAGGAGCGTGGGACCTGCGGCACGCAAGCCACAACTGCAAAGGTGGGAAGCCTTGGAGGGGAGACAGTAATGGGACAGCAAAGAATGCAGCAAATGGGCAGAAGTGGCAGGAATCAGTGGGGAGAGAAGAGAAATACCCACGTACAAAGGCATTACTTACCAGAGCATCTCCCCATCCCGAGGCCAGGACAGAGCCCAGCTCGCCTGAGGTTCACCATCACTCCACTGCAAGGAGCCAGTGACGGATGCCTCTCTCTTTGCTCTAGCCCAGGTCCCTGCGGACAGCAGCAATTACTGATGGTCAGTAACTAAGCTATTTAAAGTGCCAGAGGTAGGTGTAATAGCTTCTAAGGTCTCAGGCTCAGCACAGGTGCCAAATAAATAGTATGATGCTGTGTTGCAAAACCTTTGGGGGCAGAACTATTCTTTTAAAAGCAAACTGGAAGGTTATACACAGGAACAAATAAAGATCAGAACTTAAAGTCCAGTACTTACAAGACTACGTTTGGCAATGTCCTGAAATGAGGCTGTCTCTACAAGCCTAAAGCAGTTCCTTTTATGCTTGTTTGTTGGGAAACCATCTTGCAATTACATGAATACATAGAATTTATTTCATACAATCCCTTACCACAGTCAGTGCAAAGGAAAGAGAAGCTGTAAAATACAGTAGACTTAGATACAGTATAAAACTGTTGGTATAATCCAGATTCTGCAGAAAATAATTCGTTTGGAAGATGAGGCTAGGAACTGCAGATGAAAAAGTTTAGTTTCACATGCAATGCCAGCCAGCATATCAGCCAACAAATCAGATTTACTATCCACTTCTTCCTTGGTAATACTAGATCAGCTGAACTAAACTCTTCACTGGTGGACTACTACATATTCCTCTTTTTTTGGGTGCCTGATCTAAGTTGCTTTGAGATGCTTGGTTGTTGAGTTGCATGAACATTTGTAGAGAGGATCCCTATGCCAGAAGACACCCAATCCCCAAATTTTTCTCTTTTGCCTTTCTTTGGCTAACTTCCCATGCACAAAGTCATTATAATGCGCATTTATATCAATGGAGCACCAAAAAAATAACTGTGGTAGTGTTTGTGAAGTCACCCTAATGACAAGCACCAGACTAAGCCAGGAAAATACTAACAGTTTTATCTTCAAAGCACATTTTAAATGTCATGCTGTAAATAAGACAGAATGCTAAGTACTGAACAAGAAGAAGCCATAATATCACTTGAGAAAGAACCATTCACTCTGAACAAGGAGGAGGAGAGACTTTTGCATTCATGTGGTTAAACACTGCCATTTAAGCATACTCACAATGGAGATGAATTAAAAGTGTGCTATAGTTTGAGGACTGGTATTTCATGAGTGTTTAATTTTACAAGCTTCATGACATTCTTCTAATATTTTTCCTGGGTAAGCATATGATATAAATATCATGCCTTTTAAAATAAAAACAAACAAACAAAAACCCAAACAAGTAAATTCTTTGCTGCTCGGGGATAATAGCCCATCGATTGCTGAGGTTTTTTTGAAAAAACTCCCGATAGGGTTTTGAACTCTTTCTCTGAACCAGTTAAATGACTTTCCTGTTTTAACACTGAAGTAACACGTTCCTCTTGCTCTTCCAAGATACTTTCTTGAACTGCCAGGGTACTATGCCTGCCTGGACCTGACCAGGTGCTTAATCTCTGCAAGCCAGTCCGGGGAAATGCACCCACTTGGGCAGGAAGAATAAGTGATTTCTTCTTTGTGCTTCTGGAGTATCTAATACTGCCCCAAGACATGCTGATAAGAAGGTGGCTGGCTCAGAGCACAGCTGTGTAACACATGCATTTTGCTGGGGTTTGATGACTCATGGTCTCTATCTTGTAGTTTCATCTGGTTGTTGTATGAACAGAGTACGGGACTCCACAATGGCTCGCCTCTGGAGGTGCGGTAACAGCCACTCATTTCTCCCCATTGCCCTTGTCTGGGCATTCACCCTCCTCCAACACCTGAGCTCACCCACCATCACAACTTGCTGCAGAGCTGTGTTTTTCTCCCTTCTTTTCTGGAAGCAGCCTATGTAAGCATGTATACATGTGCATGTGATTTACTCTGAGGAGGTGTTAGCAATGAATAAAAGCTCTTGGAAAGTGATTCCCACAGGCACTATGGACTCTGGGTCGTGCATCATCCCCTGCTAGATGAAGCAGACTATGCCCACCCTTAATTTCCCTGCATGCTACTTTGCTGAGAGTAGGCTGATTGTTAGTTGCTCCTATTGCATCAGGCCATGCTGGGCCCAGAGCAGCAGCCCACCTCCCCCACACCCATGTCCTGCCCTGAGCCAGGAGACTGGCCCCGGAGCTAGAGCTATCTCCTTCCTCCCACCTGCCATGGGGCAGGCAGGGTGTGGGGCAATGCTGGCTCCCCAGGGAGCCAACCGAAGCTCTTCTCTTTCTGCCTTGGGGGCTCATTCCCCTGCGCTGCTTGGCTCAGAGAACAGAGCAGCTTCTTGCCTGTATGCAAAACCAGTCTGCATCAGTGCAAAAAAAAGTCCCTCTGGCAGGTAGTTGCTCCCCTGCCTTAGGGAAACCTAACAGAAAAAGTAGGAACGGAAAGGTTTTGCATAAAAAGCCGCCTAAATCTCTACCGCCTACTGAGAGGGTCCCTGTCTGGGCTGAGAGAGCAGTTCACAGTCTTTCTGACTCCTCAGTGGCATTGCATGGGCAAATATCCGTAACTGCCAAAACACTTTCTTCCATTTATGTACGCCCATGAAAGGAATCCATCTGTGACAGAGGCCAGGATCCCATCGGATATGAGTTTGGCAATGGTCATCCAAGCAACAGAAAGGCCCAGACCTTCCCTTTCTGAATGGAGGTAGCCAACACCACTAGTGTGTAAGGATTTATAAACTGTGCTGTTCAGCAGCGCTGCCCTACTACAAAACAACAGCAGGGTAAAAACAACACTTTGGAGACAGACTAGGAGTGCAAAGCTCCTTTCTTGTCTTATGGGAGACCACCCAGTTTCCAAACACTGATCAATGATGGTTCATGCATTAAGGAATTGCCAGGTTTGAAAGAATTGCTTACACTAGGTTGTATACATTTTGTCTCTGTAAAAAGACAGTCTGATTTGGCAATGGTTTACTAAAGAGTGTTGCTTAAAAAATACAAGTGGAAAGAATATTTCTATTCTTCTTTGTTTCCTTGGATAATTTCCCATTTAATAGCTTAAAGGAAACCATCATTTAGAAGAAATACCCATTCTTCACAACCTCCTTTTACGGCAACAAAGAATAAGGACGAATGATGACCTCTACTTGTATCAGCCCGTGTGTGACTCTAAGTTATTTATGCTAGTACTCTTTAAGCTATCAAGTCGGCGCAAAGTTTTGAGAAAATCTAGGTCATAGATGATAAGCCTAACATAGCTACTTTATGGTCCAGGCCTGCAAGCCAACAGATGGAATGGACCTCAAAAACCATCTAGTCTATCCCCCCACACTATACACAAAGAAAGGACTACCTAACCATCCCCAACAGATCTAGCCTAACCTGTTCTTAAAAAATCTCCAATGAAGGTGATTCTTCTCCACTTACAATTGTACTATAAGACTGAACACACTAATCTTTGCAAAACTTTTGTCAGCAGAAATATAGTATTTTCCTGAAGGTCATTAATGACCTCATTAGACAGCAGTGTATTTAACACTGGTCCCTGTGGCACCACACAACAATCCCCAGTCCATTTTGTTACAATTCTCTTTTGATGACTACATCTTGAGATCTGTCAGCTAGATGTATCTTAAGTCACTTGTTAAGTGTCTTGATAGATATGCTACAGCACTGCTTTGTAATCAGGGCGCTATGTGGTGATAGTGCATTGCAGAAGTCCACTGTGTCAGCTATCTGCCTCAATCAACCCTTGTCTCTCGAGGTCTGACATTAGGAACATTTAACAAATCCTAGATTTTTCTGAAACCATGTTCACTTGTTTTAAGTACAGTCCTTTTGTTGTCTCTTACTTAAGCTCCTGAACAAGCAGCTGACACAACTGGATCAAATTAACCAGTTTATTAGTTACCATGTGTGGCACAACTCTACTTCTGTGACGGGATTTCTGAAATACAGTAGAAAATACAGGCAGTGGGATTCAAATACCTGTAGACAGCTGTTTAAGGAGCCTCTACTGCAAGTGAACCAGGACCATAGCAGTAGAAGGGATGAAACCAGATTTGTGTCCTGCCTCACCTTTTTGCCACAGGCTCCTTTCTCTGGCGCACAAGTGTGTGAATCTGGCTGGCCAAGTGGACACCTGGAGCCACAAGCTGCTGGCTGACTGGCCAAGCTGTATCTGCAGGCTTGGCAACAGCTGTCTGCTGCCAAACAGCATGGAAAGCAGCTGAGTTTTCCTTAATGAAATGAAGCATTAACGGAGTCTTTCTCCTCTGCCCAGCTGTTGATTTTCACAAAGATTGATGGAGCTGATAGCTATGAAACATCTCCTCTGCTAAATTGGTAAGAATTAGTCTGTGGGTTCAGAACTATTGGGATAGGATCTGTCTGACTGAGATCCTTTTTGCCTCATTTCTGTAGGAAACCAAACTGAAAACTCTTCTGCCTAAATGTTGTTTTTTCATATCCCCTTGGTTACTGACAGACTGAAAAGCACTCATTGTTCTCATGAAATCCCGAGACAGTCTGCCACTGCTTTTAAAATGAGGTAAATACTTATTGAATCACTTCATGTATCATTAGCAATTTAACCACCATGAGTGATTCTGGACAAAAATACTGTCTTGGTACTTCTTCAGCTTCAAAATCACTTTATGCCCAGGCTGCAGTTAAGTGTCTTCTGTTGTTTATCTTTGAGGAGGGCTTGGGACTAATTCATTTGGAGAAGAGGGAAGTACCCAGATCACTCAGAGATATAAATTTAAGCCCTGCCTCTCTTGTCAGCATTGCTTGGTGCTCAGCCCCCAGCTCCGTGTGCTTGCCTCTGTCTATCCCACCAATGAGCACCAGCTTTCCCATTCCCGGTGTGGGCAGCCCAGCCCCCAGCCAGTGCCCGCAGAGATTCAGTGAGATGCCTTAACGAGGGGCACAGCAGAGCCCCTGTCCTTTGTGGATTTACTTTGAGGTGCCTTAGAAAACTTGACTCCAAATACGAAAAATGGCAAGCAGTTCGTTGCAACAAAATTCTTTAATAAGTCGTGGTGGGGTTTTGGGAGAGTGAGGAATACAAAAGGCACTTGCTGACAGCAAAAAAATATGAAATCCTGGAGATAAATAAAGATTTCCTTTATTGTGCAATAAAATTGGTCTTTTAAAATTTAACCAGTCCTTTCAAAATATTGCTAACTCCCTTCCCACCCTGCTGTGCTGTCACAATTACAACAGAAAACAACTAGGGAGAAAATTAACAGGATGCTGCTGATACTGCTGCTTTTTTAGCATGCTTTTCTGCCTTAGTTTCTCTAATAGCAGCAGCCATTACATAACATCAATGACATTTTTCCTGCAGCAAATTAAAGACTGAGACGTCATTCTCCTCACCTGAAATGCGTGCTGACCTGGGACTCCGAGATCCTGGTGTGGCAGCACCAAAAGACTTTTTCTGAAACAGGTCTGGCTTCCACAAAGAAACTGCTTAAGTAAAACAGATGATTTAGTGTCTTTTTGATGGAGAGAAAAAACATAATATTCTTGACTGGGGAAAGGCAAACCTGCATAGATCTGCATCATTCCTACATGATGGACCATTGTGCCTGACAGAGCTCTGAACCAAAGCATGCCTCATCTTTGAAAACCATCCTTTTGACCCATTTATTTAGAAAGATCCTTTTATAGTCTGAAAATCTAGGATTCAGGAAGTGGAGTACATGCTACATAAAGGTTTAAGATGATGGCAGAAACTTGCACCTTGCCAAGTATATGTTGTGTGTTACCCGTGAATGTCCTGCTCTCTTGAATAGGAAGTTGGAGGTAGGACTTGTGCCACACTTAGCACTAAACCACATTAAAACCTCTTTAAAAGTCACATGCCACAGAGACATAATGGCCTTTTTCTCTAAGCAACTCTGCAACACCCTATTTTCACGATGGATAACATATCTTCTGATTGCGCAGAAAGTGCACATTGACATTTTGGGGATGTAGAGCATGTGTTTTTGAAATGTTCCAGAGATCAGCACACATGAAAATACAGGAGCATTGTTTTCAAACACTAGTCATGAAAGTTGAGCCTCTAAGTTAATGTTTAGGGTCCTAGATATGAGTTACAGAAAGATAATTTATAATCCTAATATTAAGCATGTACTCTGTGCTCTATGAAATAATTTGTAACTATTATTAAACCTTTAAATCAGCAGTTTTTAGCAAACAAAGTGGGAAGTTCTTCAGTAGTATTAGCTACCATAGCACCCTTCACAGTGAGGAGGGCTAGCAGAATACCAAGGAATTCTTTGTGCCTTTTTGGGGGGAGAAATTAATATACAATCCAACTCTTCTGATAGAATTAATTACACCCATTGCATCCTCTTAGGAGTTCTGTGAGGTGGGGATCAAAGCTGTGCTGGAAAATGTGTGATGTAACTGGCTATCAAAACATACATCCTGAAACCACTTTCAAAACTCACTTCAGCAAGCAACACTGCTGTTACCCATGGGAACCAACTGGTTTGTACTTAAGCCCACAGACGGGCCTCCTCTCTTGCTTCTTGCTTAGGCTTCAAAACAGCAATCTACAGTCCCTAATCCCTCTTTCAGGCAGGCACTCATTGACTTTGTTTCACCCTCTCCAAAGATAAAAAATAAAAAATGGAGGGAGTGTGTAGCAAAAAGAGTAATCAGAAGGAATGTGCAGTCTTTGTGGTGGTCTCAGCACTGAATTAAAGGGCAGAGACTCTCCTGTGGCAACATCTGAGCAAGAACAGTTACAATAAATGTTGCTGTTTGTTGTAAAAATTGGAAGAATTTTGCAAACTTTAGGCTTATTAGACATCTGCTTTTGTAGAGTGGAAACAGAGCTTGGAGGCCGGTCTTTTGCAGACAGATATCAGAGAATTCAAAACGCTTTACAAGAGGAGGCAACTTCCATTCTCTCCATCTCCAGATGTGGACACCACAGAGGCAGTGGTTATTTAGCATCCCAGGGGCACAGGTGAAAGCAAAGCTCAGAGCAGGACCCCACACCAACTGTCCCACCGAGACACTTGACCCCAGGCCAAGGGAAGAAGATGCTGTGGGAGATCTGGGGTATGACTGGAGAAAACGGCTTAGCACGTTCAGAAAAACAAGATCAGAGGTTTATTTAAGATAAATGGCATTTTGAAGCCTTTAAGTCAAAATACAAATTAAATCAGATAACTGATCAGTGTTGGAGCTAGTAAGGATTTTGTTCTCTAAAAAAGTTACAACATCTGATCAAAGCTGAGTGTGGGGAAACAGCAATGACTGATTTCTCCTCCCTGCACTGGCCTGACTCAGAGCACCTTCTCGTTCAACCCAGAGTCATGAGAGAAGCACAAAAAAGAAAGGACCCTTGACTTGCGATGCCAAACCCCATCCCGTTTACCTGGGACCCCTATCCATGCTTCAGTCCCATCCGTGCAAGTCTGAGGGCATTAAATGGCTGTCAGGGTGGATCAAGGCAAAACGTCATGTGAGTGTTTTGTGCTATGGTACAACCACCGACCTTGCTTATTCCTGTGGAGAATTTTCTGCACACACATAATGGTAGTAAAAATCTCCATGGACTGTCGAGTCCAAACTAAATCACTTCTAACCCTTCCAGTCTTCAATTATCCTCCTATTGCTAGGTATAAACCACCCTGTGGTAAGGGGAAAGATAGGATATTTCAATAACAGTGTGCCCTGCCAAGGCTGATATATATTCTCATTCACATATTGGCTTGTTTCTGTGTAAACCTGTTGACTTTTTTCCATTATAGGCTTCCTTCCAACATCGGGCTGTAGCACTAGCTAGCAAGTAGCTGAATTCCTGAAAATATTGACAAGGAACATGTCAATGCCCATGTGTAGTGATACCAAACAGATCTCATGCCAGAGCCACAACCTTTTTAAACAGAAAGGACTAGCTGAAAGCACTTTGGAGCTGGTCAGGGCTGCTCGCTAGCCAATGCTGGGCTTTGTGGCCAAGGACCTGAACCCCTTCATCCCCAAGCACTCTCTCTCCACCAAGCTAATGACTTCAGCAGATGAAAAATGGTTCCAGAGGCCATATATTTTCTTTTGGACACACATAAGCAGTCCCTATTGATTTCCATGGCATATTGCTATTTTTATATCCTCTTCATTTTTCAAGTGTAAAGAGAAGTCATCTAAGTAGCCAACAAAGTGTGATGAAAGGATCAATTTCAGACAGATTTTTGCAGCATGAGATGTATCTGTGTGAAGACCTGGCATTATATCCCGCCACTCCCCTGGAGAATCATCTACAAACACTCCTGGGCAACACCTTTTCCTGAAATATTTTGTAACTTTTTATCGTAAAGTTAAAAGGCTGCCTGGAACAAATCTTATTCTGTCCCTTCCCTATAGTTGTAAATGGACTCAACAGCATATACAACCACCCAGAACATCTATCTTCTGCTTTTGGCCTTTTTAAAACCATCCCAGCCATCCCTGTTTTGCTGCTCCCACAGCTGAAGTCCCCCTAGATATTTTCCTGCCCCTTTCTCACTTTCTTGTCCGCTCTTTGTGCATGAGCGCTTCTCTCACATAGCCTGTGGCTACAGCTGCATGCGCCTGTGTTACCCCTCACCAAGTGCCCTCAGGATACAGCCATTATTAATTGTTTGCCATGTCTCACACAAGGAACCTTTCTTTGAGGACAAACCCCATACTGAACCCGGACAAGACAAACAACGGCATCAACGCCTGCCTGAACTAACATCTTGAAGATAAAGGGAGATCTTCTGCAAAAAGTTTTCTCTGTAATAGGTCAAATAACAAAAATATGCAAGACGGTTTTACAAGATGTACAGGAATTTAGAATGTCTCAAACATTAAAACAGAATTGCAATTAATATTTTGGATGAGCTGTCTTTCAGTCATTGTGTTTGAATGATTTCACATTTTTGTCCATTAAGTGATGGATTTGTCAAAACGAGACAAAGATATATGTGTACCATCCATGGTAGAAAGACAGAATATAGTTCAATGGGGTCTAATGCCAAGCAGAGGATTTATCAACAGGAAGAAATTTATGCTATTGCCAAATGGCTAGTCCTATAAACCAATCCAGTTAAACAAACAAAATGGTTCTTTTTACATCCGTTTTTCCAATGTAAAAATAGCTTCTTATAGTTGAAATACATTTGTTCCAAACGTTTCTAAAAGACTGAGCCTATGGCAGGATCCATAGCATTTTACTGGCAGCAAGAGCGTTAACTGCAAAGAGCTGTGTAACCACCTTGTACTTCCTGAGCTCCGAAGCCAAATTATGCTGCAAAATGAAGAGAAATGGCATGTCACACGCGAAAGAATCAAACAATACTTGGATTAATACAGGCACAATATTTGGCAGGAAAACCTTAAAGCAACTTCACTATCTAAGCATCCTGTATTGTTCATAAGCTGTAATTCATACAATTACCAATTCTGCTATTGCTGCTCCAAAACAAACATGGCTAAAATGCTCTTCTTAGAGGATACATTTATCATACCTGGGGTTTGGCAAAAGAAAGTATTATCCATTCTTAGATTTATAAATTCTCTGAGATAGTTTCAATGTGGAAAAGCAAAATCTTCTTCCAATATAGACATCTACTCTATTTACGTTTCTGTCAGCCCTAGAATTCTGCAAAGCTGAATACAGTTTCCCTGGAGTACAGCCCAGCAAAGAATTGGTGAATAGTTTATATTTTATAACAGTGCTTTAAGTCTCTGTTATTAGCTGTACATTTGGAAGAGGACATTTCCTGAGTCCTCGTTTACTACCATAGCACTACAACACTAAATCAAGCTTTAGGTTTTTGTTTGCTTGTTACTTTGGGAATTTTCCTCATTTAAAGGTATATTGCTTTGTTATATAGAGAGGGGAAAAGAGACAAAGAACAAAAGACTCTTGTTTTGAAGGAGGAAATATGGTATTAGCTGTTGCGTTACATGTGTAACAGAATAAATACGTATAATGTGTACCACTTCACATGTATAATTTAATTTGTATGAGGGTTTCCTATTCTCAAAAATAAATAATATTATTCCCTTTAGTTTTCTGTTAAAGAACAACAATAATTAAAAATCATGAAAATCAATATTACCATAGGTGTACATGCAGAAACAGAATTGCACAGGACCTTTTGAGCAGAAATACTGCGTCTATCAAAGGAAATTATTCCCTTGATATTTTAATTTAAATACAACGTTTGGGAGGGTTTGGATTTAAGCATGTTGGATTTCTCTTACTTTGGATGCATCAATTTTTTTCTTCCTTTTTCTGTAGCCTGCATTCTTTTGGAGTGTCAGGGGCTGCAATTTGTTTCACTAAAGCCAAAAATGTGGTTTTGCTTTGTATACTTAGCACTAGTTTCTATGTAAGATACACACTGGACAAATCTCAAGTAAAGGTCTCTTCCAGCAGAAGGTCAGACGCTTGGTGCCTTTTCCATATGTTCTGAACGGCATTGCTGGCTGGCTGTGTGTTGAAAAGGAGCTTTGAGAAAGAAATCGAGTCCTCCTTGCACATCTGGAAATGTTGATGGTCAGTTAGATTTTAAAGCACTATGGTCATTCTCCACAGCAAAGATTCAACATACCTTCAAGGCAAAAGCAGTGATTCCCAAATGCTCATGACATTCCAGTGGTCATTTGAAATGAAAAGAGAATGGATTTAAAAAAACCTAACAAATGACCTTACACCCTTCAGAGTCCCTGTGTGCTCCTGCCAGTGTCTAAACTTTTACGCTGCTGTTGCAGTAAGACGAAACACTTTCGTTGTTGTTTTTTACGGTGACTTTAAATTGTCGATATGATTTACATCACGAAGCTCATCCTGAAAAAAATTAAGGAAAAAGGAAGACAGAAAAACATTCTCAGGCAAGAAGAAAGCTTTTGTTTTTCCTTAAGAACCTAAAGACAAATGCAGCTGAAGTGGAAGAAACAAATTGTCCTATATGTCCCTAACTAAATGAAAAGTTATTGTGCTTTTAAAGATGAGAATATCTCTGGAGATAAAATCTCTTTTTATGTACATGGCTCTTACAAAATCTTCTTTCATTTCAAGAAAGTGTTGTATGTTTATCCAGTCTCCTGGAATACAGAGAAGGGACATATGGTGAGCATTGTTGGACCATCAATCAGATTCTAGTTCATCAGTCAAATCTGTGCAATGTAAACACTGCCCAAAAGAGCAAGGTTCTTCCATTTTTTTTAAACACAAATAGTAATAATATTTATTTAAATAGTGGCAGATTCTACATTGGAAACATTTTCATTTTTTCAGTGTGAGGGTTTTGCCACCTGACATGCCTTCAAGAGACATAAGTTTTCTGAAAATGATGGGAAAGCACTGCTAAAAATCCAGCTTCCTACACCTGAAAACGTAACATCAGAGATGGTCAAATTAATTTGTCTCTTTAGTTAACTGTTGATTGCCTCAAGGCTGCAAGACCCTCTGTACTTTCCTAAAGGCTACATATTTTTTGCTAGGATCAGTGATTTTCTCCATTTTGCTTGGCCTGCTTGTTGAGCCCCCTTAATTTGCCTTTGACATTGAAGTGATTTTCCTTTAAAGAGTTTGTCTGGGTCTGTATCTTATTTGAAGCTAATCTGTTCATCTAGTTTTCCAATATCAAAAGACTACAGTTAGTATAGAGCCATCACATTACATATCAATGTCTATAATTTGCAGTCAGCTGAAGTCAGAAACCTGCAACACAACCAGGTAATTTGAGAGCTGTGCAGTGTTTGCTCACGTTGCCCCCAGTTGGGTCTAGTATTATATTCCTCACGTGTAAGATAAACTTTCTTAAATACTTGCATTCTTAGATACGGGCAGGTCTTGCAGGCTTGAGGTCAATTTGAGAGTTTGACTTGAGAAAATCTTGATGTATTGGGTTAACTGCTGCTGACTTGCCAAACTGTGGAGCGAGTTATAAGGCTTTTTATAAAGCTTACCTGCCACTGAAAGTTTAGCAGGTGGCACAAAACTGGAGACATGTAGCCTCAGCTACCTGGCCGTAGCTGCAAACAGCAGAGCAGTAGCCTACTATGTACGCAATCCCCTTGGCTTCAGCATGAACACATGCAAAGTTGGTTTCAAAGGTATCAGATCTCTACTGACCCCCATTTGGGCCAATTCCAGTGGATGCAAACCCCAGGTGCAGGTCTTCTAAGGCACAGTGTGTGCTTTGGAACAGAAAGGTAGCGCCAGCTCTGGACTCGAGACAGTGAGACTTTTTCTTTATGAAAGGCTCTGCTTAGAGGGTCAGGCTCTCTTGTCCTTCTCCCCATTTCCATTTTTATATATGAAATAATTATCTACTAAAATAAAGAAGTTTACAGAGTGTTTAAAAATCTCTAAAGATAACCCTTAAATTATGGAATAAACTGTTCAAACTCTGTGTAAACTATATTTTAAAATGACGAGTTGTGGTAAATAATTCGGAGCGTAGATAAACAAGTTGGGTAGTCTTTTCAGCATACTAGACCAATTGTTTGTGAAACATTCTTCAAAACCACTTGAGAAAATGCTGAAAGAGACATCACGGAGCTGGAGGGAAGTGTTGGGCTCCACGGGGCAGGCAGAGTGGAAGATGACACTGGTGAGATCCTCTGGGGCAGTTGCTTCAGGGTCTGAGCCCAGACCACGAATTGCAAAAGAAATCCTTGGGAAATCAAGAGAAACATAGTCCAGTAAAGTCATCTGAGAGCAAACCTTTCCCGATACTAAAACTAGCTACATAGCGTATGGCTTGAGTGGTGGCGAGGTAGCAAGAAGCTCACCCTGGGCCTCAGTGTCCAGCTTTGACTGTGCCACACTCAGAGCTGTGAGTTGTGCCTATGACAGCAGCCATGGTGGAGGGATGGTCATGGAACCCTGTAGATATTCTCTGAGGCTTATATTTCAGGTGATCTCTTCCTTTACAGGCTATGGATTGATTTTAAAGGGCTTTAGCATAATAGGCTTATCCCTGGCCATGTTTAATCCATTAATCTTTTCAACATGCATTAGTTGGCTAAGAGGCAAGGCCAATTCAGGATGACAGTGAAAAAGAGACCACATTCAAGTAGTAATTATTTCCATGTCAAAGACTGAGGCCTAATCTACATAAGGCTAAGAGGTTCCTTTTAAAGTTTAGCATAACAGGGAACACCGTTAGCATCTCAGGCATTATTTTATCTCACACATGGCCTGTAAATCTAAGCTAAATCAAAAAGCAATTAACTTTCAGCTCTGATTTGCCTCTGGGATTTCCTGTGTGTCCAGCACCTCCAGCCGGATCAGCCTTGTCACTGGCCACCCTGGTGCCAAAGCCACTGCTGTTGCCACACAAGGTGAAGAGCCAGCAGGTAAATTCTTGAGAGATGGATGGGATTTCAAAATATAACTCCAGGAAATTTCCTATTATCAAGGATCTAACCATTTAATGAAGAACAGATGATTGATATTAATCACGCTGAAGTAAACAGGCAATGTTCTTGATTACAGTGTCGCGTCTGTGCTGACTCAGGGATTGCTAACATGTTATGCTGAGATGCTGTTCCTTCAGCTGTACTTTTACACTTCACCCTTTGCCAGTAAAGCCCAGTTCCCTTGAGTAATATCAGTACTCACACTAGTAAAATTGATTTTTAAATTAAAACCTGTGACACAAATAGACAAGAGCAAAAGCATGAGAAGACAGGGCAATTCTGTGGATTTGGTATCCCGAAGGTGGCTGTTGGGTTCTTGTGACTTCAATTCCCATTCCTCCAGAGCAGGGATCATATGTAGGACAGCTAGGCTTCCTCATCAGCCTGTGCCCCCATGCTGCCCCGGACATGCTTGCTACACCACTGCAAATTCCCTCTCAGGCACACGCTCTCATCAAAGCCACATTCACTTTGGTGCTCATCCATCGGTGTGACGGGGTGTATACATGCAGCAGAGCGAGCCGGGAGAGGGGCGGCATTTCTTGGTACAGCAGCTTAAAGTCTGGGGGTAGGGCCCTGCTCATCCGACAAGACCAGTGGGTTTGAGTGCCTTCAAACTGAGAAGAGAGCTAGATCCAAGTGTCCTAGCTCAAAGGAGAGCAGGAACAGAAAGTGGCTTCTCCATCTCTTGCCATCTTCTAAAAGAGAGAAGCAGCCTCTGATGTTTTATGAAGGGCTGTCGTGCCCGTGGCTGTTAGATGCACACTGTGAGCCTCAGCATGCCTGGTACCCCAGGGGACTTCAGCAGAGGAGCACCTAGTCCTGGATCCAAGTCCAGCCAAAGCCCTCAAATCATAAGCTGGGCACTACTGGGAAAGCACAGGAGACATAAGTGCCTGGAGATCCCAATGACAGGGGGAGGTCTATGGCATTTGGATGCTTTCAGGTTGGGAGAGTAGCTGAGCAGGGTCTTTGGGGATTGTCTTCATGGACCTGGGCTTCCCATACACATCCCAGATCCTGCTGAAATTGTGAGAGTTCCTCCATCAATCTGATCCTAAGTGGCTTGTCCAAGACATAACGAGCAACTGTTGCCTTATCTGTTAACATGGTGCCCATCACAGTTGACGGTCCTGTCTCTCTGGGCTGAGTAACACAACTTGCTATGGCTAAACATTGCAAGAGGCACACAATCCACTCATGAAGGCATCACGTAACAACTCCCAACACCACATTGAGGAGCTGAAAGCTAACTTACACCTCTCGATCCATCCCTAGAACAGGCAACAATGTCCCAGTAAGCCAATGGGGAGAAATATTATCAGCTCATATCAGAAAACCACTTCTACAGTCTGGTGTGTAAAAAAAGACACTAGTTTGTGTTTCTGCTCCAACAGGAGGAAAAACAGCTCCAAAGTATGGTAAAAACTCTAGTGTCAACATTACTTTTTTCTGTGAGCAGGGACAAGACTGGGTGACTCACACTCAGTTCTTGTCAAAAGAAACTTTACATAGTTTCTCCCAGTGCAAGAAAGTTCCCATTTGCTTCGTTATCAGATGTTATTGCTTGGCTTTGATGCTGTTCCCAGTTAAGTCAATAGAAGTTTTCTCTTTAACAGTGGTGGAGCTGCATTATACCTCTTCCACACTTGTGCTCTTCAAGAGAAGCCTGTTATGACTCTTATGGGATATTGTGCCTGGAGCATTGTGGCTGCTCTGCTTTTCAGTTTGTAAGTGTTGTATAGCCATTTAGGTTTTCATTTAGCTATGTTTCAGACACCTCATCCAAACCCACAGGCATTTGATAACTGAAACGCCTACAGAATTAAAAAGTTGCAATACCTTCTTGCAAAAATGAATCATTGCATTTGTCAGAGCTTGGCTACTAACCATTAACTCTCAAGCTGGATGCAGAAGTTTTAAAGAACTTATCACATCAAATTAATCTGGCAGCAGATTTTCAATAGCCATTAATTAAATGCTTCATAGATGCAGCACTGAATAAATGATGAGCTATTCCTATGGCTAGTTATGAAAACATTCAGTCTTAAGCAAGTACATATTAGTTACCCAGTCAGCTTTGAAAATAGATTGGCTGTAGCAGTTTTTTAAGACAGCTCCAAAAAGACTGCGACCACATCTGCTGGTGTTAAACCGGAAAAATTTGGCACCTGAAAAACTGTTACATACAATGTAAGGACTGTCAGACCCTGCAATATGTCCCACAGCAAGAACTCTGTGTGATGCAAAACAGGTTATGTCAGACTCAAGAAGCAATATTAGACTCTGGATACAGCAGACAGAATAGAAATTTGACATGCTGCTTAGAGGGGAGCGCAGGCAAAGCAGCTTGCTCAAGCTGCAATTTCCACTGCAGAAATTAGGCTTCAGAAACAAGCTGTGGCCCATCCCATTAAGCTATGCTGATGGGTAAAAGGGCCTGCAGTCCCAGATTCCTGTTGTGCATTGACTGCTGTATAAAACCTCTGCACTTCCTTCTGCAGGCAGGGTGGGTGGGGAGGAGGACTAGCAAACCGGTAGGTCCTCCTGTGTGTCATGCAGGGAGCTGGCAGTGCTGCCTTTCCCTCGAGGAGTGGATCCGGGAAGCAGATATGATTCAGCTGCTCATGATTTATTGAGTTGTACCTAAAACAGAGCTTGTGTCAAAGCTGCATTTTAACTCTTGTGTTGCTGGTCACCTAAAACATGCCAGTACATCACCCGCTTCTCCCTGGGAGGAGGCCTGTGCTCTCCCTGTGAGTCTTTGCTTTCCACCAGGGCACTGCAGGCAGGAAGGATTCTGACAAAAAAGGGGAGCTCCTTAGCCTGATCTGACCATCAGCAGCCCAGAACAGCTCTAGATGCCCTGTCCCTGTACCCAAAGGACAGAGCTCCCCTGCTGCTAGCTGGGCTACTGGTTCCTGAGTGCTCCCTAACCCTTGCTGGCTCCTCACCCAGTGCACATTGACTGACACACCATAGGAGACAGCCCCTGAGCAGCTCAGGCTGCAGATGTCCCGTCCATCAGGTAGGCAGGCAGACAGCGGAGGAACAGAGGGATCTCTCTGGCTGGCATGGAGGGAACCAAGAGATGTGCTTGGACAGGGATGAGCCTCAGGTAGCAAGAGAGAGACAAGAGGGGTGGGAGAGGACCAGGCTGCACGTCTGGGCATTTCCAGAGACATGTGCTAGAAAATCCAGGTTTCCCTTGCTGATTTCTACACTGCAGCTGCTCATCACCAACAATAAACCCTGCAGCATTTAATAATTCAGGCTTTTGAGTTCCCATATGAAGATGGGGGAGAGAGAGAGAAGAAAGGGAGTGGAGGCTTCTGAGGGTAGTCCAACTTTCTTCTGAGCTTACTGAAGTGTATTTTGGGACTAGCATACTGCACGGGGGACAGAGCCTTGACCACAAAATGGCTAAAAGCCCTTTAACAGATTTTTAAAAGGGAGTGTTCTGGGAAAGTTTTAGAAAATGAGAAAATGATGCAACTTTCTCTGGGAGATGGAAAATACCAAAATATACGTATAGTGTGTATTGAATATAATAATTGTTAGTTGTGACTCACCAGCCACATAAACTCATGTTATCTTGAATATTCTACCAAATGAGTGGGAAGAAAACCAGGGAAAGTCATCAAGAAAGACTTGTTTTCTGTGTATTTTTTTTCTCCTGTCATTTCCAATCTTTCTGTTTTCGGTTCTGTATACAGAACTGTACTAATCAAATGGAAATAATTGCCATGAAAATACTACATCTTTTAGGGTAAAGATGGAAAGCAATGTGGCATCTTCTTGCAAAATTTTCATGTTTTGTTTTTGTGTGTGTGTGTGTTTGTGTGAAATGTTTTCATCAAAAGCGGGTTTTTTTTGGCACTGGTGTGTGTATGTACTTTTTAGCAGTATTCTAGCAGAAGTGTTTGAGTATTGCTTACTTTACCTGCTTGACCAGAGCTGGGCATCTAAGGTTTTACACTCATATATCATCTTTACCATACAAGGTTTTGACTAATTAAGGGGCATCCAACCAAGAAAGAAAAATCTATTTATGTTGCCAACAGCAATAAGGTCAAATGTTAAGAATGAAATATTTGCAAATGGCCCACAGCTAAGAATTATTCCCCTAAGAAACTTAGAAGAAATGTTAAATGATGAATATGTGAAACACTTGCAATTTACACTTTCAGGAAATAAAATCAACTAGACTGCTAACTACAATCATTGGTCTAATGGCAGTCAGGATCTTCATGTGAGGGCTGGAAGCCATCTACTGCAAAGTCCTCTTAGAGGATTAAAGATAGGATAGCAAAATGCAGCTTTGCTTAGATCTATTTTCATTGTGCACAAGCTTTAATTTGCTTCTGTATTTTTTTCTTGATTGCTTTATTTGGGTGGTTTGTTCCTACTACATCCTGGGGCTTTTTGATTCCTGAAAGTAACACCTGCTGTCAAGAAATCTCTGGGTCCCGTTGGACGTACATCCTACACTCTTGTGTTAAGGACTCCTTAGGTCTAATGGAAATCATTTGCTTTGGGTGGGATAGAATCACAGCCCGGCCATGCTAAGCAGGACCTTAGCAGTTTTGAGTCAGCCAGGAGAGCTGACCTGAGTTAGCTGCAGGTGTAGCCCACCCCATAATGCCATGGTCACTCTAAAGGGAGAAGGCTACTAAGGAAGATGAGCTCCTGTTGGGTTTCTTGAGCTCCTCTTGGCTCCTGAGGACTGCTCTCCTGTTGATTGTGACTGCTGCATACTCATTTGGCTGAGTATAGTTTTGTATGCCTTTGTTGGTATTAGTGTTATTTCATTAAATCTGTTTCACTTCTACCCACGGGTCTCCTCTCCTTTTTCTGATTCCCCTCCCTGGCTGGTGAGGTGTTTGTCGGGTCATACAGCAACTGTTACAGTTTAGCCCTGGATATGGGGTAAATGTAGACAGTGGTCCTCACTGCATACACTAATTTCCATCCAGTACTCTACAAGGAGCCAAGGAGGGAGTAGGCCCCAGCAAAACGTGCTCTGGGAAGCCAGCTCAGCCAAGCAAGCCTGTTAACAGGGTTCTGAACAAACCAGAGCCCTGTTACGATCAATGGTTTGATTCACAAGCATATGTCCTATGCATATTCCTGCAAGTCATAGATTGCTATCTGTAGATCTTAACCCAGCAAGAAAGAGTGCAGCCTGCCAGGCTATCTTATGCAGAAGAGCTTTCTCACAGAGCTGTACTGCTCAGGCACAAGGAAATAGCAAAGAGCCTCCACCAAGCCAAGTGGGTTGGAACATGCTGATAGTGCAAGTGCCAGACCTCTTGACAGAGGGAAATTCTGGGGAAGCTGAGGCTCTCCAACATAGTTTTCTCCCTCCACCCTCCACACACACACACCCCCCAGCATTATTTTCAATCTTATCTGGCTCAGATTCAGTAACTGGTTTTAATCCAGTTATTATTTCAACTGGACCCAGGAGGACTTCTCAGGCATCTTGGTAATTTTTAAGTCCCCTGTGAAAGCAATGCAGAACCAGAGCACCACAAGCACAATACTGTTTAATGCTTCTGACTCAAAAGCTCTCCTGCAAGAGTCCTGTGCCACAGGACTTGGATCAGGCAGGGAAGGAGGTGGCTGCCTATGAAAACGTGCTGGGTGTCAGCAAGCCTGTTCCCATCAGTGGGCTGAGGGAAAGGGCTGACTCTGCCTCAACATTATCTCACTGATCAGCTGGCCCATGAGAGCAGTGGGCTGCGTGGGACTTACCAGCACACAGAGCTGAGGAAAATCAGACCAAGCTTAGCCAACTCGGCAAGAAAACAGAGGAAGTTTCCAGGAGTGGAAGCCTTGTCTAAAATAGTATTCGAGTATTAAATATAAAAAATTGGAAATGTCTATACATGATAGTGCTGGGGACTACACAGTCACCACTAAAAATACCTCTCTAAGCTCAACTTCACCCAGGATGTGAAAAATCCATCCTGGTTTGTGCTTTGGGCAGAACTGAAGCAGTCACCATTCACAATGTCCTGTGGACTTGATGTAGGCGTCTGTATGTTCTCACCATGTTACTTGTCACTAGTGCTCTCTTGCTGCCCTCCCCCAGTCAAAAAAAAGAAGCCACAGTCTCTCTGTGGTCACATCATCTCACCAGTACAGCCGGTGAAGTAGAAGTGACCTTGTAATTGTCTTCTGTTGTAGCCATCATGGAAAATATTAGTACGAGAATTGTGGCCACACTGAACCACTCCTCATTTCAGATTTCTCTTCTCTGAGTAGATAAGAACGACCTAGGGCCTCTTAGTGTGTTTTACATCAAAGACTGATGAAGAGTCCTGACAGCCTTGATGTCAGTGCTGTAAATAAACCATTAATCACACTGCCATTCCAGGGAACAGTCTTCTCCCAGAGGGCATGAACCTTCTTCAGGTCACTAATATAAACCACATCTCTGCTAATCCGGTGGGGTGGTGGTAATGTCAGGGCTTTCAAGGTGGGCTGACTCTGTGTCACTGGAATACTCCATTACTCTCATTTTAATGCATAGGTCATTGTTATGGTTCCAGTGGATTATAAATGGTCAATTAATGGAGATGCAGTTGCAGCAAATTAAATAAAGTGCATTGCAGTTGGAGGTACAGAGAGAAGTGGAAGGAACAGAAGGATCAGTGTCATGTTAAAACTTTTGCTTTAGAGTGGAGTACTGCATAAAAACTTAGTACAGAGGTGTAAGAGAAACAACAGGGTCAGTGATCTGGCAAGCAACCAGAACAATATGGTTCTAGTAGACACTGCAAAGCCTAATGCTGTCAATAACAAAAATGTGTCTATTATTAAAGAAGAATCTGATTTCAAAATCAAAGCCAGGCCACTGCCTTGTCAGCAGTATTCTATGTTATGACACACTGTGGAAATCTATAACTGGCTCTTCATAAGATTGTCAGTGGATATAGAGAGAGAGATATATAAAAACAAGCATTATATGTATGTAAGTTGAATGTTATAGATATTCTATATAACACATACATTATACGTATTATATATTTACACATGCATACTTATATATTAAAATAACATATTAGGGTGATTTGGAAATACAGCTAAAACCCAAGTCAGCCCAACCTGCAATCTGTGGCTGGATCGTTCAGCCATCACAGGTGAATTGCAAGCAGCAATCTGATCTTCTGACAGAGTAACTTTTGCAGTGGGAACTGCCTCATTAAGCATGGCTGTCTGCAACTTCCAGTGAAAAAAACAGAATATCAATGGTGATACAAGGGAGCTGGTTGCTGCCTCCCTGCATTAGAGACTCCTGAGGGCTGTCTATGATTCCCAGAAGTTATTCAAAGTGGCCCTGAATCAGGGAGCTTAGGGCTACTCTCAACTGTGCTAATACAGTTTTTCATATGATAAATTATATTAAAAAAAAGTGCTCTGAAGGCATAAGAGCCAGCTGGCACTGGCCATTTTCACACACTCCCTCCGCACCGCAGCCTGGCACAGAGACTGCTAACACAGCTTTCTGTTACCAAAGGAAACCCCCACGCTTTTCCTCTGGAGGCTGAGCCTAGGGTTTAAGGCTGCGCAGTGTGGTTTACGTACTCTGTCCAGACAGCATGGTCTTGAAGGCATGCTCAGAAAACCTCTGCAGAGCAGAGAGGGCAGCGGGTGGCTGCAGGCCACTTGGGCACACCGCAGCCCTCGTCTGGGAAGGGGCTTTGTGGTATGGCCAGAAGGGGGTTCACACCATCCCCCTGGCCTCCCCCAGCTTCACCAGCCGTGCTGGTTTTAGGACTCCCAAGTGAAATGCAGTATCTCACAACTTGACTTCTCTAATTACTTTAAAGCCTGACACTTGCTAGCCCAGCTGGGCGCTGACCTGGATCTGTACAACACAAGCTACTGTCCAAGGGCAGTTTCGTTACCAAGAAAACCATCCCGCTGGTCTGCTCTGCATTGCAGACCAGGTCCCACAAAAGCCCGAGTGCTCGTCAGCTCCACAAACACAGCTAATAAACTTCTAACACCTCAGGCAACTAAATCACAACTCTGCTGTGCTCCATCTATTTAAAACACTGTCGGTGCCAGGACCAAGGCTCTGAACTTCCCCTGCTAAAGCTTTGGGTGACCCTCACTTGCCTTGTAACAAAACAAACCAGGGTGCGTGGGGGTGTGTGTGTTTGCATAAGCTTGACTATAAAAGCCTGACTCCCTTGCCTGATGACTTAACCAGGATCAGAAGATGAGATTGCTGACGTGGAATGGAGTTTCTTAAGAGAAAAATGCACTAAAGAAATGCTTTTCTTTGCTGAAGCACAGATCACTTGTGGAGTCCAAAATGCTGCTATTTAAAAATGCCTTTTGCAAACAAAGGGTTATGAGTTTCCAAGCTGCCCAAAGAATTGCTCTCGCTATAACCATACGTAGGTCAGGATTAAGCACTGTCCAACAGCAAGATTCATGAGCGGGGCCTCCCACTAGCATCCTTGGGGAGAGGAGCACAAGGTAAGCAGCCTTCCACTTCTGTCAAGAGAAGCTCAGATGCGTTTTTCTAAGCTTCATGACATGGTCTGCATACTTAGTTTTTCAATACAATATTTATTTCAATTT
Organism: Leptosomus discolor; assembly: GCF_034619465.1. Lineage (NCBI taxonomy): Eukaryota > Metazoa > Chordata > Aves > Leptosomiformes > Leptosomidae > Leptosomus > Leptosomus discolor. The sequence continues at coordinate 53,112,944 of NC_141394.1, read as the reverse complement.
TAAATTGTAAGTCTCTTTTAAATACCTACTTCAAGGCTTCTCCATGCACCTCCAGCATAATCTTCTGAACTTGAATTCACAGGCCTGAACCTCACTTCATAAAGATTTATTTTTTAAAAGTCAAATTCATTATTTTGGTCCTTTTAAAGTAATAACAGTAAGATAAAGGTATAAAATATTGGCTTTTGCCTTTTCGTAGTTTCTTAATATTTGTTTTAAAGAGTGTAGTCCATAACATAAATAAAGAAAATATGTATTTAAAGCATGGTGCTTCTAATCAAAGAGACTTTAGAGCTGAATTTATTCTAAATAAAAATACCTGACTGAGGTTCCCAATACATAGATTTAAAGCTATTCTGACAGCCTGAGACAACAAAAGAGTATTAGCTCTCTTGCCATCTACATTTGACTGAAATAAAGTTTCAAAAAGTTCCTGTGAGCTGGACAGAAGAAGATACCCACAAAGTCTTGAGAAACAGAGGTGAGCACACCTGCTTCTGGCCCAGACTGAGGTCTATAAGGGCATTTCCAGAGTTGCCAATGAACACTGCTGGCAAAAATGAACCCAGGAATTATACGCATGGGCCATACACAAATGTCTTCAGCCACCATCTGATCTCACCACACCTGTCTGTGCAGGCTTGCCGTGTTGTGTTCCCATCCACGCTGCTTTGCTAATGTTTCATGGGACATGCCATCACCTCTCCCAACATACCCACTCCCCTACACCCTGTCAGAGCCTTCCAGAAAGGCATCAGAGTGTGTCTGCAGGTAAGGGGAGGCTGAGGGGCTTCAGCTGGGTTTGCTGCTCCTCAACTGTCCTGCCCATCCTTCCTTGTGCTGGGCCTAGACATGCATGCCCACTTCCCTTTTACCTCTTCCCTCCCCTGAAGAAGGTGCAACACCTCAGCATAGGAAAAATAGGCAGCAGGACCTACCGGTCATCTCAGGCTGCTGCCAGAAGCCTGATGCTCTCTACACCCTGGCTGATCTTACTCAGTGCCTAAACTGGTCCCAACACACTTGGCTTTCCCCTCCAAGCTATCAAATAGGGTCTACAGCCTTAAAGTAGCCTAAAATTTCAGAGGCTGTTTCAGACGATGCAGCCATCCGTGGTCACCAGGAAGGCTCCGCAGTTCCCTTCCAGTCCAGGGAAGAGCGAATGCTTGTAAACAAATTAATATTGTTTAGCGTTGACTATGACTGCCTCCATCTGATGTGTACTCTGCAGTATATCAGAGAAGATCTTTCTTCTAAACAAGAGGAAACCTAAGCACATTAATTTCAATACCCTTAAAACGTAACAGAAGGCTGTTTTGTGATGACTGACGTGGTACTCAGCACTAAGTACTACCATTATGTTATGAAGAGGACATGGTATGTGACGTGCAAGCAAACATATATTTCTCAAAATTACAATCTGATGCCAATCTACATTCTACAAAATGTAGGCAAATGCTCACTTAAAGCATATGAGTAAAGAAAAACCCCATGTAGAAGTACACAGGACTGAAGCTTAAGTCTGTAAAACTTCAGAGATGCAAAAGCAGCACATAAAGTTTACAATAAGGTGTGGGTTTTTTCCTGGTGCTTGCAAGTGTGATAGACCTTTAACTTCACTGATGAGCAGAATTGTGCCCAGGAATTTCAAACTGTTTCAGAGTCATTGTTAAATACAAACGCTTTGAAAATGTTCATAAGCAAAATGTGGTCCTTTTTTTTTGGTGGTTTTTTGGTGGTACCATGGTGTGTTATCAGGAAGGGTAATTGTTCCCCTAAAACAGAACTTCTGCTAATTGAAACACAGAGAATCTCCTTACAACCATCCCTTCTTTTTCTTACAGAACCTACATTTTATGTTCAAGAATGAACATATTTAAAATTAATCAAGCCACTTTTTGAATCTATTTCTGTAAGTGCTGCTGGCCATTGCATTGCTGTAACACATCATCAAGGAAATGGCCAGCAGGAACAAGAGTTCTGCAGACTGACAGGACAAGCAACTTTTATTAAATGCAAACTGTCAACTTTTGTGCTTTAGATAAATACTTTGATTTAGTAGGGTCAGAGAGAGGCAGAAGGTGTCAGCAGATAGATTGAAAGGTCTCTGGGACTTTTCAAGAGATTTATATGTTGACTTTTGTTTAACTGTTTGGGTTTTAAGCATTTTGGTTTCTTTGAGGTACTCAAACCCAAGTTGACATACCTTCTAATTTTGCTGTGTGCTTACTGTGCAAGTTTAATAAAAACACTGCACATTTTCACCGTTCTCAGTGATTTAGCAGGAAACCTCAATAATCTTATAGGTAAAATGACCTAGAAATAGCCTTTGATCTGCAGTCTATGTATGCATCATAAAAACACAGAAACACAGTCAGCACCAAATGCTGCAACAAAGACCTGGGGTTTTTGAGTCATGGGGCCACAGTTCATTTTGTGTGTAATGAAATTATCATTGCTCTTCTGCATCAATAGAGCAGTCAGATCAAACTTTTCCTGACCTGTGGGTAGGGGGAAAGGCTGCTGTTCTCTACTGAAACACATTTATACTCAGTTGCCCCCTGGCAGCCCCAGAACTGGTTCTAGCTGCAAGGAGAGGGGGCTTTTGCCTGTGGCAACAAAGGAGTCCTGGTTCTGTCACTTATGCCAGAGACGTGGTCAACAAACAGCTGCTGAGGGTAAGGCAGGTGCTTGGGGTGGCAGCTGCTTTTGGCAGAGGATGGAGTAGCATCTGGCAGAAACATCTCTGTTCACACTCAGTTTTGCTTGTCCTTCCTCCCATGGCATCTCCTGTACAAGGAGGTACGTGCGAGGGCTCATCCTCGGGCAGGGAAAATCGTCTCCCCTTGTATTGCTCAGAAGCCTCAGGGGGGTGTGGGAACACTGCTGCCAAATAGCCTCCTTACAAACAGGAACTGTTGGCTGAAGACCCCAAGCTTCAGCCCTTCATGTATTTTCTGGAGAGCCTGCTGGTAAGCAAGGAGCCCTGCTCCAAGGACACCATGAGCATTTCTGCTCTGGACTCTGTGTGTGTCCCCATCACTGCCATTACACCACTCACGGTGGAAAAGCTGTGGTGGAATTTTCTTTTGAAAGTTAATTTTTAAGAACAGAAACATGGAAAGTAGTTCTTTGCTTTGACTTATTATGGAAAACACGTGTGAGCAGAAGGTAGTGGGACCCACCTGCTAGAATATCCTGCCCAGTGCAATATCCTATCCTTTGCTGTTGGAAGTCATTTGAAAGAACATTTTCAGGTTTTCCACACTTGCTAGCCAGTTTAAAAACGAGATTGCTAGTGGTGTTATAATAGCTGCTTACTTTTATTTGTGATAGCTGCTTTTCTGTATGTGTTTTCCTGTTTTTGCAGAAGAGGTTATTTCCTTGACCTTCACATGGTCTGGGGAAAAGGCTTGCATTTTAGATTTTCATTTTAATTTTGTTCTTGTGTGTTAAGAACAAAAATGAGACTATCGGCTCCCTGGAGGATGTGTAAGGTATGAGCTGTGAGCCAGATGCAGGCCATAAAATTCCGCAATTGAGAATCCTTGCAGGCAGCTGCAGCCACCCATCAATGGAGGCTTCAGATCCCAGCATGCATTGAAGACAAGCCCCTGGGATCAAGGGAGAATATTTAATGCTCTGAACCAGGACCTCCCTGGGACATGCTCCTGTCTTAAAAACATAGATTCTGTTATTAATTTGATTTTATACAAATTAAATTTTCCCTTCAGGACTCCTCGTCAGGGGAGGACTTACATGAGATACCATAGCATTCTACATATAAGATAATTATGAGAGACATGTTTCTTCAAATAAACACAGAACAGAGATAGTCATGAATATGTAGACTCACCAGTATCGTGGCTTTTCATTTGCATAGACTGAAATTATGTTTTGTTACTGCGTTAGTCTCATGATCCATGAAAGACAGAAAACCACTGCAATATTGCTGGAAAATGCCCAGCCACCCGAGAACATCCAAATCACAGACAAATCCAGCAAGATCCCCATTACAAACTTGTCATTGTTGGTTAAATGCCTTAAGTACTCAACTCTGTACCAGGCACAATAAATAAAGTTCTTCTCTCAAAATGCCAGTCTAAACAATGCAGCCCAAAAGCTCACACATATCATTAACTGTGTGATACATGCACTAGAAGAGTTATAATCTCAGTATGTTCACTACTTTCAGCAAGTTTGATAGGCAGTCTCCCTATGGGTTACAGACAGCAAAGCCAAAATATCTCAAGATGCAGATTCATCACCACCCAAACCAGAGGTGGGTTACATGTCTTACATCTGCTCAGGAATGGATGAGCAGCATGATGGTGCTGTGCTGAGCCTTGTTTTGTGTGAGGATCAGTTTTTAAGAAAACAAGAACAAAAAGTAGCAGGAAACATAAAGAAAAACCCAGAGAAAGAGACTGAAGTCACTCAGAGCCAAAAATGCATCGGTAGGACAGATCTCAGTTTTTGGGTCAGGTGCTGGGTGAACAAAGTTTGGGCTGTTTTATCCTGTCTGTGCCTGTGGGACTTTTGTACTTGCTTTGGAAATAAAAAGGACTGTGGTGAAGACCATCCACCATCACCGCTGTACAACTGACCCAGCCTGCAATACTCTACATTTTCGGTTACCAACTTAGGTTGAAAGTAACTCCATCATGTCATGATGCAAAGTTAATTTATGATGGGTTCAGACTTGTCATAGTTCCAGAAGCTTGTAATAACCACTAGATATGCTAAAAATTCATTTCTTCATTCAGGATGCCTTTGCACATGTTATAGACATGTAACATAAGCATTACAAGGAGTCATGACTTGCATTTTAAATTGAAGCACTGATGCTATCTCAGTTCACAGGTCTTTTCAAAGATCAGTGGCATAAAATAACATCTTAAGATAGTCCATAGGCCATTTCAAAGCACTGTGCTGTATAGAAACACAAGTGAGTGGGTTTTGGGCTTCTCACTCATTTTAGTGCTTTTCTTAAAAGTCTTACCAGTTGCTATTATTGTGGAGGAAAAACGTTTCTGTGGTCATTTAGATGTTGAGAGGGGCTCAGTGCTGAAAACTGTTTAATTGCGTTAGACAGATGATACCAAATAGATTTCACACATAAATCGGAGACAAAGGCTTAAATGAAAAATTAACAGATTTTTTTTAGATGGATGTGACTATGCTTGTGCTTACTACAAAAAGAGCTATTTTTTTTCTTAAATAATTTTATTTGTTTGTACTGGCACAATGTGTTCAGCACAGGATTTACCAGTATGTTCAAGTCATCCGTTAACTTCATCCACTGTCTCAGATGTTTAGAGTTCCCTACCCTATACTGAGTGAAAAATGGACACCAAAGCCACAGGGTGACCTGAACCGACCTAACGTTTGATTGCCTCCATTCCAGTTCATGGGTGAGAGCCGGTGTTGACTTCCACAGTCTTCTGCACAGCTTGTAATTGATTTCCATTTGACCCGCAGTGTTTAATTTTGTTCACTGAGGAGCTTCTAGATCATCTTTGTTGTCTGTTTCTGAGCTGGTGAGGTCAGTGTACCATATGCAGGCCTTGGCCCACAGGAGGTCACAGGCAACTGTCACCTGCTGAGGGACCACCACCAAAGTCCATTTTGGATGCAGAAACAGATCTTTCATCCTTGAGCACTGGGCAGCACCATAAAATGTGAAAGATTTTCCAGACTCTCAGCTTCATTTTAAACCAACATTTAGTGCAAAATTGGAAAAAAAAAAACTTTTGTAATGAAAACTAACAAATTTGTCCTCACTTTTTTATTTGACAAGCATTTTTGAATGTGCAGACACTTTTATTTTCAGAAAGAAATCTGGCAAGACTGTATGCTGGTGATGTCTCTGTTCTGGTGTCCATGTGTGTCCTTAAATAATGACACAAATATAGCAATAACAACAGATATAATCACACCATTAATAGGTGCTCTAGGAAAAATAGATGTCTGAGCACGTACAACAGTGCATTCCCAGAAGCCTGTTCTATCACTGCATTATTCTCCCCAGTGCATATTGAAAGTTCATTCATATGGTCAAGGTAAATAATATCAAGGTGATATTATCTCAGTCCATCAGGCAAAGGAATACTCAACTCTCCCAAAGAGATGATAGCGTCAGTAACCCAAAGCAAAACCTTTTTACTCCAATTCGGAACCCACATTTTTTGGTGTGTGTGTCTAAATGCAAACATGGCCATCTCTCATTTTGCTTAATCCTGTTAATAGAAGAAATATTTCTGTTCCCAAATAAGTATTTCAGAGCTGGTTGCATCCTGTAGGAAGATGTAGTTACTGGACAGCATGGAGCATCACCATTATTTACATGAAGGTGCTTCCTGTTAGCATGGTATCCTCCATTCCCTGGCCTCATACTTCGTTTGGTGCATAAGGCTAATCACTCTATAAACAGGAAGGACACTTGAAAGATCATCTAAATAAACCCTGGTGTGTATAATTCCCTGGTAGGTTAATGAGAAAGAAGCTGGCCAAAAGAAGAATATTATATGCAAGACAACGGTTCTTATGAAAGTAAAAGAATCTTTGTATGTGCAACCTCCATAGTGACTAAACCCACTCTAGTAGTAAAACTCTGAACAAGATGAAAACCTACACTTGGCTGTTACGTATGTTTTCTCACAAGCAAAAGCACACACATATATTCAGTCAGTACGTGGCCTCAGGTGAAGGCAGAGGAGTTAGAAAGAAGGAATTATCTTGCAATATATTTGCAAATAAGTGTTGTGCCAACCTTGCTCTCTTTTCAGCTGCCTTTATGCCTCCTGTTGACTTTACACCTTCAAGATGCCCAAAGCAGGCAGAGTGGTCAGGCAATGGGCATGTCATAAGCAAATGAAAAGAAGCATCTAATTTAAGATGTACAGGAAAGCTGCTGAAAATTTTGTATCAATTGTCAACTTTTTTTCTCTCTTCCAAAAACTCCCAGAGTCTTGTTCTTGGTATTAAGTTTTACTTTCTAACACAGAAATTGTTCAAATAAGCAATGTTATTTTACTTTAGTTCTCAGATGGGTCTTTATTTCATCCAGATGTTACTGCTCATACCCCTGTCTTCATTTAGAGCAACACTTTGTAGAATACCTAATCTTTAAGTCACTTTTACTTTAATTCACCACTATAATTTTTAAACGACTGTGTTTGACATAAACCACTGGCTGGTTTCACAACTGTGGCGTCTCCACCTTTGGCAAACTGTTCACTTCTTTATTCCATCCTCTTTTAATGGAATTGCTGGAACCACTTAAAATCCATTAATATACTACAAATTTCAAGCACAAATCATGTTTGTGTGAATTAGTGCAGTTGGGAAGACTGAATAACTTCTACTTCATAAGAAATTAAGTCTGTTGTAAACATGTAGCCATAGTTTTCAAAAAGGTTAAAGATTTTCCACAAATACTGTGAGTTAAATCCATGGTTTGCAATATTTATCCACTTTTTATTATCTTTTTTTTGAGCTTTTATTTTCTAACACATTCTATGGACTTTGTTTTTAGGGACTAGTCTAGGGACTTTTATTTTATTTTGTCACTGTCAGCTACAAATGCATCTGTACACACTGTATTAAGCAATTACAATGCTTTTTGCATATATACATGTATATGTATTATTCCTAACCATGCCATATAACACAATATTCCTCAGGGACTACATCATCTGCTTGCTTATGCTCCTTAATGACTTCCATGCTGATGTGCCAGACAAGCACAGCTTCTTGATTTTAGCCAACCAAAGAAAAACTAAGATCACCTCACAGCCACTGATGAAAGTTCAGCTGTTCAGAATGAAATTGGCTTGAAACAAACTCAAAGTTTTCCATTAGTGTCTTCAGATGCATTTTTTGAGAAGTTAAATCACAGAATCACACAGAATCACAGAATGGTCGGGGTTGGAAGGGACCTCTGGAGTTCACCTAGTCCAACCCCCCTGCTAAAGCAGGCTCACCTAGAGCAGGTTGCACAGGACTGAATCCAGGCGGGTTTTGAGTATCTCCAGAGAAGGAGACTCCACAACCTCTCTGTGCAGCCTGGTCCAGTGCTCTGTCACCCTCAAAGTAAAGAAGTTTTTCCTCATGTTGAGGTGGAACTTCCTGTGCTCCAGTTTGTGCCCGTTGGCCCTTGTCCTGTCACTGGGCACCACTGAGAAGGGCCTGGCCTCGTCCTCTTGGCACCTGCCCTTTGGATATTGATAAGCATTGATAAGGTCCCCTCTCAGTCTTCTCTTCTCTAGGCTAAAGAGCCTCAGGTCTCTCAGGCTTTACTTGTAGGTGAGATGCTCCAGTCCCCTAACCATCTTTGTAGCCCTCCACTGGACTCTTCCCAGTAGCTCCCTGTCCCTCTTGAACTAGGGGGCCCAGAACTGGACACAGTACTCCAGATTTGAGGATGTAGATTTTTGAATTAGACAAAACCAACAAATTAAAATCATCATGACAGTTTGTGTACTAAAATTCTTTGGAAGCTTAAATTTATAACAATTGTAATACAAGCATTGAAACAGGTCATAATTCTCAAAAATAACACAAGCACTTAAAAGAGAAACTAAATAATTGGAAACCCTACTTATACAAAGTTACTGCAGGGTCTATATCCATGCTAAGCAAGTGGGACACCTTGGTGTGGTATTAAATAAACCAGCCCACTGCCCATTAGGAGTATTGCAGGATGTTACAGCTCTGGCCAAAATCTGACCCTGATTATATTAGAAGGGCTGTCCTGGAGTTTCTCCCAAGTAGCCAAAACAGGAATTTATTCCAGTATGTTCAGTTCTCTCAGCCTTATTCCTGGTTTTCTGGGAGGTGAAGGAAACAGTGGTATGATCTGCCTCAACCTTATACCTACCATGCAGCTCTGAGACTTTCCATCCCATCTTAACAGCCTTAACACATTAGCACACCTTCCCACTCACCATTTTTTCCCAAAGATAATGACCAGTACTGAAACCGAACATGACAACTGTAGCTACCTCAAACATACGCTTTGTCTTGCATGTTCCTTTTCTTTCCTCCTTCCTTCCTTCCAACCCACAGCCTGCACAGCATTTTGCTTTTGAAACATTTTGGCCTTGTATTATCTTTTCTCACTTTCCCTCCATTTTTCTCCTTCTCTTAAGCCTCTTCCCTAGGAGAAAATAACTTGCTGGGAAGCTGAATGCCTTTGGACTTGGGCTGGAAAGAAGCCAGTCACTGCAGGTGTCCAAACTTGCCAGAGCCTGATACTTCCTTAAAAACCAGTGTGGGGAGCAGTTTCATATTTCACCTTTTCTGCTGTTGCAATGGGTATATGCAAGTGGTGGCTGTTTGCAATACAAAAAGGTTCCAGAGAGCTCCCAGCATCTCTTGCTGCTCTTTGCTTTGTGCTGAGAAGTATTATTGCCCCAGACCACTTGAACCAGCTTCAGCTGCAGCACAAGGAGAGAATAGCATTACATTTTTCTCCCTCCAGAAGAAGCACAAGTTCCTTCTCAGAGCTTACCCCCAGCTCCTCTCAGCCATTACTGCAGAGCCATGTCATGTAACTCATCCCAAGTCATGCAAAGTCCATGTAGATCTTATCCTGTTTCAATTAATTGTACCTCTCAATCTCTCCATTGGTCTTTGAGCCCCGTTCTCTCTTTGGAGACCGAGGGAGCCAGAAAGAGGCCAAATATCCAGAGCTCAGCACTCCCTTAAGAAGGATCCAGTTTCCAGAGAGGAATATGATTACAAGCAGCATTCAGGCAACACAGTGTTAGGTGTCTGCTCTCAGGCCAGCATGGAATAGAAACAACAGCCCCAGCTTTGTCCCAACAGCTTTATACCACTTTGGTTTCTCCAGTGATCTGTTCCTGCTTTATGCTGATGTAAAAGAGAGAAAGAGGAAAAAGTAATGTGTCAGGGCTACAGGGTTTCATAGCTGATACAGCCAAGAAGCAAGAAATCACTCAAAAATCTTTCTTTTACAAAATGCAGAGTAAGACTGAGTAAGAGGATTTGATGGTACTGATTTACTGGCAGGGAGAGACACAAGTATGCACCAGTAGAAACATCTATTTTCATAGCTATTCTGATAGACAAGACTCAGTTTTAACAATGTTGGCCCAGGCCTCCACCAGTTTTGGTTTGTCCCATGTCATATTCAGCTACCTGTCAGAGTGGCAGGCAGTGTTATCATTATCAAAAGAAAGAAAAACCAGCCAAGGATTCAAACAGAAAGATGTGATCTGCCATAATAAGAAAACAATTCATTTTTTTCTTCTGGCTTTTCCCAAAAATGTGAGAGCTATGCTGTCTCCAAACAAAGATAAATGAGACTCAAATCTGCACTACGTTAGCAGAAACCACCTGCAGTTAATTACAACTAGATAATGAAATGACTTGTCTTTTCATCCAAATCTTCTGTCTTCGAGGCCCACGTCTGTTCCAAACCACACAAAAGAAGGGATTCAGCTCTGATTTATTCTGTGATAGGCGATGGATGGCACTCACACTCTTCCACTCCTCATTCCTCCTGTGCGCTCCTATTGCCTTACCTTCATGGTTTAATGAATTTGAGAGGGGGTGAACTGCATGACTTAATTATAATGTTTCCCCCAGCAAATAATGTTAGGGCTCAGGTATCTGTTTCTACTGCAGTGGTTTTCACTCTTCAAAGGCTCCTTTCCTGCAGGAAATATGATTTTTTAACCAAGGCAAAGAATACACTTCTTCCCTTGACCACTAGCGTCAGCATTAGATGCACATTAAAGTTTGATAGGAGGCCAGAAGACATATTTTCTCTGATATCAAACTGGTCCTTGGAGATTTTCCCTTTCAGACAAATCTACTATTCTGACTCACATTAGAGATGAGAGACAACACAAAGAGTGGTCTTAGAGAACATTTGAAAATGAAACCTCTTTTAGGGTGGCAGAAACCTTTGGGGTATTTTATCTGTTGTACCTTGGCTTGGTGGTAATTTTTGTATGTGCACACTGGACCTGATAGCTGGATTACTTGCCAGAAGCGTGTCTCCCAAACAAAGCAAAGTATATCACATCAATTATACACTATCTCTTAATGGTTTCTAAGCAGTGACTTCATCAGGGCTCTGACATACAGTTAGTGGTTCGTGCAGACTAAATAACATTATGCAGAACTTCCTTTGTGCTAAAGGCTGTTTTTCATGTTGAGGAGGAATCCAAGGCTTATCCCAGACTAGGTCCCTTTGATTAAACACAATGTAATTCTATTTTTCCGCTGCAGGCCAACAATAATCACCATATCTATCAGTTCAACCACATAGCTGTCAAATTTAGATGCTGCGTTTACTTTTCTAAAGCCATTATCAACCAGATTTGTTCACCTAATTTCAGTGTAGTTACAAGACAGGGCTATACTATGGACTTCTTCTGCTTCTGTCACATCTAATTTGATCATTTTCTGCTGAGTTAAAGTCTAAACTGCTGAACTTTTGAGAATTCAGAATACCATTTCACTCTTTCATTTACATCTAATCTCTGAAACACAAGCGTTTGTGAACAGACTTGTTCTCTGACTGATTCACTCTGTTTCTGCTGTAACAGAGGCGGAAAAAAAAATATGAGGCAGTGTCTTCCAGACAACAGTGTGAAAGCTGTGACCATATGCAAAGAGCCAAAACAGACAAAAAGCTGAAGAAGGAATCCAAATGTTATCATATCACATAAGTATTTAAATATATTGGTTTTATTTGTAGTCAAGCCCTTCCCTGTCACTGGGTGCGTCCCCACAGCCCAAGGTAGATAGGGGCCAGGAAGTTTTCTTGGGGGGCATAGCACTCTGCAGAAGAGCCCTGCTGCCAAGAAGACTTTCTTTATTTTGTTGTTTAAGTGTTGTTTAACTGTATTCTGTTAATGTGCCCGAAAGTCTGGAGCTGGCTTTCACCCAGCCATGTAGCCATAGGCTTTGTTCCTTTAAATTCTCCAAAGCTCTTTTCTCCCTGTTTTTCATTATTTGTCCCCTTGCTCCTACACCCCTTTTGCTGCAGTTTCCTGGCCAGCCCATCAGTGAACAGCAACAAGATCGTGGTATGACTCCAGGGCCCCTGCTCTGCTCAGGCACTGCAACCACAATAAAGGGAGGTAGCCCAGCATCCCCATAGCACATGCTGGTAACCCACTGCTCCTGCTTGAGGCACAGGGAGACAGACAAGTTCCAGCCACCTCTCATGGGGTCACCAGTGCTGTAGGAGAGGGTAGGGAGAGGTAATAGCAATGGGTTTGACAGGAGATTTTGAAGAGACTGAGGGTCAGCATGAGGAACTGCATTTGGCCATAGAGGAAGAATTAAAAATGAAAAGACGTGTGAGCTGTGCAGAGAAGTATGCCAGGAAAATTGTCTAAGCATCAGCCTCGAGTGGACATAGAACTCAGCAATCTTCACAGCTTGATGAATGTCTGCCATTTTGACAGGAAATGCCAAATGCCTTGAATTAATTATGTCTCTAACGTTTTCCTGCTGAAGAGAGTGTTTTGGCCCATTTGAAATAATGAAGCTTAGACAAACAAGAACTGAAAAGGCTAAAGTCATTGTCGTTAATCCATCTTTGATGAAATTAATGAATGATGAATTAATTTCTCCTCCTTCTGCCCCCTGCCCGCTGCCCCAATTTACTTCTACAGAACAGAATCCATAATTCAAAGGATTTTGCTGTAGCCTCTCCACATAAAAGCCTCAATGAATGTAAGAAATATGAATTCAACAGCAATAATCAATAGATGTGAAGTGGTAAATTTAAAGTGCCTTAGAAAGCTGCACCAGATAAGCAAGCAAGGCTGCTGCTGGGGAAGTGCTGTCAAAGTGGTATCCCAGAGGGATGAGAAAATTATTGTGATAATCCCAAACTGGCCTCTAAGGGGCAGTAACGTTGGAGCAAATTAGAGCGATCAAATAGAAAATTAAAAAGCACATAAATTTTTAAGCAGAGAGAGGCTTATATGGGAAGACCATGAAAGGTTAGAAAAAGCATGGAAGAAAACCAGTAGCAAAATCCCAAAGTTCGCTGCCATTCGGATCCACTGGAAAAGCAGACATTCACCACAAACTATTGTCCTCAGGTTCCCTGAAGGGAAAGAATATCTAGATTAGGCACACTTCATGAAGGAACTACCACATGGACCTTCCAAAAAAATGCTGATATTGTCTTTAAAGGCAGAACTTCCAATGCAAACAGTGAGCACTGGCCCCAGTATGGGGATTGTCTCTTATAGACCGCAGAGAGAAAATAACATCACTGAAATCCTTAACTCTTATTCAACAAAACTGAGCTTAGCTGTGCAGAGTGATCAGTAAAAATTCAAAGGATTCAGAATTTTGGTGAGAGAATGAACTAATGCCAAGTCCACTAAAAGATACTACTCCCTCCCTAATTACAGTTGATTTATATAAGCAAGTTGTTTCATCTGGGACAAAGCACCTGCCACAAAGCTACTGGGCAGACCAGAAGAGTTTTAAAGGATCGCCCTTTTGAAAATGATCTTTATCCAGATATAACAGAACATTTAAACAGAATAAATCAGGTCTTCTCCTGAAGTGATTACTTGGAGCACAAATTTTGGCTGTGTTACTGATAGCTGCATTTTCACTTTTTTATTCTTTTGCAGAATCCTTTTCAAAGTTTGGCTTGAAATGAGTTTGTGATTTAAAAGAGCCTGTGTACATAAGTACATGCACATATACAGAATATTTTGTATTTAACAGCTATTTGCACTGATCCACAAATTCCAGAGGAAGACAGCTCTTCGTTCAAGTATCATCCATATTCCCATACTCAAATTTCTTTGCAAGCTTCCAGGCAATATTCATTTTTCCAGCAGAGGGGAAAAGTGATACAGAATAAATGATCAATGAGGAAATCTCCCTTTCTTTTGTCTGTCCCCAAATTCACAGGAGAATCTGAGGAAATTGTACCCACACTCGGACCTTGGGACCTGTTGGGGCAACTTGGCTCTGTCCCAGTGAATATACATGGATTTCTTTCTTCTGGGAGCAAGGCGCACACCTGAATTTCTCCTTGAGGCAGAGTCACGGCAGGCCCAGACTCCCAGGAATGCCACATTGCTTCTCAGTTCCCTGCTTTAAATGCAATTGTATGTTATAGCAGAGTACCTCAGTTCCCATCTGGAGAGTGACAGCAAGTCTGCTTGATTTTCCTGCTGGAGGAATAGCAGTTGTAAGATTTTAAGGTACTACAGGAGAAGGAAACTAGGGTGATGTCTGGCTGTGCTGAAAATTACCTTGTGATATAGGAAAGCTGCCTGTGACATTTCCCAGAGAAGCTAACTTGAAACGTGCTTCTGAAAGAGGTTTTCAGCACACAAACTGGCATTCGGGCAAAGCCCAGCTTTACCCAGGAGACTCTCTGTCCCCATTCTATTGAAACAGTAGGTAGGTTTTTCAAAACTTATATTGTATAATCACAGACATATGTTTAAACATGCCCAGTGTGTTTATTCATCTGTATCCACTTGTCTAACATTTCTGTACAGATGTCACCAGCTAGGCAACCACTGGGCATATGTTTGTGCTGGTGCTTGACTTACAAATACTGATCAGCTAATTGCACAAGTCAGGAGCACACGAAGACATGGCCACAGTGTGAATTTCATTTTAATATCTGACTAGGATGCTAATGTTCAGTAATTAAGGCCAGTGTTCAGACAAAATGTTATTCAGTACAGATACTTACTTTTAGGTTGTTTCCTAGAACTAAGCATAGAGTCAGGGAAGGGAGGGAAAAAGTCCAAAGGCAAAAAAAAAAAGTCCAAATGGTTCCTTTATCCACAGGAAACAAAACTGTCCATAATCTTGGGGTACTGAATAGTTATTCATAAAATCAGCAAAGAAATAGCTAGTAATAATGATCTGTAGGAAAATCATTAGAGTTCAGTTCTAATGTTCTTAATGTAAACATGCTGATTTCTAGAGTTCAGAGCATCCTTTGTGGATAATGACATCCATGCACTCTCTTAGGCTTTGTTTTGCAATTAGGAGATTTGTACTTCTCCTACTTTGGAAAAAGAAAGCTGAGACTTTTCAGAAACTGAGCATTGACAAGGTGTATTAATTATAGTAGTGAGTCTCTCAGTCCACTGCCAAAGGCCATCAGAGTGGGTAAAATACTCCAAAAGTATAAAATACCATTTTCTGCAGCCAGTCACTGCTCTTTCATCTTAAATCTCCAAGATTCTTTAACTTTTGGGATGTATTACTTTCACAAAAAATAGGAATAGAGTTGCTTACTCAACTTCTCAGAAAATGAAATGTGTGTATGGAGACAATCTTTCCCCAAGACCTTCCTGCAAAATATCCTTCAGATTACTTTTTCCTGTAGTATTTCTAAGTTACTGCAAATGAAGCAGCCTGTCAATTACAATTACTGAGAGAGATGGCCAGTAGGTCGCTGTTCCCAGATATCGCAAACATGTCAACTTTCATTATTATATCTTACTATCATCCCTTCTTCAATTGCTATTTGCATTCTGCCACACACTGGCTGGTTGCTTTTTGGGTGAAACTGCTAGTTATTGAGTAGGATTGATTTATATCTAGGAATGAAAATGCATTCTTGAAAGCAGTAAGGTGACTGGTAAAAGCTATGGTTTGGGTTAAAGCATAATTGACTGTCTAAGCTGCACTTAGACTTGTTGTCTCTTGTTTCCCAAACCCTTGATCTCTCCTGTCCCTCCAAGCTCTCCTACAATTTCTGGATCCTGTGCCAAAACCTGACATTGCATTACTGTGCTCTTACAAACTGGCACAGAAAGCAGAAGTACTTTGGCCCTTGATTTTGGGCAAGTTTTCCCCAAAAATTTATTTTTTCAGGAAGTGTGAATCCGCGTGCCCAGTGATGACCTCTTATTACAGCTGCCGTGCATCTTAGGGAGAACAGGAGTCAAGAAAGGCAAATTTCTGCCCTTCCTCTCTGTCCTGGAGCTCCCTGGCTTGGAGGTTTGCCAGGATCCACAGCTGGGGTCAAATAGGGAGAGCAACTGAGGTCCAAGGTCAAACTGCAGGGCTAGTGGGAGACGTTCGCTGGGGCCTGGAGGGGAGAGGAGATGGGGAATGTAATGAGCTCAGAGAATGGGGATCTCGACAGAAAAATGCACCGAGGGCAAGGAGATGAATGAACATCAGGTCTCAAAGGACAGAGGAGTTTTCTTTTTTCTGCAGAAGCCAGACCCCATTTCTCTATCAAGCTATACAAACATAAGCTAGAAGAAATAAAGCAAAAAATGCATTTACCAAGTGAAAGCAAATTGAATTAAGTAATACAATGGAAATTAATTCTCCAAAGCCAGCAGCTCTCCTAAAATCACCAGGAGTCAGTTTATCTTTGCTACAAGCCATCATGTGGGAAAAGCTTCCTGTCTGGCTTCTAAAATGTTCAATTATGGAAAAAAAACCACACATCCACTAGGGTTTTGTTGTTTCTGTTGTTTTATACCTGACAAAGCTGCAACAAAGCCCAAGGTCTGCAGTTCCCCATTGGCCAGTCTTTGAGAGAATGCAGGTAAGCTGCTCCTTTCCTACCTCGGGTTGGGAAAAGTGACAAAAGGAGGCTCTGAACTGGGGAGAAAAGCTTCAGATATCTTCTGTGGCAGGAGCAGCAGCAGGCTAGAATGGGTAAGAGCCATTTCTAATAAAAAGTGTGCCAGGAAGGATAATCAGAAATTCTTTGGATTACAGCCAGGCTTTAATTTATAACACAGTTAACAAAGAAACAACTCCACAGGGATGGTCAGATGCGGTCAAGATGGGCTTCTTACAAAGTTAGATCAACATGGCACAGAAAAAGCAACCCCTGGGCCCTGGGGCCGAGGCCATTCCAGGCCACCGCACTCGCTGCAGGGAATCTTTTTGCAGTGGCATTCCGCCATGTGTCAGCCCTTTGTTTCACCACCTTCCAGTAGCCTCCTGCGCTCCTCGGTCACCCTGCCTGGACACCTACCTACAGCAGTGTTTGCCAAAGCGAAGACCAATGGTGGGAATGGCAGCCAGGATGTGGGCAGTAGGATAAAGATGAGCATGGAGACAGGGAAATAGGGTGGGAGCTGAGAGAGGTGCTATGATCAAAAATCAGAGAAACCAAATGAAGGGCACACCCACTGCAAGGCAAAGGTTGAGATATGAGGTAGTATCCCAACATGGGACCATCATTGAGTGAGGCCAGGGACCTGACCAAGAGAAGGCATCAAGACTAGAAGACAAGAGGCAGGAATAGAAATGTGTAAACACAAGACTCAGCAACACACACCAGGCAAGGCATCAGCTTCAGCACCTCTGCCTAATTAGATGGGGTAGCTGCCCACACTTGGGCCATCAGAGTAGGGGTGCTGCTCTGTGGAGTATGTTAGTGCACGCGGTCTCTCAGCTGCCTGCACCTTGATTGCCTGAGGGAGGTGAGAGGGGAGAACTGGACCTTGCCCACGTTTCTGGAAAGCGCATTTACTGCTATGAAATATAGTTGCTCTTCTGAACAACAGTATACTCCCTCATTTGCTACAAGGCAAGATGTGTAAACCCCAGCCATAAGAAGAAACAAGCTTAGCATCGCTCCCTGCTTAGCTTTGACCTAATAGTGAAAAAAGGGGAATTCTCAAAAAAGAAACTTTGAAGACTCTTTTTTTTCCACTTCTGCCCCCATATGGAGCAGTTCTGTGTGTGCTGGGCAGTTGCAAGCATGCCCTCCATTTGCACAGCTGTGAGCCCTGCAGTTTTGTGCTCCCACAGAAAGATCCATTTGCCTCACACACACAAACAAACAACACACCTTTGGCATGTTATTAAGGAAGAAAGGCACTTCTGTTTGGTATAAAAAAGTGAGTCAGGTTTCTTTACTACTTTCTTCTTATGCAATTGGACATCAGAAAGGCTGACAAAAATAATTTTCCAGCAAAGGAATCCCAGTTTCTCCAATTATTATGCAGTTATTTTCTTACAGGCAATGTCTCCCATGCTAACAATTTTCCTTCTGTGTCCCCAGCTGCTGCCTGCAGACCACACCTCCCTTCTTCGTGTTTTGCAATAAGCCAGTCCCAGGAGGTGGCTCAGGCATGACCATAAGCTCAGTTGATATCCGAGCCGTGTTACTGAAAGCTGCTCCAGAAAGAGGAGGAGCAGAAGAGCAGATCCTCTGAGCCCTTATGTAACAAGGGAAATTACACATTCTGCACTCCTAAAAGCACATGGGAGACGAGACTCTCAGATGTGTCAAAACAACCAATCTAGCCATCAATCCTTTCCTTCAAGGTTCATACAACAGCTTGTTTGCCATGCGTCCCTAAAGTGTGACTCTCCTGACATTATAAAACCAACTGAGATAAAATACTGGAAAACCAGACAAAATGTTACAGGCAAAAACATCCGTCCCCTTTCCTTATTTTTGCAAAGCAAGTATGGTTTATGAATATGGATGTTTTGCAGTGCTACAGGGCAAGCTGCAGTTCACCCTCTGCACTAGGCAGCTGGAGCTTCTGGACTGCTTTCCTTGCAAGAGTGAGGTAACACAATATGAAGGGCAAAAAAGTGGCTGAGTAAGAAGATACTCTGAATTTGGAATTAAATGAAACCTCAGACAAAACCAGACACCTCCTGAATCATTCACTCTTGCCTTTTTGGCCAAGAAGATCAGTGCAAAGCCAGCCCCTTGTTTGGCTTCACCATGTCCTTTTGTACCGCCCATCTGCGCAAGACCAGCTCTGCCGCTCAGTGTGAGGAGAGAAGGTCACAACCCTGCCTCGCCTGATTCTCCACCTCCTGCAAAGGTCCTGGTGTTGCTCTCGGCTGAGGCCTTCCAGAGGGCTGTTAGTGTGCTCAGACTTTTTTCTTGAGCACAGAAACTCATTGTGTCCTCTTTCTCTTGTGCAGTGCTGCTCTACTGTATCTGAGCTGGGCTGGCTCCATGGAGAGTCCCTTCTCCCTATACACATCATACACATTTTACCAAATTTCTGTGCACTGATACCTCCTTTCCTTTGATATATTGAGCTTTGTCAAAACGTCAAATGTCAAAAAGCAGAGCCTCCTGAACTTTAACAAGTCACATGCACAAATTTTGGCAGAGAAGAGAAAATCAAAACAGCAAAAGACCTGGCCCTCTTGAATGGAGAGAGCACCATACTTGAGCTTTTTCCTTTGGAAAAGGGATGTCATTGTCAATGAAGCCTTACCAGGTGGTGAAGGATTGGATATTTAGCAAAACCAGCCACAGCAGAGTCCTGCTGGTCCCATTTCTTTGCTTGCACCCCAGGACACTGGGCAAATCACCTTGGTGTACCATCCTGCAGGAAAGGACACCCCAAAACAGCAGCGGGCTCTGCTATGGGGTTAGCTGACACATACGAGGGCTAGCACCAGGTTTATATGGAGAACACATGCAGGAAACAGAGCAGCCCTCAGACTGCAGATGAAAACAGGGGTCATTTTCAACACAATGCAGAGAAGCACGACAAATCACTAAGTGGTTTTATGGGCTTGTGTGCTTTGTTGTGACATTTTTTCTAACCTACTGTCTTCGGATGTTGGCAGCAGGTGACAAGCTTACTAGTGAGTTATAAAGAGACAACTGCATGGGTACCGCTGCCCTGTGTAAAGCTAACCTCTTGCTCATCTTTAAAGTGAAACGACAAGGGAGATCAGATTTGGGGACAGAAAGCTCCAGGGAGGAAGGGCCAATATAAGAAACAAGAAATGGCAGTGGCTCAGTAGAGGACACTAACAATTTGGACTGTTTTCCTTTGAAAGCAGTGAAATGAAGGATAGGAGTGATGACAAACAGAGATAAGAAGAACCTATCAACATTCCTTGTAAAGCATATGGCCCTGTAAATGAGAGTTCACCCCCTGATAGCATCCATTATTGTACATTCTAGATGGTGTGGGACTTTTCAGCAGATGCCGTTGAATCTGCATTACCCGCCCTGTGTTTTATTATGTGGATTACAGCCTTCAAAGTTGTGAGCTGGCTTTCTTTAGATTTGGGAAAGAAAAAAAAAAGTTCGTCTGAGCTGGTTTTGAGCTGACTTACAACCAGTGTGACCCCCCACTAAGCACTTCAGCTGGAGCATCCTGCCATTTATTTACTTTTGCATTTCTCCTTAAATTGTTTAAGATCAAACAAGCATGGAAAAACTGGAAAAGCACCACATTGGAAACCAACATCACAATACTTTGAAACCCGGGTAACACTTTCAGAAAATTCCCGCGCCGTTAGCTGTGGTTTGCAGAAAAATACGCAGCACAGCAAAGTCTGGCAGGGGCTGGGGGTCTTCATCCTGCAGAGCCCTTTTCCCATACTTTTCTGTCTGTTGACATTGAGTTCAAAGCCAGGCTGGGAGACCTGTTTTGTCAGATGGGGTTGGTGCCTGCTCGGAGAGGTGGTAGCTAACTGGCGTGTTGGCCCCATGCACAGCATCACCCAGCGCTCTGGAAAGAGACAGTGCAGCCTTGTACTCCTTATTTATTTACACAGCAACTCATGGAGATTTAAATGAAAAAAGAAAGCACAATGCCACCAAAACTATTCTGGTGCCAACAGAGACTGAGTAGTTAAGCCTGATGGATTCTGGATTTCTGTGTGAAGGTCAGCTAAACAAGCTTCTTTTTTTCCTTTTTTAAATAGGCATTTGTTCTAGGTTTGTTATTATTTTTTACTTGATTTATCAGCAAGCTACCAGAGTGTTAAAGCCTATGCAAAACAGTAGCCAGCGGTCTGGCAAAGCCACCTTCAATGTGCTAGGTGTCACTTTCAAAACAAATATGGTATCTCTTGAAGTAAAAGTGAATTTCGTGGCAGAAAGCCACCCTTTCCCAGCCATCCCTTGCCTTTCCCAGGAGGCACCAATTAGGGTTCGGAGCAGCCGTGCCCTGCTGGGGCTGGCCGAGATTTATTCACACACTTACCCAGAGAGAAGGTAAGGGATGGGGAGGGGAGAAAAGGGGTCCAGTGAGGATGCCTATGTCCCCTAACCACCTCAGGGATAACTGGCAGAAGCACTGGCAATCACCAAGGGAAGGGAAACACATCCCAATTCAGATGAAGTTTTGCTTCTTCCTTGAAGGACCTATCATGTTAAAAACACCAGGCTGTTTTCTATTTTTTTTTTTTTGTCTGTAATGTATCTCCATTATGTTATGGCCCACCTAAGAAACACAACGAATTTGTGCAGCCTTAATTAGAAAAGATCAAATAAAATGTTTCTAATGAGTTTTCAAAACAAGCATATCAAGAAATTTCCACTGTTTTCATTGCAAGGCTGAAGTGTTTTCTTTTCCAGGAAAGACCTGCTTTTTGCTACCTTTGCATACTCCATGTTTACTAAAGTAAGAATTTTTCTCTTAACATACACACAGGTTCCCAAGTTGTACTCAACTGTCTTCCATCAGTAGAAGACCCTGCATAACACTTAAAACCAATGTAACAGAACTCACTAAGTGATTTGAAAACACTGCAGAAGTACCATCCTAAATATGTGGATTATGTGATGAAAACACTGAATGAAATATAGAATATGCAGAAGAAAATACATCATGCCTGGTCTTATTGAAGTAACAAGAAATCTGAAATTGCTGAAGTAGTCTTTTCAAGTAAGGCAAAGAAATTAGCTTTTCATTGAATCATCAGATTTTTGTTTAAGTGAAATGTTTCTTTAAGAAAAGCAAGAAACCAAGCTGGGTGGAAGATCTGTTTTCTCTCTTTAATTAATCCCTGTCTCAGATTTGAAGACCTTTCTGCCCACTGTTTTAAAGCAACATCATTTATCTTGAGTAGTAGGGATCCATTTAATGGTGTTCACAGTCATTCAGCTTTCTGCAAAGTCAGTATCCCCACCCCTGATAAGACTGGCAGATTTCAGACCAAGCTATAGCTGTAAAATGTTTCCACAAACACCAGTTGGGCCTTGAGTGAAAAGAATTCAAGGGAAATCTGTAGGAATCTTTGGGTAGGACTGCATGGAGCTTAAGGAAAAAATTGAGGCAGATTTATACACTGCTTGCTTTCTGTCTTCTTGCAGGACAGAAGTTACAAGGCTGTCACAAGGCTGCAATTGCTTTGTCACATCAGATGAATTGTTGATGAAAAGCACTTGGCTACTTCTAAGGCATAAGAGTGATTTTATGCAAAGCTTTCAGATCCCAGCTTTTAAGAAAATTATCTACTTATTTCAGTAGGAAAAAAAAAAGTTAACTAAAGTTAACTAAGGTCATAAAACTGGTGATGCAGTTAATCAGGACATTAAATCTATGGCGAGAATGTAATTCATAAAAGAAAACATATTCCAAACAGTGAATATTTACAGTTTAAAAGTAACATTGTTTCATTAACTGTCCTCTTAGTATAGTCATTTTCCCATTAAATGCAAGCTTCTGATTGGAAAACTGAGCACATAAATGCAGTAACTTGACTTTACGAGGTATGGCACAAATTAAGTGGAGCCTTTAACACTGAACCTGCAACTCCTATTACAGTTGTGCCCAGAGAGCCATATTTCATATACACAAGATTGTTAGAGCTACCTTGAAAAAGTGATACTTCACAAATGGTTTTTTTTCTAGCTTTGCACCGTAATTACCCATTAGAAATAGATGCAGCTCAATAGTTCCTGTTAAAACATCTTTTCCTTGGACTTCTATCACAACTAGATTTAGCCCAGCCAATCTGATTCTGAAAGTGAGGGTTAAAGAGATTTTTATTTTTACTCTATTTAATGCAGTTTTACTGGTAATGAAAGCTGATGAGAAAAATACAACCAAAACCACGATTTTTTTTAATATTTTATACATACCATGAAAGATTTATCTCCCACTGTGTTTTTAAGGATTTATTTCAGAAGTAATATTTTAGTACTTTATCAAAAACAGTTGGATGAGGGGTTTTTTTCAGCTGGGTGTTGAATGCCAATGCTTGCGACTCATCTTTTTCCAAACATTTGAATTTAAGTGACATAAAGCAGAATCCTCCAGATAAACCCTCAATCCAATGTAATTTAATGCCAGTTTCACTCTGGTTTTAAACTGGTCCTCTTACATTGCAGCAAACTGGACAAAACATATAACGGACAAGAGAGGGAGCTCTTTTGCTGCATCTTCTCCGAAAAAGTGCACTTGGTTTCCTTAAAATTCAGGGCTGTTTCCAGGATTTCATAACACAGGAAACAAAAGTTATGTGTTCTGCAGAAGATGAGATATTGAGCAACGCTGTTACCAAAAAAACAAAACAAAAGCAAGCAAACAAGCTCCATTTGTCTTCTCTTCCAAATAAGTGGTGACTCTTTAAAAGTCACCTTTTCATACTGAGCTGGAGGTCTTTCCTCTGCTCTTCCTAAAGTGTGGAGACTGGCAAAAAAAAAAAAAAAAATTTTAAAAAAAAAAAAATTAAAAAAAATCTTCTATCAGCTTTTCTTACAAAAAATTAAGAAACATACAGGGCTTTGCCTTCCCCTGCTCACCCCTAGATTGCCCCGCTAAAAGGTAAACAGTTTCTGCTCCATCATATTATTGCTTGACTGCATTCCCCAAGCTTTACCTTTCCCTGGGCTCAGAGCAGTGGGTACATTACAACAATAAAGAACAAATTGCAAGAACCAGGCAGCTTGGCCCGCTAAAGTTGTGGTGCTTTAGCAGTTCAGTTGCCTATATGCTCAGATGTTCTATATGCTTCTGTGAGCGAGCCACATCAGCATGTCCCCTTCCCAGACGCCCAGCCAGGACTGAGGCTCAGGCTCCAGCAGCATCCTGGTGGGGACAGGACAAGCTCAGGCAATGCTCAGCATCACTGGCACACCAGACCTTGGTGAGAAAACTTCCGGCAAGCAACTGCCGCTGCCTGACTTTAAGAAGGCACATCACCACCACTGCTACCCAAGAGAGGGCAGCCCTGGAGCAGTGATGCCCCACATTTCCTACTGGGTGCCTCTTCAATTCCGGGAAAAATAATAGTAATTATTAAGAACAGAACAAACTAACGAAGGATGAGCAGTGCTGGTGAGCAAGCAGAGGCATGCTGGGAAGAGTGTGAGGGAGCACACGTTGGGCTTTCCCAAATCCACCCATCGGTTGTTACAGCATCCAACTGCAAACCTGGAGCTGACTCCCTCCTGGCAGCAAGCTTCAGGCTGGATTGCAGCGAGGAAAAGGTCAGGCTCTTGAAGAGACGGATGCGTCATCCTAACCCATCAAAATCGGTTTTTAGCTAACATTCACTACACCCAGCAGGCCATTTGGGCATGAACTTCATGCTAGATTTTAAGCTGAGACATGTTTGTTTAACAGAGACAGACGGCAAATCCCGAGCTCTGAGGGAGGATATGAATTTTAAAAACATAATTCAGATTTCAGGAAAACTGCAGCAATTGCCTCATCCATGTCCGTGCCTACTTAAACGCCCTCCTCCAAAACAACTCCACCCAGAGATGGCTGCTGTCCCAGGAAGTGCTTTACCTCAGCACAACTTGTATTTTGAAGAGGCAGACTGCAAGCTGTATTCATACTCCTGTTTTGCTTCACTTTTTTTCTTCCTTTCCTAAGGGTAGCATTTGGTGAATGTTTGACTAAAAACCAGCAGATACCTATTCCCCAGAAATTAAAAAGATGGCGAGCTACACTGTAAACAAACCAGATCTTTGCTGGACTGAAACATTAGTGATGTTTCTTGTGCGTCTGTGCAGCAGAAGTGGACTGGTGACCGTAATCTACTTTATTTTTCTTCCTGTGACATAAAATAAGGCTCAGACCCCATAAATACTGACCTCTCTCCACTCTCTGACTGGAACTTGGCAGCTCTGTTCCTTGTGGAGTGAAGTCGAAGCCAGGAGATCTCCGAGCAAGGCTTTACTGCTTGTGGTTGCAGGGTTACGCTGTTCAGCTGGGGGCTGCTCAGTGGCCAGTGCCCAGGCATGTTCCTCTGGGGCATCCAAGAGGGATCAAGAGATGGAGCAAGAAAGCAGCACTTAGTTTAGCATTAAATCACCAAGAGTAAGGACCCTTTTGCATTAGGGCTCTTGGAGGGGACGGGGTGTGTGTGGTGTGTGAGAAGATAGAGGTTTCCTCAGATGTAGAGAGACCTAAGGGTGAAGGATTAGAAATAAGGCGCTACAATAAAAGTAAATGTTTTAAGATGGTAGAGGAATTAAGCTGCTGCTTTCACTCAGTCAAGATGCAATGGCTACATTTGCCATGGTCCAGGTTTGCACAGTACTGAGGCCTCAACCCCAGCAATTTTAAGGGGACAATACATGTAGATGTATTTATGAAATGCTATTTGGACATAACAGCGTGTGGGAGCATCCAAGACGCACAGATCCAGAAGGCAATCCTCTCCCTATGAGTAGGTTTAGGCAAGATAGAAGAAGAAAAATCCAGAAGCCCGGCAAAACCAAAATGTGTGTACAGAGAGGTGAGCCGAAACCAAACAACCAAGGATCGCAAGCACTGATACAAAGGATATGTACCTCATCACAGCTATTCCCAAAGAGAGATTTTTCCTGTTCCTATTTGAGGTCAGGACATGTACAAAAAACAAACCAACATATGTAACCGATTACAACAAACACAAGGGAAGGGTGTGGGCAGCTACTAAAAGCCAAGAAGTGTAGGATGTCACAAGCGAACATACAGCCTGGTGGACCCACAGCACTTATCCAAGCAGAGGTAAAACCATTCCTGCGCAGAGACAACGGTACTCTTGGACCATTTCTTAGTCAGAGGATTTGGCACCACATGAAACGTAAGTGAAGTTCCTGCTCCCGCAGGCTGAACTGTTAAGTCTTGTGACATGTTTAGGAGGTCAATACAATAGAGCACAGATTGGTTATTTATCCAGAACTCCGTGACGAGCATGGAGCAAAGCTAAATGCAGAACTGAAGCCAATAAAATACTTGAGTAACTGCAAATTTGGCCCAACTGACTTTGTTATGCAGATTTTAATCACAGTAGTGCAAAATCGTTCCGCTCAGACCCGAACACTTTACAGCACTGTCCTGGGGATGGGGTGAAGCAGGAGATGACAGGCATTTCAGGCTGAGGACATGTCTGAACTCTGCATCCCTAGCCAAACACTTTAAGCATTAGGTCTGTATGTAATGATTATCATCTCCTCCTCAGACTGTGTTTGCAAAGACAAACAGCTAGGTGCACGGGATCCATACACTGAACACCTAAAGGGAACTTTGTATTCCTGCCTCTTCTGGCAAGTTCCACCCTTCACTACTTTTTGCCACTTCTTACTCTCCATCTGCTATATTTTAACATATGCTGTTATTCTCCACCACAGGGACAAGGCCTGAGGAATGTCAACGAGGCTGTACCCCAAAAGTATGTAGGCTGGTAACGAACACATTATCCTTCCTATATACCATTGGCCAGTGCAAGGGAAGGCAGGTGAAAGAACAGGGCTTCTTCCATGTCCTTCTTGGACTGCTGCTCTACAGAAGGGATCGTCTCCCACAGCCATGAAAGGGGTAGAGGGACATGAAGAAGAGGAGCCTCAATCCTATCTCTTCCTGGCTGCATAGCTCCTGCTCAGTACATTATTCAAGATGTCCAGGATCTGTAGGTGATTTATTTCCAATTATTTCCATTAATGCTGAACTAAAGTCTGGTGTCCTGCAGACTTGTATTTTGTGACTGGTTAAGGCTTGTTTAGCTCTCACATTCTTTGCAAGTTCTCTCTGCTGCATAGATTTTCTGATACCTAACAATGTAATGCTGCAGTCAGGAAAAATGGCTCTTTTCCTTTTCCGCTCACCTACTTCGGTGAAACTTCAGGAATATGGTTATCTTTGAGACCCTCCCTGTCTGTCAGATGTGGTTGGAGATGGCTGAACGGTCAAAAACACAGAGAGGCAGAGACTTGGACAGGCAGAAACTACTCTGTGCCTGCCTGAAGAGACTAAAAGTGTGTGGCATGTCTCTGGAAAAAAAAAAATTCATAAAAACCGCTTCTCCCATCTCTGTTTCTCTCTCTCTCTCTGTCTTCATGATCAGCTGCAATAAAGGCACTCACTATTGTCCATGAGCTTTCTCATAATCAGGTTTCTGTCTCTGGAAGGCATCACTTTTCCACAGAGCACTGGATGAAATCCAAAGCACAAATTATGAGATCCATATGAGGGAAGCAGATGTTTCTAGGCAATGTTTATGGGGAACAGCAAGTCTTTGGGGAGACATTGAATTACATTTTCTTTAAAGCAAAGACTTAAACTGTACAATAAATATCCAAAATAAAAAGCGTAAGAATATAGAGATAGAGACAAATGTGTATGTATCTTTGTTAAAAAAGCTTAAAGCACTTACATAGAACATGTGCATTTTAGTAACTCAATACATGGGCAAGAGGTGTGAAGTTCAGGAAGCTCATCTGACCAGTGAGGTTGCAGTGGGAAGCATAGCATCTTCAGCCATCCTGGAGCTGCACATGGCTGTCCCAAGGCCCCAGACAGTGCTGACCATGCAGGCCTTACCACTCAACCCCTGCAATCACTGACCTTACACCAGCGATTCCAAGGCCAAAAAGAAAGAAATGTCTTATGAGTGAAGCAGCTTGTTCCCATTTCAGAGAAAGATGCTCTCTTTGCAGCACTGGTTTGGTGGAGTCACAAGCTACCTCTCAGACAGCCTCTGAAAAAGTGTCAGGCAGGGTATCTCCTGAACTCTATCAAGATGGCTTTTTTTCTTACAGTGCAATGTCTGAGGCTAGGAACTGAGCCAAGTGAGGGAAACTCAGCTCCTCTGACTGTTTTGTAGTTCCCATTATTCTTCTCATTGTTTAAAATCAAACTGTACATCAGCATTTTTTGCCAGGGAAGAAATTAACTACATGGGAGGAACATTCAGCTCCTGAAGCACAGTCGACATTTGCCAGCTGAGAAGCAGATAGCTGGCACCCATTTGCACAGTAGCCCTGCACTCTTGTTTGAGAGGTCATTTTGGCTCAAGAAGCCATTTCTGCCTTGGAGAGCTTATTCTTGTACATAGATACTGGGCCCACACTTCAAATTATGTATTCATCATTCTCCACTCAGAAAGATCATGTGAAGCACTGGCAAAGCTTAGTGGAAGCAAAGCCTTTGATGCACTGCACTCAAGTCTTCATTTTCTGTGCTATTAACTGATGCTACTGTACTGGCCCCAGTCTCTTCCTAAGCCTTCTCAAAATAAATAGATGTCATCGCATACTTGGTTAACCTTACAACCGACAGAGAAGAAATCATTCAGAAATAATCAACTACATTATCCAGAAGAGCAGAGGCTTTTCTGCTCCACATAATGGAAAATATCTGTGTAATATGGATATTAGAGAGGGGCTCAAACTGTCAGGTGACTCCACAGGGCACTATCTAGTCCAGCCAGCCTCATGAGCCCAAATGCAGGGTTGGTCATGCTGGACACGGGCTGACCCCTTGCACAACTACTTCAATGTCTCACCAGCATTTTCAGCCGTGAGACAGAGATGTGATAGTGCCTGGGGCTGGCTCAGAGGCAACCGTGTCCAAACAATGTACAGCATAGTGAACCTGCAGCCTGGATAAAATGCTCAGAGAGATGTCATTGCTGACTGTTTCTTAAAAAAAGTGAAGGGATGACAGATCTTCAAAGTAGTGTGTTTTTCAGAGACAACGTGCTTATTTTAGCAATTAGTGTGCGCCAAAATTTTTCACAGCTGTTATACGATAGCGCAGAAGTGCTTATGGCATCTCAGTTAGAAGGCTGGTTAATAGGTCAGTGTGGCAGGTAACATATTACACATCAATGAATCAAGACAGACAAAATCAGGCAAAATCTTCATCAGAAATTATTCTGAGTCCAAACTCAACATAGGGACTTTCAGAAACTGCGAGAAATCCTTCATAGAATTAGTACTTGTATCTTCTATAAGCCCAGCTCAGAAGTCATGTTGCCAGATATCTGGAATGAAGTGGGATCCTTCTTGACCAACATTTCTAACGTTATTTCTTGCTATTTCTTAAAATTGATCTAATATGTGGTCTTCCTACTCAAATTAAGGAGAACTGCACCTAGGTCTATTGAAGCCTAGCCAGTGAAATATTCTGATGACTCTCCAGGGTCACTACATTCTTCACAAGCACATTTTTACACAACTGTTGCTTGAGACTCAACTGATACAGGTAGTAATTGCTATGTTGGACAGAGAGCTGTAAATGAAAGGGGAACATACACAGCAAGGGAAGTCAAAATGTTTTGTAACGTACTATTTCACTGTACAAAGCTGTTCAGTATCAAATGCTGGAAGCATTTTCAAAAGAGTATACGGATTCTGCTGATCTCTTTGACAAACAGTTTCTGAAACAGGAAGATGTATAACACTTATGGGAAACCCACTACCTTTCCACACTTGCCTTCTTCACCCACCACTGCTCCATCTTCCTTTACACACAGCACTAAGAAGTGATCAGTCTTTTCCCTAGCATTACAAAAGTGGATAATCTTTTCCCTAACATCACCCAAGTCACCTGTTAACCCAAGACTGTGTCTTGTCCCTCTTTACTGGTATACCCTCCTTACCCCTCTGATTCAGCCCTGCCTGGACAGCAGCACTCCTCATGCCTTTCTCCCCTGTTTCATTTCACTATTCTCCAGAGTGCCACCAATCTGCTTTTAAAATTATTCAGAGGGATTTAGCTTCAAATCTCTGGGCCTGGATTCTTTCCCTGGGCACCATCCCAAGGGAGTGCTGTGAAACTTAATTTAGCCATCACACCTGCAAAGCTGCAGCGCGTAGACACTGAGTCCACTAAAACTTCTGGGGTAGGATTACGTTTCATGCTCACACACTTTTCCCTTTGTATTCTTGCAGAAAGCAGCTACTAGGGAAGCTGCTCTAAACCCATGCTATCCCAGTAAATACTGCCTTTCCTAATAAGCATATTTCCTCCAACTGGTGAAGAATGATTATGTAATTAGTGCTTTACATGGTATTTCAGTAAAACCTTTTTTTTTTTTTTTTTGAGAGCATGAATATGTTTAGTTCATGCTTGTTAAGGATTCCCTTTAACCTCAAAAAAAAATCTTTCAATTTTTCATAAATGAAGACTTTTTAGTCCTCTTGGATGCATAGACAGACTTGAAAGTATAAATCAGGACAACTTTCTGAGTCTGCAAAAAGTCAACAAATAATATCAACAAGAGATGGTATCTTTTTCAGAGAGAACTAGAAAAGTATCTAATACTTTTAAACCAGTTTTTAGATGAGCTCACTCTAAGTGGTAGCTTTGGAAACAGTACAAAAATATCAAACATTTTTCCCTTCCTTGGCTCCCCATTATGTTTAGAGAGGGCTTTCAGTGGGGCCCAACAGCAAGAACAAATGGGCAAAGGCAAAGAAAACATTTTCACAAACAAAAGTCCGGTGAACAAATGAACTGCAGAGTAACAACGGAAGAAATGAATATGAGGTGTGGGAAGAAATGTGTTTTTATTGCTGCAGCAGAACTGGAAGCCACAGTGGGAGATGGAGTTAACCAGCTGCCATTCAAAAGTGGGCATCACCCTTTTCTCCAGCCCTCTGGTTCTCAGTAGCAGAATAGTATTTCCACCAGCAGCAAATCCAATCTTTCAACAGGGATTTTCTTTCACACACTGAGGGAAGCCAGAAAGGACATTTGCAAATTCAGCGTGTAGGGGGAGGTATGTCATAGTCCATGCCCAGGATCTACTCCCTAGCACCTCAGAGCACCAAACAGCACTAAAATCTACTTGCAGCTCCAGCTGGCTATCTACTGGCTCCAGCTTTTAGAGAACTGGAAATGATTCCTCATCGTAGAATCACACACACACGCGCGCGCGTGCTGCGCGTGCTACCAAAACGGAGAGCGGCTCGTTTGGATTAGCAGCAGGGAGAGCCAGTAGCCCATTGCTGACAGTCACCCTGGGAGTCTGCTCTGCTCCTGTCTCCCCTGGCATAGGCTGTGAAGGTTTTGTTTTCTGTTCTTGGAGAAAATGACTCCTGCTAGACTGCTGTAAACCTATCCTGCTCAAGGACATCTTGTTTGTGTTAATCCTGTAGATTAAGCACACAGCTTTTCAGTTGTGGCTTTGTGGCTATTGTTACCAGTAAACCACTTACAAGGCTTGTGGGCCAACGCACATTAACTTCAAGGCTATCATTGTGATAGCACGAACGAGGAAGAGCCCCCAAGAATCATGAGAACTGACTCTTATACCAAATACTCTATGATAAAAAAAAAAATAAAAGGTTGGAAGAGAATTGCCTCCTGTGATCTTCTCTGCATTGAAGGATCTGAGCTGTTACTGACAAGAGGAGACACCAAAGCTGAAGCCTGCACGCTTGTGCAAATACAATGGCCCAGCGTACAGTGCAAGGGGAGCTCAGCAAGAGCTGGAGCCTCCAGGGACTCTGAGGTGAGTCTGTTGCTTGGGCTTGAGCCCACCAAGCAGTCCAAGCAGGATGGTCACACTGATAGAGATAGCAACAGTGAGGATTTCAAATAGCATGAGGAGGCACGCTCTTGCACAATCTCCCCTCCTGCATTTGGCTTAGTCACACCAGGGTCTTGGCTAAGTTTGCAAGTGTACATTAAGTCATCACTCAAGCACCAGGCGTTTGCTGGCTTGCTGTTAATTATGAATGGCGTTACCGGTAAAATATTCACAGAAGGTTCCATGTGGGTAGAAAAGCATAAATAACTATGTATTAAGAGATAATTTTATTTTTACAAATATACAGGAAATTAATAACAGCTGGACTTTAAAACACTTCTTTGTATACAGTGTTTTTAATACGAGTTCCATCAATTCCCTGGACTTTACTGTTCAGTGAAGCCTCAGTACCAAAGAACTGGCTTTTAGGTGGTGTTTTCTTGGAATCAAAGATAGCTAAAGCATTCATGCTAACAGCAGGATTTTCACAGGCTTTGCTCGTTTTACTTTTTTTAGACAGTTCATTCACTTTACAAACAGCCTGTGATATTTTCAAAAGAGCAACAAACCATACAGCAGATTTATGCAAGAGCTTGATTCTGCACCTCATGTTTATCCCGTAGCTTAGACTCTTGTTGAGCAAGATTCCAAAGCGCCTCACAAAATAATAAAGCCTGAAGCACTATATTAGCCCAGAACCTCGCATTTACTGGTCTCAGTGGGACCATGAGCACCTTTAACGTATCAGGGGACCCTGCCTGCTGGATGCACCTTCTGTGAACACAGCACAGAAATGTGAAAAAAATCTTCAAGATTTGTATCTGGTACATAGGGGCTTGCCTGCAGTGATGGTGCTGGGGCTTTTGAGTTCCAGCAAGATCGCATTCTGCATTTATAGAGAAGAACTTCCTATATCTGTGTATTTCAAACCAAATAGTCTACTGCAAATATTTCTGGACTCCTTAGACTGGGAAGTTCATGTTTTCCATGCAAATAGAGCCTACTCTCACCCAGAGAGGACTTGATAGTACAACTGCCATTCCAGGATTTTCAAACTGAGATTTGGCCACACTCCAAAAATGTGGGGAAAAAAAAATTTGGATGCCATCAACCCAGGGATGTTTTGGAATGTGCTAATAATTCCCAGCAGAAAGTGGCCAGGTTTGGCTCCTAGTGACTAATGAAGCTGTCATACACCATTCCTTCCTGCTGTTTAATAATGCTTTTGAAAGAGCCCTTTATGGAGATGAATAGTATACTAGTGCTGCAGCTGAGGAACTGGCGTGCTGTCAAAGAAAACAGAGGCCAGTTTACTATGCATGGCACTGTATTTTTCATTATACTTCACAAAGACTTGTTATTAACTGAAAATGAATTCATCATTAGGTGATAGATATTATTTAATAAATACTTCAGTACTGTTTTGAGACTTTATTCCAATAGTCGGATTTCATTATAGCAGCAAAATTACCTCTTACTCTAGATGTTGATACAGCCTTCACTGTTTTTTAGATCCTGAATTTCAGGGGGTTATATCAGACCTACCAGCAAAATTAATTGAGATGGAAATGCAGTTCATTCTTTCCACTTTCTCCTCAGTGACATATATGCATACACGCTGTATATAGCACACAGTTAATAAAGGTGGCAATTCAGCCAACTTGGTGATAAAAGCAACAGAGGCACGACAGCTCCTACATTCAGATCCAGATCCCAGCTTCTACTCTGTGGCTGGAGTGATGTAATTTCAAGTCACACATGTGCTTTTTGTGTCTCAATTGACTTACTGGTCATCTTGGGTAATTGTGAGGCACAGTACTATTACAGCTCTGCAGAACACTCATAGCAAACAGTAGTTTCAGCTTGTAAAAGCTTACTGGATGTTTTTTCCACCCAGGTAGAAGTCCACAAGACTCCTACCTCAATGCTGTGTCCAGGCCTGTCTCAGGTGAGTTCACCTATTTACGAACTCTTGGGGGCCTTCAGCAGCAGTGCTGAGGAGATGTGATACATCTCTACTCCCTTCTAGTCTTGCTGGGAAGCATCTGGGAAAATCAAATGCACTCCATAGCCTTACAAGCAATCTTTACCACATGCATTCAGATGTAAAGCAGGGAGACAAGAGACTGACATATCTTATCAGCTCTCCACACAGAGCTCCATCAACATCAGCCAGAGCCTGAGATGAGTCCAAACAGGTTGCAGTGCATGTGTTTGAACACAGTTGGCTTTCAGAAGCTGTGGCGGGAGATCATAGGCCTTATCTGTGCAGGGAAGTTTAGACGAAATAGTGCGGTTAGCTTTCTTTAGAGCACCTTGGGTTTGCACAAAACCTACTAGAACTGTTTTGAACATTTACCAGTATCAGAGGTGGTATTACATAGATCTAGCTTGTTGTTTCTCTATTCTGTGATAGAGCAAAACACCTCCAACCACTTTAAATCCGTATAACCCATGTAGTTCTGCATTTCAAGTTAACTACTGAGTGATCCAGGGAAGCATCCCATCCTGCACAGACCTTCACTCCACAGTCTTTCTTATAATGCATTCTCTTGTCCTTATCAAAATGTGCAAAGTTGAAGGACTAGAAGTCCCATCATTCTCTTGTGACATACTCTTTTTGTTACTGCCATTTTTAAACTGCTGGCCTAGAGGTCCTAGTGCCAGATACCAGACTGCTACATGTATTTGGATGCACACAGGCAGATAAATTTGGCTCAGCAGTTTCATGCTACTTTTGATGCTGAAACCAGCTAATTGGAGAGGAATAGCAGGAGAGCTGAAATCAGGCAGTTCCTTCTGTGAAACATCTCTCCAGCAACTTCACTCAGTAAAGTGTTATTTCTGGCTTCCATCAACTGGCAAGTGGCAATTTAGATAGAGTGCTTGAAACAACCGGGGCCACCATCCTAAAAAACTGTAGAGCGCTCAGACCAGAACTAACATGTCAAAAAGCCTTCAAAGGCTACACCTTTTCTCCCAAACTCAGATCCTAACAAGCAGGAATCTAAAGCCTGGGATAATGGATGCCTGAACCTGTTAGACAGAAAAGAGGAGGTCTGCATCCTCCTCAGATCCTGCAAGGACCAGTTTTTTATTTGTCTGCTTTTATAAAGTGGCGTTGAATCAAAGCACAGGATCATTTTGCAACTTCCAGCATGTGTTGAAGCCTTCAGGCTTCACAAAAGCCCAGAAACCAGAAAAATACAAATGTTCTTTTGTTTATTGTAAGAAGGCAAAATGCTTTGTGCATTTGGGAAAACATTGATAGAAGTATCATTTTTTTTGGTCAAGAGGGCTTTTGAACAGTTCTGCTGTCTAAAGAATGTCCTTGTAACTGGGTAGTCCACAGGGTGGACTATAAAAACAAATAAGAACCAGTAACCTCAAACACCAATGGCCAGCCAGCTGACTCTAAATATTATCTACCAGCATCCCTGCAACACAGTCCATTAATATCCCAGTTTATATTATAATATGGGTATTCCCCAATAGTGTATAGACAACATCTTGATAAAAACCCTCTGGTTTGTGGAAATCTCCCATCCCATTTGCACAGACCATATCTCTATTTGTTCATGATCCCAGTATATCTTTCTGGCAACCAGAATAGTGTCTTACACGGATAAGTAATATTTGGAAAGAGTCCATAAATTTTCAATTGTCTCTAATGCAGTCAACAGCTGGAAACACGCAGACAAGGCAGTTCAAGAGAGACCACCAGCAAGCGCTGCCCGCCAGAACTGCAGGGTTGTTGATGTAATGATCTCAGCACCCGCAAACTAAACAGGGTGCTGCCAGATAAAGCATCCCCCAGAGGCTTGTGGGCACTGTTAAACACGGCGATTTCCCTAGATAATCATTCTTCCCTTTACACCAGCACCAAGTCACCCAGTGCTATGGCAGATGGCACTGCCATTGCAGGTGCTGTCTTTGGACTGAAGCTTAACCCTTTGATTGCTGGAGGCTGTGACACACTGGTCATTAGGGCACTGGGCTATGTTCTGTTCTGAATTTCAATTTCAACAGTATGATTTGGAAGGGAAAAATTTATGTTAGCAGTATCACAACTGCTCACAGCTTTCATACAATATTCCAATACATGACAGAAAGCTCTATTCTGTAACAAATCTTCACAGTAGATGCAGTCATTTATTTTTATCTCAGTCCTCTCTTACAGCTGTGAGACTCAGCTGATATAAAATTTTTTTTAATTTCATCTGGGGAAAATGCACTGAGGAAACACAGCACTACACATATGTTTTAAAGGGATAGTCTGGAAAACACAATGGCTAAAGGCAAGACAATTGCTTCTAATGAAACTTGGCTGGCATACTTGAAACAAGACCCATGCACTTCAGTGCATGACAGTTTCTTTGGATCTACCCTTTCCATTGGAAGCTTTGCAAACAAGCTAAAATGTGTTCACTATTTCATAAGAGCCACAGAACACTATATCAATAAATTAACAAGAGTATGCAGTCTCGCTGGGTAGTTGGAGAGGATACTAAAAGCCCAAGGTGCACTTTGACCAACACCTATGCATGAATAGCCACAACAAATGTCATGGCTTAACCCCAGCCAGCAACTAAACACTGCTCAGCTGCTTGCTCACTCCTTCCCTGTCCTGGTGGGATGGGGAGGAGAAACAGAAAAAAAGTAAAACTCAAGGGTTGAGATAAGAACAGTTTAATAACTAAACTAAAATAAAATATAACAACAACAAAAATAATAAAATATAATAATGATAATAGTTACAAAAAGGAATACAACAAAAAGAGAGAGAAATAAAGCCCAAGAAAAGACAAGTGATGCACAATGCCGACCGATGCCCAAGCACCAATCCGCCCTCCCCCCACCCCCACCCCGGCCAACTCCCCCAGTTTATACACTGAGCATGACGGTCTATGGTATGGAAGAGCCCTCTGGCTTGTTTGGGTCAGCTGTCCTGGCCATGCTCCCTCCCAGCTTTTTGTGCACCCGCTTGCTGGCAGAGCATGGGAAACTGGAAAGTCCTTCACTTAGGATAAGCACTACTTAGCAACAACTAAAATATCAGTGTGTCATCAACATTATTGTCACACTAAATCAAAAATACAGCACTGCACCAGCTACTAGGAAGAAAATTAACTCTATTCCAGACAAAACCAGGACAAGAAACTAAAAAGCAAAGAAATCCTTATTCTATGTTTCTCAGTCTCAAACTCACTGTCATCACCACTGTCAGCTCCTCTGCTGAGGAGGAACGCCCAAGAAGTCCATCTGAGCTGCTCCCCACTTGTCCTTCAAGGTATTGGAGCCAGTAACAGTAGCATCACATGTTTCACCGAGAGGTCTCCATGAACTTTAAACTGCAAAGGTGAGGACCAGAGATCACCATTTCACACAGGAGCAAGATTGAAGCACAGAGAGGTTTTAGCCCATGTTATTAAGCAGATTTTATACTGACTCAGAATAAGCATGCAAATTTGAGGCACCTAGTATCTCCTTGGCCTCGTTCCATACCGAGACCAAAGTTAAGGCAGCTTCAGGTATATTATTTTCCTAAGTTGTTTTTCAGCTCTTCCAAGAGTTTGACAAAACAAAGTAGAAAACAACTCCCAAAAAAGGGAGTTTCAACTTCACATTTGAGCCATGGGCAGAGTTACAAGCAGAATTCAAAGGCTGTCTGCTGTCCACATGATGGGAGGATATGCCCCAAGCTTCAAAACTTCACTATCCTATCACTGGGCTCTTTGGGAACCAGAGAGCTACTATCAGGCATCTTTCTTAGCCAAAAATAGATTATGTTGCCTTGCAGTCTCTGATCAGACAAGGATACTGTTAGAACGGGTAGCCTGCTGCACTGCTATTAGAAAGATGAAACCTGCCCCCCAGCCCACACCAGACCCACACTGAGTGTATGCAATGGACTGGGACTTCAGGTGGCGTAGACTGGTGTTGCTTCATGGAAGCCAGGAGAGTCACGTTACACCACCCAAGGGTGTAATGATCCATTCATTATAAGGTGATTATACGTACTGCCAGTGTTTAGCAGAGCAGCTATACATGTTTTCTACTAAGAGCATGCTTGTTATTTTTTCCTAGAAGATCATTGCTTTCAACTTTAGACCTTCCTAATCCCCCGACAGACGCTTTAACCACAAGTTTGCTCTCATGCCGCAAGACATACAAGTGACCACCAATTTCAGTTTCATCCCCAGAGTTTACATTATGGGCTGCTAGCCCACATTGGAACGAGTGTCTGACATCAGGATTAAATCAACTTCAAGGACTTCAGTAGCTGGCAAGTCAGCTGCTCTTCTCTTCTATACCAGTTTGTCAGATCTGGCTGAAGTCCCACCCTCTCCCCCTTGTGAATTATATCCTGCCCACAGGTATGATTACAAGGTGTCTATTTTCTAAACCTTGAGCACTAGTTAACTTATGTTGGGAGGAATGAAGTAAAGAAAGTAGAAGTAGTTCTAAACATTTTGCTTCATTTTTTCTTAACTTTCCAGGACAAAATCAAGTCCACGTTAGGGAAAGACAAGTTAATTCCATGTGAAGATAGGCTTCATTTCCAAAGAAGTGAATTGCTTTACTGCTGAATAGCTACAGGGCTAACATCATAGTTTTACTGACTTCAGATACTACACAACTGTAGCTTACAGCGACACTGAATACCATTCTACACATTACACATAGAGAAGAGCAGTAAATTAATAAAAGTGCAAACATCAGAAAAGCTGATCTAAGGATAAACAGTGAGCAACAGTTTATGAGGTAGTTTCCATCCTGATGACCCAAGGGTACTTAAAGCAGTAGTTTATCCATGTGCAGTCCTAAGAAGTCAGTTGTTACACTGCAGCCCTGGAGATGAGCCGGACTTAGATATAACTTTACAAGCCTCTGCGTACAGCCCAGGGGATAATGCAAGCCTAACTCACTTCAGTGCAAAAGAATATAGCTAAATTTAGAGAAGTATATACAGCTAGATAGACTGGGATGTAGAAATATGTTTTGCAGATAATTCGCAATTTCTTCACTTAAAAGACTTTTGTTTGTGTCTGTGGATGAAAACAGATACAGAGACTGCTTTTTTAATGCAAGGATTTACTTGGGAATAAATTTTGTAATCAGGATTAGCTACTTAACATCCATAAACCGAAGGATGGATTCCATGCAACATCAAACCCAGGATGGCTAACTTCAGAGTACTTCACCTTTTGAAACAGCATCTCCTCATAACACTTAACATCTAGACATATCAAAGCATTAAACTGTTCTAATTAGCCTTGAGCACCTCCTATTTCACATGGGTGGTTCAAGAAGAGAAGTTCAAACCAAAATTATAGCAGCTGAGGTATGTCCCAGCACAGAGTGCTCTGTGCCATCGTGGGCATTAAAGTTAACTTCCGTTACGGACAAAAAAGCTGAGCTCTCTCAGGGGTTGCTGAGGGTGTTTAGCATCTCAGAGGAGATACCAAAGACTCCAGCAAGACGCTAAGCCAAATGATATCCAGAAAACTCAACACCTCATAAGACACGCTCTTCATTTCCAATCTCCAGCACAACGAGATGAACGAGGCAGAGATGAAAAGCCAGAATCTGGAAGGGTCTGTTCAACATTGCAGAGTCTTGTGGCAGATAACACTTTGTGGGAAAATTAATCTGTATTGAAATAAACAGCCATTTTTCCATGCAAACACACTGACTCCTTACAATTGTTTCAAACGCAAACTACTGCACGCTGCCTCCTCTGCAGCAGATGATTTGTAAGTTTGTTCCCTATGAATCCATCCTGGTTCTACACAAACAACATCATTAGCTAAGAGCTGTTACTGGAATCAGTTTGGACAACTGCAAGAAACAGGTCTCGGAAAAAGTGAACGTTGTCTGCCATATTATGTCCTTTTTCAGTGGAGCTGACAGGACAGCTGCCTGTTATTACGGCGCACCCCAGGAAATGCTTAGCTGCCAAAGAGCCCAGAGGCAGCAAGGGATTAGCAGACAAACAGAATTCATGCACCTGGGAGTCACGCAGCTAGATGTGCCATCTTCGTAGGATATGATACTTCAATTTCATTTGCAAAGAAACAAAAACAAACAGAATGACTTAATGTCATCGTAATTATGATAAGTATTGGAATAATTTTGCAGTTTTGTGACTAGATTAAGTGGCAGTAGTTTTCATTTAATTGCAGTAATCTGTTGAAGGACTTCTGTAACTGTCACAAATGTAATGCTCTCCATTGCATGTTTAAACTGTTCCCAAATAATGCAGGATCAATACCAGGTTAAGTGACCAGAACTCTGATGGCTCTAGAGATGTACACTGCGGATGGCGCATAGAACTAACTAGATGATTTCATGTGCCCTGTGTAATATGAAACTTTAATTTCCTTCACTGATACCTTTCTAAAAGCAAAGTTTCTGCTAGACAGCCCTTTCCTCCTCCCACCACTGTATTTGTCCTTCACAGGCAAGCTCTCACAAGCTGCTGGAAGAGTTTCTCTGCTCCTGGATCGCTGTGTGCTGGGCTGGTATGATGCCTGATGCTAGCCCCTTGTGCCCCAGCTTGCACAGGAAGGAGGACTGGACAGCAGCCACCTCACAGAGCTGAGCCATGCTCTGGGCAACTCCCTCACCCCATTCCCATGGACACCCACTGCCACCAGTTTCAAGTGGAATCAGGCTTGTAACCCTACCTCCACAAAAGCAACCAGCAGCAATACTGACAACCTAAGGTTTCTTTTCTGTCATCAGGGTTGATGACACACATCCCACCCAGGAGCAATGAAGTTCTAACACAGCTGTTGCACAGCCCACTGAGAAGTAATATACAAGCCTCAGTGTGCACTGGTCACTAGACAGCCCAGGACAGTTCAGTTGGGGACTTTTCCTTCTAGTTATATATGTATTTATCATGCCAAGGTAAAGAAGTTTGTAGAAGACTCACTGGAATATTTAAGAATTCAATAAATTACTTCTGCCTGTATTTTAGGAATGCCTTCTCATCAGGCTTATGGGCAGAAGTAACAAATGCTTCAAGAAGTTTCAGGAATCAAAAGACAGAAATAAGCTCTGAAATCACTAAAGAAGAGCTGTCACACCCTAGAAAATGGGAGCAGAGAATAGCTGGAGAGCACCAAAGTTACCCCAACTGTGGCTGGAGAAAGGATGGCTTTCTAAATGGAGCCACCACCAACCTGTCAAGGTAACAGCTATATCAATACTAAGATTATACATCACAGGAACTCCTGAGAACAAACCTGTAGGAGAAAGCACAGTGCATTTCAACCAAATACAAGCTTTTCCCAACTTCAAGCTTTTCCCAACAATAGCCACCCATGTCTTCAGTCACTGACTTGAAGAAAATCAGAATCATAAAAACAGACTGTGATGCATCTACCTTAACGGTACACAGGGTTGTTCTTCTGAGAACAAGAAGTAGCTGTGCAATCACAGTAAATAGCTCAAGGTTTGGAAATTGAAGTTAACAGACAATGCTCTTTCCTCTGGTTTTCTCTAAGTATTAGTTAGCTGTAAGAAAGTTTTATTGTATTTGCATCATTTCAAACTTACTATTGTTGTCATAAATTAAGAACTGCTGTCTGCTGTTGCTCATTGCACTACTGAAAAGACAGGGTTAGAAATGAAGGTCTGTATTTCCCCATCCTGCCATTTGCTCCCTCCTTACTCCATAATTTGAAAAGATGCCCCATCTGCTCCCACCAGTTTAATTGATAGTTGAAAGAGAAATCTGCCAGAGAACACTGTTCTGGAGTTGCATGGAGCAGCTAACTCAGATGTAACTATCTCCCTGCTACAGGGGTGGGAGACCTCAAGGTCATATGCACATAGCGGGTAACAGCAGTGGAGAGCTGCAGCCCATTAAAAGTACATTCATATCTATTGGTCTTCCCTGCCTGGAAACTCAAATAAGTAAAATGAGTGGTAGCAATTCACAAAACTTCATCAGTCCCATGAGGATGTTACAAGCAGCCTCCTCTCTTTGTGAATCCCTAGTGTTCAATCCATTTCCCATTTTCTTGCCCAGACAAAGTATTGAAAAAACAAAAAACTTAAGTCTAAAAATAACTGTTTCCCAGTCTCTTGATCCCACTAAGCAATTTCCCAACTGTAACCTCTTCTTCCTTATGCAGTGTAGCATGACTAAAGAAAAAGCACTCCAGTGTTCACAGATAAAACAAACAAAATAACCCCTAATTTTATCCCTATGTCAGACTTCATTTCAACATAGCATAGTTGCAATGTACAGTTTTCCCCATGTACATATTGCTCAGCTCTTAAAACCAGAAATAACCACGTCAATGAAAGTAATAGTTGCCTGAATGCTTTATAAAAGTGAAAGTTTTTTTCCAATAAAATAATACCAAAAAGTCAAAGTAGATTACTCTTTATTCTGGATGGAGACCATACAAGAAAACCACCGTATCAGTTTTTCTTGTCACCATTTTCAAAGCATAATCGCAAGCCATACCATCAATCACTAGATAAAAGCCCTCACACACATAGGCTTTCAGTAATCTTTTTTTTTTTTTTTTTTTTTTTCCTTGGTTTCACTTTGCAAAGTCTCTCTCAGGAAGCCTTGTGGGAACAGAAGATTGACACAAATACCAAACTCATTAGAAATCAGCTCAAACAGTGATTATAGGGTGCTGATCTGCCCACTATATTTCCATTCATTTTTCCATTTGCAGCAAACAGCCTCCTGTATGATGCCTTCAGGAAAGAGCTCGAGACTGCACCACTCACTGTTTGCATATAGCATGGATGAAGCCGAGATTTTATTTTTTTTTTTTGGAGAAACAGGTGGCCTTTTGCATTATTTTTTTTCCCCTTAGATTCTAATATTGTTTCTGTGGCCATGAAACTCCTTAGTCTGGGTTTTCAAGGGCTCTCAGTACATGTCCGGTCAGGGAGAGACACACAAGGCAGTCTGAAGTAAGTTGACTTAGGTACTGGCAGCTGACAAGCCACCACAACACAGCATCCTGACAGCACAGGTACCTGAGACACTGTGCTTGAAGCTACGGTGCAACCCAAGAGGCCATGCCGCCATCTGGTGAGGTGGGCACCCCCAAGGACTGACACTAACCAAGACCAAAACCTCCATGTACTCGGAGTCACTTGTTGCCTATTCCTGACCTAGTAAACCTCGTTTCGCTTCTCTCATTCTGCTTTAGCAATTGCATCTACAGTACATGTTGGCCCCCCTTCTAAAGCTGCTGAAAATCAAAATCTTTAGTTCTGAAGCTGCCTGGAGAGAATATCATAGCAACTACAATCCTGGATGTCCTTTCACTAACTTTAGCTGGCTTTACAACACACTAACTCGCTTCATGCTGCTAGGCAGGAAACATCTGTTTCTCTTTGCTCAACCAAGTTTTCCTTATAAAGTGGTCCTGAATGTGCAATTCTGGGTCAGTTTGTACATGTACTAGCAGATGAGATATTTTTACTGTATTATATAAGTTGGAAGTTAATTATACTGGAATAACTTCAGGAGGTCCACCTAGAAATGGTTCTCTTAACACACATGGAAGTAATTTATTTCAAAAATAGGAGAATCTGAGTACATTTGCACAGTTTGGTGGTTTTTGAAGAGCCTTTTTCTGCAATATTCCCAAGTAGGCATTTAGCTAAGAATTACCCACTAGTCAGATGCACACTGTGCTTGAGAGCACAACTACTTATGTTTTGATATTGGAGATTAATTCCCTTTTTTCCCCAGTGGTGATTTTGCCTAAAGTAGGGAGGCATACGTCCGGAGAAAGGAAGACTTTTACTTCGATATGATTCACACAAATGCATGGACAGTAAGCAACAAGTTGCACCAGATATCCCTATGGATTTACTTTACACTGTGCTTATAGGTAAGACTAATACATAATCACTACTTCTTACAATATTGTCATTCATTGGGTAAAGTTTCAAACAGTGAAAAATGAGACCGTTAAAACATACTTCAAAAAGTAACTTTTAGGACCTTAAACTAGCTAAAGTGTTTAAAAGTAATCAAGTAGAAGAGAAACTTGAGTGCCATTATGTTGTGACCTAGATATATATATACACTGCAATGAAATTTCCACTGGTTCGTAAACAACTTAAATACGTGAATGACCAAGTCATGTTTAAATGATCCAGAACTGAAAGTCTTTTTTTCATAGATTTACTTCATAGAAAACACTCATTTACCTACTAAAGAATTCCTTTTCCTTTATCTTTTAAATTATCACAAAGCAGTGAGTTCACAGACAGTGACTAAAGATGCTACTAGACTATGTTCACAATTATTGGGGGAAAATAAAAGATATTCTGAGCGATGTGAAAGTTAAAAAGATGCCATCCTAAAACCAAGCAGTACACACTCCTTTTTCAACTCTAATGAAGGAGGATAAGGTGCCTGCCCTCAGCACCAGTCAGATCATTTCCAGACCAACATACAAAATCAGACCGTTGCTATGATTTCAAGAAATACTTCAGCCTACACAAGTGCTACTCCTTCGAAAGCTTCTAGTACAAAAAGGTATTGTCAATAATTCAGTGCAAAAAATGTTGGGAGTTCAACAACAATTTTGTGCTCTATTGTGGAAAGAAAAGAAGATAAAATTACAGTCACAAGCCATTAAGAATTAAGAGATCTGCAGAAAATATTCCTTTCTAAGGCCACATGCATAGAAAACTGGTAGTAATCACTTAAAGTCAATAGAAGTATGTCTTTGAGATAAAATGCTTGTACCTAAGCTACCTTGTGACTTCCTGTATGAACATGCATTTTACTCTTCTCATTTCCAAAGCAGACACAGCAACACACAGCGGTGTTAAGAGGGGAAAAAAAAAATAGACCACAAGACAAGAGACTTAGGTATTTCAAAGGAAAAAATCCTTCTTCCCTTATCAGAATTTCTCGGTAAAC
The DNA here is from genome assembly GCF_034619465.1 of Leptosomus discolor. Lineage (NCBI taxonomy): Eukaryota > Metazoa > Chordata > Aves > Leptosomiformes > Leptosomidae > Leptosomus > Leptosomus discolor. The sequence goes on along the minus strand of NC_141394.1, from coordinate 53,068,585 downwards.
TTGTTGCACTTCACTATCAGCATTAATTTTTCAAACTGGTAGAATTGGCAGTCAGCTGACTCTGTTGTGGTATTTAAATCTGTGGCCATCTCCCTCTTGTCAATGCCATAAAAACTGAGTGTATCAAATACCTTTCAGTTAACACACAAAAAGAGGCAACAGGTCTTTAATGCACCTTTCTGACTTTCTCTGATCCTTTGTATTGTAACTGAGCATGGCATATAGGTCTTCCACAAACCTGTCCGTGGCAGCTCTTTATTTTGCTATTCAGTAACTCCCTCAAACCAAAGCCATTTCTCAGAGCATGCTTACCTCTGCTGTGTTCACCCAAATACCGTTCCCTTAGGAACGGTTAACTCCTACAACCAAACATGCCCTACTTCAAAAAAAAAAAAAACACCACAAAAAAAAAACCAAAAAAACCCAACACCACCACAAAACAAAGGCAGAAGAAATCCAGAACTCAAATAGCAAAGGTGTAGAGCTAATTCTCCCTTATGTCAGGCCAGGGAACCATGAGAGCATTGCTCTTCGCAGTTCTCCCACTTCCCACCCCCAAAGCAGGCAGACATCAGCCTGAGCCTACAAGGCACACTTGTAGTTTTGTCGACCAGCTTGCATTCAGGTGTAACAGCACGCTAACCACATTATGTGACCCCTCCCAAAAGCTCTGCCTGTGGCTTTTACACAATGACCTCCCTGGGATCTAGGCTTCAAGAATGAAAGACTCGTGGAGAATCGGGGATCCTGTCTCCAGACGAAGGCTAACCTATCTTTATTTTCACAAAGTTAAACAAAGACAGCAGTTGCATACGTAGTTCTAGATAAGCAAAGTTTCTTCACATAACCAGCCCTGCAGCATCTCATGTTCTGGCCAAGATTTCTGCTGAACAAGGATATAGAGCCATACAACAGATTTGTCAATATTCTAAATCAGCAGAGCACAAGCCATTACTAATACAGAATTATTTAGAAGATTTAATATGCCTGTTGCATTCAATCTGTATTGACAGTCTTGACTTTTAGTCCACAGAATCCTGGGCCTCCCTCCAGTAAACAGGATGCACTTTTTTAGCAGTGCAGCAGAACCCCCTGCCAAAGTAGCTATCTCTACTCTAAAGTACTGATGTGAAACAAGATTTCATACTAAACAGCTTAAAGTATTTTTGTAAAGTGTTCTGAGCAAGGATGAAGCAGAAAATAAACAAAATGCATCCATAAATCACTAGCGAGCACCACAGCAAGTATGCACTTAGAAACCAAATTAGGTAATTTTAAATTGATCTTTTGACTGCTTGGCTTTGCAGTTTTGATGTAGCTCTTTCAACTCATATTTTATGCAACTTAAACCTCATAGCATATATTGATAACCAGAGAGCAATTTCCCCAGTGTTAACCAAATAAAGTTCAATGGCCTCTTCTGTTTCTACATGGTGACAAAAAGCTTGCTAAAGCAAGTTGAAGTAATAAAAATGCTTGCAAGTTAACCTCTTGAATGAACGTGCCACATGTGTCTGATTACAAATTAGTATATACACTTCACAATAAACCCCAGCCATTAACCTGTACCTTTTTGCTACAGCTGTGATGAATCCCTTCCTGCTTTCAGAAAAAGAAGCGGTACTTCGAATCAAGGTATTTTCGCATCGTTAGTGAGACACTCACTGCTTTGCCAATAGATATCAGTGCACCAGGTCAGAAACTGATCACAGAGGGGAAAGAAAACCCATCCCAACCACCAGCCATTTAAAACCTCAGCCCATCTCTGAAGCAGCTGTAGAAATGCCAGCAACTACCTCAGAAACGAGGAGCAGCTGGGTTCAGTTCATGATTCATCTTTACAAAGCAAACAAGGAGAGGGAGGGTCTTAGGGTCTTATATAATGAAGTGGGGTTGGGAGTGATGGGAGAACAAGTGATGCTGGAGGATGATGTAGAGTTAAAAGGCTGTCAGTGTGACAGTTGTTCAATCTGTCTAAAAGGCACCGGGGCTAGTTACTGAAGGGTTGGGGGAAGAGTATCCTTGGTTAAAAAAAAGTGTGCTATTGCAGCAGAAGATACTGAATTTGGATATGTGAGCTAGGCATGGTTTCTTTGGAAAACACCAGTAAGAGCCTGGTGATTAGTCATTATTGCAGAAAGCCAGTCTGAAAGTGAATCTGTGTATTTTGTTTATTCCATCTGTGTCTTCCAGGACACCCTGCAGATGGGGGGATAAGAAAAGATCAGAGAAATTTTTTCTACCTGCCCTTTATCTTCTTAGCACATGGTCATCTATCTGTAGTTGCCATGTGTATGGCTAATAATGGAGCTTAGAAGAAAGGGATTAGGTTGACATGAAAAGAATCACTTAGCAAAGTATTATCAAAGTTCATCTTCTTTTTCTGCCTCTTGGTTATGTGCAAAGAGTAACCTTGCCTGTATAATGATCTATCTGCAAGTTTGTCACTGGAAACATCATTTGTACAAAGAACATTTTTACATTTGCATGTACACTTCTGCAGGGTAGCTGACCAGACAATTGTAAAACCACTGCGAGCTCACAGCGCTACGATCCGTTCAGGACCATATGATACCACAGTCATACATATGCAGATAACAGTGAGACTGCCTTTCAAAAAGTGAGAAGCATTTTTCCTTTTATTTTTATTTTAAATATTACTATTCTGCGGGATCCTTATTCTTTGCCAGTGGAAAGTATGCATTCAGCACCTTTATTGTGGCTACACTTTCATACAGAGAATTAATCCTACAGAATCGTTTAACAAAGCAGACGACATGAAGGTGCTCTCTTAAGGGAAAAGTAGTTTCCTGTTTCACATAAAATGAATGGGAAAAAATAATACCATGGCCAAGAGGCAGAAAGAATCAAATCTCAGTTTGTATGCATGGTTCACAATTCATTCCTATGGTGATGAATGAAGCAGCCTGCTTCCTGATAGGTCTTTCCTCCCTATGCTTGGTTTTGCATCATTTGTAGAGTCAAAACGATTTAAAAGTACTTCACCATCATGCTCCCTGTAGGAATTCAGATGCTCAAGTAACTCTGTCCTTTCTGGAACACATTAGTTTCACAACAGGTAAGCAGGAAGTGAAGACACAGAGTAACCCAAGAAGCAATGCAGCACTTCTCATTGCTGGATGGGATACATGGCCTTGATTTGAAATAAAAGTATTCTACCTCTCTGTCCAAAACTATTTTTTAAAATGTCGTAAAGCTACACTTGCAAGAGTTAAAGGAGACATCTCCAAAAAGAGTTTCAAACAGCTCGGAGTAATTATGTAGAGCTTACTATGAAAAGAAAGCTGAAGATCATACAAACTCTTACACTAACTTTCCCACCTTTTATCTCCATACAGTATTCCTCATTTCCACTAGGCAAGGAAAAAATATCCATCTGCTGATATATCCTATAGATTCATGCCATAATTGGTGCTCTTTAAGTATAATCAGCTGTACAGCACATTTTGCAAAGAGGCAGGGAAGTACATGCAAATCTGACCAAGTGTCTTCATTTAAAATGGCACTGTCAAACCCTGGTCATTTGGTCCTTTATGGAAGAAGATGAACTTAGGAGATCTATTTTCCATTCTTCAGCTTGATACAGCTGTTAGTGCTGTTGCTAAAAGCCGGTATTCACCTTTGAAGATAAGCTGCCCACAAGTCTTTCTGGGGTTAGCCAGATGGTCGTAGTGCACTGCTGATGCACAACAGTTAGTGGGGGCTGAGTGGAACTAATGAGTGGAAGCGTGGGTGGGATGCTCAATGGCTTAAACATTTGTTTCGTTTTTCTTCTTTAGATGATACCGGTGGTCTATGCAGGCCAGAAACCTTTAACTTCAATTAAGGTTTTAGGTGTAGGATTCACACATTTTTTTCTTACGTGCGGATACTAACGAGAGCTTGCCTCATCGTACATCACCATCAGATACAGCATACTCATAACTACCTAAACCACATCTAAAAGTTTATTTAGTACTTTACACAGAAGTAAAAGCAGGCTAAGATTTCTCTTATAGTTACTATTAATACGTTTATAAAATTGCTTTAGAGGGTAGATACTGTCTCAGACAGTGTTGCAAAATAGCATTTAACAAGGATATACTGAATATTGATTTAAAATAGCCCTGCATTTAAAACTTAAAAGCTGTATCTTATTGGTTAGATTGGCAATGCAGTTAGACAAGAACCCTGCACTGCTTGGAACATTACAGATTCGTATCTGATTTTTGCTGCAATTGGTAATTCACCGCTATTTTTAATAAACTGTGTTATTGTGCTTAATGATGCTATCAACAGCCTGAGAGACAGCAACAGCGAAAAGAAGGCAAGAGCTCTCCCAAGAGGGCAAGAGCACAGGACCCCAGCAATGAAGTAAACAAGAGCCCACACAGTCCGGTTGTTTTCTGTCAGAGGCAGGCTAAAACTGACTCTTCCAAAGAAAACAAACCCAACCTTTCTGTTCTTCCAGGAGTCTGCCTTGTCTATACAAAATCTGTTCATATTGCACAAAGCTTCATGAAGAGGAAGAAAGCCATCTTTATGCCCAATAGAGGTCCATTAATTCTATGAAAAAAGTTGTCTCTTCTGGGTGTTTTTTAGACCTATATAAATCACTATCTTAAACACTTTACAACTTTAGTCATCTTTTCACCTTAGCACTTCAAAATGGCATCCCACAAACTATCAGTTTAAATACAGAAATACTTAGGATATACTTCGCAATCATTCGTATTTCATTTACTATACTGAAAATTAAACTATAACTAAAATCATAAGCCCTTTACTTTGCTAGTTATTTTGTACTCTTCCACTATTTCTCTTTTAAACTTTGTCAACACTAAGAAAAAATAAGGAGAGTTAGGCTGATTTCGTAGGAAAATGAACCATGTACTGTTACAGCAGATCTACCCTGGCTTATAGCCTGAACCACAAGGGTTATATTCTTCATTGCCACTCATAACTTTCAGCTTATGTTTTCCAGAGTTAAATTCCTGAGTTAGACACCATAGTTCCTGCAGAAAAGAACGTAACACATCATAAAGGGAGAGTTAGGAGTACCTGAATGGGACTTGCAACTGCCAGCACACTGACTGGAGAGAAGCTGAAGGCGACACCCTGGGAACACCAGAGAGAGAAGTATGGTTGCAATTCAACCCTCTCTGAGACATAGGCTCTTCCTTGCAGCTTGAGTTCATCTCTTCTCTCTGAGGCCGAGATTCACAGCCTGGAAATCCTCCTCTAGATACTGGAACCTGGGCAATATTTCTCATTTCAAGTTTGGCAGAAGAAAAGAAGTGGGATGTGACTTTTCTTTCCTCCCTTAAAGGATACAGATACGGCCTTATGGATTGGGCTATTTCTGAAAAGCAATTTTCCACTTTGATTCCACTCTTTCAGCATGTCTGCCTGCCTTCTGCATACAAAACCTGAGTTGCCAGAGCTGAGACTGTCTCCTAGCACTCCTTTTGCCTTGCCACTATCAAAGCACATGGAGCACAAAGTGAACCCATTGGCCTCGGTTACTTTTTATGTCTTATGGCCCCAAAAAGGAACCCCGTTAAGTGTGTGTTGTCACCTCTGACTACTGTAGTAACGGCAGCATTCATTATCTGCACTGTTCATTAGCAAAGCACTAGTAATGTTAGTCTTTTGTCTGTTGTCAAACTCTTTTATTCAACATGAAGAATATGGCAAAAGCCTGTCCTACATTTACATAAGCAGCAACTCCATTTTACTGTTTTTTTCCTCTACAGCCAAAATTCCTTCCAAACCATCCCCATTGTTGATAGGAGGAGGAAAGTAACTCTTTAAACCTTCAAAACCCAGTATTTTTCTGAGGTTTTCGGTCTCAAGTGAATAGCACTGAAATGCTTGGTATATAACACAGCAGTCACAAATACAAAGACTAGCAGCTTTGAAAAAATCAAAGCTGTCCATCTGAAATGTTTTTGTCTTAGCTTGGATAATGAAAACCCACCACAATTCATTGCAGTGAAGTACTCGTTTTCCAGATTCTCAGTAGGATGTCAATATGGGAGAGCAGAGAAATCAGGGTGTCACTGTAATGTGGCAACCGTCTGCCCCCACCTCTTACTGGTACAAGGTTTACGGATGACCATGGAGGTCGGCAGGTCTGCTCACGCAGGTGATGGCCTTGGAAGACATAAATCCTACAGTAAGTAATGCAGCACAGCCTGAAAACCTGAATACAGCAGTAGGTCTTTACATCGTTTCTTATGATTTCTGTTGAAGTTTCCAATTTTTAGAAGAAAACTTAAGCAAATTCATCCTCCTGGGATCATATTGATGTCAGAGGTGTTATAGCATGAATTATTTCAGTCCTGAGAAGCTAAGTAGCATTGGGCCTTAGTTATTCTAGGTACTAACAGCATTTATCAGTTCCCTGACATGCAGCTAGGTTAGAGTCTTACTCGAAATATCTGTTACCAACTATCAGGCTTATCTGTAGTCTGTTAAAACAAGAAAAATTAGACACCCATAAAACCCACAGACATTATATGGTGTTTCCAAGCCACATTATTTATGATAATCAGCAGCTGTGAAAGTGAAGTCCCTCCACATAAATGCAGAAGGCATCTTTCTTGGCAATTATTCATCAGACCAGACTTCAGAGTCAGCAGAGGCTCAAATGTGAATGATGAACCACACAGCAGCCTGGTTGTGTGCCTGTAGTCTGGGGAAGGGCAGGCACAGCCCTGACTTTTAAACAAGGACACATAAACAGAGCCAAGATGCTGAAAGCCATCATTATAAAGCCTGAGACAAAATGAAACAACAACAAACAGTTGGGTAACCTTTTTGAAGTGGATGTGCTCCTCTTTCACTGTATTCTGAATCTCCTTAAATTTTGATTGGCTTTAGATTTGAAAGCAATTGGCAGAAGGTCAAAAATTAAAATTGATGAAGTACAATTGGTCTGTTCATGGGACGCTTGGAAAAGAAAATAATGATCTTTCAGACAAAAATGCTCTGAGGAAGCTAAGCCACCATGTCAACAGATAAGAAAGCAAACAGTGGTACTGAAATGGCTGGAGCAAACGGTATTTAAAAGAAGGTTTTGTCCTGCAGGAGTTGTAGCAAATTCAGAGGGCTCTGTACTTGGTGATCTTTAAGATATTCCTTTACGCTTCCAGGACATGCTGGCAGTATAGTAAGGTCCAGAGGTCATACTTAATTTGTATTAATCACATTAGTCCAGAGAGGAGACCTGAAAGACCGCAGTTCATAACATGAAGGAATGACATGCTTTGTATTGATCCAAAAATTTAAAAATATCAGCTGTGCATAGCACAATCTAAAAAGGTACTCCCAAACAAAAAAAAAAACCCACTACCAAACACTGTTGAGGTGGCTTTGATCTGTGGACAAATTCAAGAAGGCGTAAAAAATACATGCAAGCTAGCCTCTCCTTGGCAAGATGCGGGGCAGCGTTGTATCACTTTGTGCCTATCGCTTACTCTCCTCCCTGCATGAACACAGTGAATTTAACAGGACAGCTGCTGGGTCCTGGCTCAGCACAGTACCTGGGCTCCTGAGGGCAGCCTGTGAGATGCTAGGAGACTGATGAGGCTTGTGACTTCTGCGGTTCTGGGGCTTGAATTTGTATATCGAATTTGATCTGCTTTTGTGTCTGTACGTCTGTGTGACATCATTGTTGACTCAAGATCAGAGAAAAGTGTGAGAGACAGGAAAAACTAAATGTTAATAACAATGTCACTTAAATTGTGACCTACCTGAGGACTTTGAGAACTCCTCCAGTCTTCAACAATGAAGCCGATAAGATTTGGTGATCAGTAGGACCAGTCTGAAAGAGGGTAGATTTAGATTGGGTCTTAGGAAGAAATCCTTTCCAATGAGGGTGGTGAGACACTGGAACAGGTTGCCCAGAGAAGCTGTGGCTGCCCCCTCCCTGGCAGTGTTCAAGGCCAGGCTGGATGGGGCTTTGAGCAACCTGGTCTAGTGAAAAATGTCCTTGCCCATGGCAGAAGGGTTGGACTAGCAACTCTTTGAAGGTCCCTTCCAACCCAGACAATTTTGTGATTCTGTGATCCTTTTCAAGTTGGGGAATCAATGTTGTGGTACCTTATGGAGACAGGTTTGGGATATATGGCTACATCTCTTCAGCAAATCCAGGCCACTTTGTTGTCACCCGTCAGCTAATAAACGAGTAATTCTCAGAGTAAAAATGGCAATAATAGCTTCCTTTCCCTTCCCTGTCAAGAAGTACTGTTACAAGTAGAGGACTCGGATTTATAAGCCTACCCCAGAAGCATCAATGTTCCTTTTCGTTAGCCAAGCAACAGTTCACAGGGACACCAGTTGATGCATGGAGGCAAAGGCCAGCCTTTTTCTAAGCAAGAAAGTAGGAGCAAGAATGGGATTAAGTAAAGGATCTGTTCTTAAGAGTTTGCCAGTTATCTGCTGGAGTAATTTGAACAGGTTGGGGCAGTAAAGGGAGGGCAGGAAGCAGTGTGTGTACATGTGTGTGGAGCTGGGGAGAGGATGGAAAATCTGTAACTAATAGGCAGCTTTTCATCTTTCTCACTCTGTTTTCTTTCCAATGGTGCCCAGATAGGGGACAAATCTTCCCATAAACCATAATCCTTTAGAAAGTGCTCAAGTACAGCTATTACTTAACTTCCTGATTAGTAGCAGTCACCACCTGCTACTTCTGCTCCTCATTGTCCAGCATAATGGAAATGTTCATTTCCCTGGCTGTGAAAAGGTAATGGGAGGGGAGTCCCTCTTCTCTGTTTTGGCAAAAAGAGCAACAGTCCCTCCTTTTCTCCAGTAACTAATCCCAGACCATATTTATCCAAGAAAATAAAATTCTATTTCTGCTGACAAATAGCTGGATAAAGCAGATTATGAATACTAAAAAAAACCCACAAAAGCAATCATTGTGATCTCTTTGAACTAAATTAAGGGTTCCTGCTGCAGGGCTTTTTTTATTGCCTGGCCATGGCTTTGAGATCCCAGAAAGCACTAAGCAAAGGCAATATATTCAATATTTTTGACACCTCAAACATGTAAAGACTTTGCAAAGACTTCTGTTTTCTTCAACCCTTACCAGCTGAAGCTGCCAAGAGACCTGCACATGTTGCCTTGAAAGACAGCTGTTAAAATAGTAGCCTTTGATCAAAATTCTTCCACGTTTACAGCTAAAGCAAGATAAAGTATTATAGGATTTTCTTAGCATGGACTGAAAATAATAAAAAGAATGAAACTTGCAAAACCTGAAAAGTGCATTTGTCATGAGCGGGCATAACTTTTGAAATATCAGTTAAAAGGAGACAACCCATGAATAGGCTATGAGGATTTTCAGACTTTCTATTTCCCTAAAGTCTTCTTTTGTTTTACACTGGGAGCGATGGTGTCTCTTCCTAGGGAATCACAGGCAGAAAGTAGATTAGTCCTTATTTAGATGGTAAGTTCCAGCCTATTTGAATTGTATTAAGGATTCTCCTTACTTCTGTGGGATTTGTCATAAATCTTGAGTAAATATACTTAGCGCAATCTCAAAGACTAAAGTTTTGATTTCTCAGAGGGCTCAAATCTTTAAGCCTTAAAACTTCTCTTGTTTAAGAGAGATAAAGCAAAAGAATCTACTTGTCAAAACAAACACGGGGGGGAAAAAACCCTCCGTACAACCCTAGACATTATCTCAATGGGAAGTGGCACTCATTTGGGGCTTTTCGGTAGCATTCTTCACCCAGGAGTGAAATCTATTATAGGAATTAGTACTGCCCCTTAAAATGGTAGCATCACTAAGCAGCAAATGAATCCTACTCTCTTTCCCTCTGTTTTCCTATGCATTCTCCTTCCTCTAAACAGCATTCAAAGGTTTCTTCAAAGGTCTTCATCCTATCTTTGTTGCCATGGTCTCTCACAGAGTTGAAACAACATTTTCAAAACTAATGCCTGCTCTAAGTGCATTGTTGTTGGGATGCTGAGTCAGTTCTCTGCTGACTAGGGTGAAAGAAAAAGAATCTTTGAAAATCGGTTTTAACATTCAACTAACCTGAATGGGGAAAAGCAAGACATCTATACCCTGCTAGACAGAACAAAAACTTTTCAGGAGTGAGATGCCTTGTATTTTGGGAAGAAAACCAAATTGTCTTGAGGTTTTAGTGTCAGCTATGCTGGTTTTACTCTCTTTTTTTATTCATACCAGACCTGAGAAAGACAATCGCTTCTCAGAAGCAAAAAAAAACAAAGAGAAGGATCCTGTTGATTAACACCCCACCCCCCCCCCCAAATCCTTGCTGTGGGGGTGACAGAGGATGCTTGGTATGCATTAGCAGCGACAGGCAAGGCTAGATTTGGCACCGTTGAAATGAGTAGGGGGAAATGATGAAGCACCACCATTATTTCTAAGGGAACTAACAAGATATTTTGCTTGTATTCAGCTTTTCTGTTTGCCTCTCTTGTTTAACTACTTGCACATTCTTTGAAACAAGGTCCATGTCTAGCGCACGTATTTGTACAACACATAGGAAAACAAGCTTGCTAGCCTAATTTGAACTTTTAAGCTTTACTATATAAATAAGAACACCTATTTGCTATGTAAATTAGACCACCACACACTTCATACATGCATTTCAAGAAAAGATCTTTGTCACAGACTTGGTTACATCAACTTCAAATTTTTTTTTAGCTCCCTGGCTGCAATATTTTATACATCCTTTGAACATCTGTCCTTAGCCCATGGTCTGGCATGACATGCTAAATTCTGTATATTTTTTCATTATTCCTAGGGGAGGAATTTGCATGAAAATTCTGTTAGTCTAATTATATGCCTCAGCTAGAGAAATTCTATTCATCTGTCTGCAGCAAATTTCACCTTTATGAAACAGATGATGACTTTGCCAGAGTCTTTCTGGACATTGTAGCAACTGAAGGTTTTACAGCCCACATTTGTAATACTGGTCATAAACTGAATTGAAGGGAAAAAAACCCAAAAACCTTTGATCATTACAGTGTTTTTGAAAACAACCCTTCATCTTCAGGAAAAAAAGTCACAGTTTAACGGAGAAAGATGTTTGCAGCAGCTTACTAAGGGTAAAATGCAGCCCCCCCTGCTACTCGTATCTCCCTCTGTCAGAGAATTCAGGTTGTGAATGAGGAAAAGCTCGACAAGGATCTGAAAGCACAGTGGAAGAGCAAGTTGCGGGTCTCGATCTCTGAGACAGTTGGGGGGCTGAATATTGGAAGCATTTCAGGGTGATGGGATGCAGAGAAAAGAATAAAATGGGACTAGAGCTCTTCCTGTAACTTAAAAACTGCAGGAGTGTGAAAGCACATTGATTAAATGGGAATAGTAAGGAGCTTCACAATTTTCCATCCTATAGGATGAAGATGGAAACACTGAAGCAGAGCTGGTGATCATGGGGTTTGCTGTTTCCAAAGCTGTCAACATTTTAGAAGGTTTAAAGGTATTCCTAAAGAGACTGTACACAGACTGCACATTGTGTATATGCTCCTCCTGACCCTTTTTTTTCCCCCTTTTCTCTGAGACCACCTCACTTTTTTCCCCCATGGTTTTAATTCACATAACTTTCCCCTTTTCACGCCTAAATCCTTTCCCTCCCGGTCTTCTGAATTTCCTCTTGTTCTTTCTCCGCTATTTGTCTTCCCTTGCTCTTTATTTGCTAATTTTCACTAAACTTTACTTTTCTATGTTCTCTTAAATTCTACTCTCCCAAAACTTACTTGTTCCCCTTTTCTAGTCTGTTCTTGGCTTTACAGTCTTTTTTTACACCATTTATACACTGTTGCTGGGGCTTCCATGGGCTTTTTAATGTTTCCTCTATTCATTCTCATTCTCTGATCAGCCATATCGACCCCTCAATCCAACAGCCTAATCTACCATGCAGCCTTCTTCCTAATCAATCTACCTCATCATCTGAAATCCATTTCTCCAACTAATTTATTTTTGGGATACCAGTGCTACACATCTGCATTGATCTTTTCACTTTCCACCACTCAGATCCTCCCAGGTTCATTTATTTTCTGTCCAATAAGCGACTCTTCTAACGAGTAAATTCTCTGAGCTCCTCAGTATGTATTTCATTATCCTCATTTTCTTTCTAAATGGGCTGACTTTTTTTTTTTTGCACACTTGACCAAAATCGCCCTCCTTTCCACACCCATCGCAGTAGCATCAGACATCCCGATGACAAGAACGAAACGAACACTCTCCACTTGCCAGCCTGGGCTTCCCCTCCCGTGTTCCTTCCTCATAGCTTGTGGACTTTCTATGGAAATCATATTTTCCCTAGGGAGCTGTCAGTGGGATTCACACAGCCGCGGGCAGAGGAGAGCAGTGTCTCTTGCTCTGCCTGCCGGCTGCACTGCAACCGCAGGCTTTCAATCCTGACGGGTCGCACCAGAAAAGGGAAGAGTTCTCATCCTCATCCCCAGCCTTACAACACGGCTGACTCTGTCCTCTTCTCCTCCTCAGGCAGATTCACCGACTGCCATGGCACTACCTCTGGCAGAAAGCGAGGCAGGATTTGGCCCCAAGTCAAAGACCTCACCGATATATCATATGAGTTAGCATGAGTGTCTGTCTCTGCTGGGGAAGGGCTAAGAGCTAGAATAGCAAGGGTATTTCAGGTCAGGCCTGAGGCGAATTAGCAGACAAGTTGTGAAGCTTACACAACATGTAGCCACATTATGTGTGGCTCCAGTCAGCGCTAATAGCCTGTCATTGAGCTCCATGTTTAAACAATTTGAGCAAACAGCAAACATAGATGATGGGAGGAGGGAAAAAGGCCTTCGAGGAATAAGAAAGATCAGGCTACTTAGTACACTTGGCAAGCAAATATTGCAGCAGTGAGGACAGCAGAGTACCTATTAGGTAGTTACAGACGTGACCAAGTTCCTACTGTGCAAAAGTAACATAATACCAAACCAAAAAGGTTGTCCAAATTTAAAATTCCCACAGCCAGCAATTTTTAGAACTACATAGGAAACCAATTGTTGGTTTAGACTGTCTGATCACGTGAATTATCTGAGAGAAAAAAAAATGGTTTTGGTTTAGCAGCAAGGAAACCAAAGAAGGGGGGAACAGGAGGAAAAAGAAAAACAAGTTTTAATAACAACAAAGAGCAAAATTCAACCACATCCATATAAATAACATTGATACTAGTTTTGGGAAGTAAATATAAAAACATTTTAAAATACAAGAACTTAGAAACCATACTGCATTGTTTAGTATGAAAATAATAGCCTTTCGAGCCAGTACTATTAGAGAACGTATTTAAACCAGTGCAGAATTGGCTATGAAACCATCCACTCTACCATGGGAATGCTTAGCTCAGTATCTGGTAGGTTGCCAGCCATTTAAACTGTTTTTGTGTTGGTTTAATGATTGTTCCCATGAGCACTGATGGTAAGGGTTGACATTAATTAAAATACTAAGTCATCAGAGCTTGCATTGTGGGGAGAGAGAGAATGGGCTGGATCCAATTGTCTTCAAGGTTTCTTTGGCCTTCCACATTTTTCTCTTAGATGCATCGTACATGCCAAGTATCCTCTTAGCTGAGGTATAACAATGTAAACAGACTGCCTCCACAAATATTAAGTAATCTTTTTAGGTTTTCCACACACTTTCATTTAAATGATTAGAGGACACTCATTAAAATCAGCTAATCATGTAATGTGGCTGTGTTCTGAATGCTAAACAAAATGCCTAAATGAAAGAGGATTTTAAAACGCTGTCTGCCTCTCTTAATTTATTTCTACTGTATACTCAATGGCACACAATGCAGTAGGAATTCTGGGCCCTATCCTCATTAACCTCAAAAATCATTATCTCATACCAAACCAGGCCCTTTCCATAGAGTATGTTGGAAAAGGTATGAAAAAGCATATTAAAGGATGTGTTTAGGCACACGCTTTTGAAACACAATGAAGGATTTCACTTAGAACTGTGAAATTAACACAGAATAGCACAAAATCCCGAGTAAGACCCACTGCTAAAATGATCTTTGCATAATTTGGGTAGAATACCTATCATTGCGCATTTGTCTCATTTTATTAAATAACTTCAAGATTCAGATGTTCAAAGGCACACAAATAAGAGTCAGTCAGTCACTTAATACCTCGAGTCCTCAAAAGGTCACATAGAGAACAAGTAAAGAGGCTGAGATTTTCTACTCCTCCCATCTATTCAGCAAGCCTGAGTTCCCATCCTACTAGCAGGGGCTTAATACTGCAGAAAGCGAGACTGCAAGAAGGAAAGTTTGCTACACGTACTGTGACCAATAGCCTAAGAATGAAGACCTCTGGCTTGAACAACGTGAAGCAGCAAGCTGAGCCTACATAAATGCAATGGGACATTTTCTCAGTAAGCAATACACAACACAAAGCAGCAGATTGCTGGCCCCGTTGCACAAGGTAGAGCAACCCTTTCTATTTCAAAACATGCTTGCTCCTTTGGATCATAAGTCAGGTCATATTGTGACTTTGGGTCCCCTCCTCATGTCAGGGGAAAACCAAAACCTAAAGGAGGTGCCTGAAGCCAGTTACTATCCCAGCTTGTTCACTAGCAGGAGGTTCACACTGCTTCCCTGTGACACTGGGGGGACTGCGTAACAGAAGTCTTCATCTTTGAATGTCTGCAGTGCAACCACCAAGGTGCTTTGCAAGTACAGACATCACTCAGCAAAGGCTCCTTTACCTTGTTTGTAGACATAGACCCAGGCTTTCTCCATGCCATCATGATATCAAGCAGGGCGCAGGTGTTTAGATCACCACAGGCAGAATGTGTTTATGATGGCAAACCCCAGAAGACAGGAATGCTCTTTGGCTTTCTACTGTGAATGTTCTCTGAATAATCTTTCCATATAAAAAACTACTAGGTCTTTCAGCCCTTCATCAGCTCATCCATGTAACATGGAAGAGGGAAAGCAGCCAAGGGAGGTCCTTGTCCACATACATGAGGGCAGGACGCCTGAGGTCCTCCTGGGGCTTGTCTTCAGTGGAGCCATCTATGAACACGGGGTTAAAAGGCTTTGGATGTTTTTAATTTCTTTAAAATAAAGTGGTGGGGTTTTTCTGTTTGGTGGGGCTTTTTTGGAGGAGGGCGTGGTTTGTCTGTTTGTTTTTAAAGTGCAGGCAGACTCGGAGGGATCAGGCAGCACCACTGCCCCCTCGTCACGGGCACCGCGAAGCTGGAGCGGCCGAGAGCGGCCTCTCAGCACAGCCTGGCCACGGCGGTGCACCCATAAAACGGGTCACGCCGCGTCTCCGCGCCCCACCCGAGCGCCCCGGGAGGCCGAGGCATCGAGCAAGGGGCCCCCGCCCGGAGGGCGCGGGGAAGGCAGGCGCTGAGCCCCGGAGATCACCGCCGTAGCGGCCGAGGCCGCGTTTCCGCAGCTCCGGCGCTTTCCCCTCCTCTTCTGCCCCGCGGCCTGCCCTGCCCCCCGCCGAAGGGGGCTGCCCAGCGGCGGGGAGAGCAGCGGGTCCGGCGGCCCCGCAGGAGGGGGTCCCCGCGGCGGACAGGGGCGCCGGGGCCCGCTTTGTGGCGGTCGGTCGGCGGGTCGGCCGGGCGGCAGCGGCGGGGTAATCCGCGGAGCCGGGCCGCGGCGAGTGGGTGGTCTGGGCGCCGGGCGGGGCGGGCTCTCCCCGCCGCCCCTGCGCCGGGCCGGGCCGGGCCCGCAGCTGGGCCGCAGGCGGCCCGCGGGCCGCGCTCGGCACATTTCTTCATTTCTCACTTGAGTGCCCTTCTTTAGTTCCCTTTCAACTGCCCACTTTATATCGGCTTCATTACACCACCGCTCCGTTTGTGATGTAAATCGGGAAACTCAGGGAAGTTTTTCTTTTGGCCTTGTCTACGGAAGAATACGGAGAGGTATTCAAAACGTATTAACACAAATCAATGGCACCAATAAAAGCAAAATCTCCTTAGCAACATAATCTTGATTGCAAAAGGAGAACTGAGAGCATTTAGCAGAACAGTGGCCCACATGGAATACGCATTTGTCTAGAAGAATGCACCACAAAGCCTAAAAGAGAGATGCTGAAAAAATCCAAAATTAACTCACACTGAACAGTTACTCTTTTTTTCAAAAGTACACAATTGGCTACATTAAATCTATCGTGCGCTTTTCTGCTCAGCAACATTGTATCATACCGCTTTGCAAGCCCAAATTACAACACCCGGAATGCCACTCCCCCACCCCGCGCCCCGCAGCACCACACACCTCCCCCCCCGCATGCTTCTCATACATGTGCAGGCAGCACACACACACATATCTATTTTACATATATCATACACACGCACATTATAAAGAGGCTGTTAAGATTTCCACACTAGAGTAACAAAAGCTGTAAAATGTTTCACGCCAAGAAAAGCACCTGGCTGACGAGAACCAAGACTATCCTGAGAGCACCAGAAAGCACCAGGTTAGCTTTTGTTCATAAGGTTCAGGTTAACCAGCATTTCGTATCTGACCATCTTAAAAATACATGAATTACACAGATGGGAACGATTCCTTTCTGAATAAACAGTGTCTGCCTCAACTAGATGGAAAGTATATCTTGTTTGAGAGCACTAGTGTATAAAAAACAAGCATTACAAACAGTTTCAACATCACTATTCACTATAATGGCAATCCATATAAAAAAAAATCTTACTACCGCTAGGGCTCGAAAAGCTTTAAGAACACCAAATGCAGACTTAATGAAGAGCCAGTTTGAAACACTTAAGGCAGGCAATGCCTTTAAATTTGGTAACTCTAGTCCTAGAGTCACCTAAATTACACAAAACCATTTTCTCTTTTTTTTTTTCCCCCCCTCTCCTTTCCCTCCCTCTAATTTGGACTAAAAGTATCAACTGGAAATTAGAAGAGACCACTGATTCGTAAGGCAGAAGTTCCTGGGGTTTTCCTTTCTTCTTCTTCCTCTCCCTACCACCAACCCCCCCACCCCCCCACCCCCCTCAACATATTGGATAGATGAAAACCAGTAGGGCTTAATAGATAGGTTAACCATTATTTTATTAGTTTATAATACATACAACTTAAGAAATGCTTTAAAAAAATTATATTGAATTCCATTCCAATTCTGGGTCAGGTCAGAAAAAACAATGTTGACGTATTAAATAATATTCTATAATTCAACAATAGATTAACTTCAGTAATTTAGCAGACGTGGTTAAATACTCTTAAATATGCATATATACAATTGTGCAGCCTTAAAAAATGTCCTTTTCTTCCTATCTTCTCCTCCCAAACCCATGCACCCTGTGAACACAGTACTGGCCTCTAAGCTTTCAGTCTCTCACCCAGACTTAAAATATTGAAAGAGGAATGTTACAACACTGGAAATCGCAGCAACCCTATCTTTCTTTATGAGAGGAGATGCCCAACAGGCAAAATTACCATCAAGTCTCTCTATAAATAGCAGCTTCCTTAGTATCCAGTTCTAGGTTAAATTATTGCTTACCTATTTTCTGCCTGAAACGGATTTTTAACATATCCCACAGTATTGTTTTTTATGTTTGCCTTCTTTAAAGACAACATCCTTTCAGCGACTTACCTACCGTTACTGCTTTGTACATTTAACCGGTTTTTCCCAAGCACATACGATCTGATGCAATTTTCTGCAAATTCTTTTAAAGCAACATGAATTGCACAGGACTAATTTAGCACACAACATTTAGGCACTGTTTTGTAGTTTACTGTTCTCTCCAAAATTTACGTTTGGAATTAGTTTTGTATTCTGATTGCCATACTCAGCCTTTTACAGAAACAACAATACACTTTTCGAATCAGTAACTACTCTGCATTCCTTGTTATCTCACTGAACCAAACTGCTCACTGACAACATTAACAAGTGGGCACACTGCACATTGAACAAGTTAGAAAGCCTGTTGCAAGCACAGAATGATCAGAGATAAACATTCAGAGTGGATGAGCAAGATATTTATATTGGTACAATGAAATCAGGTTAAACCTAGAGAATATCAGTTATATTGCATCGGGATATCTCACTTTTTGAAAAATTTCTAAACAAGATTTAAAAAATGGATTCACAAACCTGAAACGTTACAGAAAAAAAAAACCCACACATTTCGCTACCAAGTCTAATTTTCAACACAAGGCAAACTAACTTCTAATGATGAAGTTATGAGGTGGGGAGGAAAAAAAAAAAAGCAAGTCTCAATAAAAATCATAAAATCTACTATCTGCCCTCCAAAAGTGAGCATCTGTCAATGGTTCCCTTCTCCATAAAAGCTACAACAAAAGTCTCTCTTACTTACCTGAACTTAAATTATCCTAACTGGATCCTAGTCCTGGGCCTTAGATATACTGTCACATGACAGGAGCTGTCTGGACAAGTCAAGGATTTTCTTTGGAAATAATTAGCCATGCATTACAGGCTCCAGCTTAGGAAAAGACTGTTCTGTACTCGCCGCGCAGCTCTCATCAGCGATTCCGTTTTGGTCTGGATATTTTAAACTAAGAGATGCTGAGTTTAGAAGGAAACTTACTTCACAACCTGCATAATAGCAAACTGTCTATCAATTAGGGCATAACCAAAATAAATTAATAACATACTTGTTAAAAAACATAATAGAAGTTAAAACAGTCTACATAATTACTGAAACAGAGTGTTAGCTTTTACTTAACTTTCATCATTCAATACCATTTCACTCAGTTCAAAACTATTTTCCATCATGCTCAGCAAATTCCAAACCTAATTCCCAAATTCAATCTTTTGGGTGTTGCTTCTCCCAATTCCTATGTTTCATCTTTTGCCTCACTAAATCTTTCCTAATAGTCTGTTGTATTCTGAGGAGTCAAGCATTTATGAAACTTTTTTCAAGAAAATAAATCCTGATTAAATATTAATGAGCTAAACAAAGCAGGAAAATGTTTTTAAAAGTACATCTTCCATGAAAACAATAGAATCTAGTTTATAAAAGATGTATTACCCAAGTGTCATGTGGTGGAGATACTGACACTTCTTGTGCTAGTGTGTGTATGTGACTTTTCATCCAAGGATTCAGGGTTTTTTTTATTTTTCAAAAGTAGTCTCCAATTCAGCCCACGCTAACTGAAACAGTGTGCAAAAAGATGAGGTTCAAAAATTACTGAACTGTAAAATTCTGTTACCCACAAAATAACACAAATGGATTTCTGTAACTAATGCAGAATAAACGGACGATGTTTTCAGCAGTGAAATCTTTTGCTTCTAGAGTACTTCTCCCCTTGAAATTTGTCACGCTTCCTTAAGAATGATACTTTTTTCTCATTAACAGCAGTATCCCCGGATTCGCCCAGTCGACAGAGAACTTTATAAAGAATAAACACAGGGATTCAGAAGGTAGCACCATTAGAAATAATCACTCTACCCAAACCAGAAAAAAACCTCCAGCCTTCATTTATCTTTATCCAACATCCTTTGACATTCAGCATAACACAGGGTAAAGGGAGCTCTCATAGCTGTATATTGATAACATTCATAATGGTCATGCATATTACAATCAGAAGTTTCCTAGGGTGCCATTTGCAAAGTAAGCCTTCATGCAGATAGGTGTTCAGCTCATTAACTCCATTTCCGTACTTCCTATTAGTCCCTGAGAAGTTAATATTTCTACCTACAATATGGCTATTAAAGGCATTATAACAATCTTACACATAGCTGTTTGTGATAGAAATGCAATGTGGCTTTAGGGAGAAGCAGCACAGAAATTACAGCAAATTAGCAGTGATGAATACACATCTTATTTCTAAAATGCTTTTTTTACATAAGCAAGGTTGCTGGAGAGCAATATAAATTATTTTAGTCACAGATATAAAACCAGCCAGCACCACTTACCCTTAATAAGTCACTACTATGAATCCAAGACATTCGGGGCTCTGAGACCTCTCTAATTGAGCATTTCCTTTACATGAAATCATCTGGATTTTGACCTAATGTAGGGCCATCATGATCCCTCTTTTAATTACTCAATAGCAGTGCTGGGAGAACTTAAAAGAACCACAGATTTTCTTTGCTTAACAAGTCTTTTGCTTCTTCAATTAAAGTGATCTCTTTAAATTGTTCAGGATTTAAATGGGGTTTTTTGGTGGACAATTTGCATTATTGCCAGCTGCTCAAAAACCATAAGCTAGGGCTCCCAAAACAAGGGGACCAATTTAAAATTAAGACTTCGGGTGGGGGGTGGAGGGAAGGGAATAAAGACAAGTTGGTTTTCTTTGCCTTCTGGCTTCTGAGCAGTTACAGATTGCATTTTAAAGCTCTTCCCTACAATCTTCAGGGCTAAATAATGACTTTCAGAAAAAAAATGAAAACTGACTTTTAAGTAAGTATGTATGTCAGAGACAGAGTATTACCTTTAAACACCATGTTCTTAAGATTTACAAAAAATTATTATTTAACAAATTGATTTAGAGATTATAATTTACATTTCAGTACCGTAAAAAGTTTTTACAATCTACTTGGGTTTGAGTGTCATGGGAAATTTTGGATTTGCATATATAGTTTATTAAAATGACTCAGAGCTATTACAAAACATTTACTGACTTTGTGTAACCTATCTCCATAAACATTTTAATTTCTGGTGAAGTTTGCCAATCCCAGTATAAACTTCATATCATAGCTATTTAACAACACATGAGCTTCTCAGAATTCTTCATGCAGGGTCAGACAGAAACCCTTTCTCCCTCAGGACTTATTTCTACCTATCACTAAGAGATTAAAAGTAATTTATATTACAGCAAGAAAGCAATCTTTATTGGTTAGTTAAAGGCCACTATATCTAAAAAACAGCAATTAGCTTTCCCAGGGAGTCATCAATGCCTTTAGTTTTTCAGGCTACAGGTGAAACAGACATAGTTAGCATAATTTATTAAATAATAAGTATTAAGTGTGTACGTAACTCTTACCTATTTCAAATTTACTTGAATGCTAAGATTATTTGTAGGAATCACTGAGTTGCAAGAAGCTGAACAAGTTAGTACAATGTAATACTTATTTTAGCAAAGAGTAGGCTATATCCTGGAAGTTCTGCTATAGCTTCTGGCCTACTCAAACTCTTGCAGCTTCATTGTTTGCCAACTGGACAAAAAAACCCACCATAATATATGTCTTCTCACTAGCACACAAAATAAATAGATTTACTATTTTAGAAACAACATCAAAGGAAAATCCTGATGACTGCTGCAGGCATTAAACAGTTGATTAAAGTTCCTGCCATGTTCAATTTATATCATTGTAATTAATGAATCAAAAAGGATTGTATGAAAATATTTCATAACATTCTTATGAGGTGAGCGTACCAACTCATCAGGAGGGTAACACTTTTGAGCAAAACTCATCTTTGTACATAAGCAACTTTTCAAGTTTCCTGGTTGTATTTTAAATCAGAGACAATGTTTTAATAAAATATCAGAAATGCTTTAAAAAATAAATGGTCTGACCACCTTACTAAAGGATTTGACTTTTTATGTGCTCAGAGCTCTATTTTAGGCCCCCTATAATTCTTACAGAGACAGTCACAGTTAAAATACAGAAATGTCTGCTCACCAAGATGACTGCAGATGCACCTAAAAGTAGACAAGATCTTAACCAGCGCTACTGCTTATGTGGAAGCTTTACTAACGAGATAACTCTGTAAACCTGTAAGCCACACTGTTCACTGCTCTGATTTCAGCACACATCACACTCAAATTAGCTTTACTGTAGGTAGGTTTGGGTGCTGCTGGCAAGGTAGTTGTGGTGTCACAGAACGTAGCATAGAAAGTTTGGGTAGTAAACTAAGGCAAATAGCTCATGTGAATGCCATGCTGCTATGAACATACCACAAGCCATATCCAACCTATCCCTCCACACTAATGAACTACTTGTGGGAAACTGCATTCATGACACAAACCTATCTAAGTCAACTGAGAATTTTGATAATAAAATCTAGGCCTTGTATGATTCAGTATTCATTTTATTGAAAACTGACACTTGAAGAAATCAACATGTATTTCTGGTCATCAGTATCTATCACCAGTTATCATTTCTGTTCAATTCCAACCTCTCCCCTGCACCTCCAACCTCCACAACCTCAGCTGCCATTAACGTTAGGCTTCTGGCCTCCCTCACAGGCTGCAGCTGGTCCAAGATTATAACTAATACTTCCGTGCGAGGAGTGCTGCAGACCCAGATTTGTACAAAAGAGGCTGAAACTGATTTTGAAAAAAAATTATAAGCAGTTATTTTGGAGAGAAACTGTTGTGGGATCCAGAAGATGGAGGCAGCACAGAACTGGTATGTTATTTAAAAAGTCATATTCTGTCAAGTCAAAGAAACACATTTGTAGGCTTGTATGAAAAGCACAGCTGAGCTATTTTTGAAGCAAACAGCAGGAATCCACAGATCAAAGCTGAGCAACGGATGAGTTTTGGGAACAGATACTTAGGTTTAAGAAAACTTGGAACTTTCTAGACCACTCCCTCTATCAACAACTTAGGAATATAATACTCACTAGAGAATATTTTACAGAGAATAAATATTCTGAAGACATAGAAAAATAGTTCACAGCATCAAGGTACCTGTAATATATTACCTTGAAACAAAACTTGTATTTAAAAGATTAAAAAGAGAAGATTATTCTTGTAGTGGTATCAACTTTTCATTCATACAAATACTAAGCAGAGTATATCTGTTTTTTCATATATTCACATTATTGCTTGCTACCACAACTGTACAAGGAACATATTCTTAGCTTACACTAATGTTCATGTACAGTAATTTTAGATACCTAAAGCAAATTTAAAAATATGATTGAGTTGCAATTAGAAAAAAACCTATGAGTGAAGATATGTACAACTAAGACATAAGTAGAAGAAACTAAGTACAACTGGCCTGACCCAAGCTTACATCATATATCCAGTTTAAAAAAGTCTTATATTTGTGCAGAAAATAAGCTCTGTAAACCAAAATGAGCAGAAGCAAGGGTGCAATAAATAATTGTCTAACACATTTAAACTTACACTGTTACCCAGTGTACCCTGCTTTGATTATTTTTAATACACAGCATCTGCATTTGCATCTGCAACTGTACTGTTCAAGATTTCTTCAGTAACTTTTTTCTACTTATGTGGCTTTAAACAAAATAAAAAACCCTGAAAGGTCCTCTTGGACAATAAGTTTGAGTAAAACAAGTCCTTCTGCACCCCTGTGTACAGGATCAGGTAAACAGTAGGGATAAAGCTGACACATGGCATTAGCCTGGATTAAAACAGCTACATTATAAACTAAAATACTAATATATTTTTATGATCTTGAGTTCTACTAACCAGACGCATGCAATTCTCTCAGCAATTCTTCTAGTCTGAGTAAAATAATTCTATTTTGCTGCCTTTTTTTAACCATTAAATTAGAACTTTTTCAGAACCAGCTGACAGGACTTCTTCATGAAAAAGCAGAGATTTCTACTAATGCAATGACAATTGGGTTCCAAAAAGCACAGTTTCAAAAAGAACTTTATCTCCTTCTTTTGTTGGATGAGGCTAGCCAATATCCCAAAAAGAAATAAAAATATTTAGAATTGACTAGTCACTGACAAAAGTTTAGGAAGATCTTAGAAGGTACTTCAGCATGTAAATGAATGATTAAAAGGACTTACACTATGTACAGTCAGTTGTGTCATTTTGGGATAAAAAAATACCTGCTCACTTGTATACCATTTTCAGCTGTGTATTTATAGTAATATATATGTATGTACACACGCGCGCGCACACATATAAAAGACTCTTTGAAAATCAAGATACATTAATAAACAGAAGTAGTAAAAGTAAAAATAACTTAATAGTTAACATTTGTGTGAAATTACTTTGCAGAGTTTGACCAAATGCACTTAGAACATGCTCTTATTTAAAAAACAAACAAACAAAACAAAAAAGAATGAAAACACCACAAGATTCTGTAGAACCAATGCTATGTCACCACCAGGAGAGCACCAAGCAAGGCACCATTGGAAAGACAACATACGTGAATAAGTCTCTATAAATAAATCAAATGCTAATCTGGTCGAAAAATCGGTGTCTTTGGTAAAAATTCTATAAGGATGACCTGTATAAAAAAGAAAACAAATATATATTAAATGGAAGATGACAGCAATCCTATTATGTATCACAGTGATAATTCACGTGCCTTTTTTTTTTTTTTAAAGTACATCAAGTTGTGATGACGATTAAAGATCACAGTACTTTTCTTAAGCAGGAGACCATTAGAAAGTCACATTCAATATAATTGTTTTGGGGTAGAAAACCAAAACTCTTAAAGAATCAAATCCAATTGGAAAAGTTTGCCTACTGATACCTACACAAACTGAAATAAGCTACTACATAATTATTAACATAATTCTTTTACTTTATTAGAAAAAATTATTAAATAGATAAACATTCATTTTAAAAAATCAGAAGGCACAATGTATGCAAAGTTATTTTTCAATTACACATGCAATTCCCTTTACTTCAAAATTATTTCCACTTAATACAGATTTCTAAACCATGTTTATAGTTCAAAACTTGTATAGAAAGGTGTATCAACCTTCGCAAAGTTCCCATATCTTACAAGTCTGCAAATAGCTAACGAGACTTGATTAATACTTCTGCATGATTATTCTTATGGTCCAGATTCAGACTCAAACTATGTGTTTCCGAGCTATGTACATATGGTAAGGTACACTCCAGAATACAATTCAAGTATTTATCCTACTTTAAAGAGAAAGCTTAAAGACAATGCTCACTTGTGCATTTTCTTTTTTTCAGAGACAGTCATAATACAGCAGCACGATTCTACTGATAAACAAATTCTCCTCGTAACATAACTAAGGATTTTATTTACTTGTAAGCAGAGCTTGCCCTCCTAAGTAGTTAAAGAAGAATTTCTAAATGGTTTTGATTGTAAAGGAGAACAATTGGCTGCTTAGAGAGTAAACACTTATCTCTGACAGCATATTGAACATCAGAAAAGAAGCAAATCTCTGATTTTATTTCTAAGGTAAACACTTTCAAAATAATGAATATCAAAATCACATGTCTATGTTTTTAGAAATACTCAGGAGTGACTTATTTTCAGAAGTGATGTAAACTGCTCAACATCCACTGATCACTGACATGAGTCAACCACTGGATACTTCAGCAAGACCAGGGCTTCTGATATTCAGGCAAGGCTTCAAAAAGGGAGCAAGAAGTAAAGCTGGAACACTGTCTTTATGCCAAAGGTGTAAGACTACCTTGTCTTTCTTTAATTTTATTATTTCTTTAATTTGGCATCTACACAGTGGATTTAGAAACTCATATTGGCAAAGCACCAAGTTTTGGTTACAAGAGTCTAATTTAAATCACCTGTTTTGACAAAAATTGAGGATATGTGTTTATTATTTAAAATTAAACCATGAACACAACAGTGGTTTTGAGATTAGCACTGAAAATAAGAATACAGCACAAGTTTTATAAAAAATTTCTCATTAAACATATCCAGAGATATTAGACATTACACAAATTGAAAATAGAATCTTCATCCTTTATCCTGTAAAACTATATGCCCATGCTTACATATTATTAATGTAAACAGGTCAACCGATTTTAAATTGTATTTAATAGAACGAATGTTCATCTAATGTAAGTGTTGCTGGGCCACAGTATTTACAAACTAGCACTATATGTGTTTTTTTCAATCGAATCTGCAAAACATTGGATGTGCCAACATTTTGCCATAGAAAACCAAAATCTTCAGTGAAATAAAACCCCCTTAAGTTTGAAATTTGCTTTATTCCATTCTCAGTCACATCTCTTACATCTAAATCAAAAAATTTTGTAGAACAGATGTTACAAAAAGTCTACTTATTCAGTGAACTGAATAGAGCCATCCTGTAAAAAAAATGCATTTTAAACACCTTATGTTTTCAGCTAGAAATAAGATCTAATGAAGAAACAGGGAAAAGGGGAAGACTAAAAGAAAAAGATCCCTTTAATGTAATTTCCAACTATGTAATCACTTTTAGAATTTGTATATGCATGACAGCTTTGCTGTTTCAAAGAACAAAGTACCATGTAATGACAGATCACAGATAAGTTAGAACTAACACAGTAGATATTTCTCAAAGGCTAATCTTTATTTTTAAAAAGTTAACCCGTCCTATCACTTACTTCCTAGATCATTAAATTATGCAAATTCTAATGTTTCTTACATCTTAATTTCATCCTATTCTATGTACCTTCAAGATATTCTGAAAATGGAAATAAAAACAGCAAGAAGGTTGCAAGCTGAACAAACTGAAATCCCACATTGGACACCATTCATTTCAAACTGCATATTAACTTCTTACTGTGTATTTCCAAGAAGGGCTTATGGAGTCTCAGCCAAAGACTGAAGTAAATTAGAACTCCAGAGGTTGACTTAAAAATATTTCAGTGGCACCAACTGGAGATAAAGATACTTTCAAGACAGTTGAGGTAAGGGGCAGTTAAAATCTAAAAAGGCTAAAGGTTTCTTAAGCTCCAACAGCTTAGTTGAAAGGTCTTCTTCCATACTTTTAGACTTGATTAGCATTATATAAAACAGCCATATCTGACTTGCTGCGTAACCAAAGTTGTGGTTATTCTTTATACAGCATCTAAAATTTCACACTCCATCAGCACATGTTCAAGCTATTTTATCTTGGCAATTAATTTATTATTTTTCAGAACACAGTGAAGCCTTGTTTTCAAGTCATTCATAACTTTATAAATCAGTCCTGCACATGAAACCATGCATCTGTGAACCGTAGAAAATCCTTGCACTCAGGCGATTAAGCTCCTGACACCTTTACTGATTAATAATCATGAAAAGAATAAGATCAGAAGCAAAATAAATGATCATTTAATAGAGAAACTCACAAAACAGCCCTTTAACTTACATATTCCATCATGTTATTCGTTTCACATTTCCTTTTGCTTAGTCTCCAATGCAAGCACAGCTAGACAAGGAGGAAAGAAAAAGAAGAAAAATGAGCTGTATTTTATTGCAGCACACAGACTAGCCCATTTGTCCACCTTTCATATTTTTTGTTCAACAAAAGCATCTGTTTCCATACTGTGCAATTCAAACTCCAACAGTACGAAGCTGCTCCCTGCGGCACTCACCTTGTGGTATAACCTATTGTTTTCCCATTCTAATAACTTCTCAATCGATCTTCGTGTCTGGAAGACAAATGAGAAAGAATTTTACTCTTGACTGGTTTTAGAAAAACTTTGTTTTGCAGCTGCTTTTGTGTGAAAAGGAGAGAGGTACAGGACAGTGACTGAGTACAGGGTGGTCTGTAGTACTATCAAAACTTATCCGGCATTAAATAGTAACTGGAACAGAAACAGCTTTCTGTGACACCCGAATAATTATCTTCAACCTTTTTGGAACAAAACCTGTTCATATACATGCTTTCTGGTTCTTGCAGCAGTTATAACTTTAAAGCCACAGAAATTCTGAAGTGATCTAAGTATAAAAGCAGGAACACTGCTCCCCCCAATATCAGTGGTCTGAATGCACTGCTTCTAAGGTCGGCATCTAAACTAACAAATCTTGAAAATTATTTTGCAATGCTGTAGGTCATGTACAAATATGCAACACTAAACAAAAGAGAAATTTTTGTTACTTTTATATCCAGATTTTAGAGACTGAAAACCAAATGGAGAAAGTTACAGTAAATTGCACAAATGTGTATTACTAAATCTGTGATGTGTATAAAGAGCAAACATAATATTTAGGATTCTAAAGCAAAGTTTTACTGCCTACATTGTTCACACTTGACACGCCAGATAGCAAATCCTGAAAGCTGTTCTGCACAGCTTAAGATTATGCATGCTAGTATTAAAAGAACATTCTGTGCTGTAAAGTTTCACAGCATTTTGAATATAATTATTCAGTTATATTTACATTTCAGAAATACATTCTGACATTTATGGTCACTTGACTGCCAGAATATATACCGCTTAGCTCTAAATGGGATTTGCTACTGACTATGAATAAAAAGAGGATAATTCATGGTGCCAGGTGTTAAGATGAGACCAACAGAGCTGCAGGTGCAAAAGGACAGAGCAATGACAAGGATCAAATACAACTTAGTGCAGCTGCAGCTTCCTTACAAGGCAGAGAGGGGTGAGGGGAAGGGATGAGAAAGCATCTTGCTGTTATTACTACAAAATACAAGTACTGTAAATGAACTTTAACAAACCAAACTAAATGCTGTCAAGAGAAACAAGAATGTCTGAGTAAAATTAAAAGTTAGACAACAAATTATTCACTTCCCACCAGATATTAACACCTTGGTTTTCAAACATCAGTTTCTAGTTTGACACTGAAGCAGTTGTGGGGAAACACATCTAAGCATGTACTGTGGTCACATGATTAAAAATTAGATCACTGCTATCTATGATTAACCATTACACTGAATTTTTATTATGTTTGATTTTAAAAAGCACAAGTCAAGGAACTATCAGAAGGTGGATGTGCCAGTGACTAATTTATCACATGAACTGGGAATTGAGTATTTTGGGGGTTATTGTTATTATTAAGTTTTTTAAGACAGTGCCCTTTAACAATAATCAGTAGACCTCACTTGTTTCTTTGTAAAGATAGCCTTTTAGAGTCTGCTCTCCTTTTAAATGAAAATAGGGCAGCAGTTATGGTCACACTTTTGTTAATTTAGTTGCCAGTCAGCTCCAAATCAAAAGAAAATAAGGCTGCAGAGTGTAATTAACATTCAGTTCAGTCGTTTTGTCCCTTGTCTAGCCCCCAAGCTTTGTTAAAATTGCCATCTGAATGCTGAAGGCTGTAGGGAAATCGATTTGATTCTAATCGCACCATGAAAAGAACATGATCTAACTGCTTTCAGCCCTCCGTAAATCTGTACTAGGTCTTTAGCACAATGCAACTTCCAATTTAAAAAGCACTGAATGTCTCGTCAATGACTTTGTGAAGAAAAAAGAACAAGGAGCAGACATAAAAATTCCAATAGTTGTTTAAGCATTAAAGTTCATTTGCATCACAGCAAACCTGAAAAGGGCTGACCTCTCAAACCGCCTCTCAGGTCTATGAAGTTGTAGCCTTGACAAGCTCACATTGACAGAGCTCATTGACTCTGAAAGGCTACTCTATCAATGGTGAAAAATGGCAATAGGTTCTACTCTGAGCAGGCATCTGCCTGCCCACCCGCTGCTAAACCAATGGCAAAACTGATTCAAAACCTGAATCCACCTTGTAATCTTCCTTTCCAGGACCTTTTAATAATAGATTAAGATCACTATACTATTTAATTTCATTGTTTGCCCCAAAGAGTGTGAAAAACATCCAAGCTTTTCAAATTCCAATAAAATTGCATATATATTACAATATATACATATAAATAAGAAATTGATAGGTAGTTATGTACTATTAATTAGTTTATTTAAAGAAGCCAGTTTAAAGTCATTTGACTAGTGTGCGATAAAAACACATGCAGCCTCGAGACCGTGATTATTTATGTTACCAAAGCCTTAAATACAATCCTTCCTGCAGTGTATTTTGTGATAGTCATAGCTCCCAAATCACACCATATTATCAACACAGAAACATCAATGAAAATTAGGCTGTAAAAATATTTCTGGAAACCTCCGAGCTTGAAATAAAAAGAAATTCATTAAACAGCATCACACAATTCACTCTAGTAAGTTTTCTTCCTACTTGACAGGTGAAAAAAAGCACTTGCACGTGCAGCTTAATTAATCACTGCTCTTGACATCTCAGTGATTTACAGTGAGGAGCAGGTGAGGATATACAAAACCAGAAAGGAACACTTGATCTGAGTGTAGCATTTCCAGCACACTAGGATGACAAGCTTATATATTCTATCAATGGTGTACATAAAAACCCCATACAGCAAATTATTTGTTAGCCACAACAAAAGCCCAAATTAAGTGGAACAGAGACTTGCTTATTAGGAAGATTTAATACCATCCAGCTTTTAAAATTTTTTTCTTAAAAAAACAATCCAATATTTGAGCAAAGCTAAAACTGCAATTCAAGTACACTTTTTAGCATACCAATGATAAGAAACTAGGCTTTGTAACACACTCCATGAAAAAAAGCAGATAGTCTTTAATGTTATCCACAGAACTTTATGAAATAGGCCTCTTCAACTATTTAGATGCATTGTGTAATTAAACACTCCTGTTCTTTAAATATATTTGACAGTCTTTTGAAAAAACAGACTACCAAAACTGCCCAACTGAGAATATACTTTCACCAATGCTTATTGTTCCAAATTAAGTAAAATAAAGTTTTGCCCTTAAACATGGAAGAAAAAAAAAAAATCAGTAAAATTAAGTATGAAGTTTCCATGTAGAAACACGACAGTATCAAATACAAATAGCGCGCTACCTGTATTGCCAACTGCAAGACCTTTGTTACCTCTTTGCAGTGTCTAGTGAAGTTAGCGTACAATTCCAGATGCAGTTATGACCTGGACCGGGAGGCTCTGCAGCCACAGGGCTCCCTCTTGCAGTGCGTGACCTGGAACACGCACATTACACTAAACCATACTAGAGAATGGGCCAAAGCGCCCTCAACTCCAGGTGTAAATCAGTGAATGACTGATACAACATTAAACAAAAGGATCTTACATGACTCCCAAAACGGTGATAATTTGAGTATCTCCCTTTGTCTAAGTTGGGCAACAACACGATCCTCCACTATCAATTTTATTCGTAGTTGTCTAGGAGCAACAGGAGATTCTCCCGCTACATGCATTTGATCTTTGACTTTTCACTTGAAAACACCACAACACATGTGAATGTAGTGCAACATTAATCCAATAAATAGCACATGGAGATTTTCAAATTCCTTCATTAAAACTTTACCACAATCAAGTATTAATTTCAAATATTGCCCTAAAAAAATACACTTTATGCTCAAATTTCAAAATACAAAGAGACAAATTTAAGCAGGTTTTTGTTAATTCTCATATGGCTAGAATTTGTGTTACACTCCATGGAAGAAAGATGAATAATCCTATGAGAGGTCTGAACTACTCCATCTCTGCTCACTCAGAGAAAAATGATGGAAGCAGGAATTTCTGTTCATTCTCCAAAGACATACCTGACCACAAAATTTATACCCAGATAATTTAGTTATCAGCACAAATAACAAAATACAAAGTTAGAAGATTACTGAGTCACCCAGCTGTACGCTCACCTTCAACACGCCAGCACATCCCCCAAGTCAATTCTGAGGCCCATATTGGTGCCACAAAAATGCCAAAGCTGCGCTCGGAACACACATAACAATTACATGTATCTTCATCTGTGCTGAGAGTGTCTCCACCTTGAACACTGTATCACAAATAAACCCTTTACAGAAACTGTAAATTGGTAAGATTCCCATCTTACCAAGGAATTTTCTATTTGTGAAGGGCGAAGATGATGAAGGTGAGTTGATTTCAGATCCTGACATGCCAGAATACCTGCTTCAGCACATAGAGCAGTTTGAAAAAGTGTCTGTTCAACCACATCGCTGTACCTTGCATCATTTTTCCTATTAGTAGCTAGGGTATTTCTTACTAGAGACTACCGTAAGGGTGCTCATCCCAGAGGCCACTGCAGCATCCATGCCAGAAAGTGAGTGAAACCCCTACTACACAGACTGAAAAGTATCTGGAAATAAGTGCAGCATTCTGGTGCTTTTTGTACGATCCTGAAATAACTGCCTTGTTCAACAGGATTACTATTCCTGCACTTTGTCTTACCTTTCAGATGATTCTGGGCAGAAAACAAGCCCAAACCAAACCACAGAACAAAGCTCCTGATCAGGCGAAGAAAAATATAAATCAGCAGAATTCTGGAGTGGAAGAACTGACAACATCAAGTTGACCTCAGGTTCTAAAAGACAGCTCTGAGGATATGATCCATAAACTGACCTAATTTGTACAGGTCTCAACCCCGGGTTGGTGCATCACAGAGAGATTAATTTAAAGCTTAATGAATCAAATCAGATCAACTGCTTTCTGTAAAAGGTCTCTTCCACCACATTGTCTGCTAATATAAAGAGAAGAGCAGCATTATTTGACATTACTGCATGTAACAGTTTTTAACACCTAAGCCAAAGACAATTCCTCAGAGACACCATTACCTCGATTCTCAAACTCCCAGGCTGTTTAAGAAAGCACCGAAGCCATGAAATAAATGGAGAATGGAGAAGGTGTGCAGAAACATACACCCTGTGCACATTATCCAGGAGTAAAATAGAGAACATCTTGTAGTATTATCACCATCGTATTAACTGACAGATACTGGATGAGTATTTTACAGTCATTTTGGTCTGCAGTAGAAACACGTGGCAGAAAGACATTCTCAAGGAAAGTTCATAAAAGTTGATTATAAAAGTCTTATATAAACTTCCTCTCAAATAGAAGACAATCCGAAAGACTCAAGAGGCTAACTTGATATTTTAGCTGTCCTGGAAGAGCTAACTCACCAAATGAGCATACCTAACTGCTTTTTGTAATGAGGTAGCACCAACTAGAGCCAACCATTGTGGAAACCTCATACTATGGAGAAGTCTTGTAGAAGAAAGTCTTGACCTTGGCAAAATTAACACACTTCCCTCGAGAAGGCCTAATTGAGATATAGAAAAACACATTTCACAGGCAGACAGATGTTGAGCTGACCAATGAAGCATCAGGATTATAAATTATGTTGTTACTTGAAATTGTAAATAAAAATTTATTCTAGGATTAAATTCTAGCTCTAATTCTCTGTTACTATAAGGAAACAAAACCTATGAAGCTCCATTCCCTCCAAACAAATTATTCAAATCTGGCTATGATGATCTAAAGCATCCAACTCCTGCTGAAGGACATTCCCACAGAAACGGATACAGAAAAACACGTAAGATTGTATTGACTGTAACAGGGATGAAAACGGGACTGGATCTCCACCAAATAACTCATCTGGTGTCATCCACTGTGGGAAATCATAAACTTAACCTGGATGAAAATTCCACCTCCATCTTCTCTTTTAAGGTTACAGAGATGTTCATTTGGGTCTCCATCACTTATCTCCAAAATATCCAGTAGTATGCTATGGAACATAGTTCAAGGCCAGTGTAGGTGGAGAAATTAAAAGAATCTCAGGTTACTTCTCTATTAGGAAATGAAACTGTGCCCAGAAACATTCCCATTTACTTGAAGCCAGCTGGCAGGAACAGCTTACATCTGTATCAGTAAGTTTTCATAACCTCCGAACCACTTGTAGTGCCTGAAGTATTCTGATAATGCCTGAGAGCTGTTACACAACATAGACCCAGAGCCTGCCAGGGACCTCTTAAGAGTACAAATTATAAAGCGCCAATTCCAAGGAATACCCACAGGTTTAATTGATTAGTATGTAGAAAGCCTTTGACTGCTGCTGTTAGGAGTGTCTAGAGGCAGGGGCCAAGAAGGGAAGAGAAGCTACATGGCCAGAAAGACTGAAAGGCAGCACAACTTCACAAAGTAACTCTAGAAGGCCTTGTAAAATCCAACGCTTCACTAGTGTGCATGCTGAAGAGCATGATCCCACTGAAAGGGACAGTCTCTATAGCGCCTTGCCCATCTAAGATTGAACCAGAAGTTGATCCTGTAGCTAATTAACCAATTTAGAAAAAAACCTGTTACTTAAAAAATATTTGCCATCACCATCATCACTATTGCTCCAAATTCGGCAATTTATTCCAAAATCTATCAAAAAGTATTTTTTTATGGGGTACAAAATGCGAAGTACCTAGTCACTTTCCACTTTACATGTTTGTTTGGTACAGCAGAAGACTTACCAACTCCTTCAGTCTTCTCTTTTGTAGAAAATCTGCCCACCTCATCCTCCCAACTGTTTTGTCAGCAAGCATTTTTTTTTGTTTCTTGAACTTTTTTTGGTTAATTAACATGTTACTTTATTTATACACAGTGCTTGAGTTACTGAGAGTGCTCCACTTAGGCAGAAAATAACATTTTACCCTGGTTTGTTTAATAAACTGAAAAAGTGAATAAATCCCAGAGCAAGCCTACTTTGAGAAAATGCAAGAAAAAAAGCACAGAAGTGTCACTACCTCACACTTGACAGCAGCCCATCCTAGGTTTGTTTGTTTTATAGTAACACAGTCTAACAAGTTATTGCTCAGCACTTTCTACTCATTTTATCATATGAATTTCAGATAATTTTGCATTCTAGTTCTTTTCTCAACAGTGTTTGCATATGCTTCCTATTTGGCATCATCTACAAGTTGCTGAAGACAGAATCCTAAAAATGACCCTTCCTAACCTGATTTCCAAATTTGACAACTAGCCAGACCATTTTTTAGCATGTTCTTTCAAAATAGCTCTATGTGAATTTCAACTAGCGCTTTTTTTTTCAGTAATATGTCAAAATGGGCGTGAAAAGCAATACAAAACGCCACATTAAACCCAAACCACTGCATGATCTATGGCTCCCTCTATACACCTTAACCATCACAACATAAGAGGTGCTATAACGTGGAAGCGTTAATCCTACATGTATTACTTTGATTAATATTAGACTGTTCAGAGATATCATTCTAATTACAAATGTGATTAAATTTAAAATTGCATTTAGAATATTCACTAGAATCCAAAGATATACACTGTATTTAATATAAACCCTATTATTAAGAAAACATAACATTACAAATTTAACTTTAGAATACATATTTTTGAAATATTAAAGGATTTGCATTCAATTAATGAAAAAAGAAACTAGTACTTTGTGATTTACTTCTATTTCTAAGTATTCTTCATGACAAGCTTACTGCCCTGCCCCTCCAAGCAGGTTTGCAAATTAAGACATGGCAGAACCATCTCACACTATTACACACCAGCTCACAACTCTACCCTTTAAGAAAGCACGTGAAAACCTGATAAACCTTCACAAGGTGCTCTGAAGAAAATAAAATCTGCTTTTAGAGATAGAAAAAAAAATAATCACAGAGCTTTATACAGGATTATTTCACACCTACAGTGTTCTACAAGCTTTGCCACTTTGAGGTTCAGTATGGAGAGGACTTAAGTGACTCTTCTCACCAAAAATTACCAGGTCTGAATCTGATTCTTTTAAAGTTTTAATTTCATAGCTAATACAAAAAAAAAAAAAAAAGATGATTTTAAAGACCTCTGTAAAGACCTCTGAATCTATTTGAAGACAATGCTTAAGAATGCATATTTGATACATACAAGCTCTACTTTAAAAAAGTTTTACTAAGCTGACCAGAGACAATATAGAGATAATATGTTTACCCTAACAAGAACACATAATAAATACATTACAATTTTAAACATTCTTCCAAACTGAATTGCAATGTAAATTGTCACAACAGAGACTTCAAAAATTAGGCACCTCCCATCTTACGTAATTGCCTTGAGGAACTGCTTGGAAAAGCATTATGATAGAGTATCTCCAGTGCCAAGTTCCTGGCAGATAGGCAGAAGAGAAAAAAGTATTCAGTTTTGAAAATAAATGTAATGTACTCACAGTTTCAATAAAGTGAGCTAATGTATTTTAACATCAGTATTATCCACTGACAAGCAAGACTACTGTATTTAAGAAAATTCATTCCAGCTCCTCCACTACATATTTAATTTAATCAATACTTTGGAAGTTGTAATTAGCTTATGTTTATACAGCACTCTGAAGATGTAAACTGCTACATAAATGACAAGTAATCATGAGGCTTAAGCAGCATTCATCAGCTTTGTGTGAATTCACAAACAAACAAGTAGCTCTTGAAAGTATTAGTACAAATCGCTATTAAATATCTCATTCTACTCATTTTAAGAGATTGCCCATGAACTTTACAAAACATGCAATTTACGTGTACAATACCAGCTTTTAAGAAATCTAGCAGTACTGCAATTCTATCATAGCTTTCATTGTTACCATTTCTGTTGAAATTATTTATCCTATTTACACATCGGGAACTACAGCACTTAGTTAATACTGAAAATGACCGTCAATTCATTTGAAAGAGCAGCTTCAAATGGGCACCTCAGCCTGTAGTGCTTTTTGAATTATAATTCACTATGTAACTTAAAGACTTGATGTTCATTTGTACAATCTGGAACTTGTCCCAGAAAGGATGGTACAATCTAGGAGTAAAACTGCTGAAGATCATTGATGATCTCAATCTGTAAATGAGAGACTGCATTTCCTGCAACTTTTTTGCAGATTTTATTCATTAAATTCAAATCAAAACCACATAAAAGAAGAGGCAGAATAAGATATTGAATCAAATTAAACATTTATTCTGCTGGTGAAGAGTAGCAGGCTTTTTCTCAAACACCTCAATGCAAAAGAAGAAAGGAAACAATACTGTACGAAGACTTACAAAAATAGCACTGAACAAAGCACTGAAAAGAAAAATACAGTAAAGGGAAAGCTTTCATTGCATAGAAATGCATTAAAGTGATATAATTAACAATCAAGCTTACAAATGTTTGTGACTTCATAAATTCCTAGTTTGAAGCACCTGCTGA
Organism: Leptosomus discolor; assembly: GCF_034619465.1. NCBI lineage: Eukaryota > Metazoa > Chordata > Aves > Leptosomiformes > Leptosomidae > Leptosomus > Leptosomus discolor. The sequence continues at coordinate 53,032,020 of NC_141394.1, read as the reverse complement.
TTTAAGGAGACAAACCCACAATTTATTTTTCACTGCATAAAAATAAGCATATAGTCCCCATTATACACCAACTTTCAATAATTATCTGTAACTTCAAAAATCATATTTACATTTGTGATAACTTTCCCACGTTAGAATTAAAAAAGTCAATGAAAGACAGTAAAAATACAGAATACAGAGAAAGATTAAGAGAATTACTGTAAGTCTACAAACTCTGAAGCCGCAGCTTTCATTTTGTCTCCATGAACCTTAAAAAACCTTTCTCTGAAAAAGAGCTACAAATCATACGAGCAATTTAAGAGCACGGGAGATTGATTCAGCCTCATTAAAACAGGCATTTCTTAATGGGTCATTCTGAGAAGAATTATTCTTCTGTATTAGAAGTAAGCAATTGTATAGTTCAAACTGTTGTTTCATTTAATAAAATCCTTAACTTGAGGAACACTCCCATTTGTTAGCTCACTCTATAAGCAATTCAACAAAACCCATTTGTTAAGTCTCCTATTTCAGTAGAAAAGGGCAAAGATGAACATTAGTCTATTTTTATTGCGCAATTAAAACACATTCTACACAAATTTCAGTTCTCCATGGGAACACTCCCATCCTGCTTTCAGAAATTAAACTCTTCAATTATATGGTCTTTTGTGATCACTGCAGCAAAGGATGTAACACAGAACAGTTTTAAGTGCCCTTTCACTAGAAATCACCTAGGTCAGGAGGGAATTAGCAAAGCTCTCTGGGCAACGCTTCTCAGAGAAGTGCAGGTACTGTAAAATAAGTAACCTTTTATTTATTGTTCATTTGTTATAATTGTTTTACATTATGAGTGTCAGTGGGAAAGAATCCATTGTATCTAAAAGCTGAAGGGAAGAAACAGGCACTTATCCTGGACCCCTGTTTCCTCAAGAAGTGAATCCTGGCTATTGGGACTACACCAATGGTTGGAGTCTAGCCAGTGAAAGGAGATCTGAAGAAATCAAAGCATGGAAGACCATTTGATTAACACAACCCCCTTCCAAGATACAGTAAAGTCAGAGATGAGCAGTACAAGGGTTCAAATGCAAGCGATTACTTCACACTGAATACATTAGTCTGCTATGTATCAGCAAAACTGTGGCACTAGCAGAAAACCAAAATAGTTTATCAGGTTGGGGGGGGGGGTGTTTGGGGGTTTTTTGTTGTTGTTTTGGGGGTTTGGTTTGGTTTTTTGTTTGCGGTTTGGTTTTTTTTTTTAGTGGAAGAATATGAGGTTGCTTCCTGTCACAGTTCTGGAACCTACTGAGCAAATTACAGATTGGAACCTAAATAAACCAGGTTGTATTTACAACTGCTGTCAATTTGCTGAGCAGCTCCAGGTAATTCACATGATGCATGGTCTCTCACTTTCCCCTGTTCTAGGAAAGTACATACGATTGGTTTCCTGCACTTCTCATAGCACTTGGACATAAACTGATGGAAAGTCCTGCATAAAAGAAAAATCTTAGAAGCTTGTGGATGCAATTCAGTACTGAGACCTTAAAGGGTACAAAACCTGTAATTCCAGGTAAGAGGGATTTAAAGTATTTAAATAAATTTGTACTTTTCTGATCTGGGTCTACCAAGAAATAAAGTTGAATCCGCCCATACCTATTGAAGCAACTCAAGTGGCAGTAACTTTTCACTGCTTTTCTGTGAGTGTTAGCCCTGACTAGAATCATAACAAATTCTCCTGCTAGTTTCCTACACTAGAATTTGAAACTATGTCCCTGAAAATATTCCACAGCTTTCCTCCTTACCTCTTCTACTAGAAAAAAAAAAGCGCCTTTCCCAGCCAGGTCCAGGATTAAGAGTTATAGTTTGGGAAAGCATTCTTGTCCCTTTCAGTTTGTCTTTAAGAACACAAGTTAATTAATTCTTCTCTGCATTATACTCTCCATATGCCCAGCTGACACCAAGTTCTGGGTTCTCTGACAGACAACCCTCTAAGCAGACATCCAGTTGCTGAGCTGCTGACATAGACAAATGATGTTGTCACAAGATCTGAAGTATCCAGATTGACTTAAATGACTTTCATTCTGGAGGAATAATCAAACTGCCCACACACACGTATTCAGTGCCACCAGTGTCTAGCACCACTGTGCCTACCACAGTGGCACAAGATATTGTGTTTAGGGAGCTGAGCCCTAACCTCAATTCCACTAATTCCAGACATCCCAGCTTGAGCCTGAGTCACCCAATCTTAAGTGCAGGAAAAGCTACAAAGGTCCTTAAATGTCTCCTGTTACGAGCTTTAACCTGAAAAATGCAACATTTCCTGACAGTCCCAGCCATACCTCAAGGATGACTTCTGGAACTTCAACCCCAAGTTTCTGTCCTTGCTCCTGATGTTCACTCTCTTTCCAAGACTTCTGCCTTTATGTAGTCTGTATATTACAGCAACAATTACACCACTAACCTCTTTCCAGCCTCCTCTGAACAGAGTATCTGTGTTCTAGGGTTTGGTTTTTTGGTTTTGTTTTGGTTTTCTTGCAGATTTATCCTTTTGGAAGGGAGCTTACTTTTACTCCTATCCCATGCAAACTTCAATGGAAGCACTTCTCTTAACTGTTGCTTCACCAGGTTCCCACACAGAACCTCCTTCCTCAGCTTCAAATGCCGTTTCCTAGCCCCAGATGCTACAAGCCCTTGCCTTTTTTCCAACTTTGTTTAACATGTATAAAAACTTGATTATTTGTGACTTCTGATGATAGATTAAGAGGCCCCAGCTTAGAAGATGAGGGCTTGTGGCATCAGCCCCTACCATGTTACATCCTGCTATCATTTCCTACTACAACAGCACATTAAGTGAGAAAAATCAGTCAAACTAAAGAGCACCAGAAGCTTTCTCCTTTAAAAGTTAAACATGTACAGTAGCAATGCAAGCTTCCATTGTCTTTGTAACGAACAGTGCTAGGCGTAAAATGGTCAAGGTAACCAGTTTGCAGTGAAGACTAAGTCACCAACTCATCTGTTGAAGCCACAGGCAAATTCTAATGTCTTGTAACAGACTTTTAGGATATGGATATGCAATCACACTACAGAAGACTTACTAGTTTGTGACAGCTTAAGGACAGAAAACCTAGGGTTTGATATAATTCACACTGACACCAATATTTATTTTTTCTGCCTTATTTAGTACATGATTAAAACTAGCCTTAAGTAATCGCTCAAAGGGACTAAGTACTAAGATCCTAACACAGAAAGTTAGATGATCCAAAAATGCGTACAGGATTTGTTATGATCAGTGTTCACTCTATAAATATTTTTTTTAGAATGCCTTGATTTACTGACCGCGTAAAATGAGGACTTTGATAAAGAAAATCATAATGATGTTCAGTGCGCTGAATTGTACAGTTTGTAGCATTAAGAGGTATTACATCAGAGAATATACACAAGCCTTGCCATGAAATGAAAAGATGAACAATACTCCAGTGAGGAGAAGATGGGGAGGCACAGAGATTTCTTGCAAAGCAGTGAAATAGGACCAGCCAAAGACAACTGAAAACAGACGAACATGAAAACAGAAGAGATGGGAGCATAGCCTAATTAATTGCACTGAGGGAGAAAGGAAGTAAAACACAGGCACGTGCAATAAGCTTCTGTGTGAACAATAACTAAGTGCCAAATGTACACAGACAAAACACTACTTTAGTTCTTAAAGTAAAAAAAACGTTACCCATTTACAGCTTGGAAGGAAAATCCAAAGAGAAAAATCAATTATTATTTTTTAATTGCCTTTTTAAACAAAAACATAAGGCTACTTGGGCCACAGTGTAATCAGAAGCTCCTCAAAACAAACTGCCACTCAATCACTGCCAAATTCTGATAATCCCAAACAGTGTATCAGAAAGAACATGCAGCTATTCAAAAAGTATGTTGAAAATTACTTCAGCAAGTGCTGTACAGTACATGGCTCTAGCAGAGGCATTCAGCTATACTACCAGTCATTGACTTATAAGCTCAAAGTTCTGACTGGTATCTGTGGTAACTAGTATGACAGACAACTGATACCAAAATGTACAAAATCAAACTGATTTAAGTAAGTTCTAGAACAAAGTTTTTAAAGGTGGGGCAGAAAAAAAAAACACAATAAAATGAGTACAAACCCAGTAAGTATCAAAAATTATATGAATGGTTCAACTTACTCTTTTACTGAGGCAGATAACTGGCCACATACTACAACCTAAAGTGCAGCAGCAGCAAAGGCATCCACATAGTAGCCATCGTACATTAACTGGAAGGTTCTTCTTAAGACAGCTGTTAACTCTACTGATGCTGGCTTTAAACTCTTCAGGTGCAACCTACAAGGGGAAAAAAAAAAGAAGAAACCAAACTAGTACCATGGCAGTGCGATTTATTACTGTTACAATGGTCTACATCTGGAACTCTTTTTTTGTAAAAAAAAAAATCTTAACTCTAGTTCAAAATTCCTATTCACAGATACCCACCTTTCCAGTTAAAGATGAAGGAAATTCTGCTTCAAATTTGTTGCTTAGTCCAAACCTGCAAAAACAAAATGAAGATCATACCAAAATTATAAATAAGCCAAATCCATGGCACAAGTTAGAAGCGCCCCATGATACTCTCAGGGTTTGTATCACAACAGCATTAATTTAGTTGTTACTAAAAGTAATTCCTAAAATTATCCTAACAGACAAAAGTACCCCATTGTACACAGTTTGAAATCCATCTTGCCTATAGTTGCTTCTTAAAAGTTCTGTTGATACTGTTGACTCTTTCCCAAACTCAACAAAATCTTTATAAGCCATAGTGGCAAGCGTGAAAAATGAAGTACTTAAGGGGAGAGAGGAAGTAATTTAAGGCCACAGTTTGAATCACCCCCCCTCCTCCACCAGTACAGATGTATCTTGAAGAAAAGATCATCCAGTGCTATTCCACTAAGGCCGTGCTAAATAACTGCTTGAAGCATAAAAATGGAATCAATACCAGTTTGTTTATTCACAAAAAAATATACTAATAAGTTTCAGAACACAAAAACTACCTGACAGAACACAATTTAAATTATAACTAATTTGAAAGAAACATACCAATTATGAATGTAAAGCTATGAAGCAGTTTGAGATGAGTGGGAGTTACTGACTATTCTGGGTTTCAGAAGATCTAAAGATTACAAGAGTTTCACTCTGCCTATTAAAAAGAACAACTGTTTTGTATCTTACAGTTGGCTGGTTGGGTTCATGAATGACAAACCTCAAAGAAAACCTGAATATTTTCTGGCATCTAGTCAGTAACTTCTAATAGGGACTATATAGTCTAACAAAGCCATTAATAAAACTGTATGGCTGGCTACTAATTTGGTAAACAGCAATCAGTGTAAAATGTAAGTTGTAATTAATAACCTTCTGAATATACACCAAAGCAGTCTTACTATCATATACCACAAACAACACAAATCAGAAATTAAACTGCTCAAGCCTTGAATACCGGCAGCAAGACCTATCACACGTTGCTCAGTTGTATGCAGAAAAGCTTACCTGAGCCTCGATAGCTGAAGATTTTAAAGACATAATTTGCTTTGACAATATGTTTATTGAGCAGCTAGGTACTTCCAGGGTTTTCATTTTGGTTTTGTTCTAGGGTTTTTTTGGGTTTTTGTTTGTTTTCTTTTTGTTTTGGTGGTGGTGGTGGTTTTTTTTCTTACTGAATTGAATGATCTGCATGCCAATGGAGAACTTTGTCCAAGCAATCAAATGGACAGTTAAGTGCTGTACCAATGGTGAGCTACAGTGGAAGGGCCTCACAAAACCCAGTGGACAAAAGGTGACAGATGAGCTTCTCCATAGGTAAGTAAAAGCTGGTAAATCTTGGGAAAGCTAAATTATGTTTATACAACACTCAACTGAAGTTTGGCAGCTACAGCCGATAAGAGAGATCTTTTATCACCACTCATGATTCTCTTAAACATCAGCTCAATGCCAGAAATAGCAATAAAATACTGGGCACTATTAGGAAGATGATTAAGAACAACACAGAAGGCATCATTTTGACTCTCCATAAAACCCCTGTATACCCACATAGTCACTACTGGGTGCGGTTCTAGCATCCACTCCATTTCATGAAGGACTTGGTGGAGTTAAGAGAAAGCAGAGAGAAGGAAGACTAATATAATCAAAGGAATAAAGCAGCTGCCTTAGAAGACTAACAAGGCTGACACTAACTTGGAAAAGAGAAGGCTGATGGGGTATACTATCAAAGTGCAAAGATTCAGGAAGGCAGTGGATAAGGTGAATAATTAACTGTTAATCACCAAATTCTGCAACAGAGGGCACTCACTGAAACTAGTCGGAGATTGGTTTAAAACACATAAAAGAAACTGCTTCTTTAAGAGGCAACTAGCAAACTTCTGGGTCTGTTTCCACTCGAGATTTGTGATGCAAGACTGTACGAACAGATCTGAAGAGAGATTACACAAGTTCCCTGACAAACAGACACTAAAGGAAAGACAATGCTGAAGTATGCATTATCTCACACAACTACAGATGCCAGAGTACAAGGAGAACAGACACAAGGAACAGCTAGACTTGCATGCAACCCATTAAGTAGCAATACCTGTTGCCAGAGTTTGCAACAGCACCTTGGGCTAGATAGCTTATGAATTTGATACTGTTGGTGATTTTTACATATGGTATTAACAAAAAAATCAACAAGTCATCTCCCTACCATTGACTGCAGGCAGTAGAATCACAGAAAAGATAGAATGATTTGGGTTGGAAGGGACTGTCAAAGATCATCAAGTCCAGGCCCCTGTCACTAGATCCGGTTGCTCAAAGCCCCATCCAACCAGACCTTGAACGCTTCCAATAATGGGGCATCCACCACTTCTCTGGCCTATGTCTTTGAGTGTCTCACCACCCTCATTGCAAAAAAATGTCTTCCTTGTATCCAACCTAAACCTACACTCTGTTTAAAACCATTGTCCCTTATCCTGTCACTACAGACCCTGGTAAAAAGTCTTTCTCCATCTTTCTTATAAGCTCCCTTTGTATACTGAAAGGCCACAATAAGGTCACCTTGGAGACCTTACTTACACCTAAGTTACCTAGCATATTTGAGTATTTGTAATTAGAATAGTAGCTCTGCAACTCCTACAAATCCCTCAAAACTGGTGAAGTAAAAAAATGAAAATTGTTAACCATAGAAATATATGGCAAGTTTACCACTTCAACAGAATGAAGAAAACCCATACTTACCAGAAACATACCTCCACCATTGAAAATCCTGTTGAATACTCCAACAGGAGGACCATTCAACCTTTCCCCAAAATCCCAAGGGAAACCAAGTGCTGAGGCAAAAGTTATGCACATGTCAGAAGGAAGCGTCATGCCCTAACAGTTAAGCTACTTAAAATTGCCATTAGGTTGAAGTGGAAACCAAAGTCTGAAAAAATCCCTTGGTTCCATACACATTTCATAAGCAGACAAGCCTGGAGAAGAACTCCAAGCTCAAGATACACAGCTGCCATCAGAAGTCTCAAAACTAAAAGGTAACACACTTTACTATAGAATTAATTCATCAAATCAGACAGATGTCTAAGAGATGTCTCCTCAAAGAATGATTTTCATGTACTTCAGGCTTCAACATCCAGAAGATATGAACTATGAATAATTGAATTAAATATAAATTTGAGCAATAAAGGAGTGGCCAGCTACAAGGATAATTCAATCCAAAGCACCTCTTGTTGCAAGAATCAAAACAAAGCTGAGCACCTGACCAAGAGATAAGACAGAATTTCAGCTGTTCTTCTACCCAGAATACTAAGGAAGCCCTTTATTCTGAGGCATGAGCAGGCAAGTCAAAGGCACAAGGAAGTCTCCCTGCTCTCAGTTAAGTCACAAAGAGATGTAATTGCATGGAAAGTCCTGCTCAGCCTCATGCTGAAGATTGGCTGGGAAACAGCAGGACAGAAGCAAGGTTTTTTTTGTGAATGCATGATCCAAAAGTATTCAAATGTTGACAGCTTCACCAAACACAAGCAAATATTCATGGAGATCACGAAAGCAGCACCTGACAAAGACAACCCTATTGGAAAAAATTCTAGAGGTATCTGAATTTACAAAAGCACTGACGCAGAGCGAGGCCAGAAACTTCTGACCAATACAGTTATGCTTCGGTGGTTATAAGCAAATGAGACTGAGACTCCATACTTGAGGCTTGTGGCAATGCTTAATAAATGGTGGGGCAGCGAAACTGAAACATCAGAGCTAACTCAACAAGCCACCAAGACCACTCTGAGCCTTCCACATTACAGTTCTGTCACCATACACAGGTAGTAAAAAAGGGTGACTCCATACATTAAAAGCTTTGATAAGTAATTATGTGATCTCAGTATTATCACTCTTGACTGCAAGCTGCAATCTGGAAATTAAAATACTAGAAACTCCACAGAACACTACTACGTATCCACTGTAAAGACATAACAGCTCTGACAAAAAAGCAGCAAGAAATGTCTTAAAATCAGAGACTGGAAATTAAGGTTTTGGAGACATTTCCTCAGACAGCTGTCATCACATAGCACTAGATTTCTTTTGTACAGTGGTTCATCTTTAGTGACACATACTCTTCTTCACTTGCTCTACGCCTTTCCCATTCTTCATTAGGTCTTCAACAGATCCATGCTCATCTCACGCATGAGTACTTTCTTTAACCTTCCTGGAACCTGAAAAAGTGTTTCTTGAACATGACTCTGCCTGATAGGTTCAGATGAGTTCCTGCCCTTGTGTACAGTGGAGAAAAAAAAATGGTGAGAGGTGGGAACTTCAAAGTATAGAAGTTTACAGTATAGGACACAGCCAACCTGCAACCTTTTCTCTCAGCTTCAGCACAGATCTTCCTAACACATAAAACTGACACACACTATCCTCTTCCTCTTTGTCTTCTCTTATGGGGACACTAAACCATTTTTTCATTGCTCTCAGCCATAGTCTTTAGTTCCATGTGTTCACAACGCTTGCAAAATCAATATATAGTCCACAAATCTTAATGCTCCCCATCCATAATTCTCACATAGCCCTGTTTTCACTCATATGTCCTTGATACAGAGTAAGGTTCAAAAATACATAAGTAGACTTAAGTTTTAATATCAAAGAAACTAACTTGGCTGAAAATATATTTTGTGAAGGTTTTTTCCCCCCCTCCAAAGAGTTATCTTGCATCAACACACAATGCTCAAAGATGATAAACAGCACGGAAGGGCATTTGCTACACATCACAACAGCTCTCCATCATTCCAGCACTCCAGAAGCCTAGTAAATTCAATATTATTGGCTAATACAGTGGTACGTATAAGGCACATATGTCTCAACTGGTTGAGGAACAGGAAAGCACAGGAAGACAGTCACTGTAAACACAATCGAACACCTACCATGAATATTCTCTTCATGATTTCAAACTTAGCATGTACCTCTCTTTCCACAATAATACCATTTTAGAAATACATATGAAATACCTTGGGCTTTCAATTCAGTTGTTAAGTAAAGTTCTGTATTTTCTCAGCTTTCAAGTTTCTTGCCATTAAAAGAGATCACCTCAAGTTATCAGAAACCAGGTCAAATATTACTCCTGACTACTGAGCTATCTAAACTCTGCTGATGTGAACATAGTTTAACTGAATATTTAAAAACCAACGTTAAAGAACAAAAAAAAAAGTTTTAGAATTGTGTGCAGCGTGCTCCAAACAGGGAATTTAAGAAGAAAACTCTAAGTGCTAAGCAAAAGCCCCACACCCTGGAAAGGCAAGGCCTTCACATGTTTTATTTGGATAATATTTACCTGTTTTCCTTTAATTGCTTTTATCTACTCAGCTTAGATAGGTCTCTCGCACACTTCCATTGTCTGTTGGATGAAATTAAGCAATAGTAGATGTCTTTCTGACATTAATCTGTAGTCATGGAAATGACATATTTCAAACTCAACATTATGACTCCTATGTAAGATCAGAGAGGATATGACAATAGACTATGAAAAGAGAGCTTCTGTTTAAATACACACACAGCAGAAGTATTCAGCAACTCTTTAAACTGCAGAGCCAGGGACAGATCAATCAGTATTTGCTTAACTGCCGGTAATTTTTGCCAGACCTTCAAAAAGCATACATTCTTTTATACCAGGCAAGATTAATTCATTATATACGTAGGACTTGATCTATTCCTTAAATCCACCAAGTGAATGTTCTGGCAGTAATCTAACTTCTAGCAATAAGCTTCTCGATCAATGACAAAAGAAGTTATAGGCTGTACAAAGGTAAAAGTGACTGATGCTATTTAGGGAACTATTCACACCTGGAGCCATAAAGAAAGTAGATGAAGATCGGTTGCCTAATTTTGGAGGTATATCCTCATATTTCATTGCTCATCCAAAACCTAAAGAACAAATACTTTAAGAAAGATCTTAAAGTAGCAATGCGCTAGTGAGCACTAATGAACAATTAATGAGGCAACCATCCTTCTTTAACCACAATGCCCTCACTAGTCACAGACATGCTACGCAAGCTTCGTCACAACTCCATTAATGGGCCTTGATCTTGTCCCACACAACTTACCTTCCAGTATTAGAGAAGAAACCAGTATTTGCCTCCATTTCAGTTCTTTATGCTTTTGCATTTGCTAATATGAAAACTATCTAATTGTGGCTTTGGTCTGTTTACCAGAAACTGGCTAAGGCTACCAGCTTATTCTCAGAGAAGTCACTGGATGGTAACAACTTTTGTTCACAACAGAGTCATACACTGAACACTTTGGCTACATGCTTCTGCGCCTTTACTGGGCCTCCTCAGCCTCCTGCCCATGCATGTCCTTCCAACCCTCCAACCCTCACTCAGTCTATCATGTCTCACTTCCTGTTTTTTAACCGGACAGCACACTACACTGCACGGCTGTTAGTACTGCTTTAATGTTCGGTTGACATTAAGTAATAATGTACCAAAGCACCACAAAAGTACTCTAAATTTAACCCCGGATTTCTGGGCAGGTCAGTATCTGAAAATCAGTAGGGTTCATGAAACTCAGCACAATAGACCACACCACCTCCAACTTTTATGCTTCTATTGCAAGCCTAGTCCTGCTAAACACTGAATACTAAAAAAAAAAAAAAAAGTTTGCAGTGCTGTGTTTTGTCTCCAGGTTGATAATTCAGCCTCTGAAACTGCACATCATAACTGACAACTACGCTTCAGTAGAGTAAGCCTGACAGAACTGACTGAAGGAAGAATACCTACATCTGTTACATTACTGAGAAGCACTACACTAACTCATGGTCGCTTGTTGCTAGATCGCCAGGGATACCAAACATTCACAAAACAAAACTCACTCCCAGGCTAAACACAGTGAAACAACACGTATCAATCACAACTTAACATGATTTTATATGTATCTGACTCACAGAAGTCCTCGGAGCCGTATTAGTGGCCATATGTTAAATAGGAGTGGGTAACATACATAAACAACCCTAAGCAATAGTCCAGCCGGCCAAGTGCTGGCACATACCTGTTATACACAGGAATATAGGCACCAGGGCCCCTACTTCCTGACAGCTCATCACTTTGGACAAATACTTCACATTCCTCTGCCAGTCACAGCCCAAATCAGCCTTGTTTCCTCAGCGCCTCGTTAGAGGTTTGCACCCGCTTGCGAGTCCCAGGCGGCACCCGGCTGCCCGGCGGGGCCGAGGAGAGCCCCCTCGCAGTACCACGGACGTCGGGGGATTGGGGACAAGGAAGCAGTACCGGCCCGGTGCTCCTCCCGCCCGCCTCTCCGACTTGCCCCAACTTGTAAGCGCCGGCTCGGCGCCCCCGTCCCCCGCCGCCCCCAGGCCCGGAACGCAGCCTCCCCCGTCCCACCGCCCGGGCCTCCTCCACCGCCCGCCCCGGCCGCGCAGGCCCCGGCGCGGCCCTTACACGGTGACATGGCCGGAGCCGCGCACCACCACCGGGTCGGGGGAGTACTTGAGGAGTTGCTCCTCCAGCGCCCGCTCCTCATCCTCCTCCTCCTCGTAGATCTCGTCAAAGTCCGCCATGGCCGGGCCCGGGCGTCCGCTGAGAGAGAGGGAGAGGAGCCGGCGCGACGCGACGGGGCCGGCCGCTGGGGGCCAGCGGGAGGGGGCCGGCGGGGACGCCCCGGTGCCGGGGCGGGTGGCAGCGGAGCCGCGGCGAGGCGGCGGCTGCGGCTAAAACGGCGGCGGCGGCCGCGGGCGAGGAAGCGCCCGTCACCCTCCGCGGGGGGAGGGGGAGAGGGGCGGGGCAGGAACAACAACAACAACATCCGGCCGCGGGGGCCGCCCCGCCCACCCGCCGGGCGGGGCGGGGCGGGGCGCGGCGCGCGCCGGCCTCCGCCTGAGCCTCGGCGCGGGGCGGTGCCGCCAAGGGGACCCTGGGTGGCCGCGGCCTTCGGCGGGGCTTTGCGCGGGGCTCGTCGGTCTGTTTGAGCCAGGTGTTTTCTTTCCCCTCGTTTTAGCCCCTTTTTGGGCACCCGTGAAAAGAACCGAGGGGTTTGGGGGCCTGCTGGTAGCTGAGGGGTTGCCCGTTGGGCAACCGGCTTTGTTCGGGGCCATGTGAGGGCAGCAGCTCCTGACCGAGGACGGCCTGTTCACGTGAAGGCCGGTGCCGAATGTTCACATGTCAGTTGGTGCTGTCGGTGTCTGGGTCTGCCATCTCTCCGGTAGCCTTTCAACCCTCAGTGGAAAGCACCACGCCAAGACCATTGCTTGCCTGGAGCGCAGAGCAGACATCTGCAAAGGAACAGCCCCTTTTAGGACTATATATGAAAGCTAGCCAGAAAACCCTAAAAATTAATGGGACTTCTATACTCTTTCTGCAGTTTTGGTATTTGTCATAACCAAAACCCTGAGCAAAGGCTGGAAAATGCCAGTTTGAGCAGAATGGCCTTAGCAACAGGTAGGCCGACGGCTGTTGTGACAGCAGGGGAAGGCAGTGCTGACGTGAGATTTCACAGTAGCAGGGTGACATTTTAAAAAGGGAGAGCAGATTGTTTGACAGAGTGGACTAGTGGGTCATGTACTTGCAGCAATATTTAATGTATAGATACTGTCAGTTAGGGGGTTCAGCCCCAAACAGTCAAGAAAGTACTTGAGGCTGAATTTGCTTTTCATGAGTGTGAAGAGAGTTCTGCATTCCCCTTTTCTTTCCTCATACTTTACTCCACGTATCTTAATTACAATGGCCCATTTCTCATATTAGATCATTTTTCCTGTTACAGTATATATACTGATCAGCTTATTTTCTGAAAGACTATGTTGCCGCTTAATCTCCGTTACTCATAAAGATCCTTAGGGTGTATTTCTCAGGAATAAAGTATATACAAAGATATGATGGTGTTTAGTGGTCTATGTGAAACTAGGGTAGACGCAATATGGTTGTGAGATAGTCCACAACACTGTCTCTGCTGTAAAGGAAAAAAGCAGCATATTTTACTGTCACACTGGAAAAGTATGACAGTATTTCTGTCATGAGCTACTTGTAACAGGTTTCATTTCCCAAATAAAGGATTCTACAGAATGACACAGAATTCCCCTGAGTAATAGTTTGCTTTCACACCAGAATGCTTACACATGATGTTTTTACCTAGTTTCTGTTCTTGCGTATGTGTCTCACACATAGAAATTTGATTTAGCGGCACTAATGACTCATTGCTTCTGTCTAACAGTCCTGAAATTGAGAAAATGGACCAAATTTAATACTGGCAAAAGCAAGAAGAAACACACTGGTTTCAGTGAAACTGTGCCTGCTTGTCCTAGCTCACTCTACAGATGAGTTTGGTAACCTGTTTGTTTCCAGACGACTGTTTCACAGTAGCAGCCAGGTAATGGGAGCCTGTGCAGCACCATGCTGGAAATCTTGGAAATGACGCTGGAGGGGTGGGCTTACCGATGTCCCGTGTGAGCCCTTGTAGCAGTGCTGCAGGGGCCAGCTATCCTGCTTGAGATCCCTGTGCTGCGTGGTGTGACAAGCTTGGTTAGCTCGCTTGGTGGGTTTGAGATACCACAAGGAGAAAGAAAGTCGCAGGACCCGTGATTAGTTCCTTGCATGAGGTGTACGTTACTTGCCTAACAAGTACCTGTTCCAGGGGCTGCTGTTCAGTGCGCAGCAGGCTGTAACAGATGACGAGCTGTGACAGACGTGAAGCGGAAGTGCGAAGTTTCTAGGTTGAGACGCCTGTGATGTTCCAGCGTGTGTCTGTAGCACCTGGTGTGCTCAAAGCGCTCTGGCTGACTGCGGTGGTGAGTGCAAGGTACTTCCACATATCAGACTTCTGGGACAGGCACTGAAAACAAAGTACACATAGCCAGCAGCCACCTATGAAAAATTCCATTTAAGTAACATTTTCATTATCTTACCTGAGCACTGTTGGAATCTTGTTTTTCAGGCAGAAATGAGCTGCCTTAATCTTGACATTGCTGTGTCTCTCTGTCTCATTGGCACCAACACCTTCGGTAGTGATCTCAGCAGTAAGTAAACTCCCCATTTTGTGCAGCTGGCATCCTATCACACACTGAAGAAGGTCTTACCACGGGCCTCTCCTCTGTTTCAAGGAGTATTGCGTAAGTAGTCACTCCTTCTCCCCTGCTGTCACCCCACTGTCACACGCCGGTCCCCCCACCAGCTACAAACTCCTGAGTCCATGCCTTCACATCACAGCGTTTGCTTGTGGCTGTTTTGGTGTGTACTGTGACCCAAAATGATGGGACACCTCTCCTGCTACAGTGCATTGTCCTTTCCCTGGGAACAGTGAGAGTCATGCCAGGCTTGTACTGATTGTGTTTTCAAGCCGCTTACTGTCTTTGTATCTAAATAGAAGAGGGTAGGCCTGAAGTCCGGCTTGGAGAGCACAGTGCTGTTTTTCCAGGTAGGAGTGCCCTGCCCAGTGAATTTGCGTACAGCGCCCTCCAGTTTGCTGGGGGAGAACTGGTGCCACACACAACTCCCTCTGGCCAAGGTACCTGCTGTCCTCCAAGTTGCTCTGTAAGGACTGCGTACTGTAATCTACAGGGGACTTGAAATCCTTGTCACCTTTCTTTTTCTGTAGCTCTTTATTCCAGTTCCCTCTTTTTCTCTTTTGCCACCCACTTGTTTTTCCTCTCCTTTATCGTTTGTCCCTCTCCTTTTCTGTGCATTTCTTTCCCAGTTCCCCCTTTTCGTTACTTCTTCCCTGTGCTTCCCTCTAGCATCTTCTCTGTTGTCATTCACCTCATTCTTCCCACAGTCTTGGGCTTGTTTCTCCCTGTCTTTTCCTTTGTTGATTAGTAAGTCGTTGGACTTCCAAAGGAAACTGTTTCACGCAACAGGGCACCAAAGAACAAGCAGCAGGTGCAGGGGTAGCCTTGTTCTTTGAACTCCCACCACCACTCCACAGCGAAGCAGAGCTGGCAGGAACAGCTTCCCCTTTTCTTTCCCCAATTTAATTAAGAGAAGAGAGGTAATAAGAAAGAAAACAAAAGTGGGTGGTAATAGCAGGGGAAGAGGGCAAGCAGGGGAGGATAGGAGGGTACAGAAGCCAGAGAGAGGAAGACAGAAATAATAGACTACGATGTACATTCATTGACACCACAGAGGGAGTTTAGCAAAGATACAGGACTGTGGCAAACTTCCAAGGATACTCAGATCAGGCTGTGCTTAGCTTTTTCTGTGAGATCTCCTCTCACATCAGTCCCTTCCCTCAGCACAGAGCCTCTCATCTCTGGGTTGGCTCCTCTGTGCTGCTTAAATGTCCCATTGCTCTCGACAAGCCTGGCTAAAGTGCTACTGATAATGTAAATGCTCCTGCTGATGGCATCAGTCACCACCACCCCTTCAGTTTCAACAAAACAAAACCTAAAAATGAGATTTTAGTTACGGTATCACAGAAATGTGGAAAGACAAAGTCAGAAACAGGTAGGTGGCTACAAATAGCACAGCAGAACTTACTGTTAGAGCCACAGGATTGCGTTTGTTTCTCTGACCAGTGTCGTTGTGTTGTTTCTTGCTGATTAACTGATTAGTTTGCAAAATCTCTGTAAAAACACAGGTACACTAACCAAGGTTTTCTGTGTGAAAAGCAAAGGGAAGTCTTGACACCAAACCATTACAATAAGTCAGAGCTGTGTTGCTGACTTTATGATGCAGAAGTGAGTGAGCTCTTAGAGTAAAAAGATATGTTGGTTAGCTCCAATTCACTTTCTTTTTATTAGCCTTTTTTCCTCCTGTCAGGCAATTTATTTTGTTTTCTTTTTGGTCCAACTTCCTATATTGCATTTGTATGAGGTTAATGAGGAGAGTTTGAAAGATACCTCTGTATAGAAAATAGTATTTCTGAAAGAGGCTATAAGTCATAAATAAAGTACAGAAAGTATAGATCTAACGTGAAGAGAAAAGCAGATACTTCCTTTTCAGAATTTCCTTAACATACAACAAAATGAAGAATGGAGTCCTTGTCATTTCGAGCCTGTTAAAACTGTGGATGGGTGCGGTTGGATACTCCTGCTCTTTCAAGGACCACATGACAACACGTTACTGAAGGCAGAATCTCCTAATCCAAAGAGTTTGTGATATGCTCAACTTAAAGACCTACTTGTCCACGTAAACTACAGGCAAGATAAACTCTTGGCTGGTTTTAGGCATGACAGTCTGGATTTTTTCTTGTAGGACTCACTGACGTAGGAAATACGTATGGTCACTTGGTTATTCCTTTCCAATCAACACAAGAATCTAACACAGCAGAATCCTTGCTGCCTTTTTTTTTTTTTTCTATGATCACATCAGTTAAACAGAAACACACAAAACATCTCTGTTTTTCATTTTATGAGGCGGATGCAGCATTGAAATCAATGGGGGTTTTCAGTGCTGCAAGTACAAAATCATGAAATCCACTAAAACCAAACATACCGTCGTATAAACATACAAATGGAACAGCAAGTTCTAGGTTTTTAAGACATTCTTAAGATGGCAAATGTACGGCATGAAACCTTCCTTCAGAAGATCACCTGCAAGAACAATATCTGTTGGAAGTGCTGAAAACAAGTGTCAAGGAATACTGTGGGCAGAATCCTCTGCTGTATCTGTGAGAGATACAAATGCTGTTGGCTGGGTAAAGCTGTCATCAACTTCTATCCTAAAAAAAATAAACAAAACAAACAAAAAAGCCAATGACAAATGTGGGGCTCTTGTAGGTGCCCTTGGAGTAAACAATCATACCGTCCTGAACATCAGAAGGGATTTTAATTTAATGTCTTTATTTTCCTGTTTTTCTTTGTCTTTCCATCCTTTGATGCCTCATCTCAGAATTTATATTTATTTCTAGGACAGTTGTTTTTCTCTTGGTAAATATGACTGAATGACTAAGTTGTTTACTCACCATCTTAAAGAACCAGCAAGTGACAACTACTGCAACTGAACTGCGAATCTCAAAGTCACGATAGAAGGAAGTACCTCTAACATCAAGCAAGTGTTAAAATTAGATTTACTAATTTGTTGTTAAGGTAAAATGCCTTCATATAACATATTTTAGAGAATTAGACAATGCTTCTATCCATTTTCACTTGAGAATAGAAAGTGCCAAAGTTTTTATCCTACTTAAAGGCAAATACCCTCTGCTATACCACCCACATGTGCCCAATCTGTTGGAAAACTAGAACTATGTATTCCTTTAGGATTGAGAACATAATTCTTTGCCTGTCAGATTATTCTGACAAATTACATTATAATTACTTCCTCATTAATTACTGTGACAAATGTTGATCTAAAGAGAACAGGGAAGGATGTCTTTCATTTAAAATCACCAAAACATGAACAATCGAGATTTCCTCTGAACACTTTCATGTTCATTAATATTTGGGCATGCTAACACATCCGTTCCTATTGCAGATAAGCAAAGGGATGTTTCTGGCATCTGTCTCTTTCAGATATGACAATTTTATTTCCTTCTGAACACCTTTAAAATAACATCTTTTCTGCTTCCAAGTAGATACTTTTCTCTCTGATAGTATGAGGCAAGATCCAGAAAGCATGAAAACAATAGATGCTCTTGTTCGGAGAAG
Organism: Leptosomus discolor; assembly: GCF_034619465.1. NCBI lineage: Eukaryota > Metazoa > Chordata > Aves > Leptosomiformes > Leptosomidae > Leptosomus > Leptosomus discolor. Next base: position 53,013,960 of record NC_141394.1, on the reverse strand, counting down.
TTGCCTAAAGTGTGACAAAATCACTTACATTCCTAGAGCACAAAGTCCTCAAGGAAGGTGAAGAATGAATAACAATTCCAGCCTCTATGGTAAAGCATGAGAGATGGGAATAATCTGCAACCTGAAAAGAAATTTATTTTTCTTCCTAAACAAGAGAGATATTGGAAGGGAATTGCCTGTCTTCAGGATCCAGTTCCTTCTTTGAGTTCATTCTTGGCTGCTAGCAGCCTCACCTTAAGCATTGAGCTGGACGTAGCAGAGTGAAAATCTGTGCCTTATCCCATCACCGTCTGAATGCTGCAGTTTCTTGATGCATGTGTGAAGAAACAGCAGAGGAAAGAATAGTACGCGTGATTCAAAGGCACTTTTGTGATCAGATTTTTAAATCTCGTTGCAGCTTGGTTAAGACATTGGACTAGAGTTGTTTTCTCTCCTCAAAGAGACTAGAGTAGCAATTCCAACCTGCATCAGAGAATGAAATCAGTGAAGTTTGGGTAACTGATCTGTTTGTACACAATGGACAACTTGTACCAGAATGTCCTTGCGAGCAGGGGAATAACCGGTATGAACTCTTACCCACGAAGGAACGGGGATGCTACATTAGGCTTTCTCTGCCCAAGGAGTTATTAAAGTGCAGTCAGATTTAGCAGACCTTTTGCAATTCTGCAAGATTCTTTATGAAGCACTGTTATTTACTTCAAGATGCTGAAATATAGGAGACTTTGGGTCAAATCCCAGTTCCGCCACTATCTTGCTCTGGGACCTTGGACAAAGTTGATTGTTGGAATCTGTACACCTTTCCCATAGTGGGTGAATTACAGGCAGGACTGTCATTGACTGGGAAGCTTCCAGGGTTTTTCCCACTGGGTGATACCTTAACATACAAGTGTTGTTTCTGTGTGTGCATCTAGGAAGTGTGATTGTGGCTTTTATTTTTATTTCTTTGGTGCACTTGAAAGACCTTTTGTGGCTCTGGAGAATGAGCTGACCTCTTTTGTTCCCCTAGCCTGAAAAAGGTCATATTTTGTTTAACTAACCTTTGAAAACACCAGGCCAAATTCTACTCCCATTCTGCAAATTCTGCACCATTCAGAATGGCTGCAGAGTAACTCTGTCTTACGGCTCTGCAACTGAGAGTAGTATTTTACTCAAACCTTTCCATCTTCTGACTTGTAACAGGTCTGTCTTAGTATGTCTGAGAGCGCAAACAGTCTTACCTCTTATACACTGTAGTGTTGATTGTATTCTAGAGGTACAGGTAATTTAACAGAAATATTAGTTCTTTGGCTCAGCTGCAGTGTAGTGGAGAGAACCTGGGGAGTTGTCTTGGTTTGAAAAGACAGGTGTCTGTGGAAGAAGGCAGGAGCCTCCCTTGAAATGGAGAGTGCAACCCCCTTCCCTCCAAACTATTATAATTTTGAAATTAACGGGCCTTCAGGCAAAGATATGGGGAATAGGAATAACAGTTCTTTACTAATATATATATATATATAACACAAGGCAGGGAAAAACAAACAACCCACTGGTTTACACTGACAGAGTCAGGAATACAACCTGACACCCTGTTAGGGTGGCAGTAGCAGTCCGATAAGATGCTGGCTGCAGTCCTCCTGAAGTGATGGGTGTAGTTCTGTGGAAGCAGCAATCAGGTAAAAGAGTCTGGTCTTCCTCCGAAGGTCCAGTGGTCGGCAGGTAGCTCTCGTCCTCTGGAACTCCAGTGGGGGGAAAAGCTCCTCTGGGAATCCAGTGGAAGAAAGGCTGCTAGGGTGTTCAAAATCTCCGTTTTTATTTGGCATGGACTGCTTGGCTCCTTCCCCCCCCTCCCCGGGCGGAGCATCTCACAATGGGATGGGGAGTCGTGAGGCAGTTCCTTGATGGGCCATTAACAGGAGATAGCCCAGGAGCGAGTTACCGATGGGTCAGGCGATAAGGCATTGTTGTGCCCAGTAACAGGAGATAGTCCAGAGGGGGGAGGCAGGGAGCACCGCCCCACCTGGTCTCAACAGCTCCTGAAGATGGTAATAGAATATTTTTTTTTTTCTTTTGGCATATTTTACACTGTAACCCAGGACATAATGTTCAAGTGGAGATACTTGAGTCTGAGCTGCTTTTAAAGCATTGGACTCTTTTGTTGCTGATTTTTTTTTTTTCATCTGGTCAATGTATAATAATAATTCTATTTTGTTTGCACTTTAAAATTGTGACTTACACCTTCCTGGTTACATGTTTTGGCGGTTTATGTTCCAGTACTTCTTCCTTTTGCAGAAGCTTCGCACTGTTGAGGGTTTTTTCCATTTTAATGTCTTTTCACTAGAATAGTGCTCTGAACCTTATAAACTAATTTTCAGGACTATCATTCTTTTTCTGTTCGGTTTTGGCATAGCCTCAACACTGTAACAGACTAAATAAGCTTTTAACTAATATACTTACACAAGATCATAAAATATGTGAGATTACTTTGTTTCTATGGTTTTTCAAAGAGAAAGCTTCAAATACAAGCTTGGACAATGTATTCAGTATAAATAAGAAGAGGCAGGCTGTGCAAATCTTTTTGATACTGTTTTAATAAAAATCTTCGTTTTGGTTCCATTTTGATGTGCTCATATTGTGCTTCTTTAACATGTTACTTTGTTCCTAGCAAAGCAAGAGGCCGGGTACCTCTAATCTGTACTTCATTGAGACTCTGCTTCCTGAGATTTTTGGGTTTGGTCCTTTATTTTAAATTGAGGAGACAAATACATATAAAAGGACAAAACTGAAAAAGGGCTGCTTCCAGCCATAGGCATGAGATATTTTTTTTTCACATAACAGCCGCTTGGACAAAGCTAAGACTATATTGTGAAAAAGGAGCTGAAGAAATGAGATGGCAGATTTATTTCTTGTAGAGGTTTCCAGGTTGTATCAAAATCAGACCAATGTTTATTCTGACATCTGAAAAAAAAAAAGCCACCATTTTGGCACACGTGGCTTTTGTATTCCATTTTCTTAACAGCAAATGTAAAAAGGAAACAAAAAACCCCTAGCAAAACACATTTCCTATTGGAGCAGAGGTGGTATCCAGAAGACTAAACAAGCAATGAACACAGGCAGTACAGGGTAGAGGACAGGGAAAATGCAACAGAGTGGTGCTTCCAGCCACACTCTGGCTGCTCTATGGACCTTAGTTTCTAGGAATACCAATCCAGCATGTTTCCTAGAAAGCACGTTCCCTCAAATAATCAACAACTTAAAATTAAGTCAGTGCTATGCCAAAATGGATATTAAGCAGTCTTTGAGTGTGCATAAGGACCTTATCCCTATGAAAAAAATGCCATAACTTCAAGCACTGTTATATAACAGTCAGAAATGTGTCAAGCTTGCTCTTACAACAGCTGCCATTTCGTATTCCCGTTGGTAAATCCCACAATGAGTTTCAGAAATCCATTTCTCTCATACTTTGAAGGGTTTTTTTTTGTTATTTCCTGGCTAAATTCCCACATGGCCGGAGTATATCCATCTGTTCTTGTAGTGATAGTCTTCTTTAGATGGAATAGCTCTTCTCTCTTGTCGATATTTACCTCACTGATATAAGCAACAGTCATGTCTCCTCTCTTTGAGTCTTCTCTTCTCATGAGGGTCTGTGTTCCTCTAATGCTAGACTGCTAAAGCTGTTCTCTTGATCTGCCCTGATTTAGTCTTTTCTGAGATGAACATGGCAAACTGCCTGCTATCCCAGACAAGGTTTCCCCATGCACGGTGACTTTAGTATTTCCATCTCCTTAGTGAAATGGCCTTGCTGGTTATGCTCTGTGATATCTGTCACCCGGCTGTGACACAGCGATGCTTTGTAAACATGGGTTGATGTGCCCCGGTGCCTCCATCACAGTGTCATGTTCAGCCACAGAGCTCCTAACTTCTGTTGGCTTTGTCATTGCACTTCTGTTACTCCTCAAAGAATCCACTTCTTCCAGTATGGCACTCCAGTGTCCTCAGAGACTGACTTCACCTCTTCCTTATGAACAGTGAAGTCCTATTGGCCGTGCCAAGAAAACAAATTAAACTAAGTAATTCATCTGCTTCTGGGACTTATCCTTGAGGAACTCCATCGTTAACTGTATTCCCCTCTGCTTCCTGAGTCTGCAGGGGTAGTATCATCTCTCCTTTACGTACTTCCTTCATCACTCTACAGTTCTTGAACTACCCCACATCCATGCTTTCATTACAGTGAAAAGGAAAGAAATTATAACCATTTTATTTGTTTAGGCTGGATGAACTCAAAGTCACACAATTTTCAGACTGTGAAACAGGTAGCTCCTATAATACAATGATATGTTTGATGACCTCTTCATTTTTCTCACAAGCAGTGCTTGGATGACCTCTTCATTTTTCTCACAAACAGTGCTTAATGTCCATTCCCATTAATCTGGCTAAAAAAAAAAAAAAGTGGCATTTCCTCTGGTAGCAAATTCAAAGGACATCATTTTGGTCACTGTCGAACAGAATGCTTCAACCTAAGCATGACCCCTAGGGATCAAAATGCATGAGGGCTGAATTTCAAGGACAGAAATGGAATAGGATATTTAATATTACTCAGACTCTCATGTTCTTTGCTGGTTTGGGGCCTGTATTACTCTGCAGTGTCACTCTTGTATTGATTTTTGATACATCAGTGTAAAAGCAAAACTGGTCAGGGTTGGCACATTCCAGAGTCCACAGCAGCATTTTGAATCCTTGTTCTGACTCACATGAGCTTGGGGTTTCAGCTCCATCTCCCACCATAAACTTCCACGGAGGCTGGTGTGGGGGTTTAGCTTTATCCCCTTTAAAGATACAACATCACAGCTTCCCCTCACACACATCGTCTGTAGCAGCTGTCAGTTTTAGCTGCTAGAGCTCTAAACAAAGGTCATTAATGAAACCAGGGCCCAGACTGCCTGGAGTGTCTGGCCCAACGTTGCCCCATATTTGACAAGTACTAGGGACATGGTGAAGCCAGGCCCAGAGAAATACCAGACAAAACTGCAGACAACAGTAATCTCACTGGGCATTTCCTCCTCTGGCTCTTCCACAAAATCTCTGGTAGGAGGAGAGTGCAGAAACACTGTTGTAGGTTTTGTTGGTGGTGAGAAGGCACAAACAAAAATCTTCCTTTGCATCCAGACACTGAAGGCAGTACATCAACGAGCTAAGAGTCTTTTTAAGAGGGTTGAAAAGGGAGAGAATTAATGCTTACACCCACGTATTTAAGTTCAGACCAGATTCACTTAGGAAGAACCTTGCAAACTGAATAATGAAAGTTCCCAGTCCAAATAAAATACGATAGCGGCCTAAAGCCTGGGGGTTGGTCATTACATTAAAGCCTGTTATCACGGTAGACCTGCAGGTGAAAGTGGAAGAGACAGAGTGGGGTGAAGGCTGCTGCTGGGGCTTTTTTTGATGCACTCACTCAAATTCGAGTGATCACAGCTGCCCTGAAGGACTCGCGTCGAAATTCACTTCTAATCGCGTGAAAAAAAAAAATCCTTTGTGAAAAGCACCAACAACGTGAAGCGGGAGCAGCGTCACCTCCCCAAGGGCTGCGAGGGGGCAGGTTTCTCCCCAGCAAGAAGCAGCCGCTCCGGCAGGATCCGGAGTCGCCGCGCCGGAGCCCTGCGCCCCCCCCCCCCCCCCCCCCCCCTCCCCGCTCCGCCAGTGCAGGAACGGCGGGAGGACGCTGGGGCAGGGGCTCGGCGGTCCCGACGAAGGGGACCCAGGGGCCTGTCCTTCCTCTGTGCGGGGGGAGCTCCGCAAGTCTCTCAGCCAACCCCCCCGTTTCCTTGGAAGCGGCCCGATTTCCCGGGGAGGTTGTCGAGGGGCGGTAGTGTAGGCAGAGGAAATCTCCCGCGTAAGGAAAGGGCACCGGGGAGTTGCATCTCCGGGGAAGGGGGAGAAGCAGGCTGCCCCCTCCTCGGCCCGCAGTCAGCCCGCAAACCCTTGGGTGAGCCCGCTCGCCGCTGCCGGGCTGCCAGCGGCTCTGCAGGGAGAGGCTTCGCGCCTTTGCCCGCCGGGGCCCAGGAGGGAAATGCGGGTGCCCGGCGATGGGCAGAGTTTGGAGGGGTGGCGGGCTCTGCCCCGTCCCCCCGGGCACCGAGGGGTTGGGCAGGCGGCGCTGCTCGCATCCCCGGGCACGGTTCCCATCCCCGGCCCCTGCCCTTAATGAGATTCATTGAAATAAAAATAAATAAATAAATAAATAAATAAAAATTTAAAAAAAAAAGCAAGCGAGTTTTAACGTTACATCCTTATCGTTGGAGGAGCGCGGTTTTCTTGCCGCGGCGACGTCGCTTGTTAAACAATCAGCGGCTGAGCCCCTGAAAAGCAAGGCATTGCACCCTTCTTGCTGAATGCACTTCTTAGTGCATATAACTCCAGGGCCTTTTGATGTCTCACAATGCGTGTTACGCCCAAAGATTGTCTCTTTGGACAGATCTACAACGCTTGGCTTCATGTTTGGAAGTTAAATGGACAGCGAAGTTGTTGAAACTCCCACGCTTTAAGCTAGCGGAGACACTCGGTACATTCGCCCGTTACTTTCCCTGAGTGAAAGAAGCAGGGGTAGAGGGAAGGGGTTGCTGGTTTAATCCGTGCTCCGAGGCAAAGCAGGGGGGAATGCAACCCAGCCCAAACTTTCCCTCTCTTTTCTTTTCTTCACTTTATTCTTTGGCAGCCTTAAAATAAGAGCTATGTGCAAAGCGTGCGCCCTGCGTAGGTAGCTTGTGTCTCGAAGTCGCTGGCAATGTTGCTGCTCCATGAAATCAAAATTTATGATTATTCAAATGTTGGGGACTGTGAAAAGAGAGGAAGAAAGAGAGAAAATTAATATTGCAGCTGTTCTTCTGATTAATGAGAGATAATTGCTCATGAAAAGTCACCCCTGTGGCATTTTGTTGTCTCCTGGATCTTTGTTCTTTTCCACTATTATTGAGGACTTTCTTGAAGACTAAGCGGTTCTTTTCAATTTTTGGTATTCAGAAAGTGTTGCTTGGTTACAGATAATGGAGAAATCTCGGGCTATATTGGGTAAGATGTGCCACAGACAGCAATATCACAATGCCACTTTCAGAAAAGGATGGATACAAGTTAACGATGCGCTTTCAATAAAACATTAATAGACTTGTTCACGCTTTTATAATGACCTCCTTAATGGGAGCTGGGGGCAAGTCCTGTCTTTTGCGTGCGTTCACTTCACAAAACCTGGCTTCGAGATCGCCGATCGCTTTGGAAACTAATAGGAAATCAATGTTAGATTAGCGAATAAATGCGATTACAGCGCAGGAGCCCGCGGCCCCTCGCCTCCCCACGCATGGCTTTATTTTGAACGGGGCTTTCCTGTCTGGGAACTGACCCAGCCCGGGGCGCATCCTGCCCAGAGCCACTGCGTGATGTTTGCGACCACGGCTGTTCTTGCAGCGGTTGTTTTGGGATTGGTTTTTTTTAGTTTGTTTGAGGGTTTTTTGCTGGTCGAAACGTGTCCCCGGGCTGCGGCGCTTTCCACGGAGGCGGCTCCTCCCGTGAACTCCGCGGAGATGCGCGCCTGAAAGCCAGCGTTTTCTCCGGGCGGGCATGGCTTTTTCTTCTGCCGGGAGCTGCGGGGGTTGGGGGAGGGAAGGGAAAGAGTTGCTTTTGTCATTTAAGCCGTGAATCTCTTCTACATAAAGGTGTTAGAGACATCTGGAAGAAAAGAGGGACCAGCACCCAGTCCTGCTCTCGGCGGACCAGGGAAGCAGCTCTGATGTTCTTTTTGAACTGCTCCACTTTCAAAAGGGGGCAATTTCGTTACATTCTCATTTGTTACACTGTCTTGAACTAAAGGCAGACAAAGCTATACTCTGTCACCCCGAGCAGAATGAAGGGAATCAAAGGATTTTCCCTTAAAAGGACTAATTTTCTCCTTGAATTATGAAAGTAATGGCTAGGTAACAGCCTGTGCTCTGTACCCAACTGCTTAATACCTTCTAAATCCTTCCACGTGGCTCTCCCAGTCGTAGCAATTAGAGCTCATTATAGGCTCATAAGAGCTCTCATTTCGGGGATTACTTAATGGACAATGAAATTTTATCGGACAGAATTATTGAAAAATAAAATTGTAACGAGGCCGATGTGATGTGGGCGCACGCCTTGCATCATTCCGCCTGGTTTGGGATATCTTTGCTTTCAAATGACTTCTTTTCTTGCTCTGGGTTTCAGGGGTGGGTTTTTCTTTGTGGGGGTTTGTTTTGTTGGTTTTTTTTTTTCCTCCTCTCTTATCACTGCCCTTGGTTTATTATAACAATTACAAATAGCAATTTTGATCCGACTCTTGCTCTGTCTGCCTTCGCTTACGACGGCCCCCTCCCCAGATCCACTCTATCACTGCAGACAGTTGTTTCTACTGAGGTCGATGGGGCTTTTTTTATTATTCTTTTCCGGAATAGCCTCTCGTAAAGGCGGGGGGGGGGGGGGGGGGAACGACGACGGACGACGGACGGACGGACACGACACAAAAAAAAACCAAACACCCAACCACCAAACAAAACAGCCGAACAAAACACTAAAAGAAAGACAACTGAGAGATTAATTCCAACCTCTGCCAAAAGCACTCTGTTTTGAACAGGAAGAGCCAGGCAAAACCTCATGCCTGTGCACTGTGACCGTGACTAAAGTCTCACCGGCCCCACCGGAGCTGAGGAGGCAGAGGCTCCGGGCGGGGCACCCCTCGCATCCCGAGGGCCGTAGTCCCCAGCGCCTCGGCAGCCGGAGGCCTCGGCGGCGGCGCGGACGACGGTCCTGGGCCCCGCCGCTGCCCGGGGCTCCGGGGCCCAGCGGCTCTGGGGCCGCGGCTGAGCCCTCGGCAACAGTTTGGGAAAAAGTAGGTGAGGTCGGAGCCGACCCGCCTAAACCCCGCGAGTCCCTAATTGTTGTCACAAGACGCGGGATTAGCGCATTGCTGGAATAGCTGTCTGTTTACACTCCGGAGCCCCGCCGGCCGGTAAACACTTTCTAATTGAATTCTAATCACATTCAAATAGCTCCATAACCAGCCTCAGCTGCAATTCATAAAACTTTAATTGCCATCCATAAATCCTCAGATCGCCGAGTGCAGAGTGTCTCTAAAAACACTGTTGCATCGTGCCTGCTTAGGGCTGTCGGAGGTGGCGGGGGTAAGGTTAGCAGGGCTGGGGTCGAGCCGGCCCCTGCTCGGACGGGGTTCCCTCACGGCGGCACTGCCCGCGGCAGGTTGGGGACGAGGACGGGACAGGAGGGCAAGACGTGGCTCTTCTCTTAACAAGGCTCGAGTGGCACCGCTGAGCCTCGCTGGTCCCAGGGGCTAAGAAATGCCGTCTCCATTAGAAGACGGGGCATCAATTTTATTTTGCTGCGTTGCAACAGCAGGAGAGTGAGTGTGCGGGAGGGCTGGTAGGATGTCCGCGTCCCGGTCCGGCCCCTGTGCACGATAACCGCCTCTAAATACGTTACGGCTATTGATTCCCTCCCTAGCCTCTGCTCAGCCTCTGGTAATCAGGCGTAGCCTGTGTTTTCTGCTTTAAAGCGCAATTGTCGCTTCCCTTTCCCGAGTCAAGTGGAATGGGATCCGTAGTCGGTTTTAAATGCCGCTTCGCATCTGACAAATAAGAACGCGATCGCCCTTCTATTAACGATAAGTCTCTTCTTAAACTCCCATAAAACAGGTCATTGGAAAATCCTGTAATATGCTGCGAATACTTTGGCTTTTTAATACAATCTGAAATGCTCCGGAGCCACCGACCGTATTTAGCTGTTTATCCAATTTTACTTTGAATGATTGCTTCAGCAAACTTGGTGGAGATCAAAGAATCTCCCCCTGACATGTTCGACTTTCATTAGCGCTGCGCGCTGCAGTCCTGAAGCGGTCGGGGAAGTTCACTTGGAAGTTTTCCGTTTTGATACCGTTTGGCTGAGAAGTGTCCAGAAATTTGAAGGCTTTGTCCGTTGGAGTAATTGCCAATTTGGCAAGATTCACTCGGCGTGAAAAGAGCGGGGGGGGGGGGCGGGAGGAAACAAACCAACAACCGTCAACCCACCCGACGTGCATATGTATGCACAGACACACACACGCGCGCGATCCCTAACTTTACGTCTGTAGCTGTGACCCTGGCTCCTCTGGCGCGGGAAGGGCCTCCTGAACGAGTTCTGCGTACAGGGAGTGTACTGGACCCGGGAAAGATGTTGGTCGCACGCCTCCCTGGAAGCCACGGCCCGTTGGATGATACTTTACCGGGAGGTGGGGTATCGGTGTTGACCCGCTTCTTTCGGCGCATCACCGGCTCCCCTCTCTCCTTCCCTCCTTGAGGGGGAAAGGAGCGTGCTCCTCGGGGAAAACCCCCCAGCAGAAACTCCCTCCGACCGATTTTACACACACCGCCCCCCCCCCGGGTGTGTTGACAGGGGGACGTGCCTGCGAGCGCAACGCGTGACGGGGCCGCGGCGCAGCCCGGGGCAGCCGCCCCCTCCCCTGCTTCCCTGCTCCTATAATTTATCTGGGACGGAGGCGGAGACGAAGGACTGAAGCCATCGGGTAGCGAGTGAGCACGCACACTTTGGGGGGACCCCCCCGCTTTGCCCCCCCCCCCCCTCCCCAGCAGCCTCTCCTGCCGGCCTGGGAAGCCGGGGAGATTTAGATCTGCGAGGCTTTCAGCCATCACGTGTTTAAATAGTTGATATAAAACCCCGGCGCAGGGGATCCAGGCGGGGGGACTTTAAGACCAGCCCTCTCCAGGGACCCTTTTGTTCAGCTCTCAAACATAAGCACCTTCTCGCCTCGCCAGGACTTCAGTGGCAACTTGGCCAAGCAGGAAAAACCCGACTTCGGGAGAGCCGCCCCCGGCTTCGGCAGCCCTCTGCAATGTCCCGCTCTTTCTATGTCGACTCCTTAATCATCAAAGACTCCTCGAGGCCGGCTCCGTCCCTGCCTGAACATCACCACGGCCAGGACTTCTTCATCCCTCTCAGCATGCCTTCCCCCCTCGTCATGTCGGTGTCGGGCCCGGGCTGCCCGTCCCGCAAGAGCGGCGCTTTCTGCGTCTGCCCGCTCTGTGTCACCTCGCACCTGCACTCCTCCCGCGGCGGCGGCGGCGGCGGCGGCGGCGGCGGGGCCATACCCCTGCTCAAGACCCAGTTCCCCGCCGCCGGCGAGGCCCAGTGCTGCCCGCGGGCCGGCCACCCTCACCACCCGCCGCAGCACCCGCCGCCCGCCGCCTCGGTGCCCGCCGCCGCCGCCGCCCTGGGGCACCCGGCGCATCACCCACCTGCCTGCGCCGCCACCACCTACAGCGTCAGCGACCCCCGGAGGTTTCACTGCCTCGGCATGGGTAGGAGCCCTGCGGCCGCCGGGGAGGGGAGGGCGGCGGGAGAAGGGGGTCCCCCGGGGGTGCCCGAGGGAGAGCGGCTGCCCCGGGGCGGAAAGCTGCGGGAGAATGTCTTTTCTCTCTCTCTTTTTCCCACCCACCTTTCCCCCTTCCCACTGAAGTTCGTGCTTCTCTCCCGTCCAGGAGGGTCCGATTCCAGCCAAATTCAAAACGGGAAAAGGATGAGGACAGCTTTCACGAGCACCCAGCTCTTGGAGCTGGAGAGGGAATTCTCCTCCAACATGTACCTGTCACGATTGCGGAGGATCGAGATAGCCACCTACCTGAACCTGTCCGAGAAGCAAGTAAAAATCTGGTTCCAAAACAGGAGGGTGAAGCACAAGAAAGAAGGCAAAGGCACCCAGCGAAACTCGCACGGGGGCTGCAAATGCAGCACTAGCCAGGGGCATTACCCCAGATCGGAGGACGAAGAGTCTCTATCCCCCTCATCGGCTACCGAGGATAAAGAGATCTCCCCGTTATGAGCCCGGCCCGAAGCTCCGCTCCCGCCGCCGGGTCCCAGCCCGGAGCGGGGCGGCGGCACAGCGGCTCACCTGGCACCGCTGTCCGGGGCCAGCAGCCCGCCGACCTGAAGCGGGCTGGCCCTCGCCGGCCGGCAGGTTCATTTTCATCTCTTGGCAGTAATATAGAGAGATATATAAATATATTTTTTGAAATGTAAATGTTTTAGTCGTGAGAGTTCAACTAAAACGTTATTTATGTAACCCCAGGAGCGGGCACCTGCTCTTCCTAACGTGTAACATGGGACTGGACTCGCACGGCCCAGGGTGCCTCCCCCCGCCTTTTCCCCAGGCAATATAAAGGAAAAAAAAATAAAAATATTTGGAACCGAGAGACGGGACATTTCAAAACTGAAAAGCAAACAAAACCCTGTAGGGCTGAGAACCTCCTGGACGGACTTCTTAACACAAATAACAAAAGAAATAAAGATCGATCGTTTGGGTTCGGGAAGGCGGTTTGTTTGTGAATAGTTTTCTATAAAATTTATATTTATATTTATTTAAATAAATGAGATCAGACGAGATTTTAATTTTTCTCAAACACCCTCCACCCCCTCCCCAAGTGCCAGCCTAGTCCAAGCAGCAAAGGCGGACTGGCTGGGGCAGGGTGCGCCTCTCCTCAGTCCTTTGTACGGTGAAAGCATTGGTGTGTATGTGTCAGACCTCCGTAAAGACTAGAAATAAATGCCTTCGGCTACTAACGCGAATATGTTTTCTGTTCCCCTGTGACTCAGGCCGGCCGGGGGCGCGGAGGGGGGGTGGGACACGGACACACACACACCCTGCTCCGACCGGGGGAATGCAAATGAAGCCGCTTTTCTGAGCCGAGCAGCTTTGTGCTCCTTCCCAGCCGGAGCCAGCGCACGCCCTCGCCCCGGCTGACAGCTTTGCCCCGTCTGCTCGCCCGGCGGCACCGCGCCGGGGATACCCGGCCGCCGCTGGCCCGGGGCCGCCGCTCCCGGCAGCCGGGCCGGGGCGAGGGGCTGCGCCCCGGGACATCCCGCGCCCCGGGGCGATGCCTCCCGGCCCGGCTGCCCCGACTGGCACCACCCGGCTCTCCCCCGCCTCGGGGGCTGCCTGCGCACATCAGCCCTTCGCCAGGCTGACACTCCACTTACGTTATCCCAGGATGATATTAATCAAAAATCAGGGATTTAATTTATTATACTTTTTTGAGTATCCAGTGTTTTCTGTGTTGGTTTCCTCATTCAGGCGCCTTGGCTGTGCTCAGGGAGCAGGTCTGAGAGCAAATTTACTCGTGGGGTCAGGCTGAGAGGGGGTTGAAGTGCTCTGCAGTCTGTGCTGGGTGCTCCGTCCTGAGTTCCTTGCAGGGGGCTGGTGCAGAGTGGGCTGGAGCTGGAGCTGGTCGGTCCCAAATGAGCCTCTTTATAACCTTTTTCGTAGTTCCTGCAGTCCTGGCAGAGAGCGTACGAGATCAGAAGTGCCTTTTGCACACTATGTTATTCCCCACTCACACATTTTCTTTGGGTGAGTTTCCCACTAACTCAACCTACACTTTTGATTTCAGCCTCCAAAACTATTGTGAGACCATTTCAGTAAATAATTCCCTGAACATTCCCTACATTTCTCGTGTTTGATCCCTAACCTTGGAGCTTTGGTTCAGAGGCATGTCTCCAATTTCACTTGCCTGCTCTGCTTCTAATCAGAAAACAAGTAATAAGCCTGCACGGAGTTTCTGTTGCAATGTGAAGAACACAAGCACCCGGGGTGCTGGAGAGAGATGCAGCCCCAGCTTGCTCCCCCTGCTTGCTCACCTTGGAGGAGAGGTCAGGTGCATGGGCAGGTGTGCAGCAGGACGGAGAGGGCCTGGTCTGGGCACTGCCCTACAGCCTGGACCAGCTGCAGGGCTTGGGGGAGAGGCAGTGCCCAGCACACCCGCAGGGTAAACAGGAGGGGAAAGGAAAGGCAGGACTGAAATTTTTAGTCTGGACTTGGAAAATAAACACAAAATCATACTCTTCTATATCACAACGTTTCACTGCCTCAGCTGAGGGCCTGTACAGAGGCCAGCAGTCCACATCCTGGCTGAGTGAGTGGGATGTTGTTTACCCAAGTGACAGTCGCCTCACTTGCCAGGCTGGGGACACCAGAGAGCCAAAGTCTTGTGGGCCTTGTGACTTCCTCTCAAGGGACCTCATGGAGGGCCTGGCTGAGGGGGCTGCCTCCTCTTACCCTAAAACTGCTGAGGTGGGCTCTGGAAGCTGTTGTTCCTCTCCTTCAGTTCACCTGTGGCTTGCTGCTCTAATCCCACCGGGTCTTTTCTAACCTGGAAGCTCTAGGAGGAGGTGTTAGCACCACAGAAAGTCCTGCCCACCCCCTCATCAGTGTCATCCCTGTCCCATAACAGGGGGGTTCAGCAGGCCTGCAGCCACCTGAGAAGGCAAAGCTTTGCTGGGGGAGAAAAAGCACCACACTCTTTGAAATGTAAGACTGGGTGTTATTGCAAAGCTCAAAGATATTTTAAAACTGTGAAGATATTTCTTGGTAGAGTATCTGTTCTCAGTGTAACTCTGTAGAAATATGCACCTCAGTGAATAAACGGGTATTTCCTGCTGCTTCTAGAAGATACATAAGAAGGGAGCTCTTAATTGCAGTATTAATTTCTTACAAATAAAAGAGAAATAAAATGAGTTGCTGTTTCTTGTGGTAATTGATGTTTGCATGTATCTTTCAATGGTTGAAAGGAAAGAGTGGCTTATTATTATCGCATACAAGCTGTACCATTGAGACAGTTGCTGTCATCACCAGATTTCTTTTTATTTCAAAGTAAATGTTTCATGTTAAAAATCTTGGAAAAGAGGAATGATGCACCAGTTTGCCCAGACACATCTCGGAAGCCTGGTACAATCAACTCCATCCAAACCTAGCACTGGGGAGTCCAAGCCAGTGTGGCAGGAGCACTGCTGGAAGTTGTACATACCCTAACTTGCAGTATATGTGTTGTAGGGTTTTGAAGTCCAGGACTCGACAGTTAGAAATTTAGGCAAATTGACATTACAATGTGTTGTGGTTTTTTTTTTTTCTTTCTTTCTTTTTTTTTTTTTTTCCTTCTTTCTATTCTTTTTTTTTTTTTTCTCCCACAAAGTGCAAAGTGCAGGTTTCCCCCCTGCTCATTCACTCTCCAGACAGGTAGTGTTCAGCTCCCTATTTAATATTCCTCTTGTCATTATTTTTCTAAGTAAATAAGGACTATGCGGTCGCTCTGCTTACTTGTCTGCCACTTACCCTCGATCCCTCCTAACTCTTAAACCTTGTGATCAATAGCACTCAGCGGTCTGACAGGATAGCTCTGCGAGGGTCCCCAAGATGCCAAGCTCCTACGAGGTCTGCAGACTTCAGCAGCGGACTGGGGGGGACAGACCCGGGAGAGACCTCAGCTGCCACCACGCAGTTTGGCAGGAATCGTGTAAACCATAACTGGGGGGCAGTGGGATGTCCTTTGCCCAACAGCCTGCTGGGAGAGGATAACTACAGGGGGAACAAGATGGTAGTGCAGAGGTAGAGGGTACGGTCAGCAACAGGGCTGGGAACAGAAGCTATAGAGGAGGTTGGAGGGCCTGGGGGACACAGGACAGCACCCAGGTAAGAGCTTTTTCCTCTTACCATTCGGTGTGATCCCAAGCCTTATTTGTTGCACGTGCAGTGAACAAGAAACAACTGCTGCCTTCATACTTTTCTTTTGTGCTTGTCACGACGGTGTTTGAGAGCACTGGAAACATGACTGCATTTATCTTTATCGCTCTCCTGGGAGCAATAAATTCGCTTCTCTTTAGAGGTCGAGAACGAAGCCTCGGAAAGTTTCAGACCGCCGCTGCGGCACTGCCCTCACTCACATCGTGAGGCTCCATGCAACTTCCCAGCCTTATTCCCGTTTTTAGCACCGGATATGACCCAGGCACGGTCCCGACATACTCCAGCTGCGGTTACTGCTCTTACTGCGCCTTCTCCACCAGATGTGCCCCGCTCCCGGCAGGCGGGGAAAGAAGAGCATGGGGTGGCTCGCTGCAACCACCGTCGCTGGAGCCGCTTGTCTCGACACAACTCGACGGCAGAGGAGCTGCCTGTTCCCCGGCGCGGCGGTGTGTGTCCCGGGTGGCTTTCAAGGTATGGGACGGCCCCAAAGGCGGGGCCCCGGCCGCTCCCCCCGGGCCGCTGAGCCCCGCTGGGCGGCCGCCGATCTGAGCCCACCCCCGCCGCCGCCCCCGGCCCGCAGGAGCCGCGACGGGAATGTCGCGCAATTAAAGCCCGAGCATTTGCACGGGGGATGCGCGTTATATTTGTGTGAGTGACCCCGCTACCGACCTTCTGTAACCTTTCGGGGCTTGAAGGAGCAAACATAGCATTCCTCCAACGAAGCATCTCCCCTTAGATATTTATTTGCTTCCTTTAATTCGATGTAACTCTTTCCGATTAAAAAACCCGGAGGAGGAAAACATCCGTCTTGAAGAGCCTCCCTGACCTCTGCCGAGATCAGATCCGCGGCACTGACCTCTCCGGTTGTGAATCCCCCGTTTGAACCCGCTGCCACGCTTAGATGGGACCTGTTTGCCCAGGGGCAGCTCTGGCCGCGGGCTGCCGCACTTCGCGGCGCTGAAGGCACCGCTCTCTCCCGGCTGCTCTCTCCAGCCCTGCCCTGGAGTCCCCTCGGGCGCTGCTGAAACCTTTCCCCGCTGTCGGGGCTCTTGCCGCAATGCCCGTCACCGGAGTCTCGCACCTCCATACCGCCCTCGGGGCAGCGCAGCCCTTGGTGGCAGCTCCCTGCTCCCACCCGCGGTGTAGCGGGACGCGTCCTGCGCCCGTGCCTCGGGGACAGGGACCCCCAGACCGAAGGGCTCAGCGGTCACGGCCGGCTGCGGATCCGCCCTGGCGTGGACGGAGCGTGCTCGGCCCCGTCAGCCAGGGCGTGAGAACTCATGGAGAAAGGGGTTCACAGCGCAGGGACCCCCATACCCAGGCTGCGGGACTGCGGGAATTTCTCCTTCCTCAGTAGCTCCCGTTTTGGAGCTGGGAAGGAGAGGGGATGATCTATCTAATCCCTCTGCATTCATCTCTAGTTTGTCCTAATTTGCTGTTCCCGACCTCCCCCCGCTGACCCGACCCCTCTGGGACAGAGGCTCCCCGGTGCCTGGCGCTGCCCCTGCGGGCACGGCCGGCCGCAGCGGTGGCAGCGCTGCCCGGGGCTGGGCTGCTCCGCGGGCAGCGCTCCGCTCCCCTTCCCCTCTTGCACGGTTCAGCCCGACGGTTCAGACGCAGGACGAGGCCACGGCCAGAAGGATCAGGCCCACTCGGGAGTTTCTGTCGCGCCCACAGACGGCCGGGAAAGTGCGAGTCCGGTTGCCGCCGCCCCGGGAACCCCGCGAGCAACCTGCCGCCGGCCCGGAGGACGCAGGCAGGGCGGGGAGCGCTCCTCTCCTGGATTCGGGGCCTGAAGATGACCGCACACAGCCCTTCGGGAAAGAAAACTGGCCAAAACCCCCTCAGGAGTATATATATATATTAAGACCTCGCGGCTACTCGGACAGAATCCGGGATAATCGTGAAGGTTTTAAGTAGGGGCTCGGGAACCGCACCCCGCAGCCTCCGCGCACCTCCGTCGGCTGAACTGTGTTTCGGTCCCGGGGGGGTTTGCAGCCCGGGCCCGGGGGTGTCAGGCGAGATCCCGGCCCTGGGAAGGCGCCCTCGCCCCGCCGGGCCCCCCGCCGGTGGCTGGGCCGCTCCGCGGTGCGGAAAGCCGTGCTCGGGGCAGCTGCCGGGAATCGCGCTTGGCAGCGGCGTGACAAACAGCCCGAATCCGATGTGCCACTCGGGACACCTCGGAGGCCTGTGTCCGCGCTGCAGCGCGCTCGGCCCTCGCCGTGAAAGCCCCGATTTCACGCAGAATCTGCTCCGCGCACCTCTCCGCCCGCCTGCGCGCCTTCCAGCCGGCCCCGCTCCGGGCGATGCGTCGGCCCCCGGCCCCTCCGCGTCTCCCCCCGCTGCCCCGACCCCATCCAGCGTATCCGGGGGGATTTAAGCTGTTGGAAGAGAACCCAAAGAGATCGGAAGCGTGTGCTGTGTGCTCTGGAAAAATAACTAGTTTCAGATTAATGAAGGAGTGACAATTTCAAGGCTAACGTTGGCACTGCCCAAGCCAGAGCGTGGGGAGCTCGCCAGGCTTTGCTTTATATTGTCTACTTTTCTGAAGAGCAGACAAAGATGGATAGAGAGACATTGAAAAGCAGGAGGCGTATTTCAAACAGTTCAAGAAAGAAGGTTGTCACTTAAAGACAAGAACCATAGTGCTTTGATGACTTTGTATTAGCCTCACCGTTTCAAATAAGTGACTCTGCTCTCTTTGAGAAATTCACCGAGTTTTAGTAGATGACACTTCAGTGAAGCCGCTTTAGGCAGGAACAAGGGCTTGTAACTGCGGGGCCAAACTCCTCTTCGGGTGGGGTTTGCAAAGAAGATTGCCGACCCTAGGCTGTTTTTTCTTTCCGTCCTCCAACTAAGGAACCTCGGCAAAATCAAGGTTTACAATTTACGTGAAACCACTGTGCAAAAGGAGAGAAAACGCTCTGGTTCCGTAGGAATGTAAAGAAAGCGGCGGGGAGATCTCGAAATGCCGGGGAGAAACGCTGCCCCCCGGCAGACCCCGGCAACACAGGGGCGGTCCTTTCTCAGTCACTTTCTGCACCCTCGGAGAAGGCACCAACACGGGGCGCGGAAAATAAAGTTGTAGGCGATCCCCCAGGAAGATCACGCGTGTCCTCATCCCCACGGTACCCATGTCCCATAACCCGCCTGTAAGCTCGGCTCTCACAGGTCATGTCTCCCTCTGTCCCCGGCCCCAGGGCGCCTTGCTCCGGGTGGGGGGACCCCTTCTCTCTGCCCGGGGGGCAGCCGGAGTGCCGCAGCCCAGGGTGGGTGCGGCGGGGAGGAAGGGCGCAGCTCTGCCGGATGAGATTTTTGTGCCAAACCCGAGGATTTTATATACTATTTTTCTTTAAAAAAAAAACCCACTTTTTTTTTTTTTTTTTTTCCTAAGATGGGGACCCCCGACCGCTGCAGCCCCCCAGGCTTTGAAGGCACAGCGAAAGGGCTTCACTGTGGATTTGAGCGAACCATTTAGTCACTGTTTCATTAGGCACTATTTGAACCTTGCAACATGTGGTAATTTCTGGGGCAAACTGAAAAGGGGGGATTATGTAAGAGGGACACAAGGAAATTAGCTAACGGTTAATTTAACTCGTTTTCTGGTAGAATTTTCGATACATTCCTAATTGACTGAGGAGGCAGGTGAAGTCTTCAGTTCCAGGCAGACTCATTCACGGTGAGAATAAATGGCTCTTTTTCAACTCACACTGCTCACAATATATCATCAGGGAAAAGACATGCAATGAATATGTTGATTTTTTTTTATTATTATTAATGGAATTACACCCTGCTACGCAGGTGTGAGGGTAAAAACCTATACTGCGATGAAATCAGATTAACAATGAAATGAGAATTTTATTAGCTCTCTATGTCACATAGACCTGGATTTAAACTGTCAAAACAAGGAACAAGAGGGGAGGAAAAAGATACTCTGAAGGCAACAGTGCCAATCAACGGGCAGAAGTAGTAGCTGGGTATCCAAATAATAATTAGCTGTAATTCACCGTGAATATCGACACCCCACACTCTACGCTATTTATATCATATAGAGAATGTATGATTAGCCTGTAATGGCAAATCTCTTTTGAGTCCGGGCTTTGCCAATTAACCCTAATCACCCCGATTTGCTATGAAACGGGAACGCTTGTTCATAAGGTCCGAGTTTTAATAAAACGTCAGATCCTGTCGGAAGTAAACTCCGGCTGAGACTCTTGCCGTGCTCACAAGCGAAATGGGCCCAGCCAGGTCGCAGTGTCCTGGGGGCGTTTGGGAGCAGCCTCAGGAGCAGCGGGAGAGGACCCGGGACCCTGCACTGGGCAGCTCAGGGGAGCGACTGGCTGAAGGTGACCCCGCACCGGGGAGCTTGCGGGGAGAGGCGGGCAGGGGTGACCCCGCACCGGGGGGCCGGGGGGTTGGAGGTGACCCCGCACCGGGCACCGGTAGCGGCGGCGCTACCTGCGCGGCATGCGGAGAGGTGATGGGCGCAGCCGGGCAAGGCCCGCGGCCAGGGGAGGCCGCCACGTCTGCCAAGGGCCCCTTTGTAACCTGCTATAGAAAATGGAGGCATTCTGCATGACAAAGCCCAATTAAGCTCGCTATTCAGGAGCTCTGCAGCTGGTAGCCCATTGGGAGAGTGGGAGGAAACGCGAATATATTAATTATGCGAAGGGGCGGTGAAAGATACCAACAACTGCGGTTCTGGGTTGGGTGTTGGGTATGTTTGTTTGGTTTTTTATGTGTCAGCCCTGTTATTTATGTATGTATTTGGTGGCAGGGGCGGTGGGAGGAGGAGGGGCGGGGTTGGGCGCAGGCCGGGGGAGCTGCGGAGCCCCCCGGGGGGGGGGCAGGTCCCGCTCACAGCCGCGGGAGCATCCCCCGCCGGCCTCGGGGTGTTTGCAAAGAGGAGCAAGGGAGGCTGCCTGCCAGGCTGCAGGAGAGGGCTACAAGCTCTGGCAAAACTGTCGTTTAATATACTAGCAAAGCTGTCGGTTTTCTCTAAGAATTCTCTCTTTATTTTTTAATTGTCACTCAACAGGGGTCAACTGTGAGCCTGCCAAAGGGCTTTCACAGACTGATGGACACGAAACCCCAGGGTAGACTGAAGGCCAGCCAAAGAAGAGAAAATACTGGAGACTAAACATTAAGATTGACCCAGACAATCCATTTGCTTTTCAGTTTTACCTTCCCAAGCCAACAGGCCATAATATATGCATGGCTATAGTTGGTGTGTAAAATGTAATTTCAAACTCCAAAATCCAAAGTGTCTGAGAAACATCTTGCATGACATAGTTATCTTACTCTAACTAATCCAACTCTCCTAATAGCAGATGAGTTTTAGTTCAGAATTATGTAGCACTGCACACAGAACTATGAAATCTTCAACCTTGACCACAAATGAATGGATGCAACCACAGATATTTCCCTTTTCTTCTGTAGAAATACATGATCATAGAGAAAATTTGAGCTGTTTTTATGCTACGAGTGCTCCCAATCTTCTCAAAATGGCATGAAGTTCAGATAAGAACATGGTCAACCATACACGCAGAAGATGCAAATAGCATTGAGCCAAGAAGTATACTTGGCATAAGATATGTGCAATGCATTTGCATAAAACTTTAGTATTCTAATTTTCTTCAGTATGCTTAGATTTTAAGTAGCCTACCACCATTGTCCCATTCTTCTAGGAAAGTTATCACAGTAGTGATGACCTTACATTTTCAGTGTTGCTATGGAAAAACAAATAGACAGCCCCAGTTTAGGTACTATAAAAGGATACACTGCTTTTTGTTTCAGTTCCCCTGAAAGACCAGTCCTAGCTTTGATGCATACTCTGGAGTGAATAGACAGGGATCCTATGCTGACTTTTGTTAAATTAGTAATAGTAAAGACATCACAAAGTCTTTAGACACGTGACTCAGCTGAATACAGGCGAACTCCATTGGTGAGTCAATATTGCTTGTGTAGAAATTGCAATAACTCTGAGGGCGAGCTGGGACAGCAGCAGAAAAAATTGCTACTTGATGCCAACAGCATCCATTTTCATGTTGTCGTCATCATTTTCACCTGCACCCATATTTTTCTTCTAAGATTGCATTTCTTTTTATTCAGTCAAACAAAAGATGGATTTTAATGAGTTAATGAACAGCCATCAGGAGGTTTGTGTTTTGGTGTTTTGTTTTTTTTCCAGCAGGACCTGCCAATTTTTCACAGGCAGAATATACCAGATCTAAAATAATTATATTAAAATGCTGCTACCATCAAGAAAAGATCACAAGACAGAAGTTTTGGGATTTTTGATATTGACTGTGTTCTCTTGATAAAAACATTTTTCAAGATCTGATTTGTCTTTTGTAATTAATGCAAGACTAAGTGAGCTTAGGCAATGTATGGTTTAATAGATTGTGGCAGTTCAGTCTGCGGATTTTCAGCAAACCCCGACAAATTGCAGTAAAGTTTTGCAGGTTTTTTTCTCTTTCCCAGTCGCTATTAAATATGAGTAAGTGATTCCATGCACAGAAAGCAGCTCCCAAGTTTTTTGTTTTCCTTAGGTGAAGGTAAAATTCAGTGGGTCCCAAATGCATGTCCTACACTAGGCTGCCTCAGCAATGAATTGCCACTCAAGGCAATCTTCCACTTTGTGATAAAATGAGCAGATCTTTTTATCTTCAGAACTAACTTTCAGAATGAGTTTAAGCTAGAAATTTGTTCTAGGGAAACAATTCAGACCTTGTGGGATAGCTGCCATTATAGGTGAGCATGAGAAGAAAGGAAACCCCGGTTAGCTGAAGACCTTTTACAAAACATGGACCGAGTCCTTCAAACACATTCATTCCGGACTTCATGCTTTCGGAAATATTTGGGAACAAGACTGAGATCATTGCCTTGATACTTGGAGGGTTGCTTTATTACATATGCTATCAGTATGGGTGATAGGGGCAGCAAATGCACATCTCCATGGGGTGGGAGGGCATGTGTCCCCTGCCATGGTGCTGACCTCAGCAGCCACACTGGTGCTGCTGAGGTTGGAGCAGCAGTGCTGGAGCTCACCATCCTGACAGCACTGGCTGTTGTACCTGTCAGAAAAGCAAAGGAGATGACGCTACTTTTGCATTGAGAGAAACCCTGTGAAAGTAAATGAAAATGAATCCTGAGAAGCACAAGCTTCCATGATGTGTATCAGCCTTGTTTATTCTGGAGTCTCATGAAAGAAGCCAGTGTTGTTGCCGGAAAAGATGGCCTTTGCCTCCTGACAGTCCCTGCCTCTTTCTCTTGGCTGTCCCATCCTTTCCACTTGTTTCTTTCCTATGGAAACTTCTGTCCTTGCCTTCATCCCGTTTCTTGAGAAGTACACAAAACAAGAGGATATGATCGGGTCATTCTGTTTACAGCCCTGCACCTACATGGGAGGAGAGAGCAACAGTATGTCTTTAAGACTTCTACTCCTTTCTGATTGACATTAGCTAATAGATCCCAAAATTATAGGGCGGTTGAGTGGGTGGGATAAGCTTGAGAGACAGTCAGAGGGAGGGAGAGGCAGATTGCTCTCATAAATTTAATCTGTTTAGAAAATGAGGTTTACAGTATCAGCTGCTGGCAGAAACAGCACTCCCGTGGTTGCTAGGTCAAAGTTGAGATAGTTTAAAAAAATCTTCAGAGTAAATGCAGCCTTTGAAAGAGGTTTTTCTGGAGGAAGACTTCTACTGTGCTTGAGGTACAGGAATGTCAGCAGGAACATGTCGTACCTGAAGCCACAAAGCCAATGTACTTCAGGGGTCCTTTGCCCCTAAGGACTAGGGGGTTCTGAACTGCAAAGACAAGACTTTCATGAAACTGTAGGAAGAGGAGAGAATAAACATAGTGCATGTTTAGAGCAAAGGACAGCACAGATCTGTTGTTTTCATAACTGTTTCTTCCCTTGTTAGTCCTGTGTTTAGTTCTTCCCATAACTCCAAAGGGAAGTGAAAGAGATCTACTGTTTTTTTCCGCATATGCTTCTGCTCCCCCCCCCCCCGGCAAGCTCAAGGGCATTTGGAGAAATTTGACATTTGAAATTAAAGATTAATTTATGTGTAAAAAGTAAACAGGAGATATACATATATTTGAAAGCTCTTTCTCTTTTGCCTTAATTTAGAACCGCCAGCTTCAGCTTCCCCAAGCTCTGCAGCAAGCTGCAGGCCACAGCCAGCATGCTCCCCTCTGTATCTTCACCTTGGCCTTTCCATTTTGTCTTATTCAGACTTCATCTTATCTTGAGGGAATTTGGGAATCTCTTAGGTTGTATTTTGCAGAAAGAATTTTTTTTTTTTTTTTGCATAGGAAAGCAGGTTGTATTATACCCTAGTCTTTCCACTGTGTAACACTGTCGCAGTGTTCATTTTGCAGAACTAACAACACAGAAACAACTTGCTTTGCTGGATTTGTGTTATTCCCTTTTTCTGTTCTGGTGGTCATTTAGGAATGAGATAGGGAAACACTTGCTTCCCTTTCACCTTCTAACATCCTCACCCTTTGGAATCAAGCAGAATAACATTGGACACTGGTTTATAGTTAATTTGTTGGTTTTATACACCTATTTTCTATTAAACATATAAGCGCATGTGCAATTCTTCCTACACACTGAAGGAAGCTATAGAAACTCAGAGAAAATTGTGTCTTTTAGAAGATTAATTACACATGAAAGTGGTATATATTTGCAGAAGCTAAGTTTTTGTCAAGGGACTATGGCAAGCCTACAGAATTAACAGATCTGGGGATGGGCGGCATCCAGGCCTGAGACAAGCAGTGAAGGAAAAATGGTCCAGCCAACTCCAGGGGAGGCTTTGCTGGGGAGCACAGTCCTCAGAACAGTTTGCTCCAAGAGGGAATTTAAACGAGTGCCACCTAATGGAGAGTGGGAACCACTGCAGCAGAAGAGAGATTGAAGTTTGGGGTCAGTTCAGGGGAGCTGGGTGGTGGTTCCCCCCTGGGCCCTCTTTGGAAGGTATGATGAAGGAAAAAGGTGAAAGATGAAAAGAGAAAGTGGAGAACAAAAGTTTTCCCTATGAAAAGGAGTATTTTGATTCATTGGCAATTTTACTGTTCAAGCTGTCAGACCGTATAAAAGGGGAACGGGAATGACCATCAAATCAAAGAGGGGACAGGGATTTGAAAACTTCATTCTTATTGTAGGCAGAAGAGAAAATGGCACAACATGAAGCCATTCTAGTGGCAATGATTGTAAATGAGAACGGGAATGACACAAAGGTAACCCATTCCAGTCCTAACAAGGTACACTTGTGTGGTCCTAACACCATTTGGCTCGCTATTTTGTGCAATCTGCTGGTTTCTTTGCTAGAACGACTGCATGCCCGTAGCCCTCGAGCAGTGCATTAGCAAATACTTTTTCATCATTGAAGAACAGAAGTTTACACTTTAATTACATTAATGCTAACCAATAAACGTCTTTGAACTGTTCTATAGCATCGTGAAGGTGATGTTACAGTGACTAAGGCAATACTTGCTGTATCGGCCTATTGCAGCCACTTAGAGCATTCCAAAAGGCAGATTTTTTTTTTTCATCTGAGGTGAGCTGTGCTTATTCTCAGCAGAAAAGGCCAAGCGACAAATATTTCAAATCGTGTGTCTGGCTCAGATATGGGCAAACGCAACTGGACCCAAAGCAAACCTTGAAGTGTCCGTGCAGGCATGCGTTTGCACTTGCAAAGCAGGATGTATATGTAAATGGGAGTTTGCTCACACAGACTAACTAGCTGGAGCAGAAAACAGCATGAAAGTGTTGCTTTAATTGTTTTAGAAAGTGAAGCAGGATGGTAATATTTGCCTGGGCCACTTCATGCTGTTAGCCATTTCCCACTCTCCTGGGAAACCACTGGGAAGGCTTTGCTGGTTTGTAGGTACAGCGTGCTGGGTTTGTATGCTGCTAGAAGAGAAGCAGGACAGGAATATAGGAGTAAATGACAGCGAGAGTCAAACAGGTCCTTACAGAAAAACCTCCTGGGGACAGTTAGAGAGCTGCTAAGCCTTAAAGCCAAAGTTAGGGTAGGGCTGGAGCGGGACTGAGAGTAAGTACAGGCCAGGATGAATATGCAGTCTCTCCAGTTAGGTGACCCTCTAAATATCTTCATGGAATATTTTTTTGTAGAACATTCAACTTTGTTAACAGAATTTGTTAAAACCTGATTAAAAGATGTGTGTTAAAACCTGATTAAAAGGGGTGTGTGTATGTATATATATATATATATATATGTATACACACACACACACACACACACGTGGCACCTTATCAGAACACTCAAGAAATCCCAGCATTATGTGTCATTTAGCAAATAAATAACAACTTTGAGAGGTACTTATGGAGAAAAACATACCCAGGCTAAGTTGATAACATACTTTTACATCGTTTTCAAGAAAAGATTCATGGTACAGAAAAGAAGATGGGATGGGTGATGGCTTTACATTTGGGGCTTAATTAGGTTTTCCATCTAACACAAAAAACCATTTGTAGAATTCTATTTTAATTATCCATGCCAGAGGAATTAGCTGTTTTCCCCCATTTGCATTTTTCAATACTTTCTGATACTTAATAATCTAAAAATGCTGTCTTTTTTAAGACCTTATTGTCCTTCTGCTATTGTGGTATTTGGAAAGCACCCACCATGTATGTACAGTTAGTGATCTCATCTTAAATTTATTATCAGTATTCTGAGTAAAATGAATGGATTTTGAACAAAAGGAATAGACTTGAAGTGTTATGTATTGAAATAAATGCAACTGTTTATTTGAATGGATCATAATGCATTCATGCATCTCAGCAACATAAAGCAAAATAATTTTTGAGATAGGCAGATTATAAAATGGCAAGAGGTGCTAATTTGTTTTCTAAACAAAATGGATTCTCACTGAAGGTTTATATTCAAATGCATATCTGAAGAGACTGATGTTTGTATTGCTTTTAAATACCTGCAGGAAAAGGAGCTAACCCTTTTATAGAGATATTGCAGCCTATCATCACCAATGCTATGGGCAACCCAAAAGTAAAAGCAATGCAGAAGACTTTCCATCAACTTTCTTTTTCTGTTCTTCTAAGGTTTTATTAGCCCAATGTTAAGCCTTAAGGAACCAAACATGCATCTTGCTGCATTCACAGTGCAGAGCAAACCCTCAGGACAGTACTGCACCTTGATTCAAAATAGTTCTCTGCTAGAAACAAATGGAAAGCTATCACTGCCCTTATACTGCTTTAGCTGATTTATTTATTTATATAAGTTTTTCAGTTTCTTACAATAGCAGAAAGTCGTTTGTCAGAGCTTTCCCTGATGTTTCTTAGAGAACAATTATTGACGTTCTTATGCCGAATGAGGAGGATGACAATAACAGACAATTGAGTACAGATTGTTGGACAAAGACCAAATTTTGGGAATGCTGTTGGCTGTATTACTCACTGTTCAAGATCAGCCCAGTATGAAGGAGTGCTGGTGAGTGCTGGTGCATTTGTCTATACACCTGAGCCGTCTCCACTTTTGTATTCAACAGATTGCTGTTCCAGTCTTCCACATCTTCCTACAGGTTACCTAAAAGGTTTGGAAGAAGAAAGTGTCTCACTTTGAGAAATACCTACCCTAGTTTTAGAGTATGGTTTTCTGAAATCAGTGACAAGATATTCTTTGATTTCATTTACTGCAGGATCAGTTCCTAAGGTAATACTGACTGACACAAGAACTTTCAATCTAGAACTTTAAAACCCAGACTGTAGCACAACTCAAGACAGCAATTCCTATGGTACTCTCTGTGTATTTGGTCATACATTCTTCCTCAAACACCTACATTTGCAAACAGCAAAAATGAATTTATTAATTTAATTTATTAAGCATTTATTAAATGCTCAGTGAGATAATTTTTATGTTGGATTACGGTGCACACCAGGTTTTACTGTCATTTTGTGGCCATCACATCACTGCTTTTGAGACCCAGGAACACTATCAAAAAGTTAACTGCAAATTCAGAAAGGTAAACATATTTCTTGTATTCAGTGTGAAAACCTGCAGTCTTGGCTCTGAAGATGGCAAGGCACTATAACAAGGAGATATTTATTCCAAAAAAAAGGAAACACAAATACACTTTTAGATTGTAAGGCACTCTAGGCAGAAATTTCATTATTATATGGTTTTGTTTTGTTTGGGTTTTTTTTTCAAGCTGAAATGTGTACCCAGATTATTTTCTGTTAATAGTGAATGGTAATAATTAAAGCACAAGTTAGAAAACTCTTTTACTGTAAGCACGACGACCCAGGGAAATAAAACTACATGCAAAAAATACAGGCTCAGGCCACTTCAGCACACTTATTTTCCCCAGTGGTCTCTATCCTAGACTGCTTAAATGCAGACTGGATGCCTGAAGTAAGGCAAAATGAACCGTCACTGGCCAGAAGAAAAGGAAAGTACAAGAATTGGCTGCGCTATATATTTCACAGGGTGTCAGAGCTTCCTGTTATTTCACATTTACTCAGACTGCAGAAATGTGAGAACTGTCAAAGACAAGACAACCTCCCACTCTCTGCTCTAAATGATGATTATAAAAGGTTGTAAGTATGCCTTGGCATTTACATACATACATACGTTTGGGTTTTTTTTGGTACTGAAATTAAGCATGTAACATTGTCAAGGGACTATTTTTATTTTTTAAGGTGCTTAGAACACTCAACAGTGTGTTCAAATTCTTTGAGAAACATAATCATTACACTGCGCAAAGGATTTCAGCTTGAAATACTCAAACGAGCATCAGACACATACACACACTTCACTATAAGAAAACGCTTCTCTTACTTGGAGCACAAAGAGCTGTCTTGTTTATAGTGTTTCAAGTGAACCATTTTAGACATACCGTAGCGGATTTACAAGAAGAATTGACAGTGCTATTGTTAATCCCACTCATCAACGCACAGGGATTGCCCCTTGGGACCCAAGTCCAACAAGCCTTTGAATCCAGCAAGCCTTTCTTATTTGATGACTTCTTTACAGACTTGAGCCTGCCTCCTCTTCTGCAGTAGGCCAGATTAGCTAAAGGCATTGCAGGCATGTGCTCTAAAGAGAAATCTTGCAAGTAGTTTATAACAGGAGGGAACAGTAAATTGATGCTCCTAGTGTTTTATGTCTGCTGATTTATCTCTCATCACCATGACTATACCCTGGAAATGTACCCAGGCTTTTAATTAGATAATTCAATGTGGTTTAAGCACACTTCAAAGGTTAAGTATGTGATTGTTTCCTGAAACACTCTCTGGAGACACCTCTCCTTTTCCATGAGTACAGAGGCAAGAAACTCTGCCTGGGTACCTCAGGTAGATGGGTAGAGCTGGGTGCTCTATGTTCCTTCTCAGTGGACATAGCTGTAAAACGAGGTTGGACAGTTTCCCATTTCCAGATCCCATATGTCAAGCTCCATCAGTCAGTGTCTTCCTCTCCAGGTCTGACTTGCAGCATAAAAACCTCATTCAAACTGGCATTAGAGCCTCTTGGGCAAGTTCTGCTGCTCTTTATGTTAAAACTTTGAAGGTTGCAGCAGGCTTCTTCAGCAGATGTCTTCTGCTTAAAAGTTTGTCTCCCCCCCACCATGTGTTCTTACTACTAAACATTAACCCTTAACAGTTGGGAGAAAAGTAATTACGGATTTGTTCCCTGCCAGTTGAGAAAGTTTCCTGTCTTTGAGAGGGACATACAAAGGCACAGACGAAATTTTCCCTCATTTTCCTAGATTTTCCTAGAATTTTCCTGCTTTGCTTGGGCACAGGGTGGTGGTGCAGTAAGAGGTGGGAGGATTTTCAGATTTTTTTTTTATGTGAGTGGGAGGTCTAATTTCTAGTCCTGCCTTCTCCTCACTCTGTATCTTCATATTCACCTCTGCTTGTGGAATTTTTACAGTTCTTCCTGGGGAAGGTTATTCCTTAGAGTGAGTAGTAGCCTTTTAAAGGGGCTTTATTTTGAATCAGAGGATCTAACTGAGGAAATCTGAAATCCCTTTGATTTAGGAATAGCAATTACAGGCAGTTTGGGCCACTAACTCGACATTAGTCCTTTGGTAGGCAAGAAATGAAACCTACTGGCAAGCAAACATGGAATAAGTGGGGTGAAGCTGCTTGTTCCTCCCAGTTGCTCCACCCTCATCCAGCCTGTACCATGGCTGTCAGAGCATGGGGTGTGCTTCAGAGCGATCTCATAGAACAGCTCACATTGGTTGCTGTATGGCAGGTATGTGATGAAAGAATAATGGATAGGATTTTCTGCTCTCTCCATCATGGAGTTGAGAGCTATTGAGGGAACACTGCTCATGTAGCCTTGACAGAGGCAAAGACTGAGCCAAAATCAAAGAAGTCTGATTTATATCTACTATATTATTTTAACAGCTTTATAAGAAAAAAAGAGAGGATAGTACAAGAATGATAGAATATTGGTAACTACACGTTAACTTCTGTGAGGTTTTATCTAGAAACACCTTTGCACGTGATACAGAGTAGTTCCAGATGGAGATAGCACACACAGCATAAAACGTTAAATGCACTTTTATTAATGACATTACTTCTTTATATTAATGTTGACCTCAGTTTCAGGTCATCTTTATAAGTTTCCGTGTTGGGCCCCAGATTTACCATGCTGGTATATTGTCCAAACTGGGAGGATTTCTTGTCATGCTTTGCTTCCTCTTCCTAAACGCTGGTAATTCATGGAGCACTTCTGTGGTACCACAAGGTTGGGAAAATGTACACCAGGAATCAGGACAGGGATGATGAAAGTACCTTTCTTGTGATGGGTGAGAAAGCATTTTTAAATGGAAAAGAAACTATATTTTAAAATGCCAGTCACATACATATGCATATAGATCTTTTTTTTCAACTGTATATAATACAGCTGAATAAAATGAATGCGAACCAGTGTTTAGTTTGAGAAATCTCTCAGGTGAATAGAAATTGCCTGGAGTAGTTTATATTAAATGGAAGGTAACATACACCTGCTCTGCTCTCTTACCTGATTCTCCTTTCATATATCAGATATGCAATGATGTGGTGTTAGTCTAAAGGGACGACTCCTGATTTGGACCAATGTAGGCAAGAATGCTATGCTGAGCTGATGAACATTTTGTTAAACTGCTCAGGAAAATATTTTGACTGATGAGACAAAATGTCTATAATACAGCACTCAATATGTTCAGTTGGCGTTGCTGTCATTTAAAACAGTAGGCTAACTTTTGACAACATAAATTCCTCATATCTTTTCCCAGAAGAGTAAAAATCTTTCTTGATTTCAGTGGCACAGAATCTGGCCTATCAAGAAAGTACTGTCATTCCCAGGGGGCTTAGCCCATTTTCAGATTTATGGGGTTAACTCCCTTACAGTTTGATTTAAAATATTGTTATAATGGGCTGTGTGAAGGTTTCAAATGATTCATTATTAGAGTAATACTGCTTTTTGCAGTAAAACTACCAACTGTTATTTCCATTCCTCCAGAGCTCTTAAGAATTATAGTCTCTTCCTGGTATAATTTGGAAAACAGTTCTGATTCGCTCCACTTTTAAAAGCAGCTTTAAAGCATGACAGGAAAATGGTCCATACCACATCTCCTTTCAGCAAAATTGCCACTGCTGCCTTTTAATATTTAGAAAATGCGACACTAGCGAGAATCCTGCAGTCATAGTCTTTCTTCTTGCACAGAGATATAAGCAACTGTCTCAAGAGGGAATAAGACTCGACAAAACTGAAGTCTGGGAAAAATGTTATCTTACCATGTTGGTGTTTGTGATGATAGGAACATTTTTCTGCTTTGAAACCAATACCAAGTGAAGCAATACCATTCTCTTTCTACATTTGCTTTCTCTCCTGTAAGAACTGAAGTGTGATGAAAGAAATCAGTAAAGAATTTTCCTGTTTTCCTTTGTATTTGTTCTATGCACACTTGACGTCTGTTTATCAATACCACGCTGAATCCCAGGCTCCTGACCACGAGCTGAGCTGCAGCTCTGCTCAAGAACAAAACAGTTGTGTCAGTGCCTGAGAGTCTGGGTTGCAGAAGGCTGCAAGCATTGCCTAGAATAAGATGTTCAGGACTTGGTGCACAGTTTTTAAGAGAGAAAAAGGCACAGACATCTTCAGATGACAAACCATGGTAATATTTCTGTCGTAAACTCTTTGGGGTAAATTCTTTGGTGGCAGCTGGGTGGTGAAAGATGTCCCAGTCACAGTTTGTCCTTACCCTCCCACCAGCTCCCTACTGCTTGCATCTGCCCGTGGAGCAGCTCCCATAAAGCCCTTCCCTTTTTATAGCCCACAGAGATGGACCAGGTTAACTTAATTGGGTTAAAGAGGGGGCTTTTGCTATCCTGTCCCATTTTGTGAGAAACCTATCAGGAAGCAATCCCATGAGCAGCTGAGTGGATAGGAAAGAAACTGGTGGAGTTTCCATGTGGGGATGGCTGCAAGGAGCAGACATGATGAGAAGCTCTAAAAGCTAAGCTGCTATGACGCTAACAAACTCTGTTGCTTAGCAGGTCTTATTAGCCTGGGCATGGTGCCATGCAGCTGAGAAGACAACATGCAGTCAGCAGTGGCTCTGGGATCTCTATAACATGCCCTGCTGCATAGGGCAGACATCTACTTTGTGTTTTCTTCAGACCATTCATACTACAACTGTTTTTAAGAGGCTAAAAATGCCTCAGACTTGACAAGATGCACAGAGTTGAAGTCCAAAAAGAAATTGTTATCTAATGTGCGCTCCCATATATCTCAGGTTATTAAATTTCACCTATTTATTTTCTGCAGGCTGGAACTGATCCAAAGCCTACTGCAGCCTTTGGACTTATTCCAGCAAATTCAATGGGTTCTGATTCAGGCTTTGAATCAAGCCTTAACTTTATACATTTTTGATTATTGAAAGGACTCTAATCCCCTCCTGCCTCCATGTGTCCTGATACAGAGAACTCATTTTCCATTGATTAATTCTGGATTTTGTCACTCTGCAGGAAACATGCAACATTTTAAATTCATGCATTTAACCAGTCTATTTTTCCAATAGGTTTCGTAGGCATATTAGTGGAGCCATGTGGCACAGACACAGGATGCAGTTGACATATAAATTATTTCTAAAACTCAATGAGCTGTGAACATAGAGACAGAGTTATTGTCCTTTAGCTTCAAAATACAGGTCTCTGACCTCGGTCACAAACAATGTCCCCAGAGGTGGAGGGTGGGTTATACACCTACAGAGGGGAATCAGCATCCCTGTCCAGGCACACACTTCCAAAGTTTTGTGAAAAAAAATCCGGCTGATTGCTAGAGTAAAGAAAAGCACCATTTCCCTTACAGCATTCACAAAAATAGCAGTGGAAAGCAGAAAGTTTGGTCCAAGGAAAAATGTGGGGGTTTTTTGTTTTTTTTTTTTGTTTGTTTGTTTTTTCTGGAAGCAACAAAGAGGAAGGGGAGAAGGAGAGATGACAAGGTAAACTCACAAAGCAAGGGTGGCATTTACCCTGTGAGCCTGAGTAAGCAGAAGGAAGTATTTTCTTCCACCTTGGGGAAATCTCTGTTCTTTGTCTCTCAGTAACCAACATGCAACAATTATACACAAGTGAGAGGAGGTTGGCACAGTACCAGCCCCTATATACAATTATTTGGAGAAACTTAGATGTGAGTGCTGAAGAGAGAGAAACCCCCGAGAGCAAGCGATGATGGCAGCTACATACAGAGTTACTTAAGAAATACCCACAAACGTCGTTTCCTGTGTCATTTCAAAAAGAAAATAGAACCAACGTGTTGAAAGAAGAGTGCAAAGGTTAATCGTTTTACAGATATAAATAACATGAGGTCCAGATCTCTCTGCAAATACAGCTTCCAGCTATGCCTGACTCAATAGTGTTTCTTTACTTGTGGTAGTGCAATAAGACAATTCAGCACATTGCCAAGGTATTTTGCGATATGCTGTCATCTCCAGCCAACTTCTGAAGTCTTGTGTGGTGAGAAAGGAGACTTCACAAACTGATGCACTAGCAACACGCGGAGCTGCTCTCAGAGGAGCGTGCCAGGTCTCAGTGAAGTTAACAGGTTGCAGTCTTGGTTCCAGTCCCAGCCTTTTTTCTGTCTGCTCCTCTAGCATTTTAATTCAATACTGGGGAGAAACTGTAGCTACCATCTAATTACTGCAAGCTTCAGAAAAGTGTAATCTTTCTGATGACCTGCCCAGTAACCTAGGAAATCCTGAGCAAACACTGAGCTTCTAACAAGCCAATTAATGAACTATCAGTGCAATTACTGGTTTCCTTTTGTTTAGGACCTTTAAACATCATAATAAACAGATTTATTCCTCTCTGCACTGCAGTGCTCTGTGGAGTGTCATAATTCAGCACTAATTCTCAGCATGGGCAAATCTCTGCTTCTTCTACGTATCTAAAAGCTCTGGAAAATCAGATTGCAGCTACTGCAGCCACCAGAAGGGAAGAACTGGTGCATATACAGTGGTGGTTACTGGTGAGATAGATGACTCCTCCGCATAGTAGGAGCCATTGACTCATAGCCTGGTTCAGCAAGCTGGGGACTGGATACAGCAGTTTCAATGCCCATTTGCCTCTGCTGTCCCAGCCTTCTGGCAAATAAACTCTCTTCAGGATTATACAGAGCCTGGTCCTCTGACACTAGGGACGTGAAAGGTCTTTCACCTCCCAGGTGAAGCTAGCCATAGCTCTGCCTTCACTGCTCTCAGGCTACTGCTTCTGATACATCATGTTATCTGTTTGTTGTTGGGGTTTTTGTTTCTTTATTTTGGCCATCACACATCTAGGAGCTCAAAACTATCCCATCAGTATACAGTCTTTCTTATTCCACAGCAAAACCTGTTCATAGCCCTTTGGTACATGATCTCACACTTTCTCACACTGAATTTCATCTTATTTCTCTCACTTCAATCCTTAACTTCTTTATTGCCTGCTGTCCTGGTCCTCTTGCCTGCCAGTGATACATCCCTGCTTAATGTCAACAGACTTTATTGGCAGACTCTTCCTTGCTGTGCTGCTCTGGAGTGGCTGTTGTAGAGCAGCTGTGGCATTTGCAGTCCTTTGGCCTCCTGGAAGAGCTGCCATGGAGATTGTCGTTGCTGGCTGCTCAGCTCCTCCAGCCTTGAGCTCCATCATAGCCTTTAGATAGACAACATGTGGAATGGGCAACTTACTGCCCTGTAAACTCTGGTTTCTTCTGACTTTTTCATCTCCAAGATGGCCTCGTGTTTCTCAAAGGAAGTGACCAAGTTCAGGGCAGGTATCTTTCCATATTCCTGATGATAAACATAGATGAAGGGAAATCACTTAGCTTCTTAGCAATGTATTTATTTCAAGTTTTTCCTTTTACCCTTAGTGACCCAGTGACCCCCCAGGTTCTCTCCATGAGACCGTGTTTCCAACAGAGATGATGAATCCCTTGCTGTTTGTTTTAAGCTTTTTGTACATTTCTTTATGAAAGTTACAATGACCCTACTTATTAATTTTCTCCCTATTATTTGCGTGTTCTTTATTGGCATCCCTAAAATCTGATTTCCCCATTTTGACTTTGTCTTGGAGTCTCTTGGACCTTGCTGGTGTCCATACTGTTATCAATGGTACTCATCTCTCCTGAGGCTCTCCTGACACTTTTTTCCAAGGAACTCTTTGGTGCTGGATGTGAAGAGGCTAAAAATCTTCTGGGGTACAAAGTGCAACTAGAAAAGTTAATGGACGACGGGAACTACTCAACATGAAGGAACTCCTTCTGAGATGCAAATTGTTGCAGGCTAGATTGGTACTCTGAGAAGGTAACATTATGCATTTGCCTCTATTTCTGTGTTACTCACTACCGGCCACGGTCAGAGACAAGATGGGGCTGTGGTCTGACTCGCTACAGCTGTCCTTACAGCCTTATCTTGGCCACAAATCCCAGATATTTCCTTTTCTGATTTCCTTTCAACTTTAACATTTTGAGAAGCTTCTCATTTAACTGAAATCTCCCCTCATGAAACCCAGCGTGTCTGCTTGGAGCTTTCCTTGGTGCAGAACCAGCACCCTGTTGTGCGCGGGGCCCCTCTGTGCTCATGGTCCAGTGGCACTCGCTGCTCAGTAGCTCCTCCATCTCAGATGAAACCAGGGCCAGAGCAGCTTCACCTCTGCGCAGTGGCCAAGCCAGAGCTGTGCTCTGCTGACTGTCCCTGTGACCAGTCTGAGACAGGAGCTAGGGACAAGGAGTATCACACAGTTGCTGACTTAGTCTGTCACACTCATGTGACTGCAGGCTCTGGGACAGGCTGTGGATATGTTTTTATATATCCAGGTATATGTATATGTGTGTACACAAAGAATTCATCGCAGCCAAGTCCTAATCTTGACTGGTGCTTATTGCAATAAAAAATAAATGACAAAATACTAAGAGCAAACAAACAATTGTTGGAAACAAATCCAAGTGTGAAGGGAAAATATAGAGAAATTCAGAAAGTTGCCAAAAAAAGTATGCTTGCATATATAAATGCATAGAAAAGTACAACAATAAATTGATTCTGCATGTAGCTTATTCATATGGTTCCCTATGTTTTATTTTTCTGTTCATTTATTCTAGACAGTAAATTGAGCTGGTTTTGACAGTTCCTGGATTAGTTAGAGGAGGAAATAAAGGATTATGGTAATCTTTCTCTAGAAGAGGTGTCTTGTAAAGTTATCTACATTGCTCCAGAAATGCTGGAATGCCCTTCTCTTCTGAGAAGAAAGATCTGCGTTAAGGGATGAAAACACAGGAGAGGCATTGCACAACTTCGCGGGTTTATGGGAATCTGTCAGGTCATGTTAACAAAACAGTGTTCTTGAAATCAAAGTTTAAGGTGACACTGCCAACTTGAAATTATGCCCATGCCTGCAAATTAAGTAATTATCAACATGGCAAGTAATATATAATATAATAAACAAACTTGGCATATTCTTTCTCTCTTATGAGGGAGCTGTTTAGATTTTTTTTTTTTTGCTAAAAAGACTCTTGTGAAAACATAAACCACAAAGACTAGGAAAACAAACTAGTAAGAACAAATAATGTGATAAAAATATTTCAAAGGGATTTCAAAAGAAATGCTAGAGATAGCATTTCAAAACTGTGCTATCGGGACTTGATTTTTTTCAAAGTTTTTCTCCAATAGGAATCATAACAGCTTGGTAGTGATCAAAGTTTGTAATTAAGCAAATTCAATGCCGTGATATAACTTTTTGATCTATGTCATCACACCCTTTAGAAAAATGAGTGACCTTTGCACCGCAAAATCCTTTTGATATGAGTATAGGAAATGAAAAATCTTTCTGAAATGCTATTTTCTGTTCAAAGCAGTTGTCAAATAAAGCAGAAATCAGCCTAAAATATTGTGTGTAGCAACATTCTTCTTTTTCTTGTATGAATGCTATCTGCATTACTGAAAATACTGCACATCTCATTTTCTTGAGGCAGCATACCCTACACTTATAAAAATTTTCATAAAATTGTGGATTTTTTCAAACTCTCCTGTCTTTTGATGCACCATAGGAACACTTAGGATTACAGTCACTCTGCCTGTTGAACCCGTACCCAGCCACATCAGCTCTAACCAGATGATACTGGTGGCAGAAGGAGGAGGGGCTGGAAAGAACCTGTTTGCATTTCTTCTGTCCCATCCCTGTTTTTCACCACTCTTGGTTCACAACGTTGTTTCAAGAAGTCTTGGATCCCTAGGCTGACCAAACCTATCACAATCTCCTCTCTTGGGCATGTATTTCCTGACTCAGTCCAGAACTGCAGCAAGCATCTGCTCTGCCTGTGACAGCAGCACGGCTCAAGGCCTCAGCGCTGGTTTTGCCACAAAGGAGCAAGCATCAACCTGTCTTTCTCTTGACCCAATTTTTCTCTGTCCCTGGTCCAGTAAATGGGAACGTGCTTCAGCCTGAAGACAGACAGATGGAGGAAGAGTCTCAGGATGTGGCTGTCTGTTGCAAGAGCTTGAAAGCGAGCCAGCACAACTACATCGTTGCACAAAGTAGTAAACAAGCCCAACTGGAGTATTGAGTTGAGATAACTCAGGTGTTCAGTGTCAGCTCTCGAGCTGGGGAGAGTTATCATGCAGCAGGGCTGTTTGTTATTCCTCTTTCTTTGGTTTTTTTTTTTTTTTTTTTCCTATATGCTTTGGGAAAAAGAGGAAAAAGGAAATTCATAAAGAGATGTGGAATATAAGAACCTGACAGCATTTTAAATTGATTTTTCTAGTTTACAGCTTGGGTCTTCTTAATTTTTTCAAATGAAGAAGAGATTTCTTGGAGAAAATTAAAAAAAAAAACTCCCACAGGAAATTTAAAAATTTTCAGCAAAAAGCAGTGACCTGTTTCAGCAGTTGAAGCTTTTTTCTTTATGCTAGCAGCTGTCAGAAGCCCATTGGGGCAGTGGCTTTGCACTGTTAGCCATAGAGGGATTTTGGATGGAAGATGTCCTACTGAGCTACACTCACTGTTCTGAGTTTCTTCCAGAGTGATGCTGAAAGAGAACCTTTGACATGAGGTGATGTACTTACGGCTACAGCACATTGAATTTTTTTAACCACCTTATCATGAGTTTTGGGAACACTGATCTTAACCCAGACCCCAGGTAGCATGGTCAAGCAGAAACTGTTTTTATATACGATATCCAGAGGTATGGGTCTTGACCACGTGCTTACGGAGTCCCTGATTAACTCTTATGCAGCTTGGGAAAGAGCAATGCTTGCCAAAATATTCTGTTTTGTCTAATTAATTACTTTTCAAGATCAAAAGCTGGTATACTACCTCTGAGTAATGTTGCTCACTACTTAAATCTGTCAGTAACTTCAGAAAATATTTATTAAAATATTTATAGTGTCACAGCTTTTTTTGTGAGGTTTTTTTTCTGTAATTATCTTACACCAGTATAAACCAGGAGAAAACCCACACACTTCACAGTGTTTGACTATCTGTTCTGCTGCACCAGTCCTGTGCTTCTGGGATGTCACCATCAGCAGAATTTGGTGAGAGAAGGGGGAAGTAGGCAGGGTGGTAGTTTACCAGCCCACAGCAGGCATAGGCACCCTGATAAAGTTAAGATTTTTGTTGACCCAATTGTCCTCAGCATCAGGACGCCTGAGTTTTAATAGCTGTCTGGTGATTGCAGAAGCCTCTTTATCCACATCCTTCCTCTACATGATAGCAGTAAATCCAGTGTCTCCACCAGATGCAGTGTACTACCTCTTTGAAGAATGTCAGATGTTGCTAGTGTGATGCACTTCACACTCGGAGAGCATCAGCCCCGTTGCTCTGCAGGGAGCGAGGGACTGGCTTGGTAATATCCAGAAGTTTGGGAGCCAGGGCCAGAGAACTTCTGCACATTTTTTGGAGCATGTGCACTAGACAGGTAGAATGCCCGCTGCCTGTGCACAGAAAGTAGAATAATGGAAGACATTACAGAGAGGAATGAAAGAAGCAACAAATGAAAGCAACCCTTGCAGGGCTATGGAAGGACGTCACAAAGCTCTTAATCTACTTTATGAAATTGATTCCCTTGCAGGGTCGCGAGCTGGCCCAGCGAGCTGGCCCCTGTGTTAGTCCACCTTCAGATAGCAAAGAATCTCCTGGCCCCATCACTCTGCACTTTGCCACCAAGGGGTCTCTGGGCAGCCTGTGTGTCACATCAGCCCTGTCCCACCAGCTCTGTCCCATCAGTTCTGCGCACAGTAAAATCCCACTGTGTATCTTCCAGAGGTGCCTCTAAATCCCTAGGGGCAAGAGCTGATTTTGGACAGCATGCAAGAGTGCTTGAAATGCCTGGGTAGAGTCTGCTGCTCTGTTGCAAGAGGCTGAGGAATCTAAGTGAACGGTCAACTTCTTGATATTTAGGAAACAGTCTGGTATTTAGGCTAGAGTAAAAACAAATGTTCCCTGCAAGAGCAGATGAGGATGCTGTGTTTCACTTCCTGGAATTTAGGGCTGGCAAAGACAATCTTTTTAATTTGCATCATATCAAGGTCTTCTGCACATTCCTTCTGAATGGGAGATGCTGGAAGCGGAAAGTTGGCTCTGTTTTTTATGTGTTTCCAAAACAAAGTCCTTTCAGTGGTATTCTTAAATTGAATAAGTGAAACAAAAACATTAGAAACTTTTGTTAGCACCGCACCTTTAGGACACATTTTCCTGGGAGACATCTAACAAACACCTGTAGATACAGCTCGTTACATATAATGTTTCCTCACAGATTTTCTGTTTTACCATTTCAGTTTTCCAAAAGTGAAAAACATGTGGTTCAGGTTTGAGGTCTCAGCTTAATCCCTGGTTTCAGGAGACCACAGACTGCACCCAGATCTTTCCCAACAGAGCTCAGCTTTTGGTGATGTGTGTCAGTCCACAGGACACCTCTGGCATCAGGGGCACTCCAGCAGGTTTTGGGAGTGGGCAAAGCTTCAGGTGCTAATGAACACAGGAGCAAGGGAGGGTGGATTTTTACCATTTTACCATTAGTGTTCCCATTTCACTTAACCATGCAGAGAAAACACAGTCCCTCTTCCTGCAGAAGGTGTGAAGCTGGCATTGCAACCTGCTGTGGAGGCATCATACATGTGTAACACCACCCAAACTTACCCTGTCTCAGCTCTACGTTCGCTGTTAACCTAAAGAATGAAATAAAGCATAAATATGAAGTTGCTTCTTGGCTATTTTAATGCTTCTGGACAATACCTTTTCCTTCCTCCCTCCTTCCTGTGGTCCCTGAGCCCTCCTGATGCTCCAGGACTAGAGCCACAGGGATGGTCTTTTCCAGGCTCCAAAGCCACAAAGGCATGACAAGGAAAGACTGGCCTTGCAAGCAGCCCATGGCCTGTGTGGTTGGTGGCTGCATGCCTTTCGTCTGCGGTCTGCCTCAAAGACTGCCAGGTCGCTGCCAGGGCATGCTAGCAAGCATGTCCTTGAGCGTGTTACTGCCCTGCCCCTCTGGCCACACACACAGGCTCATTGGGTGGTGGGACTGGTCCTCAGGTCTCCCCAGCGAATGGTAGAGACCCAGGTCCATACAGGTTAGTCATTACATTGCCTTATCAATGTGTTACTTTCAAGCTCTGACATCAGATTTCTTAGTCCTGACTCCTTACCAAAAAAAAGCCACAGTGCTGGGATATTTTGGATTCACCACCTGCTCTCAGAATCCAAAAAGGGTCAAAACATTCATCCCCGATGTTTTAAACTCTGTAGAGGTATGAAAGTTCATCTCCCCAAAGAACTCCTCACTACAGTCTACTTTGGGTTTGACTTTTGTGGTGTCTCCTTTCTGCTGCGGCTCCTGGAGATGCTGCAGGAGCTGCAGAGCTGGCAAAACAGTGGAGCTGGGTGGAGAGAGCCTGTGGTGTCTGTGCTTACAGCCACCACTCATTTTATTTTTGCTTCTGGGTGGGAAGCCAGCAGTTGGTTTTAATCCCATTTTGAATGCATCTCTCTCAGACTCTGGCTCTCTTCTTGTGTAACTGTGACACTGAGATATTCTGGGACACTTTTACTAACCACGGCAGAGATGTATTCCTGGAGACTGGAGGGAGGGTGTTTTTCAGTGCAGGGACACATGTTTGAGTGATTCCATCTGAGAAACCCACTCTCTCTGGTGGCCTGAGGGAGGCCAAGTTTACTACAGTAAGACCCCACTCCATGCCACACACATCCCCTTTCGCGTTGTGTACCTCAGTGACCTGGGACTTCACACTTGCTTCTCCTGGGTTTGGGCAGGCAGAGCGGTTTAGAGGCAAGGATGGCAGCGAGGAGAAGGGAGGAAGCGAAGCTACTCATGAATGACTGCAGTCTTCACTCAGGCTCCAGTGGACCCTTTGAGAGTTCCAACATGTTTTTTTGAAAGCAAATTTGTTACATCCTTAATTCCAAATAATCCCCGCTGCTGAATGGCATGCAAATATCCTCTGCTGTGATCCTGTTTCTCTTCTACTCTTCAGAATAATTGAGGGGTGATACTTACACAAGGTGACTGCCTACCCTAGCTCCTCTTGTCCCCCTTACCTCCATTCAAATGGTAATCATGGTTTAAACCAATGTTTGTGATTCACAGACCTAAAGCAAAGCTAGGCAGAAGGTCTGTAAGACAGTACAGGAGCTGGCTATTTTTAGCTCTCCTTCCTTCCTAAATCAATATTGGGATAGGCAGCAATGAAAAAAGCCAACATACGGAGAAGGAATTTGAAGTCGGGAGAGCTTCAGAAGCCATCAGAGCAAGCAGCTCCACAGGGCAAAGGGCAACACAGAGGCACTGTCAGGTGCTAAGTGGGCTGGGAGACCATTTGTCTCCCAGAAAAAAAAAGACACTCGACTCTTCAGATGTTTACAATGGCTTCTGTCCACTCAAACTGTCTACCTACCTACATATTTTAACCTCTTGTAAGCAGAACTGTGTGCCTCCGACTTCCCTGTTAACAGCAGAGGCTACAGTTATACTTCCGAGCACTGTTTTGACCAGCCCCCAGCTGTACAGCTGCTGATGTTTCTGGAGTAAAGCATTTCCTCAAACCCTTCATCTTGTCAAGTTGACTAAATCCTACTATGTTTTGGAAAAGGATAATTGGAGCAGGCTTCATAGATTCATTCAGACCACCAGAGACTCTGCTTGTGGCTTTCTTAATGAGGGGTTCCCAACAAAGTTTCATAGAGGCATGGATTTAAATAATACCTTTTTCTTGTAATAGTATAAAGCACACTGGGAGAAAAATAACTGAGAAGAGAAAATACAAGTTCAGTGACAGATAGGAATTGCAAGAATTTATTTGGATTTGCTTTGGCTCTCCAAATGTTTTCTCCCATCACAAAGAGAGAGAGAGAAGGGAAATTCTGTACTCTCTTCACAATGAAGAGAGCACGTTTTGATTCCCTTTGACTATGAAAGTAGAAAATAGGGACAAAGTGGCCTGTTCCTACTCAGTTCCTTATTTGCAGTGTCCTTGGCCGGACAAAGAGAGCCAGCAAAGAGCGCTGTTCTGATTTGGGCATTTTTTGTATCCTTACTGCTATTCCTTCAGCACTTAGCCTTTTAACGTGGGACAAAGGAAGCAAAACATGGATGGGAATAGGGGCCAGGAAGGTGAGGGATTATCCCACGATTCCCTTTCTCTGAAAGAAACCTCAAATGGATAAAATCAGAATGGGCCCCATCTTGCAGAACAGGTCCTTTCAGAGCTGCAGCCTGGGCTCTCCCACGTTTGCTTCCTACATCACTCTGAGGCACCCGCGCAGGGCGGAGGAAGGATGGTGGATAAGCTCATTGCAGCAGGAGGCTGGGGCTGCTCCTTAAATCCACAAACCTGCTCAACAAACAGCTTAAAAGATTGCTTTGTGAAAGAGTCATCTTCACCATGACGTCTTTGTTCACTGATTTAGCAAGGAGTCCTCTAGCAAAAAGAAGGCAGACAAGGCTTGATATTCCTGTACTTTTGAAATAGCAAACAAGATTTGACTCCTCCTACATTCCAACCCCACTTAAAAAGAGCAAAACACATTTTCCAAGTCTGTGTTCTTCATACACCACAAGAAATCAAAGACAGCTGATTCTTTCTTTCCCCCTCTTTTCCTACAAATCCTAAAGAAAGTTCTGATTAACCTGTGGTGAAAGTCTGG
The DNA here is from genome assembly GCF_034619465.1 of Leptosomus discolor. Taxonomy (NCBI): domain Eukaryota; kingdom Metazoa; phylum Chordata; class Aves; order Leptosomiformes; family Leptosomidae; genus Leptosomus; species Leptosomus discolor. The sequence goes on along the minus strand of NC_141394.1, from coordinate 52,970,737 downwards.
GACCACTCAAGAGAATGACAAACATCCTTGTGATTTCACTGGGGCTGAATGCCAGACCTGGAAAAAATTGGCCAGCATCTTCTCACCAATTGCAATCAAGCTATGGTAAAATAATTTCTATTAGGGACACGTGCCTAACCAATGAAGTGATATTGGACACAGAAACTATTAAAGGACATCTTGTCATCTGATTCATGGGAGCTAGAAAAATGTCTAGTAATCTATGGGTCTTCAGTATTTCAACATTCCTTTAGGGACACCTTTCAGAGTTTGGATCCCAGGGAGACTAAGCAACTGCCTTCTGAAAATTGCTCCTTCTCAGTGTGTTGAGTTTAGCAGTCAGATAACAAGGTTTGCACCATGAAAAAACTGTTGACAAGTAAGGTATAAATTCAGATTCATTGCAACACCTGTGTTGTGGCTAGAACAGTGAAATCCATTACTTCACCAGCAAGAGGAAGCTTTCTACTGCCACAGCAGCAACAGTGTCATTTTAAAGGAATTTTGCTGGTTTGTTTCTTGTTTGGACAATGTCCTGCAAAATTATAAGTTTCTGTACATAGCGTATTTTAAACACAGTTGGTTATCAAGGGTTAACTTGTTTAGTGAAACCAAAGTGAAAGTTTTAAAATACTGCTGCCATGGAGAACAAATGCCTTCAAAGCGCCTATAGCATGTGTTATTTAAAAGAGCACTGAAACAATGTTCTGGTTTGAATTATTTTTCTTCACAGTACTTGTCTAACTTTACGGCTAAAGAAAAGACTTCCAGAGCCAATTTTTAATCTTAATTATACTAGATACAATCTGGAATATTTCCCTTGAAGTCAGAGTTACACCAGATTTACACAAAGCAGAATCTGGCCCAGTTTCCGCATTAGACTCTATCTCAAAAGATAATTTAAGTTAAAACACAGAGTATCTGACTAAACTAGCCAGCAGTCCAAGGATCAAAACCGACCTACGTGCTGCTGTATCCCCAGTTCTTGAGCCACTCCAGAGCTTCCCTGCCTGAGCTAAGCCTGAGCTGTAGCTTCTCAGCCATTAACCCTGGCTGCAGTGAAGGGACCTATACCTGAGGTTTCCTCTCATCTCACTTTCTTCACTTCACTGTTTTCATTTTCCCCTCTGCAACCACGTTGATGAAGTCAAGTGCATATAACTGAGTACTCTAAAGGATTGTCAACAACAGACAGGCAAATAAACATGTAACTGAAGCAGAAAGTGCTCCCTGCAGACTTAGATGAGGTAAAGACAAACCTGGTGACCTCAGACAAAAGGAAAAGCCCAGATAGTCTTTTGTAGATGTGACATAAAAAAGAGGAACAGTTTCCCCTGGCTTTTCAGTGTGTCAGTCCCTCCTGTCTCCCAACTAAAGAAAGAAAACTGCACTTGTGGGCTTCAGTTACTGGCACTCTTGGAATGTCTCTAGGTGCGATTGGCGCCTGCTTGATTTCTTCCATCACAGATTAGGGTTATAGAACTAACCTCCGTCTTGTGTTTGAGCACAGGAAACACACAGTGCTGCAAGAAGGACTGTGATTTACACCTCCTGCCAATGCACCTCCAGCACAATCTAAATGAAAGTAAAATGAACGACTGAATTCAATAACTAAGACAAATGACTAAATTCATTTCCAGGTCTGGAGCTTTTTGCTGACTGTAAGCATGGTTGGTGATTCTTGCAATTCCTAATGGTGGATTAGGGGTTGACCTGTTTTGGAAAGTATTGGGTGAGACTCGTAACCTCCACTGTCTCCGCACAAACCCTAATTCTGCAAGCTCTCAGGAGACATTGGTGGCTTTCACTCCTCTTTATCCTTGGCATGAGGGAGACCCATGCTCAGAATCTCTCCATGCCACAGAAACAGAGGGATGATGTTCTGTCTGTGAAGGTATTTTGGAGCATGAAACATCCAGGGAGGAGAGGGATCCTTCTAGAAAGACAGTTGCTATTCAGAAACCTTGGCCATAACTTCAGTTATTCTACAGCAAATCATCCCAAAGGGATGTGTTGTTAATTGCTAAGCATCAGAAGAAAACCTGTTGTGGGATGAAGCAGAAAAACTACATCCAGCGTCTGGAGCGTGGGCAATTCAGAGTAGTCTACACAAACATGTTGGGTCTCTCCTGAGACTGGCACTTTGTGTGCCTATCTTGGCTCTTCTGTGCCCATGGGAGGGGTGAATCGTGGACATGGTCAGCCCAGGCACATATGGGGACTGACACAGACCAGAGCTGGCCCATGTCCATCGTGTCAAGGGTGACTGTGACCACGACGTTGAGGGTGGCCATGACTGCTATGGCCAGGGTGGCCTCCACACCAGCCAGCTCTCCAGTGCAGAACTCCGGGCTGGGTTCTCAAGCACAGCAGCCCAAGGGGGCAAAGCTGGTACTGACAGTAAATAAACACAGAACCAAAGCAGCCTGGTCTGGCTGTAGTTTTTTCCCTCTGTAATCCACCAGTTGCTGCAGCTTGAAAGAACAAAGGTAATGGTCTCCGGAGTTACGAACTGAAATCAAACCTGGGCTGAATCAGCAAAGGAGGTCCTTTGATTTCGGAGGGAAAACTTCTCATTTGTGGCACGGGAAGAGCTGCTCTCTCGGCTTCACTTGCAGCACGCCACGTCCCCCGAGCTGCTGAGCCCTGCCCACGGCAGCCCGGGGCTGGGCACGGCTAGACCTGCAGGGATGAAGCCCTCAGGCTCCCAGGGATGGGAGGCCGGCCCCGCTCCACTGTGCTCTCCAAACCCGGCCGATCCCTCGGTCAGCAGCACTGGCACCGGAGGGAGGCTGACGGGAAGTGCGGTGCCCAGCGCGGCTGGGCTGGCGGCTCCCGCGGGCTCCGGTGCCCTCTAGTGTCGCGGGCGGCCGTGCCCGGGCACCCTCGGCCGGCGGCGGAGGGCACCTCTGCGGGCGGCCGCAGCCAGGGCGGCTCTGCATCCCCCCGCCCCGTCCGGGCGGCGGCGGGGCCCGGGGATCCCTGCCCTGGGGGGTGGATGGCCGGGGCACAGCGAAGCTCGGAGTAAGGCGGCGGTGATGGGCAGGCTGGAGGAACAACCCGGTTTCCACTTGCCTTCTGGGCTGCCTTACCTCACCTCTAAACTGGGTTCGGGCTGCTTCTGGACCAGAGCGGCCTGTTTATCCTGCCCCATTCAAAAAGACAGGGCGCGAGCAGAAAGAAAAAGCCTGTTTGTCAAGGAATAAGGCTTCCACGGCTGTTTTGGCATCTTTCAGTGTCAAGAGCCAAATGCAACAACGAAAGCAAAACAGCTCGACGTTGTGGCAGCAGCGGCCTCAGTGGGAAAACGACAGGCACTGGGAACTACCTTAACCAGCCATGTGGGGAATCAAAATAAAGGCCGGGGAGGGCAGGCTGTGCAACGTTCATTTCTTTTGTCTGGCTCCCTGTTCACCCGGTGACACGGGATCCCTGCTATTCACAGCCAAATTCTGTTGAACAAACAAAATGCGGGAATCCGGTGTTGTGGAAAGGGGGAAAGGAAAAAAAAAAACAAACCCAAAACCATACCCAACTGGCAGGACCGTAAAGGCACACAGGGCCCTCCTGAGGGCAGAGCAAGTCTCCCTGGGGGGGTGGGGGCTTGATGGTCCCCTGACTTGCTCCCCTGTCTCAGGAAGTCTTTACTGCTGTGTTCTCCTCCCTCTGCGATAGATGCGAGCGCAGATTTATAGCGACAAGCGATGAGAGGCCGCTCTGCTTTCTCCCTCTCGCAGAGGTTTGAGGGGTCTCTGCTCCAGGCTGGAGCTGCTCTTCACCACGCAGGGGTGGGTTCCTGCTCCAAAACTCAAAAAGGGTGAGCAGGCTGCAGCTGATCCCTGCACCGTCCATCGCTGCAACGTGGGTAACGATAATCAAACCCAGACCTGACTTCCCACCGAGACAAAAGGCTGCGCCCCCACAGCGGAGCTTCCCGCGGGCCCCGAGCCGGGGCACCCCCTCCTGCCCGCCCCCGGCCTGCAGGAGGCCGCTCGGACCCCACATGAGCCACCGATTAGGCTGCCTAATAGCTTCAGCCAGCTAAACGCTACCCGGCTCACCCTTGGGAGAGAGCCGCAGGAAAGGGCTCATTACTCGCAGCAAATTGGGACTCCTCCAGGGGAGGGGGATGCTTAGCGGGGAGGCTCGCAGGCTCCCAGCCCCCGGGGAAGCGTCCGAGAGCGGAGCGAAGCGCTGTGCGAAAACCCGCCCCGTCGGTGCCCGCTGCCTGGAACCTGCCGGCGCTGCGGGCCCGGGGAGGGACATCCCCCCCACCCCCCACCCCCGCCCCGGGGGGCAGGTTGGGAGCATAAACAGCCGAGAGCAGCTCTAGCCCCGGCTCCGCGGTGTTGTTTAAGATGTGCAGCTTCCATCTGTTGCCTCATAAACACTGGCTAGCGGGATGCCTTATGCTCCAGCCCTTCGGGGGAGGGGAAGGCGGGAGGAGAGGGGAGAGGAGAGGGGGCCGCAGTGGTAAAAATCCCGCCACCCCCACCCTGTCCTCTCGCTAACCCCAAGTCCCCCACTGCCTCCCTGGACGGGACCCCCCTGCGCCACACGGGGCGGGGAGTAGAGCCCAGCAGGCGTGCTGGAAGGTTTATTTTAACTATCACCTCCTCTGCCCGGGACCAATCCATAGGCACCGGCGGCATTTCGGAGGGGGATCGGCCCAGCTGCTGCCCGGCCCCGGCCGTGCGGGCAGAGCCCGGCGCGGATCCCGGCGGCCGGGTCCTTCCCGGGGCGGCCCGGCCTTTAGCGGGGGGAAGGGGGAAGCCACGTCGGGGAAAGTGTCACCGCTCCCCTGGAGGGGCCCCGGGCGACGAAACACCGCCGTCCCGGTCCCTTCAGAGGCCGTCGGGCTCCCCGCCCGCAGCACCAGCCTGGCCTGGCAGGCAGCTTTGCCAGTCCCCCGATTTGCAATTTTTATTTTTCGCTGAATCTTGTGAGATCCCACGTGGAAGCCGTTAACGACCGCTCGATAATGATCATGACAAAGGCATTATTCAAATGAGGCAGGTAATTGCAACCAGAAGGCGCCTCCTCCCCTTTCCTTTTGCTCCTTTCTTTCTGCAAGAGTAACTCTCGCATTACATTCCATCCTGACGGTACTTCGCCAGGAATCACCTCCACCGTCCCGCAGGTTAAACCAGATACGTTCACGCCGGTAAATCACGGCCCGACCCCGGCAGGGCCGGGCAGGATCGCCTCGGAGCTCCCAGGCAGTTGCTGCCGCCGCTCTGAACCGCACATCTTGGTGGGGTTTAAATTTGCGAGAGCCCGCACCTTCGACCCAGGTCATGATAGGACTTTCCCCTCCACAAAGTGAGGGCTCCGGGCTGCTGGGTGCTCTCGCCACCCAGGTAGAGAGTTCCAGGGTGCGGTGGGCTTTTTTTTTTTTTTTTTTTTTTTTTTTTTTTGCCGCGCTTTTGACTCACTGGGAGCCTGTTGTTTATTCACAAGCATTACGGTATCCTGTTAGCATTCCGACCAGGGGCTGCTCGCAGATCTGACTCCGATGATTTCCTGGAGGAACATGTGGAAGCAATAGCGGGGTTGTGCACTCACCCGAGCCGAAGATGCACTAGCGGAGGGCGTGCAAAGGGCCGGGAGCTCAGCCGGGGACCCTGCGAGCCCAGCCAGGGGCACCTTAGCCTGAGAGCGCTTTTCACGGAAGTTGGGTCTCGTTTCTGCTCCCCATTCCCTTTGGGGCATCTTCGCTTCAGAGGCTTAATTCTCCTTCGCTTAGGAAAGAGAAAAAAACCACCGGATCCCGGCGCTTGACTTGGAGAACAAACTTTTCTTTTGTTTAATGCTAAAAGGAAAAAGAGTTGCGGGGCGGGGGGGGGGGGGGGGGGGAGGACACCAGCCTGGGGAGGGGAGGAAGCGGGAGAAGCCCCGGGTGCAGCTCTCCGCCGGTGCCCTCCCCAGGCGTGGGGCGGGCGGGCGGGCGGGCAGGGGCCTCCCGCACCGCTCCTTTCCTGGGGCTGCACTGCCCCCTCTCCCGCGGCCGCCGCATCGCCCTGCCGGTCCCGCTCGCCTCTTCCCGCACGGAGCCTGCGGCAGAAGGTCTGCGAGGGCAGCTCCCCCGGCCACTCCTTATCGCCAGCAGATAGCGACGGCCAACAAAGCAGAGATACCCGGTGCTGGCTCCCCGGCGGGGATCAAAGCTCCGTCTGGAGCGTGTTCAAACACGGACGGGCTCGGACGTGAGCTGCTCTCGCCTCCGCAGGCACCTCCGGCCCTCGCCGTGCCCACTGGCTTGGTTATTACTGGGGTTTGTTTGCGCTGGGCCAAGCAAAGGCAGAGAGGAAGAAAAGAGCTTTCCCGGTCCCGTCGGAGCAGCGGGGTTTGGGGGGGCTTGCTCCTGGCGAACGTTACCTTTCGTTGTGTCTTTCATTCATAAATGTTAGTGATTCGTCTCTGCCCCTTTCTCTCAGTGCCTCCTGCTCCTGGCTGGCTCACGGCCGTCCATCCAGCTCTCTAGCCCAAGCCCAAGCTCAGTGGTGTATAAAGAACAGGAGGAAGCTGCAAATTCGTTTCCAGATCAAACGCCCCATCCATAAACTCACACTGTGACCGCGAACACTCAGCCCGGCTCCCAACACACCGTCCTGGAAGGTCTGAGGAGGGAAGCCTCATTCATGAAATTGGGAGCACTCGGAGTTTTCATGAAAGTTTTTTGGGTTGGTTGCTTGGTGGTTGTGGTGTGGGTTTTTTTTTTTTTTGTTTGTTTGGTTTTTTTTTTTTATTTTCTCCTCCTGCAGTGCAAAATTCTCCTCTTCCCCCTTTCCTCCCCCTCGCCCCTGCCATATGGCTAACCTCCCCCCTCCCCTGCAAGGCTGGTGAAATCTGGAGGCAGAGACTGGCCCCCCTGCCTGCGTAAGAGCCTCCCGCCGGCGCGCCCGCCTCCGGCCGCGGGGCTGGGGGCGCCGGGCGAGCCAGAGCGGCTCTTATTCTGAAGGGGCCGGAGGTGGGCTTCATTTCCTGACAGCTATTTACTTAAAGCAAATGATTAGTTTTGGAAGGATGGACTATAACATTGAATCAATTACGGGACGCGGTTTGTGAGACCATTACAGTCGGATCGCGAGGGAGGGCGAGCGGGAGGGAAAGAGCGCGACTGAGCGGGGAAAGTCACAAAAGACGTGGACATATTTTGGATATTTTACAGTCTGCAGGATTGGGGCTGCGAATTATAAAGGAGAAGGTAAGAGGTGAGGGGCAGTTTCCCCACCTTTTTCTTTTTTTCACCTTTTCTCCCTCTTCTTCTTCTACTTTTAATTTTTTTTTTTTCCCCTGGTTTCTTATTTTCCCGTTTATTTATTTGTTGTTGGTTTGAGGATTTTTTTCCCCTCTTTCCCCGATGCTCTGAACTGGGCGGGGGGCTCCTTCCCGCGGGGGGCTCCTTCCCGCGGGGAGCAGGCGGCGGGGGGCGGCGGGCGCTGGCGGCCGCCGGGAGGGGAGCGGGGAGCCGGCGCTCGGCGGGCCGTCGGGGCGCGGCGGCGAGCAGCGCGGGCAGCGCTAATGACAAACACATTGGGACGGCGGGGGTCACCGCGCCGCATTCCTGCCGCGGGGGCGGCAGCGACCCGCTGGGGCTCCGCGGGCAGCGGCGGTGCCCGCCCGGGGGGAATGGGAGGACGCGAACCGACAAAGCGGCTCCCCCTCTTTTCGCATCTCTGGCTTCCTTCACCCCACTGATCTCCCGTCCCTTCCCCCACTCTTTGTTTTTCACCACCTTCCCCCCTTCAGATCCCCTTCCCACCTCACTGCCCCTGAGCGGGTAGCCTAAAATGCTCCGAGATCTCAGGCGAGGGCATGAACATCCCCCCCCCCCCCCCCCCAAAGCAACCCGATCTCCATCCCTGCGCGCCCCGTCTTTTTTTTTTTTTTTTTTTTTTTTTTTTTTTTTTTTTTTTTTTTTTACACGTCTCAGAGGAATGGAAGATGCTGAATTTAGGCAGGACTGGTACCTGGAGCTTTTCCAGCTTACAGCCCCCTCTCGCAACGGGAACGCCAGCCGTGCCGCATGCCCCGCCGGACTGCTGGAGCCCACCGCCTCCTAGCCCGGGGGAGCACAAAGTCTTCCCGGCCACCGTTTGGATTTTGTCAAGCGCGGAGGTTGCAAACTTGCCAGCCTCTGCCAGGCTGGAGTCCCCTGGAAAAGTCCTAGGAGCAAGTAGGAAATGGCTTTTTGGCTGTCCGCGGCATTGCTCAACATTTTTGGACGCGGACCCCACAGCCCAGGAGCCGTTCCAGAGAACAGGACTTGGACAGCTTTTTCTGGAGCCAGCAGCGACAGATCTAGCGAGGCAGAAGCAGCTCCGGGGCGCAGCCGCCAGCCCCCGGGACTTGCCCGCATCCCGGCGAGAAGGCGGCTGCGGAGCAGAGACGGGGGAGATGCCCTGGCCCCCGCCCGCGCCCGGGGCACGTTTCCAGCGCCCTTCGACGGCATTTTCGGCGCGTCTCTCGCAATTGTTCCAGCTCCCTGGAGACCCTCCGGTCCTCAAGGCTATACGCCCGAGGGCATCGCCTCGGCCCCGGTGGGGACCGACGGACACGTCGTCAGGGCTGCGGACACATCGCTATCCCTTGGTCCCACAGCTCCGAGCCGAGGCACCACATTGGTCCCTCACCGAGACTCCCGCCCCCTCTCCGGACCCCGCGTCCTCGGGGTCCGTGCCTCGCCCGACGGAGAGGGCTGGAGAAGAAACTCCGGGTAGCACCGCCAGCAGAATTAGCCAGCCCCGGAGGGAAATACGGCTTCTCTCTGCCCCTATCTTCTCCCCTACCCCGTTTTTCTTTTTCCTGGCTACCTCGCGTTAAAAAAAAAAAAAAAAAAAAAAAAAAAAAAAAAAAAAAAAAAGAAAAAAAAAAGAAAAAAGAAAAAAGAAATTGCTCCAGCTTGGCAAAGGCTTTCCTATTGTTTCCTAGACAAACAGCGAAGTGGCTGGGAGTTGCCATCTAGGTTTGCTCGGTGTTCCGGGCAGCCTTTGATCCGCAGCGGCTCTAGCCGTCGGGCTCCGCCGAGGGGCCGCGGACCGAGGGGGAGCGGCGGCAGCGTCGAGTCTCCGCTCCCTGGGGGCTGCCGCTCGGGCTCCCCACGGGCAGGCAAGGTCTGGCAAGCGCCTGCAGCCTAATGGGGGCTGGAGAGTGTGAACGTAACACACTCCCCCCCGCTCTGCATCCCCACCCCAGTTCCCGCTGACTGTAGGCGGCTCGCTGTCTCCCCGACGGGGCGCACCAGGGGAAGGGGGGCGGCTTGTTATGCCCTCGGCATCTCCCAGGGCCGATGCAGAGCCCAGCTGGGGTCCTAGCTCGGCTGTCTTAACTCCGCGTCCCTGGATGGGGCAAGAGGCGGGATCAAAGCAAGGAGACAGGCAATCAAAGGTTCCTCTGTCATCGGCTGATCAAAATCTGAACTGTGGAGATCCGACTTTTAACTCCGGGTCTAGAAACGCTAGGGAAAGGTCTCCCAGTAAGGGACTTCAGTTTTAGCTTCTAGTTAACAAAGAGCATTTTAGAAAGGCCCTCAGCTAAACAGTGGTTTAGCCAACCTCAAAGCTTGGGAAAAAAAAAAAAAAAAAAAAAAGTTTGGAGAAAAATGAGACCGCACAAAGCACTGGGGTTTAGGAGTCCACAAGCAAAGCAGCTCTCCCAGCCTGCAGGCGCTCTCCTACTGCCTTAAAATGAGACCCCTTGTTCTGGTACTCCTCTCCAGGCACCAAGGGACAGGAGGTGTGCCAGTCCGGCTGCCATCGGGCACTGGGGCCATCTTCACTGTTATTTGCTCGTTGATGTACGGGAAATCTTCATGCGGCTGTGAGAGTCATATATAGGTATTAGGTTTCAAGAAAGCAGGAAGTAATAAATATTTTAATAAAATACCTCTCTGCAGTACTACAGTATCGAGCTAGGATTCAAGGACAATGTATATAGACAGAAAAAGTTATTTCCAGCTCTATCAGTTGGTCTAAAAATGAGGGTGAAATGTATAATCTTATACAATCCTCACCTCGCTTGCATCCTTTGGTCACCGTGGCCACAATAACACTACTTCTGCATGTGAACTCTGAAAATTTTAATAGATGTGTGCTTTGCTTGTTTTAAAGACAAGGGAATGATTTCTGAGAGGTTGTTTTTCCTGGTGGTGGCAAGAATTGCTGATAATTTTTGAAAAAGGAAGCAAGTAAGCAAACAATCCTTTCTCTCCCTCTTGCCTTGCTCTCCTGCTTGACTCATCTCTTTCAAGCCAATAAAGCTTTGCATGGACACCCAAGGGAAAAGTCTGCAACAGCTAGGCTTCCTAGCTCCTGTGGTAAGCAAAGATGGACTGGATTTTACCATGCAATGCTTCTGAGCACTTGAGTTGGGATCTGAGGTGTTCTTTGATTTGATCCTGAGAACCCAAGTGAGATGTAGTCCTTGGAAGTGCCAGTCTTTTTGTCCGTTTGCTGAGACAGTCTGGAAAATCCTCTTTGGACCGAGTGGGGAAATCTAGACTTTGCAAATTTTTCTCCTAAACTGGTGGAGTCTGTCCTTGAGGGTTAGGCTGAAGAGTTGAGGCTGATTAGAAGGCTCATGGTGCAGCACCCATCACTGTGTGTCCTGCAGAGCCTGAAGCACTGGGCTAGTCTTTGTGTGTTAGTTATTCCTGCATACAGGCTATGCTGGATGTGAATACTTCTAATCGGATGTGGAACACTTCTAATCGGATGTGGAACAAGCTTCATTTTAGGAGAATATTTATGACAGTCTTTTTTGTTGAAGAAATTTTCTCTTGTTGTTTGTGTCTTTCCCCAATGAAACCTTCAGACCCACCAGGTAGCGCTGCAGGGCAGCTCTGCTCTTGCAGAGAACTGAGTTTGCAATTTGGGAGCTGAGAACCAAGAGATGTTTCAGGGGTTCCTGTCTGAACATTTACATTCAGCTAGTGACATACACCACAAGGAGGAAATGTTTCCCTGTTTTCTTGGGCTGGCCTTAGCCATTCCTGGAAAAGATCAGTCTTCCCAGAAGGACAGAATGCCAGTCTGACAAAATCACCACTGAAATTATCCAGCCCTCTTACGACAAGGATAATCACATCATTCCATGCCAAGATTTGCAGTCCAACTACTGTCCTCTCTCTTACGTAAATGCAGATCAATAGGGTCCAGTTCGGTTTTACTGTTTTATTTCAAATTCGTGAATTCGCGTGGAAATAAAATATAAGAAGTTTGAATTTTAAGTTGATCCAGGAGACCCAGATTCCATCCGCTGCGTTGGAGACTAGCGTTACCGTCTGCGCGGCAACTTTGGCTCATTAGTATGGATCAACATTGCCATCCTGTGGCCAAGAGGGTGAACTGTAGCGACTAGATAGCTGGCAGAAAGTCAGTCTGGGAGTCTCCGGTAGATGGGCCAGGTTTCTGTCTTGAAAGAAGACTTTGTTTTATTTACAGCAGTATGAAAAAATATATACGGTTGGATCTTCTTGGTCCACCACCGTGCTTTCTCTCTAGGTCGAGCAAAGCAGTCACCTGGAAATAGCAAACACGTATTTCCATTGGCTTTCTGGATATTGATTTTACTTTGTCCTCTGTGGTGCAGTCGATGAAACTTGCTTGGCAGGAAGCCAGCACTTGCCAGTGAGTGTTTGGAAGATTGACTCCTTGATGATAACAGTTCTTCAGATCTTATTTTCCTGATTTTTTTATCATTAAAGCACACTAAGAGAGATACCAGGGTTTCAGTCAAAGCCTTTCAAAACCCAGTGGTTCAAGTAGATGCAATGACTGTTTTATCCTGGTCAATCAGCCTCCCCTGCAAAGAGTTTGGCAAACCCCTCAGCATCATCTAGCTTTCACTATACACATACACGTTTCTATTTTAGTTAGCAAAGTTCAAGGTATGCAAGGAATTAAGTTTGGCTCAAACTTATGTTGTATGTGCACTGTCAATACTAGGTGGGCTTCAGCTTGCATAAATCTGCTGGCTTCAGTGAAGTTACACCAATTTATGGTTTGAGGAACTGAACCTGATGTACTTATTCAGGGCTGAGATTTGTGTGGTTTAAGACAAAGAGAGCTGCTCTGCCATAAGAAAGGTAAAAAAGCCAAGTAAGTGCATACAAAAAATTGGGTGGTCATAAATAAACAAAAACATGATAAGTGTACCTGTTCGGTGTTGTGGGAATGAGTAAACTCTCTCTTGCCCAGAAACGTGAAATTGTACCAGTGTTAAAGCCTGGACTCCAGCACTGATATGCAAGGATATGCTCGTGATGGGACTCCAGCACGTTTAAGTCACATGTGTGATGTAACTAAATCCAGTTCAATTAGATTTTGGATACAGATGATGGTGAATCCTTAGTACATTATTTTGTCTTTCACAATAAGGATGTGTTGCTCTGGGTCTTGATGAGATTAATGGGTCATTGAGGAAAGATCAAAGCTCTGGGTTGTGAAAGAATAGCTAGATGGAAAATGCAAATTTGGTTAAGTCCTTGTGTTTTTAAACTGCAATGGTAGATTGAGGCACTCAGCTCTTATTGATTTCTACGGCAGCCCGACCAAGACAGCAAATTCAAAGTAGTACTTTGGAAATGCCATCACCTGTACTTAACACCAGTACAATCGTGGGGCTTCAGTCCTCACACACCCAGCTCTGAAACAGTGCAAGTCCACTTCAGCAGAGCTTCTGCAGACTGGTGTACAAAAGATCTAGCTTTGTTTTTATTCCTTCTGTGCTGCATCACTTGCACTGAGTAGTCTGGAAAAACAACAGAAAAGTGGGAGAGATCTGCCTTTTCAGAGAGAAAAGGCAGAAGGAAATTTGGCAGACAGTGGCGTAACATTGTCTTGTAGATCCTGGGAGGCTAGGAGTCAGATCAATAAAGCAGACCGTGGTAAGCCTTTAAAGATCTACAGTGGGCTACTTTATCAGAAAAAAATTACAGGACATAAATGTGATAAAAATGAGTAAGGAGGCTGAAACTGAGGGACTCGCTGATATCCTAGAGTCTGTTATCAATGGGAGACATACATAAACACATGGCAATTATTGTTAGTTGAAGAATCAGGCAAAATGCCTTATGTCTGCTGGAATGTTGTCAGCTGAATTTCTGAAGTTGTTTGTACATGTTTTTGAGACTGGTAATTTGTAAGTCTTCTGATCCTGCTTCTGAGACCTTTATGTTTGATTCGAGTATCAAGTACTTTTTGCTTTGCAAAGGTGCGCTGTCTGCTCCACACATTGCCGGAGGAAAGCGGGACTAGTTCAGAAACACTCAGTGGCACGTTGTAAGCATTCAACTCCCCTATGGCACCAGCACAGTCATAATAACTAGATGCACCTACGTGCTTTCTAGCTCAGTGTCAGGAACCGAATACCAGAGGGTGAATAGAAACTCTGCAGAACCTTTGAAATGTAGTCCCTGTCTTGGCACGTCTTCCTTTATTTTATTCCTTAGTCTGTGTTTCAGATTAGGGGTTCTTCTGTGCAGTCTTTTTTTAATCTATATTGGCTTTGGGCCAAATCCAGTTTACTATTAAAGTCACCAACAAAATGTTCATTGATTTCAATGGGAACAGAGGTTGTAGGAGCTTCTCCTTTGGAAATTGTCTAGCAGGTTGCTTGATGATTTTAAGTAGAAATGTCATTAGATGCCACTAAAATTACATAGATGCTTATTGCCATTGTTGCCTCTTCAAGACTGATGCTTTAGGATTATGTGTTTGAAAGCCAAAATTATCGCATGTGATCTATGACTCTCCACACTGTTGGGGAGGAGAGATGCTCTGTGAATGGCAGTGCTGGCCTACAGTCTGTCATGGATTTATTCCATTAGAAAATTTCAGCATATGTTTTAAATAGTGTGTCTCTCAACCAAGGGAATTCTTGCTAAACAAGCAATAAACACTATTGTATTGCATTGTATTTGGTAAGCTATATATATATATATACACATATGTACAATGGCAAAAAAAAAATCATTCAGGATTGTACAATTTGTAATAAAAGTAGATCTTTAATATGCTTTTTCTCCCATAAAAGCTGCTTGCAGCTAAAAGACCAGAACTTACTGCATAAAGCCATCGCACCCTCACAGTTGCCAGTGAGGGTACCGCCTCTGCGGGGGTGTTTCTGTGGGCTCGGTCCTGGAGGATGCAATGGACATCAGAGCCTCTTGCTGGCTGTTTGAAAGGGGGATGTGCCAGGATTTGGCTTCTTACACTGCCAGTGGAGAGAAAGGGTTATGGTGCATTAGCTGCATTCCCCATGCTGGTGAAGTGTCTGTAGCCCCATGTATCTCATGGGAGGTGGTGGCACGCATCTCAGTGGGCTGAGGGTGTGAGCCAGGGTCCCCAGGCTGTTTCTCTCCATGGCACCATGCAGAGTGCTGGGAAGCTGTGCTAGGGCCCTTCAGGAGAGGGGTCTTGAAAACCCTTGTATGATTGTCAGTCCATTAACTGGTTTTCTCTTGCCTTCCCTTTTCTATTTCAGTTGTTGGTAGCTATGGGTACTTCCCCACGGATGTTCCTGATCCTGGGATGTTTTCTCACAGGTAATTTTCCTCAGTCGTCTAAGCCTCTCCACCCCTATTCCTTCGTAAATTCATATTTAAGCTTGCTTTCATTGTGCCCACGATAACAAGCGTCAAGTGGTTGCCGGCTGGCTACAGACTTGATTTTTCTGCCCTCCCCTTCGGTAGGCTAAGACAAAATCTATCGAGAAGGCAGTACTTTTGCTAGACTGCGCCGGCCACTTTGGCAGCCCTACAGCTGCTATAACCCCCCGTCTCGTTTGTCTGCTGGTGCAGGGAAAGTGAGCCTGCCTACCTCCAGCTGTCCCAGCCTTGCCCCGCTGGGGTTTCTCCAGCAGCATGGTGCAGGCAAGGCTGTCTGTGTGGGCTCCCCGCATCCTCCCACTCCGCACCACCTAACCGCGCTCGATGGGGACTGCCTGCCGAGCCTCCCAACATCTGCCGAGCGAATGGTGCTGGGAGGGGAGGGCAGGGTTTGCCACAGGGTGCCAAATATAGAAAGGGCTTGTAGACCGAGATAACACATGCGGGAGTGAGAAACTGGTTTCAAAGACATTCTCGATTCCTGCTGCTGGTTTATTGCACAGAGCCCACTTTCACACTGTGGGCCTAAGTGCTTATTTATTGTGGACTACCCTGTTTTGTACAGGTCATTTGACAGACTGAAACAGCAAATCTCTTTCCCTGGTGAATTCCCCACTTTTTAATGGTGTGGAGCCTTTAATTTTCCTTCTGGGAGTTGGATCTGCACCAGCCCACCTACAAATTACCTAGGCTTGCAAATCTGAGCCTGTAACTGGATATTGCATCTGGAAACCAGTGCCATCTACAACATCTAGTTCAGTGAATTACCGTTTTATTTGGCTATAAACCTGTACATTTTGGCTAGAGGTAGACCTGATGCACAAATTTTTGGTCTAAGCCCCTGCTCCGGCCCATTGCAGAAATAGAAGCCAGATGTAAAATGCAGGTGTTGGTCTTGGGAAGCGGTTTCTAACTTTCAGTTGTGAGTTTGCTTGAAGGCTGACCGAACTCCTGGTTTCCTGACCATTGCTGTAAGGAGCTGTAAGAAGCCCGTGACCCAGCAGCCAGAGTGTGGGATTCACTGGTCTGCACAGAGCTGTGCCCACATTTGTGGCTGGGAAGCTGAGGTGTGGATTGGGAGCCATCTCTAACTTCACCTCAGTCTTTCACTTCTTGATTTGACAAACAGAAGTCAGCAAGCAAACACTTAGCATTTCAAAGGGAAGCCCTTTGCCATCCATTGGGCTAATCTCTGGCTTTTAACAAGGGCAAATTTCCTGGGATGTCAGCACATCTGAAATGGGCAGAAAAACAGCTGCTCTGGATCCACTTTGATTTCTTTCGCATCCCCATGCTGAGGCTGTTCTGTGTGTTCATATGCTATTTATTTGTGTCTTTTTGCAGGACCGTTCCTAACATTTTGCCAGCTTCCTCTGCCGACTATTGTTCCCAATAGGAATGAAATGGTGGTACAGCTGAATTCCAATTTCACGCTCAAATGCTCTGGAGACAGCGAAGTGAGCTGGCAGTACCCAGTGACTGAGGGAAGCCACAGGATAGACATTAGACATGAAGAAAACAACAGTGGCCTCTTCGTGACAGTGCTCGAAGTAGGAAATGCCTCAGCTGCTCATACGGGCTTGTATGTTTGCTATTATAACCACACTCAAGTGGAGGATGGCGAAGTGGAAGGGAAGGACATCTACATCTATGTGCCTGGTAAGTGGGGGATGCCACAGCCATACCTGGAGGTTTGGGTGGTAGAGTTGAACCGTGGATGTTCAGAAGGGGCGTGTTGCTGGTGGCAATTTGCTGTCAGAGCAAGATAAATGACTCCAGAGCCATTTCCTAACATGTAAATCAAGACCAGCCCCTGCAAGTCTATGGATACATTCCTCTTTATTTCTATTGGTTTTAATTTTTTTAGTGAGCGTTTAAGTTCTCAAAAAGAGGGATGAATCAGCAACTTAAGAGCTAAAGTCTTCTGACCACAAGGGGCTGGGTACTAGACCTTGGTGGCCAGGTCAGCTCAGCTGTGGGAACATGTCCAGCCCACAGGTTTCCTGGTCCCCAGGTGGGGATTAACAACGCCACTCCTTTCAGGAGTCACTTTGGTAGATGTTTTGGAACATGTACTGACCAAACCAGTGCCATGTCTGACACTAAAGCTGCCAGATAAGGAAGGCTATATATATATCTCATTCTTAACCTGAGTTAAGCTTGAACAGAGAACTGGAAAAAGCTCATGTGTGTACAGGGCCTGGGAAGCATAAAGCAACAGAGATGTCTTGGGGGTGGCTGTCACAAGGGAGAGTGAAATAAGAAGTGTTATTGCTGGCCAGTTTGATGCAAGATTTAAAATACGGTGTTACCATGCAGTGCCCTGTAATTTTCAAAGCAAACACAGCCTTCCCAGGCCCTGTGTTGCCTTTCTCTTTAGTGGTGGAAAAGCTGTTGGACTCAGAAGAAATGGCATCCCTTCTTTTCGGAAATACCTATCCCCAGCTTTGCCCTCCCACCTTCTTGTTCTGACTGGAAAGCTGGTTAAAGGCTTTCAATCCTATCCATAGGATGAAGATCTTTATTGTCATAGCTGAGATAGGCACCAGCGGCTGACCCACAACCGACTGCCTTTGTAAAGCCCTGTCTGGATGCTTCCTCGGCGTTGGCTGGGGTTCAGGGAATGAGTGGCACAACTGCAGGGCCAGGAAAGATCAAGCCAGTAGAGCTGCAGTACATATTTTGTACAGGAAACAAAAGAGAGAAGAAGAGATTGCAAATCATCCTGCAAAAACTGCAGTATGTTGTGGAGGAGATGATGTCTGCAGCTGCAAGGAAGACTGTGGAAGGGGAAAAAGTCAGGAAGCAACAACATGACTTGTTTTAAAGGCTATTTTGCAGTGGCATTAAGTTTTTGCAATTCACAACGTGTGATTCAAGGACAGTGATTCTTCCATGACTTTTTCTCCATTTCCCACAACAAATGTAAAATATTCGCGTTCATTCTTGAAGAAAGATGTTTCAGCAGAGGCTGCAGGCTTTGGCACATGTATCTCAATTTCCAAACAGCTCTGACAAAATCACCAGAAGATGTTGTTGGTGTTAAGCAGTCTTGTAACTCGCTCAGTGAAGGAGTATATATAAAGGCAAGAGATGGAAGATTTCTTCAAGAAGGCTTTTTGGTTTGTTTTTTAAAAGCCTCTAGACATCAGCCTACCAGATTTGTGGGGCAGAAACACCCTGTAATTTTTTCCACTCACTAACCATCAAGATGTCATAAATGCAGAAACATGTCCTTTTCTCCAAATTATAGAGAATGTTTCTGTTTCCACTATAAACTTTGTCTTTACAATTGTTTTTCCTGCAGTGAATTAGGAGGGCAATGGGTGGCAGCAACCCACTTTAGCCAAAGAAGATTATGTTGAGACTTCACACAATATCCTATTTTCACTAACAGCACACAGAAAACCAAACTAGGTGAATCCTGTTTCTGTTTTAAATTACAGTGGGAAAATGAATACATGGAGTTGGCAGCGTCTTTGGGATGGAGCGCTGTGTTTGGAATATTGTTACAAAGAGTCTGCCAGTGCAGCAGAAAGTCTATTGTCGGAGGGATTTGGATTGCTATTTATTAAATTTTATTATAAAGCTTTGCACAGAAGCTTCAGGCTAGCAGGGATTATTTGTTTGTTCCGAGTGGTCAAATGGAGATAATTTGAGGGCTAGGCTTTTTAAGTTGGCTAAATTATGCAATTATGTTTTAAACTCAGACTTTGCATTGGCTGTGCAGGAAAGTTGGCATGTATTTTGTTGACTTTAAAAGAAATAAAACTACCAGGTGTTTGTTTGCTTTTTTTCTGGTTGAATACTATATTTTGAAAACCACATGCTGTGACCATAATTAACTATGTCTCATAACTGTAATGTTGGACATGTTAGAAATGCATGAAGATAAGTACCTTGAACTATTTTTGATGAAATGTGGCTTTAATGCTGTTCAACATAAACAACATGAAACTGATTTCTACTTTTTGACATGGAAAGTGTTTGGATTTTTTTTCTTTTTATATTTTTCCTCCTGCTTATATATTGGTTAGGAGACAGCTACTATTGCCAAAGGGAAAAAAAATCTCACTGAAGAAGATGAGTGATTTATGCCAGTAAAAGGCAGGATATTTAATAATCTTTTTTTTTTTTTTGTATGTGCAGTTAATGTTGCACCTAAGTGCAAAATCCTGTGCCATAAAAATAAGATGTTAAAGTCCAAATTCTTCCCTGAAATCTTTGCTGTACGTATATCTTAATAGAGTTGTCTGCGATAAATTGAATTAATCTTTACTTTAGTCCCCAGCAATTGCATGAAAGTTTTCAAACCCAGCAGTGATTTTCTTGCTTTTTGTCTCTTAATATCCTTTTGTCCTCAGTGTAGGAATATGTCAGAACCACATCTAAAGGGATTAATAATAGCTAGCATTTGGAGGTGTGTGTTCTTTTGTATTTTTTGTTCTACATCCTGAATCGTCACAAAGGAGCCTGAGTCCTTTCCTGTTTCGTGCTTAGATCAAATGTCACACTATATGTCACATCAAATAGCAAAACCAAGATACTGCACGCAATTACCATGCCCTACCTGCAGTCTCTGAAAAAGTCGGGGAATGAACTGTACTAGTTTCAGTTACTATCTGTAAGTGGTCATTAATATCCAGTTCTTGTACATGGACTTACTACAAACAAGACAATGTAAAATTACCTCTCTTTTTTTACAGACCCAGACATGCCTTTTGTTCCTTCTATACCAGAAGACCAGTTCATCCTAGTAGAAGAAGGTGATCCCACCATTATCCCTTGTCGGACAAGTGACCCAAATGCTCAAGTGACTTTAATTAACAGTTTAGACAAGGCTGTCTATGCTTTCTATGACAGCAAACAAGGCTTCATAGGGAATTTTCCTGCAGGCTCATATACATGCAAAACAATGGTCAAAGGCATGGAGTTCAAGTCCGATGAGTTCCTCATCTACATTTTAAGAGGTATTTGGTTTTGTTTATTTAAAAAAAAAAAAAAAAAAAAAAGAGAAGTAATAATGTTCAGCCCAGTTCTTTCCTAACACTGTAAGAGCCATCTTAGCACCAGCATCACAGGGTTGTGTCAGATATTTCCCCAATGATGAGCTCCTTGCTTCTCTAGCAGTTTTGCCATTTACTCAGTTGCTGGTTTACTTAGTGGTTACATACAATTTTGATGAGAATAAAGGGTCCTTAACTTTATCTTCTCTCCCAAATGGTTGCAAGAAAAGTCTTCCATAATGCATGTATTTTCATCCTGTTTGTTTGGTGAAACGTAATTTAAAAGACTGGTGTTTCCCAGTGGCTTCACATTGTAGGACTTTGGGTAGTCTGAAAATCAGAATGATTCAAATATTATGAAAACAGGGTTTTTATTGGCCAGCAAAGGATTTTCAGACAGTAACTGGTTAGCAAAATGGGAAATTGCTTTTATACCAAGTGCCTTTTCATAGGGGTGTTTGAGACAGGAACTTCTAATTGAAATTTTATGCATGGATCATGTCTTTGTGAGATTGAACTCAATGCCTGTACACTTCACGTTTTAAATACAAACTGTTTGTATCAGCACAAATCATGAGCACTTTCACAGAATTTTCCAGGTGATTCCTCAGTAGAAGTGGTGGAATGGAAATCTTCCCCTCAAATTGCAACATGTGAACATTACATACTTTTAAAAACTAAAACTGCTCTCTCTTTCTCTCTCTTCTCTTAGCTACTTCACAGCTGCCAGTTGAAATTGAAGCTCTTAAAACTGTCTACAAAACAGGCGAGACCATCGTAGTAACTTGTGTGGTCTTTGACAATGAGGTGGTTAATTTACAGTGGAATTACCCCGGGAAAGTGGTAAATATCTCTCTCTCTCCTTTTTTTTTTTTTTTTTTTTTTTTTGAATGGTTGTAGTTACTTACTGGGGAAGAAGGTAGGGTTGTAAAATATTCTCTCTTCTCTCAATGAGGATAACTGAGGAGAGAAAACAAAGGAATTTCTTTCACTTTTAGAACTTTCTTTCGCAAAAGAAAGTCATTCCCAAAAGTTAGAATTTGCTCTTAGTAAGTATGCAAAGCATGAGAGGAAGGGGAGGTAGGACTAGGAGTCCATCCTCCAGGGAAGAAATACTGTCTCTCAGGTCTTGTGCCTGTTCAAAAAAAGAAATGTTGTGGAAGTAGAAAGAATGTGTTGGACACCTGCATAGAGCTCTGCTTCTGAAGGTCTGAGCGTCTAAAATGGCTCTCTTAAACTCTGTTTTCTTGGGCATAACAAATGAAGATGAAGAATCAAGTCCATAGTCTTAATTGTTCCTCATTTTGCAGGTGTAAATTAAAATGACTCTTAGAGCCAGTGTAATTACTCACTAATGAGAACCATCTAGTAAGAAAACCTTACAACTTTTGGAGAACCTCAGAAGTATTCAAACTGGCATAACATCCTTCTGCAGCAAACATTTTTATTCAATGAAACTTGTTCAGAGCCAGTCCAGGTCAATGGAGAATTTGAGAGCATCCCATGTAAAAAGTCTGGTCACTGAAGGAATGGAGCAGTTGAGGTGCACCTATTTGTGATCTCAAATCACACCTGTTATTTAAGTAAGTTAAAAGCCCAAGAGGAAAGATGATTTGAGAATGTTTTTTTGTATTTTCCATGTTACACATCAAAATCTCTGCTATATACCATCTTTCAAAACTAGCCCCAGCATATTTTTTGTTCCAGCCTGTCATGATATCATGGTCTGCCATTCTCACCTTCCTTTTACTCGCAGGAGTCTTCTCCTTGCCAATAAGTTATTCTTGTTTTGCAAGCAGGCAGAACATATTATCTAGCAACTGGTTACTTTTTGTCTGATGGAGGGAGTAAAAATTCATCCTAGTTCAAGGGAAGCGAACAAAGAAAAGTCAAGTGGCCTTTATGTCTCAGGAGAAGGTAGCGTGTAAGCAGTAAAACACTCTTTCAGGCTGCTCACCTAAATTTTGAATGGTATTTGTTTCGAGTGAACAAAATAAGAGCTCTCAACCTCCTCACCCTTCTGTACCTGCCCCCAAAAGGATGTATTTTTATAGACACGCCTTTTGTGCCTGTGGCTGAAAAATACACCCCTGACTGAGTAAACAAGTCTTCTGCCAATAGGGTTTAGATGGTTGCTCTCACTCCAGCAGCATCATAGATCCTCAATGGTGTGCTTTCAGCTCAGTTACTTAAGTAAGGTTTTTTTTCCTTCTCCAAACTGCAGAAAGAAAAAGGTCTGATAAAACTTGATGATATCAAAGTCCCATCGCAGAAGCTGGTTTACACCTTGACCATTCCTGAGGCATCAGTGAAAGACACAGGGGATTATGAATGTACTGCTCGGCATGCAACCAAGGAGGTTAAGGAAAATAAGAAAGTAGTCATTACAGTTCATGGTATAGTCTGATTTTAGTGTCCAAAAATTATTAATGCATTGGAAAACAGCGTTCTTGAAAAGTGCAGTGTTGTTTACACAAGGCTTTTTTATTTACAGACAAAGGCTTTGTTCACCTGGAGCCTCAGTTTAGCCCTCTGGAAGCTGTCAATCTACATGAAGTCAAAAATTTTGTCGTCGATGTGCAGGCTTACCCAGCACCAAAAATGTACTGGTTGAAGGATAATGTGACTCTGATTGAAAATCTTACTGAGATTGTTACTAGTTCAAACAGAGTCCAGGAAACAAGGTAAAAACATTCTTCTGACCTGTACTTTGCCATGTTGACTTGAGTTTCTCCCCCAGAAACTTGGGCACTGCTCCTGCTCTCTCTTTCCACTTCAGTTTGTTGCTTCTTGCTCGGTGGCATTTAAAAACAATTTTTTTTGTTTCCTACTCTAAAGGGTGATGCCTCCTCTGCCTCTCCTTATGCCCTTCGTAATGTCAACCTCTCCAAGCCATAGAAAGCTTGGTTTCTGAGTGCTAAGCCTTTTCAGTTCCTCCAACATGTATCCACATCAGTAATTTCTAGCTATTTCCCGTGATGTCAGGGCTTTGTCAGATCCCTGCAGAATATAACTATGCCCACTTGTTTCTCAGTTTTATGTTGGTAGTCATTTACTGCTTGAGTAATGACTTTAGTTAAAGGCATGCTAGAAATGCTAAATGTCACTACAATATAATCTGTACATACCCAGATTACGTGTTGCACCAAAGTGATTTTTTTCTTGTGCCTGCTTTAAAAATACAAACAAAACCTCTCATTTCTGCAGGTTTCAGAGTATATTAAAATTGATCCGGGCCAAGGAAGAAGACAGCGGTTACTATACTTTGGTTGCTGAAAATGAAGATGAGATTAAAAGATACACCTTTTCCTTGTTAATACAAGGTAAGGAGCCCCAAAGCCTTGCTCACCAGAACTGATGGCACACAGCAAAGACTTGATCTGTTTGCACATCGAATTACCTGGTGTATAGAGATAAGAAAAGCGTGAACTGGCGTGCCTGGAGGAGTGCATGCGTGCCGAGTCCTTGGAACTCTCTTGCCCTGATCCTGGCTTTCACTTCTGCACTGGCCTTGAGCCAGAAAGAAACTTTATCCTCCTGCCTAAGCTATTCCAGCTGACACTGGGGATGATAGCTCTTCTAGTATGACATGAGGACGTGGCATAACCGCAGCACTTCCTTCCCATGGCTCTAGCCTAGGATCGGCTCTGTCCTACAGGACACAAGGACCTCCTGGATAAGTCTGGGTCTCTAGCTGTTGCTAAGCTGTCCACCAAACAACACCTGTCCTGCTTTATTTGAAATTTTAGGCTGTTTTTTTGTAGACGCTGATGAATATTTTAATAAATTCCCAACTCCTTCCCAGTTCCAGCCCTGATCTTAGACCTTGTGGATGATCACCATGGCTCTGTGGGTGGGCAGACGGTGAGGTGCTTGGCAGAAGGGACCCCACTTCCTGATGTGGAATGGCTGGTTTGCAGGGACATTAAAAAGTAAGAGGAATGGGTGTTTTCTTATCTAAAATATGACTTGTTGTGTCCTTGATTAGCTTAACATTATTAGTTACCGTACCATGTTTTCCTCATTAAGGACTAGTAAGCTTTAGATCATTTTTTTCTGTTTAGAGGCATGTTGCTTATATTTCAAGAGAGGTTGTCAGTGCCCTTCCTGTTGCATCCTGTAGGAGAAGACAAATGCAGAAATTCAAGAGGCTTCCCTTGTAAAAGCTTTGTGTTCAATAAGTGAAATCAGCAGATTTCACAGTCCCAGTCTGAGAGAGGATCTAGAGAATTAGCTGTCCTTCCATTCAGGCAGTTCTTATCGTTTCACAGATAGCTCAGTCCGCCACATGAATACTCTTCCGTGCATCTGAATTCTCACTTGCAATTATTTCCTCCCCCAGATATAATTTTCACCTTCAAAGTATTTTAGGCATGTGAAGTAATTGCTAGTTTTAGACTGACTCTTTCTGTGCCTAACGGGGGGGGGGGGGGGGGGGCACTATTTTTTTCCTGGGAGCTTATCCACCAGAGAGAGGAAGAAGATGCATGGAAGAGGGCTAGGAGCCCTGGGCACTTCCCAGCTGTGTTCTGCTCTCTCATTGTGCTAAAACCTCTTACTGCCTGGTGGGGTGATTGTCCTCCTAGCTTTGCCCCAGGGAGCCTTGTACAGCACTAAAGATTCAGGGAGAAACAGAGATCCATCCAGTATAATAACTCTGTGGGATGCATAGTGACACCAGGGTCTCTATACCAGACCTGCTGTGCTGCATTGTCAGGCCCTCAAAGTAGCAGCAGTAATGAGGATCAGAAGGCAAATTATTCTGAGGGAAGAAAGATGTAGGCTTTTCACAGAGGCGGTCTTAAGCATTTCTGATCTTTAAAAGGATCATTGTTAGAAGTTATAGAGAAAGGTGATTCTTGTTCTGATCGCTCTTCTTTGTCCATACCTACACCCAACACCCACTTCCCCCATTATTCTCCCTGCAGGTGCAGCAATGACACCTCATGGACTCTTTTGACTAACAATATCTCTGATATACACATGGAAGCCCATCTGGATGAGAAAAACATGGTGGAAAGCCAGGTGACCTTCCAGAAGGTAGAAGAAACCCTGGCTGTGCGATGTGTAGCGAGGAATGACCTTGGTGCTGTTACTCGGGAACTGAAGCTTGTGGCTCCCAGTGAGTTTGTTTTGTCCTTCTGTGAAATTACAGCATCCAGTTTGACCCCTCTCTAACACAGACCAGTTCAGTCTTAATGGATAAAAATATGAATTGTCACAGATAAAAATAAATGAAAATGGATTTTTTTCCTCCCTGGGACATCTGAGGATTCAGCATTCTACAGGTCTTCATGGTGCATCTGTTTTTCACTTATGTGGTTCCATGATTCATTTTATCATTTTATGGCTCCTGACTACGGGATGTTCTTCTAGATAATCTCTGCATTTGGTTTTGAAACAGGAAGGCAGAGCAGCTCTGGGCTTGGAAAGACTTTACAGTCACCAGCCTCAGGAACTGCTCCTGCCACATCTGCAGGACACGGGAACTCTGATGGTAGGGGAGGTGGGTGTCTTATGCGTGTGTCATGTTCCTCGTGGCTCAGGAGGAAAATATGGTGTGTCTTTTTACTCCACAGCCTTGCGATCAGAACTAACCGTGGCTGCTGCAGTCTTAGTGCTGTTAGTGATTGTGATAATTTCACTGATTGTTCTGGTCATCATATGGAAACAGGTAATGTACAAAAGTATTTCAGTTTGGATGCTGAGTCTTGCTGGGTTTTGATCTGCTCTGAAGTCAGGAACAGGACTGATGGTTGGTTTTTCATTCAATGTGCTTTACAGAAGCCAAGGTATGAGATCAGATGGAGAGTCATTGAGTCTATCAGCCCTGATGGCCATGAATACATTTATGTGGACCCAATGCAACTGCCTTATGACTCCAGATGGGAGTTTCCTCGAGATGGGTTAGTGCTTGGTAAGTTTCCTCTAAGGGACTAATCTTATTCTTCTCTGGGGAGAAGGAAGATTAGGGACAACTCTGAGATCTCTGCTGCTGGGGTTTGCTATGTAAGGTATGGCCATGAAGTCCAGAGCCTCTCTGTACCTGTCTGTTCTCCTCAGCTCTCCTTCTGCATCCTGCTTTTCTCCTACAGTGGTGTCAGTCTTGAGCTCCTCCTGATAGTGTCTCCCATGCCTCCATTCCAACTGTCCTCCGCACATGCTGCATGCAGTGCCCATCTCCACATGGCTTAGGGGGCCTCTCTCAGCATTAAATGCCCTCTTCAACACACATTTCTGCTAAGGCACCCACAAGGACTGCATCAGCATTTTTTTATTTGCAAGACATTTATATACTTAAGTGCAGAGGCCAAGGGAAATCTGCAAGTAGTTATGTAGTGTTATTAAAAATATTTTTTAGATTATTAATCCACGCGGTGCAAATACCAGTGCTGAGTAACTGCATAGCTTACTTTTGTGGCTACTGTCCTTCTTCCTTCCCCTTCTGCTTTCTTGCGTTGTTATTCCTGCATTGGAGTTCATACAGAATTTAGTTGTAATTATTTCTTCAAGGCTGGCCCAATCAGTTATTTATATCAATTGAAAGTGTAATGATTATAGACATTTTTAATGTTCCATTCAGATAGTGCTTTAAATATACATTCCCTCTCTTGAATGTATCTGTGCACCAAGTTTTATCACAAAATACAGGAGAAGATGAAATATGTTTTTTGTTTGATGTATTTCAAGAAACATACACCTCTGGTGTAGCTCTCTCTCCCCATCACAGAGAAAGAATTGATGTTAATTCTTGAAAGAAGCAGCACAAAAATTTCTGGGTTTGGAACGATATCCTTTAATTAAATTCACGTTGCTAATTGAAAACTAGAGGAGGGTGGATATTTAATGGAATTATTTTATTACAGCCCAGACTTTAATTATATGCCTAAATAGGATTTGTCAGATCTGAGTTGTTAACAGACCACCACTGTGACTGTCTCCCTCTGACTCACGAGCACCAGCCTACTTCAATGCCTTCCTGTTTACAAGTATATTCAGGATAGTCAGTGCTTTAAAAGCTAATGCTACATGTCCTTTTAGTGATCTGGATTGCCCAAGTGGTGTTCTTGACACGGTTAACGTTTACCCGCTGGCAGTTTTGCCATATGAAATGCTTGCTGATGGGGACCTCTTTTGTTTCCGAGGCTGATAATTCTGGGTTGTGTGGGTTTTCTCTTATCAAAGTGGGAGATGACAGCAAAGCAATTACACCTTTAACTCAGGGAGGCTCTGAAGCAGGATATAAACCCATTGTGGCTCAGCTAGACGAGCATTTCCCATCCTAGCTGTGTAAGCCAGCTGGCATTTTTTTTTCTAGCTAGTAGTGCCTGGAGTGCAGTGTTGCGTTAAATGCCAACTCTGAACGTTGGCTGGATGGAGCTTCAATTGATAAATTTTAGTCACACTGCAAAATTCCCTTTGCTGACAGCCCTCCACGATGTATGTAGCTGCTGTTTAAAGCACTCAGCAGCCAGCGCAAGACTGGGAGAAGTGTAAGAGAATGAGAAATGTAGTGACACAGTGAGCTGTTTGAATGCCACTGCCTTCTCCTGGCTCTGCTGAGAAGTGGCAAGGTCTCAGCAGGACCTGGACCTCCTACTTTGTCTGGGATGTCAGAGGGCAGGGCCTTTTGAGGAATGGGGTCTGAGTGCTGCTGTTTCTCAGGATCTTGGGGTGGCTGTAGAGAGGTGGCAAAAATGCTCCCTTCGCTTCCCAGCAAGCCACCTGTTTGTCCTGGTGGCCTTAATAAAATGAAATGCTGGTCTGGCACAGAATCAGTCCCTTCCCCATTTGCAAAAGGCAAGCTAAGAT
Source organism: Leptosomus discolor (assembly GCF_034619465.1). Lineage (NCBI taxonomy): Eukaryota > Metazoa > Chordata > Aves > Leptosomiformes > Leptosomidae > Leptosomus > Leptosomus discolor. The sequence goes on along the minus strand of NC_141394.1, from coordinate 52,943,308 downwards.
TCAAGTTACACAGCATTCAGGGATGTGGTATCTACTTTCTCATGAGTCTAAAAACTGGATGTAGATTGTAAAGGTTACCACTTGTTTGGCTTTTAATAGACACCAAGGGAGTTATGGTTTAATTTGGGGTGGGCTGATCATCCCAGTTCAATTTTAGCCAAAGAAGCATCCAGTTGAGAAGGTTGTACCTGGAACAAATTCACAGACTTCACCTTTGTATTTGTGTCCCCCTGAGGAGAAAAACAGCACCTCTCCGACAGGCTCAGCAGATAAGCTCTATGGATGGGCTGAGATTGAAACAGCTCTCACCCCCAGGTGCTGTTCCTCTACTAGTTTGAGGAGCTGCTGCTGTGTCTGTGCAGTCCCTCTGTGGTGGAGAAGCAACACTGCTCCTCCAGCGAGCAGATCACAGTGGGGCCTTTGTACTAAGAAGAGTAAACACACGTTATAATTTTGGGCTCTGTTGAAGGCCTCAACATCAAGAATGTGATGGCATCACAGACGCCTCTAGCTCTTGAGCAGTTAGCCTCTACCCAGCTCCAAATTTCAAGTGTGAAACACATGGGGCTTGAGCTATGTCTGCAGAGAGGGGTGAAAAGGGGAAATAGCAATGATCGCTCCCCGCCACTCCGGAAGCGCTCTCACTGTCTCCACGTGCACCACGGCCCAGCAGAGGTGATAGAGAGGGAGATGTGCACCTCGTGCTCAGCCGGCAATATGATTTGGGGAGGAACTGGCTTGTGAAGACAAGAAGATCAAGGAGCATCAGCAAATGCCATCGCATTATGAAGGGCTGCATCCTGCCATATGGCTCCCAGACCTTCGGTCTGAAAAGTTTCAGGGGCCAAATTTCAGACTCAGGTTGTTTGAATTAGTCTGAAATTTAGTGGGAGGCTTTCTCACATCCTGATTGGGAAGAATAACTTTTGGAGCACAGGAATCTTGCAAAGAAATCACATAGTTTTTGTGTACATGACAAACTATGTTGTCATAGTCTTGGAGAGGTTCTTCAGTGCATTCCTTAGGCATTTCTTGTGCTTGTTATTGATGTAGATATCATTTGGCTGGAAATTTTCTTTTAAAATCATGCGTACAGTAAATGTGGGGGCTGTAGCTAGAGGATAACAGAAACATATGGCATTGCATGCCAGGTAACACCTTCAGAAGCGTAAAAGGAGGCAAGTTCAAACTGCAAACAAATGTCAAAATGCCGTGTATCTCCATAGTAAAAGTCACTGCTTATTCTTTCTGTGCTGGAAGTTAAAAAGTAACATAAAATAAAATAGAGATCTTGTCAGGAATATGAGAATATCCTGGCATCTGGAGCTTATATATTGGTTTGTTCACTGAGTAAGCGTTGCCTTGATGAGCTTGCTCTTCAATACGGAAACTACGAAATATAATATTCTGGAGTATGTTTGTGCAGTTCATACTTTTGCAAAATCTCACTCAGTCTGTACACAATTCTTCTGCATGCTGTATCCATATCAGGAAACAGGATATGATAATCCAAAATTTCTGTCTAAATTGATTTGTGGGAAGAGTAAAATGTGTATAAACATTAACTGTTTCATTACAGCACTTGGAAATTTGCAATAAAATTTATTCCAGCATATGAAACACATTTGTATATTAAACTTCAATGAAGTTTCCCCTCATATGTGACCAACATGTATTTTAGCTTCTTGCAGATCACTGATGGTCCTGCCTGACTATTACTAAATGTGCTGTTGATGTGCTTCAGTCTATTTTACTGCTAGATATATCCAGCATTGATATAACAGCCTGAAACTACAGCTAAGGAGTCCAATTCAGATTTTTAAGTACAATTGTACTGTAGTCAGGTGCTGACTGAGGCAGAGAGGTCAACTTACATGTAGGAGAATCAGCAGTTAGAAAGGGTAAATAAGGTTGGCAGGGTACAGTAGGAGACAAATTTGAATGAGTTGAGGTCCCACGTGCAGATATGCTCCTGATGTTTTCTTGTTTGTTTTTATTTAAGAATTGTACTTAATGACAGGATATCCTATTTGTCTTTTCTGCTTAACAACAACAGTAATAAATAATACCAGGGGTCTGGCTAAGTTAGTGTGCTCTTTTCACACAAGAATCACAACCCATAGAGGAATGGCAGTAGGAAATGTGGTAAATTGCTGTTACTATCTGAAACAAACAATGCTCTCCCTCGTGTTCAGGTCGGATCCTTGGTTCTGGTGCATTTGGAAAAGTAGTCGAAGGGACTGCATATGGATTAAGTCGCTCTCAACCGGTGATGAAAGTAGCTGTGAAAATGCTGAAACGTAAGTTGTCCCGGTTCTGTTTCCCAAGTTAGGTAGGGCACGTTCCCACAGGGTTATTTAAGCATTGCTTGTGTATAAATAGATTCTCTGTAACTGAAGTTGAAAACGAAGTGTGGAATGACTGAAATATAAAATTATACTTTAGATTGCTTCATGGCATTTCAAGACTGAAAGTATCCAGTCTTCTGAAAACATCCGAAGTTTGATTTTAGCTGTATGGACCGTAGCAGCCACAATAACTCAGCAAGTTGAGAAAAAGACAAAATAATCATGAAAGTTTGTGAAAAAAATGAATGCTACACATCAAAGGAGAAACAGGCAGGTCTCGTGTGAGAATCTTGAGTTCAGTGGAGATTTCCCAGTTCCTGAGAGCTGAGAATCTGATGCAGTGATTCTGGAGGAACCATGAGGAGCTTGCTTGTGTGGAAATGAGAAGCTTGTAAAGTGCCTCTGTGCCACCTAGGCAATCCTAGGCAAGAGGGACCAACAGACTAGGTCAGCTATTGAGCTGCATCAAGTGAGTCCTTTATTAGTGATTTGTGACTTCTCTCCAAGTATTAAGAAAGCCTCTTGTCAAGTAAAGGACACCATCTTCTTCAAGAAACCATGGTAGCAATGCTGTAATGAGGCAAGCAAGGAGAGATCACTTGTTATTGTGAAAAAAAGTGATTGCTCTCACTGAGTGGCGGTGTGTTTTTTCAACAGCTACAGCTAGATCCAGTGAAAAACAGGCGCTCATGTCTGAACTGAAGATAATGACACACCTTGGCCCCCACCTGAATATTGTGAATCTGCTTGGAGCTTGTACAAAATCAGGTGGGTTTGGCTGACACAATGGAGGTTTACTGTGGAACCATCATTAGCTGTTTAACAAGCACACAAATTTCAAGTACAGGATTTAACGATAAATATAAACAAATAAAAGATTTCACAAACCTACTTTATATTTTGTAGTAGTTGCAGTCATAATAAATAAAAATATATTAACCCATGAAACTTTTCATGTTTTAAATTTTATTTTCTACTATTTTTGGAGTTTTTTTTTTTTTTTTTTAAAGACCCAACAGATCAATGCATTATTTTGTTTCATTTTATCAGGTCCTATTTACATCATCACTGAATACTGCTTTTACGGTGATTTGGTGAACTATCTGCATAAGAACAGGGACAATTTCCTGAACCGTCACCCAGAGAAGCCAAAGAAAGACTTGGATATCTTTGGGATGAACCCAGCTGATGAAAGCACAAGAAGGTGGGAAAAAAAGGAAAAACAAAATTTTGACTTGCAAATTAAGGAAAAGGCATTATTAACCCTTACTCCATTTCTCTCATTCATTGGTTTAGAACCCTCCCTAATTCTTCTCATTAGACTTCTATTTATCAAGTTTCATAGATCTGGGAAGGTTTCGGCACTTTTTGTTCAGTCTCCCTGACATGTGACCTAGATCCATGTTTCCCCAGAGATGCCTGCAGACCCAGGACCACCATGAGTTCTCCACAGACATCCTGAGGTCGTAGGGAACATTTCTATTAATAAAAGATGGCCCAGTGCTCCTCTTTTTTGTAAAAATGTCCTTTTGCTTCTGCCCACCCAAGTTTTACACGTAAAGCACAACTACCTGGTTTCCTTGTTTCCCTGCTTGGGGAATTTCCACTGCCTAAAACACCTTCCCTTCAAACAACCTGGTGGAGTTTGTTCTCCAAGCTCAAGCACTCTCCTTTATCTATCAACGACTTCTCCAGTCTCAATAGTTTCTTTATGGTTACTGTTCATCCCATAGCTTTTTATAGATGATGGTGGAGGAAGCTTGTTATCATACATTCAGCAATAAAGCAATGTCATAAAATTAGCCAGGATTTAGAAGGTGAACAGAGATTCCTTCAAAAAAATCACTCAAGCAAATAGATCAACTGACTTGGTAGCTGAGTACAGCCAGGGCTATTCATCTGAGCATGAGTTTGTTCAGTAGGATTTGATGCAAACTGTCTAGGTGATTAAATTACATCTATCATTTGGAATACCTTGAACTAAAAGCCTTAGACAGTAATACTTGAATTCAGTGGGATTTTGGGAAGTTAGACAATATATGGTTATGTACCCGACTATTGACAAAAGGGTAAGTTTGAAGCACTTGTGTTTGACTACAGTGATAGATGGTAACTTGTACTAATATGTGATAGTGCATGGTTATGTTATAATCTATGATCATTACATATTTCCTGTCAAGAAGTCAGCTCATATTTCACATCAATATAATTGTACACCATAAGAGAACCGTTAGATCTACAGAATGCCGTGGCAGGGAAGTCAGCTGGGCAATACTAGCTGATACACCTGTATTTTTTTCCAATTTCAGTTATGTGATATTATCATTTGAAAACACTGGAGAGTACATGGACATGAAACAAGCTGATACTACTCAGTATGTGCCAATGCTGGAAAGGAAGGAGGGATCTAAATACTCTGATATTCAGAGATCTGTGTACGATCGGCCTGCTTCATATAAGAAGAAATCTATGTCAGGTAATGTGGAATTGTCCTTTCTGCATATCATTAATGCAAACAGCTCTTGCATAAATGCATATCGTATTTTTTACCCTCTATATGGATGTAAGCTACTCAGCTGTGTTCTGCAAGTGTGCGAGAACAAGCTAAAAGCTTATGCTTGTGTTCTCCATCATGCTCTGGGGATAGGAGTGCACGCTCCTGGAGCAGAAGGGGTCCAGTGGTGTATTTTCTCCTATGCTGAAGCACTGAGTGGCTGTGCTCTGCAACAGGGCTGTAGGCACTCTTTGGGGGCAGTCTTGTAGTTTGTGAGATTTGGAGCAACAGCAATGAACAATAATAACAGTAATTTATATTGCTCTGTTTCCACTTACATTTCACATTAACTGACACTTACCAAATGCAGAACACTCCCAAATACTTTCCTGGATTATGTAATGAAGATAATGAATGCATCCCATTCCCCAGCCTTGTTCTCAGAAACCAAATATGCTTTGCTTTAAAAATAGCCACCGTCACTTCTGCCTCTAGGCCTCAGAAACTGAACCGTATCCAGTTCCAGATTTACATGGCAGACTAACGCACTCATATTGTGCTCTAGGACAGTCGGGGTAAATGAATCACTGAATTTTGACTGTTTTTTTTGCTGACATCTTTCATAAAAAAATAAGAATGTTGCCATAGAATTCCTGAACCTTTTTGCTGGTATTGGATTAGTCCCAGTGAATACTTGCTGGGAAGCATAACAATGTTCAGCAAAAGTAAACGGATAAGAATGTACATGCATGCACAAAAAACTAATGAAGGCACCACCTCTAAATAAATGTTTTTGTACCACACACTGAGTATTGTAAACAACCTGTATAATATATTCATGAGCCTTTTAAACTTCACCTTTTCCTGCAATTCTCTGGGGAAAAAATCAGACAGGAGAAAAACCGAAACCTATATTTAATACTGGATGCATTTAAGAATGCAGTATGTGTCAGTGACTGATGCAGACATTAAAAGCGGTTAGTTATTATGAAAAGACTGGTATGGTCATGGTACTCTGTTAAAATCATCAGCTCACAGTCATGGTAAGTAGGGGAAAATGGATAATGCTTTCACACTCCACAGCACAAATATATTTTTCTCTCTTTTTCAGTAGAATCGGACGTCAAAAACCTTCTTTCAGATGACAGTTCAGAGGGCCTCAGCCTGCTGGATTTGCTGAGCTTCACCTACCAGGTTGCACGGGGAATGGAATTCTTGGCTTCTAAAAATGTGAGTAAATTAAGAAGTAAATAAAATGGAAGAAAGTATAAAAGTGTCTTAATAGCCAACTGTGGGCTTCAAATTAGATTCTGAAAACATGACACAATATAATGTTCTTTTGGGGGTTGTAGGCACTTACCTGGCCACTGAGATCACCATGGTTGGAAAAATCAAAGCAGCAGTGAGTTGTCTTCTCCTATTGCAGCCTGCAACATTCACAGAGTCATAGTGCCAGAGATGCTGGTGGATCTAGGCAAGGTCTGGGTGGAGGGTCTGTACAGCCACAGACCAGTGGTCAGAAGCATAGACATATCATTAGTACATGATAGGTAGAAGGGGAAAGGGTGGCATCACTTTTGTCTCCTCCCCACTGCAATGTATCCTTGCTGGTCCTGAGGACTGATGCCTCCCTGCCCCTGTTAGCAAGGCAATACAGGTGCTTGTTCAGTAGAAGGTCTTGTTAAGACTGTGCCCAGAAAGACAACAGATATTTTCCAGCGATCTTTGAAAGGGAAACAGCCCTTCTGGAATTAGCACGTCCTTGAACATCTTAATTTCTCTCCATACAGTGTGTGCACCGTGACTTGGCAGCTCGTAATGTCCTCCTGGCTCAAGGAAAAATAGTGAAAATCTGTGACTTTGGGCTGGCTAGAGACATCATGCATGATTCCAATTATGTCTCCAAGGGCAGCGTATGTACTTCTTAATCTCCTGAGCTCTGCTTTAACTGAAACGAGAAGTGTCAGTTTTAAACGCTGTTTAATGTTCTTGCCATTCAGTGTTGGTTACACTAATTGACCGCTGGGATGAACGCTCCTGAGAACAATTTTTCTTCAGTTCATTAATTCCTGTAACTTTCCTAATTCTACTTTAAAGCCAAAAAGTACTTGGCCACACTTAGTACTTCACAGGCTTAAATTTTAACTGGCAAGTTTTGTGACTGGATGAATTATTAAGGAACTGTCACTATGATATGGAGAGTAGTGACACATCAATTAGTGACATATCAGATCTAGATCAGCAGTGCCAGCTTTTGTATCATACCTTCAATCAGTCTGGTCATTTGCTAGTGATAAAATGAATACAGCTATGGTTTAATTATTCTGTGTGGGGAGCAAGCAGTAGCATTGCTTATAATCCTGGTACCTCTGTGTTATCTGGAATTAAAAATAAACACTAGCCAGGTTAATGCAGCTTTTCGTATTAAAGAGAAGTTAATCCTGGCTATCAAACAACAATTGTGATGGGAAGCATTTCTTTAATGACTAATCTGTGTGGTTTGGGGTTTATTTCTTTTTCTACAGACTTTTCTCCCAGTAAAATGGATGGCACCTGAAAGCATTTTTGACAATCTGTACACAACATTAAGTGATGTCTGGTCTTATGGCATTCTACTGTGGGAAATATTTTCTCTTGGTATGTACTGTGAGCACTTTCTTATGTGTAGTGATTAAGCTTTTTCGGTTTAAGCTGTTCTACGTAAAGTATTTCAAATTCTGCAGTAAAAATGTATACGTGAAATCAATTGTTATTCTTCTATATGGGATTTCAGATCCCAACATTAGGTGTGAAGTGAAATGGCCAAACTCTCCCAAAGTTCTCTTTAGATTTTTCTTGGTAAGATACTTTATTTTTTGCTAGAAAACCGAAAGCACTGAGTGAAAATCTTTTGTGGAAAAGTATTGGTGTGCTGGGCCAGGATGGATTTTTCTGGCTAATACGAGAAGGAACATGCACACCCCTTGCAATGGGGTGCCTGGGGCAGCAGCCCAGCCCAGTGGCTGGTTTGGAACAGTCTCTTCATATATGTTTCAAAACAGCCCATCTTAGTCCCATTACAGAATGAAAACAAATGTCAATCTTCTGGGACACTGATTTCTCATTTCCAGATCAGCACTGTTCACCCAGTTGGTTTATGGCAGCATAAAGTGGTTATGACAATGTATAGCAGTTACAGACAACGTACAGTTCCCAGCTGGGAACAGCCTGGCTCTTTACTCAGCCTCATTAATTAGCCTCCTGGGCGGGTGGCTGGCCTGCTTCAGTAATTGTACATTGCCTAGATTTACTCTCAGCAGTATTAATCACGCTTGTATGGTATCTACTACTGCCCCATGGCAATCCCAAACCTAACGTTATTTTCTAGAATAAATTGTCATATAGCTGCTTCTCAGAAAACAGCAGTTGCACCACTATTTATGGTATTGATTACTGTAATCTCTGGGTATCGTAGGATCCTCTAAATATCCATTCCCCAGCACCCCTGTGAGGTATGGGAGTGCCATTAGATAGCTTGGGAACTAAGGCACAGCTAAGACTGCCTACCTGTAAGGAAGGTTGTGAGCTCAGTTTTAGGTGAAAACCCTGCTTTTGAAAGGGCTGAAGTTTCTGGACTAGTGTTACGATATGCCTCCTCCACCTGAGAAAGATGATCTTTCTCCGAAAACAAAACGTATCCTCAATTGTTTGTTAAGAAGGTCAACTTCAGCACCTTGCTGCAACACGGACTTCGTCTTGAATGGTCCTTTTACACATCAGTGACAACTAAGCACGAGTGCAATGATGCCTGTATGTTGAGCCTCAAATGATCGCTTAACTGTGTCAGCTCAGGGGCAAAGTCCAAACTTTTTGGCAACCTGTGCACCCGACATGTTAGCTGTTGTCTAAAGCTAGCTGCCCCGGTGGGAGGACTTGGGTGTGGCTCACACTAAGTCTTTGTCCTTACAGCCTGAATGAGGCGAGTAATTCAGGCCACATTACACTCTGCTGTCATGCAGGTGCCAAAGGCAATAAAACCAGACAGAGCAAGTAACTTGCCTAAGGTTGCACAGAAAGTCAGTGGCAGAGTAAAGCCATGACTCAGTTCTTCCAAATGCAGGCTGATGACCAGGTATCATTCAAACTCTGTGCCCAACCAATATATTTTATAAACACTGTAAAGGTTTTTTTTTCCTAAGGAGTAACTACTTCAATCTTTCATACCCAACGTTTCACATCAGGGCTTAATGTGGTCAAGACAATAGCTCTGATGTGAGACATTGGCTAGGAAAGACTAATTTTGGTGGCATGTCAAATTATAACATTAACAATTTTTTATATGAACAGCAAGACAGTATGTGGGAACATCCAATGGATAATCACATACAGAGTAGTATATTTTCTTCTGTTTTTTTCTGCAGGTGGCACACCATATCCTGGCATGATGGTTGATTCTACTTTCTACAATAAGATCAAGAGCGGATACCGAATGGCCAAACCCGATCATGCTACCAATGAAGTGTATGTGTGCATTTGAGTTTTCCACACCTGGCCAGTCTCCAGACAATTTTGGCTTTAGTTTCTGTTTGCTTACTCATTTTCCTTTACAAGCTGGTTAAGTTGGTTTCCATCTTATCTGCAGATATGAGATCATGGTGAAGTGCTGGAACAGTGAACCAGAGAAAAGACCTTCTTTTTACCGTCTGAGTGAAATTGTGGAAAGCTTGTTGCCTGGAGAGTACAAAAAGGTTTGTCTTTGGAATTCTCCCTATGCTTTCTATATACTGTTTCAGGGGGAATTATAAGTGCAGTTCCAGCCACCAGAGCCATGAGCACTGAACTGGCACATCCAAACCTACGTGAATTACATGATTTGGACAGGGACATTGCATGTTTGGTTTCTGCATGCAAGCACACTGAGAGAAGCAGTTCTGCAATATTAGCTGGGAAGCAGAACTCTCCATTTCTAATGAAATCCTACCAACTTGATTTTTCTACTGGAGAGTGGGGTTTATATATTTTCATGGGATTTTCTAGGCAGTGAAAGATTTCCAGAAAAGGGACTACTTGGCCCATGTGTATAATCTCCCTATGTCCCTCTTTGGACCGTGACACTGACAAGTTTTCCCCTCATACTTCTGATACCTCTGGACAAGCTCTGCCTGCCCTGTCATTCAGTGTTCCATTTTCCACTGCACTTATCATCACTCCCTTCCTCTTCTCCCTAACCCTCCTTCACATCTATTTATCTTCTCTGTGCTGCCACACTCGCTTCTGCATCATCTAAAACTTACATGTCATTTCTTCCTTCAAATCATTTGAAGATGCTGGGCTTCTCTAGCGGGTGTTGCTGGCTTGTAGAGCAGAATATTTGCTGGGCTAATGAATCACAACTACCCATCTTAAGAAAGGTAGCCTTAGCGAATAGCATCTCATGAGGTGTTTGAAATGAATATTTTCAGAGCTACGAGAAGATCCACCTGGACTTCCTGAAAAGTGATCACCCAGCTGTCACACGCATGAGAGGGGACTGTGACAATGCTTACATTGGCATCACCTACAAGAATGAAGACAAGCTAAAGGACAGGGAAAGTGGATTTGATGAGCAGAGGCTGAGTGCTGACAGCGGGTACATCATCCCTCTGCCTGACATTGACCCTGTTTCTGAAGATGAGCTTGGCAAAAGGAACAGGCACAGGTAGGTGTGGTTTACAGATCATGTAGCCCATAGTCACCATTTGGGGTCGTGTTGGGCAATGCGCATTAATACTTTCTAGCTTCCTACTTTGCAAATAGTTTTCTTAGCTCTGTTGAAACTACTGATTGGTAAGATCCCATGTAAATATGGTGGTATGACTGTCCACTGTGTTTAAAATGGGAAAAAAATAATTTTGATTCTTTTGTGACTGCCAGGGGAAGGGGACTGCTGTAGGGTACTCCTGTGTGTCATTGGAACTCCCTTGCTAGCTTGGCCAAGTCACAGTGGCTGTCTGGTGGCTCTCCGGGCATGTTTTGCAACACATCTTGCCCTACAGCTCCATGCCTTGGAACTGCATATGAGATCTCAAGGGAACGATTTGCTCTGTGCAAGACCAGCTCCAAAATTTCAAAGAAGTTGGATTTAATATCTTCCATGGCATTCTTTTCATTGACAACAGGCTATCCAGGACTTTTTACTGCTCCCTTGCCAGTTTGCATGACTGATACCATGACAACGCAAGACTATGTAACCCTTACTGTGAATGGCAGGAGTTTAATTCAGCATTTATAGTATAGAGAATAAGCAGCTTAGAAACTTTTTTTTTTAATATATTTTTTCACAATTTTCAAGAGGGGAATGAATGAATTCTCTAAGAAGCACTATCCAGATTAAGATTTATTACCTCTCTCTGTTTTTCTTATCTTATTGTCTGTTATTGTTTTTTTTTTCACTTGACCTCCCTAGATTTATCTATGTGACTTACTGTCACAGCAGCATCATAAAGCTATTTCTCTAACCAGTCTCTGGCAGAAAGTGCTTGGAGCAACATAAGAACAACCTGCTCCTTTGAATTCCGAGGTGGTTCATTACTCTTGAGATACAAGATGTGTCGTGTCCTAAGAAACGGGCAGTCAGAGTCACTGAATATCGTGCTGTGGGTCAGAAAGCATGTGGGGAGGTAGTGTTCAGTTCTGCTAGAGACTAGAGTACTTACCCAGCCACGTTCGCCACATATTTTATCTCTGAGTTGTTTGTCTCTTCCAGTTCCCAGACATCTGAAGAAAGTGCCATTGAAACTGGTTCCAGTAGCTCTACTTTCATCAAGAGAGAGGATGAGACCATTGAGGACATTGACATGATGGACGACATTGGAATCGACTCCTCGGACCTGGTGGAGGACAGCTTCCTGTAACCCCATGGACCCCTTCCAGCTTTACACACAGGGAAGCTTGCTGTGTCGTCTACAGACTTCTGCTCCACAGAGAAAACCACTTTATTGCAATGTCAAGGATGTGAAGAGGATATGGATTTGTACAGAGAAACTCCCAGTGATGGGCAGAGGAATCAGCCTGAGTATGAATGAAAGGGACATGTCGAAGACGGATTTTTTTAGTGTTGCTTCTTGCAGTACTTCAGTAGCATCTCAGTGTCATTTGCCATTCGAACTGGTAGGAGGACAAAGGAAAAGACCACAAACAGACCAGTTTTGTGTTTCAAGGGCATTCATATTACTTTGATGAATTGAATTTCCACTGCAGCAATACTTCACCGTTGTAATTATGTAAATAACTGTCTACTCAAGGATCTTTTGAGGTGCACATTGGACATATGCCATGGATTTTAGAAGAGATCATTCATGAATTTTGTGTACTTCCTCCCTCAATCTCAATGTCAGCTGCTGTTGAACTATCATGTGAATTGAAGAACATGCAAAAACCACTTTTGGGCCAAAAAGGTCTAAAACCACAAGGGACTGACCGGTACTACAAAACATGTTACTTTTTACCATTAATGCAAGTAAAGGGGAATAATAATAATAATAATAATAATAATAATAATAATAAAAACCCAATCTATAATAGGTATTAGAAACCTAGTAAGTCTTTATTAACTATAGGAGATAGCTGTTGTCAAGATAATACTACTACTGTTTTCAGTAACACTAAATGTATATTTTACAATTCATTGTCCTTCAGCAAAAGCACAGTCTCAAGAAACTTTTTTAAGTACAAGGAAAAAATTTATAACCTGAAAATTTTTATGAAACAATTATTTTTTTTTAACTCTACACAGTATGGCAACTGCTCTGGTTAGCTAAAAGTACTTTAACATGGAGAAAAATTTGTTTTCTATCATGAGCTGAGTAGCTTTTCTAATCAGATGTACCAGAAACAATTATTGTCCCCTGATTAAGTGAGGTTCTAAAAATTTAAATTAAAAAAAAAATAATTTATGTCAGTTTTCTGAGATGCTGGAGAATGGAAGATGATAAATCACCAGTGCCACCCCATTATTAGCGTTCATGGGTATTCAAAAAAAATCGTATCCTGGGGTTAGCTGTGAAGAATTGATTTGATATTTGAACTGCTCAAGGAACAGACATCACTCCCAGCCCTGAACTCCAGCTCAAACAAGTAGAAATAATACTGCAGCAAATACTCTTGTCTTAGTATTCAGGTTTAAACAGGAACAGAAAACTCTGACTATTATCTTTGCAGACTGTAAATACAAATGGTAATTGCTTCCAAGAGTGTTTTTGGAAGAAGATGCGTGAAAATGAACCTGCTCTCAGCCTGCAATAGCTGTTTTTTGACGCCATTTGTATGAACAAAGTATTACAATTACTGCTATCACTGTACAATGTGTTATTGAGACACGATGCTTTGGAAGACTTACATGTGAAAAAAGGTACATCACTGCGAAGGGCCCCATCCTTTCTGGTGCTCAACCTTCAAACTTAACCTTAATTCAGTGTGATAAGCGCCTCGCAGGACGTGCTCAGCCTCTGACACGACACAAGCAATGCAAATGCCGTGCAAACTCATCCCTGTTTTGCAGTATTTTTCCTAGAAAGTGTGAAAGGCGGACCAGCAGTGACGAACAGAACATGCTGCCATGTTAAACTACAGTTTAACTTGAAATGGCCCTAAGAAAAACTACACAAGTCCCCTTGACTTCACTTGCTGTGGACAGTTGCGGATCCAGTGAAAGCAAATGTATTACAGTCAGTGTTAGGCAAACAATTCTGGGTCTGGGTTTCAAAATGTCCCCTGGCTGAGGCCACGTAGAAGCGTACTGCAGATGTAAAATCAGGACCTGAAGTGAGGCACCCACATTTTCAACCCCGGTGGAGGCTGACAATCAGAAGGAGCTGTGAGTGATGGCACATCCTCCATTTCTTGCAGTCAACAGATCAAGACCGACTGTCTTCCTGGGAGCCATGCTTTAGTCACTGAGCTCTGTACAGGGACAACTGTGAAACATAAAGACTCTCGATATAACCAGGACAGATGAGACAATGTAAAGTCTCTCTCCAGCTATGATCTATGAATTGAGGAAACACAAATTGTCAATTGGATATCTCAGATATCTGAATGGCCACTTGAGACCACAAGTGCCTTAATTTGTATGCGTAGTCATTACAACTACACATTCAAATTAGGCGAGCAATTTCACCTGCATTTTTGCACATGGCCTAGTGTTCTTCAGGGTTTTAAAATCAGCCCCAGTACATTTTATTATACCAATTGTGAGAATCTAAGGACATTTTCATGCGGTCGCCCCTTACCGGTTTCATTCTGTGTCTTGCAGTGTATCTCCGGGTTAGACCCAAATGGTGGACGTGAACCAGAGCTGGCTTACTTTCCGATGCATGGTCATGTTCATTCTCCATCCTGTCATGAATATCGTGTAGATGAACTGCATCCATGGTGGGGGTCTAGCCAAACCCAGCTCACTGCAGGCTTGGAATCAGATAAGTTGTCTTGGAAACTGGAATGAGAAGCAGAGGAAGAGAGGAGATTTACTAGAGAGGAAGAAGAGGATGATTTGTTTAGTTTTACAATATTATCAGTATTACAGACTTTTTCTTTTATGGCTTAATTTTTGAGAAGCCACTGGAAGAGATATTCCCAAACCTTTTGCTACAGTAATTTTATAATGACAATCAGTGTTAGCCTATGAAATGCAGCTTTTGATTTGGAATGGCCAACCAATTCCTTACAGCGTGGTCTGCAACTTGTACAAAATGGTCCTATTACATGATGAAGGACGTGAGATATGGTGATGTTATACATCAATATGTATATAAGTATTTTTATATAGACTTCTAGAATACTGCCAAAACATTTATGACAGCTATATCACTGCCTTTGTTTATATGTTTTTTTACTGTGATATATTCCACAGGCACGTTAACTGTTGCACTTTGAATGTCCAAAAGTTATATTTTAGAATAATAAAAAAGGAAGTGTTTCCAAAATGGTGGCTGTTGTGAAATGTTTGAAGAAGGGCAAACTGGCCTGAGTGATGGTAGGCACAAAATGTATTTCAAAAATGCCCCTGTTGATATTTTGTCTTTGAAAAAAACCCTGTAAATTAAGATCTCTATATTTCAATAAATGATATATAATTTAAGGATATGTGAGGGGTCTATACTCAGTTATTGAAAGATGGTTATAAAGAATCAGTCTTGCTTGGGGTTTTTTTCCCCCCAAAAGGCTTTTATTTAATTGAGTGCTCTGCAAAACCATTGGGCAGCAATGACAAGCAGGTCTCTAAGCCCTTCCAGTGGGCATAGTGGGGAAGCACCCACGGCAAATGGCCTGGATAGCAAGTGACATCTGTGGGAAGCCATGTTGTCCCCCAAAACGTAGCAGGTGTGGTGCTCCAGCAACTGCTGCCTGGAGCAGACCATGTGCCTCTACGTGGGCACTGGGCTCCCTGCATGAGATGAAAACCTTCTTGACCTTGCCACTGTGTGTGCTGGGATGTTCGATGCCTGCTGGTCTGCACAGATTGAGGAAAAGGGGGACATGGGGTGCAAATGGACATGCTGTGGTGTGTGTCTGCAGTGTATGCATTCTGCCGCTTCCAGCACTGGTGTACAATAAAGACTTTTCTACAAAGGTTGCTTTTAACAAGGGACTAAAAGTGACTTGTGCCAGTCTTTAGCCTAAAGCTTTTGATGATTACAGAGGACTGGATGGCCCTGCCTTGAAATGGTTTCTCTGCCTCTGGCTGCAGGGTTTTTTTAAACCTATGCTGAGCTTACCTCCTTTATGAATCAAAACAGATTTTGTGCTATGATTCTGTGTTCCCACGGTAATTAATTTTACACTGGAGATGTAACTGAATGTGAATTTGAACAGAATTGCAAGATTTCAACCTGAAATCAGAGTTAAACTTGTCAGCTGCACTTCCTGCACTGTGGAGCCTGTCCTCGTTTGCCAGCAGGAGCCATACAAGACTGGCCAGGGGAAAGCCATGTGAACAGGCAAGTTAGCAATCTCCTGTCCATGGATGGTCACTGTTGTGAAAACATACTTGGAAATCGCAGAATGATAGAATGGTTTGGGTTGGAAGGGACCTCAAAGATTATCCAGTTCCAACACCCCTGCCATGGCAGCGACACCTCCCACTAGATCAGGTTGCTCAAGGCTCTGTCCAACCTGGTCTTGAATGCTGTCAGGGATGGAGCATCCACAACTTCCTTAGGCAACATATTCCAGTGTCTTATCACCTTCAGGGGGAAGAATTCTTCCTTGTATCTAGTCTAAACCTGCCCTCTGCCAGCTTCCAACCATTACCCCTCATCCTGTCACCACAGGCCACTGTAAAAAGTCCCTCCCCACCTTTCCTGTAGGCCCCATTAAAGTACTGGTAGGCTACTATAAGGTCTCCCTAGAGCCTTCTCTTTTCCAGGCTGAACAACCCCAACTCTCTCAGCCTGTCCTCGTAGGATAGGTGTTCCAGTCCTCTGACCATCTTGGTAGCCCTCCTCTGGACTTGCTGCAACAGCTCTATGTCTTTCTTGTGTTGGGGGTTCCAGAGCTGGATGCAGATGAACTCTCCATCTAACGTATCCCCCTCCTTCACCAGTTCCTCACAAAGCAAAACTCCTCCTCGCTTCAAACAGGGTACAGCAGCCTGGACCCTTGCCTTGGATAAGAGTTCGAGTGGGTTCCCTCTCCTTTACATCCTTGCCGAAGAGGGTTCTTTATTCTACAACACTGCACAGACACGCAGCACTTCCTGCCACCCCAGGGGTTCGGGAAAGAGTCATGGCAGCGCTTGTGTCCTTACGCTTGTCCTGCTTGGCTGTGCACCTGCTCTTCTGGAAGTTCAGCAGCTGTGTGAGACATGAGGACTGATGAACTCGTTATTCCTGCTGTGCATGCTAAAGGGTGGTGGTACAAATATACCTCTCCATGCAAGAGCCTGCAGCTGTGTACAGAGCTCAGATTCAGTTCTCCATCCTTTTCTTCCCCTTTGCAGAGGGTAGATGAAACCTCCCAGGTCTAGGGTACGGCTGTGTGTGCTTGTGAGCATGTGTGTCTCACCCTCTTGCTGAAGCAGATCCATTCTGGGCAAAAGCCTAACCTCTCACTCCACTGATAACCACAGTCCAGGTGTCTGGTGGGAGTCCTGCTCATCATCTTGCTCCCTGTCTCAAGGCCTCTGCAAGTATTCGGCTGGAAATGTACCGAGGGAGCACACTGGCACATGGCAGAGAGCAGTCTGCCCAGGAGAGAGAAGTTGGGGGGAGAGCAGCACAGTGTCTGGAACAGCACAGTAGGCTCCTGCCCAGAGTAGAGGGGTGAGCTCCTGGCCAGGACCAGAATGGGAAGGGAAAGGTAGGGAATGACTTTCCACAGGCACCCTATTCAGGAGACTTCAGTTTATGCAGGTAAACAGACCTTTGGCTAAGCTTCTGGATTGCTATAAGTGATGCAAAAGGGGAGCAGCAGGTTCATCAGCCAGAAGCAAGTCAAACAGCCACCCTGAGATGCTCCTGGTGGCTCTGCAAACCTTAGGCATGGTGCCCTTGCAACAATCTCAGCAAGATGGCCATGTCCCATCACCTTATCCCCATCGTTAGAGGTTGTGCTGTACAGGAGCTGGCTGCTGGCACCATCTCTGGGAAAGATCAGAGGCAAAGGCCTTTTGTATGCTCAAAAACAAAGAGGGAAAGTCACCTCATGGACCTTAGGCTGGCCCATAGAGCCAGCAGCTGAGGCAGAGTCCAACCACCAATGCTGACAGCAAGGTGAAGGATTGCGCTCAGCACTTGTGGGCTTGGCCACCTGACCCCATCTCTGTCCTGCGCTCCTTGGCACAGCCAGCTCACGTGAGATCAAAACACAGTGGGCCATGGAGGAGGCACCAGCCCTTTCCTCTGCCAGCATTGATGTTCAGTGCCTTTCAAAGGGAAAGTTGATCTAACTTCCAACCCCAGTTCATCCCCATCTATGTAATTGGAGGTAAGGATTTAGGACACCTTTAAAAATTTCCAGTGTTTCCTTACATTTGTTAATACCTTTGCTGAAGCAAAAAGCCAAACTTTTCTTTTCCGAGTCGGCCACAAGATGGAAGCATCAGACAAAAATCTGTTAAATATTTATTTTCCTCATCCCTTTTCTGTTTGTTTGGGGGTTTTTTGCCTTTTTTTTTTTTCTCCATCAGCACAGATGTGCTGCCACTGCAAAGGCAGAGCAGCTGGAGCCTTTACAGTAATAGGAGGTAAAGGAATACACATGGTGTCCATCAATTCCAAATGGTTTTTTTGGAAGAACTTTGAAACTGTTATGATAACCATAGTTTTCCATAGGATGAGAGCTGCATTAGACGCTCCTTTTTAAGAATTAAATATATACTCAAGTCTACTCTTTCCAAAGGGAAAACTGAAACAGCATCTTGGAAGTCAGGGAAGTTGCCTGGGATTTTTCTGGGCCAGTTATCCATTTTGTGTTACAGTCTACAGCCCGAACTCCGCAAAGCTGAAAACTTCACTGGAAACTGTGATGCTGTCCCTGATGGAGCTGAAGGACACTCTGCCTTTTGCCTCAAAAAAATTACCTCTAGTGGAGAGAGGAAGGGATTTAGAACAAAATATGTTTTTATGTATTTTTATATAGTGAGGAGTCAGACTTTACATATCCTGAGCTCAGCTGAGACTGAGTCTCTCCTCTGCGTTCTTTCTTTCTTTTGCTGCTTTAATGTGCTGATGTTCACTGAGGAGCCTGAAGCACTCCTGAGCTGAGAGCCAGATTCATGTGCCTTTGTGGTATTCAGAAAAATAAAGAATTGAAACCAGTTTAACGTATACAGCCAGACCCCCGAACTCTAACCTTCAGAAGGCATACAGTTTCAAGGGTTAGTTCAAGCCTGTAAACTATTCCAAATCCTGCAGCAATCTGACATAGCAGACATTGCTTTACCCACCCTGCCGTTAGCACTGCTGTGCCCTCCAAGCAGGAGCACCACCTGTTTTATCATTTCTCCATGAAAGTGATGCAAGCTTTGTAAGAATGATGATGTGATTTATCAAACCAGCTGATACAGCTGAAAAAAATGAGAAGTAACTCACGTCAGGACTTCAGGTAAGGCTTGGGTATCTAAAAACTGGGCTGTGTTTTCCAGCTCTACTAATTGGCCTTGTAAAAGACATTTTCTGCATATTACTTCTGAGTGGCTTGGACAACAGCCATTGTGTTGCCTGCAGTAGCATGTGCCAGCTGATGCCTGAGTCTTAGAAATGCCTATTTAAAGACAGCTCTAAGCTTTGAAATCAGAACCACCTTGTCAAAGGTAAGCCAAGCATGTGTGCGCTACCGGCGACAGCTCTGCAAAAAAGTGGCTCCCACCAGCAAGTGTATTTGGGTGTATTTGTATTTGTACCAACTGCATTTGTAAGCCCATTGATTGATTGCTTTCAAAGGTAGAGTTTTGTTTTGCTCACAATCTATTTGACATGCAAAATGATGGCTGCTCTGGTAGGTGAAAATGCTGCTTTATTGATGTGGGAACAGTGTTGATGCTTTAAAGCCAATCTCCAATTATAAAAAAAGAGTCTACTGTCGTCATTTAACCTGGCATGCTTTATGACACAGACCAGAGGGTTTTCCCAAATTAATTCCCATTTGAACCAGAGCCTGTCATCTAGAAAAAAAGCAGTCTTTTCTCATCTCTGTGAATCCTTGTGTAAATATCAGGTTTTGCAGCTGCTTACATGCGAGACAAGTGTTATTAGTTCAACACTCTGGGCATGCACCAAACTAAGACTTCTATTTCCACACTGTTTGCTCAGAGGAGCTCAGAAACCCGTTAGCCATCATTTCTAGTCTGATCAGCTGGATGAGCAGGGGAGTGGGATTTCATCAACATATTTCGATCACTTTGAGTGTAGTTTCTGGTGGATGCCTTTGGCAGTTTTGGTTATGTGTGTACAATACTCTGATGCTCTGTGTATGAAATGGGAGTTCCTCTGGCTGGAAGTTAGTGGGGGTGGACTGGCCTGAAGGAGGAAAGATGCCTATAGCCTAAAAAAAAAAAAAGGTATAACATTTCTACCCAGTAAGAATTATAGAATCACAGAGTAGTTTGGGTTGAAAGGGACCTCAACGATCATCTACTCCCAACACCCTGCCATGGCAGGGAGATCTTCTGCTAGACCAGGTTGCTCAAAGCCCCATCTAACCTGGTCTTGAACACTGCCAGGGATGAAAAAGGAAGAAAATGTAGGCAAATTTGATTAAACGTCTTTTCCCCCTCTGTCCCAAAACCTTCTCATGCTTTCCCAAGTTGCCCCTCCCCATTGGATCACCCAGGGAGATTGCTCTGAGCAGAACAGGAGGGGTGCCATTGCCAACCCTCCCAGGGCTTCAGTCAGATCTGGAATGGACAGAGGATTATCTATGCCAATCCCAGCTACGACAAAGTGTAGCAACACAGAGGTCTAGGCCGCTGCTTTTGGCTGCAAGCACAGGGGACTGTCCATGCTCTGTTACAGCTGTGGGCTGGTTGGACGATGCTTTCCCAGGCTGCAAGGCTTGGCATGAATAGTGAGACAATCTTGGGGCATGGCATATCCTGCTTTTTTTCACCGCCTTGCTAAGACTGCACAATTTTTTCAAAGGTGCATTTGACTTGGGTCTTTTTCCTCCCACAGACCCCTTTCAGGTTCCTCTGCTGGAGAAGAGGGCTGGGAGCTCTGCTGCATCTCTGCCCCATTTCAGACTTGGATGATGCCAGTTGCTGCCGAAGGCCCGGGTCAAAGGGGTCCAGCACCACTCCAAGCCACTTCCAAGAGTCTGCATAGCTAACGTGTTTCCACAGCTTCTCCCTGGATCCTCGGCTGTTCCCCTGGCAGTGAGAAACCTTCAGAATTAAATACCGTGAAAAAGCGTTGTTGAAAATGTTCAGGAGAAACTGCATTTTGAGAGAAAATGCATTTGAAAATGTCAGCATTCTGTAAGAGAAGAAGAAAAAAAAAAATGGTGCGAATATATGTTGCTTTACTGTCAAAAACTGAGCAGCCCAAACCTGTCCTGAGCTGCCAAAAATTAAAAACTTTATTTTTTGGCTCGAACATTTTAGTATTCAAATTTTCTCCTGAAAATGCCATGTTCGCTATGGAGAATGTAGAAAGCACACTTTCAGTTTTTTTTTTCCCCTATTGAAATCCACTTTTACCTCCTCCCTCCCGAAAAGGAGCCCCCTTCCCATACTGCATGTTATGACATCTTGTGCTGAGACCGAGACTGCGCCGCTACAAGGATCTTTCACAGAAACAGCTGTTAGAAGTTGCCTTGCAACTCCAGGGAAGTATTTATCAGGATTTCTTATCCTGGCAGCTTTGAAAAATAAAATGCCGGCAGAGGATCGGGGTGCCAGATCTGCTCCCACTGGTGTGCCACTCAGGCTATGGGCAGTGGACTGGCAGCGCCTGCCCGGGCATGAAGGATGCATTTTGTTCCCCTGCTCTGCCCTGTGGCAGTCAGCTCTGGGAGCCGATGAGAGCCTCCTTTCCTGGGAGCATCGCTGACGCAAGGGCTCACACGCATGAGTGAGAACACAGCAGCGCTTGTGTGCCGGCACATGTCTGTCTGCCCCTCCGCCTGCCCGCCTGCCTGCTGCCTGCCCATGGGGTGCTCACCTTTATGTCCCAGGAGCAGCACGAAGGAGCAATCTGAGGCCCACCATGGCCTTGCAACTTCACGCTGGTCAGAGGCGGTGCCGCTGCTTCGTGGGTTTTGCCAGCTACGTAGGAAGGGCTAGTAAAAGACATCACCTCTGTCTGTAAACCTGCCGCATGTTAATCTTGAAATCATCTCAGCTAGGAGAGCTCTGCTGCGCCAGTGCTGAATTTTATCATGGTGCTGCTCAGGTTGTCTTCTTCTCCTGCATCAAAGAGTGAGCAAGGGGTTTGTGAGAGTGCTAAGTCAGCAGAAAGGAAGAGTTTTGTTACATATCTACTGAATAGTAGTGATGAAGCTCATGGCAAACCTCCATGTCTTCTCCTCCTTCTACTATGTGTCTCACCCTCGCGGCCTGTCCCCAGGCTCCTGCTGAGGTCCTCCAGCCACATGAGAACCTCTGGCCCTACTGCTGAGACCTGTCTGTCTTGTGCCATGGGGAAAACAATAGCTCTGGCCCAGGAGACCCCTCCAATGACAGGAGGTGGCACTGGATTGGTTCCTGGTGAGGGAGGTAGAAGGACCTCTGTCCAGTTGTGTGCGGTGGGAGAGGAAACGGGACCATGTAGGCACTAGGACAGGGTAAATGTTGTCATATAAGACACCCTACAGTCCTAGCAAGGATCAAACCCCATCACCGTTGTTCAGGACAAAGCACCTCTGTTCTCATTCACACAGGAGCATTGAGCAAGGATCTGGCCAAGATCAGTAAGTCCAAAAGTGTGATATTCCTGGACCACCTAGAGGGCCAATTAAGGATTTAACCTTGTGGAAATCACCAGGAGAACTTCAGGAAAGAGAAAAAGGGGGGAGGAACAGCAGCCATTTTCTCCCAGCCCTGCACTGAAGGAGGCTTTTTTAGGGCTCCGAGGATTTTGTGGTTCTGGCTTGAAGTTTCTTACTTGTAGGTGAGATATCCTCACTCAAGACAACATCACTCAAGACACCTTTGCTGAGTTTTATGTATTGACACCTCTCTTCTAAGGAGTGGTCTGAGAGCTTTTATGGCACTGTCGAGAAACCAGAGGGATTGGTAACCTAATAGTATTGGAGTAGTCCACTGACTCATTAAATCAAACAGCTGCCAAAAGGTAATAGCCTGGTAGTTCCATTACTGTCATTACTGCTGTCAGCAACCTGGGCTGGATTTAAACAACTGACAACTGATCCTCCTGTCAACTCCTCAAACCACCCATCCTTCTTTTCAGGTAGAGTTTTACATCAAGTAACCATGCAGCAACCGAAGTACTGACAAATTATAATTTTACGATATTTTTATATTGTTGAACCTGATATGATGTCATGAGATTGGATTGTTTATATTTATATATACATAACTGTACCTTCTTCTCTCTTTGAATGATGAAGCAGTCTGAATATTTGTCATCTAGTGCATTGAAATACATCCTTGGCATCTTTCGTGAAATTAAAATAAACACTTTGTATATTTTTTTTGTGTCATTACAATACTTTGCAGAAAGTTTTGGAAATGTTTGGAAATTTTTCATTTTTTTATGAATCTGGAGAAAAACAAAATGAGGTTTAATTTAGTCCAAAAAACCCCATTTATTTAAAACATTTTAACAGTATCAGTTATTATCTATGTTATGTGACCCACAGCCTATGCTGAGATCAAATCTTTTTAGTAGAGCAGGCACATCTGGAGGACATACTATTTTTGCTAACCATCTGAATTCTTCTGGCTTTAGTAGTTCTGCAATTGGAAGTGCTCAAAATCTGGACACAAGTACTAAAACTTCAAAGCAGAAGAGAATATTAGTTTATTGCAGAAGTTACACACCTTTCAAACTTTTCATTATGTTAACATGACTATGTGAAAAGGGTTTGTTAAAATTTTGTCTCAGATCTAGACATGCAGTTTCAGCTTACCAACCTTTCCATGCAATCTTAGTTGTCAGTAATTTTGTAGAATAAATTCTGCTAAATAATTTGTAGAGGTACAACTATACATCTGCTCAAAACAGTCAATAGTTTCTCTGAAGAGAAAACTGCATGAAAATGAAATTGTTGTTCTGGATGGAGTAGTGAAAGCAAAGGATGCTAGGTAGTAAGAGGGCCCTAGGGGAGCAGGAGGAGCAGGGACTATCTGCGCAGAGACTGGGCTTGTCTGTGCCCTGTCACCAATATGTTCTGTCCCAATATAACACCCCCCCGGCTTAGGGTTCAGTAAGCTCAGCTCTTTTTGCAAAGAAATTGGCAGGAAGGTCCCTTAGCATGCAACAACCAGAAGTGGCAACTGATAAATACTTGCCAGTCCTGCTTTCTCCCTCTTAATTCTGCAAATAGAGCATTATGGAAGTCACGAACTAGCAATACCATTGTCCTTTCTTGTCCTTCCTCTCCCTTAAGGCCACACCGCCCCCATGATATGTCAGTGGTCAGTACTTTGGAAAAATCAGCTTGACTCCTTCTTCCCTCCCTGCAGGTGCTGTGACTCATTCGCCCGAACATTGTTCTGGAGGACACAGATGTTTTTCTTGGTGCCCGCTAAGGTACTTTCCTCCATATTCACTGCAATACTTTGAATCATGGCTTGGTCTTGGGTTTAAAACCTACAGATTTCCAAGGGACATACATGTGAGTGACTGTCCAGAAACACAGCTATATTGTCTCTTTAAAAAATAAGTATTTTAATGCAAGAGCTGCCCATTGGAGACAAGAAAGAAAAAGCAGAGAAACAGTATTATCAAAACAATAAATGTACAACGTACACCAGCCCCCCAATACCAGACCCAATCTGGAGATCCAGATCCTGAATTCATGACTCTCCAACCCTTTGTAAATGAAGGTCCATTCCCATCTCCACTTCCAATATATTACTGAACAGTTATCCAAAATCCTCATGTGCTGTTTCATCCCTATTTGTCTTCTGGTACAAGTCTGGAAGACTCCTACTGATGTAGAAGGATTTTGACTCAAAGTCTGCCTTGATTACATAGTGTGAAATATGCTTCTCACTGACTGACCTTATTAGCCCTGATAGATGTCTAGGGGGCAAAAAGATAATGGTGCTCAGGAAAAAACCTTAAGCATTGCTGTACACAATAACAAAAAATCATAGGCTGATCCTTCAAAGCATGATTTAAAACCAAGGCAAAACACACTGGGTTCTTTCAGTTCCACTTGGTGGGCTTTCAAGTTGTGCTTGCTTCACATGATGATGTTTATCTGCGATGATGAGAGCTAGCAATGAACTGTGTAAATGAAAGTGAAGAAGCTGTGATTCCAGCAGTTGGGACTTCACCATCCATTGAAAAGACATGGCAAAGCAAACTGATACAGCACATAACCAGACCAACTCTCCTTCTGCCAGCACAGAAGTCCATAGGAGTTCACAGAAGATTTTAGGGCTCCTTCTCCAGAACTCAATTCTCTGAGAAAACCACCAGCATTTAGCTGATAAAGTAGAATTATGTGCACAGTTACCTGTTTTGACGGGAAAAAAATTCCTTCCTCTTGTCTTTTTTAATTTGCTAGTGACTTTTTAAAAATTAGAATCCAAGAAGTTCTTGGTAAACAGTACCACAGTTTTGGATGAGCTTTAATAATTAGCAGTAATTTGAATAAAACTGAAAGAAAGTTCAAGGGCTATACTTGATAGGAGATCCAGGCACTGCCTTCAGTCTCAAGTATTCACATCTATAAAGCAGAACTGCAAGAAAACCATTATTAACTTCTATTTATCTCGCCCATTTTCAAGCCAGGTTTATATTCTGGCTTATATGCAGTCGTTAGCATGTAATAACAGAAATACCCATATTCCCTTATTGAGTTGAGTTATCCATCTGCTTTTCATCTTCCACAGGTTCAGATGGCCACGTGTACACAGTTGCAGGTGTACTTGCAGGGTCTGGTTTGGATTTGACACTTCCTCTTTCATCTCATCCATTCCTAAGGAGGCAGTGATGAGCATTTCATATCTCTGAAGTCCATTTCCTTTAGCTGCTCCTTGTCATTTCCTAGCAGGATTTGTCTGTGTATGTGAAGGCACAGCTGGAGAGGGATGGTGTTTGTCCTTTTTTTCCTACAGCTACCCTGTCTGTGTGTGTGGAAGCTGTCAAGGAGTCTGCAGGGCTCTTGGTCTTGAGCAGCAGTAGAGGAAGGTGACCTCAAACTCTTCCCAGGGCATAAATCATCTCCCTGGTTTAAATTTCCTACTTCCTGGGTTATTAGATATATAATTATTTTCACTTTTTCCTCATATACTAATGAGGAATGGAGAACTGAGAAGAAAACCTGCACATTTTAGGCTAATGAGAAGAGGCAGGAAAAGAGCAGAGACAAGTCTGCAGGTAGGGAAAGTGCTAGAGATTAAATGAACAAAAGTTAAACCTGGCTTAACGTTTGCAGCAAAGGAGCAGCTGTAGGTAAGGAAAGGGCAGTAACAGAGGCAAAACTGGTATTTATACAGCAGCTGTGAAATCAAGGGCAGATACTAATAGACATCGTTTAATATGTATCACACCATAGTTGTGATCTAACATTAACATTACTTGCCACTAAAAGCTGAATTTAAAATGTGCTTTTCTAGACTGATTTCACAAAAACTCCCATCCCAGCTGTGATGAAGCTGGCACACTCTTTTTAACAACAGAATGAGGGCTGGGTCCTCTAGGAAGACCACATCTTACCACGGGAATCTCTACCTTTGTTTGCTAAAGGCATGCTGTCAAAATGATACCTGCTTATTTTCTAAAATGAGTTAAAAGTAGCTTGAGGATTACACCTGTCTTTGCCAATTTTTGTCATTAAACGATTACCTGTCTCCAGTTTTGTGCTTTATTTCCTGCTGGTGTCTACAGGATGCACGCTGACAGCTGAAGAAAGCAACTGTTGTGAAACACTGGCACTGCCTGTGGGGCCGCGATCAGCAGCAAGGCTAAATGGTGAGCCTGGGTGAGATGTTTTCTTTTGTTTTGATCAATCGTTTAGCGTGAGAAAAATGTGGCTTTGGCGGATCTGGCACTATTCACTAATTGGGCTGAATGTGCAGACTGACTAAAGCACTTGCTTATGGTTTGGGAGATCCAAGTTCAACTCTGCCATCTGCTTGAAGCCTTGTTTTCCTGCAGTTCTGGTTGAGCAGGCTCTGGGTTGAGCGGGGCTGGCAGGTGCAGAGTCTCTCTCACTGAAGCTGTTACACTTTGCACACAAAGATTAAATATTTATTAGCACTGATGGTCCCGCGTGTCCCAGCTCCCACCTGGATGCCCTAATCACTACACTGTAATGTTCCCTCTGGAGCAATTAATATTCAAATATAATGTGCAAAGTGAGACCACATCAAGGGGAGAGACTGCAGAAGCCTTTCAGTGCTGCACAACAGTTTGAAAGGCTAAGACAGTCTCCTAGGGAAGGGATGCAGGTACGAATCTCTTTGTACAGAGGAAAGCAGGACAGATTTGGGGTTTCCTTCACCCTTAGTAAATACCAAGCCTGCAGCTTTGTGGAGTTCATCTTCTGGTGTGAAGACCTCTCTGAGATAGGTGGAGGACCATGAAAAGTGATTAGGAAGCCTGAGCCTGCAGGGAAGATTTTAAATCCTTTGTACTAGGGTCCTCACCTGGCAACTTTGGGGGATTTCAGTAAATCATAAGAGCTGGAAACAAGTGGAGGAGATGCTTGGGTAAAGGGGTGCAATACCGGGTAGAAGATGAACCAGAAATAGCTGCATGCTTTTTTGGCTTTTATCAATTCAGGTGAGATGCACCAAAGTATTTCTGAGGTCTAGACACTGCCACATTCAACAACTGCAGAACTGAGTCTTTCCTTCAAAAACTCACAGGCCACAGTGGGTAAATATAGTTCAGACACAAATATGTTTTTAGATGAAGAGTGTTCTTTTAAATCTTTTTTTTCCTCTCTTCTAAGAGTGCCAAGTAGTGCCAGTTTGGAAGTAATTTCTGAAATGTGGACATCTGTCTTCTAGGATCTGTACTGCAAACACCATCTTTTTTCATATGTCTCACCAAACAAGCCATTCATTAGTAACTAGTTTCAATTTGTAATGACTCTGGATCTGATTCATGGTTGTAACTCTTGAGCTTTGTGTCATTGTCAGTGGGGTTTGCATGAGCATACATCTGGGGTGCAGAAGTGAATCTGTTCCTCTTTCTGATCAGACTAATAATTTTCATGTGATGTTTCACAGCTCTTCGTCGATCCCCAGAGCCCTTCTAATGTCTGAGAAAGAAAAAGCTGCAGACGAACATACACCATAAAATTACGCTAAAAATAACATCTAATCTCCTGTTTGAGATGTTGTTAATTTATAGATGGAAAGGCTTTGGAATAAACTCCAAATCTTGTAATTATGTGACTGTTTTTTTGGTTTTTTTTTTTTTCTTGAGGTACATAAGCAATTCTCCTGTCCCTAGCTGAGAAAGTATGTGCTGTGTTCTACCCCTAGATCTTTCAGCGCTAGCTAAAAGGTATTTCAACCAGTCCACATGTTAGAAAAAGCTTTTCATCAGTCTGAAGTAAGGTATAAACAACTTCAGGAAGTTTGGAATATGTTATTAAAACTGTTCTCTAATATCCTTGTTACACGGTGTTTTGGCATTACATCCTTTAGTGTAAGCTTATTATGTAAGTCACTTGTTGGCTAGCCTCTGATCTGTCCCGTGATCTCTCATCAGAAAATCACATCCTTTTGTAAGTGGGGTATGAAAAGAGAGACAGTGTGCTGCTGTTCATTTAGTGATTCATCTGTCTTGCTTTCCTCCTCTTCTAACCCCTCTTTGTTTCTGGATTTCAGCCTGCATGTGTCTCAGGCATTTCTTCTGGTTTTCTCCATCTCATGTATTGGGCATACCTGCACTCAAATATGTCCAGACTGGCTTTGGGCACCTCCCGGAGCACAGTATCAGGGATGTGCTGGCCCTTGGGTGCTGCTGCAGTTGGGGCAGAGGCCGTGGCACACGTTGGGAGTGATGCGCACAAAAGCTGGCATTAAAGCTGGCATGCTGTTACGTTCAAGTTTTGCAGAGAGAGGTGATATAGCAGTGCCTAAACTTCTACTGAAACCAAGACGTGTTTAAAAGCCAAAAGCGGAAAAGGGCATCCAGATATTTGTGTTTCCAGCTTCCAGTCAGTGCCTCTGCCTCTTACCTCACATTTGACATACCAAATTGAAGGATGGCAGGATTTTGAAGATCAACCAAAACGTCAGCCTTGGATAATCCAACTGTAGCTGTGGATGCAACAAGTACTGTATTTATTATTGCTAAGGAGGTACAAGTATATGCGATTACAGGAAAATATGAAACTATGGAAACATGAATATGAAGCATTTACAGTGCTGTACAAAGAAAAGCATGGGTTAATTATTTTCTTTGACAGTGTATCTTGAAATGAGTAGGTCAGTGTGTTCCTAGGATGACATCTGATACTTCATTTGTTCTCAAAAGCAGTCTTCAAAAGCCTTCAGACTTTTGTCACAGGGCTATAATAATCTGTTTCTTTAAAAGACCCTTCCCCCTGTCCTTTTATCAGTAGTGCTCCTCATGTTGAACAGAGAAAAGATCGTAAATAACCCCACAGATTAAGCAACAGGTCTGAAAACAGCCAGGCGATGGGGACAGCACAACATTTCCACCACTGAAGCAAAAGTCAGTTCGGACTTGTGGTGAGGTTATCTGAAGTGCCCAGAAGTCCCAGGATCAGTGTGAATTCAGCCTGCCTCAGGGCTTCCTGCGCTGCCTATCGGTCCATCAGGCAGCACCGGTGATGGTGTCACGGGTGCCGGGGCTTGCAGGGCGCTAGGGGTGGCCACAGGAGGAAGAGAAGGAAGACAGGGGCCAAGCAATCTTCCTGTGGTTTCTAAGGCATCACCAAAGTTTCACACACTTGTGCAGGAGTAACAGGAATAAATACATTGGTAGTAATGAGTACGGGTAAAGAAACCCATGAGGGGGACTCTGCCAATGTTTGCAGACACTTTTTCCAAAATTACTTTGGAGGTGAATCAACCCCTAATATTTCTTTGCTCTTCCTTACACAGAGGCATGTTTAACACACTGTTTTGAAAGAGTTGTTAAGTGGCTGAAAGATACTATATCAGGGTCTTTATTAACAGAGGTGCGAGGTGAGGAGTGAGAAGCAGGAGCAGGAGAAGCCCAAACCCTGAGGCGGGATGGGTGGTGTGACTTGGGAGGAGCATGGGTGGCTGTGGTGACCAGGAGGAAGGGTAACAGTGTGTATCACTGTAGAGAAAGCCTGCTCGAGGAATGTGCTAGCAGAGGAAGAGATGACACAGCACCCAGATAGCTAGTCTGTCCTCCTGGCAAGGTGAAGCCCATGGGTAAAAGCTGCTATGGTTGCTATAGACTATAGCTATGAGCTATCTAATTGTCCCTCAGAAATTAACTGTACGTTAATGATGTATTACCTATTAATAAGTACCACCCTTCAGGTAAATTGGAATTTTCCTGCTCTTTCTCTGGCTCTACTTTTTACACCCACTGAAAAATGCAGGATTGGATCTACTTATTTGCTTATCTGTAGCTGCTTTTGCTACCACTGCTATAAATTTCCTAGGAAACCACCTTGTAAAGCCTCAGTAGGAATTCAGACCTTTTTGGCTGATGGCACCATAAATAACAAATTTCTTCAAGGTCAGTCACATCAGAGGTGTTGTTCAAAGCTTTTAAAATAGCTAACCTAGTGCTGAGTCAATGTATTTTTCTTGACTTGTTTTGTATTGAAGGCCTGAGCTACAAACCTTACTCAGGCAAAATTCCCATTTATTTTAACCAGGCACTTAGCTCCTGTTGTGTCCTGGTTTTGCTTGCTTTGGTGGTAATCAACTTGCACAATATCCTGACCTGCACATACAGCGCGATACTAACCTTCTTTAAGCAAGTTATCCTTGCTCACCCAGCGCAGGACATGGTTGTCACAACAGATATGGAATCAGCAGTGACGGAGGGCTCAAGTAAACCACCGGGCCACAGCCAGCTCCTGAACCTCAGGCTCAATGGGGTAAGGTCATCTTGAGGACCTGCTCATTCTCCTGGGACAGTAGGATGGCTTTCAAGGGTGCAGAGGTGGCCTCAGCTTCATGTAGTGATACACCTTTCCCCAGGAATATGTGAGACTGTCCCAGTTGAAGACGGCACTTCACCGATTCCTTATTATTACCATGTTTGGTGCCAAGGGGTTTCAGGGCGTAATTACTGCCATATGGTACCGGTGGGTTTCCACAAGTAATTACCTCCATAATCTCTGTCTGCTGCTTGCCAAGAGCAGTCCGATCCTTGCAAAAAATCCTGCCCCCCCCCGCCCCTCAACTGGCATTTGTAACTCCAGCACCACTGCCCAGCTACCTCATCTGCAGCCAGTAAATCTTCCAAGGCCCCGAAGTTTTCTCACTAGACCAAAAGTAGGCTTATTAGCTTGAACTGTTATTTGAGAGAGCAGGAGAGTGAGGTGAGGCAGCAGTAAGTGAGGTAGAAAATGAAGGTGGTCTGTTCGTGCAGCACAGGTGCTCCCAGAGGGTCCCGCAGCCCCTGGAGCTGCTGGGCATGGGGCCGGGCTTTGCAACCATGCGGAAAGAGCAGAGGTTCTGGCTTAACTCTCAGATTGGTGTTTACAGGGCAGGCAGAGGAAAAGTGGATGTTTTACTTGAAATGTTATGGAAATCGCTGAGAAATAATGCCCGTAGAAGGCTGTTCTCAGAGTCTATTTCTGTTCACGAGGGACAAAAAGGCATGCAACACCACAAAATTTTCTGCAAATCCATTTCCTTTTGTTTTATCACTGCAAGGTTCGTGAACTGGAACAAGAGTTTGAGCAATTTGACTCAGTTTCCAAGTGGAATTATTAGGTTTAACTTTTTTTTTTTTTAATATTAAAACCTATTGTTTTTTTTAAGATAAGCTTGGATTTTTCCCTCTATAAAACAATAGTTAAACCTGATACTCAGTTGCTTGGCTGAGAGACTGGTAGGACTAAAATCTAAAAATACAAAAGATAGAAACCAGATTGTGTTATCTAAAATATACATCCTCTCCTGTCGTGCTGGTAACTTAAGTTCACGCAATGTAAACAAAGAGCTAACAAGCTCTGGTATTGTCATTTGGGCTAGGGTTTTTTGCTTTAACATAAACTAGCTCCAAGCAGCTCACAGAGCTCTCTGAGAGATCAGGTACATAGATTTCAACATGTCTTCAGTCCACGAGTGTTTGATGGATATAGTACAGTACTCCTGTTCATATAAATATTTGAAGTTGGAAAAACTTTCTGGTTTTAATTCTATTTTAAAAAAAGACAGTTTAAGCTAACTTCCCACAGCAGAACGCTTCTTTCACACACACATCTGTGTGCGGCTCTTCTTCTCATATGTAGACCCCTGCCATGAATGATGGGTTTCGTGCAGCCACTTGGCCCATCTTGTTTCTTACAAACCAGCAGGAAGGTAGCAGGGGCCTGATCCAAAGCCAGTTGATTTTTCAGAGCCCCCGCTGACTTTGCAGGACATTAGATAAACAGAGTTGTAGGACCACTCAATTTCTAGGTTTCACATATTTCCAGGGAATTCAGTTGTTCTCCTCACTCTTCATGCAACCTGCAGTTCCAAAGCAGCAGTTACAGAGGTAACTGCCATCACACTGAAGGGCTTGGAGAACTCACAGGGTCTATCAGCCTGTATGTTCAATTCATATGGAAGATTTTTTGTTGCATTCATTGCTTTCTGAAAACATAATGTTACGTTTGCTGTTTCCACCTAGAGAGACCCGTTAAAAATGAGTATTTGAAAGAAAGGAAAAGGGGACACTGCAGATTCTTGTCATCCTGAGGCACGGAAAAAAGTGGTAAGGAAACACCAGCAAAGCAGGAATTGCAACTGACACTAAAAAAGATTTCCAAGATGCTTGGCTTGACAAATTCAGAACTGGAAACCACACCGCAAACAAAGAAAACACAACGAAATGTCAAAAAAATCAAGAGATTGATTCCATAATCAGCAAAGGCAGAAGATGCAGCGAAGTTGAAGGCAAAAGATAAAACCAGACTCTTGTGTTCTGCAATCTGCCTGTTCTCACGTTTTTATTTTTTCTTCTAGCCTCTCAAGTTCTCTAATAGGACTTTTCCTTGTCTACATTATAGCACTGAAAATACCATCCTCCTGGTTACCAGCGGCACATATCACAGCACCAATGTGCTCAATTATCACAGATGGGGAGGAAAAGTCTGAGGTACTCCAGTCCCAGCCTTTTAAGGACCTTCAATTCACCTCTAAGAAGGTGACATGGCCGACAGCCCAGCCAAAGTGCTTCTACACCAATGCACACAGCATGGGCAACAAACAGGAGAGATTGGAAGCCACTGTGCTGCTAGAAAGCTATGACTTGGTTGCTGCTACTGAAACTTGGTGGGACAAATCACATGACTGGAGTGCAGCTATTGGTGGCTACAGGCTGTTCAGAAGGGACAGGTGAGGAAGGAGGGGTGGAGGCACTGCCCTCTACATCAGGAAATGGATAGAGTGTGAAGAGATCTCTGAAGATTAGAGACTGAGGCAACAAAGGGAACCTTGTGGCTGGGGTTTACTACAGACTGCCCAATCAAGTGGAGACTATGAATGAAGCCTTCTTACTCCAGCTACAGGAGGCTTTGGGCTCGCAGGCTCTCATCCTGCTGGGAGACTTCAACCACCCTGACATCTGCTGGAAAAGAGCACGGCAAGCTCTAGGCAATCCAGAAGACTCCTGGAGTGAATGGAGGAGAACTTCTTAAGCCAGGTAGTAGACGGCCCTACCAGAGGGGATGTGACACTGGACTTAGTGGTCACAAACACAAGTGAGCTAATCAGTGACATCAAGATTGGAGGCAGCCTGGGCTGCAGTGATCACACGTTGGTGGAGTTCTTAGTTCTGAGGGATATGGGTCAGGCAAAGAGTAAAGTCAGGACCCTGAATTTTAGGAAAACAAACTAGCTCTTCAAGGAGTTAGTCAAAAGGTTCCCCAGGGAAACTGTCCTGAGGGACAAGGGAACTGTCCTGAAGGACAAGAGAGCAGAACAGAGCTGGCAGATCTTTAAGGACACTCCCCATAGAGCACCAGAGTGCTCTCACTCTCTCTCTACATCCCCAGGCTTAAGAAACTGGGAAAGTAAGGTAAGAGACCAGCATGGCCAAGTTGAGACCTGCTGGTCAAACTAAAGTGCAAGAAGGAATTGCACAGGCAGTGGAAGCAGGGACAAGTATCCTTGGAAGAGTACAGGGACACCGCCTGGTTGTGTAGGGATGGGGTCAAGAAGATCAAGGCACAGCTAGAGTTGAACTTGGAAAGAGATGCAGAGAATAATAAGGGCTTCTGTAAGTATGCCAACCAGAAAAGGAAGGCTAAAGAAAGCATATCCCCCTCATAGGCAAGACTGGCAAACTGGTAACAACAGACGAGGAGAAGCCTGAGGTACTAAACAACATTTTTGCCTCAGTCTTCATTGGCAACGTCTCTTCCCACACCTCTTGAGTGGATGGGCCACAAGATGGGGATTAGGGGAGCAAAGTCCCTCCCACTGTAAGAGAAGATCAGGTTCATGACCACCTGAGGAACCTGAACAAGTCTATGAGACCTGACGAGATGCATCCCAGAGTCCTGAGGAAATTGTCTGATGTAGTTGCCAAGCCATGCTCTATGATATTTGAAAAGTCACAGCAGTCAGGTGAAATCCCTGGTGACTGGAAAAAGGGAAACATTGCACCCCTTTTTTAAAAGGATAGAAAGGAGGACTCTGGGAACTACTGACTTGTCAGCCTCACCTCTGTGCCTGCGAAGATCATGGAACAGATCCTCCTAGAAGCTATGCTAAGGCACACACAGGACAGAGAGGTGATTCAAGACCATCAGCATGGCTTCACCAAGGGCAAGTCCTGCCTGACCAACCTAGTGGCCTTCTATGTTGGAGTGGCTACTTCAGTGGACAAGGGAAGAACTATGGATGTCATCTATCTGAACTTCTCTAAGGCCTTGACAGGGTTCTCCACAACATCCTTCTCTCTAAATTGGAGAGATATCGACTTGATGGGTGGACTGTTTGGTGGATGAAGATTTGGTTGGATGATTGCATCCAGAGGGTAGCGGTCAATGACTCAATGTCCAGATGGATACCAGTGATGAGTGGCATCCCTCAGGGGTCTATACTGGGACCAGTGCTGTTTGTTATCTTCATCAATGCCATAGACAGTGGGATCGAGTGCACCCTCAGCAAGTTTGTAGATGACACCAAGCTGAGTCGTGTGGTTGACATGCCTGAGGGATGGGATGCCATCTAGAGGGACCTGGACAACCTTAAGAATTGGACCTGTGTGAATCTCATGAAGTTCAACAAGGCCAAGTGCAAGGTCCTGGACCTGGGTCGGGGCATTCCCCCATATCAATACAGGCTGGGGGATGAAAGGATTGGGAGCAGCCTTGTAGAGGAGGACTTGGGGGTGCTGGTGGACAAAAAGCTGGACATGAGCTGGCAAAGTGCACTCACACCACAGAAAGCCAACTGTATCCTGGACTACATCAAAAGAAGTGTGGCCAGCTGGTCGAGGGAAGTGGTTCTCCCCCTCTACTCTGCTCTGGTGAGACCCCACCTGCAGTACTGCATCCAGCTCTGGGGCCCCCAGCGCAACAAAGACATGGACCTGCTCAAGCGGGTCCAGAGGATGGCCACAAAGATGATCAGGGAGCTGGAGCACCTCCCCTGTGAGGAAAAGCTGAGAAAGTTGGGGTTGTTCAGCCTGGCAAAGAGAAGGCTCCAGGGACACCTTGTTGCAGCCTTTCAGTACTTAAAGGGGGCCTATAAGAACATTGGGGGCAATCTTTTTTAGCAGGGCCTCTTGTGATAGGACAAGGAGGTATGGTTTTAAACTAAAAGAGGGTAGATTTAGACTAGATATAAGGAAGAAATTTTTTGCAATGAGGGTGGTGAAACACTGGAACAAGCTGCCCAGAGAGGTGGTGGAAGCCCCATCCCTGGAAACATTCAAGGTCAGGTTGGATTGGGCTCTGATCCAGCTAAAGGTGTCCCTGCTCACTGCAGCAGGGTTGGACTAGATGACCTTTAAAAGTCCCCTCCAACCCAAACTATTCTCTGATTCTGTGATTCTGTGATTCAATTCAAGACTAATAAACCCAAGCACCAGCAGAAGTCACAAGCGATTTTTCAGATGCAGATCATGTGCCAGCAGTAACTGGATGTCTGCAGGAGCTGGTGACGTGTGACTCACTGACCGCGACATAGCTCCCAGCGTGGCAGGGAAAGGCTCAGAGATGCCACCACCACCTGAAGCGCATCTTCCAGCTTCTGCTGAGTGCATCGGGAGTTGTAGCCCAGCTCCTAGTGAGGAGGCTGCTTCAAGGGCTTTGCCACTTTACCAGCCTAATTTCTGCATGAGTTGATGTGGTTTTGTACATAGCTTTTCCAGGGAATTAGAGATTGCCTTGCAGTGGCAGTATTTTCTTTAATGTTTGTTTTAGGCAGGATTGTTAACTTTTTTTGCACTGAATAGTTACCCAGCTGGGAGTTAGGAGCCTCCCAACACAGCCAGGATGGTGAGAGCTATCTCCGCTAGTTTCACTGTCAGAATGGTCTTTGTCCTTCATTTTACATAGAATCATAGAAATATAGAATGATTTGGGATGAAAGGTACCTTCAAAGGTCATCTAGTCCAACTCCCTGCCATGGGCAGGGACATCTTTGACTAGATCAGATTGCTCAAAGCCCCATTCACAAGACCTTGAACACTTCCAATGATGGGGCATCCACAGCTTCCCTAGGCAACCTGTTCCAGTGTCTCACCATCCTCGCTGTAAAAATTTTCTTCCTTATATCCAATCTACACTTCCCCCCTTTTAGTTTAAAACTGTTGCCCCTTATCGTGTCACTACAGATCCTGGTAAAAAGTCTTTCTGTTTCTTATCTGCCCGTGCCCACACAAAGCCAGTGATGCACAGAAAACGTATCAAAAGTGTGGCAGCAGTGGAAAAGGCAAAGCCACTTTGCTGTGAAAGCTGAGATGAAGCAAGGGCACTCATAGTATTTATTCAAAGCTGGCAAGACCAGGTCAGTCTTATATCCCTGTGTGTTGCTTCCCTGGAGCTGCCATTTTGTATCTTGTGATTTGCAGCTTCCCTCGGCCCTGTGCCAGACACCACTCTTTCAGGAGAAATTATTTCAGAGTCAGGAAGTCTGTGGAAGAAATAAAAGGCTACCTCTAGCAAGGAGTGAACTCAAAAGCCTACACAGATTATTGGAAGTGAATACAATTTTAAAGTTTAAGAAGTGAGGCTGTCGGCGTTAACTTCACCTTTGCGACTTTTTATTTGTTTGTTGTTGTTTTTTTTTAAAATACTGGCTTATACAGGTGAAGTCAGTCTATGCATTATCTTGTTCCTGTCCGCTTGTGGCTTAGCTATATATTTTAAGACTGTTTTCCTTTACAGGAAATGGGAAGCTGTGGAATGCAAAATATCATTTTAGTAAAAATAATACTGCCTAACAAACCCCAAATGATTTACTATATGTAAAAAAGCAGATACACCAGAAAGACTCACTTGGAAACAATATTTGGTGAATAACATTTTTTTTCCCCACACTGCATTATTTAAAGGTAGGTGGATACATCCAAGGAGGCTGACTTGAGTAGGTGGTTTGTTACTCATCACTTATTTCTCAGCCATTGCTCCAAGCATACACAAAATACAAACAAATACGTGCTGCACCAGTGTCCCCAGCAACCCGTTTGCCTCCAACACAGTCAACCTGAAGCCATTATCCTATGTAATACAGGACTGCCACAGACAGCATGAAGTCCAAGGAAAGTTGGCAGCTACTTACACTTTGGAACAGGTTACAGGTGAGTGAAAAGCAAATCTGAATGTACCAGGCATTCCTTATTCACTGGTGAGAAATCTTTGCCATTAAAATGGTAGGAAGCTACTTCTTTTGATACTATTCTGAAGATTGAGAACTTAATAGAGAAGACGATACAGAGTGTTTCTAATTACCTGGAAGGCAGGTCAGTGCTGAGGTAGGCACTGGCCTGCAGTACCTGGCCATGGTGTACCCATTGCAGCACAGAGCTTCTCAGGGACTAATTTGCTCTCATTAATTTCACCTCCTTAGTGATCTGCTTGCCGTTCCTTCCCTCCCTGCCTCCACATGCAGG
Organism: Leptosomus discolor; assembly: GCF_034619465.1. NCBI lineage: Eukaryota > Metazoa > Chordata > Aves > Leptosomiformes > Leptosomidae > Leptosomus > Leptosomus discolor. Next base: position 52,905,623 of record NC_141394.1, on the reverse strand, counting down.
CATAGGAGAAGCAGCTTGGCTAATCAAAAAGATGAGCCAATTTGTGAATATTTTCCACGGGCAGAGGCAACACAATGTACCGAGGGCAGCACCTTCAGTTTGGGCTTGGGTGTGTAGCATGGTTATCACCCCTCAATACCAATTGCACTTGCGAGCACTGAAGGTTCATGATGATGAGAGTGGTTTGCCATTTGCAGCTGTCACATCAACTTGCCTCCTTCATCCTACTAGGCCCTAGGAGAAGCAGTGCTGGTGATTTGGCAGAGCTGGTGGGTGGAGGAAGGGGTCTGTGACTGAGCTGCCCACCAGCCCAGCAGCTGTGCCTGACAAATCCTTATGTGTCAGGACGTCTTCAAGAAAAGCAGGGAATCAGTTTGCAAGATATTAATTCATTTAAGCTGGAATTAGTTGCTCACGGTACATTTATTTGCACTGAATAATTTCATCCTCACCAGCGAACGGTGAGTTTTGCTTGTGTATGGATTGCAGGAACAAGTTAAGACTTTTCAGTATCTGTAACCGAGTTTTGGCCATGGCAGAGTAATTAGACAAAGTATATTAAATAAAGTACGCTTTAGCTTGCATGTTGCAGAGTCTTCCCTTGGCAGATACAATTACTTTCAAATGCGGTGGTAGGGTGACATCGTTCTGGCAGAAACTCTCCACAGTAACGTTATCAGAGTGACTTTAAGCCAGCATACGGGGACAAGAAAGTCAGCCCAGGTTCCATAGGACTGGGACCATCCCTAAGAGCCCTAAGGCCCTGCGTTTCTTGCCAGGGAAATGAGAGAGGATGTGCGAGATGCCACGGCAGAAAAGAAATTAAAAAGAAGCTGTGAATCCACTGACAAGGGAGGTAACCATACCGAGCATATCTCTGCGATGCAGCTGTGTCAATTTGGTTAAAATATTGACATTCAATCCATGTCAAAAATATAAACCCCACTACTGTGTCTTTTTAGAAAAAGAGAATAATTTTAATAGCATAAGTAAGTGAGATAATACCTCATTTTATTAACAATTTCTCTACAGATGTTTTTCTTCTTTTATATGACTGCTTATAATAAAACATCAGTGGGAAAAACATAGGCCATTGCTATAGCAGATAACCCTTTGTGCTGACTACAGCATCAGACAAATACAGCTTCTAAGAAAGCATTTGGCATCACAATTTTGTTTCTCCTGGACATCATCTTTATGTTTTGAAAGAAGGGTGGAAAAAAAAACCCATTCGCCTGCTGTTGTCTCATGGATGTCTCATGCCTATTCATTTCATTTTGTTGTTTTTTGTATTCCAAAGTAAACGCATTCTTCCTGACAGTGCTTGGTTGTTGTCACGAGCAGGAAAAAGATTACTGCTGGCTGGTACCTTCTCGTCTGTTGAAAAGGAGTCCAAACCAGAAAAGCTTTGCACCTGCGAGTAATACTTACCCAAATAAATGGGATGCTGCACAGAAATCACTAACTCGAGCAAAGATTGCAAAGCTGGTTTTGCCCTTATGAAAACACTCCTGAGCCTGAACAGGAAAAGGCAAAAATGCAAGCTGAGAGAAGAAAAACCTAGGAAAGAGAAAAACCTGAATGCCAGATCTTTAAGTCCCAGAATCTACCTCCTGCACAGAATCTGCAGGTAAACAAATTGCAGGCATAAACATTATGTCCACAATTAAGCATTGGAGAGTTAATCTCATTTAGCCACTTCAGTGCTTGATGTGTGGGTACCACCAGATGATTGATGGTTACTTTATATCAATCACGCCTGGTCATAAGCACTGGCTGTGAAAATTACACTTTGGTGTTTAAAATCATAGAATCATAGAATGTTTTGGGTTGGAAGGGACCTTAAAGATCACCTAGATCCTATGCTGCTTCCAGAGACCAACCTGCCACTAGACCAGGTTGCTCAAAGCCCCGTCCCAATCCAGCTTTGAACACTTCCAGGGAGGGGCAGCCACAGCTTCTCTGGGCAACCTGTTCCAGTGTCTCACCATCCTCATAGTGAAGAACTTGTTCCTAATATCTAATATCTTCCTAAATCTCCCCTCTTTCAGGTTGAAACCATTACCCCTCACCCTATCACTACCCTCCCCAATAAAGAGTCCCTCCCCATCTTTCCTGTAGTCCCCCTTGAAGTAGTGGAAGGCCTCTAGAAGGTCTCCTCACAACCTTCTCTTCTCCAGGCTGAACCACCCCAGCTCTCTCAGCCTGTCCTCACAGGGGAGGTGCTCCAGCCCCCTGATCAACTTTGTAGCCCTCTTCTGGGCTTGCTTGAGCAGGATCCCATCTATCTTATGCTGGAGTCCCCAGAGCTCAACACAGTACTCCAGGTGGGGTCTCACCAGAGCAGAGTAGAAGGGGAGAATCACCTCCCTTGACCTGCTGGCCACGCTTCTTTTGATGCAGTCCAGGGTGCGATTGGCTTTCTGGACTGTGAGCGCACACTGCTGGCTCATATTCAGTTTTTCATTCACCAGCACCCCCAAGTCCTTCTCCACAGGACTGCTCTCCATCCACTCATTGCCCAGCCTGTATTTGTCCTTGCCCTTGTGCATGAGGAGAAGTGTCCTGCTGGACCTTGCACTAACAAACAAAGAAGGACTGGTAGGGCATGTGAAGGTTGGGGGCAGCCTTGGCTGTAGTGACCATGAGATGGTAGAGTTCAGGGTCCTGCATGGAAAAAGTAGAGCAATAAGTAGGACTGAGACCCTGGACTTCAGGAGAGGCAACTTTGGCCTTTTCAAAGACCTACTTGGAGGAATCCCTTGGGCTAGGGTTGGCAGGGGGGGCCAAGAGAGCTCGTTACTATTTGAGGACCACTTCCTCCAAATTTCAGATCAGTGCATCCCTATGGGGAAGAAATAAAGCAAAGGAGGCAGAAAGCTTGCTTGGATGAACAATCTGCTTCTGGTATCCTGGAGTGCATTAAGAATGTCATCAGCAGGTCAAGGGAGGTTATCCCCCTCTGCTCTGCCCTGGTGAGGCCACATCTAGAGTACTGTGTCCAGTTCTGGGCTCCACAGTTTAAGAAAGACAGGGAACTGCTAAAGAGAGTCCAGCTGAGGGCTGTAAATACGATGAAGGGACTCACTCTCTTGTGAGTAAAGGCTGAGAGACCTGGGGCTCTTTAGCCTGGAGAAGACTGAGAGGGGACCTTATCAACATTTATAAATATCTAAAGGGTGGGTGTCAAGAGGGTAAAGCCAGGCTCTTTTCAGCGGTGCCCAGCAACAGGACAAAGGGCAACGGGCACAAACTGGAGCACAGGAAGTTCCATCTCAACATAAGGAAAAACTTCTTTATATTAAGGGTGACGGAGCACTGGACCAGGCTGCGCAGGGAGGTTGTGGAGTCTCCTTCCCTGGAGATATTCAAAACCTATCTGGATGCAGTCCTGTGCAACCTGCTTTAGGTGAACTTGCTTTGGCAGAGGGGTTGGACTAGATGATCTGCAGAGGTCCCTTCCAATCTCTACCATTCTGTGATTCTGTGATTGCCAAAAGCAAAAAAGATGTTGACATCATGATGGCCCCAGTAGCATGCCACAGTTATTTCAAAGGGTTACAAGTGAAAAACACCCTGTCTGTGCCAGCTTCTTGCTTGCAGTGGGCTTGGGTGAAATCATCACCAAGAAGAGGATTGTAAATGTAAATGGAAGCACACAAATATGAGCCAGAAGCATCATGTAAACCCTGCTGCTTCCAATGAGACATGGTTAAAACTCAAACCAAGATCGCTAAATGAAGGGTGGGATGCAAAAACCATGTCAACAGGTAATGATAGCAATTTGAATGCTATGAAAGTGGGCTCTTATGTCTAAGGATGCTTTCCAGATCCCCAAAGTACTCCTCATTCGCAGACAGGTGTGCTACTCTTGTTTGGCCAGGGCTAGCTCTGCTCTTACGAAACAATTTTCAGGTAAGCTTCTGCTTATCTGCTGGACTAGCCACATTTTCATAAGAATGTCTGTGCAATACCAGTTTGAATAACTGGCCTTTTCATTTTGCTCACAAACCAAATGAGGCTTTTTTTAAAACCAAAACCACAAGGGTAGGTATAGGCTTTCCAGCAGCCTGTGTTTAACACTACCAAACTGTTCAAATTTGCTTTCCATCCATTTGCAATGTCCTTCCTGTTATTAAATGCAAAGTCTTTGTGCAAGGCAAAGTGAGAAAACAAAAATTTGGTTTTACCTTTGACTAATCCCTTTGAATGGAAACGTCAAAGGATCCCACAGGGGTTTTTTTGTTTGGTTTTATGTTTTCTTTTCTTTTTGGTTTTCTTCTTTAAATACATGAACACAGAAATATCACCAGTGTTTTATCTTGGCTTCTCTGCTTCACCTGGGGGATGCCTGTAGAGAGCCTGGGAGATATGCAGGAGGGTTGGAGCCACAGCCGCTGTTCCTCTCCCTTTCCCAGGACCTCTCCACGTCACCTGAGCAGCGGTGGGTTGAGATGAATCGTGCCGTATCTCACAGGCTGGTCAGGCAGCAATCAGGGATGACTCTGGTGCTATTGCTACTCGAAGGCTACAGTAAAAACAGGGAAAATCACCACAATCCCACTTTGACCTGATGATCCTCAGCTATTAGGCTAAGATATCTCTTCAGAGGTCCAGCATGGTGGAAAAGGGTGGAAATGAGACCTTTTCCAGAGCAAGTTTGAGTCCCCCACATTCCCTCCTACCTCAGTGTGAGACTGGTAAAAGGCTTTTTGCTAAGTTGCCTTGGGTTCGGCAGCTAAAACCCTGCATTAAGATGTATGTCTGAGTTGCACTGTTGGATCCAGCTTTCTCCAGAACACAGAGAACTGAGAATGCTTTTTTTAGCTAGAAAAGGCCTTTAATTGAAATTTTATTCAGTGTAAATCAGTCTTGCAGAAAAACTAGCTTTTACACACTTTCAGTGACTTTCATCAAAAAATATATTTCTTTCATATGAATTTCATACTTGCAGTTGGTGTTTCTTATTCTTACTCTTAAAGGGACATATTTGTTGCTTTATTTGTGAAATTCAATTGCAACAATGTAATCCTAAGATTACAGTGCAAAGGTATAGGATTTTTCCTTCTCTGTGTTCAGTTTTGCTTCTTGGTATGGAAGTCTCTACACCTAATATGTATGTATGAAAAGTGCTGCTATGGAAGATTCAATTTGTTGAAAAGCATAGCCATTGATTTGTGACTCTTTTCTTCTGCTGTAGTCTCATCCATTGTATTAATGCAAATCAAATCACTTTCTTCGTGAAACAATCGCTTTTATACACGTGTACGGCATTTTTATTACAGCTCCATTGCATAGAAGTTATAGATTTACTTTAGAAATTCCACTTCCATGATTTTTTTTTGTGTGTGTGTGTGTGTGTGTGTGTAATGAAGAGTTTAGCCACAAACAAATATTTTTCAGACTAGTTTTGTTAACTCTGCATAGTCCTGGTTTCTTAAATGTTAGATTACACAAAATTTCAGTTCATGGGAGCACTTTTAGCAGCACTGGTAGCATTTGGTCCAGGTATCCATTGTTGCAAAACCTGAGGGAAGGTGTCAGTATATGAGCTTGTGTATGTGCTGGGTATTGCTTAAGAGACTTGTTTCTATATCTTCATGTAAATACCAAATTTTGAAAACTTTGTTTTCAGGAAATATCCTTTGCCTTATTTAATGACTGTGCCAGCCTCTGAATCGCTTTTCTTTTGTCCGACTCCAAAGTTTCCATGACACCGGATTACAGCACCATGAGAAGTGTGCCTTACAGATCCAGCTACAGCCTGAGAGAAGAAAGGTGAATAAGATGGAAACTTGCAGCCATGGAGAGAAAAGCTCCTGTGTTTAGAGAGAATCCAGAATAATATACCTAGGAAAGGAGGGGGGTTACCTTAAATACTGTGAAAAAATGGAACAGCAGTTGCCTGAAAATAAAATGAGGCCTCTTGCGTGTGTCATTTTTATAGAATGTATCTTTTTTCAGAAGCTGGTTAGAGCTGAGATGATAATTTGCATGTCAACAAAACTGTCTTAATTTCCTTGTTCTTGCTTCCCTCCTAGGATGTCACTGCCTGGTATGTGTTCTAACAAACATGTTTGTCAATGAAGGAATCACAGCAAATGCTCAAGTTAATGACAGTGTTAGCTGTTAGTTTGGCATCCTGCTCTGACTTCATTGGCAGATTTGTCTGTAATGATAGCCAACAACTCACATACTCAGAACACATAGACAGGCTCAGGGAATCCATGCAATAAGCTGTAGTCCATTATTCTTCCTCACAGTCAAATTAACTTTAAATTTAAAAGTGTTTTAATATTAGCAGTTCTGATAGGGGCTCTGTAACCTGTATGCACTCCTGGTCTGAAATGCATACAAACCCCAGTCATACAGCTCTAATTTAAATCAACTTTGTCCTTTGTAGCATTAGCCGTAATTCTGTGAAACTCTGAATGCTGTAATTATTATAAATCAATAAGGTTTTCTAGCCTATTAAAAATACAAATGAGAAAAAAGAAGTTCCTCCATTCTCCCCCTTCCCCAGATGCAAAGAGTTTTTGAGCTGGGAGACAAACGGATATTTCAGGAACTCCAGGTGGTAGTGTTAATGACTTTATCGCTTCTGCTTGAAAGCATCCTATTGTAGCAAGTATAAAAGTATGAATGCAGAACAAGTTGCAATCAATAATACCACATCGATAAGGAAATACCTTTGTCAAGAACAGTTTTAGTTACTGGCACAAGGGAATTGCTTAGATGAGGAGACCCTGAAGGGACAAAAAGGGGAAAAAAGGAAACTCAAAAGGAGAGGGAAAGAGTTATGAGGGAAAGCTGCGCTAACTTCTCAGTAAGAGATTGTAAACTATGTAATATCTTCTCATTTCAGGGTTCACTGGAGTTAATAATCTTGAATGTTCTGCTGATTCCTGGATCTTCATGGTCAAGTAGCAAATATCTAACCAAGGCCCTTCGATGTGAAACAACATTAAAACGCATTCTACGCACCAATATTAGCACCACCTCTCACTCCTGGCTGCAAAGTCTCGATCACGTTTTCACACTGGACACTGCATAAGAGCCTTTGAACTGCTCCACTCTTTCAACACAAAGCTTCTAGCTGTATTGAAACGTGCTCCTTACAGATCAGCTTTTGGTTTAATTAAAACAGATGAAGCATTTGTGAATCTTGAGTGTTTATCCTGACAATGTCGGTCTCCTGACGTGCTTCTGCGTCAACATTTGAAAAAGTAGCAGGGGTGAGAGTACACCCTTGGATACATCTCCATGAGTGTCCAGCCTTAAACTTTTCTGTGTTATGGAAACATGGTGTTCATGGAGCATGATCCTTGTATTAACAAGGGTAGGCTTTTCCAAATGATATATGTGAGTTGCATAGCCTAGCCCTGTTCCCAATAAGACCCTGCACCAAACTGTGCTAAAATAGCCAAGGTCCATCTTAGCCACCTGCAGCCCAAATGAGAATCTGGCTCTCTGTCTACGAAATAGGCTTTCTTGGTCTTATGGAAGTATGAAAGTCTTGAAAAGCCTATTCAGAAATCTCCTTCATGTATGTAACTCTGTATTTTCTACATGAAATTCAGATACTCCTTGAATCCTTGAATTTCAAGGTCTTTTGAAAAGACCAAACTCTCACAGGAAAAAAAGCAAAAGGCTGGCCTTCAAAAATAGTAGTTTCAGATGTAGATTAAAATCATTCTCGTACTGGTTAGTCTAATCCATGCTTCCAAGAAAATCACCCAGCTGAACTACATATCCAGTTCTTTTACAGATGATGCTTCTCAAAACTGAAAGGCATCGGAGGAATAATTACAGATGAAAAGGATATATATTATCTATAAAAGTAAGTATTGAATGCTAAGCAAAGAGGCCACATTTTTTATTTATTTAAAATAGTAAGATCCTTTGTTCCTGAGGGTGATAATAAATATTTTAACGCATGGACTTTAGGTAAAATTGAAATACTCTCATTGAAAGTCACTGAGGACATATTTATTGAAAATACACCTTCCAAGAGAGTAGCAGTGCCTTTTCATAGTGTCAAAACACAATTTTGTAATTTTCTAATCCCAACCGATACCTATAAACAAAAACCTGTCCAGCAACCAGCCACCGCTTTTTCTTCGACCTTCCTTTCAAAACTTCAATTTTCTACACATTTGTGTGGGTGCAGAGGTACCTTAGCAATTATAGTCACTTGTGGATGTATGTTTTATAGTGTGTTGAAAGGATTTTTTTCCTAAACATCCTTTTGCTCTGCAGCATGTGTCAACCAAACTGAATTAATTTCTCAGCGTCTTACTGGGCTCAGCCATTGAGAGTAAAGGCTCTTCCTCTGTCTTCACTGATCCTTGTGCATTAAGCATTGTTGCTGCATTTCTGTCTTTCACAGATGGATTGCTAGGAAATGTGTGAAACTGCCTCAGGCACCAAGAAAGCAGGGGCATCACGCCAGGATGTTAAAAGACTGTTTCCAACAACTGCAGCTGCAACGTGCCTTGTTCCACACTGAGCTCCACTCTCCTACCCTGGCTGGCTCGCTTCTCCTTTATCTAAGAAAGGCGGCATGATTCAACTACAAGCAAGTTGGGGATTTACAGTAAAGATGCAAAATGCAATCTCCTTTAAAGCATACGCAAACTCTTTGCTCAGCACTGAAAATCTATGTATTCCCACATGTGAGATGAGCCATGAAAGTGCTTAGACCTGAGCATCTTTCATCAGATCACTCCCTGTTCATGCAGAAGTGCAGAGAAAGCAGAGAGCAGTACATAAATACCAAAATTAAACAGTGACTGGATTTCAAATTTCTTTTAAACCCTATTTTTCACTTTTTATTTCTCATCATTTGACTAGAATGAAGGTCCCCAAAACAATTTGATGGGAGAAATTTGGAGCAGGAGAGCATATGAGCCAGCTCAGCACCAAGCTGTAAGGAAAGATAGGAATTACCATGCCATCTCAATGCCCAGCAGACCTGAAGCACTTCACAAGTGCAAGAAAGCAGTTCAAATTTGGCTGTAAATTTGAAGCGTAGGAGGCTGCAAAATCAGCTAATAACAGGCTCTAAGATGTGTACCTGTCCCTGGAGAAAAACAGAACTGATAAAAAAAATCTTGCAAAATTGTAGGTAAATGATGAAATTTCAAACACTGTTTGAGCTTCTAAGGAATTCTTAAGAAAAGAAAAAAGGGTATATCTGATGCTAATAGAAAGGGCATAAATGCAATCTGTATCAGTGTGATCACTGTAGCAAGTCCAGGGCATCATTTGTCTGTCTTACAATACCATCATCACTGTATTCTCTGCATATTGCAATTCATGCCATCATTCTGCATCTGGAATGCAAAAAAGCCAAGGATACTAAACTGGAAACAGATGGTATTCCCTCCACCTAGATTAATATTTACATTTCTAGCCACTTAATCTCAAAGAAATATAGCAGAAATGGAAGGGCATAAGGAAGTGACAGAAATGAGAAGAGTACAGGCAAACTGCCCTAGTAAGAAAGCTGGCTTGTAGAGGAAGAAAAAAACCAAAATGGAAAATAAACTGGTAAATCCTGTTTCATATTACAAGGACAAGAGAGGGAGCCAATGGAACTGAAAATCAGTAATCAGAAAACTAATTAAATCACCAAGCTTTGTCTTTACACAATGCATAATTAATCTATGTCACAGATGTTCTAGAGTCAAGAGAGATTAAATGATTGTATACATAATATGAACATCTGCAGCCATGTGATATAGGATGGAAGCCTTCACGTTGTATGATATCACCCAGGTACTCACTGCTGGAGTTTTGGATCAAACTTCTTTTACTAACAGGTTATTTTCTATCTCCTCTGCACTGGAGTGGCTGTATCTTTAAAGCAGCTCCAGACAGCTGTCACACAGAGTTTCTGATGTACTAAACGATTTGTTTTTTTCTGACCTGTGTCATTTAATCCACTTTGATTTAAAGATAAATATGTATATACATATCAACCTCACATAATAAAAATGTCTCCTGAAAGAAAAATAAATATGACTTACTTCTTTGCATGGCTTAAAGCAAAGATTGCATCTTAAAGACTTTGATTTAAAAATATATATTAATTCTGCATATATTATACAGGATTAATAATACGATGAAGGTCTCTTCCCTCAGAAGGCTGTTTCCCTTTAAGTAGCTTTTTGCTTTGAAAACCCTGGACTCTGGATGTGACAAAATCATTAGTTTGTATTTTAAAAGAATTACAATGAATGCTGAAGAGAGACCCCCACTTCCCACATACAAACTTTCTAACGATAAAGAGCCTTTTCAGACTGTATAATCCTATTTACTGTTCTTAATTGGAGAACTGTGTTTGTCAAAAAGTACAGAAGTCTTCAGTTGTTTGGAAGTGAGTCTGGCTCATCAACTCCCAAGGGAAGAAAAGAACTATTTGTTTTAACCGTTAAGCCTAAATGCAAACGGCACAATAAATCTGTCTATCCAAATACTGACCTATTTCATGTAATGTCAGGATGAGGCTAGCCTTGCTGTATAAGGCTATTGTTGCTAATAAAAAAAGCAAACCCTATTACAGATCCCTGGAACCATCTTCTAAGAGGTGGCCGGGTGAATGACTGCCAACCCCATCGCCTCCCTCAGCTTCTTGACCCACAACCTGCCGGGAGGCTGGAAATGAACCTCAGTTACCCAGCTCCATCTAGTGTCTGGGAAAAAAATCACTCCTCAAAACCCACCCTGTCCATTTATATTAAATGTCACCAGGTTTTTTTATATTTACAAGGAGAAAGAGCTTTGCTGAATGGGCAGCAAGTGGTGGTGCTGGGGTGGGTACGGGTGCCCATGTATGGATGAGCTTGGCCAAAATCACAGGCTCTCCTGTCTGGCAAATCCAAACCAACTGCGTTTCTGTGCTGAGGAGCTTACTCTGTGGCAGTGGGGTCTTGCTCCTGTCTGTGAACCCTGGATATCAGTAAAACATTTCCAAGGGGAGCAAGCAAAACTCTCATATGAGGAACATATTGACCTGGGCATGCTCTGCTTGTTAAGGGATCTGCCTTTCCACTGGAAAATTTACCAGGATCAGCAACAGAACACCACCATTCCACATCTAAAGAGTGGTCAGGAGATGGTTTTGAAGCTCCTCGGAAATGCATCGAGGTGTGGTCTCCAAGAGGAAAATGCCTCTGGATTTCTAGACAAAAGACAAAAAGGTACAATCCCGTTTTATCTCCTTTTAATTTCCCAAACCAAGGCCAGCCTGTAGAAAGCAGAACCCAAAGAAATCACAAGAGAAAACATTGTCTTCAGGCCCTCCTAAGCCCACAGATCTCTCTGAAACTGCTGGTAATTCCCCTCTGCCCACTTTCTCTGGCTCACAGGTGATTTCTCTTTGACAGTCACTAACAGAGCTCCTGGAAAATATGCAACGGCTCAGCTGCCAATCACATTTCTCTCATGTGACATGTTTCAACTGTATTTCTTTAAGAAGAGACAATTTAGGAAAAAGAAACCCATGGCACATCTCTGTCAGCTCTCCAGTCTGAACATTTTGAATAATGCTGAGACAGAGCAGTTTAAATAAAAAACACCACACCGTTTTCAAGAATGAACCAACCGTGAGGAGTTTCCAGCAAACACTTGTAAGATTTCATTTTAAATCTCCATTTAAAGTCAGCTAGTTTTCTTTCTGATCAGCTCAGAAACTGAGTTTCTTGAGGTTTTTTCTTTCATTAATACTTTTACACAGCTTGATTGGCAGTGCACTCCTGCCAGATTTTCTGGGAGGTTCAGGGTTTGGTCCAGCAGAAGCAGTACTCTCCCTGCTCCAGCTCTGCAGATCCACTAAGCATCGAGCTGGCCTTCTGAATTGGCTGCAGATGCTTCCATCAAACATTGCCTTCATAATGCAATGGGGTTACTTCATCAGATGCAGAGATGGCTCTTTTCCTGAGTCATAACAATAGTTGTAACTCCATAACAGCAGTTGTGTACTCTTTGCTTCAGGGTATCCAATTTGCATAATAACTAGAGAGATGGTTATTGTGGAAAAAAATGGGCTGTATTCAAATCCCCATACTGCAGGAGGACAACAGCCTTGGGAACCAACTACAGAGGAGGGATCTGAGTAACTGCTGCACATGTATTTTTTTAGGGGTACGTTGCCTGTGAGTTATTTTAAGGTGGCACAGCGACAGACCACCAACTCTCCAGCCTTCTGCAGGCTTCCAAGGCTCTCTTCCCAACCCTAGCCCTCCTGCTGATTAGGAAAGCCCAATGAAGCCCAGGTTGCTCCCCAAGGTACATCTGGCTCGTGCACTAGGTGAGCCTGGGTGTCTCCTTGCCACATGGAGGAGCCTTTCAGCTCCGGTTCCCAAACCCCAAGAAGTGTCAAGCGCCTCAACCATACGTCCAGGACTTCCACGCAATACTGCAGGACTACTAATGCACAAGCCTTCAGCCACAGCAACGTGTTGCTCAGACCTACTGCAGCGCGACTGGATCTGCAGCACCTCCTCCTTTATCCCACACCATCCGCCATTGCCTCCTTCTCTATAGTCTCCTTTAATTAGCCCGCAGCTAATGCCATCCATGCCTAAATAAATGCAAGGTAGTATAAGCTGCTTAGGATAACTTAATGGCCCATACCTCTTCCTCCCAGCTTCCTTTAAAATTTCTCTGCTAAAAGATAATTATCTTTGTGGTAATCCATAAAACAAAGAATGTTTGTAGTTCTTTAGTAGTCCATTTCTGCAGATTTCCAGAGTTAACATTTTGCCTCTAAAAAGTGAAAATCAAAGAGGAACACATTTTAAAACCACAATTTTGCACTCCTTTTCTGCTTCTCACTAGCATTAAGCTAGCAGACAATATTTAGTCTGGTGAGACAGTAGCATGGGACGTTTCAGAAAGGATTTTTTTGGCAGAAAATACAGAACAAATTGCATATATTGGCAGCTGGACTTGCATTTAGCTTTAAACTGACCTGCCATGAGCTTAAGCAATGTGCAGCTGAAGGACAGTCAGCATTACTAAGCTTTTCTAACTGTTATAGCTTTCTGCAGAGATAAACATCAGTATATTCATTTATCTAGCAAGCTACTGTAGGTATCATGAGACTTATTGACTCATGATCATTAGTAAAGTCACAAACCCACAGTTGCATTTATCTACAGTAAAACATTTTGCCATCTATGCTATCAAAATACAGCAGGATTCAAAAGAAAATATGTAAATCTTTGTCAGAATCTAAAATGTTTTATAGTAATTACTGTTCAGTGAAAACCAGATTGGAAAACAGCTCACACATCCTTAGGTTGTTGGGAGTTAATTTGCTTAAACAGAAGATGTCAGAGCATCATTTTAACATGGAATACGACCGTTCTTGAGGTCAAGTTTTCTTGAGGACAAGTTTCAGCAAATTAAATTATATCAAAAAATTAAATTAAGGAATAAATCTGAATCTTTGATGAGAATATACCCAGAAGAATTTCACCTTTCATTGTCCCCAAACTGCAATTTTCTCATTTTCACACTTCTCGTTTTTGACCAGCAATGGCAAAAGCATACTGAGAGGGAAGAGAAGTGGGTTTGCTGGTATTTTGCTCAGAACAGACCAGGAAGTATCAGAAATCTAGATAAAAAATAGTCTGAATATAAGAGATTTCCAGACAGATTTCTCAAGCTCAAGGTTTCAGATCAGTGTGGCTAACCTTAAGACAAGTATTTCAGCTTGTCTTAAAAGATAAGGTCTCTAACCTGTACCCATTAAAACTGAATGGAGCGTTTTGGTGTGGTTTGGGTTGGGCTCTAGACTGGAGAATAACCATTGGAAAAATTAGGATTGTTGTATTAATCAGCATGAAGAGTACGTTTGTTGCTATTTTAATAATATTTCCTAAGATCACTGCTTTTGCGTAACAGTGTCGAGATAATGCATCAACCAAAATTCTTAAACAGAACATAATATTCTCCTGTTTACGAGAAAAGTGAGATATTACAGTGGCTGTCCATGTGTCAGCGCAATCAGCTGGTCCACCTAGGGGTATAGTGGCTCTCCTGCCTGACACTGTCAGCCCCCAAGCCAGAGGCAGAGCATCGCTGTGGAAGCAGGGGCAGCTGCCCCCGCCCTTGGCTACCTACAGGCCCTGAGCACAGATCTCAAAGCACAGCAGCTTTTGCAACATTTAAAAGAAAATCTAGACACCCTGAAGGGATTAGTCACACTCCCAGGATCGTCCAGGCAAATCTTTCAAATTCTGGCGTATGGCACCATTTTCCAAAATGTTTCCCTGCGCAGAAAGGAGGGGAGTGTTCTGCTCTTCTTTTCTCCTTGGCAGGAAGGCTCATAGCTGGAGAGGAGGAAAAGCATCTCCAAGGCATGGGAAGTAGCATTCCAGCAACATCTGGAGAGTAACTTCATAAAGGAAAGAGCTGTTGAATTCATGCAAGAAGTAAGGGCAACCTCTGGATGACATTTCACTTCTGACAGTAAATAACTCTGCCTGCAGGTCTAATGACTTCCTCTGCGTGGGTACCAGAACCAGCTCATGGGGAGAAGTTTTCTGCTGTGCCCATGAGAAGGATCAGTGGCTCATGCCGGAAGGCAGGAAGAGACTTTACCAGACATCCAGAGTGCTCTGCTCCTGACCTTGCATCATGGCACCTTCCTTCACCCAGCCTGCTCTTCTCCTCGCTACTCTAGGAAATTATTGAAGCAGCATGTGGTTGGGAAGTCACTGGTGAGTGCTGTGTTGGCATCGTGCAGTAGCAAAAGCACTGGAGGTTCAGCTACCACCACTCCTAAGCTCTGTCAAAATTAAACTCTTCAGTGAAAACTGTGGGTAGACTCTGAGTTTTCACATTGCCAGCAAGTCTAGGAGTATATGGGCAAGAAAGAGATATTACTCGGTGCAGTTCAGACTTTCTAATGCAAGGCTGAATTCCATTAGGAAGGCTGAATTGCATGGGCCGTGAGATGATGTTTGTCTATTAACAATCCTTCTGACCTTTGCAAGGCTCCTGCAATTTCTCCTCTGATGCAGATGGCAAAGGGTCAAAATAAACACCCATGCACTTGAGGATCAGCAGAAGTTGTCCATTGTGATATTGTAGCGTATTCATTTTGTCCTGGTTCACTGTACCCACACTAAGATGCCGATTACATGAAATACTCGAGATTCAGAACGGCAGCAGAATGTGACTTTGGGAGGCTACAAGGAAATTGGAGGTGTCTCCTTGGTGAGTAGTGTGCTGATTATAATATCTGCCTGCTGAATTTTGCATAATACATGGGAGAGAAATACAGAAAAGGAAGTCATTAGACTTGGATCACTTTGTATGCAAACAGTTAGGTGACCTGTTGCTGCCGAACTTACACTGATTTGGTCAAGAGAACAGCATTGTGGTGTTAAGTTTGGCTTGTTCTCTACGTGTGTTTTCAGACCAGCGCTGGAAAACCAGAGATAGATGAGTGAAATTAATGTTACATTTGATTTAAATGTGGAAAAAAAAAAGAAAAAAGATAAGAACTAATTATATGTTTCTGGCTTGATCTGTGCTTTACAAATTTGCGTTTATGAATTTTTTTCTCACGATTAGCAATTTCTATTTGAAAGGGTGAGGAAGTGCTTGGAAGAGTGAATTACTGCTCACCACTGCTGCCAAGTCTCATGTTTTAATTTCAAGTTTCACGATTTTTGATGCATTTCTTAAAACTTACATTCTTGGAATAAAGATTCTATAACATTTCCAGCTTTTTAAAAATGTAAAACATGAAGCAATTTCACCTAGAAGATCAGATCAGATTTAAAAGGCAAATAAAAAGAATCAAAATGTGTTATTTTAAGCATGCTTCATGATTTTAGGTCAGTCTGATGGGATCTGGGAAGCCTGATTCCTGAGGCTTTAAGGAAATTCTATGCTTCATTCATATGAAAAATAATACGACAATTATACAGGTACTTTTTCAAAACCAGTTGCGATAGCCAAATGAAAAGAAACATTTGCAATGACAAGTACAACGAATATGTTGTTTGTTTTACATTTTCATACAGTCCGTTTTGGTTAGCTCTCAATTTTCCTGCTCTTTAATATGGTAAACTATTAGTAGGAAAGGACCTGAAACGGTCAGAGAGCAGCAGTTCAAGAAGTGCAGTTCTGTACTTGGGCAGGTGACACAGGACCAGCTGGGCAGAGAAGTTTTATTTTCCATCTGAGAAATCTTCAGAATTCTAGAATTTTTCGTTCTGGAAGCATTTCTCGGCTGGTTCCCTCTTTTCTGTCTCAAGCTGTGTGTTCTTGCAAAAGTGGCTTATTCAGAGAAATGCTTTTGATCTGGGCTCAGGTTCATCCTGTCAATGCGTAGACAAGAATTAGGCTTTTATTTTCCTTGGATTTGAGATTTCTTTTTCCTTCTGCTACAGATCAAATTTGCCTACTCCAACCAAGTCTATTCATCAGTGATTACTACAATGCATCAGCCGTTACTGTGTAACTGAAGAAATCAATGCAGATTAAAGAGCATATTGCCATAGGAATATTCCATTCAGTCCTAGAAAGACTAAATGAGTGTAACAGAAACAGCATATTCAGACCAGTCCCTGTTCGTTGCCGCTCCCTTTCCCATTTCATTAAAGGTAGAAGCACATTTATTGTGGAATATGCAAGAATGTTAGAGAGGTTTGCAAAAAATAAGATCAAAGGAATAAATTAAAGGGAAGAAATAAGACTGGGGAGACTTTCCTCTTATCTGGGCTGATCGTGTGAACACAGCATGGTGTGTTATACGAGTCAAATGACTGTTAGTGTTGCAAATTTCTCCATGGCGTGTCAAACTGAGGTCAAATCCTCAGTTTCTAACAGACGGTTTGCTCTAGATCAGCGTTGATTCTTCATGCAAATAAGCTCAGACTTTTTTTTTTGTGTGTGTGTATTTTTAATCTTAAAGGTCAAATACACTGTAAGCTTTGCTTTCCTATGTCCTTAGTACAAAAAGAGGCTCTTCTGCTCCCCTCCGCTTCCATACCTGTGTCAGTGAGCTTTTCCTCTAACTTCCTAACACTTTTTTTCGATAGCAATAGTGCACTAGCCCTCAAGCTGAATGCAGTACAAGCATATGACCTATCGTGATCCTTGTTTCCAAGAGCTTGCAGTGTAGGTAAAGCAGAATTACGACACAAGAAGTGTACCTGGAGAGCAGTTATAAAAAAGCAAAATTCGAGTTCTCCTTCAATGAGGGATGACAGAAGTAAAAAGGATGGTGTGTGGACAGATTTGGCACCTGAAATACATCTGTCACTTTTTGCTGGCTCTCTTCTGAAGGCTCAGAAGAGAGGTCACTTACTGTTAACCAGGCTGTATTTTGCCACATAGGCAGGCATGTCCTGGAGGCTATGGGTTTTAAACTTTTCTTATGAAAACATAGCTGTGATCTTTGACATTTGGGACCTGAAAGAAAGGAGATATAGATGCGATGAGAAAAAATATGGTGAAACAATGTAAATATTGAGGTTAGGACGCATAAGGTTCATGATCACATGAGGAGAAAGATAGTTTCACTCAAATCAGGTGCAACGGTTTCTGCCCTGTTTACGGGGAGTCACCAAATCTGGACTCTTATCTTGGAACAAAAAAGTCACTGCTCCTACAGTTATTTAAAGATCTGTGTCATGAAAGCAGTAGGGAGATTAAAACAAACAGATTTTTAGCTTGTTGGCTTCTCACCTCCTTTTGAACCCCTCTGTTAAGTTATGAGGCTCTATATTTTTCTTTCTTTAAAGTCTCTTTTCAGCTCCCTTTTTGTTGTGCGAAAGACCCACACAGAGCAACTGGGGAAAACATGCCAGATAACGGATATACAAATAACACTATCTGATGCACAGATACAAAAATTATCTTTTTCTATCATTTCTCAGAATAACCTAAGCTTCATGCAGCAGAGCGAGGTTTCTTAGAAGTCACAGGAGATCCTGTGAGGGTGGCCAGCAGAGCAGAGCTACTTCTCCTGATGTCCTCTCGCCATCTGGAGTAGGAACGAGGCCAATGGGGCTCCCAAGTCCTTCCCCTAATTTCTGAGCTCCAACAGCAACCCTACAATGACAGGCAAAGGAAAGTGAGATAACATGGTTTGATATTCTTAATGGAGAGCTTATACAGCTAGTGTAAAAACATATCACAGAATAAAGGAATAAAAAGGAATTAAATCTTCGCACCTGTCTCTTTGGGCACCATATTCTGTGACCTTGGGATGTTGTTTCTTTCATCCCCAGCATAACTTTCCAGACTATAAATTACCTTGTTAAGTGTATAATTACCATGGCAACCACAAATAAAATTTTTAAATGGAACTACTTTGGAACTGAGCATTTTTTTCTTTTTCAGCATTGGTGCCTACATGTGCTGGGGTATGTGTTGTGCTCTTGAAATACGCAAACGGGAGATCACAGTTCCTCATGGAAGAATTGTCTGACATGTTTACACTGATATTCTTGTCTGCAGTTTGCTTTACGCTGTAGTGTAATAGCAACAGCTAAACTTAAAGGTCGCTCTGCACAAAAAAATACAAAAAAAAAATCAACTCCACTTTGATGATCCCATGGTCTAAATGCACAAGGCAACCAGGACATGGAAGGAAGAAAGCATCATTGTTACTCACAGCATTATGTGTATCTATGGAGCATACATTTTTTATTCTGTGAAATGTCAGAACATGATATTTTTTGCTCTAAGATATATTTGACCCATATTTCACAAAGTGGTTGGAAATGTGGGGTGTATCTCTGTTGGAGTATACACACAGAGACACCTTAAGTAAAACTGATTCTCACAAGGTAGTGATGTTCAGAATAGCTTGAATATATCTCCAGGTAAGCATCTGGAATAGTCAGCCTGTCTCACCAGCTTTCTGATCTCTACCAGCAGTGAATACATTTCTCTCATGCCTGTGCTACTGATGGGATTAACACTTTATTGAGCTGAGCGAAGTTCACCTTGTTTGATCTAAGCTGCACTAAACTACAAGTTGTTGCCTGCATTGATGTCAGTAATGTGAATATCCTAACTTAAGAATAGTGCTGAAAACTCTACTGTAGGTATAAGCCCACATTAAAACAGTCCTTTTGCTAGTACAGTTTATTCTGACTGGCAAAATAATACGACCTGGACTGACACAAAACCTGTCTTCTGAACATAAGCTGACTCACAGCAAGGAAGATATACTGCTCTTATAACACAATATTAAACATTTTCTATTATAAACACGGTTTGGAGGCCAAATGCAGAAAGATGTCTAGGTACTTAACTCCATTGAAATCAGGTAGGAAAATTGTTTAGCATAGTTTCTGTCTGCAAAGAAGCTGAAGAAGGCATGCCAAAGGTTATTTCTGCAATCAGAAAATATTGTTAAAATAGAGATTGCAGAACACATACAAGCTTAAGGAAATTCATTAGGAGATCTTAAATCTTCTGACAACATATATTTTTTGAGCTTGCAACATTCTTGCAGTAGCCACATAGGTTTCTTTGCACCCTGTTAAAGACAGCATCACAGAATGGATTTGCTTGATGGGAATAATACCATGGGTACCTGTGTACCCTTAGCATAGTCCTGTTGGCTCTTCTACCTGTTCCCATTCCTGCCGTAAGATCGCAGAAGCATTTTCTCTTCTCTGTCACTGCAAGTCATGCACCCTTCAGGGATGAATTTCTGGCAAAACCCAATCCCCAAACCAGCATAAATCAGCAAACAGCGTGAGAAGAGGCAGCACTTGCACGCTTATAACTTTAACCCCAGCTACATGAGGATTAGTGAGCTGAGTGGAAGTGCCACGTCTGCTGGTTTCTGAACACAGACAAGCATTTCCTCAGACTACACTACCACAGCCGCTTCTGATCTGTCAACCATTTCACCAAAATTGCCCAGAGACCACAAGAGGCAATAAACTCAAAACTGAGCAGGAATGATTGAAACAGAGAAATGAGAGTAACTGTGCACTGTGGCTAGGAAATCCTGGCTAAAGTTATATCTGAGTTTATCTGATGACTCTCTGTTTTCAGTGTTCAAATGTAATTTAAATGGGGAAATTCAGGTACCTAAACATCATGCCTTTGGAGATGATGGCGGTTGCTGGAGTCATCTAAATGTGTTGGCAGCTTTGACACAGGATTTATGGCAGGATTTGTGCCCTGCTGGAGCAGCAGCTGCAAGCCAGACGGGCTTCTCAGAGCATCTAAAATGACATTAGACAGCTCTTCTTCTATTTAGGCACCTGAATCTCTCTAAATGTTCCTTTCTTGGAAATAAGTGTTTTAGAATCCATTCAATGCTACTTCTAAGTTACAGGAACAGTACAGTTGTGTAATCAAATACAGAACAGAGTATGGCTGAAAGAAGGCGCCTCAGGCAGACTTAACATGTCTTCTTGCAAGTGTGCATCTTGACATAATCCTTAGGATATCAGATAATTTTTCCTACAAAACCCATATCACATTCAGTCTTCAAAAGGTAGACACTTATGCAAAACTTGCCATATTTTAATTACTGTGTACCTTGCAGTCTCTGCAGTGAATATGAAATTATTAATTTCCTCATGGAAAATTATTAATGGATACTAATGCATATCACTTCATAGTGCCTCTCCCTAAAAATTTTACCTCTATTCCCAGTTTACTGTGGTAGCTGTGATGTCAAAATCTTTAAAGGGAAAACAGGGACAGGTAGTCTAGACAAAACACTTTGATGCTGCACCTGTGTTGTGTCCATATGGGTCTTGCTGAGAATACATAGAGTTCATAGATTAACAGAAGGTCTGTCCGATTAGTTGTATGCTGTGCTATTGCAACTTAATAAAGGTTTCAAAAGGTATGTTGTGTCACCTTATGCTAGAGTGGGGTACTAACAAAAGGAGAGGACAAAGTTCAAGTCGTTAAGCTAACATTTGCAGGTAAGCAAATTAGGAGCAGAAAGACAAAATAGTGCAATATAAGAGCTAGGATGGAGATAAATGATTCAGGCAAGAGGAGGTGGGCAGGGAGGGGAGGGGAGGAGATGGATGGCTGTGGGAACACTCACTTCCCATCTACACAGCCTGGACATGTTGGAGGACTTCATGGTGACACATACTGAAATGGCAGAGGGTGTTTTTATGTGCAGAACAGTACTGTGTTTTACCTCTGATTTGATTCTGGAATCTCTGTTTCTAATATTGAAACGATTAGTCCTAAAAGCCTAGCCTCAGGTCCAAAGAGTGTGTTGTGCTTAAAAGGCAGGGTGAGCCTCAGGGAAACTGGAGATGGTGGGGTGCAGTGTCTCAGCGGCACCAATGAATTAGCGGAGAGAAGGAAGCTGAAGTGCGCGCTTCTTGCAAAACAAGACATCTTACCTGGGATGGATGCCCCTGTGTTGTCCCTGCTGCCACCAGCATGAGGCATTAAGATGTTCTGCAGGGCTCTGGGAGAACCTGAGATGCCACAAACATCAGGTCTAGGGGGAATGGACAAGGGTAGTATGAACAAGGCTTAAATCCTTTAGAGACTCGGTCCCCAGTCCTCCAGGGCAACATACAACTGTCTCAACCATAAGCCTGTCTTTCTTGTCTGTAAACTGCTGTCTCCTTCACAATATGTCTTTCCAGTATCTTCAATGAATGAAATGAGTCCTGTGGGGTGAAAAGAAAATGTTGTAGGGACCAACCTGTAAAGTATGTGCATAAAGGGAGTCAAATGAAGGCTGTACAGGAACTCTTAATTTTTCCATTTCCTAATTTCTTCACTTAACTTATTTTTAATATGGTATTTGAAAGAAAAAAAAAAAAAAGCCATTTCCTATTTTTGCTGAAAAAAAAATTCCAGACAAACCACAGCAAAAAAAAATAATACCATGATGTGACTCAGTTTTGACTGTTACCAGTGGGGTTGGCACCTTTTTAGATCCATGGCAAATCCTCTATCCTCTTTCTGGTTTTACATTAAGGTGAAGGATTTTGTCTGCCATCTGCACACCTCTGAGGCAGGAAAATATTCAATTCCATGTCCAGGAGGGCAATATGGTCTAATGGCCAGAGGATTCCTGTATGTTCCCTTCTCTCCCATCTCCCCTATTATCCCTGCACATGTACTGCACTGTCCCTGTCAGTGTCTACTTCCTCTCTTGTTATTCATGATTAAATTTCTCTAATAATTTTTGTTACAAGTGTGAGGAAAGATTTCATGCCACATGTTGAGAAAAGACTGTTAGACTTCTGTTTTCTTTACAATGTTATGCTGTTGGCTTGGCAAAAGGCACACAGTGCTTGTTCCAGAAGCACATTTCCTGTGGCAAATTTAGTATTGAATTAACGGGAGGCTAAATCCATACAGAGACTGAAGCTTCCCAGTCCTCAGTGTTGTAATGATTGACCAAACCCCAGGCTTTTCCTGAGATTCAGGATAAGGGTCCAAACTGTTTCCACAGTCCATCATGCTCTTAGACTGCGATGGCAGCCCTGGACTGGTCCTCCAGACCCTTGCAAGGAAGGGCCATCTCTTCTGCCTGACATTAGTGCACTGGGATGTGGGAAGGCTGGAGGTTTTGCAGGGTGTCAGGGCCATTTACACTACCAGTAAGGGTGCATTAGCAAGAGGCAGACAGACAAACTGCAGATTAATCCTGGGGAAAGTTCATGCTGCTTCTTGCTTTTAAAAAATGACAGTACTGGAGATATATTTCCTTGTGGCTTTTATGAGGCTTCTCTTTAGGAGATTAAAAAGAAACTGAGCTATTCAAAGCTACTCTACACGGTGTTTGGTACCTTCCTTTTGCTCTCCTAGCTTAGCAATTTTTCACTTGGTCACATATTTCAATGATTGCTGAGGCCCTCCAGGTCTACTGCCAAGAGGACCTAGGAGCTAAACCACCTCCCAGTGCTTGCCTCAGCATCACAGTATATGTAAAACAATAGTTGCAGCTGCAAGGTTTGGCATGCACATCCCTGAGCAGTTGTAGGAACTACACTTATTGCATCCTTGAGGTTAGGATCTGAGCCAGCTTCCTCACCAGGGGTTGCACCCTCACCAAAGGGCTGCACACCCTTCTGTGTCAAATTACAGCCCTTTCAGTGGAAGAAGCTGAGCAAAGCCTGCTCCAGCCACGCTTTCCTCGTGGCTAGTGTGGGAGACATAGACGCACATCTCTCACCCAAAACAGGGTGGGGATTTGAAGTGCCTCGCTGCCCCAGCGCTGCAGATAAAGTTACATGCCTTGCTGTCATTTATGGGTCACTTAAACTTACCAAGACAAGGTAGGAGAGGCTCCGCAGAAACCCTTGTAGGGACTTTGCTGTGAACTACGGCTGGCTCTGGGCAACTTCTGGTAATCTGTACAAAGCCACTGGGAAATCTGGCACTGGCAAAAGCTGAATGTGGCTTTTGGAATTCATCATCAGGCTTCAAACAGGTAGATAAATATGTAACAAGATCCAGTGGGAGGAACTTGATGATCAACTTGGTAAGTCTTGAAATATGCAAATTTTTAAAGGTGAAAGTGATTAACCACTAGAAAACCTTGTCAGAGGACCAGTGAAACCAGTCATAAGAATTTTATTTTTATTTTCAATCAAGACTACCTGTTTTCTGAAAGGGACGCTCTAGTTCAAGCAAGAACTAACTTGAAAATGCCTGGTAGTTTCATCTGTAGGTTCCAGAAGACACTAGATGATCATAACTGATCCTTGTTACCTTATGATTATTTGAGAAAGAGGCACTGGATACTAGTGCACCTTAAATGCTGTTGTGTGAACTCAGAGTGACTTGAACATAAGTGTATAATGTTGTGTTTGTATTTTCCTGGAAGTTCTTCGGCACTTCCTGCTGAATGTCCTTCCATTAAGGCAGATTGCTATCAGCTACCACCAATTACATGTAAATTTCCTTCAGTTCTTGCTAGCTGAAGTCCATATCAATTAATGACAATAGACTTTCTCCTCTTGCCCCAACTCATCTGGCTTGCTTCCTCAAGTCCATTTCCACTTTACTCAGACCCTGTTCCATAACATCCTTCTTCCTCCAAAAGGAAGTCACAAAAATCAATATTGACTAGCTTATTACTGTCTTTAGGCAAAATAAAAGAGCAGACAGAATTCTAAATCTGATATTTTGTATTTCTTCCCTTAGACTGTGAAACTTAAATCTCTCTGTGAGTAGAGGTGAATCTGTTACAGCTAAATTTGCTACAGACCAACAGATCAGGCATCCATGTGTCATCATGCAAACCTGAGAGGAATTTCCTGAGTATGAAAGATATCATATCAACCCATATTTATTATTTTGGTAAAATATAAGTGTGATTTTTTTAGTTGCCTTTTTTCGGTAATGCAGTCCTGAACTTTATTATATGAAATGTCATTTTTATTTGCGAATGGATAGCTAAAATAAGTATTATTTTCTTTTTCTCTTTCTCCTTCAGTTTAAGTAATTGATTATTGCACATGCACAATCTGTGTTACTTAGCAAAATTGTACTGTGTAATATTTGTAGCTCCATCTGTAGAGTTAAAGCAAAAACTTTTTCATGGCACTTATGGATAGCTGAACCATATTTGTTAATCTCCTGTTAAATTCCCCAGACAACACTTTCCTCACATTAGAAACCGTCCTACCCATTTTCACATCAGTCAGCCAAATTTTCTTATCCATGTGCAGTACAGTTCCAGGCCGTGTGATAATTTCCATAGAGACCTATGTAACAACTTCTCTCCATAGGAACACCATTTGCTTGAATCAAATGGTTAAAACACAAATTGTACCACAAATCAGAGCACATTTTAGGAGCTAGATTAAATCTACTGCCCATCTAGTCCAAACCCCTGTCTTAATAAACGGTCATCAAGGCTTGTCAAAAAAGTGAAAATCTCCAGCAGGTAGCAATGGCATAATCAGCTGATGATGGTAGTTCTCTTATTTGGTGTTGGTATACATTGCAATGCAGGACACAGAACAAGAAGGAATGCCTGAACCATTTGTTTTCTTGCAATGACGCAATCACATTCAGAATGTACAAAGTTCCGTCTTAAAATCAGTTTCTTCTTTCCCATCAACTCAGTTGCTGATGGAGGCCGTTGGAGAACCTCTCTCTGCCAAGGATCAGCTTTCCTCACCTCTTTTAGCATCTCCACTGGCTGTGTCTGCCTTAGTGAGTTGGACTGAAGCAACAGAATCATAGAATCATAAAATGCACTGGACTGGAAGGGACCCCCAAAGGCTATCTAGTCCAACCCCCCTGCAGGGAGCAGGAACATCTTTAGCTGGATCAGGTTGCCCAGAGCCCCATCAAGCCTGATCTTGAACATTTCCAGGGATGGGGCTTCTACCACCTCTCTGGGCAAAATTTTCCAGTGCTTTACCACCCTTAAGGTAAAAAACTTCTTCCTAATATCCAATCTAAATCTACCCATTTCTAGTTTAAAACCACTGACCCTTGTCCTATCACTACGTGCCCTTGTAAACAGTCCCTTCCCAGCTTTCCTGTAGGCCCCCCTCAGGTACTGGAAGGCTGCTATAAGGTCTCCCTGGAGTCTTCTCTTCTCCAGGCTGAACAAACCCAACCCTCTCAGCCTGTCCTCACAGAGGAGGTGCTCCCAGCCTTCTGATAATTTTTGTGGCCCTCCTCTGCACCCGCTCCAACAGGTCCATGTCCTTCTTGTATTGAGGGCTCCAGAGCTGGACACCGCAGTCCAGGTGGGGTCTCACCAGAGCAGAGTAGAGGGGGAGAATCACCTCTTGATCTGCTGGCCATGCTTCTCTTGATACAGTCCAGGATGCAATTGGCCATCTGGGCTGCAAGCACACATTGTGGCTCATATCCAGCTTTTCATCCACCAGTACCCCAAAGTCCTTCTCGGCAGGGCTGCTCTTTATCACATCATTGCCCAGCTTGTATAGACTATGAGGATTACCAGGTGCAGGACCTTGCACTTGGCCTTGTTGAACCTCACGAGATTCACATGGGCCTACCTCTCCAGCTTGTATGATAGCACCGTTTGATGTGCATATTCTGATTGTTCCCATTTACTTTGTGTCACTTTGACTCCTAAAGGGTGAGCATGAGAAAGGTGAGCGTCCTAAAAAGCATGAGAAGGAAATGATGCATGAGAAGGAACTTAAATGGCAAACTTACAAATATATTCTAACACTTGTGCATCATTGGTCCAAGGTACATGTATGAACCACAGCATCATGAGATCCTCTAGGAGGTAAGTCTTTGAGAGTTCCTGTGGCAGCTGACAGCATGTGCTACAGCACAAGGACCAAGAGCCACACACAGTTTACTTGCTCCTGAGTGTCAGACATCAACTCTTTATTGCAGTTGGGCACTCTCTGTCACATTTGCCGACAGACATTGCACCTAAGAGAATACCTAGTTCACATCATGTGGGGTAAAATGGCATGTAGGCATATTTTAAGTCAACAAATTCCTGTTGGTTGTCCAGTGATGGGGCAGGCTGGAGAGATGTATGGTGAGATGTTTATGTGTTACGATTCCCAGCCCTCAGGCTAGATGGCCAGCAGCACAGCATGGATGAGATGCACAGCAAACACTAGTAGGATGCCCCTGCTGTGCTCAGAGCCTCCATCCACCGCCTTGCAGCACTGGAAGCAACAGGAGATTCTTGACATTTTCATCTGTGCAGACTCCAAAAAAAAAAAGGGAACAATACTGCCATGGAGGCATTTCTCTGGCATCCCTATGTAGACCCAGATCTCCACTTCACCTCCTTCCCTGGACAACCCCAAACAACCCTTCCCTCCATGTCCCACCCTGACTTCCCTGCCATGCAGAAGAGGTTGCAGAAGACAGCTTTGTCACCCATGACACAGAAGGAATATACCAGTTCCCTTCCCCCAGTCCTCACAAAAACTGGTTTTATCCCAGTAATCCCATAGAAAACTGTCCTTGACCACCTGGGGCTGCACTGAGGGTAGCTGCTGTCAAGGGTACCATGTCAAGAATCTTTGCAGGGCTGCTAGGTTTGTGTCTCTTTCCTCTATGACAAAGAGGAGGCTGCAAAAACCTTTCTCCTACTCCTCTGTGTCAGGTCCCTATACTGGAACATGCATGAGGCAGGTACATCTGGGAGTCCATCCTGAAGGGAGCACTGCTGGAGTAGGAGGCATTTCAGAGGAGGAGAGAGGGAGGACCAGGGAGACTGAGGTAGAAAGGTAGAAATGGAGCCTGTTCCTGCAGGGCTGGCAACAGTTCCTGCCTGCTTGGTGACCAGCAAAAGCCTGAAGAGGAGGTGTGGGGGCAGCTCTTCCCTCATTTCTCAGTCTATAGCCCACATCGCCCTTCTAAACTTCTTCAACCTTAGGAGCTATGGACTACAGTGGCACCCAGGAAACTGAGTTTTTCTGTTTGAACATTTATGTTTGACTGTAGAAGGTACCCCCCATTCAGATTTTCAGCCTTTGCTTAAAGCTATGTGCCCTCCTTGCTTGCATGTTATGACGCGGGGGACTGGCAGGAAGTCAGGGCAGGTCCTGTGGCCTGTGGGCTGGGTCTGCCATGAGGTGGGAAGGCCACTCTCGTCCCCCAAACATCTTTGGTCTTTGCATGTGGGATGAGTGTGCAGGGTATGGTCCAGGCAATTTTGGGAAGCTAGTTCTTAATCTTTGCTTTACTGTTATAGTTTTCTTCCTTTCCTGTTCCTCTTTCCTTCATCCAGCTGGAGAATCTTTTGCTGTGTCTTTTAACATCCTTCGCAGGTCTGACTCAGCTTGACTTTTGGCAATACTCCTTTTATTGGACACAGATTTCTTTGCTGATCAAATGCTTTTGCAATACTTCTGAGCGCTCTGCTACTCTTAATATGACTTCTGAGATGCTGACTCAGTTTGCTTAGTCTGGAGCCCTTCCTGAAATATTTTCTTTTGTTTGGGATAAAAGTTGAAGATACTATGGCACTTTTGGCTTTAATGCATTTCTTTCCATTCATGTCTCCTATTTCTTCAGCTGTTAGAATTCATTTCATTACACAAAAATATCATTTAGAAATTGAAAAACTTTTAAGTCTTCCACTGAATTTAAGCTGAATCATGTTGTAATCATGAACAATTTACAACCAGAAAATATAGAGGATATTTTACATTTTCTGACAACTCTATTATCTAAGCACCTTTCCTGAGCAAAAGACAAGGATCTTGCTGGAGCCCCTTCCCTCTCTTCCTTGCCCCATTGTAAGTGGTCCAGGCTCCTCCATGTTTTGCTCCTCCATGTTTCACTCCCCAGGGCTGTCCTGTGATTCCTCTTTGCTTTTCCCAGAAGTCCTTCCCATACACCTGACCACAAAACCTGATGAAAGCCTGCTGTCCTTCCCTCTGGCTGTAAACTTCAATCTCTCATCTGTGCATAGGAAATCACATCTCTCTACAACACGTTTCCCAGTTAAGCAGTTAAGTGGGTCAGCTGCAACCCATACTTGCATGCTAACCTGAATGCACTGGTCTTGGAGCAACGAGCTACATGAACCATCCTTTTCCTTCCCACAGGTCTCTGACCCAAACATATCCTTATCTAGGCTTTTCCTGCTTATTTGCTGAAGTCCAGTATGGCAAGACATGGCCCTTCACATCTGAGGCATGACTGGAGCTGGCTCTGGGGAGAACTGAGGATGAGCACTCCAGCTGTAAGACAATATTGAGGGGGGCAGGACCTTTTTATCTTATTTCCTGATGCATCTACTAAGTCCCGACGGAAGATTGTGATTCTAAGGATGATGTCTCATCATTAGCAAATTAGATGCTGTAATCTGCTTCTAAATGAATCTTCTTAGGGGGCATTACTCAGGGTCAGATTAAAATTAAGTGAGGGAAAGACTGATTAAAATGTAAGGTGAGCTTCCGTTCTCTGCTTCTGGCGGGTGCAACAAAAAACCCTTGAAAGGTCAGGGGTATTTTTAAACCACTTTTTTTGTGGCCTGCCCCGGAACCGTCTCTAAATTATGATGCATCACAGATCTCATGGTGATGTGTGTCTCCTCCTCTCCTCTGGGTGCCAGTCCCTAGGTCTGTAGGAAACCAGGTCTGCCCAAGACCATCCCAAGGGAGGAAAATATCTTCACTGCTGAAGGCGGAATCACAGAATGGTTGGGATTGTAAGGGACCTCTGGAACTCATCTAGTCAACCCCCCCTGCCAAAGTAGGCTCACCTACAGCAGGTTGCACAGGATTGCATCCAGGCAGGCTTTGAATATCTCCAGCGAAGGAGACTCCACAACCTCCCTGGACAGCCTGTTCCAGTGCTCTGTCACCCTCAGTGTAAAGAAGTTTTTCCTCATGTTGAAGTGGAACTTCCTGTGCTCCAGTTTGTGCCCGTTGTCCCTTGTCCTGTTGCTGAGCACCACTGAAAAGAGCCTGGCCCCATCCTCTTGACACTCGCCCCTTAATTTATAAGTGTTGACAAGGTCCTCTCTCAGTCTCCTCCAGGCTAAAGAGCCCCAGGTCTCTCAGCCTTTACTCACAAGAGAGATCCTCCAGTCCCCTAATCATCTTAGTAGCCCTCCGCTGGACTGTGTCCAGTATTTCCCTGTCCCTCTTGAACTGGGGGACCCAGAACTGGACACAGGACTCCAGATGTGGCCTCACCATGACAGAGTAGAGGGGGAGGATAACCTCCCTTGACCTGCTGGTCACACTCTTTTAAGGCACTCCAAATGGACTTTAACAGCTGCTGTAGACACTTGTTCTGGGGCTGCAATCATCAGCAAGAGTCCTTCCCATATTTTTCTAGCCACCCTAGCATTATCATGCAGGGTCACGAGAACTTGGGCTAGCAAAGGATTTCAGCTACACTAGTGGTGTTTCCTTTAAAATATAGGATCCCAAGTTAGAGAGTGCATTACTGAGGGAGAAAAAAAAAGTAATTCAAGGTCTTCTTGGCCTAGTTGTTCATTTGTTCAGTCTTGCTCTGTTTTCTGAGAGGGAAATAACCCTAACCAGCAAACAAGATGCTGTGAGAGGCCAGTTGCACTTTACCAGGGACCCAGCTTATCCAGGGGCATCCCATGGCCGCTTTTGTGCTCCTTGACCTAGATCAACCTTTATTTACCTTTTGTAATCTCAAATTAATTCTGACTGGATTCAGATGACTGGGATGCCATGCTGATGCCATTAGGGTAATATGGAACACTGCAAATGGGCCAATAAAAAAATATTTGCTTTTAATTTTGACTGAAATAAATTACTTGGTGAGACACTGTATTTCAAAGCTTTGCTATGGAAGTTCAAAACTGTCCTGTTAATTAACTGCCATGTTAATTAATTAGACAAGTGTGAGCTGATGTTTAGCTGCAAATAGCAGCATATTTATTTTTCTCATGCTTTACAAGTGGCATTAGCATTTCTAGTCTCTTGTCACATATCTGCTGCTTCGTTTTATGACTGAACATGAAGGATGTTTATGACAACGAGTGCTTTAAACTATTCTGACATGTTCTCCTTTCTTCTCCCTCCTCGTGCAGTGGCACCAAGCTTGTAGGTTTCTTCTGCTCCAAGCCCACCACCCATCCTGCATGGCCCCACCAGGATAGTCTCACTGTGTGTGATGAAGGAGAGCTTCCCCAAATGCTTGAATACAGCCTCCTTCACCCAAGCTGATTACTGACTCCCACCTCAGTACTAAACTCTGCACTTTGGTTTTCACTTCTTCCATTCCAGCCGCTAAAGCTCCTTGTAGACTTGGTACTTGTAGAGGACACTGCCACCACTGGCCGGTCTGCACGGGCCTCTCCCAGCCGATTACTACTGCCTTACTTCAAGCCTTCCTAATCTCATCAGGTGTCTCTTATGAACATACTAATAACAAAGGCCACACATCCAGAACTATTATTCAATGCACAGAACAAAGCCTGCTTGGTGATTTTTCTGTTCAGGGCTTCTAATACCCGAGCTTCACTTTTGCTTGGTAACACATTATGTTTTCATGCCAGTGAGGCATGATCCAGTTCCTACTGCAGTCCATAAAAAGGCCCCTGCTGACACTTGGCTGGGGCTCAAGATCTACATCTTTATCAGAAAGTTTTGTTGTCTGCCAGTTATTTTAGGCCTAATGCACAAATTCAGGCAAATGCAGGGACAACTGCAAGAAGCACATTAACAAAACCAGGCAGGTATATCGATAATCCAGCTTCAGTCTTTTTACCTGAATATTTGATGCAACAGATTTTAGCCTTTTCTCTGAAGTCTATGAAAAACACGTTTAAAATCTGGCTGATTTTCTAGACACCATGACAGCATTACTATTTATTTCCAGGCTAGAAGATAATGTTGTTCCATTTAAGAAAAGATAAATATTTGAAAAAATTTTGTGTTGTCACTTGGTCTGAAATAAGGTTTTAGAAAACAAAAGCAAGACCTTATCAAGAAACAGTGATAGTTGTTCAAGGTGCATTGTTTTCTTCTCAGAGTCAGATGGAAGCTTTTATCTCCACTGGGAAGCGCCCAACAGCTTCTGATATTTCTGTTGTCTTTTTTTTTTTTGAGTGTGGATTTGCATTATATTAAAAGTTTACTGTATCTTAATCATGTGCATATGTACATAAAGTACATATGAGATGGGATCAAATATATAAGCAGTAGATGTAGGGGGGTGTGGGCTTGTCATAAGCCTCTCTATAGCTCAGTTTGAAGGACATACTTTAGGAGGGCTGCAGACCAAGTCCAGGATGGGTAGTTATGTCCTGCCAGTTCTCTGCAAAATGGTTATGACTTTGAAAAACACCCATTCTGGATACTTTTTAAATAATACGGTTTTGTGAATATATGGAGGAAGGCAAATGGAGAAAACATGCATAAAGCTTTCATGATCAGATAATAAATGGTCCAGGATGAATTAATTAACTCTGGTAAACCATTGGTAGAAGTTACAGCTTGGTTTGCCTCTGATTTCCACTGGTAGGAGTAGGATTAACTGCACGAATGTCAGTATGCTAAATTAGTGAGAACGGGAAAAGAATTAATGCCTCAAGAATGTTTCTCAGTTTCAACATCCTACTACATTTCAGCAGTGCTTTGGGATCCAGTGAGATAAAATACGTTGTACAAATGTAAATGTGTCTTATTATTAAATGTCTGCTAATTTTATTCAGGGAAATAACCCTTGCTGCTCTGAGTTCAGCAGCAATTTGCATAATCTTAGGTAAGTGAATCAGAAATGTCTTTTAAGAAGGAAGCTAAATCCTAAAGAATTTAAAACTAGAAAGGACATTAAACTATTCAAACTCACCTCAATTGTAAGGTGCTTTTCTTTATATTTCATCCTTCCAGGGGCATCTTACTCCAGTTGGCTGAAAGGAATGGAGGAGTGGGGAAGATAAAAACATAAATAAAATCCAAGCTGACCATTTGAAGAAGTGGCATAAATGAAGACTGAAAAACTACAAAGTAAAAAAACACGTCTGAGAACAAGCATTGCTCACTGATCATTTTAATATGTCACAGGGAAATTACATTTACAGTGTCACGGAGAGATCGAGACTTTTTTTTTTGAGGGCAAAAAAAAGTCTTTGATCCCCATTCTAATGCCATCATTTTTGTTTTGGCATGTTTTCTGGGTTTTAGGGCATAAATAGCCCTCAGCCATCCTACCAGATTCTGGCTCTTTCTCTGGGACAGGTGACTAACAGTAAACATGAATTTGTGAGTGTCAGAACACTGAAAAAAAAAGGCTTGAAATCAAGGATGTATTCACCTTGACTTCACTGAAGCCAGGACTTCATCCAGAAAGTAAGATTACTGAACACAGTACAACCCATCATGTACAATGGGTGTTCCTGCCATCAACTAATTGCTTTAGATTGGTTCCTGCAAATTTTGCAAATGACCAAGATTATCTATGAGAAGACAGAAAGGAACTATCTGGCTTCAAATTGTTCTTCAATGGTCTTTAAGACAGAAAAAAAAGTGTTTGGGATCTAGGTGAAGCAGGGTATCCCTGTCTTGAGGTGCTAAATATGCATGGGTGCTCTTTTGGGTTAGTTTTTCCATTATTGACAAAAAACTTCTTATCAACAAAATGTTGATCTTTCTTTTTTGCCTTCATTCTTTTAAAAGGCAAATGCAGGAAGTTGTCTACTACCACTTAGTCACAACAAGCCGATCTTAAAAAACCTTAGACATCTTGCTTCCTTACTGCTACTGGAAATGTGTTCTAGGGCATCTGAGGATGACAACTTCCTTTTTAATTCCCACTCCAAATTATTCGTTGTCACTTTCCTTTCATTTGTCCTTGTGCCAGTGTTGCCATCTTACTTAAATAATTCTTAATTCTTTAATGACTACCTGGTGATTAGCCATTTAACAGATATATACAGAGCAATCATAACTCTGTATCCTAGTCTAAGCCACCCACGCTCTTTTATTCTGTTCTTGTGGAATGAGTGCTCCACCTCCCTCTGCTTTTTAATGACCGTTTTTTGCCCTTCTCCCACCTGGAATTCACATTTTTGAGTATGGGCTTGTACAAAGTAGTGTAGATTGGATCCTAACAGTCACTTGTCCAACAGCACGAGCATCTCCAACTACAAGAAATACTGAGCTGATGCACCTCACAATTACATTTGTATTTTTCTGGCTGCGTCACACCGATTGATTGCACACGTCTTGTGATTGCCTAAATACCCAGGGCTTTATTTTTATGTCTCTTTATCCTGAAAGTTTTGGGTTTATGTGCACAGCTATTTAATCAGGGATGACATAACGTGTAGGCATACACTGTGCAATCACTGACTTAGCTCCTTTCATACGTGTCACCTGCCAGTAATCTGAGTATTGAGAGTTAGTTGAATCCAGCCTAAAGAGAAGCTCACCATGGAAGACGGCATTCCCTTGTGACTGTACCTCTCATGAAGATCACACACAGTTCCCATTTCCTGGAGTCGTATGTGGAGGAATCACACACCAGAAGAAAGTTTCTGTGCTGGCCACTCCAGTCCTTCTTCCAGAGAGTGCAGAGGTCTCTCCCAATGCTTCTTTTGGGGTTGCACAGCAAATGCTGTCCGTGGGGCTTCTTTGCAAGTCTTCATTGATTATTTTGACTCCTGCCATGCTAGACACGTAACTCCACCAGAATAATACCCACCTCCTGCACTTGCAATGCATCCTTCCTCAGTGAAATCCTGTCCAGTTAACTCTGAGGAGTTTTGTCCCTGGCTTGTGTTTGTGGCTTTGGGTCTTAATGTAATTCAAAGAGGAGGTTTGTTATTATGGCTGGAAAAGGTCTGTTATGGCAAACTATAGAGGTCAGACATGCTTCATTTAGCTCTCACAAGAGCAAAACTGAAAACGTGGGAGAAGAACCACAATCTCTCCACTCAAAATGCTACACCAAGCCACTTGCACCTAGACATGAACCAATGTAAGACCATGAAGAACTCAATGTATTGTAGTATCAGGCTCTACTGATTGTTTTAGAAGTTGTGCTGCCGCTCAATCTGCCATTGTGGAAGTCTGGGGCTTCAAGATGAAAGTTATCACTAGACTAAGAAATAGGAAGAAGTTCTTGACTGTAAGACACTAGTAATGAGGAGGCTGCTTGTAAAGCTATCTCTAAAACCTGCTGTTTGATACTATGTTCACAAAGACTGGCCAAATGCCTCATTTAGTTTGCCAGTGTTCATGTTGTTTAAAAACCCAGCACACGAAGAGGCTGCATGCTATCCCTGTCAAAATCCCAAGGCAGTGGCCCTGGAACTGTGAATGATAGATACTTGGTAGTTCAAATATGTTCAAGAAGATTTCATGTTATCATCCCTGCTTGCTCCTGCTGTTCTGCTACCTTGTTCTTACAATACAAGAGGTTTCAGTTCTTAAAAAATAAGGAAACCGTTATTATACTTTGGAAAAAGGCCAACATTGCTTCTAGGAACGTTATTTAAAGTGAGCCTTAGAAGTCCAATCCTAGTGTAAGTCAAGGGAAAGTCAGATCTAGCTGATGTACTAATGTAAAACCAAGTTGGTAACTCGCAGTTAACAGCACACGTGGTGAAGGTTGCAAAATGTCAATGAAGAAGACAAGCTTAAGTTTCTTTTCAGCATAAATCACAGTAAGTTATAACCTAAGCAGGCCACAGCCACAGTCCAAAGCACAAATCTCAAAGGAGTAGCTGCTATCTGGCTTTTATAATGTCTGATTTACCCAGCCATTATAAGGACAGTAATGATAAAATGGAAATGATAATGCCTTCCACCTGAAGCAACGCCAAGCATGAGTTTTAGGGAAGATAATGAGCTTGATGGGGAGGACATTTTGAAAGGAGCTTATGAATGGAAAGGATCATCTATGGGATCTAAAGTACCTTCCAGACTGGAAATGAGTCCACTGGTGTGGACTTTATGTAATCAGATGTAGAAGGCTACAGGGAAAACATCTCCATCTGAGCTGGATGTTAAGCATATTCATTGGAAGAAAAGAAGCACTTTGAGTATACAATTCATTTAATCCTCAAGCAGCTGTATACAATCCTTCTGGTTAATTACTCCCTAAAAATCCCTGGTTTTCCCCATCAGCTCTTAGGGTTTCCTAAACTGATAGCCAGGAGGAACACATCCACACTGTAGATATGAAGATACATTAGATGAGCTTACCCTGATGCCTTCAGCTTACTGACAGTATAGGAAACCAAGAAGAGTTATTGCTGTTCAACAGATAATCTCCTGCACTATCTACTTTGTGAACAATAAGACCATAGGACTTGTGCAGGATCTTTCCTCTGTTTCTGCTTCTCCTGCAAAGGGACTGATGTGCTACAAGTCATCAGGTACCACAACCTAATTTATTAGTGCACTGTACCCAACACATTTCCCTGTCCTTCTTCCAGGTAGTAATGTAAATTTTACATTGGAGCAAAGAAACAGACAATATGGGAAAGGTAAAAATGTTGCTTAAAATCAGAACAGATCAGCAGTATTTTGCTTTTAAGACATCATGTGCATTCTTTCAAAGGTTCTCATGCTTCTTTAAAACAGCAAATTAAGTGTAATTTCAGATAGGGAAATTGAGGTCAAAGATTTGATTTCCATAGTATGTCAGCTTGAGTACTGTATGAAGAAGTACTGCACTGGAGTCACAGAAGCATATTCCTCAGTTGTGGTGTCAGTGCGAATCTACCATAAAACTTGCAGGAAAAGATCAAGCTATTTTCCTGCAGAAGAAATCACAGAAATAGTTATGCTCTTCAGCAGATCACAGTCAACTGTTACACTGCAGTCCAAAACTGCAGGTATCGCAGGTATTGCAACTGCTTGGGATTTGCGGTGCCCCTCAGTACAGGGAGTAGCAAAGGGAAAATAATATACATCTCCTGCCAAAAATGATGTCATTGAGGCATAATGGGAAATGTAACTCATCACAAGAGAAATTCATATTGAAAAATACTGGCTATAGCTGAACAAGGGTCCAAATGGTGCATACACATACATGCTTCTGTCTCAGGGAAAAGGAAGCTGCTACTGTGAATAAAGCAAAGCTTAAGAGAAAACAAAATGGTATTTTTTCCTCTCTTCCATTTCTTACAGATGCGGCAGGTAATGAAAGATATTTGTCTTTGAGCAAGAATGTAATTTCCATTCCTTCCTCCCTTGTTTTCCTTTCCCCCTGGATTTCCATCACATTTCAGGGTATTTTCTTTCAAAACACAGTTCTACCGGAGAAGTGCCTCTTGAATCTCTAAGAGCAGCAAGGGAAGTGTGTTTTTTTCTACAGGTTGGATGGCACCACCTGAAAGCAAGGCCACCGATTAGCAGGGAGATGCTGCCCTTGCAAGAACAAAATTGCAAGGGAGTCTTGGCATAACAGCTTCACTTCAGAGACGTGGTGAGCAAACAGCTCTCCTATCAGCTGAATACCACTTAGTTGTCAGGCAGACCAGTGGCAGAAGTCGATGCTTGCAGACAGTGTGAATGGTGCCAAATCTTACCACAAAAAAAAAAAAAAAAATCCACACACAGAGAAAAGTCATTACAATTACAAAGAAATTACAATTACAATCACAAAGAAAAAGAAAAAGAAGAGGTGTTGAGAGGATGCTGTCTCTGAGTTCCCTGTATCAGCAAAGCAGTGACATGTTTTTTACTAACAGTGTGCTAGGTTACACAGGACAAACATTGCTTTTTCCCAAGTGCTGTGGAGACTTGAGGAGCCAAACTGACTCCAGCAGCTTTAACCCCAGCAGGAGGGGGTCCATGTTCACGTGCCCAAAGGCAGGACTGAGGTAACACCGTGGGGATTTCTATAACTGCCCCATCAGCCACGAAGGTGAGAACGGCCTTGCTTTCTGTGCTGTATGTACTGAGGAAGACCCCTCAAACATTTCACAAATAATCAACTAAAAAAGGACAAACACAGATACCTATAAAACCATAGGGTTCCTGTTATTTGTAATGCTCCATTTTTCTGCTCTTTGAGGCTTATAGTATATGCACAGCCCATATTTGAGCTTTTATCTACAGCCATTAGGACTGGAACTTTTCTTTTTTAAATGAATGCTGAGATTCTCACAAGAGCTGGGGAAAACATTAAATATCACGAGACATGTGAAAAACATCTTAAGTTGGCAGTACTGCACATAAAAAGAGACAGCTATTGCCTTGAAGAGCTACAGTCCAAACACGAGACAAAGAGTGATAGAAAGTAGCATTACCACAATCTTACAGATACAGCAAGATTAAGGAAAAACTTGTGAAAGGTGAATGTGAGCACAAATCTGATGTGGCTGTTTAGAGCTCTAGTTATAGTGATACATTTCTTATTCATTATACGGCCTTAATTGTCACAGGGAAAATTAAACATTTTGCATGTTGCCAGAGGATTATGTTTTCCTTCTTAAAACAGTCAAATTAGGCTATTGTTATGACAAATCATACTAACATATTGTTTCAGCGGTCCATAAGCTTCACAAATAGAATTTGTTGTGTTATGGGATACTTGTATTTTTCGGTGAAAACAATGTTACAGCACCCAGCGAAAGTCATTTTGAAATAGATTCAGTGATGATTTCTGGGATTATTTGTGTATGTATGTGTGCAAAACCAAAAAAAACCCTCTTGCCCCGCAATTCCTTAAAACATCAGGAAGGTGACAGACTGTGATCCTTCTTGCATTCTCTGCAGAATATTACCTAAGCACTGATCAGAGCATTGCACATAACAAATCACTTTTACGCATCAAAGTGACTGCATCATTTTCACTACAGGGTTAACTTGCTTCAGCTCACCAGATTATTTTAATCAGAAACCTAGCCAGTTCTTAGCTTATTTTGACAGTCACTGACAACAGAGTGTTCCTTCAAGTTGTGGGAACATTGATTATGGTGGTTATAGGGATGAGATAACGCTATATGTACTTGTTCTCTATTATTTAATGAGTCATTGAAATTAATAACTGTCGTGTTCTTATCTTGCATTACAGTTGAGAAACACATCGGTTGTAGCCAACAGTAAGTTGAAAAGCTGGTTGTTTTGTTAATGGATCTGTTGCACTTGTGAGCTGTACAGTCATCACTCAGTCCCCAGAATTTTACTGTCTTTGTGTTCTTTAAAAATCTCCCAATATCCAGAGGCTATTTTTTAATGACTTGATTAATCCTTGTTTCAAGTTAATGGAAGTGCATGAATCTCTGTTAGTATTAACATAATTCAATTAATCATATTTAAATTTATTTGCTGGTATTTGCATGGAATAATGAATTGATTAGCATGGCAGCATATGCCATCTTAATCAATAAAACCAATACTGAAGTGAGACTTTGAAGCTTTAATTCGTGTAAAATCTCTGAACATTTTATTGATCAATGATCTTACAATAAAACTATTGAATCAAATGCAACCTAACACTAATTATACCATAGCCCTTTACAGCACTTACAACTCTGGCTTTTGTTGCAGTCTCACTCTCTTCCATTTAAGATTTTATTTTAAGCATCAAATGATGAGTGTGTGAACTAAAACTACGTAATAATTACTTTGTGCTGCTTTTTCCTTGTTCATGTTGAAAAATTGCCTCTGAGAGTTTGAGGTGACTGTGTGAGAGTCTGTGATGGCAGGATGCAGTGTATGAAACGCAGAGGACCTCTGCTTCACCAGAAGCTTGATCCAGCCAACACTGAGTCTGCTTTGCTGGCTTCATTCAGGGGAATTTGATCTTTCAAAACAGGCCATTGCCATATCTTTCCTTCACGCACTGACCTGCATAAGCAGGACTCACGGCTCCATGCTAGAGTCCCTGATAAAAGCATGCAGTAAAAGACTTATGAAGATGATGGAGCACCTTTAAGTCCTTTCTGAGATTATGTTTGTCTTTCTTTTTAGACTTAATGGCTAAGTAACTCTGAAAATTGTCTCTTTAGTTGCCATAGAAAAGTACCATAAAAAATCCCCCACAGGTAAATAGATATTTTCACATCAGGGTTCACTTGGCCTCCCAATTTGCGCAGCCCAGAGCTATTCTTGCTTCCCTGTCCCATCCACATCCGCCCCCCCCCGAGTAATACTCTGGTCAGTCAGGAAATCTCATTTCTACAAAGTAGGCCAAGGAATTTGCTTCCCTCAAGAAGTCAATCTGATTGATTTTTTCTTTCCATGTCTATTGATTACAAACCTTAAAGAACATTGCTATTGTCATGGTTGCCTCAATAAGTGAAGATGGAAGGGAGACATAATAACAGTCTTCAGATATGTAAGAAGTAGCTGAAAGGAGGACAGAGCAAACTCTTCCTCTCATCGTGGGTGGACAGGGCAAGAGGTTTACGGACTTAAACAGCAGAAAGTGATTTACGTTAGGCTGTAGGAAAACTGTTCTCAGTGATGAAACGTTGGAAGACATTGCTAAAGGAGGCAATGGATCCTGGGAAATGTGCCTGGACAAACTTCTCTGACAAATTGTTTAGGGAAAACTCAAAGTGTCTGAGGACAGAAGGGTGGTGTAAATGACCTCTCAGGTGTTTTCCAAGCCCCGGGTTCCAGTGGGAGACAGACTCTGTCCTTGGACTCTCCTGAGGTTCCACTGCAAGTTAGTGTCAAAATGGGCATGGCTCGCTTTCATCACCTGCAGCCAGATTGATTTTGCTGAGGTGTCACCACTGGTGGCTACAGCAAGCAGCAGAGCCGGTGGTAGTCAGGCAGCATGGCATGCAGGTAAGGATGTGGCTGCAAGAATTTTTACACACACACCCCTTTTCCCTTCCTGGGGACAACCTGCTGCTTCCACAGTACTCATCCTTATGCTGTATGTTCCACCTACCACACACCAACACAGTTTTATGCCCACTGCCACACCTCTAGAGCTGCAATGCCACTGCCCTGCATCCCATTGTGGTGGGCACCCTCACATTTTGCCATCGACTTGCACGGTCACAGGACAAGGAATCCAGTCCAATTCGCTACCTTTGTGGTCTGAAAGACAAGAGAAACTTTGTTTTCTGGGCTGGACCATCCCAGCCCTCTGAGGGAGTACACGTAGCACCAGAACCATCTCTGAATTTTTCACTCCTCATTACAGCTGGGGAGACCTCAACACCTATGTGTTTGGTGGCATCAACACAGCTTCACGGACAATGCCAGCTGGCAGCCAGACGCCTGCTCCTTTCCTGACCGAGCGCGGTGCTTCTCCACACGTGCAGCATCTGAGCTAATATTTTTCTGTGTTAGACAGTGGGTTGGATGTTTTCATATTCAAGGTGTCCTGGTTCTGGCAGTGAAAGTAGCTCAAACTGGGATGGTGTAGTGGCTGTTGTCAGACGTCTCAACGCTGTGTGTTGAAATGACATCTCGTCATCACATGCAGACAGGAAGCAGCAAGCAGGCGAGAGAGAAAATATAACAAAAAGGATTTCTCTGTCTGCCAAGGGAATAGTCCATGCGCAAAATCCTGGCTGCTAAAAAGGTAGACAGCAGTGTCAGAAACAACAGCTTTGGATTTTTAGTGCTGTCTTATTATTTTAATTTTCATTGAGTATCTATTGACTAATAACACGTAGGTGAATGCAAACATCACTTGAATATTTTCATAGGTTTCCACCAATTAGCTTTTTCTAAATAGTACACTACATCTACATCTGCTTCTGCATTTATGCATATAGGTTTTAGTTACCTCGATCACACTGGAAGCACGCAGTAATTTTTCTCTTTTTTTCAATGGGGATGTTTTTTTAAAACTAGGCATTTTTAAAATGCGAATTAAAAATCACTCATTTTTTACTTTACAAGTGGAATAAAAATTGTCAACATCCTCCTCCATTTTTGTTTCACCTCTGGATCTAAATTCACACATTCCTCTTTTGCTCTTAGAAAAACTTCCATAAATTTACTTTGTGGCAGTTGTAGTAAACTGTAGCACTTTAGAGAAGACCTTCTGTGTTTTCTTTTAACATGGATCCTGTTCCCAGTAAGATTTACACATAAGCAAAAAAGAAAGTCACGCTAGGTTTTTTGGTGAAAATCTCTCCCAGATTTTAAGCACTAAACTGATCACAGCCTGAAAACTTCTGAAAAATGAAAATCTCATGAGTTCTATCCAACTTACAGCCTTCCAAAAAATGTTGGCGTTTTTTTGAAGCAGCCACTTTTGTGAGGAAAAAAAAAATATTCTATGTAAAATTCTGTTTTCCTGATGAAAAAGATTTGGACCCTATTCTTGTCACCTGTTTACCTAGCTCCTCAGCACATTAGAAAATTATTCCCTTTAGTCAGAGTTACTGAGGGTTTTGGAGAGGAATAAGCAAGCCCATTGCAGAAAACGCTCCATGGGCTGGGACTCAAGAGTTCTCTCTGAGGAATGCTTTGTGATATTCTGTTGCTCTCTTCTGTATCTATCTATCTCCCTCATTTTATTTCAAGATCTGTTTGAAGAGGTTTTTTTTGTCCCAAATAGAAGATTTTTTTTTCATACAGAATAGTTTGTGTGGCTATGCAACTCTTTCAGATACAGCTAGAAGACAGAAAATGCCATTTTGTTTTACACAGACATTTAGACATGATGAACACACCAAGCTGGTGTGCGGCTGTGGACAATATCTGCAGCAGCAGCAGTGCAGGGTGAACTGCAAAGCAAATAATTTCTGGTGCAGAGGACCTGATATTTGTCATATACAAGTTTCTGGAGGTTTTACTTCAGATTAGCTCTAGCCTGATCCATTCCCCCTTTTGTGGGTGGAATCCCATTGGCGTGCTCCTGATCTGCACCATCTGATTTCGGTTGCTCCCATAAGAACCCAGCTTGTGCTTTCCAACACTGCTTCACAAAGCATGCTAAACCAGGACGTGCAGTTCAAGAGTACTCTCCTGATACAATGGAAACACTAATACAGCTGGACTCCAAGCTATCTTTGGGGTACACTTCATTGCAGGAATAATGGGACCACTGGTAGAGTCCAGGCCATTTTATTCATCTAAGCTATCCTGGCTAAAGTGCTCTTTCTTCCAAAATAAGCTGTGACTCTCTTACTACTGTTCGCTAATACACCAGTCCTGGTGGTACAGCTATGTTAGTGACCCCTTTCTTACACAGGCAAGGTGTGATCCTCAGCGAATGGTAGTTTGGCTTCATCTCCAATCTCCAGCAACACACATGGGAAGCTGATAGAAGGTAAGTACCCAAGTACCTTTGTAGATCTCAGACAGGCACCCTTTGGCTGGCGTTAGGTGGTGGTAGGCACTGGTTAGAGAACTGGAGATGTGACCACCCTAAACTTGGGCTTTCCAGACAGGTGAAAAGTGAAATAAACTCCATGTCTCACACCTTCATTTTGGCAAATCTCAGCCAAGGAGGAGCAACTTTTTACATTGTGATTACTTGAACCTTTGTGTTCGTTGGACTGTGGCTGCATTTCATGGGTTCATCCACTGTGGGAAACACCAGTATCAGCAAGTGAAAACTCTCAGCTGAGACTGCAGGGCAATTGCTACACACATGAGTAAATGAAATCAAACAAATTAAATCAACTTAAGTCCACTCAGGGTTTTAACAAGGATTCATTCACTTTTCTCAGTTTACAGGTCTAGTGAGTTCAGACCAACACAAACCAAACATCTCTACGAATGTATGCACATAGGCCTGCTCCCATCCTCTTCAGTAAGAGCATGACCATACTCATTTCCTCCACTTTCTCTGGCAGTGGGGAAATGCAGCGATTCTGCCACAAATTAAATGAATCCTTCATAGATAAGACAGTCATTGCAGCTTCCTGCATGGAGCCCAAAGTTTTCATCCTATTTAATAATCAGACACTGTAAAATGGCATTTTAAATGTACTCACAGCTTTCAAACATCTGGTGCATACTGCTGATGTGCAGCAGATGACTAACTTGTATTTATTTTGAAGCATAATGCCACAGCCTGACTACTTAAGAGAGAATATATGAGGAAGAACATCCCAAACAAAGGCTTATGGGTGAACTTACCTGCCACTGCCCTTTACTCATTTGTTGAAACAGTATTTATATATTTGTATAACTTGAGCTGCTCAGCAGTAATCAAAGGCATCACTATCCTGCTATCATTACTTTTCGCCTCATTTATGCAAAAATCCATTTACATGGGTGAGCAATATGGATCTTCTCTTTTTCTGTTTCAAAGCTGACAGCAAAGGAGAGAAGGTTTTGTCAGAAGTGTTCAGTCATTTTGGAACCCAAAAGCTATTTCTGTAAGTTTTGGCTAAAAATTTTATATATTTCTTTATCTTTTTCAGTCTCAATCTAAACATGAAATTTCTGAAACTTTAGAGTTTCTGCAAAAACAGTAGTATCGTGTCTTCTCCCTTTAATAACTTGTCTCCAGAAATAGTCAGTCTTATTATAAAAAGATATTATTTTAGTTTGACAAGGTTTGTTTTTGATAAACCAATTTTGATTTGAAACAGTTTTATTTCTACCCTTAAAATCAAGTCCTATACTCACAATTCAACATTTTGTTTTGCTTCCAAATAGTTCTGATACGCTTATAATACCCAAGCTTCCTGCTATAGGTATTTAAAATGCTGACATGCCATTGACTTTCTTCCAGTCTTCTGGGAACTGCTGGAATTTTTCCCATATGCTGAAAATCACCATTTCTGCTCGTTGGTTCTCTTCAGTTAGCTGTCTTAAAAATCACAGATGCAGGTCATCCAGACCTGCTGATTTTAAATGTTTAATCTTTGCAGCTGCTGTTTAATATCTTCTAGCTCCATGCTTGGAATGACAGTCTGCAGAGAGAGCTGTGATATCACCAGATTTAGTGTAGCACAAATTTGCCCACACACTGGACCAAAAGGCTGTATCAGAGGTAGCCCAGTTTAAGATAAAAGGCTTAGCACTATTTCTGAGAGCTTAGATTGGGCTGGTAGACTGATCTACAGAGTATACATACATCTCAAAATCTAGCTTATATTTAATTTTTGTAAATAAATAAGCCTTTCACTGTGAGAGCTGAAAGA
Organism: Leptosomus discolor; assembly: GCF_034619465.1. Taxonomy (NCBI): domain Eukaryota; kingdom Metazoa; phylum Chordata; class Aves; order Leptosomiformes; family Leptosomidae; genus Leptosomus; species Leptosomus discolor. The sequence continues at coordinate 52,861,201 of NC_141394.1, read as the reverse complement.
AAATCCTGTGAACATGAAATGGATGTGTGCCTGAAGCTGAAGGGAGCCTTGGACAACTACTTGGAGACGCCAGAGGTATTTTGATCTGTTGCAGTAAGATGTGAACTGTGATGGTGAAGGACACTAACCCTTATCTCAGCACAGATAATGAACCTGCTCTGGAAGAGAACAGCCCACTTGACTTTTGTCAGAGTGCTATATAACTATCCTGGTAGTATTTTCGATGAAGGTAAGCCATATAAGAGTTCTCTCTCCAATGTGCCTGGCTCAAAGGTCTGTCTCCTCTAGCACTGTCTCCAGCCCCCTACCAGCAAAGTTGTGACTTTGAGCAGACATAGCTGAACAGTTTCAAATGTCTTGATCTGAAGAGGGTGCCTCACTGTCATATAACCTTTTTGATGGTGTTGTGCTTCCACCTTCTCTTCCTGCTTGCCTTGCAGGTATATTTTCCTCCAAGACGTGGTGAGGACATGGGTAACCTTGCACATGGCTGTCTCTGCCTCTCCAGTCAGTGGCCAGGTCCCTATTTGCAACACAACATGGTAGTCCGCATGTGTCCAGAACAAGAGCCATATCTGTGTTTCTAGACACAGTCAAACATCTTCCATACTGCCCCTACTTAGACAAAACCACTAATAATCCAGCATGTTGACAGCTAACATCCCCCCTCCCAAACACACACTGTTTTATTTGCAAGCAAATAAGGGGAGTTTCATAAGTATATGGGTTTAAGCACTATTCTAGATGGTCAGCATTTTGGTGACACCACAGTTCCTGATGAGAAAAAAAATGACGCCTCTGGGTCACAGTTCAGGCAGCGCTAAATGTTACATACTGTTGATGCTATTCTAGCTTAATGTGGTTTACCTCAAATATTTAATACTGGGCTTTATGTGTTGTGTATAGAACACAAAAAATGGCTCCTTTTAACACTCAGGACAAGACATCTGACTTAAAAATTTCCCAGCATGCAGGTCTTGCCATAGTGTTTGTCTTTGAAGTGAAACAAAACTGCAGCTGATAGGGAACGTTTGATGAAGCAGTTTCTCATGAGAAAATGCAGATTCATAAACATGGAAAATTTTCATGGAAACACATGGGGCAAGAAGATAGTTTAGGGCCAGGATAGAAATTCTGGGTCAGAGGAAGACTCCCACAATGGTTGAAGTGTTGGCTGGGATGAGTGTCTCAGGCAGTATCCTCAAGTGTATCTCAGGTTATGAAATACACTCAGTCAGAGCCAGCACAGCCAGATGCTCATTCAGTGCTTGAAAACGGCAATTATAGTATTAGACAGAAAGTTTTTCAGCACAGAACTGGCTTTAGGTGCTGCTGATCAGCAGTGGGTAAATTTGGGGGTCTGACAACTGAATTCTGACGAGAGTTTGTAGTATTGAGTGAATAAGTTGTTGGTCCTATCCTGGCTAGGGAAACTTACCATGTCAAGTAATGTTTGCCACCTGCACTTGTGGTCCATGTTTGCAAGTCATTCAACCACACATCATATCAAAGAGGCTGTATATTATGGAGCTGAAGACCGTCAACTGGAATCAGTGGAGTGTGACTGAAGGTGATTGCACAGACCTGAAAATTAACATCACCAAAGATGCTGTGGGAAGCGGGGGTGGGAAGAGCCATCTTACGATTTTGCCTTGCCATGTCTCATCAAAGCAAGCTACTCCTCCAGTCAGGCTCCTGTCATGCATGCTGGTTCAGCCCATGAGCCACTCACTTGTAGTCACAGAGGTAGCTGAGACCCAGAGGCATAGCCAGGACTGCACCAGAGAAAATTATTCCATTTGAGAGTCTAGCAGATGACTGAGTGACCTCTGTAGCTGAGCTTGATTCTGTCCTGCCAGCTCTGGGTACAGACACAGCTAATATGTGACTGCCTTCACCAAGCTGGCAAGCCCACAGATTTTCATCAAAGGGCATCTGTGTAATGAGTCCCTTCTGGTGAACGCTAGAACCATGGAAAAATTAATCTTCAAAGCTTCCCTCCAGGCCTTGTATCAGACAGTTGGAATAGGAAGCACCGAAGACTGAACGTTTGTAGGATCTTGATTCAACAAGTCTCAGACTCCATAAAAACAGGGATAAAGCATATTGGTAACTTTTCTCACATTTGTCCCTTATCCATGTGGGATCTCAATGCTGAACAAACTTCAGACAGGGCTACTAATAAATGTCCATCCACATTCAAAAATCTCTTAGTCACAGAAAACTCCCATTTCCTGAGACATCTCTAATCCCTGAGACATTCTTGAGCATCATCCCTAACCTGAGCAGTCTGACTTGGCTCACAGTGAGGTCTTCAGGTGGGCTGAGGAACGGATGCAGCTCTATGTCCAGCCCCACCAGACTTGTCCTGTATCTGAATGATGGGCCCTCAGGTGAGCTTAAAACACTTAACTGCATCTGGAGGTCAAAAAGTCGGTCCCCAGTTTCAGGAAGAGTTGATGCCTTTGGTCTCTGGGCCCTACAATGCAAGGGCAAAAGTATTGTCCTCTTGACAGCTTCCCTTCCTCTCTTTTTTTCTGAGAGGATACTTGGTTAGGAACACTGTTTGTTTTCTCACCTCTCCAGACAAAGCAGTCAGCCTTTTCCTCTAGGTAAAGCCTCTTTTATTGCAAGCAGTTAACATCAATCATTGCAACTCAGTTAGAAGTAACCTGCCCTTTACCTGGCATTGGGAAGATCTGTCCCATTGTACCCTGTACCAGGTTGGAGTGTTGACTACCCATATAACCTCTTGCCTTGTTTATTTACATGACAGAGGGGAGTGAGTAATTCTGCAATGATTTCAAAGGTGAGGAATATATCTTTTATTTGCTTAAGTCATGATTACTGCTGTCCAAAACAACTATACCTGAAAATACATATCTAATTTGATATATGTTCATAATAAAGTCTATTTAACTACAAAGATATATATGTCTGAAGGTATAATTGTTACTGGAAGAACATCTGAGCCTTATTGCCACAGGCTCTGGAGATGTAGAAAATGCTCAGCAGTCCAGTGACATAATAGTGATTAATAATATCTGCATTTCTAAAGTGTCTTTAACATACTTCAAAGGGCATTGCTGAGAACGCTCTTCCTTTGAAAATTAGGGCTCCTCTTCAGGCATGCAGTCAGGAACAGAGAACATGTCTAAAAACTTGGCACCCTGTGCATAAAATGTATTTATTTATTTATGCTAATCATAAATGGTATGAACAACAATCCTATTCAATTCATAGAGGAATCTGATGTAGGGGTTTTTGAAGCAGCAAGAAAAATGAATGAGAATAAGCTGTATGTCTGTCAGAGACCTGTTCCAAATAACAGAATCCTGGCAAATCTAGAACATCCAAGGGGTCAGGCTATGTTGATTTGGCTGAATTCATCAGTATAGGAAACCACACTGTGATTGCGTGTCTAGAACAGCTACAGTGTCTATAAAATTTTCTAAGAAGTTTGAGTTCTGCAAACAAAGAATCACTGTGTTTACAGAAGTTTTTCCCACAGAGGAGGAGGAAAGGCTTTTTGGTTGTGAAAACATTGTAGATATCAAGTTTGGTTATGCTTAAGTTTTCAATTTGCATAGCAATTTTTATGCCCAAGCTATTCTGAATTAATTTTGAGAATAAGACTTTGTAAGGTGCTTTATCAAATATAGTTGCAGTTTTTAATTCAGATTACTGCTACCATGTTTTCTTCGGTTGCTAATTTACCAATAGAATTGAGACAACAAAGAAAAGCTATCAAGTTTCCCAAGCAAGATTTGATCTTATGAGAAAATGCATGCATAAGTTTAATTCTTATTAACACTGCTGAGCATCCAAAGATAATGAAAATTAGGTTATGTCTTCCTGATTTCAAATGTGTAACTCAGAGGCGAAGGGCGCTTTGAGGACGTATCATGCAGACACTGGATCTGTGAGCCTGACATTAATCGTATTTTTTATGCCATGCTTCACGCTTGCTGTATTGCTACACTATTTACATTATGCAGTAAGCCCCAGTCATAAACAAATATATCTGAAAATCTGTATTGTGAAGGCTCAAGAACTGCTTGAAGACGTAATTCATACTGCAACACTTAGATGCATCATAAAACTGCTAGTAATTGCTGGAAACATTCTGAACTTTGCAGCACTTTCACTTTTCTCCCGTCTTTTCCTTTGTAATCACTTCCCTTTGATTGAAACTCTTATTTTAGAGATGCAAAAAGCATTCTGCAAAACCATATTATAAAGTTTTCCTCCAAAACTAGGTCTGCTGGAGACACACAACATATGCAGAGGGAAAGTTAATAAATTACAGCATATCTGAATCCGAATATGACCGACAGTGCCTGAAGAAGCTGTGAATGCCCGGAGGATCTTCCCCAACATGTTATGATGCTGGACATGTTTGAATCAGAAGTTCAGTGCCTTTTCCAGACAAGTGGAGGAGAAAGGTAACTTCAAGTTTCTTTACAAAAATTTCTGCAGGAAATAGATGCTCAAGAATCAAGCTGCCCCAGATGTATGACAGCTTAACAGGCAGGAAAATGTAGGAATCTGGAAGCTAACCAAGTTTCCTTAGGTCCTGTGTTGGAACAAATGCTGGACTTGGGGCTTGCTGCCCTATTGTCAAAGCTCAAAGAGCCAGAGTCCAGCCTTGTGTAGCATAACACAGATTTACCTGTGCTGAAGCTCTGAGAAGGGATTTTCGAAAGAGTCTCTCCTCACTAGTTTCTACCTATGAACTATGAAAAGTCTTTCAAAGCATGGCCTTTCTGGTGCAGGATTTAAGAGAAAAGTGAGGAAAGACCTTGTGTGTTCACATGTACAAAGTAATTACTGCCACCTTTCCACGTATGCATCTATGTTCCTGGCAGCAGCCACCAGTCCTACTCATTAAAAAGACCCCATAAAATTTAAATCAATTTGAGCAAATGAGATTCAAGCAATACACCTGCCCACAGGCTTCACCATCACATCTGGAGGAATGAATGTAATTATTATCTTACTTTATTCCAACCTTGCACCAGGGGTATGAAAGGCCAAGACAAATGATCAGTGAGTCATTTACAGGACAGCGCGGCTTTCCAGGCTCAAGTGAGCTTGCAGCAGCGTTTTCCAGGGTCACCAAACCTGGTAGAAACTCAGCTGTTTATGCTAATATTTGAGTTTGCAGCAGGATTCCCATAGGGAAGCTCCTGCAACTCTGTCCAATGATATTAACAATGAAACAACGCTGCCAAAGTGCATCAGTGAGAAGAGTAGCTGCTAGAATCGTTATTTCTATAATCTGACATCAGTTTTAGTAAACTTTGTCTCTCTAATGCACCCAGTGGGATTTTCCAGAGGTTAAATCCTTCTCACACACAACTGTGGCCTTGCATTTTGCTTGCAATTTAGAAAAATAGGACTAATGTCAGTTTCTTAATTAACGGCCTCCTAAAAATGTGAGCAGTAATTGCACCAGATCCAGATCTATATTAATATGATCATAATTTATCTTATGTTACTGAATTATTACTTGTTCTTTTCATCCGATTTGTGTGTTATCACTTTAAAATGTGTGCTCTGTGTTATTAGAATGCAACTTAATCTTTAGTACATTACCTGTAAGATTTAAACACAACGCATGCTCTCTTAATTTTGGTTATAGCTTCTGTGACACTTACACTTACTATCCCTTTTTCCTATGCTAATGAGTTAAAAATACCCCCAAGCATTTTGCAGTTTATGTCTGTGTGTTTGTTTCCATGGAATTACTTGTTTCATGTTGCAAGGAAGTATACTTAAGTGGAGACTTAATAGCTGGGGGGTTTTTTATGTTGCAGATATCAATAAAATCAAATCTCTCTGTTACTCTTTCATATTAAAAAAACCCCATTCTCTTGCCATTAATGAACGTTATTAGTGGTGTTTTCAGTCCCTCAATTTAATAGTCACCTTCTGTGTTTACAACTCTTTCTTCACAGAACAAGGGCACAAAGCATCTCATATAGGGAGCGCGTATGAAAGATTGTCCCTTCACTAATGGGGGCTGCAGATATATAGCTGAAACATTTACATGAGAAATGGATTGCCTAGATCTAAATTTTTCCCACTTCAAAGCCTGAGGGTGACCAGATCAATTCACAAATATACCTTCCTTCTTTCATTTCCTTACTGTGTCATCATCATGTGAAACTTTTAAAGGGTTAGATGAGAAATAATTAGGAAATTCTTATTTATAATGGAGTACAGAAGCCAAAAAAAAAAAAAAGAAAAAAGAAAAGATGAAAGAGACCAAAAAGAAACCGAGGAAAGTCCCCTCTGCTTAATAGATAGGAAACAGGTCAAACAAAGAAGGCAATTCATATGTGTCTGGGAGACATTTCCCAGGGTTAGCAGAGATGCAAATTTGCTAGCCATACTGGTAATAGAGGGATTTACTTTCTCCTACTTGGGTATACGCACCAAGTCAGGACAGGGAGCAGTCTCTCACAGCAGCATCCCGCCCTGAATGCCTGCAGAGATGTTCATATTTATCAGGAGTTGAAATAACCTGGGAAAGGTCCTCACCACTTTCAGCTTTTGAAAATTATTATTGTCAGTGAGGCAGTGTGACAGGAGAAGGGGCTGGAGAGGCAGATGGGAGGCTGGGAATGAGAAAGGAGAAGCTGGAAACAAGAAAAATCACAACAAAGTGAAGCAGCAGGTGGAGGAGTGGAATGGGCAGGTCCTAGCCATCAGTAACACAGAAGACTGAGCTCAGGTCTTAGAATCATAGAATCATAGAATCATTTTGGATGGAAAAGACCTTTAAGATCATCAGGTCCAACCACTATCCTAACACTATCAAGCCCACCACTAAACCATGTCCCTAAGCACCACATCTATACGTCTTTTGAACACCTCCAGGGATGGTGACTCCACCATCTCCCTGGGCAGCCTATTCCAATGCCTAACCACTTTTTCAGTAAATAATTTTTTCCTGATATCCAATCTAAATCTCCCCTGGCAAAACTTGAGGCCATTACCTCTCGTCCTGTCTTGCCCCACCACAGAGCACAGCTCTCCGAGACACACCCAGGAAGACACATTTTCCTGCAGCAGGAGCTGTGGAGACCCACAGTAATGCAAAAGCGAGCTGAAGGACCCTGTGAGCCTCCCTGTGAGTCACTGGTAGTACTAAAGGTAGAGATCTAAGACTATAGTTTCAGGCTTTGAGTACTTTTTCTACAGCTAACCAAGCACAGTCATGTGCCTCTCATTTAGCTCATATCCAGTCTTAAATCAAGGCTGACTAGTGCCAGAGACATCAAAGTCCCTGATACTATAGCCTTCCCCTGGGTCACAGGTAATGCTCCAGTTCTTCAATACCATCTAGGGAAGGAATTCAACTCTTCACTTTCTTTGGGAGGCCCTGAGGTCTAAGCATCACGCTGAAGACAATACTTCCACAGGGGCTGAATTTCTGGCCCGGGTCATCAGTGGCTAAAAAATCAGCACAATTTTTGGAGGATTTTAGCTAAATGCAGTTTAACCTAACTGCAGCACCGGTTACAGCAGTAGACACTGGTCATATGCTGTTTCTTCGCCTAGCAAACCCAAAAAGCAAGTTGCTTTTCAAAACTTCATATTTTGCCATGGGCTTTATTCTCAGAGAACAATGATATGTTTGAAGAAATAGCAAAGTTATGTATAACTTATATATGTATATGCAATGTGTGGCCCTTTAAAGGCATACTGTAAAGGAATTTAGGCCCAACATGTAGTTTTGTAAAAATAACTGGAGCATTGGTCTATTTACAAACTTAATATTCTACAAGGAAAAAATATTTGTTGCACATTTTCTGCATACTATTTCCATGTGTAAAACTGAATGTTTCTTCTGCTCTAATTCTGTTGGTTTAAGCGCCTAATTGCAGCATTAGCTGGGTCCAAAATTTTGCTGGAATAACTATGTCAGGGAGGAGACAATATTACACAGCTTTCAGCAACACAGTTGTGCTCGCAAATGCTGCTGGGCTGGCAAAATTGTTCTTGGTATTGCTGCTTCTGTTCAGAAAACCGAAACAAGCTCTAGTGGGAAATCACTTTATTATGGTGCAAGCAGTGGCTTTTCATGAGGGTTTGCTGGCATTTCTCTATCAAAAAAAAAAACCCACTTCTAGTGTAGACAAAGATTTTGAAGTCAATTCATTTTGTTTTGCGGAGATGTCTTACAATTCCACATTGTACTTGCATGTCTTGACTCTAACGACATTCTAGTTAAAAGTAAAAACATTCCCTGCTGCCTGGTTTGATTTAGAACAGAAATTAGATACAGTTTGTTTAAAAAAGAACTTTTAATTGTAGCTCAAAATAGAGTGAAATGGCATAAAAACTGATGTCACGGTCCAAAAATATGATTCTATTTTGAACATCCAAACAATATCTTGTCTTATAAATGTTCAGATTATCATAAAAGTAAAAGAGAATCAGAAGAAGAGTCAAACTGCTCTTTTATAGATTGGGCAAAATCTATAATAACTTGTTTAATAAAAAGATGCCCTCTAAAGATAAGCTTGCTGTTAAAATTGAGATGCTGTTGCATACTTGGCTAAAAAGGCGTTAGCAAACATTTTCCTTTTTATCCAGCTGCAGTCAATCAAATAGTGCAAGAAGGCTATGAATAAATATGAATTAAAGTTGTCTGTGGAAAACATAACATATAAGTTGAGCCTTTTCAGAAACACCATACCTGAGAATGTTCCCAAGCCCACCAGCAATTTGTGCACAAATAATTTGTTTCCATGGTCCTTCTACAACAGGTTTACTTTTGATGATGCTATTTAATGTAGTGACAGCAGCATAAATAGGTCATATAACCCAGGGTAACAGCTTTCTGGTCATACCCCCTGCAAAGGGGATCACACGGACAAGGCACAAGTAGCACTAAAGCTCTGCTCCCAGCCTGCCAGTGAGCTGATACAGATGTGAGAGCTTTGGGCGTACGTTGGAGCACACACAAAAGCTAGTGCCAGAAGGAAATCCCTTTTTGAAACACGCAATGCTGCCTGTTTGTTGTGCAGAGCTTCCTGAGGCCAGACCCTTGCTGTAGCTGTAGGAAAAGTATTTTTGACTGTTTGGGCAGCCATCTCCACCCCCTCCCCTTCTCCTGCCCCAAAGTGCATCCTGTTTGGGGATGCTCTGCACCTGCTGGCATAGATTCAGTGCAGTGAGCTGAGAAGAGCATTCCCTGTGCCTCCTTTAGTATGTCTGTGAAAAAGGAGCTGCAATTTATCTCAAACATCTTTCGTAGAAGGAAATTTAAAAATCTATGTGGAACCACAGTCTAGCTGAAGGAACTGAAAACTTTATCAGAGCCAGTGGCCAGAAGTGTCAGCTCTAGGAGACAATGAAGACCTAGAAAACAACTGCACGGGCTGCAGTCCACGATGCACCTCGTTGGCAGTGGTGTTCATTTAAGCAACCCTGCTCTCCACCTCCCTTTTTTGTATTACAGCAATACTTCAGCTAGGCTAGTTCCCTGTCTGAATCCATCAAGTGGCCACACACACCTTTGCCCAGCACAATGGAGGTGAGAGAGGCAAGCACAAGTAAGTTACAGACCTGGCAGTACAACCACTTTGAGAATACATGGTGTTGGGGCATCATAGTAACGCAGGGATGCAGAAGGCTCTGGTACCTTCTACTGCTGCTGGTCCAGCTTACAAACACTCAGCTACACCCTGTCTCACTGGATTACAAGTACTCCTAAAGGATTAAGCATGGCAGTGTGCACCAGTAGAGGAATTCATCTACAAATACGGTTGCTGAGTTTGCTGACTGCATCAGGAAATACTGTTCGCTCCACATCACTGTTAATGGAAGGATGGCTGTTCAGGCAAGGTATTAGTGGGAAACTGAGTGAGAGAGTGTCTGCAACCTGCAGCCTTTGTGCTATGTTGGTTTTGATGTAAAGAAAGGAGTGGAGCTTCAGAGGAATACATACCAGATAATAAGGCCCAGAGGCATACTGGAAATGAATGGGGCACTGAATGGAGATGCTCAGTAACTGCTTTGGGAGGCTAATACCTAGCCCTTACAATGCCCTCATTAGCCGCACAGCACAAGCATTTTGCAAAGGAGGTCAGTGCACTTTATAGCTGGAGACACTGTGGAACACAGAAACTTCACTGAAGTTCTCCAGTGTGGCAGCACAAGGGGAATCCCAAATCCCAGTGCCATATGACAGCTGCAGGGTCCTTTTTTCCCCAGTGAGCAAGGAGACCTGCAGACGTGTTTAAGGCTGTGCCATTCACAGCTGAAAATGTTGAAGTGATATGAGATATAGCTGGTAGTGATGCAAGATCTAGACAGATCTGTGCTTGTGACAGAGCCTCTGTGTCTAAATATTTTTGTAGTACTGCTTTGGATTTATTTACAGAGGAAACTCCTCATTGATTGGATTCATCCACCTTGTTGTTTTCTAAGCATTTAAAGGAAATGACTGTTAACCTTTGAGACTAAGCAGCATATGCAACATTCATGTAGTTGTCTAGATTCCCTCCAAGGAGGAGAAAGACATCTCCAGAGCATGATTCATCTCACCTGCTTCAGGTTGGGTGACTATCATTCCAGAGGTGCCTGCATTTCTGCATAGGACCTAGTCATCTGGCTTAGACACAGGTGAATCTTAGTCTCAGCTGGCTCATTTCAATAGGAATCCTGTCTTTATTAAAGAACTAAGAGAAACAAAACTCAACAAGCTGTCAATCAACAACATTTTACCCAATGTAGCTGGTCACATGACTCTGTGACATGAAAACAAAATGAATGGACATTTGACATGCTGTTCCAGGACCCTGTTATCACTTTGAACATAGGCTGTAGTTTTCTATTTTTATCGGTGGCTGACAGTATCAGCCAAACATTAACCCAAGGGCTGTGATGTGTTGCTAGTTCTGGATATCCCCAGTGTTTGTCTGCAGAAGGATTTCTGAAGTGTTTGGAAAAGAACTTGAGATGCTAACGTTCTTCCAGGCTTTCAAGGGTCAAAATGGCACATGCTTCATCATATGATCGTGTTAGAGAAACTGAGAAATCATCTGTGAAAGAAGATGAAAGAAGAATTCTAAATACTATTTACAACATTTTTCTGTGTATTTCCACTTATCAGCTGTACAGTGGTTGTGCAGTGAGAATTATGGACATGGCATCGAGGTTCCACAGATAATAATGACCCAAGATTTAACCCCAGGTTGAGACTCTGACTCAGATTCAGCAAACAGCACCTGTTAAATTTGCCTTTGAAAGGACCTACCCTACCATGTTATTTTGACTTCTTGTCACTGTCACAAATCCAGTGCACATTGTCATAGACTAATGAGTGGACGTTTGCCACAGCCACATCCTAATTGCTATATTAATTTCATCCCCAAAGCCCCAGACAAATGATCTGCTTCTGACACATGAACTCAAGCAAAAGCTGGGAGGGAAGAGCTGCCCGCTCTCTGAGGTGCAGCGAGATAAGCAAGCTGTTCCTGGGCTGACATCTGTGTTAACAATGGGCCATATGTGGGCTGTACAAAGAGGGCTGGTAGCACACCAGAGATCATGCATTTACCAGATTGTACCTATAACTGACACCTTGTATAACACTTAATATAAGGATAAATAAAGGCAGTGGCAGCAGCAGCCCAAATGGGGCACAGAACAATCGGCCAGCTGACGTGAGGCAGGCGAAATAGCTCTGAAATAACCAAGATATCCCGTCCTAGGAGGAGCTGGCTGCCGCCTTGCATTGTTTAAACTGCCCTGGCTATTTAGGTGTCCATCTACAATGCGGAAATCCCCTGTAAGTACCTTCACACCTGGCTTCAGGTAGAGGCATCATAGCATTTACTTTGGTATTTAAAGGCTGGCTCCTGTAGAATAAAAGGGTTTACTTCTGCGAGGTGCTGGCTTTGGCAGCAAGCCAGTGTAAGTTACTTCTCACTGCTCAATCTCATTGCTTTTCCTCCCTCAGCTTGGCAGTAGACCTGTTTGCAAAGCCACACAGTAAACCAGATCACGGTCTAGATTAGGACTGAAAAATAACCTTTTCTGTGGTTCCTCAAAATAGCTGCAGCAGCAAAACAAAGAGCTAGCGAGTTAAAGTGCCACAGCAGGGGACAGAATTAGGGAGAGAAGGGTCAGGACCTTCCTAAGCCTATTTCACGGCCAGTGTCTTGCAAACCGATGTGACAAACACAGGCTTGAATGACACAGGAGTAGTTCAGGGTGGAGGCAGACATAGAAACCACACTATCAGCTGTGAAAGCTGCGTCCCAGTGGATGCACATCCCCTCAGCATGAAAGGCCGTATGCCTAGAGGGGTAACGGGCTCATAAGCTGCAAACTGACATTTACATTTGCATTATTTCCAACAAGGAGCAGATGGCAAAGGGATGCTCCATAATGTCTTATGCGAACCCCAAAGAATCCCAAATCTCAGTTTTAGTTGGACACTTTCCCGTCCCAAACCGGCCTTGTGTGCTGCCAGGTGACAACAGCTCCCTGCCCAAAGGCAGCTGCCTCTCAGTGGGGGACGGCTCTATAGGCAGTTACTTAAGGAACCTGGAGCAGGGAAGAGAGGCTTTGAGATATAAACTTCTGTAAGATTCAAAACAGGCAGAAGTGAAGGCAGGGCTTTTCCACTGGTGGCACAAAGAGCCGGTGAGCTCTGAGAACACACCTTGGTGCAGCCGCTGGAGGTCACCTCCTAACAGCAGAGTCCTCTGAGCGTGGGAACCTGTACACAAGCCAGAGCCTGGCTTTACGCACGGTCGGCAACCTGGATTAGGGGTTTGCCAGAAGTACTCTTGAATTCAAAAGCAGAAACAACACACAAGAGGGAACCAGCTGAACATACCAGGACAAAAACAGATATGATCTTTAGAATGGACTTTTCTACACTAATGCAGTTGTTTATATTGCATATCAGACAGGTATGTACAGAAAAATGTGCAGAAACATCTAGATAAACATTGCACAGCTGGGTAAGGCATCAACTCCCTAAAAGGACTGAGATAAAATAGGAAAATGGTCCCAGAAAACATATCCTGAAACTCATTTGACTGAGTCTGAACATTCTTTCTGGTTATCCGGCCTGGACAAACTAAGTCATCAAAATGCAAATTCACCAAGGTGCGATCCCAGGCCTTCCCTGGATGCTGGGCAGCCAGCTTCCATTGGGGAGGTGGTTGAAAGCGTCTGCAGAATCTCACTTACACTACATAACAAGCTACATATGTAAATTTCCAAAGGTGACTGCACCATCTCAGATTGAAAACTCTTATTAAAAAGACTGAAAAAGCTGCTACAGATGAAAAAAATAGAGGATTGGATGATAAATGTGATGGGCATGACCTTCTTAATGGGGAGGCACGTTTGACTGCCCTTTACTCTTCCAGTGGTGTGTGTGTTTTTCCTGCTGTCTATCAGTGCTGGGCTTGGCGATTATAATATACACTGCATTTGTAAATATACACAGCCGAAAAAAAAAGCCCCAAAGGCCTCTGGCAGTACAAGATAGCCATATGAAAATGGAGTAAGATTGATAGGAAAATAATCTCTTAGAGACTTTTGGTTACCAAGAACTGTGAAGACAGATTGTAATGAAAACATAAATACACACATACCTGCTGTGCGGTCCCCTAAGACACCACAGCACTGCCTTGGTAGAGGTTACCTACCCCATATAGAAGGGCAATAACGTCTACAGCATTTTAATTTGGTAGGGGTTACTCAAAAAGTTGCGGGGGCTGAAGTGAGATGCTACAGAGAAGCTGTTAGCTCTGTCGATCCTTCATCGACCTGCAGCAAACTGCAAGCTTTGCTTTATCAAATGTGGGAGTTACCTGCTCAAAGATGGAGGTGCTAACTAAAATGTGCCTTGTGCTCTAAGAAGTTCAGTTGCCCATGGCCATCCTAGGAACTGAATAAAACCGAGCAAAAATGAGACAAGTTTTGCAGAGAAGCAGCTAGGGAAACCAGGCTTCTTGGTCCTTCTATGAAAAATAGTAAACGGATCACATGTTGCAGCCTGTTTACTATTTTAAGAACTGCCTTCTCTGAAATGCTTTGACTAATAAACAGTCGCTTTTAAGGCTGGACACTGATATCCTTGTTCCAGTTGAGGTGGCAGGGTTGTGACAAATCTGCCTTGCTCTGTACAAAGAGACAGGCAGAGCAGGCACTGAGGATGTGACTGGGAGAGAGCAGGAGGCTCATATGATACTCCCCTGACAAAGGCTGAATGCTCGAGGCCAGACGTGTGAAAGAAGCACTGGCAGGAGGAGTCAAGAGAGGCCACTCACTCATAAAGTACAACCCAGGTTAGTAACAAGTTTTAAAGCTGAATAAAGGGGAACCGACACATTTCTGCAAACTACACAAACATGATCAAAATGGGACCTAAAGAAATTTGAAGATGCCTTGCAAGGTTAAAAAGAATGTGAGCAATTTCTGACACACCTAAATAATGATAAATTAAAATAGGTCAAATGAAAATACTTTGAGAGGTGATGCGGCAAACAAGATGTGATAAAACAAACAAGTTTTTCAGTTTGTCTACTCAGGGAATCCAGGCAAGACAAGCACCCTATTCTCCACATCATGGTTTTGACACGTGTAATCTCAATCAAGGGGGTTCTTTTGCTTTTGTTTTAGTTTTCCTCTTATTTGATCCCCGAATTCCTGTGCAAAATAATGCAATTTAACAAAAATGCCAACGGAGTCAACTGGATCTCATGTGGCTTTAATCACCTCTGAAGAAAAACGCCTGACAAAATCCCTCTCTAGCCATTTATTTAGATTTCAGATATGGCAAAGCACTGTGAGAAAACACAGAAGGACTCTTTATGAACTGCAAAGCAAAGTTAGTTCTTGTCATGAGATGCAGAGCCGGGATATGTTTTCAGCAACCGAGGCATTGATATCCTGTTGGGAGTAGGCAGAGAGGGCAAAGGATGAGGCTCTCCAGGTCTGCAGTCCAGAGCTGCCATGAATGGGAAGGCCAGGGAAGGGTGGGAAGGGCAGTGAGGTGGAAAAGGAGAATGGTTTTGAGGAAGCCACATCAGCTGTTACTTCACAATTATTTTGATATATTAAACTTATTTAAAAACAAAACAAAACAAAACAAAAACACAGCAACAAAATGAAAGAAGCAAAAACAACACTTGAAAAGACCTAAGTTGCTGCATGGAGTCAGCTCTCAACAGCGGCCTGTGCAAATAAAGCAGCAAGCGATAAAGGCAAGAACTGTACTTGGCAGTTCGTAAAGACAAATCTCTTTTCTCAGTAAGATTGCAGGCTATAAACTAACAAAAAATGCTATCAAGAAGATTAGAGCCTTTATTTTCCATTTAAGCTTATACTGATAAGACAGTTTTTACAATAGTGTGCTATGCATGTGATAATACAAGATGTCTTTAAAAATAGCATATATTTCAAGCTTCAATGACGATTATATCTAGGCTCTTGACATTCGATGCTGGAAAATGCTTTAATTAACTAGGATGGCAATGCTGATTTGAGAACACGAGCACAATGGGATTTAATGAGTATTTTACAAAATTGGATTAAAAGGGAATAAGAGATACCTCCCACTTTAGTAAGACTGAATGGATTCGGTTTGAAGGCTCATATTCCAGGGGGAATGAGATAAAGGTGTCCACTTTATCTGCATTTATTTTCATGTCATCCCTGCTGAAAACAGCAGAAGTTTCTTCAGTTAAACTGCATGGAAGACATTATAATCCTACCGTCTACAGATGAAGTTTTAAGACATATGTCTATCAAATACCATCAGTTTTCTCCACTTACCCACCCTTACATGTCAGTGTGAGGATGTAGAAGACTAGAAATTAATAAAACTAAACGCAATGGGATGTCCCAAAATCTCAAGGCTTCTAGAAAACAGGTCCAGCTGGATTATACCTTGCTGTACCAACAGTTTAGACTAGCAGAAATCACTTTTTTTTTTTTTTTTATTAATAAACAAGAGGCTTAGAAAATCCGCAGCTATGGTTTTGTCGATTAAAATTAAGATACAGCAGAGTGCTGAGTATATATTTTTGCACGGTGGTCATATGACATTCCTGACAGCCACTCTTCAAAAATGCTGTTTTAGATGAATGCACAACGCAGAAATTTAACCACTTTTCACTTTTTAAAAGCTTAACAAACTTCTATGCCAATGTTTAGATAGCTTTTACATCAACATTGGTAAATCGATACACGTTTCAAACTCTCATAATTTCTCAAAGCCTTCAGGAATCACAGAGGAGTTAATTCTGGAGCTGTCTGGCTTGCTGGGGCTGCCAGTTTATATGGAATAGTGATGCCCCAGACCAAGATCTATCAATCTGCAACTTAGAAAAAGGAAAGTATAACCTTACAGAAGAAGTCATTATCACAGGGTTATCAGGAAGGATTTTAGCTGGCATTGATTGGCTGTATCAGAAGGGTATTTTCCTCTCTTCTCATTAGATATGTCATGCCATAGATAAAATAGAACCCACGGATTATTTATGCTGTAAAGATTTAGAATTAAAAGGTTTTCATAGCCCTGACAAATAAACTGCTTGCAACCATCAAAGTAGCTAATTTCCAAATGCATTTTCATTCAAGTACAGAAATAACCTAAGTCCTTCATTAGTGCACCAGTTGTTCAATGTTACCAATATTATCGATCTATCCAGTGTTTACTCCAGTAAGCAGCCTCATGGATGTGTAAAAGCAATCTTTTGAATTGACTATTCAAAGGAGCTGGTCCATAAATGTTAAATCACTTCAAGGATTTCAAGCTGAAGTGAGCTTTCCAAATACAGGGTTTCACATATTTCTCCAAGCTTATAATTCTTATCTTTCGTCCATTGTCTTCAAAGTCTGTAGAGCTCTCTTTCTGCCCCACTCTCCTGCCCACCTCCCCCCCCCCCCAACATCAACCTACTGCAAGTTGGTTCCAGCAGACAATGAGGAGCGACAGCACTAACTGTCCTAACATACTGCCACAGTACCACAGTGATGACTGAAGAGAGGAACGTGTGAGGCTGGCTGCAAACGCAGAGAAGATCCTTTCTGTCTTAAGCTCACATATTTTGGACAAAGGTAGAAAAAAGACCTAAAAGAATCCTCCACTGCTTAAGAAACTTTCTTTTTCTTCTATAATGCAAACAGAATACAGATGAGAGAACTTACAACATTCAGTGCAATACATTGGACAGAGGTGGAAAGGGCAACTGTGTTTATCATTATGATTATTAAAAATAAATGAAGTAGCAAGGTTTAAACTGATTCACCTTTGTTTCCCACTTACTGTAGCTATTTATAGCCAGGCAAAGTACATGGAATAATATTGTTGCCACTCTGATTTTGAGCTGTCTAACAATCAGCTAATGCTCATGAAAATGAGGCACATGATGTGGGGCCATGCGGAGTTTGGCTTCATGTGATCAGGGATGTGCAGGACATAAAGGCAGTCCGCTAACTGAAAGAGCACTAATCAAGAAGAACAGGGAGAAACCTGTCACAGTAACAACATCACATGTTTCTTGATAATGTCTCAGAGGAAGCCTCTCGTAACATATTGTCCACTGCCTTTGCATCTTTAAGAAATTAAACTATAAATGCTTCAAGTATTTATATAAAAAATTTCCAACTCTCTTCTTTTCTTCTACAAAAATAAAAGCCAAAGACACCCAGAAAACCTGGAGTGCACAGAAAAATTAAGTATTTCAGCTTTTTTTCCCCTCTACCTAGAATTAATTTGATGAGGCTAGCACCTAGTGAGAGACATGATTTAAAAACAATGTTTGATTTTGAAATTGTTGGTGTGCTAACAAAAATGTATTCCGTTTTGCAGCAGAGGAAGGATTCACCCATCAAAAGAGACTGGCTGTCAGAGATGAAAGAGAGTAAAGAAATGGAGAGAGCCATTTTAAACATATAAGACAAGACTTTCATCTCATGCTGGACCATATGGGACAGTGCTATTAACCTTGGAAAAAAATCTGACAGGAGTGAAAAAGAAAAGAAGATGAAGGGAAAAAAAAGGAATAATTTACCTTCAATAACTTTTCTGATCTGTACAAACACATTTCAAGAAATCTACATTTATGCTTTTCCACGGGTGAAGGTTTTGCTGTGTGTCCCTCTCTCTTTTCTGTACATCCAGAAGGGTTGGTATGGGGTTTCTGACAGTCTGTGTGTTCTTCCCCCACCTGCCTGCTAGGGTGCTGCCTGTGAACACCTGGGCAGAAGGCAGCTGGCAAATGCATGGATGACTATAAGGTCACCTATACATCTTTCTTTCACCTCTGCAGCATGTGACACTGACAGACAACACAGTGCTAAAGACAGACGTTTTTGTCATTTGTACTATTTCTGCCTGAAGAGCAGGTCCAGCTCTGTAGCTACAGAAGCAAGTGCTCCCAGATCTTCCTTGTCAATTGCCTCACTGGTGCTCGAAAAACTCCCTCGGTGGGATTCCAAAACCCCTTCTCTGCCATGCATTTATAGACCAAATTCTCCTTACTCCTTGCAAGTGCTTTCCTAACATTTAAGCTATTTCTTTTTTTTCTGCTGAGAACTAAATGGATTACTTTTTATCTTGCCCTTGAGGGACATGAAAAACAATTGCTCACAATCCTCTTTGTAAGAACATTTTCCATGTTTAAGCTCCCTGTCAGCTTTCTCTTTTCCATACCAAACCAGCCAGTTCTTTCAATCCTTCTTTTTGTGTCACAGCACACACTTTTAAGTCTCACTACTGGTGCTCTGACTGACCCTTAACAAGGGACAGCCCAGAGCGGGCACAGTTTGAGAGCTCAGCGGTGCGAGCCGGGGCAGAAGCGTTACCTTTGGTGCGTAGAATCTGCCGTGACACCTCCAGGATCTATGAGTGAGGCTTTCAGAGCTCGACAAACGGCTTTGTACCTGCCCTTTGAGGGATGCTCCCTCTGTTTCTAGGCCCCTTGCCCAGCCCGGCCGCCTCCCAACCTCCCCCCCACCCCCCCGGGACCACGCTGCCCCCCGGGCTCACCCAGCCCCACAGCCCCGACCCCTCCTCTCAGCACCTGCCAGTGCCCAGCGCGGCTGAAGCGCTACCCCGCGAAGAGGGCGATCTCTCCCCCATCACAGCACTGTGTGCGTATTCCGCCACAGGGGTTTTTCTTTTTAAAATCATCTCATTTTGGGGGCTGGGGGGAGTGGTGTCTTTATGGTAAGCCCCACCGAGGAAAACCAGGACGCTCCCTTTCCCCCGGGGCGGGGTGGGGGGAGCTTCTCACCTGCGCCCATCCCCGGTGGCGGCGAGGTGGGGCGGGGTCGCGGAGGGCGCCGCGGGGGGCCGCGCAGCGCGGAGCGGGGCGGGCGGCGGAGGCGGAGCCGGCGGCGGCGCGGCGGGGCCGGCTGTACACCGCAGCCCTCCCGCGGGGGCTCGGGCATCTCTGCGCGCCGGGCGGTGCGAGCGGCAGCCGCGCCGCGCCGGGCTCGGGGGGTGGCGGCGGCGGCGGGATGGAGGGCGCGTACCTCGCCTGGGAGCTGGCGCACGCCGTGCTGCTGCTGAGCCTCTTCCCCGCAGGTGGGAACCGCGGGCGGGCGCGGAGCGCGGCGGGGCCGGGGCAGGCGTGGGCGGCTGCGGGGAAAACTTGGGCAGCGGCGTGGCGGGGGGTCGCGGCGGCAGCCCGCGGTTTGCCCTGGCATCGCCTTTGCGGGACGCCCCGCTGGGGAGGGGTGGAAAGTCCTTTGTTTGCAGTGCGCGGTTACCCGAGGCTGGCAGCGAGACCCCGTCCCCATCTCCCCGGGCTGTTTTGATAATAAACTATCTGGTAATCGGTACAAAATGTCCCCGCACTGAAGTGCTCGCTGAACAATAGGAAAGGAGCCGCCGCCGTCAGGTGCCCAGCGCTCCCCAGCAGAGGTGAAGCCTCCCCGGGGCGGGGGGGCGGTGTGGTGGGGTCGGTGCGCCGCTGCGCCCCGGCGGGTCGGTACCCCGCGGTCCGGAGGGGCCGGGCCGGCGGCTGGCCGCGGGACAAGGCGTCCGAGCCGCCGTGCCCTTGCACTGCCGATCCTCCGCGTTGAAGAGGAGGGCAAGCGGTGCCGCTCAGGCCTTCGGGAGGTCTGTCGGTGCTAAAACTTCGGTGTGTCGGGTGTAAATCGAAAGGTTCCCTTCCACTTCCTTGGTAAAAGGGGGTTTCCCTGCCGAACCTCCCAGCCTTAGCGGCCGGGGCTAGTGATTTTTCAAAACAGCATCTGGCTGCAGCGCTGGGCAACTTTGCACATGGCTTTCGGAGTCGCCGCGCAGCGCGTTGCGCGGCTTGTAGGCTTGGGAGGCGTTCGGGGGTCTGCAGAGGGAGGTGGTGTGCTGAGGTCGCTGCTAGTGTTCGAGGAGTTGCACCCAGGGAGGAAATTTGGCCCCCTGCGCCGAAGTCCGAAAGCGGATAACGTCAAAGGGTATTTTGCTACTTCCCGAAGAGCAAGCTGAGGATCCAGGGAAGCGATGCACAGTGCTAGGTGTTTAACGTCTGCTGCCACCAACAGAGAGGAGCCTTGCAGAGCACCTTGTGGGAGAGCAGCCGGTGAGGGCTCCGCAAGTCTCTGCCCGTTGCTACTGGGAGCAAATAAAACTAAAATTACCAGGAACTAACAGTAGAGACAATTTAAGCGTCTTCATTGTAAGCACTTTACTTTGGGATGTGAGAGGGGGCAGTAGTTGATTTATGAACATGTTTGTTATTATTTTTGTTTGGGTTTGCTTCCTTTTGTTTATTGATAATCTGAACTAGAGTGTGGTATCTGACAATTTGGACTTTCCTATTTAGAAATACCCACATACATCTGCAAAATGCTAGTGCTGTGGCCACAGGGATGGGAAAGAAAAAGGAAATAATTTTTTTTTTTTAAGTTGAAATGATTAATACCTGCCAACTTTCTTTATTTCGTCTATTTCTTGCCTGCACTTGGTGGTTATCCTTCATCATACGATTAGACTGTCCTTACAGAAAGCTTAAGAAACAGGTCAGACCTGCAGTGTCTCCTGGAAGACATGAGTTGCAGGCTCCAGAGTACTGGAGAGGCAAGGAGGGAACCTTTCTCGGGCCCCTTCCTCTGGTTCTGGGTTCAGACATTTCACCTCAAGGGCACATCAGACAACCTTGTGCAGGCAAAAATACACTGTGTAGTAGGTATAAATAACTGTTGCAAAAGACAACTGACTGGGGTATGTATAAGCAGCTATATCACACAGATGTAGGAATACTCAGGGCTAGTTTTGTGCTGGAGGAGGTATCAAGAGTGATGGCTTGAGTCCTGGCATGGGCACGAAGGGCATCAGAAGTGACAGCCAGGACAGAGCTGGTCTGCTGTGCTAGAGTGCTCTGGAGCTAACATGACCCCAGGTTCCTTTTGGGTTTGCCTCAGTGCAGATGCTTGGACTGGGTTATCTCCCACAGTCCCTATTGAGACCTTCCTGTTGTTTATTGGTACACAAATTTATATTAAGTATCTTTATTTGGCCTTTAGTCAAGAACTTCTTCCTTTGCTTGCAAACGGGAAAGTAGGATGTAGAAAACAGACCTTAATATAGCCTCTTGGAGGGTAAACCATTCATCTTCTCTGTCCACAACCCCTTCCTACTTTTCGTTTTTCTGCCATCCTAACATGCTTCCACTTTTCGTTCCATTTGGGGATTGCCTAGTCCTCATTTTATGCAATATTCTGGAACGAGCTTTTATCTGTGCATCTCCTGTCCTCCCCCAAGGCTCACCCTGTTTCCCAGCCCCCCAGTTCTCTGCCAGAGTCTCTGTGGCATTTCCATCCCATGGTCATGGAAGAATGGACATAGTTCCTTTCAGCATCCATCAATACAGCCTTTTTCTTTTCAGTCAGCTGCAGAGTAATGGGAGGCTCTCCCTGTGCCCAGAGGGAAGAATGTCTATTTCTATGATGCTTCCTGCTACCTGTCAGCCACGAGGGAGGAGGCTTGAAGGAGGAAGATTGAACTTGATGAGGATTCTGATTGCTGTCACTCAGTCGCTGCCTTGACCCCCTCAAACCCTCTGAGTATCCTGCCCTCCCCACTCCCCTGTTTCTGTCTCTGCTCTCTCCTTCTCCTTTTCCTCCCTCCCCTGTGGCAGTGCAGATTCTCCTGTGCAGAAATGTGTCCCAAGGCCACTGCCAGGAGCAGAATGGAAATGTCAAAGATTGCTCAATACTTGTCTCTTTTTTCTTCCGTTACAACTGGGAACCCTCTCCCAGCAAGTACTTAAGTGATTTTTCTTCAGGCTTTATAATAAAGAATGTGATAAATTTGGCAAGATGCGAGACTCCCAGTTGCATCCTGTTTTAAGTACCATTCATAGAGACTGGAGGCACTTCCATGTGCTCATTTTGCAAGAGAGAGCCTCTTGTCAACAGATGACTGAAGCTGTAGTACTGTTGGGTTATCTGCCTCTCCTTGCTGCTTTCCATCTCGCTTCGGCCCTCCCAGAAACCTATTGTTGATTGTCCAAACAGTAATGCTTCTTTGCAGGTGCCTGGATTGATCAAAGGATTCTGAGTCACCTCCAGAAGGGACATGTTGCACCAGGACACAGGTGGAATTGGAAAGGATATGTCTTTAGCATATGTAAACAGAGCTAGGACAGGTCTTAGGAAGAACATCTGAGTCATGTTCCAGTTGGTAGGACTTTCTTGTAGTGAAACTTGTCCTTTTCTCTCTTGTCTGTTGTGAGAGACTCTGGTGATACATCTATGATCTGTGGATTTCTGTCTGAACTATAAATCGTTGTTAGTGAAAGCTGTTTGAAAGATTTTTAAGGCATATCTGGAGCTGTCAAACTAAATACCAAATACTGCACATTTCTAGTTTGAAAGAAAGCTGCTTTCTAGCCTGAACTTTCAGTAAACGCTGGTGTAATCCGAAGGTAAGGAATAACAAATTCTGGATGAAACAGGAACCACACAGCATCAGTTTCAACAACATACATGTTTATCTACAATACATGACAACTGGTCTAATCTCATAGCAATCTTGTAGAAGAGAGAGAGTAATTGCTCAAGGTTAAGCCACTTTTCAGCTTTTTGTCTCTGTCCATGAAGATGAATGCTATTGCAGAGATCAAGCGTTGCACATTGTCTTGCTCTATGCATGTGACACATGATTTTACAGATGTTGTTTTCTTTTTCATCTAGTACAAACATCTTCCAGGATTTTGACTCATTTCCTTAAGTCTCTTTCAGCTGTTCAGAGAATGGGTAGAGGAAATGAGGTCTAATATCCTAATGCATTGCATTTACTGTAAGTACCCTCTCACTTTAAGTATAAAAGTACAAATATACAAAAGTATATTTGCCTTTTTGTAATTTCTGAATGTCATTTTGAATATCTCCCTGCACAGAAAACAACTCGTAGTTGTTTCTGTCCTTCAGAAACTCAGCTCCCCCCTGGTTGAGGCTCTTCAGCCTTAATAGAACTTAAGGTGTTCATTGTAACCTTAGGTGGAAGAGGAGAGCTGATGCTGAAGGCATCTAATGAAAGCGGCGATCTAGATTTCGGTGTGTTACGCCTTTTGGACGTTTATTAAAAAAAATCTGAAGAGAAGGCACATACAAATTACTAGGATCAGGTGTAAAAAGTATTTTAAAATTATCTTTTATATTATTCTGTTGCAGAAGTATTATGCTGGGCTTATTCAGTGACTTTTAGGAAACAAGAAGGGCTTTTTCCAAAAGGACCCTCTTTGACAATGAATCCTGCAAACAGTCATAAATGAACGTAATTTTACGCATGTAAGGCAGTCTCCTTGGCTGGTTGCCAGACCTAATGGCAACCGAAGTGTGTTGTTTGTCCACCAGCCAAGATTGCTGCCGTTAGTGATAAAAGCATAAGGGGAGTGTAAACATCTGTGTTTGAAGGGAGAACACGACTCCTATTTTCTAGTGTATAGCAATTAGAAAGCACAGTAAATGTTAATCTCTCAGTGGATTTACTCTTGGGGATTATATTGATTTATTCGGAAAACACAGGTTTTCAGATATACCTTTAAATGGATTTTAATGATCTTTGTTATGTCACAACAGATTCTTTTTTTTTGTGCAGCATGTAAAGGTCTTGGTTCTGTTATCTTTAACAGCAAGCAAGCATGTAAATAACAGAACAGTTTCTGATGTTGTTACCATGCTATGCAACTCCTGCGCTTCTCCATACGGATCATTCCTGGAAACTGTAACTAAAATGAAGCATCATTTAATAACATTACCAGTTACAGGGGGTTTTGTCGCTGGGGGGCTGACAGTGTTAAATGGCTATGATTTTAAATGCGATCTTGACAGCTGAGTCATATGTAATATAATCATTAATGTTACATAAACATATGTAACATAATCATTAAATATCTGATACAGAGAAAAATTCTCTGGTTAACTAGGCACTGACAGTTGTAAATCTAAGTGATAATGAGGATGCATGGGCTGATTTAAGTTAAGAAGAGATGAAAAATGCATCAAGGAAATTTGAAAGTCATATGCATCTCTTACAGGTTCTTTGGAAGCCTGGCAAATGCCAGGTTAGTCCTGCATCTCCTTTCTTTTCCCATCAGCAATTGTCTTAAGCTAAGTAGTGCTCCTGCACTTGTGCTGGGTGAACATGCTCCTCATAAAATACAGTGGGCTTCTTTTTAAAGAAAGGCTTTGTGCAAAAGCCACACAGGAAAAAGAAATCAAACCTGTTGGTTATAACCTGTCATTCAGAGCCTGCATGTTTCACGGGGGGAGAAAAGGTCCCACTGAGCAGTGTAATAGACATGTTTGGGGTATTCACATACCTAGGCCATTCAGAGCTAACCAGGTTCCTGCTCAAGGATATAATGAGATTAAAAACTCCCACTTGGCTCTCTTGATCTGTTTTATGTTCAGGAGTTAGTGGCTGCATCGACATCACATGTTGAAGATTTTGTCCACACCCCTCTGGACTGGAAACTTCATTCTTTGCGGAATGAAATCTGATTTTATCACACATTCACCTGCCTCCTGCAGCTTGGTTTCTAAGAGAAACAGCAAGTCTTAGGAAGGTGCCACAGAACTGTAAGAGTAAGGCTGGAGGGGACCTGCAGAGGTCGTCTGGTCTGTCCCCTGCTCTCTCCCAGGGTCAGACAGATCAGATCTTCCCAGGCAGGCTTTTGTGTAACCTGCTGTAAGGCAGACTTGTGGTGCAGAGTCTACCATCCGTTTTTTTCAAGTATGTAACTAGTAGTTAAAGGTCAAAAGCTTCTCCAGGTACCTAACCTCATCTCCCTTGCTGGTCGCTTAATTCCATCCTTTTTTTTTTCTCTGCTCGGGTGGATATAGCAAAGTGCTGATCACCATCCTCTTTATAATAACATTTTACACATTGGCAATTAGTAAAACACCTTTGACTTCCCTTTCCTATGATAAACCTTTTTCAGCCTTTTCTTTTGGTGCATCTTTCATAACTCCTTCTCTTGTTCTTCTCATCCCTCTCCAACTTGCTTGCATTTCCTCTGGGTACGATGTGTAAAATTGGCATCTGACTCCAGATAAGAAATGCAGTGCTCCCAGATTTAACAAAACAGTTACCTCCCCTTCCATGTACTATGTTTTTCAATTTGATTCACAGCATTGTAAATCTGATTTTAATCATGATTTAAATCAGCCAACAGTAAGCCTCATTTTAACTGTTTTGCATTTGTACTTAATCATTTTGTAAAGAAAGGTTTAACCTCCTTTATTACCATTGAGATAGAGTTTTAATTAAATATAGCCTTTGCACTTAATGTTATACTTACTTTGATTAATCACTGTGCCTGTATTTAAGCAATTAGGTAGCTTATTATATGTACACTTATTCTGATTCTTCATGTGTATGTTTTAGTATGAAAATAGAAAGTGTTGACATTTCTTGTATTAGATAATTGATTTTTTTACTGACGATTTGCATCGATTACAATGAAGGAAACGAGAATTCTGAAATGTTCTTCCTTTAGATAAATAGCACCACATAGAAGCCAGCCAATTCAGAAGAAAAAACTCATTGAGAAATGTTTTGCAATAGAGAATTAATGTCTGAAAGGCCTATCTGTAGTCAAAACTGGTGGTTTCTAATCGCTATGCTGTAAAAATTTTAGAACTAGTCTATCTCATCCTCTCTTTATTCTTAGAACAGCAATGGAAAGAAACATTCATGAGGTTTTTTTAAGTCCTGATCAGTAGCTCCTCTTTGAATGGACTAGTTGCTTAATTGAGTTGAGCTGAATGAACTCAAATAAAAGAAATATTTTCTCTGCACCTGCTAGGAAGCTTCAGATGCCAAAGGCTGGTTTTATTGCTGCAGCACAACCTGCCCAGAGGTGCTCAGCAGCTGCTTCTGTGAGTTTGATAGTTTGGTTATCTTTAAAATGTTGGCAGCAAATGTACGGCTTGAATAATTTTTTTGCCTTTGATTTTTTTTAATGATTAGAGGAGTTTAAGTTTAAATTAATGTTGTTATATTTTCAAAATTACTGTTGAATATTTTTAATTTTTAAAAGGAGAATGTGCATTACTTTTAATGTAATTGTAAATTAAATATGCAGTTTAATAGGGTATTTTTACCTGAAGTGATTCTGTTCATATGCCTTAGGTGGCCTTCTGCACTAGGACCTGCTACTGCTATTCATTTTCTGCTGCTCACTAACTGCCCACCTCTTTTCTTTACTTTTTCTGCTTAACTCTTTTTTGGTATTTTATATGGCATGGAAGTGCTTTCTATGCCTGGATGAGTATAACTTTTTAACTTTGAAAAGAAATTACGCTATCTTCAACAAAATAAAAGCTTCCTCCTAGTAGTGTCCATTGTAACACAAGCTGTTGAAGTTTCCTATTCCGTAGCACGTCTGACTTCCAGGTATTATACATAAGATTGCTGACTTTGCAGTAATGCTAATATCATCATACCTAGGATTTGAGGTATGCAGCACAATAAAAGAGGTCAAATAGAAGGAGCAGAAGTAAACCCTGTATGTCTGGTCTCCTCCCATAAACTAGATACCATCAGAAGCAATGCTGAAATGGGATTCCCTGCTTAGGCAGGTACTCGGACAGCACTCACAGCACGATGCCCTCTTGTGTATCTCTCTGGGGGTAGGAAGGAGGACCACTTTTTCAGTAAGCAGCTACCTATATGTATGCCATGTTTATGCGATTTGTGATAGGGCTTATTAATAAAATAGAAATAAAGTACAATTTTCAAGCAAAAAAAGCAAGTTGGACTTCTGCTAACACTGAGGATTAAGTTCGACAGCTGAGTTATGTATCTCTTTGCCAGGAGACTAGGGAAATCAAACTGGATTCTCAGAAATATATCCAAGTCTCTGTATTCAAGGCACTTCGAAGACAGCATCAGTGACAGATCTTTCTGGATGTTAGTGTGATTATCTGAGGTGAGATTTGTTCACCCTAGGAGATTCTGAAGAACGTGCCGATGAATCCTCCAGAAGTTGTCCTAGTCACAGTTTCAGAAGGCATGTGCAAAGATGCTTCTCTAATACTGGTCCCCTATTAAAAATATGTTTACTAGATTTGGTATTGTCTGTGAAACAATGCTTTTTACAAGATTTTTTTTTGCCAGTATCTTAGTAGCAAAGTATCCAATCACTGAATGGATAAAGTTAACTTATATGGATAAATATGGAAATACTCCAAAACGTCCTTCTTAAATGAATACAAAATGAATCTAAAATGGATGCATGACACGTGATACAATGACTTGTATTTCTGTAACAGAGCTATGCAAATACTTTAGCGATCTTATTACTAAACCCAGTATTTTTCTCATGAATCTGTCAGTTCTTTCAGTGAAGGGAAAGAGAATACAAAGTAATATGGACATAAAAGGTAACTGTATCTTTTCTGCAAAATTTGGTGAACATGTTTATTAATCCGAAAGTCTTGTTTATTGCTGTAATCTTCTAGAAGAAAGTACTGAACTAAATATCTAGAGAAAGTAAAAAGCAGTGCTCTTTGTGGTATTTAATGTGGTCCATCATAAGAGCAATGATAACATAATTATGCAATTAATGGTATATTTTCCCCTCTAGAGGCCTTACATAGATGATTACCAATGCACCTTTTAATGAAATTGCTACTATTTGATAAAATTACTGCCAAGACTTGAAATAATTAGAATTTGCATTGCCAAAAGTCTTACATCTCCTTCCTCGGTTGAGCCTTTTCCAAATAGGCATTAATTCAGATTGCAAAACGTTTCACTGTTCTCTGGTTTTCTCATTTCTCTTCATTAAAACTACCTTTTTACCACATTTCAGCAAACGTGCTTTCAAGCCCATGTTACTCATTACAAGGAACTTTCATTCAAAATGGAAGTTGAAAGACACTGCACCTTTTAATGTAAATGTCAGCAAAGAGAAGTGAGAAGAAAAAGCCGTTAAAGGAATAGACTGGATGAATGACAGCTGAATTTCAATACAGTATGCATTAGTGCATTTTTTCATTCCTTCTAAGCATTCTCCGTACTTACTTTGTAATTTGTTTGTTTATGTGTCTAACAGCTGATAAAACTAACTATGAGAACAGCTGGTTAATAAGCAATTTTGGAAATTAGAGGGAAGGCGGCAATAAGTAGGAGTAAGGATCAGTCTAAATGTATAAATCTCAGTGCTGACAAGTGTTGTGGCAAACAGTTGCTCTTTTTACTTTTTTTCAGTCTTATTTATGTGCGTGTGCATATGTATATATTTATCTGTCCTCTGTGTATTTCTTTGAATAAGTCTTAGCAGGTAGCTGTTTTAAGCTTAGACCATTCTAGTTTAAAAAGGCTTGATAGGTCAGTCATGCTTTGGGTTTGTTTTTGTTCATTAGTACCTTGCCTGTAGATTCCTTCTGTGGTGGGAAGTTTAGGTATAAGAGACCATAGCGCGTCAATGTGCTGTAATAAAATGAATTAATCACCTAGAATAGGTTATTGCTTATAGTGCTTCAAGATGAGTGGCTGGACTTCTCTAGTGCATATGGCGCTCCTTCAAAAAACAAACCCAAAAATCCCAAAACAGTAGAGAAAGCCCGAAGGCCATGACTTCCCAGAAAAAGGATTAAAAAAGGTGTCATACCCAGCCATGGAAAGAAGCATGGCTTTGATCCTGCTGTGGCCATTTAGTATGTGTGCTAAACTAGAATTGTATTCAGCTACATGTCTGCCTTTGACCAATGCCTCTGTTGCCTGTATTAGCAGAGCGAGGCATGCCAGTCAGAAAGGGCAAGCTGCTTGGTAGGCAGGAAAAGTGCCCTGTGTGCATGGCTGGAGTTTCCTCATCCCAGCAAGGGAAAACAAAGCGACTGGGGGAAGAGGAAGGTGTGTCTCTGTCTCTGGAAACTGCAGTTACTTCCCACAGTCCCCTGTCCTTGAGGGAGTGTTGCACTTGCATGTCTAGGTCAGCTCTCATAGGTTTGCTTTGGAGGTCATGTGCAGAATCTGCTCTGCTAAGCCTGCTTCCGAAATAAGGAAGCGAAGGACAATGAGCAACATTGCTAATTGCTGTGACAAGACCTCCTGCAGGAGGATCTGCTGGCTTCCACCCACAAATGGGATCAGCCCGGGTCCTCACGCTTGTCCTGCCTGAAGATCCTGTGAGAGAGTGGGATGTGTGGGGGCTAGAGAACTAGCTGGATTTGTCTTCTTGCCACCTGCCTCTGATGCTGGCTGTTTCTAACTAACTGCATCTCATTTGGAGGGGTGCATAGCCTCTCTTCAGGTGTAGCTGGGTGTCTCCTCAGTTGCCTGAGCTGTTTTCTCTCCAAGAGGTAAGCACCAAGTGCCTTTTACTTGTCCTGTGGAGTGCCCTCCCAGGGTGTGAGGTGTTTAGTGAGGCAGGTCCGTGTAGGAGCAATCCCAAACTGTGAAGCTGAAAGCTTCCTATGAGGCATTACTGCAAAGGGAGGTGTCTCACAGCCAAGGTCCAGCTGCCTCTGTGGTTCCCTACACTCATGCCTCCACAGATGATAAAGGCAACCTTTGTTCCAGCCTCCTTCCACTTCCTCTCTTGGTTTTGCCATGGGTGGGAATCTGCTGGCTGGCTCCACACTTGCTCTTTGTGTTCAGGGATACCTGTTTCTTCTTTATGGTGCCTGCAGATGGAATGGGTTTGGCTGCACCTTTGAGTGCTGGGCTGATGAGCTCCTGCCTTCTGCCCTCCACCATGCCCTTCCTCTGCCCCCTTCCCATTCAGGATGAAGGGTCTGCGGGGGGAAGGCTGCGTGAAGACAGTGATTGCCGTCATGCAGCTCAGTAAATGTCAAAGCCCCCACTAATCCATTCCCCTGGCTTTCTAGTTAGTAACATACAGTCTCTGAGGATCCAAAACTTCAGAGCAAGCACAAGCACACGAGCTCTGCCTTTCTGCTTGGGAAGCACACAGTGTTGGAGTCTGTTGGTCAGCAGATAGCACTGACTTTGTTAAATGGATTAGAAACAAACACCTAGTTCTGCAGGGAAGCCTAATTAGTCTAGATCCTTTAATACGTGCATGGTGACAGTTATTTTTCAGTCTCCAAGACGAAGCTGGGGCAGAGGAGCTGGTCAGTGTTCCTTATCAGCAAGGATTTGTGGCATTCATGTATGCCGAGAGTCCGTGATGTTTGCAGGGGACAATCATATCTTTGGTCTTTTTTGGTCTGTGTCTTTGAGGAAGATGCTATCACGGGTGTTGGCGTGGATGGTTTCATTTGCAAAGTAAGGGGCGTCTTCTTTTCCCCTGCAGCCTAGCTGAAACGGGATCTGATGTAGCTTTCAGATCAAATCATTTAAAATTGACATTTGCCATTGCTAAACTTTCCATCTAGCATAAGGGAGAGTGTCTGTTTAGTGAAGTGGAACGAAACAAGTAACCATATGATAGCATCTCTCCTTTGAAAAATCTGGGAGATTTTATACATCAGAGTAAATGAAAGTTTTTTCTGTGTGATTAACATGTGAGTTTGACACTTTGTTTGTGTCTTTGGGGCATGAAATAGCAGGACAAAGAAAATATAATTTAAATTCGTCTCCATCATAGCATATGTCAAGAGTTATAGTGGTTTTAACAAATAGTCAGAGTTGGAAAGGCAATACCCTTCAATTAGACCAACTAATATTATAAAGAAGACCAGGCAGGCTTCTGGGTAGGACTTCTGCACTTGTGTAAAAGAGACGTTTTTGCTTCTGATTTTCTTTCAGACCTGCAGGAGACTTGTGTGTCTGAAAACATGTTCATTTTTCCAGCAGTGCTGGATATGCTAAAAGAGGATATTGCCTCCCTGCAAGCCTTGTCTTGCTGATATCCCTGGCCCATTGCATCTACAGCAGTGCCACTACTTTAACTGATAAAGTGTATCTCTTGTTTCTGCTCTCGTATGTTGTTGCAGATGAGAAACTGAAAAATGTGGTGTGAGGCCTGTGTGATAGCCCTTGAAAGGAACCCAGTGCCCAGAACAAATAGGCACTGAGAAGAAAGCAGTCTCTTTAGTTTTATCCAGTCACCACAACCTTACATGAAAGTTGTGGACATTTTTCCCCTTGAAGTTTAGCTCCTCAGTGCGTTTGGCATAGAAAAAACGTTAACTGGTTTAGAAATCATGGTTGGGATCAGGTCATGGTTAGGTCATTATTTTCGTTGTGCAGTGTTTGTACAGCTTACATGGGGACTGCTGATGACCGTGAAGGTTAGAGGGGGCAACCACAAAGGGAAGAGGCAGAGGCTCAGGAAAGCCTGCTGTGCCCTTACAGTGCGCCCCCAGCCCTGGGAGAGGCAGGGAAAGGGGTTTGCCCTTGCTAGGTAGCAATGAACCTGCTGCCTTGGGCTTGGTGGAAAGGCTGGAGCTGGATGTGAGCAGGTTGTGGCCGTACTGTGAAACTGCACTGTGCCCCTGTCTTGGGAGATGTTTGAGATAAGTTTAAGGTGGAAGAGGCTGGGATAAGGCATAGAGGGTTTTTGTTTTGCTTTGTTTTGTTTATCTGAAAGCAATCTGTTTTGTTAGAGAGCTGCCACAAACTTCTTGTTCCTTTTCGTGTTTAGATAAGAGTTGAAAGGGGAAACGGCAACAGAGGGACTAACCTCTTGGCCTAAAGTTGTGCAGGAAATCTGTGGCAGAGCTGGGAATAAAATCCACAGTGCTTCACTCTTCGTCTTATTCCACGGCAGTCCCACGTCCTTTGTTTGCTTGACGGCTGGAGATGGTTTCCAGTTGCTTGTGAGCGTGACGTGGACTTGCACCTGATGTGCTTTTCCGTGCTACAGCCATGTTGTGGTTGAGGCTGAAAAGCTCCAGAATAAACTATCTTTTTTTTCCCAGGATGGTGCACTCCTTAGCCAAAGCTTTTTTTGTTTGCACATCCCTTAATTGTTACAGGAACATTCTGCTGTCCTTAATCATATCCCTGCAATTTGACCTGCATTTCCTATCAGTATTATCTAGAGCTGTTTCATTTTCTAATTCCTCCAGCCTGGTTTTCCAGATGTTCCTTCTGCATGCAGAAGTCACAACTGCTGTACTCCTCCTCTTTCCTCCTTCTGCCTTCATTTTTAGGGCTTAGGAAGCTGCTTGTAATATATTCATATATTCATATATTCTGCTTCTTATTTCAGTTATACAGCCTTGTTCACAAGTGATGCTGTCGTAGTTTTTAACTCAAATTTGTTATAGTACAAGGAGAACCTAAGATAGTGGAAGTGACTCTTTCTAGCTGTGGTACACAAATTTAGAACATCCACAATGGATCTTGGGTTGTCCGTGAGCTTTGTAATTTATTTCATGGGGGTTTTCTGCATTGTTTATTATTAAATATTTGCCATTATCAACATTTTGTTAACATATAATAACTACCTGCTAGTTGCCCTTGAGAATAACTCTAGAGGGTCATCCAGGACCCCAGTGTGGTACTCTGGCTGTGCAGTCTGTGGGGAGTGCTGGATGTTTCACAGAGGGTTCCACACTCTTTGACCGAGAGTGGGATCATCTGCCCCCACGAGCCCGCAGGAGCCACGGGGGCATAGGATGGGTCTCCTCTCTTCCCCTTGTCCTGTGGGGTCCATGTGGTTGGGTGGGCTTCACTGAGGTGGGGACGCTCAGCTGAATACTTGAAGTAATGGTCCACCTCCTTGTCCAAGGTATAAGGAGGTAGAGAGAGGGTGGGGATGTGCCCAGATATGGGTCAGAGTAAGGATGCACACCCACACCTGAAAATCTTCAGTGGAGACATAACGATGGATTCCTCCATCCCGTGCTCAGAGACTTTAGGATCCTGCTGGTGACTGGTAAAGTCATGATCCTGCCTGGGGTGAACATGGAACTCTGGGAGGAGGCAGCAGACGCTGTATCCTGTGGGGATTGGCACTTGGAGTTCTCTTATCATCCCTGGCGTATATCTTGCCAACACAACTAATTCCCAGATTATTAGTGTTAGCGTCATGGCTATGTCACATGCTTATGATTGGTGTTACTGGAGTGTGCAAGAGCAACAGTGGGCCCAGAAGAGCCCCAGGTGCGGTACAAATGGAACAGTCTCAGATGTGAGGCATTAGCAGTCTGAGGAAAGATCAAGAGATAGCAGATGGACACATGCTGTGGGGATTAGTACACTGGATTACAAATTGTTGGTTAAACTCTTAGATTTCTGTGACTTAATTATTCCTCCAAAGAGAAGAAATTCCCATCTTTCTAAGTGCCATTTTAATTCTTCTTTTTTAAAGACAGGAAATATTTAGGTGCAAAATATCAAGCATCTCTGATAGTCCTTGCATTTACAACCTGTTGTCTGTACACTGCTATACTTCTCTTAAAGATACATTCTTTTCAGAAGGCAGCAAAAAAACCCTTTACATTGTGGGAATCCTTTGCATGAAGCATTAATTCAATCTGTAAATTGTTTTGCTGAGAATTCGTAGGCTGCGTAAGAGGAACCATAGCAAGATTGTCTTGAAATATAAGTGATGATTTCAACTGGAATATCGTGGCTTTCGTTGTGGAGTGCCACAATGCACTTGTTCCCTCTTTGCCTTTCTTTGCCCAGCTCCAGTAAGTAACGTATTTCCTGTGCCTCTGGATGGAGTCATGCTCTGCTGTGTTGTTTACCACCTTTAAAAACTTCCAAACAACTTGCTAGATAATCCTGATAGTAAGTGTTGTAAAATTTTGAGCTCCTAACCTGAATGAGTAGGATGAATGCTAGGGGAAAGAGTAGGTAAAAGTCACAAACGTTGCATAAAAATGTGAAATTATGTTTTTCTTAATCTTTCTGCCAATTATTATTTCTTGGATGCTTTCTTATATGTTCAGTCATTTGAGTTTGTGTAAAGGATTAGTGGACCTCATGGAAAAATTCTGGTGGTGCTGGAAAAACAGGCGATGGTGGACTACCTGTTAGGTTTAGCACTGATAAATAGATTTTGATCGGAGGGAGATGGAGACGGAATGAGGGCTCCCTCCAAAAGCCAGACCACAAACCAAGTCATTAGGCTCAGCAGGTGGTCTGACCATCCTTTACTTCCTACTCTGTGGTGGATTTGTCAGGAAGAGGAGCAGTTACCTGACCTGGTCTTATTAATCCAGTATATACGTTAAGAAGAACTAAAGCTGTGAGATGAGTGAATTAAGTCTGGAGTATGTAACCTCATCCCAACTAATTATCCGATTGTTTTGCTTGAACGTCTGTTGTTATCTGTGTGGGTAGGGAAATTCAGCCTCTGAATGGAGCCGCAGTGTGTGTTTTTGAATGCAAGTGGTGTTGGTTTTTTGTGAAATGTTTTCCCCTGGCTCAGGCATGGCTATTACACATCCAGTCTAACTGTGCAATACTGTGCTATGCATTAGAGAGGCACTGGGCGATGGTTATTTGTAGGACTAAAAAGCCAGCCTTCGGAAGGGAAGGGCTTGTTGCTACAGGACGGGTCAGTATTTGCACACCTCACAGCAATGCCTATAGTTTGACAGATCCGCATTCATTTAGTAAGTCAGTTATAACACTAGTCTATGAACTCCTACCTCCAAAGTATCCCTTTCCTCTGCAGACCGGTTGGTGACGCCCTACTTTTGACCCTCACACGCCCTTGTGCCCCAGGGTTGGGTGGTTAGGTGCGTTTGGGAAGCAGAAGAAGCCCGATGCCCAGCTGTGCAGTACATTACAGGCTGGTTTTGTCTGGGCAAATTGGAGCCTACAGTTACCCTGTGTGTTGCTAATCCGCTGTATAAATGCCCAGGAGAGAAGCGGAGGGAGCGGTTCAGCAAGCCAGGCTGGCTCGGCGTTTCCTCAGGGGCAAGTAAATGAGGTTATTCTCTGTGTAGCTCTGGGGCTGTTTGAATGAAGTGACCCCTCACTGCAGCCGAAAGTGTGTGTGTGCTAAGGCGTGTGTGTGTGGTGCAGGGGCTGCAATAAGGTCTGGGGAGACAGCACCCCCTGTCTGTGCCCACGCGTAGGTTGTGCACCAGGAGTTTCTGTTGGCTGCAAGGGCATTTCTGTTCGTGCAGCCAAGGTGTCCCATTGGGTTTTTGCTGTGGAGAGCGTTGGGTAGGGGCCGCATTGGTTGGCTTTGTGCTTTCAGAGGCATCCAGCCACCAGCAATGCCATCACAGCGGTGCTGCCGAGGCTGCTGCTGGAGGAGGGGGTGCACGGCCCGGGGCAGTGGGCTGGTGTGCTTCCCTCCGCTGCCTCTTCATGCCAGGCGTTAGGAGCTGAGGCCGGGCCACCACCAGCACCGCCCCTTGTGCTGGTGAAGGAGGGCTGCCCCGTGGCGTGATGAGGTGACACGTTGGTGTTTGCTCCAGGACTGGGGCTGTGTGACCTGGCCAGGGCTGTGTGACCTGCCCGGTGCCGTGCTCCTTGATGGTGGGACAGGGGGTGGGCAGCAGGGGCCTTCCCAGCATGTCCACACTCTCATCTTCCCTGACAGGGCCCAGGCTGAGACCCTGCTAGCTGCAGGCATTTAGTGATGCCAATGAAGGATGTCCTGATCTCCTTTCCCAGCCTTCCCTGACTCGTCTGAGAGCCTAGGGCCAGAGTGGGTATACCACAGTGCACTTTAGCTATTTTTTCCAGCTCATGTCATTTGTCACTTGAAGTACCCTATGGTCTGTGCGAAGCAGCAGAGAAGTCTTCCAGTCTCCAGGAAGCACCTGCATGGTCTTTCATGAGACCTTCTCAGAGGTCTTTGCCCTCTGCCTTCTCAAGTGCCAAAAGTTGCTGGCTGTGATCTGAGGGGTTTGCAAATCAGAGGTCTCCTGGCCTCTACCCTGCTGTCAGGTGCCTCTATGTCCAGGGCAAAGGGGTTTTCCAGCTCTTCTGCCTGCTGAGCCACTGCTGGGACCTGTGCTTCTGAGACCGTGGGCTGTCACTGTCCTTGTTTGAGCTGCTGTATCACAGTGCAGGCTCACACCTGCAATTTGAGGTAGCAGATCCGAAATGAAAAGTAATTTTTTTCTGCCTTTTTCTCGCAATTATTATTTAATTATATGCAGGGTTAGTGGACTTCGTGTGGAAAATTTCTGGTGGCACTGTAAAAATGACTGCCTGTTGGGTTTACACTGATAAATAAATCTTAAGACGACAGAGACGGTGAGAGAATGAGGGCTCCCTCCAAAAGCCAGACCACAAACAAAGTAATTAGGCTCTGCAGGTGGTCTGACCATCCTTTGCTTCCTACTCAGTGGTGGATTTGTCAGGAAGAGGAGCAGTTACCTGGCCTGGTTTTATTAATCCAGTATATACGTTAAGAAGAACTAAAGCTGTGAGATGAGTGAATTAAGTCTGAAGTATGTAACCTCATCCCAACTAATTATCCGATTGTTTTGCTTGAACGTCTGTTGTTATCTGTGTGGGTAGGGAAATTCAGCCTCTGAATGGAGCCGCAGTGTGTGTTTTTGAATGCAAGTAGTATTTTCAGTGGCATGACTCTGCTACTACATATGGATGTTGTACAGTTTTGTATAACTGTGCTTCAGATGAGAAGGACATTAGTTAACAGCACAGTTACTGTAAGCTAAGGATTACTTGTAGGACTAAAGAGCTACTCTGAAAGGGGAAGGGTTTGTTCCTGCAAGACCACCTCAATATTTGCATGTGTTCTGATGTGCAAATAGGTCCGTAGCAGTAAGAATTTAGCTGCATTTTCGGCTGTGAACTCCATTTTGTCAATTCACTAAGACGTTTCTCATCAGGGGTATGCTAACTCAGCGACCACCAGCTTGACTTAACAGTGGAGCCAGAGAAGCCTGAAGTTGCTTCTTTCTCCAAGTACACAGTGTGAGTTGGGAAATGGTTGGGAATTGTGAATCAAAGCTGCGAATTTATCACGGCTTTATTTTCTGATAAATTTTAAAAGTCGCATTATGGCATGTTCAGTGAAAAAAAAGCTGAGAGGTCATTTAGAGCAGCTTTGGTGACTGGGAGATTATTGCCTCAGTGAAACTTGTGTGGTAGTGTTGGGATGGAAGCTTGAAGAATAATTTGCATGGAATTTTTTTGGAGGTAAGAAATGACAAATTAGCACTTCAACTAAAGAAATAAGCAAGTATGGAAAGCATGTACTGATGCCTTCATTAAACTGGACACTTCTAAGTGTGAGTGGAGCTTCTGCATACATGAGAGCTCAGTTAAAAAAAGATAACTGTTGAGCAAGGAAACTTTAGTTCTTGGCAACATACTGAGTAAATGACAAAGAATGATTAAAAGTGCTGCTATGTAGAATCAGGCTCATATGTTCTTGAATTTAATTTTTAAATAGCTTGGGTCTGTTCCCATTCAAAAGCCAAACCATTGCAGAAACTGGTGCATGTGAAACTAGTTTCAAATGGTTTTTTAAAGGCCAGTTTCCATCTGCAGTGGTTGTTTGCTCTGTGTGCAGAAGGTCTAACAAGCCAAAAGGTGTCTGTAGAATTGCACAGTGCCATTGCAGCTTAGTATTTTGAAGAAATAACTCCCAAAATACAACTATAAATAACAATTTTGCTGCAGAAAAGAAAGTGTGTTGTATTGACAGGCATTGTATTTTGTGCTTTTTTTTTTCCAGGTGGTTCACTGCCCCATGAGGAATCTTCACTGGTTGTAAATAAAGGGGAGGAATTAAGGCTGAGGTGCAATGAGGATGGTCCTGTGACTTGGAATTTCCAGAACTCAGACCCATCAGCGAAAGCAAGGAGTTCCAATGAGAAAGAATGGTACACCAAAAATGCAACAGTCAGAGACATAGGCAGATATATATGCAAAAGCAAAGGGAATATTGTCACGTCTTTTTATGTTTTTGTTAAAGGTAAATATCAATGAAGGCATTATTTTTGCTTCCTGCCCCCCCCCCCCCCCCTTGCCCCACTTCCCACTCCCAAAACAATAGGACAGTAAATGCTGGAGGAGGGAGTGAATTTGAGGTACAGAGGGAGAACGTGGGCTGATGGAAGAAATCTTCCCTGTCAAGTAGAAAGAAAACTGACTCCGAGCTTTGCTTGCAATGGCCTTTGTCACCAGAGCAAAGTTCTCATTACATCCCTGTTGTTTTGTGGTACGGTATAGCTAGGCTGTCTTTCTAGAAGCTAGCCAAGTGATCTGAATCAGTTATATGAGTCAGTTGTACTGTGAGGAAGCAAGCAGTATGTAGAAATGTCTTTTTAATTCCATGCCATACATCAGTCTGGAGTCATGTAAGGTTTGGCCCCAAGCTCTTGATTTATTGAGGCAGTTGGCTAAAGGATTTGGCTTTTCGAAGCTGCACTCTCAGGCTTAAGCCAGGAGGCGACGATGATTCCTATGCCTCCAGCCCTGATCTACCTTGTGACTGATCAGAAATGTCTCAGATGGGAGAAAGTGCCTCTGGTCTGACACATTTTCACAATCCTTTATTACCTTTCTTCTTTGTACAGTGTTTTCTTCAGATTTCTTCTCTTCTTTCATTGGCTTCTGGTCTGTGGCTTCATCAGCTGCCCTCAAGCTGACAGTTTACCATGCCTGGCATTCCCTTTTCCTTTCCAAAGAAGACAGTTATTTCACTTCTCTTTCTCATAGCTCTGGTGGCCCTTTTCCCCTGTTGATGGAAAAAAGTCTTACAGCATCCACTTTCTTGGAAATAACATTCCTTTTGCAACAGGGGTTGACTCAAAGAGCCTCCTCTGAACCGTGCTAGTCCTTTGAGAATTACTGCGAGGTTGTTCTCCAAGATAGGGAGAATACCAACCAGCACTGCACAGCAAAGAGCAAAGGAAACATACCTGACATAGTGGCCACACAATTTAAAGAGTGCATCTTTAACTGCTCCTGAGTTGTCCAAATAGCCGTGCAGCTACCATGGATAAGTTTTCTTCACCTTCTGTGTTTCTCTGAGACTATGACTAAAGGAAACCTGGCATGTATTTTACCTATATGTGACAAACATTGTTGACTTTATCTACCATAACTGTTTTCCTGAAGGTCATGGTAATTATCCCAGACGGCTATGATCATAGAGTTGTTTGTTAGTGCCCTCCATTAAGTGAGTGACTCCTTCACCTCAGGATGGCAGGCAACCCTCCCACCAAGCATGATTATCAAAACATCAGAGATGTTGTGTGGCCCTCATGCAACATGTTGTAAATTTCTTTTCCTAATTGTGTGGAAAATGTGCAAGCTTCACTTTGACAAGTTCAAGGCAGTAAAATAAGTAAGTTTGTGAGGCTGACAATCATTTTGCCATAGGCTGTCTTAATGACATCTTAGATCACCTTGAAGATGCTGTCATGAGCTTACCTGCTTGTGAGGTTGCCACAAGCACCCCATACACTTTCTGCTTGTAAAGCTGGGAATGGAGAGAGAACAGGACCAAGAACCTCAATCTTGCGCAATCCCAAGTGACACATGAAATGATGGCAGCTGTTTATCTCTTATGTCCATCTGGATCTACTAAAAACAAATTTTCTATGCTTCTGTGACCAAGGGTGACACAGTGTTGACAGATTGTAGTTGCTTACCTCTCACCTTTCTGCTTTCACAGAAGGTGCCTGCGTTGTGTCTATAGAAGCAGTTTGTGTCCATATCCAAGCAAGTTTAGTGAAGGTCAAGCTAGTACAGACACCTACATAAGAGAGAAAAATCTCTTGATTTTGATCTCAAGTCTTTTCAGACGCACGCAGTGATAAGCACGACCACATGTTGTGTTGGAAACCTGAGGTGTGCCCAGAAAGCAAGTGCTACCCAAGATGTACCTGAGATGGAAAGCTGTGAAGGGAAGAACATGACCATGAGCAGCCTTGTTTGTGCCTGGATTCCCTATAGCAAATCCTTTGATGTCTCCCTTCCAGAGGGGGATGGAAGATGGAAGGGAAGGACCTCAGCAATTCTGCTTACCCCAGCTAAGGACTTCCCTGCAATTTCAGCTTCAGTGAAACAGGTCTTTGTTCCTTTCTTCTGTTTTCAAAAATGTCTTTTTTTCTTCTCTGGGGATCCATACTTTCTGCATACTGAAGATACCTCGGCTTTGTCCATGTTGGAGAAAAAGTGGACTGAGAGGAAACCAATCAGTTAAGTCTCTGACAGCAGGGTCATGTAGATGAGCTCTTCTAGTTCATGCTCTTCCAGCTCAGGAGTGACAGCTATTCATAGCATTTCTCTAAGTATCCCCATGTGCAAAACATCACACTTCGGTTGTGTTCAGACATGCTTTACATTTTTATTTGTTAGTAGTCTCCATCCTCTAGTTCTAGACTGATGCTTCAAAGCTTTTAGTTTGTGGGGGCTTCTTAGGTGGCAGTATCAAATGAGGTTAAAACTACACCCTCACTCTAAGCTAGAAACCAACCAGTAACTTCTCTGATGAGCACCCTTTGGCTTAGCAATTCCTAATTGCTTACGTAAATGTCCCATGCTTCATTTTCAGCCTGGTACTTCTTGTCTTAAACTAAATGCATATTGTCCATCATTTTAACCAGATTCTCTCAGTCTCCCTTGTTAAGTCATGGTTTGTTGATTTCTAATCATTCAAGTTGTACGAAGCCAGTTTGCAAAAAAGAAAGAAAACTTTTCCCTCTGTTTCTACATTTCTAATTCATGCTGCTGTGTAGGGAGGGTGGATGGGAGCTGAAATAAGCTTTTACAGAGTGTTTGTCACCACACCACCCTTTATATTTGTGTTTGTTGTTAATGGCCAGGTTCTTAGCGTTTCAAGGTCATCACCTATCATGGGCTTCAACTTTGGTTGTAAAAGTGTTTAAAGTACTGTATGTTTGTATCGTGTGGTTGGCTGAGAAAAAATGCTTCAGAAGAGTTACCTTTTGAAAGATTACATGATGAATTTTCAATCAGATATGCTGTTTGTATGCCCAGTTTTTTTCTAAGGAGGCTAAAAATAACCCCTGCTTTCAGGGAGAGTTGAGAGAGAGAGAAGTTGTTTGGTGCTTCCTCTGGTAGCAATGTGTGTTCATTTAGATTATGTATTTTACAGAAGTGAAAGCCATAATTTAGTTTTCAACTTCCATTTGCTCATAAATTTCTTCAAAATCCTTCTATGGGCATAAAACCTTAGAGCCCTGCCACTGGCTAAAAGCAAATTACTTTTAATGGGCTGTGAAAATCTGTTTACTGTTGTTGGGGATGGTGATTTTGGAGCTAAACAAGGCAAAAAAAAAATCTCCATCTCCAAATAAAAAAGCAGTAAGATTATTTTTAGTGCACATGATTCTTTAGTGTATCTGGTATTGAATGCTACTGCACATCTCCTATCATGCTGCTCTTTTAGGATGAAATTTGATGTCTCTTTGTAAACATGAATTGGGTAATACTCAGTTTTACTGGCTGAATATAAAACTTTCTTTGATCTATGTGCCCAATTGCAGAGTTAGAGTCATCAGAAGTTCCCTGTGCAGTGTCAGCTTCTCTGACAGGTCTTTACATTTCTTCACAGATCCAGACGTGCTCTTCCTTGTTGATTCTCTGATCTATGGAAAAGAAGACAGTGACATCCTGCTAGTGTGTCCGCTGACAGATCCAGATGTTTCAAATTTCACGCTGAGAAAATGTGATGGCAAACGTCTACCCAAAAATATGACGTTCATTCCCAATCCTCAGAAAGGCATTGTTATAAAGAACGTACAGAGGTCATTTAAGGGCTGCTACCAGTGCTTGGCCAAGCACAATGGAGTGGAGAAAATATCGGAGCACATTTTCCTGAATGTGAGGCCAGGTAACACAGGATTTTTGCCTTCCTGTAGAGCACCTGATTTTACCCTTCAGCTCCCAGGAGCTGATGGGAAGTGGCTGTGAAGCCTCACCTTATGTCCTTACCTTGTCATGGGGAGGCTGGAGCTGGTGGTCACCTATGGAGGCTTTTGGAGTCTTCTCCTACTCAAAGCCAGAGGTGCTTGTGCACCAGGGGATTGTCTGGGGTGCCTCTGGCTGCTGTGGGCTGTCCAAAGGAAGGTGGTGGGCTTAGAAAGCTTGTTCTGGGCAAGTTGTGTCAGGGCACAGGCTGATCCCATGACACTTGGCTTGTGGCTGTGCTGAGCAGGTTTGTCCGTGATCACTTTTATTTTCTGTTCCTGGTGATTTACAGTTGGTTTTTTTCACCATTCTAAGAAATGTGGGTTGCGCTGTTAAACTTTTAGGGCAAACCAGCGCCCTAAGGTTTGGACAGGTTTGTGCAGGCAAGGTGGAGATTTGGGTGCCTGACTCACATGTCTGTTGCCCACAAGTGACAGCAGGAGGAACTGATTGATGGCATTGAAGAAGAAAGATTCAGTGGAGAGGCAGAGCTTGGGGGAGCAGAGGGCCCTTGTTTGTCTCCATCTTTGTGAGTGAGGATGGTCACAACAGCAACTGTATGCCCGGATCATGATGAGGACTGCGTTGTAGCTGAGCTGCTAGATGTACCACTTAGCTCTGCAGACCGGTTGGTGACACCCTACTTTTGACCCTCACACGCCCTTGTGCCCCAGGGTTGGGTGGTTAGGTGCGTTTGGGAAGCAGAAGAAGCCCGATGCCCAGCTGTGCAGTACATTACAGGCTGGTTTTGTCTGGGCAAATTGGAGCCTACAGTTACCCTGTGTGTTGCTAATCCGCTGTATAAATGCCCAGGAGAGAAGCGGAGGGAGCGGTTCAGCAAGCCAGGCTGGCTCGGCGTTTCCTCAGGGGCAAGTAAATGAGGTTATTCTCTGTGTAGCTCTGGGGCTGTTTGAATGAAGTGACCCCTCACTGCAGCCGAAAGTGTGTGTGTGCTAAGGCGTGTGTGTGGTGCAGGGGCTGCAATAAGGTCTGGGGAGGCAGCACCCCCTGTCTGTGCCCACGCGTAGGTTGTGCACCAGGAGTTTCTGTTGGCTGCAAGGGCATTTCTGTTCGTGCAGCCAAGGTGTCCCATTGGGTTTTTGCTGTGGAGAGCGTTGGGTAGGGGCCGCATTGGTTGGCTTTGTGCTTTCAGAGGCATCCAGCCACCAGCAATGCCATCACAGCGGTGCTGCCGAGGCTGCTGCTGGAGGAGGGGGTGCACGGCCCGGGGCAGTGGGCTGGTGTGCTTCCCTCCGCTGCCTCTTCGTGCCAGGCGTTAGGAGCTGAGGCCGGGCCACCACCAGCACCACCCCTTGTGCTGGTGAAGGAGGGCTGCCCCGTGGCGTGATGAGGTGACACGTTGGTGTTTGCTCCAGGACTGGGGCTGTGTGACCTGGCCAGGGCTGTGTGACCTGCCCGGTGCCGTGCTCCTTGATGGTGGGACAGGGGGTGGGCAGCAGGGGCCATCTCAAGTGTGCAGTTTACTGTAACAAATTGAAGAAGTCTTTTTCCTTGTGATTTGGGAACTCTGATATAGTGAATTTTAATGAATACTTAATTTCAATTGAAAAGAGAACAAAAGTTTAATTAGTGCAGGCATCTCTGGCATTCTTCTTTGACGACAAAAATCAAGTCTGTTCTTGCTGTCTCTCGTTTGTTCTGTAACAATTTTTTTTTTCAACTGTTTTTTTCATTGATGGCCAAGTAAAGAAAGCAGTTGATTGACCTAACTGGCATTTCTCTGACATAGGAGAGTGCAAGCTGTAGGATTGGACTGTTTAATTTTTTTATGAGATAAAAGTATGTATTTGCCCGATACAGTGGTGACTTCAGATGGGAAGGTGCTGACCTGGCATCCATCACCAGTGGCCCACTGATGGTGGGCAGCCATAGGTGGCCAGTGGGACCTGGGGTCTCTGCCCATGTTCTCCATCTGGGGGGAAGCATGCAGTAAGTGGAAGCATCTGCTGAAGGCCATCAGCAGCAAAGCAGTATTGTCAT
Source organism: Leptosomus discolor (assembly GCF_034619465.1). Lineage (NCBI taxonomy): Eukaryota > Metazoa > Chordata > Aves > Leptosomiformes > Leptosomidae > Leptosomus > Leptosomus discolor. Next base: position 52,816,947 of record NC_141394.1, on the reverse strand, counting down.
CTTCACTGTTGTAATTACTGTGCTGTGGTGTTCAATCCTTACTGAGTTCACCAGGTAAAACTCCCACTTTCTCCTTGGCTGAAGATTTAAGTGCATTGGAGGCCTTTTGGTGGGCAATGTTTTTGTAATCATAACAGTGACACTCGGACCCCCAGACCTGGGCTTCTGGTGCAGAAAGACAGAAGAGGCATCCGTGAAACAGGGAGCTGTGCAGGCGTACACAGACATACACCAGCCCTGCTAAGATAGCAGAAGGAGTGTTTATGTCCAGCCCTTCTCAAAACAATGAGGGCCTTTATGGCTTTACAGCTTATTTTTTTTTGGTTGTCCATAGATGTTTCTGGCGGGTGAGAACACAGCACGCCTTCTGCACAGACTTCCTCCTGTCTCTTGGGTACTGCTGAATGCTGAGGGGGATTTTTATGTGAGCCTTTATTTCTGAAGAGAGCAAACATGTTTCTTTGTTCTCTTCCATAGCTGCTTACAGCAACATGAGGAAAACATTATTGTTAAAGTGTGAATGGCTGAAAAGCGTAGCTTTTTCATAAGTTTCATATAATTTACCTAAGACAACTACAAAGACTCTGTCAGAGGCAGGAAGAGAGTCTGGAAGACCTTATCTGATAAATGTTGTATTCACAGTTTGAAAGTGAGTCTTCCTGCATAGTGGGAAGTTCACTGGAGTCTCATAAATGAGGAAAATTTGAAGAATGGATGAGGAAAATGCAAAAACAAACTGTGGAGAGAACACAGGAAGAGCTGAAGAGCTTCGCAGAGATAGGAGACACATAGTTCTCAGATATACTTGACTGTTGCCAAAAGACACCCTGAAGCAGAACAGGGGTACAGCTAGCCCATGGCTGCTTGTAACCACCTACCTCTTGGGTGATGAACTTGGCCACGGTCTTGGTTCTAGCCACCTCTGTGAACCATCGCTATGAGCAGAGGCTGTGGTGCTTTCAGGAATGGGTGTGCTGTAGTCCTGGAGCTGTTCCTGTCCTTCCTAGTCTGTCCATCAGGGGCTTTTCAGGGACCTGTCAGTCAGCACTTCATGTCTGCTGTAGTATTTTGTAATTAAAAGTTTCAGTTAATGCTAGGTAGTGATTCTTCAGTGGCTGATCCTCACCATGTTTTCAGTTCCAGAGTGCAACTTTTTAATCATGGTCATGGAATGAATTGTCTCATTGATAGTTCAACATCATTCAGGTTTCCTCATGCAAGTTGCTATGCTCTAGCAAGTATTATATAACTTCAAGTGTAATTTGAAGGGAGGTTGAAGCAGAAGTGTGCTTGTTGTAAAGGAACCACTGTGTAATATGTTAAAGAAATTTGAATGCGTCTCGGAGGCCTGAAATTTTATTGGAAGGTTAATGACTGTTGATTTTCATACCCCCCTGGAAGTTCTGAATTAATGAAAAGTAATGCACTTCTAAATTGTTTTCCAGTTCACAAAACTCTTCCCGTCATCACCTTATCCAAAAGCTACGAGCTTCTCAAAGAAGGGGAAGAATTTGAAGTTACATGCATAATCACAGATGTGGATAGCAGTGTACAAGCTAGTTGGATTTCTCACAAAAGTGCGGTGAGTTCCTTTAATTGCATTATGTATGCCTCAGCCCGGTACACAAACTCTCTGTAGTCATTCACGTGGTTGTCTTGAATCCCTGATGCTATATTGATTTGGATTTGTTGCATTTCCAAAGTTCTCGCACCCCACAGACTGGTGAGGAGCCAGCAGCAACCATCCCATGCCCATGCAGATGGCTGGGAGGAAAAGCATCTACATGGGCTTCTCTTTCCAAACAGAAATTAAAGTTAGGCTCCTCAATGTGAAGTTTAGGTGACCTCTGTTGGGCTGCCTAAATACGGAAGCACGGAGTGCCTACACATCACATTGCAATCAATGGGAGCTGCAAATATCAACACATGGACTGCAAATTACATATTCTAGTCGTTATCATTAACAGTAAAATACCTGCTAATTAGCTTGGGATTGTGTGTGACAGGAATAGTAGTAAGCATTCGCAGGAATGATTAATTCATTTAAATTACATGGTGTGCCTCACTAACCGAGAACGTTCTGAAAAATGAACTAGTGAATTGGCTTCTGCCTATAGTGATAGATGAAGTTACTGCCTGGCATCACCAAATTAAATACTGGCGAGCTAACTGCTCCAGCAGAGTCGTTACCAGCAGCACAGCTATTCTGCGGACAAGGGGCAGAGAGATCCCCTCCCCCAGTCAGCCAGCATGCTGCCAGCTCTGCCTTTGAAACAAGCAGCAGGCACTGGGTTGTTTTTAAGGACACTTCTTGGTCTTCTGGGTATACCCTAAAATTTAAATTAATTAAAAGCCCTTGTGAAGGCCTGTTAGTAACTCCTGCTGTATACACTCCCATGCTAATTGGCCGGTCTGTTACCACTAATGGTAGTGACCAGAATATGTAATTCGCAGTCCATGTGTGTATAGAAAAAAAGGCCTCTGTGATGCTGTGGTGTTTGGATAAATCACATCTCCTTGGGCAGATAGCGAATGGGCAGCCTGTTCCCTGGGGTTGGGCATGCCATGCTTAGCTAATCCGCTGGCTGTGGCAGAGCTGCTCTCGCTAAGTGGTTGCTGCTCCAGAAATGCCCCTTTGCAGCTCCAAAGGTTGAGGGGATCTAAATGACGTGAAGGTGGTGTGGGACATGCAGATGGGGCTTTGGTCCTGTGCCAAGGTCAACTGCAAGTCCTTCACCTGAGAACTTAATTTCTTCTCTTGTTCCTCTCCCTTTTCTTTGTTACAGTGTGATGAAATCGGGGCCTTCCCTTAAGTTTTTGTGCTTTATTGCTTTTCGCTTTATGAGTAAAAGCCATGAGGAAAATATTTTTGACCAAATAAGTTTGACCTTTCTGTCCTTTCTGGTAAATATCAGGGGAAGTTATCTTTTAAATATTGACTATCAGGTTAAATTTTGTACTGAAACAGAATACGTAAAATTCATGTTTAAATAGATGCAGAATTATGTTTTATCCTGAATAGATGAGAGAAAAAAAAAAACCACCAAACATTTTTTCCTTGTACGACTGAAGTTATCGCCACTTTTGAAAATTAGGAGATTTGTCATAAGCAAGCACATTCATACGAAACAAACTTCTGTTTGTGATCATTATAGCTCAGGAGGAATCAAAATTGTGTTGAGAAGATTAAATTTATCTATAAGCTCTTGGAACCTCCAAGAATTGAAATTATTCTACTAGAAAATCACAAGTCCAAGTCTGCATTTGGATTAATCAATGTAAATTTATCAGTCTTTCTAACGACACTGGGTGTTCTCACAGAAACTAAAGTCAACACCTCAACGCATTTATTTTTCCTATGCATATGTAGGCATAGAGTCATGATATACTCAATGCTTTGAAAAAAGAATGAAGTTTCCAGTTGCCTTTAAGATTAATAAATCTAGATTGCTATAGACCAAGAATCAGAGTGGGTACCAGAGGAAGGATGCCCTGTAAAGCCTGCTGCCAGCAGATCTCTGCAATCAGGAGGTGCCCTGGATTTGGGGCATAGAGCAACCCAGTTTAAAATGAAGCTCCAGCACCTTAAATTCTCTCTTGTCATTCGCTAGGAAGCGTTGCAACCGTTAGAGAGTTCAGTGGAGCTTGAGGAGGAAAAAAATAAAGACTAAGGGGAGGGGATAGGACTTAGAGAGGACATTATCTCCCAAAGACAGCTGATCACACACTTGTTTTGCGTGGAGAGATTCTAGTGACAGGTTTGTCGTCCTGGCTTATTATTCTGGTTTAAAGTTATGAATATTAATATAGCAAAGTTATAATTACTTCTATTTTTAATTTATCTAGGAAAGATGCTGCATACACAGTGTTTTAGATGTTAATTGTTTTTTACCGACAGATTGTTACAAGCAAAAGCAGAAATTTGGGTGATTATGGATACGAAAGGAAATTAACATTGAACATCCGTTCAGTGGGAGTTAATGATTCTGGAGAATTCACATGCCAAGCAGAAAACCCTTTTGGAAAAACCAATGCCACAGTAACCTTGAAAGCACTAGGTAAAGAGTTCTTGTAGAAATCTTAACATTTCTAAAAGTGGGATGTGGAAAGTGAGAACACTGGGGAGCCTTCCCTTCCATCTCTCTCCTTTCCCCAAACGTCAACAGTAAAGTTGCTTTATTAAAAGGTTATTGCTGACTGGTACCATATGGGATGGCGCAGGAAGTGTTGTGGTGCGTATGACTACTTTAATTTCTATAACCCTTTGCCTGTTATTGGAATGTGATATTAGAACAACCACTCAACAATGTTTCCATCTCTCTGGTTTGTCTCATCCCTTCTGGTTTAATTTTAATTTTAATCCAGTCTTAACGAAGCAAGTAATTTACCTTTGCCTGGTACTATCCCTACATTTAAGTAATTTGGCAGCACAAGCACAAAGCATATCTTTAATATCTGCCTTCCAAGCATGGGAAATTTTGCTGACGTCGGCATGTCAATGTGTTTTTACGTAGAAGCTATATATGTACCTCTATTTAAAATAATGCTGCGAGGAATACTGCGGTGTGCATAGGCAGTATGAAATTGTTGCGGAGCTCAGCCTTGTGGTAAACCCACTATCCATCACTTCCACAGGTTTTGGATCCCTTAACAATGGGTGAACTCCCTCCCTCCTCTTGTTTAATAACACTTGTTTAGAGTCTGCTATATGTTAACCTGGATGACACACAATGTCTTTTAAATTTTAAAGCTGCTGAAACCTGCTAATGTGATAAATTAAGGACAATTAAGGACCTATTGGTGTAGGTAATAAGATCATTCTGAAGAAGTCTGCGTAGTTGGCTACAACCATTTCAGTTCCTTATCATTCAAGGGTGTAGAAACTGAAGGACGTGTAGCCTTGGATCCTTTTTCCTTTCCAAATGAGTTTTTCTGTGGCACAGATACTCCTGCAACATTGCTTGTTTTGCTTTCCCTGGTAACTTAAAGAAAACAGAAGTATTTGACCTATGCAGGTCAGATCTTGAGCAGAGCAGCAGAAGTTTGACTGCCCTTAACCTTGCTCTGCTGTTTGAGGGGGTAGGGCTCATAACGCTGGGTTTTCCTCTTTTTTTTTTTACAGGAGAGGCTAAATTCATATGTAAAAGAGTGAAACAGTGTGAAGTATGAAAGAAAATCTTTTCCCCAAGGGGAACAATATGAAAGCTTTTATTGTAAGAGAAGGGAAGTTCTTAGCTACAGAAATTCTCAGGACTACTATGTATGCAAATGTGGCTTTAAAAAGGATTGACTTTGGAAGCTCTGAGGACTAAAATAAAGCATGGCATTATAAAAAGTAGAAAATAAAGTAACAAGTTTATATTTAGTAAAATGCAAAGTTTGTATTTAATAAAAAATGCCAGAGAAAAAATGAAATCTTTCATTTTCAAGAATGTTTCTCTCCCCACCCTCTCAAATTTGACTTAAAATAAAATAAACTCTGTCTCCTGGATGCCTTTCACCATTCATTGTCAAACTGACTTTATTTACCTGAACCGTGCCAGCTCCCAGGGTCCTGGGAAACGGTGTACGACATGTACTGGAGAGATCCTGGGATTGTACCATATCGTAAATTGCTGTGGCTTTAACATTAGCCAAAAAGTTTTCAAGAAATAATGGGTACTTTTGGTAAATTTCCTAATTACTTTTTTTTTTTAACTGTTAATTTATCTAACAGTAAACAGTTTCTAGAACTGCTTTTTGGGGACTGATAGCACAATCGTAAAATTTTATTTGCAGGCTGTTGGGTCTGATTTTGAATCTAGATTGCATAGGGGATCCTGTGTTTGTACAGAAAATAGAAAGAAAGCTCTGTGAAGGAACTAAAAATCTTCAAGTTCCAGATTTAAAACCTTTTTCTCTTTTCTAATGATGGAGAGCGTTTTAGAGCATACCTGCCTGCTGTGAGTTTATTTCATCCTTTCTTCTCCAAAGCATCTGTCAAGGGCTCTGGCAGCTCCATATGCTTTCACCAAGCCCCATTGGCTCTGGTTTTCCTGAGCTCAGGTGCCCAGCTGGCCACAGCAGTTTGATTACTAGAAAGTGGGAAGAAGGAGGGATCTGAGATTGGCTTTTGGTCTAAATTCAAGCGCTCTCAGTAAATGTGTTTCCTTGTAATTGCAATCTGCCTGTCAAACTGATAATTCCCCTATGAATTTGTGTAATAGGACTGAAAAATTTGTCTTTTCAAAGTGAATAATCCTGAAGCTGATGAGTTTATTAATGAAATTAAACCCACTGCAGTAAGGATGCTGCTCTACATGATATTTTGGAACAGAACTGCACAACAATAAATGGTATCTGCCAAATAAAAGATTAAGACTCAGCAGTAAATGATCAGAAATGCCTTCATTTAAGACAATTGGTATCGAGGCCTGTGGACTTAGCACATTTTTCTCTAATTACAGTTTTTAATAGCTTCATTTGTAATGTCATTCTTAATTACACTTACAAAGAAACCTTAAATGCTGTAGTATATTGTCATAAATGATCAATTTATCTTGCTTTTTTCTTAGTGTTTCTTTCATACCAGGCAGTTAGCGACTCTGATTTTTGGAAAAATATAAATACTTGAGTAGAATCAAACATGTGCTTGCATTTTTTCAAAAGCCAGTAGAGGGTATTTATGACCAGAAGATGGAATTACTTCTGCTGAGGCACTCAAGGTTGCATTAAGTTCTCTGCCTTATTGCTATACATAGTTAGTGGCCTTTGTTTTGGCAGGTGAGGGTTCAAGTTCTGCTTTGTAGAAAAAGTTTCCTGTTTCACAGTTGGATGTTTGATCCTGATCTTGAAGTAGTCTAAGTGTGGTTAAGAGTACTGACAATCTTCTAAATGGCCCTGAAATTGTTTTTCTTCTCCTCTTATGGCCATCAGCTAAAGGATTTGTCCATTTGTTTGCAACAATGAATACCACAATAGATATAAATGCAGGACAAAATGGAAATTTAACAGTTGAATATGAGGCATATCCAAAACCGAAGGAAGAAGTCTGGATGTACATGAATGAAACATTACAGAATTCATCAGATCATTATGTCAAATTCAAGACTGTGGGCAGTAACAGGTAATACAAATGACTAATTACTGTGAATTTCACTTTGGAACAGCAAACTAGAGTCTGCTCCGGAAAGAAGAAAGTGGAGATGTTGAGAAAATGATGGTTATAAAAGATCTTGTAGTACACGTGGCTTACCACAGTGACTGGTGCAAAGTCTGCTAACCTAGATTTTGAATAGTGTTGAGCTAACCATGCCGTCTGACAACCAGTATGCCACATACTCATAACTCACCTACAAGATGCCTTTCCTGCCCAATAAGCAAAACCAAGAATTTAAAGTTGTTTATGTGTGGAGATGCCCTCCACCACCACAGCAGAGCCCAATGCTCTGTACAAAAGCTTATGCTTTTATTTTTGCTGGGCACTGTTCTCTCCTGAGTCCTGGTCCTCCAGAAATCCAGTGAAGCATGTAGCACGTGTGGCCTGGGTTGTGTGTCTGGGTTCCCCCCTTAGCAAGAAAATGAGCAGGCAGTGGTGCACATGTGGGGTCTGAGCCTGGTGCTGAGCTGTCACCCGGGCACACATCTGGGTGTCAGAAGTGACAAAACTCTTTGGTGCTGTAGTACAAGGGCAGTTGTGATGCAAGATATGAGTGTCTGCATGGACGGTGTCTGCAGAAGACAGTGCACTACTAAGTCACTTCTTAGCTTCCATGCAGCAATTGCCTGTTTGTCACAAGTTGTGAGCATCAGTAATGCTTAATTTTTTTCTTTGCAGTTATACAAGTGAACTTCACCTTACCCGATTAAAAGGAACAGAAGGAGGCATTTACACATTTTTTGTGTCCAATTCTGATGCCAGCTCCTCTGTAACGTTTAATGTCTATGTGAAAAGTAAGTAAAGTGAACAGTCTGAAATATTTCATTATCACAGTCATTGTATTTTATACAACATAATGTATGCACAAGATGTCACAGTGTGGTTCAGCATATGAGAGGCTTTCTGAAGTGAAGCACATGCTGGAAAACTATTTAAATGTCAAGATATAAAAGTGCAGAGTACTTACACAAATCCACCTACTATCCAGCATGACCTTACATTCTAGTGAACATATTCCAAAAGTTACCAGAGAGTGGCTAGGTAGTTTATACAGGAAAAAAGCTGTAGCACCTGGAAACACGATCTCAAAAATAGGCATCTATCGTAAACTTTTGATAATTTAGTGGAGCAGGATATACAGATATTATAAATTGCATTTGGGCGCGGGGGCAAGTTAAACAATTAATTGTCTTTAATTTGAGTTGGATGCAGAGTTTGAAAGCTTGTCAGGAGAATTATTCACTTGTGCCTTTGGCATCTAAATACTTCTGTATAAATCACCATTGTTTTAGAGAAATCTGCATAGCTTTACAAATGCGTGTGCTGTCATCTTTGGGACATCCTTGTTGAAAAAGAGCATTGGTCTCGGTTCCAAATAGTGTTCTTCAAGACAAGAGCTAAACTTCAACATGAATTCAATGAAGCCTTCAGGAAACCCTGTCCTGCGGAGCCATCCTGTTAGAGCATTTCATGCTCTCAGCAGACAAATATTGGTCAAGTTTAAGGAAAATTAAACCAGGAAGGGCCTGCAGGCAAACTGGAGAAATGAAGGCGAGGCAGACAATGGTGCCTTCAAGTCCAGCAGGAGGAACTGTATAGAAAATGAGTGAATGGGCTGCAAATACAGTTCTGTGTTGATGCTATGCTTTAGCAGCAATGTATCCTTCTCCAGGCATAGGTTTATGCAGGGGACTGTTGAGACTTCCACAAATGCAGGAAATCCTGGATACTAATTCCTGAATTCTTATTTGTCACTGAAGGTCAACATTTGTAGTGTTACTATTAGCAACGTCATAGTTTGGGTCTAGAAATATCTCTTGGGCTCCTTTCAGAACATGGCATTTCTTCCTTCATCTGTGAGTGTTGGTCATTTGTGTTCCTGCGCCTTTTCCATTTCCTAGCTGTGATTTCTGAGATGAGGGCACTGGCAACCTCAGATGTCCTTTGTCTCCATGGATGAGTGCGGGGGATGATTCTACTATTTTACAGATTAGCGGAGCAAATTATTGAGCCAGAAGTTTAATTTCTGGGAAAGAGTGGAAGAAATTGCAGATTGCCTGTGGAACTGTCATTTCACATGAGGCTGGATGGTGTTTTCCAACTTGCAGCATCATACGTGTGTCTGAAGCAAGGGGCTGTTCATGGTCCTCCCAGCCCTTCCAGACTCTGCAGGCTGCTTGAGAGCAATCTGGGCACAAGAACTCAAAAAAAACCCCAACCCACAGTTTTGTCATCACCAGGTGTCGGTTCTTGGTGCAGAGCTCCACGTTGCTGCTTTTGAGGAATGTCCTACTGGATAAAGCTGAAAACCCCTGTGGATCATGGTTAGGAAACCAGGCTAGGAAGAGCATGGTGAAGCAGGCCAAGGCAAGCGGGAGCATAGGCAGTTTAGTTCTTCTGCATGGCTTGTCAGTATAACCAGCAGTATGCAAGTCTTCTTCCCGCTTGCTTCAACTACTGGTCTTCTAAGTAGTAAGATCAGTCTTGGGGTGCAAGGAGGATGTTAAGCAGTCTCATAGAGCTCACGTTACTATGCACCGTGTCCCTGGGTAGACTGCAGCTGTTGCCGAAACAGATGGATTTGACACACTTGACTCAAAAAGAGTTTATTTTGGCATTTTGAGTAAGCTCCTACAAATATTTTTTTGCTTTCAAAAGAGGAGATGGAATAGATTGATCCTTCTAGGGTTTGTTTTTAAGAAAAATAACCTGTTCTCAGTGGCTTGTAAAATGCTCATCATTTAGGTATGAAACACAAACTGCACAGCAACATACCCTATTATTTGACATAGCAGAGTAACTGCCAAAGGTGAGTCATGTGTGTGCGGGTCAGATCCCGATCTAATGGTGTGTTCTGACCTGGCATTGTTGTCAGTGGGGATTTCGCATAAATTGCTGGGGTGTAGCTCGTGATGTTTACATGTCTGGCTTGGGCAAGTAATCAGCAGAAAGTAATCAAACAGGTAAAACAGGATTCATAATCAGGAGAATATCTTAACATAAGCAAAAATTGATGCCGAAGCATTTGCTGAAAGATGTGAAAAACCCAGTGCAGAAATACTTGCCTTGGATTTAAACACATTTAGCAATTGCATATGCTAATCTGAAACAATACCAAATTGCTTTAAAAAAAAAAAAAAAGTAGTAATTCATAGTAAATGTAACATAAAGTAAGTAAGGAGCTCCAAAATTAGGAGCCAAAAAGAAAATTACAACTTGACAAGCAGCTTGCTGGACTGAGTTACAATTAAGAAATTGTGCAAATCTCCAGAGTGGCAAGGTACGGTGTCTCTAGCAATTAGTGGAGGAATCTTCCAACTAGTATCTGAGTTTAGTGCAAATTAATATATGGGCTTAATTATAGTCTACAAAATACTATCTATGCAGTTGGGGCTTATGCTGCAAAAAGAAGACTGGTGACGGTGTTATAGATCACGTGAAGCCAAGCTCAGCGGTTTTCCCGTCATTGGATTGTGCAGTGAACAAATGAGGAGTCACCGTGATATTATAAAAAGATTTATTCCGATGCAGGAAATGTAGCTCCAGGAGGAAAGCTCTCGCGCTTTCACTACAATGACAGACAATACTTATGAAGTGTTACTTTTTAAACATTTATGTCATTAATGATGAAGAAAAGGAAATTGGTAATAGAAAGCAATTAAATGCACAACATTAATATACAATATTATATATTTAATTAAAATAGGAGTGGCCTCTTATAAATCCTCCTAGATACATTCAGAATCAACATTAATAAAGCTGGAAAGCAGTTAATAAACTTAGTGAAATTAGAAGTTTTAGACATCTAATGACTGATTATGGAAGGCGATGTGTATATAAGCTGAGCAATGTAATGAAATGTTAAATATTTAAAGGGTTAAAGCCACAACAGTAAGCAAAGTCTAGTCATTAAGAGCCTGTCTGATACCAGGGGTAATTAGGCAGTGAAATTCATAAAATCTAGTACAGTAAGATCTCTTTTAAAAAGAAGATGCTGGGTGACAGCTTAGCATCTGTTTGCGACGCTCAGTCTGTCTTTGTTCCAGCGTCCCCTGGAGCACCTACGCTGGCGGGTGAGGAAGATACTGCCAGAAAGGGGTGCAAGTGCTGAGACATGTGTGTGGCCTGAGCCAGCAAAGGCACAGCCCGGGGGACAGCAGGAGCAACCGCCTCAGCCCCTTTGGGTACTGGCTGTGGAGGGCTCTTTGCTGCCGCAAGTGAAACGCATCCCTTATTTCTCTGAGCTGGGGAGGCTTGGGAGCCCTCCAGGCTGGTGGGGAGAGGCTGATCACACTAATCGTCACATCAAAGTGCTTCACCAGGCACATAATGGCTAGAGCTGCTCTCAGGAGTCAGCTGCAGCTCTTCCCATGACACCAGGTCTGGACCACTCTGCCCGGGGTTCTGGAGGTGTTAACCCTGTGCGGCCTCTCATCTCCCTCTGTTGCTGCAGGGTGAGCCCATGTGGACTCATGGCCGTGTAGACAGGCTTTTATTGAACTAGGTTTTTACAGCAGAAAAAGCCTGACTAGCATGGGCATTTTTGTTTCCCTCACTCAAAGTCAGAAGATGGTAGATGCAGCCCAACTCTGGCACAATGTTTTTTCTGGGGCTTAATGTTCATATTCCTCTTGTATTTGACTTTTCATTTCTCTCATTTCTTGAGTTACATTGCATTGTAACATTGCCTAAAACATAGCATATACCTAAACAAATTCCACATGGGTAGTAGATTAGCTAATTACAATTTACAATTCAGCCATTTTGATAGGAGTTTCAGATACGTGAATTATGTGTATTCCATGAGTGCTGAGGCTGGGTGAGATGCCACGTGCTCTCAAAAGGTTCCTCACCAAATGAGTAATGCTGAAGATCCATCTCAACATTTTGCAACAATGTTTGGTTCTTGGTGGTTTGCATAAAACACAACAGGCGGATTTAGAAATGAAAGTACATTCGGTTCCTGTAACATGAGTCATGAGGAGATGCTATGTGATTGAGAATATACGTGTGCTTTATTGCCTCTAATTTAATCAGCAAGTAGAAATTCATTAAAAACTAACTCCGTGCAGATTTTGTACGTGGATTTTATCTGAAATAAATCTGCATTTTCCCACTGCAGTCTATACAGCTTCACTACTTTCTAGAATATTAGAAGTTCATCTAATTACGTTTCTGTAAAGTTGTATTAACTGATAATGGGCTCTTAAGTTGTACTGTCAGGTGAGAAGCATCATAGCTATACAGTCTGGTTTTCCCATTAACTTCTTTTTGGGTGATTTTGTAAGGACGTTAAGGTAGTTATGGGGAATAAGGCTGTAAATCAAGTTTCACCAAGAAGAACCTCTTGCTGTGTTGGTGGTGCACTTGGCGGAAGACTATGACATTGGACTAATGACTGTAAAGTCCATCTGATTGCTCTGGTTTCCTGCCATACTTGAAACAGCAGCTCCTGAACCAACTGCAGGACTAGCTCCGGTGCAGGATGTGGCAGGAGGCATCAACTGGCTGGATTGCTTTCTAAACTACCAGAGCAGTCACGAATTATCATTCGGAAAGCTAATATATTCAGCCAAATATTAGCTTCCTCTGCATGCAGCGTTTCAGAGAGTCAGGCAGTTGGGCGTTTCATTAGTGGTATCTTAGAGGGACGTATGTCTTGTGGGGATGGGGAGGACTGCACTGGTTGCCTTGCACTGTAGTTCCTTTTCTGTCTGCGGTGGTAATATTTAGTACACAGGGCAGATGTAAGAGAGATGTGGTTTGACAGATTTAGTACGCTTATAACTGTGAAGAAACTGTCCTTTTTACAGGTGGGTAAATCATGCTGTGCAGGAACTGGAACTGCACTGTTGTTCCAAGCACCTATTTCTTAGGGTTCTTTAAGCTCTGGGTTTTGCTGGTTCAGGATCTTTCATCAAACCAAATGTTAAGGTATTCTGAAATCCAGCCCAAGCATTCAAGGTAAGAACTGATATTTTCACAGATGATCGGCGCTTTCAGGACACCGATTCAGCCCCGGACACTCTTAAACATGCAAAGCTGTGTTCGCTGGAGTAATTCCACAGATGATGATGCACAAAAGTTGCTGGGGTGAAAAGCAAATGGCAATGCAAATTCTATGTTCCCCTAATGTGTGACTCTCATTTTTGTTTATTGCAGCAAAACCGGAGATTCTTACTCTGGATATACTTAGCAATGGTATTCTCCAGTGCGTAGCAGCTGGATTCCCAGCCCCTACCATATACTGGTATTTTTGCCCAGGAACTGAGCAGAGGTGAGTTAAGTAAACCAGAGTCACCAAAGGTTATTCTAGATGCAACACACCCAGTTTGTAATTAAAAATTAAGAACATAAAATGACTCTGTAACAGTTATATTCAAAAGTTGCATCACTGTTTTCATCATTTTCAGCATTGCATTATTTGCAGTGGTTTGAGGGAAGGGAGGGGTATGTTTCATTTTCCCCCTTTGCATTCTGTCCTTGAAAGGGGAATAACCAACATTTCTGCTCTGGAAAAGAAGAAGCCAAACTTTCTCTCTGTTGCAAGCTAGCTAAGGTTTGTATCAGTTGGCCTCAAATGACACACATTCTCTATGCAATTTCACAGAATGACAGTCATAGAATCACAGAATATGGCTGTTATCTTTTGGTTTATTGTGTAATGATATCATTTTTCAAGGCATAATTAGATTTCTATTTACATGAAGCATGTGACAAGTAAACAAGTCAGAATTATTATCAGTAAAACCTGATGTCTAATTACTACATTCCTAAAAACATTGTAGAGTTTCACTGTGAAGTGAGCGTTGGTGAAGCATGTTTTAAGGTTTTGGTTGAATTTCACCGTGGTTGTAGATCTCATACTAGCAAATCATGGGTCTCCCACGTGTGTAATTTGTTTTATGCCAAAATATGTGTTATTTCCTTAATTTTTTTACATAGTACTTTTTTTGATTGTAACTGTGTTCTCATGTAGTAAATATTTGACATAAGAAGGAGAGGTAGCATTTTGAGAGAACAGAACTGGCTGTTTTCTGGCTGTATATAAGCTAGATGGTGTTGTATGTACATCATGGAATTTTTTTGTGATGTAATAAAAAGATGCTTGGGGGAAGTTCCCAAGGGTAGGTAATAGATCACAACTGCTGAAAGCTGAAGTTGGAGATGCAGGTTGAATGGTACAAACCCCATAGTAGTCCTACAGCTGTAGATATCTCTAGCCAAAAGCAAACGCAAAGACCTCATTGTGTCCAGTTGGGTCAGGCTTGGTGTATGTATCCATTTCACCCACTACACAGAAGACAATGAGACATCGTGAGTAGGCTAAGTTTCGAGGATAAGATCTTCGGCTGAACCTCTTTGTAGAACAGTGTTGTTTAGTTATCTGATGGTCTGTCAGTGTCTACCTGCCTCAACAGCAGGACCTGTCATCCGTGGCAGGTAACTGTCAGTATTGTTTCTCCCAGGTGTTTTGATTCACCGACAATATCCCCCATGGATGTCAAAATCAGTTACACAAATTCATCAGTGCCATCATTTGAACGAATCCTGGTTGAAAGCACCATTAACGCCAGCATGTTCAGGAGCACCGGCACCGTGTGCTGCGAGGCCTCCAGCAATGGGGACAGGAGCTCTGCTTTCTTCAACTTTGCTATTAAAGGTAATGGCTGGAGCGAATGAGACCATAAACGTGGGTGCTGTTCAGCTCTTTCTGTAAGAGGATTTTAAGTGGTTTACCTTTGCCATAAGAAAGTTTATGGTGCTGTGGCTGAGTGTATGATAACGTATTATGCCACATGTTCTGTGTGTCTCAAAGCATTGGTTTAATTTTTCAATTAATATTGTTATACCATCTTTTTACAGCCGCAGATCTGCAGCACAGTAGGTAGCTTGTTTTCTTCTGTCTATGCAGCACAGGGGCAAACCACCTACAGGATTACACTGTCTTTCCCTCTCTCCCTTTTCTCTTCCTATTTCAACTATTTAGGCCATCACTTTTTTTTTCAAGGAAAGACTGCATTTTTTTTTTACAGTGTCTCACAAAAAATGCAGTCCAAAACTTGCCTGGAGCCTAAGGGCCTTGCTCTTCTAAAAGAAGAACAACCTACTGCGAAAGGGCTTATGAGTTTTGTAGCAGTATTTGTGGGTTTGTGGGGGAAAAAGAAGCACTAGAACATAGATGACTCGAAATGTGTTTGTAAATCTGTGCTCTTCTTTGCAAAATCAAATGTTCTGCTGCTTTTTTTTTTCTCTGTTAACACCCAGATATAACATATAAACAAATAAGCCAGATTTTGGGCAGATGGGTTTTACTGGAATGGTATTCCTTTGCTACTTGGCACAACCTCTACTTGTAAGGATTGTGCTGTAGAGATCATACTTGGGGGCGGGGAGAAAAGAAATGAGGACTTCAGAAGAAAGCTTCTTTCTTTAACCTAACTTGACTGAGATCATGCAAGCTCTTGCATCAATTGATCTTGGTGTCACACCTCCTGAATTGATGAAACTGAGACTCCGGACGCAACAAACGGGATGATTTCTGTGCCAGCTCTGTGCCCCACAGCTCATTCAGGCAAGCCATTCTGATGTACCTGGAGCACATCTGGAAAAGTCAAAACCCCAAACTGTTTTACAAGGAAGAACTAAGGAAAGGTTTTCACCTGCATATTTTCAATATAGTTTTTGTTGTTCAGTATTTAAACAGAATTTTCTCTTTCTTTCCAGAACAAATCCGTACCCATACCCTCTTCACCCCTTTACTAATTGCGTTTGGAGTTGCTGCAGGACTGATGTGCATTGTAGTCATGATCCTGGTGTACATATATTTGCAGGTAAAATCAGAAGCCCCTATGCCTGAGTTAGTAAAGTGTGTGAGCTGCCTGTGGAGGCTTTGGTAGCGACAGCTGTTCTCTTTCTTTTCCAGAAACCCAAATACGAAGTTCAGTGGAAAGTTGTTGAAGAAATAAATGGAAACAACTATGTTTACATAGACCCAACGCAACTTCCTTATGATCACAAATGGGAATTTCCTAGAAACCGGTTGAGTTTTGGTTAGTTTATATTTATTTAACTTCATTTGCAAGGTGAAATCTTCAAGTCTCATATGAGACTTTGGTCAAACAAAGCAGGGTTTTGTCAAAAAGACGTATTGCAATAATGCAAATAGCGATAATTGCACATACTTACTGTGGGACAAAAAGCAAGCAAGCCTATTCACGATAGCTTCCTTGATATCATCAAATAAAATGTTGACCTCTTCAGGAGGAAGTACTCCAAGTTGTTACAGAGTGTTTTGTTTTGCTTTATCAGGTAAAACCCTTGGTGCTGGAGCTTTTGGAAAAGTTGTTGAAGCCACTGCTTATGGTCTGTTTAAATCTGATGCTGCTATGACAGTAGCAGTAAAGATGCTGAAAAGTAAGTTGCTGTACAACTGCTTCTCCCTTCTGGTCAGCGTGTTATGTACTGAACACTGTGCTTTGCTTTGCAGCGAGTGCCCATTTAACAGAAAGAGAAGCCTTGATGTCGGAGCTTAAAGTGCTGAGTTACCTTGGAAACCACATTAATATTGTGAATCTGCTTGGAGCTTGCACTATTGGAGGTGGGGTTATCAATGGATTACTGATTATTTCTGTTCCTTTTTTACTGCCAGAAGGAGGAATCCTGTGAAGGAGTATCCAGTGCTAAGTATAGGAATCTTAAATACATTTCTTGCTTGGGCAGGTTGCAGGTCATCATGACTATCAGCTGTGAATTACTGAGTCTAGATTTTAGGCTCATCCTGAAAGTGGTAATGAGACCACCGTAGCTGCAGCTAAACAGGAAGGTTGCTGTTATTCTCTTTCATGTAAGCCATTGAGCCCTTTCTTCTTGGGAGATGGCAAAATGTATGGAGTAAGTTTTTTCCTCAACCACACTGTTTCTCAGAATAAGAAAACTGGTTCCTTGTTGGTATCCAAGGTGAAGTCAACAGGCCTGTCTTGTATAGTCTTCCAGCCTTCTGTTTAAACTGTAAATGTATCTGTTAAGGCACCACTGAAGTTATAACATTCTAAGCAGCAGAAAGTTGAGAAAAAAATTTTCCAGATAAACTATTGCACAACCGAAATGTTTCACATTTAATATTAACTTAATAAGTTTGTTTTCATGCATAGTAAAAGCTACAAAACAGGTGAAGCGTCAATACAAGAGTGATACAGTCCTGTATTTTTAATTTATGTGCATTTTAGTATGAAAGATGGTGTTGCTTCTTACACAAATATTTGCCCTTTAAGCTCTTGCTGCATTTTTCAAAGAAAAGGGGCTTGTAAAAATTCATAGTTTTAGACGGAGGCAAAACATTTCTTACTTTCACATTTAATGACTTAAAAATAGGATGAAACAAATTTGTTTAAGCAGTCGACAAAGTAGACTCACTGCCCTGAGTGCATGTTTGTCTCGGCTGAAAAAATGTGGCATCTGTAAGAAAATCCCGCCACAAACACTGCTTTTGCGGTTACAAAAGCTATAATTTTTAAGTGCATAAAAATGGAAGTAAACTAGTGAGGTTAGGAAATGGTGGTACAGAATAACCTTACAGATGAAATAGCATGCAGTGCAATTACATATTCAAGGGCCGTAGCTGGAGTCATTCACTCAGAAAACATATATTTGATCTATAAACATCCGCGCTGGAGATGACTTGATTCTCCTTTCCGATTTCATTTTAATATTCTAAGGCCTTATGCAATGTAGTTTTCTGTCGCAGCAGGCTGTTCTATTTGAATGATTTTTCCTATTATACTGCAGAATATAACACTCTACATCATTTCCAAAACATTACTGAAGGAGTGTGAAGCTCTACTGTAAACAAAAGTGAATCAAAAGGATTAATGTTTGAAGCTTGAATTACTCTAACATTTGGAACAAATAACTTCCTTTAGGAAGTGAGCAAAATCAAACAGATGTGTCTGGCCAGAAACATTATCACGTGAAGAAAGAGAAAAAGACCTATTTGTTTAATTTTTGTACAATGCAATGCTGTTGTGGGGAGGGAAATTAATTGGGAGCACAGCTTCAGCTTGACCGTAGTTGTTGATCTGTGAAACGGAAGATGCTGGGTTACTTTTCTATAACTTTTCAAGTCTAGACAGTGCTAGGCAGTGTGATTTTAATAGCCCAGTCTGTGTGCTTGGCTGAATGTTATCTTCATGTAAGACTTTCTGCTTTAAAAACAATACTCACCTGCTTTCTAAACCTCATGTATACCTACAGGTCCCACTCTGGTCATTACAGAATATTGCTGCTATGGTGATCTTTTAAATTTTCTGAGACGGAAACGAGATTCATTCATTTGTTCAAAACATGAAGAACATGCAGAAACAGCAGTTTACGAAAACCTTTTGCATCAGGCAGAGCCTGCAGCGTAAGTATGACCTGCTGAAACGTGCTTGTGTTTTTAGAAGATTGAGAAGGAGGAGATATCAAAGTTTATTAGGGACAAGAGGTGTGAAGAAACCTTTCATGCAGCAGGCTTTAAAGATTCTTTGCTGTGCAAGGAAACAATTTAATTAAAGAGACAATTTGTATAGTGGGTGGTTTATTCTAACAGAGTGCAATTGATTGTGTACACTCTTTGTTTTACTTCTTTATCAAATTTCCTGTAGTTACTTCATGCAACTCCTTGGTTCCAATCTTTGTATGTGTTTGTGTTTATCGTTCCCATTAAACATTGGCAGTGCTTATTTAGCAGCTTGAATGACAATTCCCCCAGTGTTGGGGCGTTAATATTCTGACCTCTCCTAAGTTCCTGCCTTCAAAAATGACTTCTTACAAAATCAACCAGTGTCTTAGAGTACCAGAGGCAAGCTGCCACTGATGGCTCACTAGATTTTGTGATGACACGACCCGTGTCACGATTCTGAGATTGCTCGTGTACCTTGATTCTTTTCAGTTACTTCATCTGTGTATTTTTAACCACTCTGTTTTAGATACCAGCCGAGAGCTCTTTCCAAGTACGTTTCCAAGCAGATTTCCTGCTGGCTCCTTCCCTTTGCAAAGTGAGGGAGACATAACTTACCAACACCTAGGGGCTGTTACACTACCTGGCCATTTTTATTTTTAGTCTGTTTATTGCCCCAGTGGGCCCGCTACCTTGTGTTGGCAGACACAAAAGAACTAGGCAGACCCTTAGGAGGTGGTAAAGTCCTTTGTCCCAGCAAGACGTAGTACTGGTGAAACTGTTTGTGCCGTGGTAGTATATGGATAGCTGGTGATGCTCCAGAGAGGTTGGGATGACTGAGGTGCTTAACACAAAGCTGTGATTTGCCATTGGAGGTGTGCCCTCTTTTCAGTGAAGGGCACAGAAGTATTTACTGTACAGTTGCAGCTGCTGAATGCATCAGATGTGTTTCTGGTGGTGACTAAAGCTATTGGTGATCTCATTGCTCCTTTCCATGTTAGCTCTGTGGCTGCTTTTATTGTTCAATAAACTAAACAGATATTTCAAGGTAAAGAAGGGCTATGTATATGAGTTCTAATGGCGATGAAATGAAAACTGCCAAAGCACATCCACCATTTCTAGAGGTACCTAACTGTATATTTATAAACCATATAGTATGAAAATCTATACATTTGATTTATATATAGCAATAAGAAAACTTAAACTTAAAAAACGTAGCAGATGGCTGTCCCAAGCCTCAGCCGATTCTTCAAAATACATACAAATCCCCTATGGAACTTGGGGATCTCTGAATTTAACATTTTGTAGCCTTTGTCTTCTGCATTTCAATTACCACTTGAGTTGCTGAAATTCTGTGGTAGAAGTTGGAGTAAGCAGAAGGAAGCACTTGGAGATCCTGTGAAACATCTGGATGTTAATTTGTAGAGCGTGAAGTCTGTATAAACAGTAGACATGTGAAAGGTTTTGTTTGCTCACCTGAGCCAAACTCCAAACTTCGAGATGTATCATTATCTGTACTGACAAACGTCTCCTTCTGTACAGGCCTTTCCTCATCTATTTTTACACATCCATGAGTTTCCAATCTACTGACCATTTCTAAAGCGTTATATTCAGAAGGTTGCCATAAGCTTGGCTTTTTGTTTGGATTCCTTTTGAGACTTTTTTCACTAAACTATGTTTCATTTCATCTGCTGCCTCTACAGTGACGTTGCCAATGAGTACATGGACATGAAACCAGGAGTGTCGTATGCAGTCCCACCAAAAGCTGATAAAAAACGACCAGTGAAGTCTGGTGAGTACAGTGTCAAGGAATTCTGTTTGCTGATGGGAGTACAGAGAGAACAGCTTCATGGATTTTTTCAGTTTTATTATACTTTTCTGTCATGAATGTAGACAACTAAAACTCAGTAAATGAATGTAGACAACTAAAACTCAGTAATTGATACGAGAAAGCTGGAGAAAGAACAATATGCTAAATTGCAATGTCTTGTATTTCTCTCCACTTAAATGGAGTATCAAGATTATTTTTTGCTTTTTGGTGATGGTCTATGTGACTCGTCTGGTACTTATTCATATCACTGGTTTGTTTAATGTTAAAACAACTCTGTTTCTAAATTATTGCATTTGCTCCACTCAAAAGCTGTTGTTGTTTATGTTGTGTAGGATCCTACACCGATCAGGATGTTACCCTTTCTATGTCAGAAGATGATGAACTTGCTCTAGATGTTGAAGATCTACTAAGCTTTTCTTACCAGGTGGCAAAGGGCATGAGCTTCCTTGCCTCCAAAAATGTAAGTTAGGAAGTTTTCAGAGCTGGACAGATTTCCTTTAGCATCACTTTCAGTGTATTAATGTGACTCACATGTTTAAATGCTGAATATTTCTGTGTTAATTTCAACAAGCACTGCAAAAACAATATGCTCCTTCTTGTACCTGAAGCTTTGGCTAATGTTGGAGTTCTCTCCTGTGCTCATTGGCCAAAAGTGGTGTTTCATATCCCATAAAACAGAATAATGGGTGCACAGTAGTCAACATGAAGCAGTGCTATTGCATATCCGCAGTTCAGGCTAGCAGAATCAGTGGCCTTGCTCGTGAACAGGAACTAGTCCTAGAAATGTCAAGAGAAGAGGCAGAGGAGAGGAATCGCAGCCAAGTATATTTGCTGCACCCCGAGACTCCACTGATTAATAATGCCACGTGTTGGGAGATGGCATGTGCAGCTGAACTCTGCCCAGCTTGGGTGGTGCTTCTTATGGGTTTGATCTTCAGCCCTTCCTTTTTTCGTGGAGCACACAGGTAGTTTCATGAGAACTCCTGATGGCTTTGGATGCAGTGAAACCCATAGGAACCCTGAGGAGCTATTTCTTCACCCTTCTCTGGAATTAAATGGAATTCAGGAAAGAACTGGAAATCCAACATGTTCACACCTTCAAAAACAATTAAATCTCAAGAGTTTAAGATTTACTCTCTGTGGCTCTGCTGGAGAGTTTACAAACTAAAGAACAGTACGAAGACAGCTGCAAAGCTATCTGTTTGCATGAGTTTTAAACAACACCGCACTTGCTACTTCTGTCATGCAGAACAGTGCCCTAAACAGGGGAGCTACCATATCATGTGCTTTTTTTTTTTTTTTTTTTTTTTTTTAGCAGTATGTCTTAATGCACAGGATATGCCTTGGTTTTTAATTTTCTGGAAAGATAAAATGAGCCTAGAGACCCACAAAGAATGTTTATTGGCTACCCTGAGCATAATAGACACTTCTCTGGGTTTCATAGGAGAGCTGTCCCATAACAGAAAGAGATTTATAAAGAAGTCTTAAGCACAGCATAATTATGGTATTCCAATGGTTATTCTTACATTTTATTGGAAAAATGCCATTTAACGTGTAAACACTGTAACTGATATAGACACAGGATAGTACAGGTGCACCTTGGATAAAGCAGAAGTACGGAATTTAAAGAAAATAAGGTAATCCTGGGGTCCTGTGTTAGTAGTGGGAAATGTGGCTCTAATTCTGCTCCAAAGGAAGTCCACATTAAAAATTGCTTTTGCACTTGTTTTTTTCCCCCCACTGTTCCTCCTTCCAAAACCTGTAGTTTATTTTTCATCTATCAACAGCTTCAAAACAGGCCTTACAGGCAAACACATTATATTACAGATTTTAATGGTTTTCACCAGGCTCCTGCATCCTTCACTATTCAGGACATCCAATGCTTAGCACACATATTCTTTATTTCTTCTTATTTTTGTGTAGAATAGCCCTGGGATTCACTATGCATCATTCCTGGTGACTTTTTTCTTTATAGTCTTTCCGTTGATACAAACAGACACCATGGCATTGAGTAGCAAACATAATAATGAGCGTAACACCACCTCACTGTGAGATTGGGAAGTAATGCGCAGTATCGCTTTGACAGTGCAGAGTTAACAGCTTTATCACAGAATTAAATTGCAGTGCACTAACACATTACTGTGCTTGGTCCTCTTTGGTCGTTGTGTACGTACACACTCTTAGCCCCAGCTAGTAGATGCAGAGTAGTGTGAGCTGATGGATGCTTCAGATTGCCTCACGGCCTCGGGGAAGGAGGGCCCACACAGACCAGCAGTGCAGAGTACACAGCTGCTCTTCTGCAACTTGTTCGTTGCATAAAAGTGCCCCTGTGCAAGAGTCCGGTTAGGAGCCTGGCGGGGGGGGGGGGGGGGGGGGGGGGCGGGGGGGGGGGTAATTCCCTTACTAAGCACACAGTGCCTTAATCACAAGACAAAGTCTTCCTCCAATGGACAAAAGTCTTTATTCAGTGCAGTTTGCACTGATTTTGAAGGAACGAGGCAGAGACATGCTGGATGCTTGGCCATTTCTTCGCTTAACTGCTTCAGTGCAGTAGTTTTCATATGCAAAGTGAAGAATACGTTGGATTAGGAGGTGAAGGAGAGTCCTCTGACATGCTAATTGTCGTTAAAAATAGTACTTCATGTAAGCATGCTAAAGGGACAGATTAAGTTGCTTATGCAGCCTGCAGTTATAATTTTCTGAGTTTGATTTGCACAATTCTTGATATTTTAAGTCGGTTTTTGTAGGGAATTGATAGAGTTTTGTATTTCAAGGAAAAAATAAAGAGAAAAGGTGAACCATCTTCAGCTATTTTTTGGAAAGCTGTGGTCTGCGTACTATATACCATCAGTAAAGTGGGAGCTTAACGCTCTCCTTTTCAGATGGAAGAACAGAGAACTGCCTCCATTCTCTAACAAATGCGTGTGTGCTCCACAGTTACATACAAAGAAAAAACTACCTCTGTGAAACTCGGGGACCCTTCTGGAGCTGCAAACACATCACACTTCTCAAGTGAAAACTGGAGTATAAGCTAGCTAGGTCACCAAATCCATGACTATTCATTGAAGGATACTGGCATGTGAAAATTCCAATTTTTTTCAATAACTTCAATTTTAATAATTTAAGTCTTCTGGAGGAGTATTTTTCAAATGTGATTGAGTTTCCTGACTTGTGTGCTTTGTAGTTGTTGCCATAATCTTACCTGTTTTCTTACCTGTTTTCAGCTTTTCAGCATTTTCTCCTCGACCACAATAACTACTTAATAAGGGGTTGGGGTTATTTTAGAAACAGATCACACTTTCTACTTACATGTCCTGTGTTAGGAAACAAGCCAGTGATTTTTTTGATAAAAAGTCAGAGAAAAAGTACATTAAACTTTAGCTGCAAATGTAAAATACTAGAAAACTCAAAGTGGATGCAAGTGGTCTTTTCTAAAAGAAGTGCATAGATGACCTTAACCATGTAGATCAATATCATGATAGTAAGGATACTACACCAGAATGTTTAATCATGTGAGTAAGCTTATTAACACATGGCTTCATTATGCCTTTCAACTTGCCACAAAATGCATAATGCTGTAAGTTATTTAGTTAAGTAAATGTGTAACCAAGCAACAGCCTGTTAAGGATATTATAAAATAGCTTGTTTTGTTTGTTTATTATTTAGTGCATTCATCGGGATCTGGCTGCACGAAATATTCTTCTCACTCATGGCCGAATAACAAAAATCTGTGACTTTGGCCTGGCAAGAGATATAAGGAATGACTCAAATTATGTAGTCAAAGGAAACGTAAGTATATATGATGGTTTATCCATGTGTTTTAAGTTAGGGGAGTTCCTGTTGTCTTGACTTGGAAAGAAAAGTCTTCTGTAGTTAGGCAGAAGTGTAGACATCCCAATTCTGATATATATCCATGCTGGTCAGGAACATTAGGAGGCACAATCCCTGATGTAGATTTGTGCTGATGAAAATCCTTTGTATATACATGTTGTTGCGCTGGAAAAAATGTGCCAGTATCTGAATGTATGTTGTAGCGGAGGAGATGTCTTTGCTCCACCAATATAATGCCCAGTCTTTGTGTTATATATGAACATACTGAAAGTTACAGCTCTGTCAGTAATAGCAAGTTTTGCCGTTGGAGTATTCTGGTAGCCCAATCCTAAATACAGTTATTTTGAAAGCTTTTCGCTGGCCATTGCTGTATTTGTCCATTACTGAAACAGTTTATTTTTAAAATACCTAAGTGATCAGGGGTTTACATCCTGTTCTTTGCTATAAAGCATCACTCAGACAATGAAAACTGGATTCTGAAGTGTAAATTTATTGATTAGGGCGTAGTGGGAGGCAAAAAGCCTTGGTTTTCTCTGATTCCATATACAGATTTTAACCTCGTATGTGTAACAAATAGAGCTTTAACTTGCAGCTATAGTTCAAACCTTATAACAGGGCTGGAACAAGACACTATATTTTGATGAGAAAAGTTTAAAACCTCCCGTGTAGAAGAGTACTAATCATACTAGTACCTATTAGACCTCTGGAGGGATACAAAGACACTTTGAAGTGATGCAGCAGCCTTGGCGGCACTCAAAGTCCCCTTTAAAGTGCTCGTGCAGTAAAAGGAGCCGTGCTACAAAAGAAAATTGAGCTTGTCTGTGGCTAAGCTGGAGAAGTGTGCTACGAAGTATAGGGATTTTGCATCTCAAACTGATCCACGCTGCCTGGATCAGTGTTTTAAGTCTGTGGCAGTTACGTGCAGTCAGCCTCTGCCTTCAGAGTACACGTGCTTTCACTAGCACCGTTTTTCAAAGGAGAGAAGATCCATGTTAAACAAGGCAGCTCTCCTCCCCAGCCCAGCTGAGTACTCCATGGTCAGGGGGTGGTCATTAGTTAGGGGCTCGACAACACACGAACTGAAGCTTGCCTATCCTGGCTTTGGGCAAACAGGCGGAGAGAGAAAATCCCACACGTGAGCATTTCTCACTGAAGTGGCTTGCCGTGCTCATGTAACCTCAGCCAATCTGTGGCACTTCTGGTATCTGAGATACCTGCACTGCTCTGCTGTCACCCAGAAGTCCCTGATGTCCCAGGTACCTCCATCATCCCTATTGTAGGCTATGGGAGAGATGGATTTAATGGTTGTCTTCAAAAACAATGTTGGTACCAGCCACTGGGTGCCTGGAAGTTGAGGTTAGGGAACAATAAGAGCTGAAATAATTAAGGACTGGCTTCCTGGCAAAATACTGAGTGGCATTTAGTGTAAGAAAGCTGCTTTCAGGCTCAGGGTCAGGTCAGGAGCTGCTTGATCAGTCAAGGTTCCTGGGAGTGGGAAGTGCAGACCAGCAGCTTCGAAGGGAAGTGGGCAGTAAGTAATTAAGTTTTACTTGTCTAGGCTACCCTGTAAGTTTCCTGAGTTGCCTGAGAATAGGATTTTATGTAGCCTGAAAGGGTCAGAGGAGGATAGGCTGCAGCTGCCTGGGGAGAGAGGAAGCAGCGGCTACAGGAGGCGTCTAGTTGCATCTGTCTTGATCTTAAAGCAGATCAGGAGTGCTGGGGCATTGCTAGCCATGGACACTGCTGGGAGGCAGCGCTGCTGACAGCAGCTGGGGGCTTGGCCAGGAAGAGTGTTTGCTGTCTGTGTCGTTCAGGAAATAAACAACTCTGGTTGCCTCTCTGGTGAGCCAGCCCATGGCAAATGCTGCCTTTCCACCACCTCATTTCTTTTCCTTTCCATTTACCTCCTTTTCTGTTTGGTCTCCTTTCCTTACAAGACATCAAGGCTCTTCTCTATAGTATGGTCAAAATATATCTTTGGACACATCGTTGCAAGACCACTTAAAAGGAAGAGGCCTGGTTTCTCCCACACAAATGCTTAGGACAGAAGCCTGACCAGCTCCTACAGTCAGACAAGGAAAGGGCAAAGCAGGGAGAGGAAGTGAAAGTAAATCCAAAGGCTTTCTGTGCCCTTTCCTCTGCTCCAGTTAGCAATCCTGAGGGATGTCTGTCCCCTTATGAAAAATCATAGAATTGTTTAGGTTGGAAGAGACCTTTAATATCAGAGTCCAACCATAAACCTTAACACTGACAAGTCCACCACTAAACTGTGTCCCTAAGTGCCACATCTACACGTCTTTTAAATACCTCCAGGGATGGTGACTCAGCCACTCCCTGGGCAGCCTGTTCCAATGCTTGACAACCCTTTCGGTGAAGAAATTTTTCTAATATACGCTCTAAACCTTCCTTGGTGCAGCTTGAGGCCATTTCCTCTTGTCCTATCTCTCATTAATTGGGAGAAGAGACCGACATCCACCTCACTCAGCCTCCTTTTTTCCGGGCTAAACAACCCCAGTTCCCTCAGCAACTCCTCATAAGACTTGTGTTCTAAACCCTTCACCAGCTTTGTTGCCCTTCTCTGGACACGCTCCAGCACCTCAATGTCTTTCTTGTAGTGAGGGGCCCAAAACTGCACACAGTATTCAAGGTGCGGCCTCACCAGTGCTGAGTACAGGGGCACAATCACCTCCCTGCTCCTGCTGGCCACACTATTTCTGACACAGGCCAGGATGCCGTTGGCCTTCTTGGCCACCTGGGCACACCGCTGGCTCCTATTCAACCAAGTGTCACCCAGCACCCCCAGGTCCTTTTCCGCCAGGCAGCTTTCCAGCCACTCTTCCCCAAGCCTGTAGCACTGCATGGGGTTGTTGTGACCGAAGTGCAGGACCCAACATTTGGCCTTGTTGAACCTCATAGAATTGGCCTCGGCCCATCAATCCAGCCTGTCCAGATCCCTCTGTAGAGCCTTTCTTCCCTCAAGTAGATCAACACTCCCACCCAAAATATTTATGTCAATATGTGTTTCTTCAATGTGGATTTTAATTTTTTTTCTGATACACTGAGAAGCTAAAGCAGATGTTTATTAGAGCTTTGAAGCATCTTAACTGTGTGAATCCCATCTGTGTGCCCATAGTAGCCAGTCTACAGAAGCAGACTTGCATGTTTATATAAGGAACCATGCCATGGTCATATATAGTATTTTCCTCTGACTTCCTACCGTCCCTTATACACAAGACAGAAGGAATTGCACATTGTACAGACACTCAAAGTGCAAGGAACTGCACGAGTTTGGTAGACCCACAGAAAGATGGATTAGTAACCATGCAGTACTTGGAGACTAAAATGCTGAGATGTCCATTTTTGGTTGGTTACTTCTATTTCTTGATTTAACAAGTATTTAAAGCATATAAAAAGTAGAAAAGGTTAGTTTGTCTTGTAAATTTTGTAAGCCTTATATCCATTGTCTCAATTTATTCCCTTTTCCCTGGAAAGGCTCGTCTTCCTGTGAAGTGGATGGCACCTGAAAGTATTTTCAATTGCGTCTACACCTTTGAGAGTGACGTCTGGTCTTACGGGATACTGCTTTGGGAGCTTTTTTCTTTAGGTAGGCTCCTTCAAGTTTTGTGCTTCAGGAGATTTCTGTTTCATCTTGGGTTCATTGCAGATGCAGAAATGATGTTGCTCACATGCTCTCTCAACAGGAAGCAGCCCATATCCAGGGATGCCTGTGGACTCCAAGTTCTATAAAATGATCAAGGAGGGATACAGGATGTTCAGCCCCGAGTGTGCGCCGCCTGAAATGTAAGCGAGCAACCAGCACCTCTAATCACCAAACACAAGCAATGACACAAAGGAAGGGAAGCTTCCATTCTTGTGTTAAGGCTCATTGCACTGCCCCCTTATCTTATTTAAGTTCTTTTCATGTTTTAAATAATTCATGTACTTTACCTAGCAGAGTACATGCCTGTATTGTTACAGGCAATTAAATACTCTCATGCCTTGTACCATCTGATCACTTTGTCGTGGCATCTGCTCTGTGTCAATATATTATTGACAGATCACAGAACATAATTAAACATTTTTAATTCAGATAAAGCAGTGAATTGTATCACCAGACTATACAGCGTCTGCATTTGTGCTGTGCTTCCTGACAGCAAGAGGGCTGGCTACTGATCTTTATGAGCCATCTTAATTTACTGTTTTGTAAATAGATTGGCACTTAGCAAGCTGTCAAAGAAAACTATGCCCAGAGACTCCAATTAGTATTGAGTCCTTTGTTGTCACAAGCACAGGTGTTAGCAGCATTATTTCTATTCTTAAAAGTCATTTAAAGAAGGTAAACTGTGGGATTAGGTCACATTTTTTCTTTGAAATAATAATGGAGGTGAGATAACAGCTCTAAGGGTTTCCTGATGAGCAGTACTTAATTTCAGTATCTTTGCAGGTATGACATAATGAAGAGTTGCTGGGATGCTGATCCTTTACAAAGACCCACATTTAAACAAATTGTACAGCTGATAGAGCAGCAGCTTTCAGATAATGCCCCCCGGGTAAGTTATGGGTCATCAGTTTTTTGGCGTCAAAGCAGTTTCAAGGAAGAAGTTAGACTCGAGCTGTGAGGAGCAAAGAGCCTGGGCACGTCATTAGTTTTCCAGTATTATTTATGCAGCTTTGCAGTGTCAGTTTGGGTGGTAGGAATGATGTCTGGGCTGCTCACTGCTGCTTAGTTGTGCCATTAGACAGCAGCTGTCTAAGCCCATACCCAAAACATACCAGCTGGAGAAGACTCTTTGCATGGTTGATGTTTCTCACTCAAAATAGAACTGGCACAGCAGTTTTGGTGTTACAGAATGCAATGGTGCTGCATAAATTCATCTTATTTTAAACTATGAAAAATTTTATTAATCTGGGAAGTATCTCAGAAGTGAAGTATATTTAGTTTTTATTAGAAAAGCTTTCTGGACAAAGGGGTTGAGCTTTCAGTGCTCTTCTGCCTCTTCTCGCTTCTTTCGCCTAGCTTTATTTATATAACCTTAGAGGTATGTCATGACAGACTATATTCACTGCTCTTTCGACCATTCCCTAGTAAAAGATTTTTCTGAGAGGGTGTCTGGACAAAACAGTCCAAATTAAAACTGGAGGCACATCAGAAGCAGAGATTTTCTCTGGCAATAACATTGTGTGTTAGTGGGGTTTAAAAAAGTAAGTTTAAAACCTGGTTTAAAAATAAAGCTTCCTTTTACCTTCTGGATGCGTTGTTTGGGCACAGAGTATATGGCTTCCTGACAATTTGAGAAAAGAGGAAACTGAAAGCTGCTGGTGTTCAATTGCATCCTGTAGCATATTTTTGGCAGGTGCAGGCATTACTAAAACAAAAGCAAGAATGTGAAGGAAGTATTAGTGAGGTTTCTGGGGGAGTTTAGTAATAACCTGACTGCAGTTTTTCAAGCTCAGTTGAAATTTGGCATGTAGTTGGAAGCTGCAGTGTTGTTACTAACTGAAATTGAGGTTGTTCATTCCTTAAAAAGGCAATTAAGCCCAAGACCTTTTGAAACTCTCTTTAGATTTGTAAAGAAACACCTGAACTGGAACCCTTCCACGGCAGGGTGTAGTATACAGTGGGAAAAGGTTAGGAAAAGAGAGCTCTCCAAGTATGCATGAAGGGAGCAATCTGCAGAGTATTGACACCAGTCTTTGGCTTCTGCAGGTTTATGCAAACTTCTCAACTCCACCTTCCAGTCAAGGGAATGCTCCAGATCACTCGGTGAGGATTAACTCGGTGGGTAGCAGTGCTTCATCTACTCAGCCTCTCCTGGTACGAGAAGATGTTTGAGTGGCATCTGGGAGAGCAGCCCAGATGTTTTAACTGTTTGTATTGTGCAGGGGGTGAGAGACGGACGACTTCAATAATTTCTCTTACTTTTACTCACTACTACCACTGTGTAGCTGAAACATTGTTGTAATACTGTCCTTTACCACACGCTGTTACACATAAACTTAATCTGCTGAGCACGGTTACAGGCATCATTGCAATGTTAACTGAAGCTGTATATATTTTGCTATATTGTGTGTATTTGCAGTAGAGAGCCAGATCTGAAGAAAAAAACAAACAGCCAACAAAAGATATCGTGAGCCAGGTTGTGGAACGAGATGACTGCAGATCAAACCAAATCTGCAGTGATCCTTCTCTGGATCCGTGCCTGGAAGGAGTACAGTCATTTTTCTAGTTAATCCTGTTTTGCTGAACTTAAGAAATAAAAGAATATGAAGCTAATGGCTTTGCAAACACCTTTCCACATCCAGCCAAGCCTGAGTTTTCCCAGGCAGGTACTGTAGGTTGGAGGCCAGCAGGGGTGCTCTATGTACCTGGGGAAGAGAGGTGGAGGGACTGAGACCCTTCCAAAGTTGGTCTGCACAGCAGCAAACCCTCTCGAGAGCTCTGGGGTGTGAACTAGAGGAGGGTAGAAGAGAGCGTGGATCTTCGTCTTATTTCCCACCTGCACTGTCAGCCTTGCAGACCGGTTGTGAGGTTTCCGTGGGTATATGCGCTACTTCCCACTGGCCCATTCCCCGCCAGGGATGCAGCTGCCTATCACTGGGTCTCACCCCACCACGGAGCCTGAACTGCTCCCCTGCTCCCCTGCCTTGGGAGGCCGAGGGCTTCGGTGCTTGTTTTGCTAATAGTTGTGTCCAAAAGCGTTCACCAAAGATAGGTGGGCCCTGCCAAGTTGGTCAAAATAGAGGAGGCGGGCTGCTTCCAGTAAACTGCATCTGGAGGAGAGGCCGTTTAACGAGTCATCTTATCTAAGTGAGAGCAGAGGCAAAAAATTCCGTCCTGGGGGCCCATTCTTTATCTTGTCTTACCCAGGTGA
This sequence comes from Leptosomus discolor, assembly GCF_034619465.1. Taxonomy (NCBI): domain Eukaryota; kingdom Metazoa; phylum Chordata; class Aves; order Leptosomiformes; family Leptosomidae; genus Leptosomus; species Leptosomus discolor. The sequence goes on along the minus strand of NC_141394.1, from coordinate 52,785,835 downwards.
ATCTTTTCCACAGGCAGGCTTGGATAGTGCTAACTGGAAAGGGCTATTTTCCCCTGCCCCCGAGTCGTTTCATCTTTCTATAGTCGTACAGAGACCATAACAAAGAAGAGCCTAACTCGAAGCACCGAATTTATATCTGGGATGAAAGAAAGAATCCCCTTGTTCTTGTTCGACAGACATGAGGCTTTGGGGTCAGTATCTGTTGAGCCCAGGGTTGTGCTCAAGTTTATCTTCTAATCCCTTTTCTTTTCCCATCAGAAACACTGCTAGTTCTTTTCTTCCTTTGTTTCTGTCCCCTAGAAATTAGTAAAGGCATTGAGAAACGTTTGTCAGAGGCAGAGTACTAGTTAAGTACCTATTTATTTACAATGCACTTAAGCACTCTGTAACTTATACTTTACCAGGATTTTAGTTGAGTTTACATGCAATTTAAATGTGTAACTGCCCAAATGCAAGGTAGTTGTAAATACACACACTGGTAGTGTATTTTGGGTTATATTGAATACCAAACTCCTTCTATGACTGTGCATTTGGTTTATTGCTATAGGAATCTGTCTTTCAGAGTTAAGTCAAAAATTAGCCATTTGCACTGAACTTACTTAGGCTCTTGCACCTTTCCAAAGTTACCCAGTTGTTTGGAGGCGCTCTTATGCATACTTGTTGAGCATTTTCAGTTTAATGCTATAAAAGCTCTTTTGTAATGTGTAGCTTTTGGAGCAACTGTAGACAAACTAGTTGTTGTAATTATAGATGTCTCGGTACTTTACAGACACAGACACTTAGCTAAAAGAGGTTTGGGTTTTTTTGTTCTTAAAATTTATATTTTTATAATTTGGGGATTTTTTGAAACTTATTTTGCAATGGCTTGGTGTTTTGAATGGGTTTATGCATTGTTTTTGTAAATATGGAAATGTAGCAATAATGTCCTTTTGACTATTCTCAGTCCTTGAGTCTCAAAAATATTTTTTTATATATATATATGCAAAAACTATATGTATAAATATGTAAGTGTTTGAAAGTTTATGAAAACACTTATGGATATGTTGCTCGGTTGTAGAATTGCAGTTCAGAGAAGTTCAAATAAATCTGTAAATATGTATTCAAATGCTACCAATGTGTACTATGTTAAGATGGAATATTTTCATGTAAGTCTTAATAAATTCTTGGGTTGAAGCAAAATCTCAGTGTTTGGCCACACAGAGGTCAAGTTTGGCATTCTGAAATATGTTTGTAAACGTGTGCCAGAAAAGCCTTAATGTTTATTTGTTATGAAAGTTCTTTACCTGTGAATGTATGGGAGAAATACTTGGAAACTTGGATGTGGCTTTATTCTGGAAAAAATCGCAATTGGAAGGTTGATCCTGTAGACTGTTGGTGCAGTCTATATGTCATGAATAGTGTTATTTAAAACTGAACAAAAATATCTCAGTGTTATTAAGGGTATGGTTGCAGAGGCAGGTGGAGCCACTCAGAGTCTTCAGTGATGCTGAATAATCCCCCTTCGCTCAAACGCATGCACACGTGCACGATCTTGTCCCCTCCTACACTATGGCACTAGAGCTCATGCTGGGCTGGCCAATGCAGCACCGCAGGGGAGGCAGCGTGAGATACCTAGCGCTGCTTGGATTCGGGGTCATAAAGAGAACCCAAAGTGCTTCCCTTGCTGAGCAGGTACACCCCATCTTAGTGGGAGACCCTCTGCTTTAAATAATCCGAGTTTGAAATCTGAGACTCACCTGCTCACACTTGTTTCTTTGCTGCATAAGGGTTTGCATTGGCATGGTTTAATAGTAGATACAGAGCATATAAGCAAAAGTTTTTAGAACTGTCCTGCCAAAAACCCCTACTAACTCATAAGAGAGACAGACCTCAACTGTTTTGGTCCTTAAACATTTCTATTCTGTCACCAGACCTCCTTGAAAAGCTCTCCTCCTTCAGTTTCCTTTTTATAACAGCTTCCTTTTTTTTCCTCCTCTTTTTTTTTTTTTTTTTTTCCTTCCACCCAGTCTTGGCTCTGTTTGTTAAAACTAATTAAGGAAATTAAAAACTAATTTTATGAGGAGCCAGGAGGTGCAAGCTTTGTCACAATTAGTATTTGTTAATAGTCAAGTCATCATTTGTTAATAATGCTTCAGAAGATACCAGGATCATGGCTCATGTTGAACCATTTTTTCTCCTGTCTTGTCCAGCTCCCCATTCAAGCAATGTAGGCTGCATGCTGAGGCATGCCAGTAGCTGAATTGGTACAAATAATTCATGAATTCTCATTTAGCATAGCCAAAGGAGCTATTTTATGTATTTATTTGGTTAGCACATCATTAATTTTATTTTCCTGAAATGTTTCCCCTTCTGAGGCAACCTAGGATATAGCAAAAGGCTTTCTCCTATTTTCTTATTACAAGGCTCGCAATGATTACTGCCTCTGTTGCTGTCATGGTCACATGGACCATTTCCCCCGAATCATTTTCTTGCACCAGTTCTAAGCAATAACCTTCATGGAAAAGCACATCAGGAAGGCACTTAATATGTATCTTATCTGCCCTTCAAAGCATGATTGTACCCAGGTATAAAGAGAAACCAGCACCATGCTACTAGCATGGACCATTAGGACCGTGGACAATCATTGACTGGGTATCTGAAGGGAGGGTGCAAAGAAGACTGGTCCAGGCTCTTCTCAGTGGTGTGTAGTGACAGGATGAGAGGCAATGGGCACAAAAAGAAACATGGGAGGTTCCCTCCGAACATCAGGAAACACTTTTTACTGTGAGGGTGACTGAGGTCTGGCACAGGTTGCCCAGGGAGGTTATGGAGTCTCCATCCTTGGAGATAACTCAAAATATATCTGGACATGGTCCTGGGCAATCAGTTCTGTGACCAGTATCATGTGCATCACCACCACCAAATTTTTTTGTTTCTGGTTGTCCTTCACATCTTCAAGCCATATAGGTCTTTGGGGAGGTTGTCTGTAAATGGAGAAATGATAGTCTTGGCCAAGTCACCAAGGAATGACTAGTCACACCCTGGACTAAAATATTCACAGTGATTGCTGGAGAGTTTGGACAACAATTAAGCATCCTTAATTCTATTGTGTTGTAGGCTGAAATCGACAGGGCAAAAAACATTTCCCTCTTCCTGTACATGGATTAGGAAATTTCCTACTTGTTCTGTGGGGAGGTCTGAGTCTCAGCAAACAACAAGAAGCAGTTGTATAGACTTTTTCGCCCCTGATTTAGAACTGAAGTTGCAACAAAAATACGAAAACCTACTCTGCAGTTCTGTTGTGGTTTCTAGAAACTTCTGTAACTATGAATAACGGTTACAGATGACATTCAATTGCCATGTTTCCTGAGCACTAATGTCTTGAAAGATTACGCTGTAACTAGTAAGTTTATGTCAAAAAATTGCTCTGAGGCTATGTTTTCTGAAGGATTGTCTGTATTTCATAAATTGATTATTGGTCACTTTTTGGTGAGAACAATTATCCATCAGCTGCCAACCCGGCAGCAGAGATTATTTACTAGCAGTGATAGCTCCAGTGACTTGATTTTTCTGTCCGTGCTCTAGAAATCATTTTAGCTAGGCTATGATAGCCAGTAGAAACCAACTGACCCCAAAGGGCCCATCCTGTGCTCCTCACTAAGCAATGTCAGCAGCATCAGATAAGGCGTTTGTGTGGCAGGTTTAACGCTATCCAACCATCAGGTCACCAAGTGGTAAGGCACAGCTTGTAGCTTCCCCAATAGATCAGTACACATCAGTGTGTGATACAAGTTACCCCAGTACTTTCTCTAGCTGAAGAAAGCGCCAAATAATCTTTGTCTTTCCTCAAATATGTATATTTTGAGAAGTACTAGCACCAGTGGCTGGATGCACTTCTGTCAATTATACTGCACTGATCCAAGTACTATTACCAGGCAGGGTGCCTTGCTCTTAATATGTGGAGGGTTGTGTGTGTGTGTGGGGGGGGGGTGTGCTCATCAGAAAAGAAGTTGGGTTAGTGGCACAGCTGACCACTCACTTTTGGTGGCTGGAACAAGATGTGATGTTTGACTTGCCTGCTCAGGGTGGGAGGAGGGCTGCTGAGCAGGGCAGCTGACCCGGGTGTAGGTGCCTGGTGGGTTGGGGATGAAAGGAGTGAAAGACATTCCTCATGCCTCTGGCCCATTCAGTACCCATTCAGAAAATTGTAAAAGGGCAATAACAACCTCCCAGATGCTGTTTTTGGCATTTCCTCTTTTGAGTTAAAATAGCGAAACAACTCAAACTCATTTGTGAGATGAAAACATTTTTGTATTTTCCCCCTTCAGCCATTTTTCATTCAAAAGCTGTTTGCATTTTTCTTCTCTTGCTGGGAGCAAACATTAGCTAGTCACACTGTTCCATAAATTAGTATTATTCGGAAATTTCCGGAAGTCCTGTGCAACATATTTTGGGTGTCAGCTCACTCTGGTAGACAGGATGTCTCTGAACCAAAGCACCAAAGGAAAGGCTTCTCCTTGGACTGGAAACAACAGATCAAAAATGGCAATTGTGCCACCAGACGCAGTAAGTAGTTGCACACCCCCCTGCCTGCCTGAGGATAGCCTTGAGCTGCTGCATTGCTAAGAGCAGCAGAAGGACAACGAGTCTCTGGGGCTGGATACCAGCACGTGCCCAAGCTCGGCAGCAGCGGAGGAAGAGGCATTGGATTTATCCCTTCATAACTCAGGCCTTCGAAGGTGTCCTCGCTCATCCTGGTGTTTGCAAGTTGCTTCATTTTGAGAGAAGGGAAGGAAATTACTGGTATAATACATTTTAGCTATTCAATCTGGGAGAAATAAGACACTAAAAAAGGGGGGTGTGTGTAAATTAAGTACGTTTTAGAAAATCTTCTCTTTTAATAATAGAAATAAGTGTTTGTAGAGCATGTTTGTCAGCATCCTTCAAACTATCTTGATGAAACTAATTAAGTAGGATAAAATCAAACTGCTTTGTTACAATTAGTTATATAACTAATTTTGGAAGTTTTATTCTTTTCTTTTAGAGCTTGTGGCATTTTGGGGCATGGAGAAAGTATACAAATATGAGCAGTACCAGTAAAAATCCCCCAAAGAAATTAATAGAAACCCAGGATTATAATGACTTTTCAAAAGCTCATGATTAAGCCACTGGAGATTTCGGAGACCTTGGACATTAATGGGGAGTGCCTGAGCCGGGCGATGGGGCGCTGCAGAAGTAGAGCCCTAGGTTACTGGGAGGTAGCTCCAGCAGCAGCCAAGGACATGGCTGACTGGTGCCTTCCTGCATCCCCTCCGGCCATCAACTGTCAGCTCATTAGAGACTTCCTAGGACTCCTCAGGCTCCTTTGAATGGCAGCAGTTGTTTGGGTTTCACTTGTAAAGTTGCAGCAAAAAAAAAAAGCCAAGCTGATTTTGGCCACTTAAGTGGAAAACCAAAACAAACCAATGTTTTTTATCATAAAAAAATTATTGCCAGATTGCTCCAGCAACTGCATGTCACGCTGCACTGCCTGCGTTCTGCTGCACGGCCTCTGGAGGGGTGCATCAGCAGGACCCAGAGCAGCAGGAGTACTGGGATCCCAGCAAGGGACAAGCATCCCTAGCAGCACTGGCACTGGGCTCACCAGCCAGCTTTTCTTTTGGGGCCATGTCTGGCACTTCAAGTGTCAAGGAGAACATCTGCATTATATCTCACTGGCCCCTTGCAGAGAAGCCACCAGCACTTGACAGAGGACAGGAATTCCTCCAGGAGTGGTAAGAGTTAACCCAGAGGATTTGCTTCCAGGGTGGCCTCTCTTACTCTGCCAGTTAATCCCAGCAGGAAGCATATTACCTGCTACCTTACAGCCTCTGTCCCAAAGAGCTGGGAAGAAAAAAAAAAATTATGATCTTTAATGCTTCTTTGCTTTTCAAATCTTTTTTTTTTACTGCTCCTTGATAAAGTTGCCTCACCAGCCTTGGCTCTTGCTGCGTTTAGTATTTTCCATTTTTCTACGAAGGCCTAGCAGTACAACATTGGGGAAGGTCCTGGTTTTAGGCAAACTGCTCAAGGCCTTTCTCTAGCAGCTGGAAGTCTCCAGCTCACTCCTTGCAGGATATGTGTGTGTGTGTGTGTGTTCATTAGTGTAGGGCAGCTGCAGAAGGCACCATCCCGCAGGCAAACACACTGCTGAGGCAGGCGGCATGGTTTGACGCAAGCCTCTCTGGCCTCCTCTTTAAACGGCATTAGGAACAAATCTCCTTTTGATCATCTTTGTAAGCTATTGTTGCAATTACGTAGGATACACAGGCCATGTGATGGTCATGTGTGCCAATCACCACCCCGCCACTTCTCTAATCACAAGTAATAGATGGATCTACCTCCTCCACATCAGACTGGCTCTGTCAGCTCTGCCCCAAGCAATGCCTGTGGGAAGGAGGGGAAGAAGGGGGATGGTTGAAGCAGAACCATGTTTTGTCATCTTTTTATGGTAGAAAGTTATTTAGGACTAAATACATCACACCTGCTTTCTTACAGAGTTGGGGAGAGAAAAATGAGGGTCCTGATAGAAGGTCAAAGTATTTTGCATTGCATAGTACAGGGCCATTAGTAATGTAATTACAAATGATGAAGAAAATACCTTTTAACCAGTTGGAAAGTAAGAATTTCAGCCATTTACCATCTAGTATCTGGACAGTTCAAGGAGCCACTTATATTACATGAGAAATATCTTAAGCCACTTATATTACAAGGGAATATCTTCAGAAATAACATCACAGTATTGCCAAGGATATTTTCTGGCCTGATGCTTGCAAGTCTTGTAGAGCAACATGCAGCCAGTGTCACCAACCCAGAGAAAGCATGCATATTGATCGTCTTTTCAAGATTTCTTCTTCTGATGTTGATAGCCTCTCTGGAGCAAAGCCTAATTTTCACCCAAGCCTGCTGATATGCACAAATTAGGCCTGTGGACGAGTAGCAGTGCACCTTGCTTGCCCTCCCAAGGCTGTCCTTCCCAGGAAGAACAGATACGAAGATGTTGCAGTTTTATACTTGTGTGCATCCAGTGCGAAAGCGAAGAAGACAGCACAGAAAACTGTGGACCCTACTTGCACTGGGCTGTGAGATCGTTACAGTCATATGACGAGCTATCTAGATTGTTTGGCACTCGAATTGTAATCTGTGGTTACGTACAAGCCTAACCACAGCGATACCTGCAAATATGGTTAAAGCTGATCTACAACATATCAGCTGGAGAAGGAAACGTCTCTGCTCCTTTGCACAAGGAACTTGAACAAAAACTGGTTTGTTTCTCCTCCATGACAAAAAAAACAAACAGCCTCTGGGGCTCAGTGGAAGTTTTAGAAAACAGGCTAAAAACAGCTTTCCTACACTGAAGCGTTATTATTTTCTAGGATGGTTCTTTCTCCAGTTATTACTACTAAAAATCTTGACCACCAGATAGATGGTTGTTTTAAATTTAAAAGAGTAATTTTTCCTGTGGCAGATTAAACTTAAATTACACACTGGCACACACTTGTCTAGGCTCAAATTTGTACCAAAATATGAAATCATACCATGCATCAAGATGTGGGAAGAAGAGGAGGGAGGAAAGGCAAACCTTGTGATATTGGAGCTGACTGGTGGACTGGGCTGAGCTGGTCTGAGCCTCCCTGAGAGGCCAGCGGGGATCCTCCATGAGGGGCAGACAGCTGGCCAGCCAGACAAGCAGCCAGTACTGGGGCAACTGGTTGTGCCTCCCATGAAATCCAGTGTTGCTGAAGTCACTCCTGCCCAGTGGGGGGGTTGGGGCAGACTCTTTGTGAACTCATGGGGAAGTGGAAGCCAACACAGCAGCGGTTTGCAGGTGTGAAGAAGCCCTGCAATAAGGCTGAGTTGTAAGAGCCATACTGAGAACAGGGTCTGTGGTGTCAGACACCCAACAAAGACCCAAAATATGGGGAGATCCAGCCCAAAAGCTTATCATCTATACAGACAGGTTACAGTGATCGTGGGAGGAGGAGCAAACTCAGAGGGAAGGCAAAAGGCTTTCCCAGCATCTGGGAGAAAGTCAGGGCTGTTGTGCCCTGGGTACTGCTGTCTTAGCCCCTGCCAACAGCAGCCAACCTCCTTAAGGGTGATCACCATGAACAGTCAACCAGCAAAAGCAAATGAAGCAAAACCAGCCAAGGCTGCTTTCGACAGAGCTGCAGATGATCACTAGGAGCTTCAGATCCAAGAGCTGCTGCAATGGCTCAGGCTCTTTTCCTGACTGCAACCTACTGGTCTTTGCACTGGGCTTGGCAAGGTGCCAGTCTTGTGCTTCGTGCTCGTTCTTGTCCTCCATAACTCATGACAGTAGCAGAAACTAATGCAAGCGAGAGATTGTGCATTTGGCTGCTAACTCCAGCAATCTACAGCACATCATACCAAAAATGGGGAAGTGTTAGATATAAGCATCCTCCTGAGTGTTGGATCTTTGGATAATTACCCTTATCTGTATTCCTCAAGAGCTCTCATGGCTGGGAAGGAGGGATGGTCACATTGTGTGACACCAGGACGCTTATCTAGCGACCTCTGGAACTCCAGCTGTTTCCCTGGAAAATGAATGCTGGCATTTAGCCTTGCAGTCTTGGGCAATGGTCCCATCAGCTGCTTCAGGGGAGGTTGGAAACAAGCTGCCCATCACATATACCTCGAGAATAGCTGCCTCATGGCGGGGATGTGTTTCCTTAACCCAAGGCAGTGACTGATGCTTGGTACCCTGCAGCATGAGGCTGGGTATTTCTTCTAACTTTCTATCCTGCCCAGTGTCACAGTGGATATTTGTGATGAGTATCTTCCACAAAATTTCTTTTCTAACAGACCAAAAGTAAGCCTTCTTCTAAAGATAATGAGTCAAATATTTTCCTACTTCCCTGAGCAGTTCTGTGCAGACTTGATGAAGCCGGTAATGAGGTTCCAGGTCATTTCTTATTTTGGGTACCATCTGCTGCAATGGGAAATAACAGCCTAATGTATTTTATAAACACCATATGAATGTGGTTCATTTTGTCTAATGTCCAAATCCTCTCTCCCGGCTAAGTATATGCTGAACTTGAAAAGACCATTCCTGAACATCAGTACAGCTTCAGAAAGTCTATCACTTCCAAGCAGACATTCTCAATATAATTCTTTTGCAATTGATTTTAACATTTTACCCCAAATGTAAAAGTGGGCTGTACAGGGCTGCTATGACAGCCAGCTATAAGTCTATGCATTATGACTTATGCATATTATGACATGACTATGCATGACAGACTTACCATGGAGACTTTACAAGAAGAATACTTGTGGAAATAGGTTCTGTATTAACGTAAGGAAAAATTTTTTCACTGTGAGGGTGACAGAGCACTGGGACAGGCTGCCCAGAGAGGCTGTGGAGTCTCGTTCTCTGGAGACATTCAAAACCCGCCTCGACGCATTCCTGTGTGACCTACTCTAGGTGGTCCTGCTCTGGCAGGGGGGTTGGTCTAGATGATCTTTTGAGGTCCCTTCCAACACCTAACATTCTGCGAATACTTCAGAATCCACGTTATTCTTTCATCTAGCCTTTGTGCAGCGTTTTTCATCCTGCTGTCCAGAAGGCTTTTGTCATGAAAAAAGATGTGACTATTTTTGAGAAGTCCGTCAAGAGAACTTTTACCAACTGCCCACAGATGCAACTTGCTAAACTAACTGGTTGCCTCTGAGGATGCTTGCTGTTACTACGATGGCTCCTGCCAAAGCATCTTCTTCGTTATGTGCCATCAGTGCTTTCCAGCACCCACCTGTAGCCCCTGTGCATCTGCTCCCCTTCTCTTCCATGCCTGCCCCAGAAGTATGTGGGAAGTAGATATAGAAAGGATAAAAGTAGATAGGCTAGATGTGCTGAGTGCTCGGAAGGCATGGATTCTGTACTGTTTTGTCTGTGCAGTCTGAACAAGCAAGCCCAAAGCACAGTCACACAGCTCCTGCAGCAGCCTGGCACAGGCCTCGCCATCAGACATACAACCCACTTGGGAGCCACCCCACAGGGTTGATGGCACCCAGCTCCACCACCTGAAGGAGCTGCTCCGGGGACAAGGAGGCAGACCAATTTGGGGTAATTGCACTGCTAATTTTGGCTGGAAGGAAAAAAAATCTTCCTGGCAAAGAAATAGTTGAATCTAACTACTGGCAGCAGCATGGTAATATACCTGCCAGTTTTGTTTTTTCTGCAACTGTAATTAATTGGCTTCTTTGTAAAATTCTAGATCATGAATAATGAAATATATTAAATAAAACCAGGCCTAATACTGATGCCGCCGCCATTCCGTTAAGTGCCTTATTGAAACAGAGGTAGTTTCCAGTACATTTTCTTTAAAGAAGGTTTCAATTCATCCTTAGACACAACATGAACTAGCATCTGGTCCTTTGGCAGGTTGGATTTTGTGCTGCGTGGTATGAAGAACTAGCTGAAATCAAGAAGTATCATAGTTCTTGCCTCCCACTTTGTTTGCTAACCTACATTTGTCTGTTGTTCAGGGAACAGCAACCTGTGGCTGTGACTGGAGGCAGATCATTTAAGGAATCTTTTCAATCACGTTTCATTATATTCTAAGATTTGAAATCAGGTAGAAAATGACTGCAAATATCACCTCTTATATTGGGTGGTTAATAACTGCATAGATTGCTTCTATTTTTTCTTAATTTCTTTAAGCTTGTCTCCTAGGATTTAGAATTTTTATTGAAATCTTTCCCATGGTCTCAGGGGACCAGGCAGAGGCAGCAGAAGGAGGAGACACTGCAGTGCAGCCAGGCTGGGAGAGATGCCTGCAGAAGCAGGGGTGAGAGCAGCTCCTCATTGCCTCCCACCCAAAATGTATGGGGTCATTTCTAAGCACCAACCTCTTCCACCCGCTGCGCCCAGATTCTCTTTTTGATGCTCTTATCTTTAGCCTACATGCCATGACCGACCATAACTTTTGGGGTGTTTCCTTCTCCTTTTGCACCCTAAGTTCCTGTTTAGAAACAGATTTTAAATAGCTTCTCACTAACCACTTTGTCCACTTCTTTCTTGCATTTTCCTCTCCAGTGCAGTTTTCATTTCAGTGTCTTATTTACCAAAAAAATCCTAGAACAAAGTCATTCTCCCTCTTTTAGTCTCAGACATTACTTCATCTAATTGCAATACACTGAATGAGGATCTAGTAAGTGGGGTGGAGTAGAAGGGAATCCATTTACATTGCTGGCTACATCTGGTCACAACTCTCTTTCCAAGCCCCAGATTGCCTCCTACCTCAGGCCTGGCCACGGTGAAAATACACTTGAATAAGGGAGAAGACGACTAGAAAATAATGTACCCATATCTACAAGAAAAATACAGCACTTCGCTCATTGTTTTAAAAAAAGTAGCTGGCAAAACCAAGCAGGACTTGTCAAAACTCAATAGAAAAATCAACAGTACTCTGTGCAATCTGACTTCCAAACAGCCCCCTCCTTTGAGCAGGAATGCCCATAGTGGGAGGCGTAGCTTCACCAGGTGACGTACTGGCCATGCTGGCCCTCGGTGTGAGGGTGGATGCCCTCTCCGGGTGGGCTTTCCCAACCAGCAGCATGCTTTTGCCCACCAGCAGCGTGCTCTCCTTGATGCTCTTGCTGCACAGCATCAGACCAGGGGTGGGAAAGCCTCTTCTGCAGAGAGCTTTGCCCTTGGGTTTGAGCAGTGAAAACACACCTATGCATTTAAAAAGAAAGCTGGTCTGGACAAGGTTGTAAACTGAGGCCGTCACTAAGCCTTGGTCATGTGTGCACTGAAGTAGGTGGAAACAGCGAGTTCAAAGGTGATGACTTTTGAAAACCTTAGGCAGAGTATCTTTATAATAACCCAAAAGGTGAAGCAGATATGCCAACCGACTGCAGCTTTGTCCTACTTTCTACTGTTGGATTTTCCCCTTTTTTTTTAGGAAACAATAATAAATTTTTCTCTTTTATTTTTTTTTTTTTTGGTACTTTTTTATCCCTAGGTGGATGTTTGGATTGGTCCCATTTTGGAGGTCAGGTTTTGTGTAGTCCATTACTTTCCAAATCATTACTCAAACAGGTTTTCAAATACATTTCAGCCTAGCCAAGATCACAACTTCTATTTATTAACTTTTATTTAGTTATTTATTTACTTATATTTAGAACTAATTTCTTTGCTTATATTTATTTATTTATTCACTTATTTTTTGTTTAATTAATTTATTTATTTTTATTTACAACCCATTTCTTTTATTTATTTATTCACTTATTTATTTTTTGTTTTATTTATTTATTTGCTTTTATTTGTTTAGTGAAATAGGCATGTACTTAAAAAACTTACATAAAACACTGTCATGCTGGGGCAAAGAAGCAGAAGCAACATTTAAAAACCAGCTTTGAAAGACAGCACATGTTTTTGCACACGTGTGTGCGTGAATGCATATTCTCTGGGTGCATAATTTGTCTGTTTTGTCAGGGTGTGATGCTAACTGCAATGTGTTGAGTTCTCTAAACATGGATTTTGTATGTGGATTTTCCCCTCCTGAGTATAAGACCATTTAGGCTGCACGTATTTTTAAAGTAAAATTAGATGCCTGCGGAAGGTTTACAGTAATCCACTTTCAATTTAGAGCTGTTTTTTGAACCAGAACAAATAGATGAGCATCTGTTGCCCTGAAAATGCTACAAAATGTAGTTACCAGGCAAAAATCAAACATCTCTGAAAATTATTATTTTGGCTACATAATCAAGCAAGCAATTATTGCATTATCGACAAAGTATGATCATACATTATTAATACATTTTCAGAGAAAAGGGTTTTAGTAAATGCAGTTTTTTCTGGCTTTTATGATACTCAAGACCCAAATGTAATTCTAACTGATTGAAAATATTTCATGGCTGTCATTTCCCAGCTTAAGATGCAGTTTGGTTGAGCATGAGAGACAGTAAGGAGCAAGCAGGAAGAACATAAGGATATGGACATTTGTGTAAGTGATTACAGACATCCTTCCTATGTGTCATGCATATCCCAAGCCAGAGAGCCAATTTTCCAGTGGAAAAGGATTTAATGAATGCAAACAGTATAGTGTACTGTGCTGTATACAGGACATTGCATTCACAAGTTCAGATATACAACCAGGCAGGCATTTTTCACCAAGCACCAGTCTTTCATGTGATGCAGAGAGAACATTTTCAGACTTGGGAAAAGAGCCCAAATGAGGTGCTCACTGACCTTTGATGTTCTGGGCTGTTGTGACTTTACAAACTGATTCCCGTCTTCAAAAGCATGTTAAAGTGGGATTAATTTCAGTTAATTTTGGCTGTCTGAAATCCAGGCATCCTGGCCAAGCTCCCCCCTCCCGTTTATTTCTGCAGCTGACAGCAAGACTGTTTCACCTGTCTTGGATGCTTACCCTGTGACGGGATGACTCACTCAAGCCTACAAAACCAGCATTTATACTGCTGAAGCTATGGGAGGTGATTTTTTTAATCATTAACAATTTCAGTCAGTTTGTAAATGACTTCTGGAAATGGAAACTAGGTTTCCAATTAATTTTGGGGAGTGAGTGTTACCTGAGCCCTGACGTGACTGAGCTGTACACTCTTGCTGTTCAGCTGTACACCATAATCTAATGCCACCAGCTGGAACAGAGAGTTCCAGCCTGGTTTTGGTGCAGAATCTCTCTGGGTCCTACTCTGCTTCCTTTTCTAAAAGGTGCTTGAAAGCATATCCTAAAATGTCAGCAGGAAATACTTGCACCTTATGGACAAATAGACCAGACTGCTTGGGGACTCATCAGTCAAGACTGCCTTGCAGATAAACTTCTTTAAAAGGAAACATGAGCAAGACCTAGCTGAGAAAGATCTACCCAAAACTGCTAGTGCCTGAAAGTCTACTAGAAAGAAGTTAATGTGGAGTAGGTGCATGTGTGTGTGTGTGTGAAAACATTGGCAAGCAGGCCTCACAATAATTAGTTATACAAATTACCACTAATGGCTAGCAGTACTACACGCCATGGGATAAATTCATCCTTAGTATGAGGAGCAGTAATTAATCCTAAATGCACCCTTGTGATATAGGTAAGTATTATTATTACCCCAGTTTGACAGACCCAGAGAGGGGGTGTTTTGCTCTTGACAATTCAGCTTTCCAAAAGACTGACTAACATAATTTATGGTGGTGGATTACGCTATGCTCTTCAGATGAGGTTTCTTGTAACATTGCCGTACTATCCTGTAAAGAGTTGCATGGGGTAATTAGAGATTTTGGAAAGCTGATTGCCAGCTAGAAAATTCAGAAAGCAAGTTCACGTTGGAGTAAGCTGAAAAACCTTTAAGTACACGAGATGGTAGTGTATGTGCTGGCATAAATGCCTCAGTAAGCAAAACTTGCTCTTCAGCAGTGGAAATCTTCTGGGGTTTGGGTTTTTTTTTACTTTGAAAAGTCACACTTTTGGTACATAAACACCAGCTCTGCTCAGCATTTGAGGTTTTCTATAAAATGGTCCCTGATGGGTCTATAGGGCTTTCCTTGCAGCATGCAAACCAAGCTAATGCAGGGTTTAAGCCCGTCCCCCTCCCCAGTTCATTTGCTGGTAAAGATGGAAACTCAGTGACCATCATCTCAATGTGCCCAACGGAAGAGCGTTGCTGTGCATTGGTAGGTCTCCCAAGAGAAGGAACATTTTAAAGTCATGCATTCAAAGATGTGGTATCCACAGCATGAGGCGACTTAAACCATATATCATATGTTTAGCATATAAAGGTTTCAACACATAGCAAGTTACAGCTGGACAAACACATTGTATGTCGAAGGAATTTCTTCCATAGTGATCTGTAAAGCCCACAAGCTGTCTGCATTTTCTGTATGTTTTCCCTCAGTGCAAATAATTTTAAATTATAATAATAATATGCTAGAACACAGAAATCTAACTTTCTTGGCTGAGGATGAGGCTTGGGAACAAACAAGATCAAATCATCTAAATTGGCTGGAATTTAAGCAATACTTTTGCTATATGTTTCTAATTCTAGAATGTGTGGAAAAAATAGCATCTTACTACAATACAAACACACAAACAGCCTGAATTATGGCTGCACAATCTTTATTTGATTATACAAGGAAAAAATAATTTAAAAAATATATTTTCTACTCACAGTTCAGCTTTTAACTGAAGTCAAACAGTTTGAACTCCCTTAAATTTTAAAATTACTTAAAATGGAAAAAATACAAACTGCTGGTTTATTTTCTTTGGGAACTGTTGCTTGGGACCATTCTGAAGCCCTCAGAGGCAGACAGTCTTTTAATGCTGTCTTAATTTTGAAGATCCAGATACAGGACACTGTTTTTTTGAACTAATGTGTATTGTTAGAAAAGGTCTTACTAAAAATTAATAAAGAGGCATACCAAGAGACAGCTTATTGCAACGTCCTCATGAGTATGTTCCCTTCTGTGGAACAGTGTAACAGTCTTCAAGTACAATGCAAAAAAACTTTTAAATTATTCTTCAGAGAAATCTTAGGAGCTGGAAGTATTTAGGTATGTATTAAAATACATTAAATATTTATAAATGTATATATCCTAATAAACTAACCCCTGGCATTATACACTTGGACAAATGCCCATGCCTAAAAACAATGCCCTGCCTGCTGACCCCTCCTGTCTCCCCAGAAGAGCAGGGGCTGAGGGTCACAAATTCAGGCTGGGGCAGATTGGTGTGATGAGCAAGTGCCAGGTCCTACTGGAGATGCCACCTGCCGCCACCTTCCCTGTGAAACACATGGCTCCCAGCAGGAGTGCCTGGGCTGTCCTCGGTGTCTTGCGAGGAGCAAGGCAGGTACTGGTGCCCAGGGACTACATCACTTAAGGTTTCACAGATAAAACCTGTCCCTCAAATTTCTCCTTAAATAAGCTGCAAATCAGGCTTTACGTGCCAGGAGAGAACACCCGATGGAAAGCAGTGAGGCTTTCCCCATCTCCAGCCGGGGTACCACTGCCAGCTGCTGCCCAGGGCAAGGTGAAAGACTCCCATGTCGAGAGCCTCAGTAGCAAAAGCCAGCCTAGCTCTGGCTTCTGTGATCCCCTCTCTGAGGTTCCTCAAATCATGGGAAATGGAGCTGCTCAAGTGCCATTTCTGTCCCTTTCTGAGTGCCTATGGTTGTGTGGGGGACACTTTGCAGAGTGCAATATCAAAGACTCCAAAAGCTGGGATGCAAACCATTCAAATGTCTTCAGAAACCATTGGGAGCAAAATAATTTAGTCATTGCTCCTCTCATGGAGGCACCGGTTGCCTCTCTGATTAAAGCTTGAGCTACGTTGCACTGAGGAAAGAATAAATGTCTAAAAGGTCTGGTAAAGAGCATTACAAAAGATTTCAAACTGAGAACTCTGTGAAAAATAGTGTAGGGACTGGACCACCTCTTCTCAAAATTATATACTGCCACTGAGATAAACATTGCTACGCTGCACTCTTTAGGGAGTGTTTGTGTGCGTACATGCGTGTGTACACGATGAGAGAGGGAGAAGAGACCTTCCCCTGACCCAGGCGGTTTCAGTTTAGCCCTGTTGCAAAATTAGGTGGTTTATTATATTTTCGTCTCGGCAGAAAGGAAGCAAAAGGCCTTTACTGGGAAAACTGCAAGGCCTGCCTGGCTCGTGAGCCGCAGATGCTCAGGAAGCCGAGGCGCTGGTGTGGCTTGTGCGTAGGAAGCGCTGCCCTCCCTGCAACCCCCCTTGCCCCGAACTCCGGCCTCTGGCCCCTGCCACCGCACCAACCCCTGCCGCTTATCTAAGGTATGGCCAGCTTCCTCGTACCCCTTCTGGCATGTGGCAACCTGCCGCTGTTTAATTGCATAACGAAGCAGTTGCATAAAAGGATCTTAAGAAAGGATCAAATAATTAACAACGAATAACCGCCACTGCGTGTTTTGACAATCTGAACCTGGACAATAGTTATGGGGGAAAAAAACCAGCATGAGAGAATCTGTTTCCTGAAATGGTGTAGGGCTAATATAAATCCTGTGTCACTTTTCCCAGCCAAAGGCTCAGTCTTAGTTAGTCCAGACCAAACCAGCTGGGGTTTAATCATTTGCCTGTTTTAGGAGTTGTTCTCTAATCTTCAGGACAAGCTTTTATCTAGTGATGGGTTGTCTTTCATGAGCCCAGGGAAAAACACAGCTCCTTGCTGTTGCGTCCTCTAGCACATCTTCTGGGTCCTGTCCCAGCGCAGCCTGACATGGCCCCGTGCCATCCCTTGCCACAGAACCAAAGTGATGCTCGACTGGTCCACTGCGAATATATTGCACTAGGGGGACTCAAGTATGATTTGGTCAAGTACGACTCTGTACCAAGTAAGAGATACAGAAACTTGCCCAGAGGTGGGATAAATGGCAGAAGGCATCAGGAGAGTCTTCTACTTCTGGAGTAGCTGTAGATGCGTGCTGCCCCTGCACCTGATAAGAGTGTGTATGAGCATAAGGGACATTTTACAGCAAAGCTGGCTTTGCAGTTAAGCAAAGGTGGGGTCAGCAAGCAAAGGTTCCCTTTGGTGTCCCACCCAGGTGACAAAACTGGGGACAATTTTATTAATTTCTCTGCATTGCCATTTCCTAACCTCTTTAAGAGAAAAAATAATATCCACAAACTTTGTGAAATTAGGCAGTTGAGTTTGCAGGCACTCACAGGGCAGTTAGAAACCCTGGAACAGAGGACATGTTGGAAATAAGACACCTCATACATAGGCATTCATAAAGACTTGTCCACTACTATGTTACAGCAACTTCCATTTGCAAAGCAAAAAATGTTTCCCATTGCAGAAAGCAGTCTGGCTCCTTGAACAAGGAGCTGTAGCTCACACCGTTATTGAGAATGACTGTCAACTTGCAGCACAAAGGAAAGATGTTCTTTTCTGCTGATAAAGTCCAAGTCTTTGGTTGGGTTGGTCAATGAGGTCGATCGGTAGGAATCCAAAAAGGTTCTACCTGAGAACCCGAAAGCATGTATACATCAAGAGCCTCCTGACATCGCAATTGCATCCCTCATAATCTTTGTCACCTGAGGCTCTGTCAGAGGACCAGCATACATTCTTCAGCCTTTTGGGAAGGGTAGGGAGAACTCCATAGAAAATTAATGCAGGATCCTGCCCTTGCCTCAGTGTGAGGAGGGAGCCATGAGCCGAGGTCTGGCCAGTGGCGCTGGGCAGGATGAGTACTCCTTCCTGGGTATCCTAAGGTAGCGCTCAGGCATATACAGAAAATGTTCTTGTTATTCATCACCCATAATAAAATGGCATTAAGTCAGAACTGCTATTAACTCTTTAGCAGCTGTACTCAAATTCTTCCAGCATGAGTTACACACTAATGCAAAACGCATTATGCTTTTATGGTAAAATCTCACCGGCTGCACCAAGAGGTTAATTAAACTGGAGAGAAGATAAAGAGGCTTTTATAATGAATTATTCAGGGGATCATTAAAAATCAGGCACACATGAGGAGCATGATACTTAGAAATCCTAAATGTAAACACACATTCCTGGCTTAATGTAAGATTAAGAAAATAAATAGAAGTTATCTATGTATTGCTACTATCTATTGTTAAACAGCAGAGTTAGCCTGCATGCCTTTAAGAACCACTTTTAATTGTGAACAACATTTTTGGTGCAGAGGATTAAGGAGAGCGAGATGGATGCCCTAAGGGGAGCAGTATCAAACCCCAGAAGGTTCCCTCACCCTGTGCTGGCTGCTTGGGTCTCCCTTCCTCATGGACATCCCCAACCCCACTTCCGGTAATGGAGGTTGGGATATGGCAAATACAAGCAGGATCCTAGCTCTAGTGACACCAAGTCACCAAGTGCCATGGTCCTTGGGACACTGCCTGGCAGAGCAGTTGTGGGGTGTAAACAGTCACCACCTGCCTTTGCCCATCACTGATCCCTTCGTTTTGCGGACTCAGATGTTCATGTAGCCCAATGGCACTGGCTGCTCCATGACCAAGAAAATCAAAACATCTGGAAGCCCAGATTTTCTAGGAGGAGGCAAAGAAAGCAGCAGCAGTCTCTGTGCTGCATTTGCACCGTCGTGGGCTCGAGTCATGCAGCGTGGCTGTAACAATGGGGCCATTTTTGTTTCTGCCCACTGGTCTTTCTGCTCTCAGAGCTGTTTTTGATCGAAGTTGGCCAGCTTGACTCTACACCAGCCCCCAAGTGTGAGTCACCTCATGAGTTGTCAGATGTATGAGAAGTGTCAAACACAGATGCTTTTTCTCTGAGAAGACTTTGCTTGACGGATGCTGAGGAGATCAGCAGATTCACCAAGACTGGACCTTGTGGTATTTTCTGAACACTGAGTGCTTTATTCCTCACTTGTCTCCTCTTGTGAAGCTACAGTGCTGCCACTTGCATTTTCAGCTGTAGAACTGCCATTTTACACTTTCAAGAAAAAACAAATGCCTGAATTAATGTGAACTTTTTGGGCCTGAGTCTCATAGTTAGCAAGTCTCCACTGGGGCAATGAAAAGTGAGGTTATAGCATGTATAAATTATACTTGTGTCCCATTTGTGGTCCCTTTACACAGCCAGAAAGATATCAAAAGGTACATGAACATTAGGCCTCCAGCCTAGATTACATCTATTTGAGTCAGGCAGGAGATGGAAGGAATTTGCAATGGTAAAACATGGTGCTTATCTCTGGTTCCATGAGACCCTTTGTCTTGAGCTGTCTTGAGGTGCAGTCTGCAGATCATTTTTAAAGCTGTAACAGAGGGGGAACAGGGATAACGCTCTATCACTGTCCCAGCCTGGAGCCACGCTCTGCAACCCTTCTCTGCGTTTAATAGAAGGATTTGACAACATAAACTCTTGTGTGCAATTTATTTTCCTTATTAACCAGCTGAAAACAATTATTTCCACACCCTTAAAGCAATTCCCTTCTATTTCCATTGAGAAATGGTTACTGTGGAGATGAAAAGATACTGCTTACTCCAAGTCAGCTCAGATATTTGAAGACAAATACTGCAAAATGTTTACTTGAATTCTTCTGAACAGACTGAATTTCAGGTTGAAGAGCAATTACAGAACAAGGCTTGGGGATCCCAAGGATGTTATGAACTCTTGTCCCAATGTGGCAGTTCAAAATGACAAATGCTTTGCAAGTTCAGGCATCTATGTCAAGTCTCTGCCATCGTGAGGGAGGCATTCTTCTAAGGTCAGCTGCTGTCATGAGATGTTTGCTGTGATCTTCCCTCTTAAATGGATTAACGTTGGCACTTCCTCAGCCTGGATTTGGCCTAGATAAAGAGCCAGAGGGTTAAGTTGCTAGGGGAAGCTTGAACCCAGTGTCTCCAATGTCAGGTTTTAGGGTTTAGCCTTCTCTGATTTATGATAGTGTTTCATGATATTTCACAAAACCTATACACCACAGAGGAACAATTACCTACTACTAGAGAAGAAACTGCTTCTCCATCAAGCCAGACCTGATCTTTCTGATCAGCTTTTCTGGTTTCATCTGTAATTTGCAAGATAAACCTTGTGTTTGAAGCCAGCTAACGCACAGTCCCTGCTATGATGACCGACACTGTCATCTGGGAGGCAAACTACCGAGTGCCAAATAGTCTCCTTGGAAAACGTGCTTTTTGCTTCCAAGTTCAGACTTCTTTTCTGACGGCGGCCATGCTAGCTCAGCATCCCCTGCTGTGGAGCTGGCAGGCTCCAGTCACTGTTCTGTGACCAGCCGTTCCGTGCAGGCTCCAGCCACCACGCAAGTCACCTAGGCAGCCTGAGCACCCTTGAGGGGCATGTATGGGTGTGGAGGGTGTTAGGGAGGACTTATAGGAGGTGTTTCGGTGCCTGTTGCCTGGGCTTCTCCCAGGTGAGCTGGGCGAGGGGGAACACAGCACTGCCAAGCACTTTCCTGTTCTGCAAGCAAAAGCAGTGGACTGGGTGGGAAAGGGTACTCTGGGTTCTGGGTGATCTCCCCTAAAGCTGTCACCGTCCCCATAGCCCTTGCTTTGCACTAACAAAGAGGTTGTTTTGCCCCACCAAGACCTGCACCTTGAAGTTATTTCTGAAAAGGAGCCTGGCTTCTCTGCCAGCCTCTCTGTGTCCTGCCCAGCCTGGCACTGCCCACTCTTCCATCTGCTCTTGCACTTACCCTGCCTGCCATCTCGCTCCCACAGCTTCCCAAATGCATCCCACTTTTACACAGCTCCCCCCACAAATTCTCTGGCGTGTGTGAACTGCTGATTCACACACACCACCCTGGTCCTAGAAAACATTTCCTCCAGGCCATGAACAGCCAGGAAATTCACATAGGCAATTTCAGGAGCATTATTAAACCTCTGCCATCTCGGTTACCGCTAGCTTTTATGCTTCTTAATCCAGAAATCTTCGCCTAGTGTGGTGGATACCTTCAGCCTATGCAATGCTTCTGCCTTAATCCATGTGACTGTGGTCTTAAGACTCCCCAGTCTAATGAGGGCATGGCACAAAGCACTCCATGAAATTATGTCCCAGAATTTAATTTTTGAAGGGCACAATTATCTACATTCCCTGTTATTGTATCTTTAAATGCAGATGTCTCACAAATGTACAGAATTTTTTCGCTCTTCCTCTGAAAGAAAAAAGGCAAGTGACACGACATGTGCTGTGTGCCAGGGTTTGTTTTACAGGAGAGGATAGGGACATGTGCCAGGACAAGGTGTCACCATTTAGCTAACTTTCCTGAATATTCAGATGAAGCTGGTGGCACATCAGCTCCCTGCTCACTCTTGGCATTGAGCTGTCCTGCTCGGTACCTCCCCATCTTCTGTTCATTTGCTGATGAGATGCCTAAGCTCATTTGTCCCCTCAAGACGGTGTGAGCCACACTTGCACTGTTTTTTTTCTGTTGAGATTTAAAATCTTAAAATGAGATTTTAAGAGTTTAAAAAACCCTCAGCTTTCTTTTTCACTATGCCACCACTGACTATTGCAATGGCCATAGTAATGATGGAGTGTGATGGAGGAAGGGCTGAAAATCAGTCCCTGAGATTTTTGTTTGTTCTTTCTTGCAGGTAGACAATCAGTCCAGGCAAAGAGAGATGGACTTCTCTCGCTTTTCCAAAGTGTAAGTTTCCAATAGTGGTGACTAGGTCAAGTCAGTGCAGAGCAGTGAATGTTGGACACACTTGAACCCATTAGAATGCAGCATAGCTGGCTCTAAGCTGTTTTGGCATGGCAGCCACGGTTCCACAGCGACAAAGCAGAAAGCTAATGTGGTTCCACAGGGAGAGGTGTCTGCAGCCACTGAAGGGCTGAGCGTGCACCTTCCCCTGAAATGGCTCTGCTGGAGTGACTGCCTGTGGCACTGCAGCTGAAGGCTTTGCTGGAACCGGGCTGCCAGGCCAACAGAGCCACTCTCCCTGGCCATGATGGCTAGGCTCTTCTCTCTGATGGCTCAAAGACAGGGTGAAATAGCAGTAAGTGCTGGAGACCACACAAGGCAGGCTGCTCAACATGGGATTTGGAAGACCCATCACAGTGTCGATGAACAATATGCGTTTCTCTGGAAATACCTTTTAAACTGGTAGCAGCCCCATTTCTGGTGCACAATGGGTATAAAAAGGAATGCTAGAAAAAAATGCTGAGAGCTCATCCAGTCTTTTCTTCTAGCCCCATTCAGCACCTGTGATTCCTAATCCATTTCTGGAAGATACTTGCTAACCTGTCTTTAAAATCCTCCAGAGTGGCATTTCCACAGCTTCCCACATTAGTACTGCAGTACTTCACTATACGGGTAGAAAGTAAGGAATAAAGTTTAACCTCAGTTTCATTTGCTGATATTTCTTGTCCTAATCACAAGGACAAGAAGTCCTTGGAAGTAGATTTATTTTGGTACATCTTGCAACGATCTTTTATCTGGCATTTGTTTGCCATTTAACTAAGATAAGCAAAAAGTCCTCTACGAAAACGTAGTTAAGAACCAGTGTGCACATGCAGCAGTACAGTCCACACAATCTGGAGGCGGTGGGCTCACTGCATTTCAAACTGGTTCTGAATGAAGTTCCTGCCATTCCTGCATTAACTTGTCTGCTTTGAGTTTGCTATTCAGACTGGTGATCCATCTGAGACAGCTTTTGGGAAAAAAAAAAAAAAGGTGTGTAACCGCTGAACACCTCCTGTGCAGCAGCAGTCCTTGCTCAACTGCCAGGCTGATGATGTGTGGGGAGCACAGGGGAAGGGGGAGAAGATCTTGCCACTGGCTACGATGTCTGCTCCTTGTCTAAAGGAGACAGCTGTGGAGAGCATAGGAGTTTGAAGAGCCCTGAGGCTGCAGAAATGCCTCAAAGGAGACTGTAGTCGAGGTTTGCCTCTGCCCAAACTGTCACTGATGTGAATCTGGAACAGCTTTGAAAGAGATTTCACTTACCTTGGTATAATTCAAGTCTTAGAATACCAAATGTCCTTCTTGGTGTTAAACAGATACCTGTAATTTCACAATAAATGGTTTCTCCCCAGCGCTGTATGGGCTTGTAGGAGAGACACGAAGATCTAATACCATTGGATATTTGTAATGATAATGAAAAGTGATGTCCAGTGCACTGTAGAACAAAAGAGAGAAGTTTCACCTCCTCTATTCCAGTATTTATAACTAAATCAGATGTATTTGAGTCATGTGAAAGCATCTCACTAAGCAAGATGTACCATCTACAGAGAAACAGCACATGATCCTATCCGTAGGGTCAACATCACAACACACAAAGAACTGCCCCACAGAAAATACGTTGTTATATTTCTGGAATTTCTACATGCATGAGTTTGTCATCTTAATAATGTAATTTAAACATGACAAGGTGGTATGTGTGAAAGTAAGCCATTGTTTCGAAGCATGGAGGTAATAAGTCTTCTTGAGGGACATAATCCCTTTTCAGTAAGGAGGGCAAGCTTTTCCTCTCTTCCTCCAGACTCTCCTGGAATTTGTTCAGAGAAGGTGGACTCACAAGCAGAAAAATAGCATCCCCAAACTCACTGAAATTAAACAGTCTTTTAAGCTACTGAAAACAGATATTAAAAATAAAATTCTTGAACAGCCCCAGTAAAAGCTCGTGCTATAGGCTGTAACTGTAATTTAGAGAAAAAAAATCAAGTCTTCACATTTAAGAACCATAGAATGGTTTGGGTTGGAAGGGACCTTGAAAATCACCTAGTCCCAGCCCCCCTGCCATGGGCAGGGACACCTCACACTAGACCAGGTTGCTCAAAACCCCATCCAGCCTGGCCTTGAACACCGCCAGGGAGCTGCAGCCACAGCTTCTCTGGGCAACCTGTGCCAGTGTCTTGCCACCCTCAGGGCGAAGAATTTCTTCATAATACCTAGTCTAAATCTACCCTCTTTCAGTTTGAAACCGTTACCCCTCATCCTATCACTACCCTCCCTGATCAAGAGTCCCTTCCCACCTTTCCTGTAGGCCCCTTTGAAGTACTGGAAGGCTGCTAGAAGGTCTTGCTGGAGCCTTCTCTTCTCCAGGCTGAACAACCCCAACTCTTTCAGCCTGTCCTTACGGGGAATGTGCTCCAGCCCCCTGATCATCTTTGTGACCCTTCTCTGGACCCACTCGAGCAGGTCCATGTCTTTCTTGTGTTGGGGCCCCCAGAGCTGAACACAGTACTCCAGGTGATTCTACCCCCCTGCAGAGGGGGAGAATCCCCTCCCTCAACCTGCTGGCCACACTTCTCTTGATGCAGCCCAGGATGCCACTGGCTTTCTGGGCTGCGAGCGCACACATTGCTGGCTCATATTCAGTTTTTCATCCACCAGCACCCCCAAGTCCTTCTCCTCAGGACTGCTCTCCATCCACTCATCGCCCAGCCTGTATCTGTGCTTTGGATTGTCCTGACCCAGGTGCAGGACCTTGCACTTGTGGAAGTTCATGAGGTTTGCAGGGGCCCACCTCTCCAGCCTGTCAAGGTCCCTCTGGATGGCCTCCCTTCCCTCCAGAGTGTCGACCGCACTACACAGTTTGGTGTCGTCAGCAAACTTGCTGAGGGTGCTCTCAATCCCACTGCCCGTGTTGTCAGCAAAGCTGTTAAACAGCGCTGGTCTCAAGAACGGAGTGGAAAACATTACTTTAAAGCATAAGTGCATGCTAATTATCGCATGCAGTCAATGCAGGTGGGACTGGGAAACTCAAAAAATTCACTAATAAGTTAATTCCATCATAAAGGCTATGAAATCATAAGAATAATTTCAAAGCAGGAAATTTAGAAGACAACATGTTGTCCTATTTATCAGTCCAGAAATGTTTTAATGCTCCCACAACACCTTTCCAAGTCCTCTTTTTTCCAGGAGCTACAGGTCCAAGAAAAAGTAAGAAAATCTAATCCATATATTAGGAGATTCACAATAAAATTAAAATGTTCACATTACTTATGATGGTTGATATCTGCATTGTAGAACACTGCAGTAAACTGATTTTTAATAACCAGCTACTGATTACCTCCCATGCCTTATATACCCATGTGACAGGAACATCAAAACAGCAATATCTTGCTACATTTCAACCTCACACTCTGCTGAAGCACAGCTTGCAGTTGTAGCTTTTCGAGAATTGCTACACAAAATTAAGCCTCTGGGCTGTTTGTTGTACACAACCCCCCCCAAAGCTGATATAATAGTTCTGAGTCAGCTTGAGAGAGCGAGCCAAGACAGAGATGCAGTATCTTAATAAATATTTCAGTGCGTGTTTTAATTAGTATACAACTTTGCAAATAATACATGAAATATATTTGAAAATCTTTGAAACAGAAACCTTTAGGTAGTAAGCATTGCTGTTTTCTTCATGACAACCTCCTCCTTCTCCTCCCCTTTGCTGAGATCACGGATGTTAAATACAAGATCTTAGTACAATATTTACATTCATGTTTTTTGGCACAGAAATACAGACTTTTCCAGGCACTGAGCTTCTTGACTTCCTGAGTCTCAGACAAGACCCCCATTCGAGAATCCTGTTCATGTACCTCCCTGGAGGACATCCTTCTTATAGGAGCTGCGTGGCAGCATCCTCCAGTGGAAGTATTGATGGAGACTTGGGAGAGTTGAATGAGCCGTAAGGCACAGGTGCTTGCATTGGGATTTTGCTAGGATGATGTAACCTATTCGGATTCTTGAAAAGAAAAGAAACAGGAGAGATGTTACCTTGGCCCAACATGTGAAGAACCAGTCAGGTTCATGTGTGCCACAGGACAGGGTGAGAGCATCTATGCATGAAAGTGTGAGGCAGACACACAGAAAACTCTACTCTCCAGCCCTCCACTGCTCATGAGTCAGAAATCTGCAACAGAGCCGTGCAGAAGGGCTAAGCCCTGTCCTGAATATTTCTACAGACTTTTTTTGATGTGCTGATGTTATTAGCTGAAAGAGCACATTAACAGGATGTTAGAAAAGCTCTGTTCTGCTTGGGTCTGGGCCAGTAATAGTGATGGTGAATAAACTGTGCTCCAGGAAAGCTACTGAGCATCTTCAATTCCTGCTTGTCTTCTTTAAAGCATGCCTTACATTTGGCTATATTTATAAATCCCTGTTTTAAAAATAGCTGGTTTCCTTCCTGACTGGGACACATTAACAATGTTTATTGGTTGTCCTGCATGTTTTACATTTAGTTTCTCTAGTCACGTTCTCATCAAGTAAATGAGTACGTATAGGGTGATCACTTCCAGAGAGAGTGTGCTTGTGTTTCTGGGAACACACTGTTTTGTATGTCGATACATTCACTCAAGTTTAAAGAATACTTATTCATATAAATAAAAGATTTTACAAATATCTATACAAACAAACAATTGCATGAAAGCACGTGAAAAGGATGCAAGCATGGCTGGTTGAATCATGAGTCCTTGGGAAAACAATTTTCCATCGATCACCCAACTCCATCCACTCAATACTTTGAGAAGCATGTAGGGGGCTGCTCTCAGGTGTGCCAGGTGCCACATTAAGCCTTTAAGCTGCTCGGTATCACCAGAGCATTCAATCCTTTTTGCCACCATCACTGGCTGTGGGCCCAATGGGATCTCCTACAGTGACCTCCTGACTGTCCCGTTAAGAATCTCTGTGGTTTCTCTTGACTGGAAGACTTGCTCAGCCAGAGCATGTGTATTTGAATTTCCCATACACTGCGCTCAGTCAGAAGTGGTTGTTAAAACCACTCATCTTGATTCTTTGGTGCTGTGGCTACTGCGAGTTCTTTTACACCCAAATAAAGCATGCATAGCATGCTCCTGTTCTTATCCAGCTGTTAATTGTTGTATTACTTCTGGGAGGGGAAGACAGTTGAGAAGAAGGATGAGCAGAATGATAGCATCAATGCCTGTAGTGAGATGTGACTTCAATTTTGATTAACCTGAAGAGCAACACAAGCTTGGTGCCCCAAACCAGGGAGCTTGTAGCTAATTCAAGTTCAGCCCAGGCACAAACTTTGCCTAAAATTTGAGAGGAGGGAAAACAGGTTTAGCTGTTCTGTACGCTCGTGTATGTACCTTTGACATTTTTAAAAGCAAAATTATCATCGTAAAGACTCCCACTAACTTAAGATCTGTAAATAGGCAGGCTCTACCCATGGTAGAGGAGTGCAGATGTGCATCATTCCAACCTCATTCTCATTAAAAATCTGACATGTACCAAGAAATATAACGATCCACAATAGATATTGTTTACTTGTTTGTAGTATTTTTGGAGCAAAAGGGACTTGCGATGGATTCAATACAATTTGAAATAAAAGCCAGATTAAACCTCACAGGCCTTTCAGACTAATAGCTACTCCCTGTGAAAAGGGCTATGAAATGAAATTGTAGTTCCAGGGCTAGTTCTGTTTGCTTATTTAATCCAAAAGCCTTGTTAATGCCTATTAAAATGAAATCCATGAACAACAGGTTCTGGTGTTTACGGGCTGTCAAGTTAATTTCCATATAGCTGTGCTGTCTTCCTTGTCATTGTTGGCTAAGGGTTAATTCACCACAGGAAAAAGTGCGACAAAGTACATCACTTTAATCCCTTTCTTCTGTAAAGATGAAGCAGTAGAAAAGGAAAAGTAACAACTGGGAAAATGTTAAGATCCGGAATTTTTTCTGTAAACTTGTCAGCCACTCCTGACGTCTGCAGCAATAAACAGTCGACAATAAACAGTGAGGACTTTTCTTAAACCTCTATAGCATAACAATATTGAGAGGAAAAAAAAATGGTTCAAAGGCTTTTTCTGAATGCATTTGCATTTCCAGTCTTTGTTGTGTTATCTACGCAAAATGAAGCAGTTGCTTTTTCACCACTTAACCCTTTACTGGACACTCCTCAGCACCGAAGCAGAGTCCCATGGCTGAGCTCGGCAGAAGTCGTCGGAAACTGTGATAACCTGACTGCTAAAATCCTGGCTTTTTGGAAGCTTTGTGCCAAAATCACCTCAGACTTTTTGAGTCTGCGTTTCATCCTCCGTTTATTTCTTTCACCCCTGTAGCCTTTTTCTCCAACAGTCCTGTAATTTGCGCTGAACTGAGGCTCTCCATAAACCAGTATTTCCAAAACTCCTGGCAATCCTTATCCCCTCCATAATCCCAGCATTGCACATCCCAGCCATCCTCCCCCGTGCTGAATCTTGTCATACTCTGTACAGCCTCAGCCCCTGAGCGGTTCCTGTTTTCTGAGTCTGTGTCCTACCGAATAAAAGGCAAAGGACCTCTACACCAACATTTGCTTTTTCTATTATTAACCAAGACAGGCTGCTAATACTTGGGCAGCTTTGGCACCAAATAAACGAAATGAATGAATGAAACGTTCAGAGGCCCAGATGTTTTCAGAATAAGATGGGGCGTTCTGTTCACACAATTGTTCTACCTTTTTTTTTTTGTTGTTTTCCTGCATGGTTCTTTCCTGTGGAGTGTAGGATATATTAACTTGCAGCCGCAGAGTACTTGAAACGCATCTACTGGATCAGCCTAGTACATCAGTGAAAGATGGCTAACAGTCTTCCTTTTCCTGTGCAGCTGTTGTTTGCAGAAAGGGATAATTTTTAAGTTGATTTATTTACCTTAGACTTTTTTTTCCTTCTTCTCTTAATCAGTGAACATCAGCATGCTAATTGTTACTAGTAGCTTTGAAACAATGAATAAATCTCATTGATACAGTTAGGATTTTAATAGAAAAACATCCTTGACTTGCAGGTGGAAAGTTAAGGACTTTTGTCCTCAGGAATGTTGATATCTCAGGGTTCTCAGTTAAAACAAAAGGAACAAAGGAACACATATTCAGTTAGAAAAAAGACCGACAAGTCCCCAACATTGCTTATGCTCTCTTTAGACTGCCCACTGTGCTAGAACGGAGTGGTCTCCACCTGCAAGGTCCCTTGGTTGCAGAAAGCAGGCTCAGGAATCCCCCAAGCCGTTCAGTGAGGGCACAGAAACCATCAGAATAGGTACCATTGGTGCCCTGGTCCAGAGAACCAGCTGCTGCAAAGACACCACTGTCATTTCACACCAGGTAAAATTTTTTTGCCTTCACAGGTCGGGGAAACTTAACCCTGTTACTGTGTGTAAAACACCTTGCTGAAGCGCTGCCTCTACCCACAGAACAAAGTGCAGGGACACTTCGGGAGTGAGTCAGGCACAACCTCACATCCCGATTATGTGCTGCCAACATTTCCATTTGCTTGTGCTTCTTGCAAAGCTCCTCTTTCCCATTCAGGTTTTTTTTTTTTTTTTTTCTCCTTTTTTTTTTTTCTCTTTCTCTCTTACTGGCAGAGGCTGCCTCTCTGTGGCAAGAGCCTGTATGCAAGGAGGTTCTGCAAAATCCCCCTGCCTGCGTGCAGCCTGAGAAACGTGCAAGCGCACAAATACGCTCTTGGGACAGTTCTCATGAACTTGCAATGAAACGTTGGAAAGCACCTAAGAAACTCCTCATTGTGCTTTGCGGAGCCGAGGGTCTGCGCATCGCCTGGTTATTAACTGAGGAGGACTGCCCCGCATTGTGTTTGCCACAAAGACACAGTATGCATCACTCCGCAAGCATGGAGAGGGATCAAGACACACGTGGCATTGAAAGCAAACAGAAGAGAGTGAGCTGGAAGTCAGAGTTCAGGCTCGGCGTGTCTTTGGGCAGGAGCAGAGGTTATGGTCTAACTGCAGGGTGGAGAGGGAGGCAGGAACACTGCACAGCCACCAGCCCAGCCTGCTCCAGAAACGAAGCAGCAGAGACTCCCCTGTAGGGCAAAAGTTGCTCTGCAGACTCTGACCTACAGAGTGGAAATGCAAAGCCCAGACCCAGGCACCTGCCCTCCCGTTTTGTGCAGGGGGAAAGTGAAATGCCTTAAAAGTGCAACCCATACCCAACTGTACATAGATTGCAGAGCAAAGTTTGGGAGATGAACTTTCATGCTGGCAATTAAAATCCTGCCAAGCTTTGCTTTGAGCACTTTAGTCTTTTTTTTTGGCTGTAGCCCTGAACCCCTCTGGGGCTATAAAACCGATAAAAAGTTTTTTGGCAGCCTGAGATTACAAAAAACTTTGATGCTCTGGGGAGGGATGGTGCCAGCTTTCTCCACCTACTGCAGAAGATTTCATCAGAAGAAGATTTCAGAGCAACTAGACCAGCGAAGCGTCGACATTTTGCTGCTGCAGTAGAAACACCCCCCCACCACCACCCCCGCACCACACCCCACACCCCCCCCCCCAGATAACCGAAGCTTTTTTTGCCTTTTACTATACATCAGCCTTACAGGGATGAGTTTGGCTGTAAACTGACGTGAATCAACTTTCCACTGAAGCGTCTTGTGTGGGAAAATGCCCATATATCAAGATGGAAGAGTTTCTCAGGAAATGTGTCCATTCTGACATCTCACCTTGTCTGAGCCACAGCACTTCTTGCCTGCTGGCCTCAGGTCCTTCTGGGGAGATGAGGCTGCTATGACCCACTGTCTTGGTTTCAGCTAGGATAAAGTTAATTTTCTTGTTAGCGGCTGGTATAGTGCTGTGTTTTGGATTTAAGATGAGAATAATCTTGATAACACTCTGATGTTTTAGTTGTTGCTGAGCAGTGCTTGCACTAAGTGAAGGTCTTTTCAGCTTCTCGCGCTGCCCTGCCAGTGAGGAGGCTGGGGGTGCACAACAAGCTGTGAGGGGTCACAGCCAGGACAGCTGACCAAAGGGATATACCGTACCATGTGACATCCTGCTCAGCATATAAACTAGGGGGAAAGCTGGCCAGGGGGCAAGAACAGGCCGGGCATTGGTCAGTTGTTGGTGAGAAATTGTCATTTGCATCACTTGTATTTCTTGGGTTTTATTTCTCACTCTTTTTGACATTTTTCTTTTCATTACAATTTATTCTTATTAATATTATTGTTACTATTTTATTTCAGTTATCTTATCCCATTGTTCTTATCTTAACCCATGAGTTTTCTCACTTTTACCCTTACAATTCTCCCACCTATCCCACCGGGGGTCGCGCTTCTTTGCTGACTGGGGTTAAACCATGACACCCACGGCTCCCAGGCAGGCAATGTTCTCTGTCTCTAGCATGCTAACTTCAGTTATCAAACTACAGAGACAGATAATTATCAGAGGGAGTGGGTGAGAGAGAAGGCCCAGTCAAACAAAATGTATCACTGCTTCTGCTTTTTTAATGCTCTTGGTTATTGGCAGGACACAGGAAACCAAAGTGTTAGCTTCACCCACGAGCCAGTTTTTATAATTTCAAAAGGAAAAAACAAAGGGGGAAAGCAGTTAATTCTCTGCTAACAATGAATGGCTGCTGCTCCACGGCCTATAAAAGGCAGGACTGTCTGCGGCACAGCGCACACAAGGGCTTGGCAGGAGCCACCAGGACCCTTCATCTGTTTTCCCATCTCAGGAGAAGGAAAGTTGCTGGTTTTTTCTTTCCTGTTTCTTTGCTTGGAGAAATCCGTTACTCCCGAGATTTACATCCTGACCTATGTAAATCTTTGAACTTCTCTCTTTAGCATTTCACTCGGAAAGGCTCCCCACTGAGAAATGAGGCTTCAGGAGTGTGGGATAGCGTTACTTATTCACCTGATACTAGCAACCTGTGAGGCAACATTCATCGAAGGATTGCTTAGTCTTGTCCGTACTGCAGTCATGCAGTGTTACACATAACATGGAGTGATTTTCCATAATTAAATCTCTTGATATTGTTTAAAACAATGGCCTAAATATGCTAATGCTGTCCATCTGATTCCACTTGTTTCTTAAAATAGGATTCAGCCAGAACTGAATATTGCTTTAGTGTACTTCTTCATGCATGCTATATACAAAAAGAAATGATGTATGTAAGTATCTGCATTCTGTGCAGGCCAGTAGTGATTATATTGTAATTCCATGATCACAGACAGTTTAATAATGTTTAAATTATTCACTGCTAGGAAGTAAAAAGTTCAGAGGAAGAAACGGAGCAAGAATGTTTCCAGGCTCAGACTACACACACACACACACACACACACACACACACACGCACACATATATGTAACTTGTGATCCTTGGTTAATCTAGTTGACCTACAAACGTTTGTGGGTTTTTTTTTGTTTAAAGCAGGGCACAAATGACAAATATCTAAGAAAAAATTAGCTCTTTTACAAAGAAGCAGCTTTGTCATCAGGCTGTGACTACTAAGCATCTCTACTTCAGATCCCATGCAGGTCCCATCATCAACAGAGACAGAAAGAAAAGGAAGGGGATTCTCAAGAAAGGGCAGCAGGGATTCCTGCTTACACCTGAAAGCCCTGTGAAAGGAAGGTGAAAGCAAAGGAAGGGTCAGTGTCCATCAGTAAGCAACTAAGAAAAGTACAGCCCTGCAAAGAGAAAAGCCTAATTGCTCTTTTCTGTTAATGAGGGTTCTGCACATTAGTACAGCTGTTCCTGGGAACCACAGAGGTGTTTTTGGAAGCACCTGATGCTGCGTGACCTCCCTAGGGTTGAGTGTGGTCAGTGGACAACATCTGCTTCATCCCACCCCCATTCCCTGTGCTGAGGCTGCAGGTGCTGCTGCCCAAGTGCTGGCTGCCTTCCCCTTCCTTCCCTGGCTCCTGCTCACCTCCTCCCACAGAGGCAGACCAGCGGAAGCCCAGGGAGCTGGGGAATATGGCCCCAGCCCAAAACGGGCCTCACCAGCATGGCATTATAATTCAAGGTGGGCTTTGCTTTGAGGAGATGCTGATAACTTCTCAGTCCCTGGGCACTATCTCTGAAGTAAAGGCATGCCATGAGTGCTGTTGGAGAGATGCATTATCTCAGTGGATCATAAATAACTTTATTCTGATATTCAGGCAAGTCCTTTAGTGTCCTCTGTTTAAGCCCTCTGGGAGTTTTGTTGTTGTTCTCAGGCTTTCTGATTCCTATTCTTGTCAGTAAGCTGTGGAGAAACTGGCTCTTTCTGAAAAGCTTTTTCTTTGTCACTGTATTGGTTGTTGCTAATAACATCTTTATTATTCTTGAAAGCGTTGTACCTGGTCACCTTGGAGAGGAACTAGATATCTGGACCACCTTCATCTTACCTAACATTAGACATTGACTGCAGTGGTAGCTGCCTGCATCTGACCTTGGTGCCTAGGTGCCCACCCTGCCAGAGATTTCATCAACTGAGATCTTATAATGCCTCTGGCCAAATCTAGACAACTGCTTTAGGCAAGAGTAGTTGCTTTCTGTATTTCATTAACTCTGCTGACTCTAAAGGGTGCTTAGTCACCAAGCTGGAACATGCCTCAGAGGCACCTAAAGTCAGTAAGAGTCATCTCTCTCTTACTAGTCTGCTGTGTATAACAATCATCTGACTGCTGATGCAAACATTTTAAAATCAGAGCTTCTAGTCTGCTGTATTTACTGAAGATTGTTTAAATGCTTGAAAACTGTTTGATGGGTTAAAAATGCTGAAGGGCAGCTCAAAACTCACCAAGTAACTTAAGCTTGCAATGCAGGAGAAGCAGTGGCAGTCCCCCATGCCAGTTCCCTAGTTTCAGCAGTTCTGCGGTGCTACTTGGTTCCACCGGACTCTGTTGTGTTATTCTAGATCTACAAAATGTGTTACAGTATGTGGGAAAGTTGTGAGAGATTCCTAGGGCTTGTGTCTATCTCCTTGCTGCAGAGTGACAGCTGGAAAGCTCCATCAGAATAGCAGTGAAACTCTATTTATTAGAGTTTTTTTATTAATCCAGGGCTCTGGTTACACATGCTTATTCAGAAACAAAAACTTCACTCCAGTGTATTGGGAGAAGGGAGCACCCACTGCATGGGGCTGCAGTATTGCAGTAATTCTCCTGTATTAGCTGTTGACATTATTTGAAAGACAAAAGACATCGTTTCCAATGTGCTGGGCTTTTTACTAAAAATGAGTGATGATCTGCTACCATATCCTCTCTCCCGCTCTCTACCCCGTACCCTGTGCAGAACCAGGGCACAAGACCTTGCACAGCCCAGTCATTGTTTCCTTTTCATGGGAAACAAGACTTGTCTATGGGCCAAACAGCGTCTGAACATCTCTTGAACCAGACTTCCTTGCATCATGTGACCGTGACCCGACCTTCAGATGCAGAGAAAAGAGAACAATCCCCTACACATCCAGAGGAGCGAGTTGCCATTCTGACTACACCGGCTCATGTTTCTGCACAGAGATGGGTGATGCTGGGAACGAGAATTGTGCCTTAGTGAGAAAAGCAGAAGAGAGCTGCCTCACTGCAGCTGGTAGATCTGTAAGGATCTCAAATGGACAGAACAGATTTTGCTTGCAAACCGATCTTGATTCCCAGGCAACTGGCACCCACTGCAGTGAGACCAGACTCTTAGTGCCTGGTAGTAACAGCAGACAGGTCAAACATGCCTTGCTACTTTGCAGAGGTAGGAATTTCGTACTGGATAGTGTCAATGGTGGTTATATTAGCACTATCATCTCAACAGCTCATTCCAGACACTGCTTATGTTTTGATCGATGTCTTCACTAATCATTTATGAATAAAAGAAATTTCATTCATCTTTTCATCTAACCACTGTTGCTGGAAAGAAAAATGTTTACATACGTTTCATTCTGGCACATAAATTGATGGATTAGTCCATTCAGCTGTAGCAGTTAAGACTCCTTAGTGCTACCTGCCTCTATTTTAAAGAAAAACAATTCTAGTGTATCAGGCTGTGACACTGTTGTAGGGTTTTTGTGATTAATTAATTCCTGTTTATGATCGAAGGTGCTAGTAATTACTGAGAAACACTCACAATTTGTTCCAGCTCAAGGATCCTATTCTTTACAAGAAGGATGATGACTGCTGCTGGCCTGGTCTGAGTACAGGGTTCTTCCATCTCAAGAGCTGTCACCTGATAGGGAGGAAACTACCTCAAGGTAAGCTACAAACAAGGGAAAAAGCAGTGTGGATTCATCGAAAGGCAGATGGTGCCACACTAACCCAGTATCTTCCTTTGACAAGACAGATGATTTTCCCAAAAGATTTGCTCTGTTTTGATTTTAGTGAAGCATCTGACATGGTGCCATACAAGAAATATCAATTAAGAGAGGAGCTATACCAGAACTGTGACCTGTCTAAGAAGCTTGCTAAAGGGCAATGAAACACAGGCTGCTGAGAGGGGGGAACCACAGGCTATTATCTGTAAAGTGCTAATGAAGAGCTGCTTGCAATTCCTGAACAAATCGTCTACGGATTATTACAAGAATATAAGCAGAACCAATGTATTTTCCCTTCATTCTTCTCTAACCTTGCTGCTGTGACATACTCGAGGGGAATGTAATTTATTAATGTAAAATCTACATTCCTGCACATTGTATATAGCACACACACACATGGAAACCCCCGTGGACTTTCTTTGAGGGCAAGTTCTCCATTTATAATGTGACTGTGCAATACTGGATGTGTCACCTGAGCTCTCCCAACCTTCAAAACAGATGACAGCAGTTCCTGTTCCGTCTTCCTAGACTCACCTGCTGGGCAAGCCAGTGGCCGGGAGACCTCTGCAGCCAGCAGCACCATCAGCTCTTGGCTCGCTGCTGTTGCCCCATGCCAGTGAAGCTGGAAGTTCTTGTGGTATTCAAAGTGGAAGAGGTATTCATATCAGCGTATGAAATGTCTGCAGTGGTCTGACAGTGTGGGTTATGTTCACTGTACACTCTGCCCAGCATAGGTGATGCAGGAACTGGTGGCACAGCAGGTGCCTTGGTGGACCCATTGCTGGCCAGTCCCAAATCCCTCTCTACCTCCCATCTTACCAAAGCTCAGTCATGAGTTCTTGATGGCACTGGCAGTGGCCTTCCCACACTGCTGGTATATGCAGCCACTAATTAAACAGCAATCCTTGAGGAACCCTTCTAGGGACTGCCTTGTGGTCTCGTGCTTCCCCCCTCTCAGCAGCCTGTGTTTCATTGCCCTTTAGCAAGCTTCTCAGGCAGGTCACAGTTCTGGTATAGCTCCTCTCTTAATTGATATTTCTTGTATGGTTCCCCCTGGCACACCCAGTTTCAGCCCAGCAGCTGGACATAACACAGCCCCAAAAGGCAGCAGGCACTGCTGTGCCTCAGTCTGCAATGTGCACACATTTGTTTGTTTAATGTCTCCCCAATATCTGCTTATTGCTCAGCTGGTAGACCAAACCATACCAAGAACAGCTGACCTCTGTCGATGACTTGTCTCTCCATGGAGATAGTCATTTGGGTCTCTTTCCTTTACCCAGTGACTGATTTTCATGGAACACACAGGAATTCTGTATCCTTGAGATTGCTAGCCTTCCATCAAACCTGGCCAGCAAGTTCAGAAGTTACTAGTGGGAGACAGACTGTGTGATCACACACACTTTATTTCTTATGAAACCAGCCTAAAAATAAACCAATTCAGTGGAACTCTGAGGTTACTCACCTTCTGACAGATTGACATGTCACCAGTAGCCAAATGTCATGCTGTCAAACCTAGTTTTGAAATAGAAAAACTTTCTAGCTCCAAACTTCTCATTCCTTTTTAATTGTTGATTAATAGACACAGAACAGACATCTACATAAAGCCTTTCTCTTGCCTGAACAAGCACTTTGGTTGCAAAATAAAACTGCACCTACATTTAGCTACCCTGTTCTCCAGCTACTCTGTCAAATGGCAGTTTTATTCCATCTCTAGAACAATTAAACATTATCTTGTATAGAGTGAACTGAAACATTCAGTGTTCATCAATGCAGGAAAAGTGCACATGCATATACATGTTACATACATCACTCCTTCTGACTCAGGTGGCCAGCAGTGTTCATGATCTACCTGGAACTGCCCATAATATTTCCAATTTGACCCTGTAGTCCTGTTTTTCTGAGTATCCTCCACTCAGACCTCTCTTCACTTGCTGTATTCTGGGTTTTCTGCAGCCCTTCAGACTGTTTCTACCATACCTAAGGCGGCCACCCTCAGCACCAGCTCTATCACCTGTAAGGCACAGGCAGCCCTTGTGCTACCCTGATGCAGCACCGGTGAAGCCTTGACTGAAGTGGCATGCAGCTGTGCCATGCCTCTTGGAGAAACGATTGGGGGACACAGCTCAAGGGAGAGCAGAAAGCATGGCAAATATGTTCCACAAACCCCACTGGTCAGGAAAGACTGCAAGATTTACACTTGCTTTGTACAGAGAAAAAGCAGCGGAGGAGGCACATCCACCAACAGGCGAATGTTACAACAAAGGAAGCACTGGTCAAATGCTTCTGTTTTTTCCAAGGCAGGACAGAAAGAAGACACCTAAACTAGACTTAAGAGCAAACTGCCCAAGTGAAAAAGAGTAACCACAGGGGAAAGGCTGGCCAGAGAGAATATGAAATTCCTACCTTTGGAATGGCGATGTTCTGGGTGTTTTTAGGGACAGGATAGACTAACATCTACTAGGGCTAGCCTAGGTGTAATTGGCCCCTTAGGTATTGCAGAGGGTTAGATAAATAAAAGGATTTTTGCTCAACTCCATCCCTGTATTTTCTATCCTAAGGAAGAAACAGGAAGTTGGACCTACCATCATTTGTGTATGGGCATGGACAGTCAGGGTGGTCAGGCTGTCCTTTCATGCCTGAAGATTTCTAAAGACTGGAAAGAAAAAAAAGGAAGAACAAAAAGGAGCCTCAGAAACGGTGATAAAATCTTTAAAGTATGGAATGGGGAAACGTTTGGGGAATTAAGAGAGGATGGAAAGAAGTGATGTGTGCGGGAACACTGCCCTTCCGACACTAGATGGCTCTGCAACCCCGAGGAAAGCTTGCCTTGCTGGACATGCTGCGTTGCTCTTGGGAAAATTAAGGTAGCAAACGGACACAATGGTGATGAGAGTGCTTCCAGTCCATCTTTAATAAAGAGGAGAAACACAGCAACTGCAACTACAGATTTTGTCTCCTAGATTAAGGCGCTTAATTGCACTACTGTATTTTTATTGCATATGCTTTGTGCTTCATAATAGCCTTTAAAATATTTTATTGAAGGTTATTGGATGCATTGCATAAAACTATGCATTGCTATATATGCAATATAAACTTAAAGTGGTTAAAATAGAAGAGAAAATAAGTTTTAAGTACTGATTTAATATGCCATAGAGTATTTGAACATTAACTATTGAAAACATTTCTTTTTTCTTTTCTTTTCTTTTTTTTTTTTCCCCACATGATCCACTTCTACGGCTTAGTTTTAACAGAGTTGAGGTGCACTGATGATGTGGATCTTATAGCACAGTCCATACAGTACTGGTAGAATGAAGCATTTAAGTAAGAATCACTAATGTAGTACCAGGCATGACCAGTTTTACAAACAGTGAGCTGAGGCAGTACAAGAACACCAGAAGAACGGAACGCAGTTTGGGGAACTTTAACAACCTGGCTATGATACAAATTTTTTAAACAACAAGCAATGCAACTCCATGAATAAACATCTTAATTGCCAAACATTTATATGGCTTTTATTTTTTTAAAATTTTTTAAGTGCTTATATCAAAGAGGTAGAAGGAGATCCACTGAAATCAGAGCTTTCTAATTTCTGTTGTAAAACATCAGTGCTCAGAAAACCATTAGCATGAAGGTGATTTGGTTTTGGAAGCATTTGGTTTCACTTGGCACAGAGACCGCCCTTCTTGTCTTAGCGTGTTACATTAAACATCTAAAAACTTTCTCAGATTTTTGTCACTTTCCAGTTATCTTTCTGTACTTCTCTACACCTTTATCAAACTACACCTGCTAGGGAAGGTCACCTTTCTTTTCTGCAGTTCTTCCTTTGTCACCTTACTCTGAAAGCTGTCACTAGATTCTTGTCTCTTGGGGCATCATATCAAATCTCTATTTTTCTCATTTTCAGAGGCTTATCTACTATTATCTGTAAGTATCCAGGTTCTGTATTTTATGAAGAAGAATTACACAGGCTTGCATAAATGGCTTATTTTTTAGAAGCTCATTAAAGATCATAATGCAAATATTTGCCAACAACATGAATGATATGCTTGAGTGATATCTGAATTTTTTATTTACATCGTGATTTACAAATAAGTTTTTTCATTGCACTCCTTAGACATCTGGTTGAGAGAGAAACATTTCTTCAGACTATGAAGTTCAAAATCTCTATGTTTATCATACCCAGGTAGAGTTTCTCTTAGTTTTATGCCTATTATCTGTTGCATTTTGCAATAATCTGTAGGTGATGGCTTAATTAAAAAGTGTTTTGATGCTGTGTGTCAGAGTAAAGTAATGTGTAATAAAAGTCCAGGAGCAATTTGAGTGAAGGAATTTCGGAGAGGCCAGAAGGCACTGGAGGCTGCACAAAGTTAGACAGGAGATGAGTGTGTACAACAAGACTATTATGACTCCTTCAGAGTCTGCTTCATTTGTATGCATATGTATATTTGAGTATACATACTTAAATCTGTGTATATGTGTGGTCAGTATGATATAAACGGATTTAAGCACAGCAGAGATATAACTTCATTAGTCTCTTCTCTGTGTCAGATGATTCCCCTTTAGTAGATCTTGCTCACTACTTGCTCTGCTGGGAGATGAGATTTAAACTAGTAACTAAGTTCCATTTTGTTGTTGCTGAAAGACTACATCAGTTAGTAAATATCCAGTGTTTTCCTCCTAAAATCCCAGTTACAATCTTATATATACCACTAAGTACTTCTTCCTGGGCTATGCAAGATTTCTATATTTTAAGAAATAATATTTAGCTTTACCATTCTTGGAGAGTTTTAGTTAGCTTCTGGCACTCTCCTGTGAAACTGCAGTTTTGTAATTACAGTGTCAAGCCCCAGTCTCAATGCTGTTGAAGAAAAATGTGAAGCAGCTGATGGAGAGTTCTTGGTCCCATTGGTTAATCTCAACTTGATTATTTTGTGTATGTGCTGATGCCAGAGCACAGAAGCAGGGTAGGATCCCATAGCACCAAGCAAGCACTGTGCGATAGGGAAGTGAGACACAATCCCTATATCTAAAAGCTTTACACCAGCCTGTTTTCCTATCAGCATCATCAGATTGAAGCTAGCGCTTTTTTTCCACATGCTGAACATGACCTAACAGATAAGATGGAGAAAAGACCCTGCTTTACCACCTTGGGCTCAGATGGTTCAGTACCCTGCAATACTGCAGGAATTATTGTGCACAAAAAATAATCCTGATCTGTAGCAGCCACAGAGTTTTAGCATGAACTTCGAAGGAATGTTTAGGGAGGAAGAAGCACAGGACCTTTTTTCTGTGTAAAGCAGAGTTAATGGAGACCATGTGCAGGTCTGTGACCACATTTTAGGAGGGACATTGCAGTTCAGGAGAAACTGCAGTGAAAGAGGAAGAATGGGAAAATGAAAGGTGGTTTGTCTATGGTGAATTTACCTTCACAGTGAGAAAAATCTTGGGTCCAGAGGCATAGCAACAACTGGCAGTTGGAAGCCAAAGCTGTATATATTTGATCACAGTGTTTGATCAAGGGCAATTATCAGTAACAGCAGACCGCTGAGGAAGCGGTGAATTCTCAACATCTTGCTGACTTCAGATGAGCACTGGACCCCTTCTGGGAACTGCCAAGGTAGGAGCACTCTTGGGAGAAGAAATGACCACACAGCAGGAGTGGAGGTGAATGTGCTGTATGACAGATCCCTGCTCGCCTGGGTTGTGTGGGGGATGCTGTGGGTGAGAGCGAGCGCTCCAGCAGCACCCAGGGGCAGATGGCACTCCACATCCCACCTACTTGAGTGTATCAGTCCCTGTGTTGCCCTTATACTGAGTAACAGATTCCATGTAAATAACGCCCAGTGAAACCTGAGGTTCTCATACACATATCAAATCATTATAATGAAGTAATGATCCTCTCTAGCTCACTAGTAGAGCCAGGCTGCTTACAGAGGCCTCATTGAAGGTCCTTGAGGTGTCATAGCCATTGCATCTTGCTGAGTAGCCAGGACTGCTAGCTAGACAGAGGTTACAGTAATGTTGCCATATCTGTCCAAGAACCTGAGCTAGTTTCTGTGATGGTTCCTTGGCCATCTCCACCCAGGTTGCATGGCACACAGCACTCCTCACTCTGTGTGATGGAGGAGCACGCAGTCAAGTGGGGAAGGGAGGCTGTCCCATATCCTGGACTAGCAACTAAACTTGTATACTCCTTACTCTTGCTGCCATGCTTGTGTCTGAAACATGGCCAAAATATCTTAGTTTAAAATTATCTTGTGAGTAACTAACAGCTGTTACTTACTGTTTTTTTCTCCCCTTGGGCTTTTTTTAAGTAACAAATTATCCAGCAACTCTGCATTTGAGCGCTGACCCAGCTGCAGCCCCAACTGAAGGCCAAACAGCTATGACAAACCTGATTCTGTGCTGTGATTTGAGGGAAAAGAAACACAGCAAGGTTGGTCTGAGTTAGGATGTTCAAATAAAGCTGCATGAACTTTCACACTTTATATTGTTTGTTATGATGTTTTCAAAATGAACCACAGATGTTTTACTTTGTTGGGTCCTTCCCGCCCCCACCACC
The DNA here is from genome assembly GCF_034619465.1 of Leptosomus discolor. NCBI lineage: Eukaryota > Metazoa > Chordata > Aves > Leptosomiformes > Leptosomidae > Leptosomus > Leptosomus discolor. The sequence goes on along the minus strand of NC_141394.1, from coordinate 52,743,866 downwards.
CCAGTTGAGTCACCTATTATCCAGGCCAGATCTGGGCAGCTCAAACAGGAGTCACAACAAAGAAGTCTCCAAAAGAAGGCCAATAGTTTATTTGATTTTTTAGGTAATCCTCTGCACATACCTAAAAAGGTAATGAAATAACCATCATCTGTACTAATGACTTGGTGCAAAATGTTGGGAAGTAATGGATCCTACCTGAACTGCATGTGTTCCCCATCACTTAAACTGAGTCAATCAGGTTGAGTTAGGATTGAATTTTGCTCATAGCTTGCAGCCTTTCTTTAAATATTCTACTCTGGTTACAATGTAAGAGTAGAGGAAACTGAAAAGTTTCTGAAGCAATAATATGTCTTCAACCCTCTTAAGCAAGTGGGATCCCACCAAGCAAATCAAGCCAGGGACTTTGTGTAAACTGTCAATGTGACAGCAAATGACCAGAGACATGCTCTGAAAAATGCCAAGTGTCACAGCAGGGCATGGAGAAACCCCTTACTTTTCCTTTTGGAAAAAATTTGTCACATATTCTCTGACAAAATAAATTTCTGTCTTGCAACATATTATTGCAGTATCCTTTGGGGATGATACTAACGTGCAGGAAAAAGGCAATTCTCTTGCAAGAGTTAGCCTGACTCTCATTCAGTAGTCTGCTGAGTCCTTCCTAGAAAGGAGAATGGAGATCTGGCTATAGAGTATTTTTTGAGAGTGGTAGATGTCAACCCAGTTGAAACAAAAGTTCCCATACAAACACATCCCCAGGTTTTTTACTGCGTGCTTCATTTGTTTTTTGTTTTCAAAGAGTTGTGTAATAATACACCCAGATCCCCAGAATACATGTTATAGTTTTAACAGAGCATTGTCCTTGGAAAGTTTTCAAAGTGTTTCTGTATATTTGCCGTATCTGCAGTTAGCACACTCAAACCCAGAGTGATTCATTTCCTGCCCAGTGGCCATTTGTTGTTTCATACATATTTTTTTGGCTTCACCTTTACAAATATAATGGAAAAATCACTACTTGCAGATAATGAAAGTGAAGGAATTAAAAATTAATGCTTACAGCAGAGAATGTCAACCACAGAAATTTGCTTGCAAATGCCAGTGCAGAACAGTATTTTGTATTAGATAGCTGTGGACAGTGCCTATATCTTTGCAGTTAGGGGGTCAGTAATTTGGAATTAGCTAGAGCCATGGGTTACTTCTGCAGTGTAAGTTCCTGAGCAGTGAAAGGGAAAGAAAAAAACCCGCCACTATATTATTATTGTTTAATGATTGATATTTCAGTGCATTTTGTTTTGGAGTGAATCTGTGCTAAGCATTAATGTAGTTGTTAGTGATTTCTTGTTTGAAAGTGCAGTCTCTCCAGAGACTGTCAGATGCTACACAAGTAGCTGAGGTCTGGGGAATAGGGCATTGCTTGTGACATCTGTCCAGAGTCTGTCAAACCCAAGTCCATAACAGTAAAGTACACCTTATTGTATGTTGGACAACTTCCCTAAATTTTGTTTATTTTTACTGATGAAACACATAAAGAAGCCACCAAACTCTTCTAGGCAGTCAGGTCAAAGCAGCCACTAGCGAAACAGCAGGCCACAGAAGGCATTAACCAAAGCATTCACCTATTTCTATGGCTCACCTAGTATGTTTGTTTGTCCTAGGAAGCCACCTAGCAATACCAAGGGCCAAGCATTGCTTGTTTGAACTGGTATTGGGAGAAAAGCAGCAGAAAGGCAATATGTACTGATAATAAAGATGCAGGAGCAGCAGACACTAAAGTTGCATAGGACTGCCTTCAGATGCAGTTGACTGGAGGAGTTGTATGTTTGAGGAAGAACTTCTGGGTAAAAGATCTAATCTCTTTCCTATTTGAATTCAGGAAAATTCAGGAAAAAGGGGCAATGTGTTCCTTGAGAGAAACCAAGATTATATCTGATACCTGACTCCATCCCCTGGTTTTGTATTCCTGGGGAGCCCTGAGCTTCAGCTAATACCAGCTATTGTCAAGAAATGGGACCGGTTTATTGTGGAAAGATAACAGGACTTTGTGATCTTCTTGAACCAAGAATTAACAAACAGTAGAGGTTCTCACACACCTTAAAATTGGTCCATGATGCATGAATTTAAAGGACTGGTTTAGCAGAAGAGTTTCAAACAGAATCTGAAGACTTCACAAAGGCTTATTTTGCCTGGGATGCTTTTTTTAAGCATGGATAAAATCAACAAACTCTTGGAGAAATGGGAAGCCCAGTTGCAACACTCCCAGTTTGGAAAAGTAAGGACAGCAGCCTGGCTGATATGAACTGGAAACATGGAGGCACTAGGAAACCTCTGCCCAGCTGGGCTCTTGCTAGCAGAAAATGAGGTCCTACAAGGACTTAAGAAACAAACGGAAATATTTCCTGAAGGAAACAAGAAGTTTTGGAGGCTATTGCAGAAGTTATCCACAAGACTAAAGGATCAGATCAGTTTTATGATTATTACAACTGTTTTCTAATCTATTTCTAACCATGGAAAGGGGAGAGCCTGAATCATTCCACTTCAGATACTGCAAAGATCACAGAATCACAGAATGGGTGAGGCTGACAGAGACCTCTGGAGATCACCCAGTCTAACCCACCTGCTCAGGGTAGGTTATGGCTCACAGCCATGCCCAGTTAGGTTTTTAAAGTCTCCAAGGATGGAGACTCCATAGCCTCTCTGGACAACCTGTGCCAGTGCTCTGTCACCCACACAGTAAAGAAGTGTTTCCTGACATTCAGAGGGAACCTCCTGTGTTTCAGTGTGTGCTTACTGCCTCTGGTCCTGCCACTGGGAACCACTGAGACAAGCCTGTTTCCATCTTCTTTACTCCTTCCCATCAGGTGTGTATACACAGAGCTAAGATCCCCCTGAGTCTTCTCCAGGCTGAATAAAAAGTCTCAGCTCTCTCAGTCTTTCCTCATATGAGAGATGCTCCACTTACTTAAACATCTTGATGGCCCTTTGCCAGACTCAATCTGGTATGTCCATGTCCTTGTTGTACTGGGGAGCCCAGAACTGGACATAGCACTCTAGATCTGTCTCATCAGTGATGAGTAGAAGGGAAAGATCCCCCCTTCAGCCTGCTGGAGAAACTCTTCCCAATGCAGTCCAGGAGGCTGTTGAACTTCTTGGCTGCGAGGGCACATTCCTAGCTCATGTTCAACTTGATGTCCACCAGGACCCTCAAGGCCATCTCTGTAGAATTGTTTTCCAGCCCTTTGGTCTTCAGCCTATACTGGTGCCGGGGGTTATTGTTCCCCAGGTGCAGGACTCTGCATTTTCCCTTGCTGAACTTCATGATGCTCCTGCCAACCCATTTCTCTGGCCTGTCCAGGTCCCTCTGCACAGCAAGCACAATGATCTGGTATATCAGCCACCCCTCCTGATTTTGTACTGCCTGCAAACTTGCTGAGTGTGCACTCTGTCCCATCATCTAGGTCATTCCTGAAGATGCTAAATCTGCTAATCTCTCTTCATTGTAATCCATTGGAAGATTAACAGAGATAGGAGCACCTGTCATTGCCCTTGCTTGAATGGTGCATCTTTCACTGTGTGGCAGAACAGTCCCCTGGAAGACCGAATCACCTGGATCGTGTACAGAGCATCAGCACGCACCTTGCAGGCAGCCAGCAATACGAGCCACCCAGGGAAACAGCTGAGAGCGAAGACAAAGGCACAGGGGCTTAGGGTTAGGAGGGAAACGGATGACTCTACCTGAGCTGCTGGAGGACCACCAAAGTCACGTATTCGTGGCGGATGAGAAAGCTACCAAGGATTTCCAGGATAAACTGGCAACAAACCAACTCACAAGCTTTCAGCTGGTCTTCAGCTTGTGGACCAAGGTCAGTGGATGGATGCCAGGTGATTCCGAACGGCTCTGGAATTTGCCATATTACTTACATTTTTTGTTGTAGTAGCGCAACAGAAAAGGAAGCAGGTGCTAGCAAGGAAGATGGGTGCAGATCATTGAGTCTAGTCACTCCGGCTCTGCATCTTGCTGAGGATCAGTAGTTCTGGTATGACTCATGACAAAGCATGAAGAACCAGAAAACAATTAAATTCAATTTTTAATGGGAAACCATTCAGTTTTAAAAATAAAGAAATTGTCATAAGGCAGAAGAGGATGGAATATCACAAGTACAAATCACTGTCTGAAGTGGACACTGAGCAGAAGGGGAAGCCTCCGAGGGTATGAAAATCAGATTCACAGTTAAGCCTGGAGGCATGAAGAACAACTCTAGGCTTTTCATTACTGAGAACACAAGGCATAAGAGTAGCAAACACCGTATTCATAAGACAAGAGATGGAAGATCTGGAGACTGAGGGTTTCTGGCAAAAACTGGAACTGAAAACCAGACATCTCATTACTCAGTGAAGAGGTTAACTCAAAAATTCATTTGGACAGCATTACAGCTTCTGAATTTGCAATAAAGGTCAGGAATAGTATAATACACTGGCAAATCCAAACATTAAGATAATTTTTAAAAACTGGTTTGTGTGATGTTGAGCAATTTTCAGCAAAACCAGCTAACCTGCTTTCAGAAACTGTTATAGCTTCTGCTCACTGAGAAAGGTACTTTGCAAAGCAAAATTAGGGAATGATCAAGCTGCATCCTGACACCAGATTTTGGCTGGCATTACTGACTGAAGTTCTTGTGGAGCTGAAACAAGGAATGTGATTTTCTTGTAGGTATTCACCATCCAACAGAGGCGATCAGTTTCATCACTGGCTTTTCCTCTTGAACTGCAGGACCCCACACATTGGCCTACCATCTATATGAGAAGAGTGTCTACTGTACTTGCATCCATGCATATCCGTACTTCTCTCTGCTCCCTTGGCACCCCCAGACGGTGCTGCAGCTGCCACTGAGATTGCATAAAGCCTGGAGAAGTCTGTCTAAACACACTGCTCTCTGCCAGTTGTAGCAGTCTGGACAAGAATTTGAAAAGGCTGTTCTTGCTGTATTACAAGCATCGCTGCCAGAGCAAACCTGGGCTGTGTTTACTCTGCTTTTTGCCATCTGAAAAAAACCTGTTTATCACTTATCTCTGTTGGAGCCATTTGATGGTTTCTTTCTGAACTCACTTTGCTTCCAATTCAATAAGAACTAAAAATAATAACATGGATAATCTAATTGCAGATCAGTAGATATCTTGACCACTCTCAGTCTCAGAACATGTATCCCACGTACGCTAGATGCACACACAGTGCACGAGCTTTCTAGCAGCAGTAGCTTTTCACCTAGAGCAAGGGTGATATTTGTGAACCATAAAGCCTATCAATGTTATCCTGCTCAGTTGACACAGTACAGAGAGTTTCTTAAAATAAATAACGAATGTTGATCTCTCTCCCCGATTGCATACCATGGCCAAGGAACTGGAGAACTGGACCATGTGCACTGGAGAAATCTTAGAGAAAAGAAAACAGGAAAGCATTTGTAATATTAAAAATAGATTGCTTCCTGGAAGTAAGAACCCTGATGGTCTTGTGGACTTGCTTTTTTCATGTTAAATGCCATATCATACAGAAGCACAGCCAGTCAGCTCCTGATTTAATTTGAAATTTGACTGAAATACAAAATTTATATGGTAAATTTTATACTTTGTTTCGATTATTTTGTATTTATTTTTATACAATACATTTATATGTAAAAGATACTATTATAGGCCATGATATGAAAAGCTGACTTCAGAGCCCCCAGAGAAGCATCTTGGCCTTAAAAGTCATAAGTAAGTAGGAACAAGATAAATATTCCCTGCATAATTAATGTTCAGGAAAATAAAGATCATTCTGAAAATCTGGGCATTTCCAGGGGAATTCCCTACAACGAGTATTGCTGAAAATGTTAGAGATGTTATTGATGCTGTTGTAGTTTTCTACTTGGGAAGGATTAAAATGAGGGATATTTTTTCCCTAAAAGAGACATAGGTCTTCTCTAAATATAAGTTTTTCTTTAAAATTTAATTTAAAAAAAAAATTCTAGTATTGCTTAAATGTTTTTCCTCTTTCAGTTTCTTCTCAAGTCCTTCTCTCAGTTTTTCAAGGCAAGGAAAATGAGCTTTCTGAGTTTTCCTCTGGCCACTGGGCAGTTGTGCGTTCTTTTGCTCCCAATAAGATCCCCATGTAGAAGACCTGTGAGGAAGCAGAAGGACATTTCTCACACAGCTTTTTCTGCAGTGCAGATTTTTTTTGCTGCTGAAGGCAATGGTGGTTCCTAGTACATTCCAGCCTATGAAACCCAACAGTCTCCAAATGTCACTCAAAGATGCTGCGAATTTTGATGCGTGGGAGTCCTTTCACTAGATCACTGAGATACGTCTAGCTCCAGAAGTGGCACGGACACTAGTGTGGGGCTTGGCTGCCAGAACAGCCATGCGCTCAGCCTGTCATTTCTAATCTCTGCACTTTTCCCACATGTAAAAGGGGGAGAGGATGTTTTCAAATCTTCACATGAACAGCTTCATGGGAGCCTGCACAAGGACACATTCTTTCAGGTTTTTTTTTTTCATTTTTTCTGTTACCTCAGCTGTTGCTGAGTGTCATTGCAGGTAAAAACTTATACTACAGCAGAAAAATGACTACAAAGATAAATACTTCGAATAGCATTACATATTCTACTAAAACTCTTACCATAGACATTTATGTGTTTCAATGACAGCTTGAAGCACATTGTGCCTTGCTGCCCTGTTGATCCCCGAAATATAGACTAATTTCCCATGAAATTAACTGTCTATGCACACCTAAGTCATGTCCTCATGCTTTGCCTTGGATAAACATTGGCCAAAGTGGTCTACATGCCAAGATTGTTTTCCTTCTGAAAGATGATCCCTAAAGTAACTCCAGTCAAAAGACGTGCAGAGATGAATGATGATCTTCTTCTTCCAAGGGTCTTTCAATAGATCAGTTTAAGGTGCCACTCTTCAGTTATGCTCAGTTTTTCTATGAATGAATCACTTGTTTCTTGACATTAATTACAAGTTTTTATTAGTCAAACTTTTTTATTTTCCTGTGAAAATATTACACCTCAAGATTAGGACATTAACAGTCATTGTATTAACAAGATAAACACAAAGTTTTATTTTAAAAGTATACAGCTTAATTCCAGGACAGATGAGGTGAGTGCTAATAACTTCTAAATGGTGATGGTAAAATCAGTTTGTCCATGTGCAAGTCTGTGAACCCTTAGCCTTTAAGTGCTTGGACATGGCTTGATGTTAAAACCTCGTCCCTCCAAGCACATCTCGTTTTGTACCTCTCAGCCCCTTGGACTTGTCCCTGCTGGTTAGGACGTAAAGCCCCGACCAGCCAGAGGGACTGGTCACTCCATCCTGGTCACGTTTCTCAGTTAATTCACTACTAGTGCTGTATGGGAAAAGACAGTAAAAAACAGAAAATGAGGTTTCCAACTACTGAAATTGGCTGGAGGAAAGAGAGTGAGAGGAATCTCTTACACTTTTTTATCTCTTCCCAAGCCTCTTGAAGAGACTGTCCTAACTGTAATGTTCAGCCTGGGCAATGCAACGAGACAGCTTTCATCCCACTGTTATTTTTGTCTCCTTTTCACTGCACTACTCCACTCTCTCTGGGTAGTAGGCCAGCCTGGCAGAAACATACCTGCTACCCTGCCTACTCATCTTCACCTGTCCTTACTTCATCCAGGAGGTGAAGAACATCATTTTCCCAGGCCAGTTGTCTCCATCCCTGACCCCATGGCTGATGACTTCTCAGCCTTACTTACCAGGGACAGAGAAGTGAATGTTGAAGCATGATTTCAAACTCCATTACATCCCTGCAAATGTGAATTGGGTTATTGCAAAACTTGTGTCCTCTTATGCTCCCTTATAAAATCTTGAAAACTAAATAAAAATAAATCAAAATTACCACTGAGAGTAAAAACAGAACAGGAACTTGACTTAGAAAAATGGAAGCAAACCCAGACAATCAGATAAATGCAAGCTAGCAGGAGCAGAAAGAGAAGAAATAATCTGTTTTAACAAATGAGTAATGCACTGTTGGGAACTACTTTCAACTGCTAGGGTGCCGATGCCATGCACAAAACCTAGAGCCTGTGCTGCTGTGTGGGGCTACTGCCCAGGACGCAGGACATCTCAGTTCTTTGCACGTCTTTGCTGAACTTTGTGAGGTTCCTGTTAGCCCATGTTAGCTCATTCCTCCACCGTCTCAGGATTTTGCTTGAGATATCCTGGAATGGTCTGGAATAGTATGAGAGTCCCCAGCATTTCTGTCCAGTGCATCATGCTACTTACATATCAAATTCCCTACAACATAACCATACATGAATGTACTTACAAATGTATGTGCCCTGTAACTATTTTCAGGCATGCAGAAACTAGGATGTCTTCCCAAATTCAAAGCAGAGAAAAGTGCTCATCATTAGACCAGAAGGCAGGACTGCTCAAGGTGATGGTGCTGACAGATGCCCCCTCTCATTATTCTTTTTTTGAATTCTGGCTTTTAAGTTTTAGGACTGACTTCAGTGCATAATCCTGTCTTTTTTTGTTTTCATTTAAAAACAAACAAACAAACAAATAAAAAAAACCCAACCAAACAAAAAAAGAACCACACACACAAGGGAGATGCTAGAATATCTCTTTCAGCACTATTAGCTTGATATTGTGCTGGTGAACTGATGACACTTCCATTAATCTCAAGGAGCAGAAGCTGACTTTCTTATTATCTCTCATTTGCCATTTATTATGATGGGAAGAAACACGTTTAACTGATACACTACCGAATGGATGAGCAAGGAGGTTATAGAAAGGTAAGCAGTAGTAGTAACAGTTGTAATGGTAGCAATCAGAAGCCAATAAAACACATCTGATGCTGACCTCAATTAACACCGACATGCACTCTCATTTTAGCAGTAATATCAAGTGACTCCTACAACATAGTTAAAGCCCAGAGCTCTGTTTTCAAGGGATGCTGGTGACAGTTCTGTTTTCAAAACAAACAATTAGAGGCCACAAATCAGGATACCAAGTTGAAACGTGGTCTCCTGAGGATCTTGCGATCCTGAGCTTGAGCTCTCAGATAAACACAGTGCTGCTACAGAGAGAGTCACATTGCTTTTCTCATTCCAGATGATAAACAGGTGTAACTGCAATTTTAAAATCCTGCGAGGAGTGGAGCAAAAATCTACAGCTGGGATGACACAGGCCCTCTTCCAGTTTATAAAGGCAGATAATACAAGATACTCACTGAGTAGCACGCTTAACCTTTGAGGTTAGAAAGTTCAAAACAATTTGTTGAGAAAAGCCAAAGGCTTATCAACAAGTCGCAGGAAGGTTCTGGGTAAGGAGAGGGGCCCAGACAAAAGGCGATATGGAAACTCCTACAGTCAAGAATATTCATGGTGGGTAATTCAGGCTGCACTGATATTTGCTTTTTTGTTACTTTTTGAAGGAACATTTTGGAAGCAAATCTTCCACTCCCCCCGCCATGGGTGAACACTTTGGTCATGTTGGGGCACCATCACAGAGTGTGCAAACTGGAGTCTCTTCAGATGACAGAAGAGGTGAGCTCTAGAAACACAACCAACATGTTACAGCCACTAATGAGCATTCAGAGTATGAGACCAGACTAGAAACAGTTCAAAGTAACCTCCTCTCCCCACATACAATGTGGTCACTGAGTCCTTGGCATCAACTGATTCACTCTACAGAGCTGCATTCACGCTAATGCAGAGATAGCCTTACAGACAATTTCTGTTGGTCAACACAAACAAGAGTATGTACTCACATGAAATTACTCATTTACAATGGCAAAAAGCCAATAAATATCCTCCAGGATATTGAAAGACTTACCTACCTTCTGACAGATCAAGTTTGAGCCTGCATCTTTTTTGTGCCTAATCAGCATTTGCATGGGAGGGTATCCTCCACACAGCAGAGTTTCAGCTAGAGTCCCTGTCCTTCCCAGGATGATATCTCACATGTTGGAAAAAAGTCTCTGAGAAATAGTCTGGGGACAAATCAAACCAAACATGTCTCTTCTATGGTTCTCAACTAGACCTGGGAGCCTCAGTGTTTATGAGAATCCAGGCACTTGTTTCCAAGGATCTAAATATGAAATTACATATACTGGTCTCCTCCCAGTACCTGAAAGGCAGTAGGGTCTCTGTAATGGTGTAATGTACGTAAGGATGTAATGGAGACTTCTGGCTGGCCTGGCTGCTGTTTTCTGCACTAACTGCAGCAGAAAGCTCGCAAGAGTCAGGGCGAGAACAGTGCAGAGTCCAACCTTTCAGTGCAGGCGATTCAAGCATGAATCATCATTAATGCAAGTGAGTAATGAATAATCCAGAATTAATTGTTGCAGGTGTCTATAGATGGAAAGAACAGTTTTGTCCTGAGCTGCTACCTGAATCATGCAGAAACCACAGACATTTACACTTGGGTTATAAACAGCCATACGCCTTCTTTAGGGTATCTCAATTATCCCTGCTGTAGACCAAAGCATACTTCCTCTTCTATGGTTTGAGGCAGCTAGCTTTTTTCCAGGTTTTAGTACTGATTCCTTTCTAAACGAAAGTATTGGCTCCTTTGAGTCAATATATCACCTGGACAGGAATAACACAAACTTAGCATCAGGTATCATCTATAGTTTGATTCTTTAACCTTGCAGGTTGACCTCTATTTATCACCACAGCTAGAGGCTTTATTTTCCCATCTAGTATCATATAGACATATTGAATAGAAAATGTAAGAGATTAGACCCTTGTGGTAGCCCCCAGAGGAGCTCATAAGGCTCTGGACCAGCTACCTCTAAATGCTTTCTTGGCTTTCTGTGGTTAAAGGATTAAAGTGACTCTGCTCTGTCCAGAAGTTGTAGCCACAGTCCACTGAGATGAATGTCAAAAGCAGCTGACTTATCTAAAAGATTCTGCATAGACGATGTCCTCAACTGGTGTCAGGAAGAGGGATTTTCTGAAATACCAAGGGATAATTTCACAGCCTCAACTATGTTTAATAGAGATGAGTATTTCAGTGTTATCCATACCACTAAACGAGGTGAAAACATGTGAAAAACTTTTGGTTAAAATGTAGAGCCACTACAGATTTACACCATTGTGAGCCCCTGGCAGTGGATTCATTAACTTGAAGGAACAGATGATGACATCAACCTTTGCTTTAGTTTGACTTCTCTGATGATAAAGTGAGCAATCAGCACCTACTGTCACGATGAAAGTCCTTCTCTGTATGTTTTTTCCAATTCTAGCATCCTATTTAGCAGTTTCTTTACCAAGAAACCGTCACTGCTGCTACAGATTGCTAGTACTAACAAAAATATAGAGAACCTAAATGTTCTCCAGATAAAAGATGGTCACAACAAGAGACCAGATACACTGCATCTGGAGGTGTTGAGAGAACTGGCTGCTATCATCACAAGGTCCTTCTCTATTATCTTTGAAAAGTCATAGAAATTGGGAAAGGCCTCTCTGTAATGACTGGAGAGTAGCAAACATTACATGTATCTTCAAAAAGGGCCAAAAGGACAATCCAGGGAATGGCAGACTGATCAGTCTCAATTTGATCCCTGGGAAAATATTGAAGCAAGTCCTCTTGGAAAATATTTCTGGGCATATATGGGAATGAAGGTGATTTGGAACAGTTAGCATGGATTTACCAATGGTAAGTCATGCCTGACCAACTTGATCGCCTCCTGTGATAAAATAAGTAGCTTTGTGGGTGAGGGGAGAGCAGTGGATGTCATTTACCTTGACTTTAGTGAGACTTTTGAGGCTGTCACTCACAAAGTTCTATAATCCCAAGTTAGGACATTATGGTCTGGATGGGTGGATAAATAAATGGCTAAAAAGTTGATTGCATAATCAGGCTTAGAGGATTAATGGGTCATCCTCCACCTAAGAGGCTGGTAATGAGTGGGGTACCACAGGGGTCCTTCTTGGAACCTCTTGTGTTTAACATCTTTATCAATGACCCAAAGGAGATGGTGAAGTGCACTTTCATCTCATCTCAGAACTGGCCCTGCTTCAGCAGAAAGTTGGACTAGAGATCTTCTGCGGTCCCTTCCAAACTGAGTTACCCCATGATCCTGTAAGAAGGCATTAAATGCTGTTCCTTCAGAGGATATTAATACTTGAAATGCAGTATGCATCATTGTTCTTTGCACTTCATCACAGTGCCTGCTGCAGGCAGTTTCCCTTTCTTTCTTTCCATGCCATGGGTTTGTTAATCACAGAAGACCATGATGGGTCAAATGGCTTCATTGCTTACAGACTATATGCTGAAGCTGTGATTTAGTTTTCTCTCTGTCCTTACTCAGGCAAGGAATTTCAGTGCTCAGCTCTCACTTCTTATATTCTAGCTGTCAGTATGGTTTCAAATCAGTACAAGGTTTTCCACTTAAAGAGTTAAAAAGGAGAGAAATATTCCAACACTAATGAGTCAAATACTGTGGCTGAAAAAGGGCTGCATGTCCTGAAATAGATTGGAGAGAATCAGTGCTGTAACTAAGTTTCCGTGTGAACCTCTGACTTTTATAAATACCAGAGACTCTTTCCTTTCAGATCCCAAGTTTACCTTCCTCATCTGGTTTGTTGCTTCCTTTAGCTGTGCTGGGAGGGGACTGCTGTTTTGTAGGGAGAAGCCTGGGTTATTGTTGTCTAATTTGCCTTGGTTTTTTCCACAGATACTGTCCCATGGGCTTCAGAAACTGTGGGATCAGTGAAAGGTGATTTTTCTATGCAGTCTGTGAGATCTTGCAGAGACAGCAACAAGTCAAATCTTGGCTAGATTAAAATCAAAGGTGAAGCACTCCTGGATTTCAATGAGGACAGAGTTTCACCCAATTCCATTTGCAGGATGATGTTGCTCACAGGAAGAAGGTTTGTATGAGGGCAAAAATCCAGTGAACTTCAGAGAAAACTCTAAAATTTTCCTTGGACTCTCTAAAAAAAGTATGCAATGGTTGTGGCATGTTATGTATGGCATTTGACTTTTTGCATAACATCACTCCGACGGTTCTTGCAGACCCCAGGCAGAAAATCACCCCAATGTAATCACACTGTCTGCTTGTCCTCCCTTCCTGCCCCCTGCAGCAACTTTTTGACCCACTGACCATTTTAGTTCATTAGTATTCAATTTTATTATTTTATATACATTCCAGTGCTAGAGAAAGGCTTCAAATGGAGTTTGTGACTTATTAGGCACTAAGAAATCTGACCAAGAGAGTGGGAGATGCAGCGGTTCAGCTTTGCTGGTTCAAGGCTCAGAGGGCAGACCTGTCTGCTTTCCCCTCTTATTCCAATCTCAGGTAATATTAATGTATTCTCCCTCTAACAAGTTTTATTTTAAAATACCCTTATATGAGGAGGCTTGAGTTTAGAGAAACCCAGCTGTAACTGTGTTTTCCTGCTGCTTTCCTAGCAGAACAGTAAATATTTACTTCCAAAAGCTCCTGCTTTGACAATGCCAACCACAGCCTTACTTGCATCTCCACCTATCCCCAGCAATAATTAAGGAAAGCTAGACCAAGTTTATACAGTCCTGCTTTGAAGGTACTGGGGAGGGTGACTGAAATGTAAGGTGTCAGTGTGGATATAAAGCAAGGGAGTAAGCAAGAAAAAAAATATTTTAATGCTTAATACCTAAGGGCTTATCTTAAACTTTTAAGGTAGTGTCTTTCTAAATGGGGAGCAAAGTAAGTTGTTTCTGGGCCCTACCCTAGACTTACAACAATATTTGACGAAGAAGCTTGTTTACAAGTTCATATCATATCTCTCACATGGGAGAAGACTTAAAGTGAGACAGTGGCTTGCTGGAAAAGCACACAATAGCGAGATGTCAGCTGAAACAGGGAGCTGGATTTCCCAGACTGCAGCTTTATTGGGCTGTTTGCTCAGTTTCTTCTGGCTTATGGGAAAGGCTTGGAAGAAGTCAGACAGGTTAACCGCTGCCTTGCAGCACTGTGAAAGTCTCTTACTCGTATGCATCACATGCAACTTGAACCATCCCCAGATCCAGATCTTTCACCTATGTGCTGTGCATGGGGTGACAAGCTGTAGCAATACTGCCAGGTATTTTGTGACCAGCTGCACCAAATTCCAAGCTTCCAATGTGACAGGGCTTTTCTGCTCAGGCTTGTATTCAAGGTAGTTTGTCTGCAGAGAAGCTGCGGATGTGCGAATCCCAGCAGCTTCAGGACTGAGCTTGCTGTACCTAGCTACATTTTGTTGCTGGAGATTTTCCCAGGGCCAGAATATCTGAATATCTCCTAAAATTTAATACGACAAGGCAACATCCAAAGACACCAAAGTAAACAGTGGTTACATCTCACGGACTTTCAGCAGTTGTTTAGCACTTCCATGCTTTAGTCTCCAGGCAATTTTTCCTTGTAAAATTACTAACTACACATGTTTCTCAATGATGTCAATGAGTTTTCCCTCTCTGTGCATTGCTGAGCACTGTCTGATGCAGTGTTCAGCGAACTTTGAGCTGGAAGCATGGAGTGAAAAGCAAATGTGATTTAGTTTTTCCTTTATTAATTACCGCTTTACATTTACCATATGTTTGTCTTAAAAGAGCAAACAGGTTGACTTCTTTATCAAGATTGTGTGGAAATACAGGATATATATATTTAGCACTAGTCAATTTGTTGAGAATGTGTAGGAAACCCATCAGTTCCTGAGGCTGTAGTAGATTTCCTCTGCACAACTTGTTGGCAGCCTGCTGGAGCTGCGGATATTCTGTGTACTTGAAATGTCAGGAATGCATTGTTTATTTGCAGCCAAAAGACTGAAAATCAGGGCCTAAAGTCTCTCATGCAGAGGTTGCACGACTCTGACAAGCTGCTGACATGAGGTATAAGCTGTGCAGCTGGTACGTGGTGGCACTGCAGCATCACTGAAATCGGACTGCAGGCTGCAGCCACCCATGTGAGGTATGGTGTCTGATCCACTGCCCCTTCATTCTCTCTTTGAAGACACTCCCATTTTCCAAGGGCTCGGGACCACTTAGAGCAATTTTAGCAGAATTCCCTTTACTAACCTACATGGTGCTCAGTTCAGAGAAGTTTAAATGTGTGTTGAAAAATACACACTTATGATATTTTACATGCAGCCTGAAAACTCTAAGTCTTGCAGAGAACTACTGTGTCAAGCCAATGTTTCAGTTAACTGTAAGGACTTACAAGTTCACTTACAAAAACTTGAGTGGGGTCATACGACAGTATATCAAAGCACCCTTCTAGGAGCTTTAGCAGTTGATAGCGGAAGCCTAAGGAAGCAGGATAAGCATGTAGAAAACTTCTCCCAAATATCCTATCTCAGTTTCCTACAATTTGAAGCTCAGAGATTTCTTGAACTGTGATGGCATCTTTATATTTAGTACCTCTGAATGCTTTCTTCTTCCGTTAATTTGCTCCACAGTTTTCTGACCTGATGTAAATATTAGCAACCTGTAGAAAAGAATTTCACAGGTTCACTGAGCAAGATGAAAACTATATTCTTGTATTTGTTTTGAACTTCTCCCTTGTCACTATCAGCTGACACCCACTAGTTCTTGTGCTGGAGGAGACAGAAAACAGCTTTTCCTACAACTTTTCTCCTTCTGTGAGATACTTACAACTTATGTGAGGAGCTAGTGAAGTATTATCATTCTTCTCTGTAATACAAATAAAAGAAATGCAGAGAACCGTTTTGCTGAGGACTTTAAGCATCTGCAGGAATATCTCCAAGTTTACCTGAAATCCTTTCAGCTAGTGAAGAAGAAGCTGGACAGGGAAAGATGCCATTCTTGCCATTTTGAAAAACACTGCAAATGGAGCAGTGGGTCACTCTGCCCCCTTGCAGCTCTGCTGGTACCCACTAACACCTGCACGGACACACCGTGCTGCCTCTGGAAAAGGCCACGACAGCTTTAGTTTCATGAGCAGTGTTAGCTGGAGGAAAGAAGAAAGCTGTGCCTCTCCACCACTGCCAGCACCCACCGCTTTCCCTCCTGTGGCTGTCATGTCCCTTTGTGGCTGCAGTGTTTACCAAACGGTGTCCTGAGGTTTATTTGAGTTCAAAGTAACCTGAGAAAACTGAAAAAAAAAAAACCAAACAAAAAAAATCCAATTTCTTTTTGGTCTGCTCCGTCCTTTGACTAGATTCACACTGTGGTCAGGCAGCTGCTTTGCCAGCACAAAAACCCATGTAGTTTGGCATAAGGGTTAAGCCTGAGGGTCCTGAGGAAAGTTAGGGTAGTTTCTTCTGGTGACATTGCCATGCTATGTCAGAGTAAATGTCAGTGAAATGCCGGGCTGAGCTACACTGAAAGTATATATACTGCAACTGTAGCTCATGAAACAAAAGACGCCTGAGATGCATCTTGGGTTTTTTACACAAAAGAAAGTCATGATATTTAACCTCTGATTAATTGTCATATGCCCAGACCTAAGGAAATGCTCTTAAAAAAGAAAAAAACACTATATAATGAAAAATAAAAAGCACTTCATCAATTCAGATGAGAAATCTGTCACAGACACTTCTGTGGAAGATAGTTCTCTACGTTAGATTACCTTAGATCAGTGAATTGTTGCAGTGGGTGACAAACATGTTTAGGGCATAATGATTTGAATATACATGTTCATATTAATATATCAACTTGCTTGAAAGCTATGTAGTGGTCAGGAATTTTGATGAAGTCGAAGCGTCAGAATGGGGGGAAGATGTTTAAACATACAGCAATGATTCTCTGTAGTCTATCTGTAAAACTGTCACTTGAATGCAAAGATTGAAGACTGAGGACAGATTTTGCAATCCTCTCTTCACTGTCTAAGACATCTATCTCATCATGCAAAGCCAAATTCCAGCAGAATTATAAAGATTCCCCCCTAAATTGACTTCAAAGCTGGTGCCGTAACAGACTCAACAAACTGTATAGCCATTAAGGGACTCTACATTATACAATATTGATTTTTCTAATATCCATGTATTTATACTGAGATGCAAATTGCTAATAAAACTTAATAATCCTCCTGAAAAAATAGTGACATTAGCCCGTGAGCAGGCTTGAATTGCCTAAAGCCATTTTTTTGATAGCATTACCGAACAATACATTAATAATTGTATCACTTTAGTTGCACACTCCCTGCTGTTTTAGTACTTAACTAAACTGTAATGTTAAATAGTTGTTGCCAGTTTAAGAAGTTTATCAGACAACATAAAGATGTCTTTGTGACAGTAATTTAAATGTACACATAAGTGCACCCAAAAAGTTCCACTTGTGAAGTTATCTCCTAAGGGCTCCGTTTATGGGTATTACTCAGAGTTTAAAGAGAGTTTTTACATCCCTGAGTCTTAGCTCAGTAAGTAACTGATAAGATAGGCCCTGCTTTCACTCTGTTCTGCTGGTTTGCGGTAGCAAATGATGTCCCTGTTTGTGCTGTGTTTGAGCCACACAGCCTCTGCTTTCTGCATCTTATCCCGCCCTGCAGCCAGCCAGGAGCCAGCGCAAACAGCCTGGGAACGGGGCGATGCTGCACACACAGGAGACAAGTCCAGCCCAACCCTTGGAAACATTTCACTGGCCAAAAATAGCAATGCAGAGAAGATGCCAGCGAAATCGGATCTTAACATTGCCTGATGTTTGCCAATGCCGCGGTACATCCGTCACGCGAATCAGTGGACATAACGCTGTCCTCTGCTGACTGTCCCACTCCCTCCTTCCTCCCGACAGAAGCTGGGTATCTTGTGGAGACCTGCTTGGGAATCATGCCAAGCAGATGTCACCTTCTCACCAATGGGCCAAATTTACAGGTTTTGGGGGATAAAACCAGATTTTACTATGAATAATTTATATTTTATAATTTACTAGGAATAGTCTGGCTTGAAAAGGAATGACTGAGGGGATAGTTGTCCATAAAATCCTGAATAACATGGAGAAAATGAGTAGGGAACACTTGGTCGGTGTAGTGGAAAATAGCTGGGGCCATCAAGTGAAAATCTGCATGCAAGGAGTCCTTGCTTCTGGATGTCACAGATGCAAAGGGTTTTACATGTGTTCAAAAAACAAGTGGAAAATCCATCAAAGGATACTAAACGTAAGGGCCCATTGCTGGTTCAAATGCCTTGCCCTCAGCTCTTAAACTGTAGCCTGAACATGGTGAATAGAGTAATAACCAGTGCACTCTGCACGTCTGCAAGTGAATCACTAGCAAACTTCAGCGGTAAAAGGGCCCTGTTCCTGCATGAAGTATGCACTGCAAGGCAGCCTCCTGATGACTAGCAGTAAGCAGTGCTGGTCTTTCAGTCCTCCAGTGCAACCTGATGGTCTCTAATGAGCAAAACCCCTTTCCTCTTCCTGGGTTCCTGGGGCTAAAGTACAACTCTCCAGTACAAGGAAATACACATATTTGAAAAGGACATATGAGATTATTAAAACTTTCTTTCACCTCCTCTCCCCTGCTCCATGCCAATGCAGCACTGCTGAGTCCAGGCAGAGTGTCCATCTCAAACGCAAGGCTGCTGCTGCCTGCTGGTCCCCATCAGCTGCGGGGTTAAACTAGGGTCTAGTACACCAGCAATGAGTGGTGGAAAACAAACTACAATCTACAGCCTCAGATGAGACTGGGAACAGATTGTGGAAACGATAGTCTGAAATCAGAGATGAAACATCACAGATAATCTTTGCCACTGCAGTGCATGACACAGGTATAATTACGGGTTAGCGCAGTACACCCAGAAGCGCAAGATATTCCCATAACGAAGTACGACTTGCATCCCTGAGTTAATCCCTAAACATGGATGCACTGCAGTTGAAGGTTTGACCTTGCCACATACAGAGGTGTGCTCTGCAGATGGCTTTTTGCTAGTGAGCTTGGTGTCAGCGGCATGGGCTTTGTCGTGTCCCACTGCCCAGGCTGCTGAACCCTCACTGGTATTGCTGCTTAGCTTGGCAGGATGAAAACTATCTTATGTCTATCTACAACCTGTTGCAATCATGCTTCCGACTAGAGTGTGAAAACAGACCAAGAGAAATAAAATTAGCTACATTTCCACTCATTTTTGTGAAACCATTGGTAGAGTAATCATGCCACTTAGCATGAATATACCGAACGAGAGAGCAGCATGGAGCCCAGGGAAACAGCTCTGCGGGATACTGAAAAGCTTCAGCTCCCCCTGGAAAACAGAATTAAACCTCAGTTCATATATTCCACCTTTTAAGAAAGTCTCTTTTGATCAAGTCTCAGGAAACCACATCGCACTGCCATTTTTCCTAGCACCAGAGTCTGTGTCTGATGCTAGTGCTAGACCTGGAAATTGAATTAATTTATTCCTCCCCCAAACTTACAGGCAGCCATCATTCACCGTAACATGTCATCGTAACAAGCTGCAAGGCCAAGATACCTCACATTTGAACCAACTGGTGGCAGTCAGTGAATAACATCTAGCTAACCAGAACAACCTTCATCATGAACCTGATATGTTTAACAGCTAATTAAATCTGTGTAGGGATTAGGCTTTACATTGTATAGTTTTATGGTAACAAAACCTGAGCTTCCTAAGATTACATTGACCAGCTCCTTATCTCTGATACCAAGATATTTATCAGCACCACATGTTACGAGCTCCTGCTATGTTTCCCAATGACCTTCTGGGATTTAATCAGCCCAAATGTCAGGGGTTGAGGAGCTGAGGACATATATTATGACACAGAATGCAACGTTCAGCCAGGCAGAATGAAAATCCAGGGCTGAAGTCCAAAGGAAAGGTCTGTGTTGGTTAACTTCTGTCCCTAATAAATTTGTCAATTAGGAAGAACAAATGTTAACTCTGTTTTCCCTGCCTCTGCTGTTGCTTTGTGAGGTCCCACACTGCGAGGTAACACAGGGTGTGTACTCAAGTATCAGCAATGAGGGGAAACCTCAGATGATTCATGGCTTAGGAATGTTTCACATGAAAATAGCAAATTCCAGCTTTATATCTGGAGGCTATTCATGCTGCTCAACTGTTTTCCAGCCTTAGAACCATCAAAAAGAGATGCAATTAGCAAGAAATGTTTGTCCCCAGTTTCAACAGCTCTATGATTGTAGTCTTTTTCAGTCACACACTGCTTCTAGAATTAACAAGCACTCCATCCCAGAAGTCACCAGGTATGGTGCTTGGGGATGATCACATCAGAAGAAGACATGGAGGATCATCGCAACTTTTTTTTGCTTATGTGAAATACAGTTGCTATGATTGGAGATGTATTAATAAGAAAAGCTTAGGCAAGGACTGGATTTGCCAAAACATTTCCCTACAAAGAATGAGATCCATTTTACAGTGTTTTTGCAGGGAGAAGGACCTAGCTACCATGCTTGAATGTCCCTACATTCTTCAGATGGGCTGTGTTTACAATATTAAGAGCTGACATGAGCCATCTTCAAGCCCTGAAACTGCTTACTTCAGGCATGGCTCTGCCTGATTTCCCATGTCCAAAGCTGCCAGCAGTTGCAGTTCATTCTGGCAGTTCTTTTGAACAAGAGGAGTCAATACCATTACTGCTTCTCCCTACTCCCACACAGATGGTCACAGTGATATGCTTGGATCCCTAATCTCACAAGTGTCCTGTCTTTTTGCAGCTCATTTGGCTTATATCCACGCTGGAATCGTCCATGCATTTCACGGATAAGGATGCTGATCCAAATGCTGACACTTCGCTGCATGACTGCAGAATGGAGATAAAGCCGGGACTGGTTTGTGAGGCACTTGCAAATTTGTCCACTACATGTCTGTCATTTCATTGAAAACACCCTTTTTGGAATTTAAAGCATCTACCAAGACAGATGTGGCCTGACTGTAGTTTAGCTGAACGTACTAATTCAGAATACAACAAAAAGTCCAGGTGTTTTAAAGGATGTAATGGCCATGGTCTAAGAAAAGAACTGTGTTACTGGATGCCAAATATATGAACACATTTATAGAAGCTTTGCTTGCTCCTCAAACTGAATATATGGGTTTGGGGGGTTTTGTTGGGTTGTTTTTTTGGGGTTTTTTGTTTGTTTGTTTGTTTTTTTAAAGAAGCTAATTTCCTTTCCTAAAGCAGGTGTGTGCTAGTTCCCACATTTCCAGGCATATTTAAAATGATTTGGACCCACACGAAAGTTGCCTTAGCTGCCAAGGACTGTAAGTGAGAACTCATTAGCTGAAATAGCTATAGTGCAATTTCACCTGCCTGCATCATGGAGGACGACTGTTTTAGAAGTATTGAAAACATACAGGGAAGCATCTGACTACATGTATGTGGCACATACAATGTCTTACACCAAGCTGGAGAGGAAACAACTACAAAATGAGATTGTACATCCCCAGGCTTGGGGAGCTCCAAATCTAGGGCATATGGACATCAATGACAGATCTCCATCTCCACCTCTCTGTCAGGACTCCCCAAGATGTGGCTCAGCAGGGTACCCATCAAGCTTCTGCAGGTGTTAGTATTTTATGTTCATCGTATAATAATACATAGAAGAATACTTTCATTAAAGATAATGAAGAATATTGGGGAGGGGGAATGTTTCTGAATGCAGTATTGTCTGTTGAGCATACTCTACTGGCTAGACTCTTGCCTGGGAAGCAACGTAAATGTCAAATATATACATGAAAATACAGGTCCTTCCTAGAAGTCCTTACAGCAGACCTAGAAAGCCTCTCCCTTATTTTTCTACCTGACCTCCCAGTGCCTGCATTCCTGGCTGTAAAATGCTCTAGATTCAAGTAGAGGAATAGAGAAACATTTGAAACTTGACATCCCACAGCCTTGTAGTTGGGACATGCACATAACATGTAGAAGGTATTAGTCCCATATTCAGCCTGTGGAGAGTTTAGCAGTGAGATCTGCCACTTCCTAGACAAGTGCTCCCACTATGCAGTAGCCTACAAAGGCCTCATTTCAAACTGCAATAAAGAGAAGTTGGATTAAAATCTCATTTGTGGTTTAACTTCCCTTGCTTTTCTTTTAGCATAAGCTGTTATGATTCTTTCGAGTCCTGATGCCCCAACGGTGGCCAGCCTTGCACTGAGAATGAAGGCCTACACAGTGCAGAAAAGAAAGTCCAAAAGCAGGCAACAGAGTGAAAAGGTGGGAGCTTTAAGTACAGATTTAAAATAAAGGAAGACATTGCTACACAGGAACAGTGACAACATTTCAGCTATAAGAAGTGAGATGGAAGAAACACAAGTAGGAAAAGATGAATAAGGCTTTTAGGGAAACTGCTACTCCCCAGGCAAAAGCCACAATACAATTAGATCTACCATTCTCTAACTGAACCTATAATAAACTCTTTCAGAGGAGATTTAATCTGTACAAGCAGTCTACTCCTCTGACCATTCCTCTAAACACACTTATTGCCAACTGCTAAAAATCACTGAAGTTTCTTTACCATAGGTACCCACAGAAATGTTCGGAGACCTGTACAATGGTATAAATAACTGGATTCATTAAATAGCACTTGAAATAAGTAGCACTTGGTAAACTTTCCTGTCAATAGAAAGGATATAAGAAAATGCATGCAAGAAAAGCAAATAGATCTACCCGTAGCCCCCAACTCTAGATTTCCAGTCCCTTTTAACAAAGTGAAAAGTTTTAGCTATTAAAAAATTTTGTGATCCTTGTAATACTACAGAACATCGATACAAAATGTGAATAGTACAATATCCATTATATAATATATATTTATATTTTAATATATTACATTTATTTCTACATAAAGAGGCTATAAAT
Source organism: Leptosomus discolor (assembly GCF_034619465.1). Classification (NCBI taxonomy): domain Eukaryota; kingdom Metazoa; phylum Chordata; class Aves; order Leptosomiformes; family Leptosomidae; genus Leptosomus; species Leptosomus discolor. The sequence continues at coordinate 52,721,123 of NC_141394.1, read as the reverse complement.
ACTGTATATGCCTTATATTCATGGTTCCCAGCATTTGACATTATAGTAAGTACAAACAAACAAAAAAAAAAAATAAAAATACAAAAAAGAACTCAGTAGAAATAGCTTTACATTTTAAAATCTTGTAGTCTGCATTGTGTCTATCAATAGAGCTCTAGGACTACAAGAGCACAGGTAAGAAGTTGTCCATCAATTAGGCACAATTTCACCACTGAGAGAAGATTGGAGCTGCCATTAAATCAGTCACAGATTCCTAAGACTACATAAACTGAGATCTCCGCCTTTGCAAACAGACTTTGAGTTTGCAAAGTGAAAGAGTCAGACCTATATCTGAGGGAGGGGGGATAAGAAGAGAAGGTAGAGTGCCCTTAGGATCCCCCACCAGGACCACCTACCCTGTGGTCCTAAGGTAGATTACATTGCCTTTTCTACCTGCTGTGGAAGCTGCCCGAGTGGTGATTCAGGGTGTGGGTGGTGGTGGTGGTGGGGGGTTCTGCAGCTGTTTCAGGTTAGCTCAGAAGCAGGTAGGCATCTGGCATGGGTCAAGGGTGCCAGGGAGGACGGGAGGCAGAACCATTCCAAGAGGTGAGGCACGCCCCCAGCACCTGTGCCCCATCACTTGACTCAGTGCTCTGCCTTTTCCCTACTAACCAACCTCCCCACACGTCTTGCAAGCAAATACAGCTTGTGAGGTCTGGTACAGCAAGATTTTTTCTCTGCCAAGGACAGAGACCATTGCCCCCACCTATATTTAGCCCAGCCTATGTTTAGTCTCAGGCCATCAGGGAGTGCCGGAGCCTTGAGCTGGAGGTTCCTTTTTTTGTTTGTGGAGGTGCAAGCAAGGGATAACTCTGAGAAACAAGAAGCCAGCGCTGTGCTGTTTCCTTCCTGGAGTTTAGCCACAAGGGGAAAAACAACAAAAAAAAAAAGAAAAAAAAAAAAGAAAAAAAAGAGCAAGGCTGTGCCATTATTTCGTACAACTAGAAACAGTGAAGTTGAATGCCGCGCTGCTGCCTGCATCAGGCAGATGCTCAGCATGTCACCGGGGTCCCAAAGGCCACCGCATTGCCTCCGCCATTGGGTCGGCATAGCCCACACACCACAGCCAGGGCTTTGCACTCTCAGCCACCAGTGTCTCTTGAGGAAAGTGCCCCGCAGCCTGCCACGGCGCAGTTTTGCTGCCAGATGCTTCTGCATCCTCTTCAGGAAAAATAAACACCTTGTCTTAGTCTCACGGATGCTGTCTTTCTATAAATCAAACCTGAATACCACCAGCGCAGGCAAGGAAGGCACATCCCGGGGGGACCCAGAGCCACCGGCTTCACCCTAGAGCGGCGGGGAGGCAAGCGGGGCAGCGCCGTCGTAGGGGAGCCCGTGTGCACAGCAGAGCACAGGCGAAGCCTCCCGGGTGCACAAGAGTTCAGTCTCCTCGCTGGAGTAGACGGTGGTGTCCATGTCATCCGAGTGGTACCCCGACTGGTACCCGCTCGTCTGGTTGGAGGCTTCGGACATGACGGACTCGTTACTCTTGCTGGGCACCAGCGTGCTGTGTAAAACAAGCAGAAACAGGACTGAGCAAGCTGTGGCGACTGCCTTCTGGAGGGCAGGTGGGCGATTCCTGCCAGCAGCTGCTTTCCATCACAGCAACAACCGAAGTAAATGGTACCCTTAGCAAAACTGGCTTCAAGACTTTTTAAACATGCATTTGATTAAAAGGAGAGACCTTTTTATATGCCCTAACTTCACTAATGCATGAAAAGATATTTAATTTTATGGCGATACAAGGAGTTAGATTGCGTCCTCAGAAGAAATGGAGAGAAAACTTTGAGAGGCTTCACATATTTCAGCTGTGGTGCAATCATAACTGCGACATATCTTTGTTTCCACTGAAGTCGTCCTGGAAAAAGTAATTCCTGAGAAGCTCTCAGAGGGCATATGTGAGGTTTCAGCTCCATGCACACCACTGTGCTTCCTGTGAACTGCACAATGAAACCCTTGTACAATGCTCTGAAAATATACCCAGGTACATCCTGAAAACTCAAGAGTCAGCTGTAGAAAAAAAGAAAGACAACGAGAAAAAATAAAGGGCGCTTTCCCATTGCAGACAGGCCCTCACAAATATGCTCAATTGTGTGCACCAGCTCAGCTCTTTCCAGGGGCGGCTGATGCTTTTGCAGCTGACAAATATAAGTCCTTTCCACAGTGCTGGCTGATGCTTCCAACAGCTGCACTACCTCTTCTCTCCCGGTACCAAATGCAGATGACCAGGCATACAGTGCACACATTTTTTTGTGTTTTAAAAACACAATAAGAAAATATTTTGTCTTCTAAAAAATGTTACAAACCAATCAGTCTTCTGACATACTGCAAGTAAAAGGTCATATTCAATCCTATGTGCAGCCTGAGCCTTACCTAAAGGGTAGTTTCACTTGTTTATCGCTCTCTTCCAATGTCTTCAGCTCTTCAGATGCAAGAACCATACCGCTATCTGTCTGGTTTTCCTGCAAAGGTGTTAGAAATGCATTAAATGGAAAGGGATTTAAAAAAAAAAAAAACCAAACCAAAAAAACAAACACACATGAAAAAAGACATCAAGAGAAGGAAAATACATACAAACAACAGACCAACTCACCTCCTGAACAATTTTTACAGTGGTTACCAATGGGACATCTTCAAATGTTTTCACGCTCACAGGGCGGCTTTTTCTTTTGCTACCTTGTCGGTACTGACTGAAAAGAAAACAAAACAGAAAAATTTTTGTGTCCACTATCCACAACTTGGCTGCAAACAGTACAATGATATCAGAATCCTTTTATCTCTCTGCAGAGAAGTTAATTCTTTTGTCAAAACATATTATGCAAACCTCAAAATATCCATTTTTTGAAAAGGATGAACAGCCATGAAAGTGGCGTGTTTCTGACCTTCTGCTCCTGACAACCTTGATCTCTGAGCAAATTCTAAGAAATGGCTTTGAGAAAACAGCTCCTTTCCTCAGTTACACTGGAGGGCTTCACTTCCTGCAAGCTTCGCTTAGAAGTATAATAAACAGAGGAGCCTGGAGCACAGACATGTGTCTCTTCCTTTGGACTGCACTTCTGAAACCCCTGGCTGGACCTAGGACAACAACAGCAGACTCAGCAGACTGCTGCCCTTAAACCGTGGGGATCACAACAGGGAGTGCTACATCTCTCTTGAAGGCTCTTCTCCAAAAGAAGCCCTCTGGTCAGGATGACATCCATAAAAAATATTGGACAAAAAACCGAAATTGACTTTCATGGAGGTACTAATACAGCAAACAAACAGCTGCCCTTAGCTTTCTGTCTAAGTGGACGTGGAATAAAATGGATGTTGTTCCAGTTAAACGGGACAAATTTATGTTCCTAACAGCTAATGAAGAAAAGGCCATGGAGTTAGAAGAGGAACCTGCATCCACTTGAAGCGCAAAGCTGGAGGCAATTAAGACCATCATTTATCCCATTTCCTGCCTATCTCCAACAGACATTTATTTAAACTGGTGAGGAGTTTGCCAGTTCCCTGTGTAGACTGCTCAGGTGCTCACGACACTTTAGAACATGTTTCAAGTATTAAACCCAAGTATTTGGTGCAAATAAAATTTGTCCTATTGCTGGGGACACAGAATAATTAATCAGCATCCTCTTTCGAGCAACTTTTCATATACTGAAAACGGTTACTATGTTCGCTCTTTATTTTCTCTTCCCAGACTTAAAAAACCCAGTTCTTTCAAGATCTGCACTGACCATGTCTTCTGCTCCTGTTACTCTGCAACGGTGCCTAATCCACTTCCCACCCAACACTACCAGGACCAAAAACATCTAACGGACAATCTAGTGCACTTACCCTCCTGGACAACCTGACCTTGAATGACGAGTTCACTCCACAACTTGCTTTCTTAGTCTGAAAGCTCCCCATTTGCTTGCATGTAATTGCCTACATAGTCACAGAACTGTCTGGCCAGGACTACAGTTACCAGGGTGGTGAGGACCAGGAATCCTAGCCCTTTGATCTGAACGACCTCCATGCATGGGAGTCCTACCTCTGCTCAGCCCAGACATGAGTCAGCCTACATGGGCTACAGTGAACGAGGTCCTCCTCATTAAGCCAAGCTACTGTGCAAACAGGACCAGAAACAGTGTGCAGTCAGAGAGAGGTCACACACGGAGTCTGACTCCTGCCTGGTGGCAGTGAGGGCTCAGCTGAACTCCTGACAGTATTTCCTGACACGTTTGCATTTTGTAATAGACAGTCCCATTTTAAAAAGGGCCAAAAATGCCTTACAGAAAAGCAAAATCCACCTGCGCTGCTATCCACCAGACCAATTATACTCCCTATAAATGAAACTCAGATTGGTTTGACTTGATTTGTTCTTGACAAATCCATGCTGGCCACTTTTTATTTCATTTTCCTGTAGGCATTTACCATCGTTTATCTGATCGTTTATTCCGGGATCATTCCTAGGATTCAAGTTAACCTGATTTAAGGGTTATGCCTGTTCTGTTCTTTCTAAAATCAAGCATTATCTTTACTCTTCCTTAAATCTTCTTTACCACACCTGACTGTTCTTAATGACAATCTTTCAAGGTTCAGAAATTGCTTATCTATTTCCTAAGTCAAATACAGCAGATGTTAGGAGGTCCTGCTGATTTTAATTTACCTCAGCAACCTAAATATTCTTTAATATTCTCTGTGTTTTGCCTGTGCTTGCTTTTCCTCCTACAGCTTTGATTTAGAGATTGTATTTATCAGCCTCTCCTCAGAGTCAGTACTTTTATGAAGACTGAGAAAGACATTACTGAACAGATCAATCTTGTCCACTATGTGTATAGCAAGATCCATGCTTACAAAATCATTTCCAGCTACCGGAACAGAAGAATAAAGCTCCTAAGCATGTCATAAGCTCCCCACTTTGCCTCTCCTAGCATGGTTTCCACAAGTGGTTTCACAACCCTGTCACACTGTAAGACAAGAGAAAAGAGGTTCAAAGTCTCTTTAAAAAAACCAGAGATTTTACTTCTGTTCATAACAGGAAGTGGGGGCCAGGAAATCCATATAGGAAGTATTAGAAGTGGAAAATAAGTGTGATGTTTTCAGTGTTAAATCACGCTTTTTTGTCTTTTAAATGTTTGTATTTTGGACTGCTCCACTACTAAACATGGTGCTGAGGGTTCAGCTCTAGGATCGTAAGTTCAACTGAAGTGTGAAATGCACCTAGTCTTTCCCAGGACCACATAAAAATGTCATCCTACAGTACCCAAAATCATTGGGAACTTTGTCTTTGGTGGATGTAATACAAGCAGCAAGGGAGAGAGCTCCACTTTGTGGAAACCATGTGAAACCTGCCAACAGAGTCCATCTCTGCCCTGATGGGTCCATCTCCTTCTATCCTCCTTCTGAGACTGCAGCAAACAACCCAGGGGTCCCAGCATCTAAATGGCTGAATTTGATCTTAGGCAGCACTGGATACTTCTCCCTTATATCCCGTGCCTGAGGTCCTCACAAAGTCCAACATAAGCCCTGCTTAAGTGCATTAGTACAAATTCCTTACCGGGGAAGTCACCTCTGCCACAATACCCAACAGCATCTACCACTCCACTGTGGATGCCCCAGCAGCCCACCAGAAGCAAGCAGTGGACAAAAAACAGTGACACACTAATTAGGTCGCATTCCCCTTGGCTATCAATTCATGACCTATTTACCAACATTTCACTTTAGGAGGAGAAATGCCAGAGAGGTTATCAATGCTAGATCTATTACCATTAATGTTTTAGGGAGCTGCAATACAAGAGTGTGAACGCAACTAAATCGGATCAGTAAAACTTTGTATTAGTTCTGATTCTTAAAACTAAATAACAAATACTCTTATGGGTTTTTTTTTTTTGAATGAGAATACCAAATCTTGAAAGGGTAGCAAAAAAAAAAAAAATCACTAGCATTTGGCAGGGTAAGAAACTAGTTTTTGCCTACAAAAACTCTACAGATTCCTTCTTCTGCCTATGGAGGAGGTTAAATATGGACCAGGCAGCTGAAGTCTCTTCCTTTCATTTCCCCTGCCCCCAGCATGAATAAAATCTGCCCAGAGGCCCCAGTAGGATGTCCACCATATAAAATACCTAATTCCTGCTGTGTTGTCATAATGGAATTTAGGATCACAGACTTCCTCTTCCTCCCTACAGGAAGCAGGTGAAGTTGGGAGAGAGAGACCCGAATCCTCTTCCATATTCAGCGACACTGACAAAGGAAGGACAACGTAGTCTTTACCATCCTGTAGAATGCAGTGAAAAAAATACAAAAATTGAATAGGTTACAGAGACACACAGACATAAAGAGCTACACACACATATGTGGAGAATGCATCAGTCCAACAGTGCTACCTTGGTTGTTTTATTAAACTATGAACATTGTACCACCTTTAGAGGAGAAGCTATATTAAAAGAAGGAAACTTACTAAGAACCACTGCCAAGTAGTTTTAGATCAAAAAATTGAGACTTTTATATGACATACTGTAACATAATGTATAATCTGAACTTTTTGTTGATGTCTTTGAAATAAAAAAATGTAATTTTTAGGAATGTTTCAATCCAAATGACACAATGAACATGAACCTGAGGAAAAAAATAACCTTAAACTGAAATTGAGACTGAATTAGACTACAGCGTATTAATCAGAAAGTCTAAATTAAGTATAAGAAGTAAATGAAAAAAAGAATGAAATTGAGATAGCAAACCTCAAAATTTCTATCAATAAATTTTCTATATATTGGCATCTCATTTGATGTGAATAACAAGGACATCAGTTTTAAAAATTTATTGCACTTGTTTACATTTCTGCTCTAAAGTATAAAGAGAAGAAATCACTTATGCATTCTTTGGTACTGCATATCTATTTATAGTCACATAAGAAATTCTTTAGTAGAGTCCATCTTTCCTCTAATTTTTTTGCATCTATCCTTTTTGGATTACAATATGACACATGCATAATTGTCTACTTCCATAGTACCTGAAGAGAGAGCCACAAGACGGAGAACCTGAGAGGGAGGCCCATGGACCTCACCTGGACACAGCGGGCTCTCTTACCACAATGCCTGCACACAGGACAAGTCACAGAATCACAGAATGTTAGGCGTTGCAAGGGACCTTGAAAGATCACCTACTCCAGCCCCCCTGCCAGAGCAAGACCACCTAGAGCAGGTCACACAGGAACGCATCCAGGTGGGTTTTGAATGTCTCCAGAGACGGAAACTCCACAGCCTCTCTGGGCAGCCTATTCCAGTGCTCTGTCACCCTCACAGTGAAAAAGTTTTTCCTTATGTTAACACGGAACCTCCTATGCTCCAGCTTGCACCCGTTGCCCCTTGTCCTGTCATTGGTTATCACCGAGAAAAGCCCAGCTCCATCCTCCTGACACTCGCCCTTTATGTATTTATAAACATTAATGAGGTCACCCCTCAGTCTCCTCTTCTCCCAGCCAAAGAGACCCAGCTCCCTCAGCCTTTCGTCAGAAGGGAGTTGCTCCACCCCCTTAATCACCTTTGTGGCTCTGCGCTGGGCTCTCTCAAGCAGTTCCCTGTTCTTCTTGAACTGAGGGGCCCAGAACTGGACACAATATTCCAGATGCGGTCTCACCAATCTTAATACACTTATCTGCATGGAGCTGCTGATAGGCAGCAAAACGCCTGTATCCTCATTTTCCAGAAGAGTAATTAAAAGCATAGCAGCTCACATCCTCACACATGCTAAGATACCCATCTTCAGTGCAGTAAGATCAACAGGAGGCGTCTGCCAAAATGCCTCTCCAGTATGCAGAGAAATCATCAAAAAAGCAGGGAATGGAGCCTGTGCCAACAACTCTCCAGCAAGACAGCTAACTAACCACAGTGGTAGAGTCATGTGAAGTGCTTGCTGGCACGGCAAGGTGGCTTTCGGTTACCACAACAGACCTCTGCTATCTTTCCCTCTCCCAAGCCATTGATCTCTGCCAGTTGCCCTCACTGCTGTTTAGTAACAGGAGCAATGGAAGAAGCCCAGGTTCCCCGACAGCTCCAGCAGACAGTATTCGACTACAGGATTTTGTGGTGACTGGCAGGACAGGAGGAGTTCAGCTGGTGGTTTTAGCAACCAGAGAATACATTTCATGTACCTGGCGGACATTGGCTTGCAGTAAATTCCCCAGGTGCTCCACCAGCTCTGAAAAAGTCGGTCTCTGCTTAGGATCTCCATGCCAGCAATCCAGCATTGTTTGGTACCTAGAAGGACAAAGCCCATTAAAACATTGGCATAAAGAAAACAGAACCTATTGCTTGCTCCAGCACCTGCTATTATTGTGGGGTAAATGTGGGCAGCTGGAAAAACAGTTTCTCACATTTCTGGTGTTGTATAGTCTGGTGCTCTCATCCTTGTTCCTTCTTTCAGTCTTCTGCAGAATTCCTCATCAATTTTCACTCCAGGGTATGGTGACGCGCCTAAAATGAAAGCAATGGCAATTTTAATGCATTAGACTCTTAAATTCTGGGATTAATTTTCAAACAAATAATTTGCTATGGCCTGAGATAATAATAAGGTAATTCAGTATATTTGGATGTGTAAACAGTTTATATTTATGATGGAAACAGCAACTGATTGAGTAAATGAGGCACATCATCACATACTGAAATCATATGAAGAAGCATTTCAAGTCCATGTTTCTACATTTGCATTTTTAAGGAAATTTGAGTATTTTATTTTGATGGAGAAATTAAACAGGAAATTTTCAAGGGTAAAAAAATGCTAAAGAGGATCCAAGAATACTTTGACTGTTTTCTTCAGACTCTGTTGTTTAAAAGTTAAGATGGCTCAGTAAAATTAAAGTGACTCACCTAATGAAAATATTTCCCACAGCAGAACTCCAAAGGACCATACATCACTTTGAATGGTATATACTCTATCAAAAATGGTTTCTGGTGCCATCCATTTTAGGGGTAGTCTGGCCTGAAAGCATTTCCGTAAACAAAAAGGTATCATAGTTTAGCAAAACACTGAGTTTCCACAAACCCATTTAAGGTGAAAAAATAAAGCAGTCCTGACTTCATATTAATTCTCTCTCGAATATTATTATTAATTCTCTCTCAAACAGAGAATCTGAAACTTACATCTCCTTTCCTGACGTAGTCTGGGTCTTTGTAGATGTCTCGAGCCAAGCCAAAATCACAGATTTTGACCACGTTATTGTCTGACAAGAGGATATTACGAGCAGCCAGGTCCCTGTGGATGCACTGCAAAGAGAAGTAAACAACTTCATATGCTGCCTGTCGTCACAGCTCTGTCCACGGGGCTGATCTCTTTCACATATGTGCTCTCCTACCCTCAAAGGCTAGATAGTTCTTAAAACCTTTTAAGAAAAAGAAACCTCAGCATCAACACTTACTGATTTTAAGTGCTTTTTTGATGGTCACAACTGATTTGGCTCAGGGAAACTTGTGTTCCCAAGTCCAAACATACATCTGTTTATCCACTGTGCAGAGAGGGCCTTTGAAGTTAGCTAATTAATTATCCTAAGAAGCTGATACAAAACAGGTTCAGATCTGATTACCTTTAGACTTACTTAGGTTCACTCAAATCTGTGTACTCCACTCTCTCTCTGAAAAACATACAACACTAAAACGCCAATTTCATTCCAACACACACTAATCTTGTCTACAGAGAGAAAAGTTCATGTCTTTACCTATGCAGAACAACAGCTTAGCCAACAACCCAAAGACGACAAAACTCAAGCCTCAATAGCTTGAAGTAAAATAGACAGGGTCTGAAAGCTGCTGCAGATTTGCTTCTAGTATGGACTAGAACCGCAGATCCTGGAAAGACATATTTTTACATATACACACCAACCAGGATGTATGAAATGTAGACAAAAACATGTTTTTAGAAAAGACTCCGAAGTCTGCTCTTGAACACGTAGCTTGCACTCTAGAGCACTGTTGTATTCCCTGCTTCTATTTCCTTTTCCCATTTCTAAGTACGATTTCTTTCTATACAACCACAGGCAATTCCTTGCTCTTGCTGCAATTTACATCCTTTGAAACATGTACTATACGTATCTAGGATCAAACCACTGAAAAGCACTTCTAGAAAGGCAAAGTGCAGGTGAAGTGCTATTGACTGCCAGGGTGCCTTTGGCAAGAGACTCTCTGAGGAGTCATCCATGAAGTTTCACAGGTGAGCATTGTCTCTCCCCACACTGCCCTTCCAATCCCACTACACAAGTTACAGGCAACCTCCTCAGAGCAAACTCCTTTACTCTAGTTTAGCTCCGGTTACCAGGGATTTGTCCCTAATTCCTTTAATCGTCCTCATAAGTCAGCTCCCCTCCTCCAACTGCTTAATCATTCTTCTATGAATTGGTGACCCATAAATCTTATACAGATCACTAACATTTGTGTCAATAAATGCATGGGCTGTTTCACTCTGTAGTATTAATGATTCGGGTATGTCTTGGGGCAAAAAGCAAATGTTGCGGATGACTGCTAGTCCAAAGATGAACATGCTGTTTCCTTCTATAGACCTACAGCACTATTTTCTACAGTCAAATAAATAACACGCCACTCTTCCTGCGAAGTTCCTTACTTTGCGTGAAGCCAAGAACTCCATTCCCCTCGCCACCTGGAAGCTATAACAGATGAGGTCCTCCATGGTCAAAGGGTTCTTGCAAAGGTCTTCAGGACCAGCTGCAAAGAATCAGATGACAGTCAAACATGCCGTTTGTCACTGATTTCACCCATAGCTGCTTCTTAGGTAAAAATCCATCTTAACCTCATGCTGCTTTGAATTGGAAGAGCAAACTGAGACCTTCTTTGACTGTATAATTATCACTAACAACCCGTTTTACACCAAACTAGTCCTGTGTAAAATAAACTTTGAGATGATGGGTAATACCCCAGGCCTCCTTGCTTATTTCCAGAGTTCCCACCAGTGGAAAGATTTGCAAAACAATCCTAAAAGAAAAACAACCAAAACTCAGCTTACAAGTTCCTAGGACAGGAAAGGCTTGCTGTGGTTTCAGCAGATGAATTTGGAAACCGATGAGAGGGAGGACACGCCTAATCCTTATGGGGGTAGAATATGCCATGGGGAGAAAGACTTGAAATTGGCAAAAAACCCTGCTAATTTAGAGTAGAAGAATCCTAACTTCATCCTCTAGCGACCTGGAGAAATAACATACTCAAGTATCCAACAAAGATCCTAGGCGTTTAGTTCCTGCTGAAATAAACAACTCGATGACTTTGCTCTGCTCTTGATTTTAAGAAGAAATCTTAAATAACTACAACACTAGTGGCTAAAATCCTCATCTCGAGGCCTGCTTTAGGTCTTCTTCTCCTTCTTATAACATCCCAGCTCAGAGGGTCAGTGGCTACACCAGAGAGGTCTGAAAAGGACCAAAATGGTGTAGAAATGCATAAAGCGCGTGCCTGACATTACCTATTAGGATTGCAATGAAACTGCAAGATCATCCTCCCTGTCAACGTACTGATGTTTTTCTTTGCATTAAGTGATTCTTAGTAGAAGTCAAAGTACAGGCAGTTGAGCTACGGCCTCCATCCTGACCAGTCTGATCCCACCGCTTGATGAAATTAGTGGTCTCTGAAACATGTTGGCAGCACTGAGCACTTTGTGCTGTCTCTGACAAAGGAGAACATGGCAAATGCATCAGTGAAACCACTGCAGAGAGTATGTATGTCCAGGGGAGGCTTTGAATGAGTGGATAATTCAGGCTTCTTGCTCCTGACAGACCACCTGTGCAGAGGGAAGGCAAATCAACCTCTCTGCTAATAAGCAGTGAAGCAGATGGCATTTCATGATATTTAACTTCTGGGTAAACATTGAGGAAATTCAGTTAGCATCCTGGCACATCCCTCTCTGCACTGCCTTCAGAGTTTGTGCTCTGTGATTTTGCCTGAAGGCACCGGGATGTTAAATAGACAGAACACCAAAAGGGAATGCACTAAAATGCACCCTTTTCAGACAGGACATTTCCTGGGATTGGGCTGAGGGGTTTGGGATGCTGAACTATATAGTCCTTAGCTATGGAACTTTGTCATCCAGGAAATACCCTACACACAGCTTTGAGGGAGCTCTGGAAATCACATCCCTCATCAGACCCCACCAATGACAACACCAGGAGAAGACATATCCTACCGTCCTCCTCTTCCACATCACTCAAGGACCGCTCCTCCACAAAGCCAGAGCTTGCTGAGCTCTGGCTGCTTGTGATGCTGTCCAACCGTCGCTTCAGGTCTGCGGAGACGTCACCAACGTAGTTCTCCTTCCCCTGCCGAAACCTGGCACTTTTGGTCTAGAAATGTGAGGGGATGGTGGGAGAAATCAGAAGCAGAAAGCGTGCCAGAAGCTTCCTCAGGAGAGGGAATGACACTCCCCACAGTCTGTGGCATAGGCACCACTGAAGGCTGGGAGGGCAGCCCAGCACTGGCACGACGGGCCACCCTGCTCAAAGTCACTCTGGCTGAGGCACCAGGCTGGCACCGTGACAGTGCAAGCAAACTCCAACCCATGGCCAAGTGTGCTCATCAGCCTGAGCACTCTCTGCCACTCCACAGCACGGCTTTAGCCTGCTCCTGCGTCCTCCCAGCTGCCCCCCTGCGTACTGAGGAGCTGGCCTTCTGGTGCCCACTACTTGTGAAGCATGTGTGGATGCTGCTGAACCCCCTCTCACACACTTGAGCCTCTCCATTCTGCTACAGCTTTACCCCCCACTGCTGCAAATGAGCTTCTGCTAAACTTCTACCTTGGCCAAAACCCTAGTAGCCCCCAAAATCTGATTTATTTCCTTCTTCCCCTAAGCCACCGAATGCCTTTAGGAAGGATGCCAGCCCCACAGGCTTCCTCCACCACGTTTCCATTTTCTCCTGCTTCAGTCTGGTGACTTGTCTCCCCTGGCGGGGGTGTTTTTTTCCTGTTGCCAATTCCCATCCCCTCTGCTTGTGTAAGTAAGGGTCAGCACCCTTGTGAAACCCTGCCTTTTCCTTCAAGGCCTTTCAGATATTTGTTTATCCTTTTTACCTCACAAGAGGATACAGCGAGTTGCCTTTGCCAATACAAAATAGTAAACAATGACTCCAAGGATAAAGAAAAATAACCCCCCGGAGAACTGACAAGCAGCTTGAAGAAGCTCTGACCTAAACATGGAACCTGCAGGAAGACTCACATCTACCACAGTGGCAGAGCACAGCCCACAGGCCTCCCTCTTGGCTGTAAGTGAAAAAGAGTAGGGACTCGAGCGTGATGCTCGGTGCTGGGTGCATGCAGCCATGCTCTTCATCCAGCAATCTGACCTTCAGAGGGGATGGACCCTCCCATGCCTCTCCAGAAATCAGACCCCCTCTCAGAGGCATCCAGAAATGAGTTTCAAAATGCCAGCCTCCATCCTTCTCCTCCTTTCAAACTGGGGTGCAAAGAGGGGTTGTTGTGATGGAGCTCCCCTTTGCAAAAGACTTGGGAGGTGAAAAGCTGAATGTAAACTCATGAGAAACACCAATTATACAAAATTATTAACAGCAAAAAAAATGTATAGCCTGGTTCAGCAATGAGCCAAAGGGATAGCAGAAAGAATAATCACGTGATAGAAGATACCTACAGATATCTGATGGATATATACACTAAGCAGGGAGTGCAGTTATTTAAGGTGGTCTGGAGCTTAACTAAGAAAGGAAAAAATTCAGGCTGATAATCAGAAAAAACTTCCTGACAGATACAGCCAAGTGTAGCACAACCTGCCAAGGGAAATAGTGGAAGCCCAGTTCCTTTGCACATTTTAAGCTAACAATAACAAAATAGCTACATAGCAGGGGCCAGGGGAAAGACTAGATGACCTCTGATGTCTTTGCCATCTTTCATTCCCATGAGAAGTACTAGATATTCAGTGTCCCCAAGGATTGCCACTTCAGTCTGCACCAGGAACAGAAACATCGTGTGTGGAAAAAAACCACCAAATCAAACATACTGTTAGCCTTAACTCCTTACTTTGTACGGGACAAATTCACTCCTTTTGCTCCGTAGGTAAGCTGACAGATTTCCGAACTTGCAATATTCCACGATCACCATGAGTGGGCCTGTACAACACATAAAGCAATCATTAGAAAGACCATTTATATCCCACCTTATCTCACAGCATAATTTGTGGCTAGAAATACATACATTTTCAAAAAGCATTCTACTACCCAGGGGTTTTTAAAAATACCAGTAATAAATTAAAAAAAAAAAGTAATAATAATTTAAATAAAATCTATTCAATGCAGGGAAATTACTCCTTTTCTGCTGTATAAGGAAGGAAAAGAAAGCACATACATTTGAAAATCACAGGCCTAATTTCATATGTGAAAATGTATAGTGGTGTGCTTATACATAAAGTGCCAATAACTGTCTATGCTAATTGACATTGTAAGGATGCAACACACATTTGAATGAACTTCAGTGCAATTAACCACTCATCTTCAATAAAGTACGCACATTATTGATTATCCATGCATTTTTACGCAGGCAATTTAAGTCCTGAAAACTGAAAACAGGAATCTTGTTTTCAGACATAGATGCCTTAACGTGCAGTCCAAATGTGGTATTTTGTGCTCAAATTGCTTCATATAGGCATACGCTACAATGACACATTTCCATCCTAGGTTCCAGATACTGGCCATCTCTATTTTATGGTGGAATAAACAAGGAAAGAAATATTTATGGATTATGTTTCCCTCAAGTACTGCACTTCTGTCATGGAACTTTACAAATTAAATTCTGATCCCACAGTAAACCAACAAGTCAGCTTCCCTGAAAAATTATTACTGAGTTACTTTACACTGAATTTCTTCCAAATTAGCGTGCAGTGCTGGATTTGTTGAACAAAACATCTGTCCCTGATTATAAAGTAAAATAGATTCATCCACCCAGAGCTGGACTCTAAATTGCAACCTCCCCTCCTACACACACACAGAGGCACCCACAGCCCATCCAAAGCCACAGAGGGAAATCACAACTTGCAGTTGCACTATAGTCAGTGACAAGAATAAGACCAACTTTTAAATCTGGTACTAGACTCAGATCCAAAGCCTGTTGCACGTAGAGCATCCACTATAAAAGTGGATCTGAGGTACAGCAAAGCAAAGTGGTAGAACAATTAAGGGATGGAGCTGGATGTAGAACTCAGGGCTTCTGAGCCCTTACTCCACCTCTGGACCTGCTCACTCTTAGCATTTTTTTTTTTTTTAAAAAAAGAAGACTATTTCTTCAAACCTTTGATTTTGAAACTCAACTTTCTATGCAGCAGAAACAACAGAAATGGGGTTTTCATTAGCACCTTCCCACTCACTGAGAAGTTACTTACCTCCTGGCTTTGTGCAGGCTCCAAGTAAATTGACAACGTTGAGATGATGGCCAATATGAATGAGGATCTTCAGCTCTGACATAAGTGCTCTGTGCTCACTATGGGTTGCACCCTCTGCAGAGGTAAAACAACACAGATCAGAAGCATCACAGACAGAAACGTTTTCCTCTCCTCTGTGTTCTCTTCCTTATTTTTCCAGCCCATCTAGTGAGAAGTCTTGTTGGTTGGTAGCCTGGGTCAGCTATGCTGCAGGACACTGATGAAAGTTAGGCACATGACAGGGTTGATTTTGCTCTGCTTTTAAATATTTTCCAAAGTTTGCCAAGGGCAGTACATCAGAATAAGGACACAAACAATTCAGATTAACAAATATCTTTTTTCCTCCAGACCTTTTGAGCAGGTTGTACTCTGCTGTTTGACCCTCCCAGCCAAGAAGAGCTGGAAACACTGCCCCATAGCGATTGCTGGGGTCCACGCTAAGGGTCCAATGGGTCCACGGACTGGGGAAGATGGGGCCAGGGCCAAACATGCCTGATCCTGCAGCCTCACCAAAAACCTGGAGATGTGGCCAGTGTTCTCATCCCACAGGGATAGAAGGGGAAGAGGAAGGAGCTGAAGCAGTGGGGAGAGAGGGGCAGAAGAGGCAGCTCTCTGCAGGCTGCCTGAGCACTGGGAAGCTGGCGGGACAAGGCTTTCCAATTTTTATTGTCGTTACTGCAGGCTCATTCCATCGCAACGAGTCTGCAACAGGTCTTGCCTGCACTCGCAACTGCTCATACTGTACTGTCAGAAATCCCCCGGCTTTCCCACCCTTCCTCCAGTACAGCACAGGGTGGGATACAGCCCCTGGCTGCTGGCAGCCCCATTTTGCTGCCCCAGCTACGTCCTGTTCAGGAACAATGTGTCTGGGAACCGCAGCTTTCAACTTCTCTGTGGCAAATGCAAGCCACTATAATATGATTTAAAGCGAGGAGAAAGCTGTTCAGACCTACAACTCATTTTGGAGCGTGCCTAAGCCATTGTCTCAGGCTTGCAGAAAGCTCCCTACCAGGCTGCATAAGGCAAAAACGGACATGTGCAAATTGCTTGCAGAAGCAAGTTTATATTCTGAACCCGAGTCGATCTATAAAGCAATGGCTAAGAAACCATTGTCACATTGCTCCAGTTATCGATGAGGGAAAGGCATGTACTTTCCCTAATCATTGCTTCATGATACCAACTGTTAAGCTAAACATGTACACACCATTGGTACAAACATTTTGATTTTTTCTATCTACTGGTTATAGTAGTGGCAATTATGCCTATATTGTGTATTCAAGGTGAAGTTTTAGTCATCATTTTTACCTTTGAGCATTTTAACTGCCACTGTTTTGCAGGTAGCAGTTTTGTCGATCCCAAACGCATCTGCTTCTATGACCTGGCCAAAAGCTCCACGCCCAAGAGGTTTTCCTTGAAGTGAGAAGATGAACATACTCTGATTTATTTGCCCGGCACAGGGGGAAAAAGATGCAGAATAAATGGCAACTCTAAATTGAGTTTATGTATCAGAAATTAACAGAGGCTTGATAAAGGGGAAAGGATGCATCATACCCTACAGGACCACAGAGCCCAGCTGGGGGTCCTGCATCAAGGCAGCCCCAAGAACCTGAAACACCACCCCAGCACAGGGCTGGCTGCAGTATCACTAAATGGCTCATGCAATGAAGACACACCTAGCTTTAGCCGGTCTCTGGGAAACTCCCACTTGCTGGCATCATACGGGAGCCGTTCACAGTGCTCGTCTATAGGGACTTCATCAGGCTCCATGATGATTGACAAGTATCCAGTCTTCATGTCCCCTCCGTTGGCCTGGAAAATGGTATTAGTTGTAGTTGCACGGATTTTTTGCTGGCAATATGCAGGCAGAGTGCCATTTTCTCACTTTGTAGTGTTTCACAAGTTCTCAGAAATGCCAGGCTACCATTTCGCTACACCACATCATCGTGAGTGTGATCATTGTTAATTACTTGCACTTTTTTTTTTTTTAATAAACAAAACCAGCTGAAACGTTTTTTTCTCTTGCGAGGGCCTGTTCAATTATAAACAAATTTTTGTGCCCCCGGTTCCAGGCAAGAATGTTACAGCATGGAGAGAAAAAATGTGTCTGTTGATTTAAGAACAATAGAAAGAAACAACACAAAAGGCCTCAAGTCAGCTCTCATTTGTCATGCAAGAGCAGGGCTGATAGGACAGTACAAGAATTTTTTCATTACCCGCTTAACGGTCCGCAGGATGATTACAAGAAGCAACCAGAAGAACATGGCAATCACTGCAGTGCCAACGAGGATAATGAGCTCCAGATTTGTTTTCTCTTCGGCGCCTGGGAAGAAATAAGTGAATATCTGAGTGATAGTTGGAAGCATATTGGTTTTGTTCATTCATTAAAGAAGAGAATGGAGGTCCTTGTTCTGAAGGTTCATTTTAAAAGTGCAACATGGAGCAAGGAAATGAAGCAAAACAAAACAAAAAGCTTGGGTTTTTATGTTGGAATATTATGCTTAGTTTTGTGCTATTTTACACATATCTTAGTATCAACTTTGTTTCAAGGACAGTATCTGGACCTTTGGCAAATATAAAAAAGTAAAATCTCACATTTTAAAAAGAAATCATTGGTTTAGAATACTCAAAATTAATCACTCTTTCTCCAGAAACGAAAAAAAACCCACCACATAGTAAAATAAAGTGCTGTGAGAATGACCCAGAGAACAATCTCTCTCTTGTCTCTTTACATGCTTCAGTTGTGCCATGAAAGAACATGGTTCTACAAGAATACATGAAAATAAGGTCTTATTTACAGCATCCCTTTTCCAGTACAATAGTCTCCAGCAGATACCACTTAAACATCTATTAATGCGCAGGAGCAGCTCTCTTCTTCAGCTCCCATTTGCCACATCATGCTCCTGTATTTCATCCTTTACACCATACAGATTTCCTACACAGTAGCACACTCCATTACATGACCCCAGTGAGCTGCACTATACATTTCTTAAGAGTGAAACAGTACGTCCTACACAGATTGCCAACTTTTACAGACATGCCCCAGCCATATTTACCACATCAGCTGAAATCTACATTGATGTCAGCTGCAAATAATTTCCACACCATGTAAACATATTGTCCAACATCTTAAGATCCTAATGGGACCTATAAGAATAACAGGATACTGCTTTAATTACCTTAACGGAACAGATCAGACAATCACCCTGACTTACAGACAGAGGTTTGTCAGGGATTCAGTGACTAAATTTTGCAAATGAACAAAAATCAAGGACAAGGAGCTTTTAGTTTGAGGCTTCTCATTGCAGCTCTTGGTGGAAAGTCCATCATAGTTTCAGCTACTCAGACTGCAGCCTAACCTCTTGTCAAGGTTTATTGTTTAGCGTTGCGAATTGCATTTCAGTGTACCACAAGGGGACTGGAATAAGAGATAGATGGGTCTCACAAATGCTACTTTCAGAACTTGGTGGACTAAGGTTGGAGTCCCCTAACCCAAAACAACTACCTGTTCCTATCACCGAAGTGGGACAGCAATCCCAACAGACTGCACAAAGTCTTCACTAAGTTTTTCTTAGATGCTGTGACCGCAATGACACAGTTTAAAAAGTTTCAACCATTAAAAAACATAGTATGACAATTATTATGTAAGTATTACATTACCAAGACAACAGAGATGCCCCAGGATATCTGCAGGTTTACGTAGGCTCTGTTGTATGTGTTTGCATATAATATATACTGGCACAGTTTTCTTTGCAACCACAAGCAAGATAGATTCAGCTTTTATTGAAAAGCACTAAACAACAATGTGGAAAAAAAGGGTCAGCCTCAACAGCTGGGATTACGATGGCTATGACAGCACCCAATCAGCACCCAATTTGAGCTTGACAGGAACGGTCAGGACTTTTAGCAAATCTCATGATCTATTTTCAGATCTCCGATCAGGATAGCCAGTACATTTTCCTTTTAGTGATTACAAAGATTTCATGCACAATCAAGAAAGAAGTTAACACTAACCTTCCACTGAAAAAAAAGCCACTGCTTTTCTGCATCCAAGGACGTTGCAAGCAAGGCAGGTGTATAGCCCTCCATCTTCTTTTCTCACTCGACGTATGGTTAGTGTTTTGTTTCCATCTTTCAAAACAATACCTGGAAAAAATCCTGATTCTTAGTTTTGCTATTTTTATGCCACTTTGTGTTAAAAGTTCAAAACGAAACTTTTCATGGTGAAAATCAGCAGTGAGTCTCGTGAAAGAAAGCCCTTAAGTGACAGAAAATTCATAGCAGGAGCAACCTCACCTGAATCTTCAACAAGGGTTTCGTTATTTTTAAACCACATGATGGTTGGAGGAGGAATGCCATTCGCCGTGCATGACACTTCTATTGTTTCACCAATGTTTGTTGTTTGATTTTCCAGATTTCCTACAAGTGTGGGTGCCATGGGCTCTGTTGGTTCGAAAATGTGGCAAAATTACTGACCATTAAAGAAAACATCCATTTTTACAGTAATAGCACTAGATGGCCCAATAACAAACTCTCAAATGCTTTTATAACACCAACAGCCACAGCGCTCACATTAAGAACCTAGTTAAACTTCCACATGACATATAAAAAATTATAATAGCCAAGAAAAATTTAACAGTATTGATGTAACCTGCTTTAGATGGTTTAATTTGTAACTGCTCAGGTTGCTGAGGGAACAAGGGATAGGTGAGAAACTGCGTTCCTCACATTTCTATTTGCAAGGTCATTACAAGAAGTCTGATTCTACTGATCCATTGAACGTCCATTTAGGACAGCCCGTGAACTTGCATAGGTATTTTCCTGAATCCGCCTAATCAGCCTAGATATCTAGGTCCCAAAGCAAAATCATCACTATTGATTATCACCTTGCATCGCTTGTGCCTGAATGCCAGCATCGCTGCACGACAGTTTTAAATTATAGACACTACTTCAGCCTCAAGAGTCAGTGACACAAAGCAGTATTATTAATGCACACATGCATATACAGCTAGAGGGACAAACACGTTTTGAAAAGTAAAATTGAGAAGTTATTGAGCTAAACACGTGCCATTATTTGTGCAAAAGCCAAACTCATCTGCTTTCACAGCACAGTGGCTTGGTCAGTGTTTCCTCACTGGTACTGATTAAATAGTAAGTCCCTGCAGCCTGGACAAGCCCCAGACCTGCATGTTACAACAAATGGTCTATCTAACAAAATCTATTTAACAAACTGAGTGCACCATTAACCCAACACATGCAAGGCCTGAAGATACCAAAACCTGACACTATTGCAGTTATTTTCACACACAGCCATCCATTTTGGTTCACAGTAAGAGATCTGTACCTTGGACGGTGAGGTGCTTCACCAGGCAGTGCTGTGTTTTAGCCTTTTTGTCCTGAGCAATGCAAACATAGTCCCCTCCATCCTGGAGGGAGATGTTACGGAGGATGAGCTCTAAGGTGACGTTTTCACCATTGGTATTTGAAATCGTCGCATTCAGCTTCTGGAGAGCATTGAGGTTCTTGCAGACAGGCATGGGCAGCCCTCCAAAGGGAGTCTGCGAAGTGTGAGCACTGAGTTTGTACCACGATAGCTTCTCAAAGGTGAATTTGTCTGCCGTGCATTGCAAAGACATGTTATCCTTCTCTGTGAGTTGATTTTGAGGCTGGAGATTAATTTCAAGACCCCCTGCAAGTTAAAAAAATAAAATAAATTCCTATTAGGTTGCACATTTTGTTGCCAACATTAACTCAAAAAAGCCATTTTACAAATATAACCTTATCCTCTTCTTATCCAGTTGTAAATAAGGAAAAAAAAAAACACATCAAAAAAAAATCAATCAATCAATCATCTAAAGAGTACAATCTCATCAAAAGCAATACATTTAAAATGGGTCAAAGGAAGGCGTGTGAAATTAATATAGTTCCTCTTCCTGTAGAAACTTACAGCAACCTAAGATGATTCTTAGCATTTTCTTATAGTTCATTTTTAGATTTGGAAGAAAATAATATTTCAGCATGTGAATAGGGAGACTGGTTTTCAAGAAGACAGAAGCTCTCTGCTACTAGTTTAAAAAATGTTAGTCTTAGCTTTTACAGTACATCTTTACTCATTTTTTGACACTACCATAATCTCTCTGTAGCTCTTTTAAGTGACTGCAAAAGCCCAATAGTAATCACTCTTGGGACAAAAGTGCCCATTTTGCATCAGTTTTACAGGACCACCACTCCACCGATGCCAGCAGAACTAATCACTTGGCTGAAGTTAGGTGGTGACTTCAAAGGCTGCCTTAGGAAAACCTTAGGTAAACCTCAAATCCTAAAGGATTAAAGGATTTTATAAAGGACAGGAATCAGACAAGGGTGTTGAAGCATCTATCACTAGCGAAACAGATGAAATAATATTAATTTAACATGTCTGTCCTCAACGGGGTATACTTACTGGTCACATGAAAGGAGATAACTCTCTCACTTGACCCAGCTCTGTTTGTAGCCATACATCTATACAAAGCAGATACATTCGCTGCTTGAATCACAAGGGTGCTCACAGTCTACAAAAGAACAATCAAGCAAGTTCATACCACATCAGTGCTAAAGGGCATACGTGAGCCTGACCACCCCAACAGCTCAGCAAAGTGCTCTGTAGCTACCTGCATAACCAAAAATCCCTCCAAAGCACAAGTCTGTGGCATGACAGGAGCACAGTCCCCTCCTGACATTTACATTTTTGTCCTTAGGTGTGTAACAATCAGGCAAAAGAAAACAAGAAAAAGCAGCCAGAAGGTATGTGTTAATGAATGCTGCACCTACAACTTTTTCTGCTCCTCAGTCTCTCCAGCTTTTTCCTGTTACAGTTAATCGGCAAGGTTAACTCGCTTAACTTCAGACCACTAAAAGGTAAGCACTGAAATCTAAGTAAGTTGTGTTCCTCAGTGGAGACTCACTTTGGGTCAGTGACTAAAGGACTTGGAAGGGTGTATCTCTGCCTATTTGCTTCAGTAGGAACTTGCACAACTAGCTGAGAGTAGATTCCCCAAGTTTAACAATAGGTGAAGAGAGTCTCATCACTAGTGATACATTCCCAGATACGTGGACTGCTGAACAGGGCTAATTGTCCCCAATCAACAGAAAAGAAAATTTGCTCACCTTTGTTTTCCCAGCAATAGTAACGACTCGGTGCTTAATTTCAACCTGATTCCCACCCTTTCTCTCCGAGATCACTTTCCATTTCCTGCATGCGTATGGATTGGCTCCTGAGCGAACTTTCCTGAGATATGAGTAGAGACATATGCATTAGATAAGATGAATATTTGACCTTCAAGACAGCAGTTTTGTGTTCTTTTTATAATATTCAGATATTTAACTATAAATTGGATGCACCACCGGCCACAGCCTGCATCTGGGAGGGAAGAGTATGTTTCTGGAAACATTTCTACTAAATTGCACCCTATAACCTTCCAAGACCTTTGTGCTTGCTAAAGTAAGGAACCCCCAAGCCTAAAGGTGAATTTCAGAATTAATCTGCCTGTGTCAGCTCAATCGGGATGCTTGGAGGGATGCAGTTATTCTGGGAACAAACCTCCATTCATAAATGGATGATTCAAGTTAATTTAGTTCAAAGGAAGACAGAGAGACATAGAAATCACTGAACTCCCTACAAGAATTTATTGAGGACAGTAGCCATTGTGTAGGAAGCAACCAGGCACCAAAGGAAGAAACTAGTGGAAATCGTTTTAAAAACAACAACAGGAAAGAAGAATGCTTTTTTTTTTCCCTGGCTTTTTTTTTTTTTTAAAGGAAATCTGGGCTTATGGCAGACCCAGATAAGGGAAGCTGCGTGAATCTCAGTCAGGCACTCTCTCTATCATTCCCCAACATCAATCAGTGCACTTCCTCCTAGATACACTTTCACATAGATAAAGAGCACCATCACACTCAGCACTTGAGCGTAAGAAAAAAACCACCACAAGGATCCGTAATTAGCATAAACAGCAAACTTCCTCTGTTTGGGATTGAGTTTTGGGCCTGCAGCCCATGGGGAGATCCGAGGGGAGGGCATGCAGATATCTGCATTTGAAACCCCGCGCAAGCCAAGATGCCCTTCAAGAAAGCACGACAGCAACACACAGGCACTGCCAGCTCCTCACTGCAGGTGGTCCTTGCATCTGCTGACAGCGATGACATTGGCAGAGCCTGCCTGCAACAGTCTGCCTATTAAGTACCACAACCTTTTCTTCATTGGCCATTGGGTTTGCACTTGGTAACAAGCCTGGACAAGTCATACACCCAAAAAAACCCGAACCCAAATATCCCACAAGAGCTACATAAGCTGCAGAAGATGGCAAGGGCTTAGCACTCACTGGGGGCTGAAAGTGCACTCCTCCTCCAGCTGCCAGTGCCAGAGGATGGCGGCGGGTGGTGGGACGGCATAGACGGTGCAGGTGAGCGCCTGCGTCGAGCCATATTTGTACGAGTCAACGGGGGCCAGCAGCGCATTCTCGCCGATCTGGGGGGGGACTGGAGGAGAGAGCAGCAGGTTACACCTCCTGCTAAGGGCTTCCCAATGGCACCATGTCCCCATTAGACCCAGGGTGACTAATTCACACCGTGACCCATATCCCAGTGCAACGCAGAGCGCCTCCAAGTGCATGTCAGGAAGAGGTGAACCTGCCCAAAACCTTGAGGATCAGGCCCTCAAGATGCAATGCTTAGGACTTCCTGTAAAATCTCTCTTTGTTGCCCCCTGTTTTAAAATGCAGCCCTCAGACTCCCACCACCATGCCCAAATGCATATTATTCCCCAGCCTGACCCCACTGCAGGCAGCTTTGCTGCCCTTTGCAAGACCTGCTGTCTTCAAAGCGCAGGGGCTAGGCTGTTTCCTGGGAGCAGGGAGGAGAAGGAGGTGGAGGAGGAGGAGGGTTGCACAGGGCAGGGCAGAAGAGGAGGGACAGCCTGCATGGGTCAGGAAGGATGGGCGAGGCAGGACAGGGCCAGGATGGAGCAGAGTGGGGGAGGACTCCAGCAGCACGGTCAGCAAGGAGGGCAGGAAAAAAGCAGGATGCAAAGGCAAAGAAATAATATACAGAAAACAAAAAAACCCAACTACACACAAAGTATCATCATAACAACAACACCAGGAGCCTGAAGCCTCTTGAGCAGTACATCCTGAAGCCAGGAGAGACAGGCTACCTCTGCCCTCCCAGGGTTGAGGTTCAAGTGCTCTCCTCCCAGCCACCACCCCCACTTAAATCTTCATAGCTCTGGGATGAATTTAATCCTAAGAATGGTAATACATCACATCCGCACGTGAAAGAAAGGTACCCCTTTGGTATGCCACTTACCATTCACAAGCAGCGTAAAAGTATGTCTCTTCTGCATCTTGTTAGTAGGGTTTGTAAGGACAACAGTGTAATTCCCAGCATCCTTTTCAGTCGCTTCAGTGATCACTAATGTGTAGCCAAGTCTAACTGTATGATTTGCATTGATGGCTTTTCCATTTTTATACCTGAAGAAAACATAGAGCACTTTGAATACTTTAGAGATTTCCCTTGACTAAGAATAGCTCAGTTTTTCAAACATGTTATGTCCCAATTCTTACCATTTCACCTCTGGTGGAGGATATCCTTTAAACTTCACTGGAATTTTGACTGTATCACCTAGCCTTGTCTCAACCACATTCTCCATTCTTTCCAGATGAATATAAGGACTTTCTGCAAAAAATAAAATTAAAATAAATGGTCTTTCTACATGGACAAAAGTGTAAGTGCTCTCCATTTGGGTTAGCACTTAACAGCAGATGACAAATAGGGGCCAGTGACAGGAAGCCTCTGGTAAAGCACAGTTGGCTCCAAACAGGGCTCTGGAGAGACGAACCCATCATGAAAACCCAGTCCATTCCCTTGCACAGAGGAACAGACCAGTTCCCCTACCAAGGAGCTCTGGAAAGCAGAGACAAGACTCAGCTCTCAGGACAGTGTGCCAACTGTCAGATCATAAAACTGGCTCAGTCTGCTCATTTGAGGAAGTATGTATTTGAACCACTGCAGTCACAGAGTACTTTGAAATTACTGACATCACTTGTTATAAGTTACAAACTTGCATGCAGACTAAGACAGCGACTAGCCTTTTGACTAAGACTTAGGACAGTATGGACCTAATATCTAGTGCACTCAGTATAGCACATGATCTTGTTTTGGCTCCTGAAGAGAAACAGAAAGAACCCAGGAGAAAATTTAGTCTATCTTAAATTACTGTGCCACATAATTAATCTGAGTGTTAAAAAAAAAAAAAGCGCCATTAATATTGTGGCCCCTGAAATCAGACCTCAGGAAAACCAGCCTCCTTCAAAATATAAACCCCTTTGTCTGACTCAGTGATTAAAAATGGACCATTCTCATGACGGCAATTCTTTTCTAGAACTAAGCCAGTGGAGCCGCTGGGGCTGTGCCCAAGAGGGGCTTGAGAAAAAGCTGTAGGATGTGGCCTTGTACTTATCTATGCATTTAGCCAAAGTTGTTTCCTTTGCATCATTTCCGTGCAACCAAAACTCCATTTGATTAATCTATTCACCATGTAAAAGCTGAAAGTTTTCTTCTCCTAGCTTCATTCATGCTGACCCAGACTCTTGTCCCACAGAGCCACCAGAATCTCACCTAAGTTCACCTGCAGTGAGAACATGCAACCCTTATACAAAGTCATCTACACAAATTCAGCTTTACAGGACCTCAAGGAGGTCAACACAGAAGAGGACCAGAGGCTTAGCTCAGTTTATTTTACTGCCCATTTTCCTATGGGATTCTACAGCTTTCAGTAACATACAGCGTCCTTCAAAATTTTACCATTAGCTAAGCTTGTGATATAAAAATAATCTTATAGTGGGTGCAAGAGAAATACTGTAGCTGCAGTTTGGTTCATTTCTGTCATTTGATTCATCACCAAGATGTGTTGTGCATTCCAGTAATCAATCCCAAATCTGAAGCAACCAACAAAACTGAAGCGGAAGATGCCATACCATGGATAATGAAGTAACTGCTGTTTTTCATGTTCATACGACCACTGGATGCTGCACACGTATATCGACCTTTGTCACTTAAGGACACACTGTCGATGGTAAGAGTGCTTACAAACTTCTTTACTTCTCCTGTGGTGGTTTTTAAATCCCTTATGGTGGCACGTTTTTCCTGTAGCAGATAAAAGACAGAGGTGTTTGGGAATGTAATTGTTATTCCTCCTGTCACCCTTTGCACACCTGTATATACTAGCAATTGCTTTGTGTATTATGATCTGCTTTGTCAAAATTGTAAAGGGGGGAGTGACGTTATACCTAAATACAATCTCATTGTGATGCTGGCACCTTTAAGTTCTTACAGATTTACCTTGATGGAAGGGTAGTCCCATTTAAAGTCAATTCCTACATTCAGCTCCGTCCTTACGGTGCAATTGAGAACAAGTTTTTCTCCCACGGCCAGCTCTACTTGGTGGTGCGGATTCATCGTCAGGTCATAAATTCTGTAACCTAGTGGAAGAAAAAAGGCACACACAAAACATGGTGGTAAGAAAAGGTTTCTTTACAGCACTTGGCACCAAATCTCCCAGGTGAATTCACCAAAATACCCATCGAAACAGCTACAAAGAGGCCTCTCTATGTCCCAGTACAGCAGGAGGACAGGCGTACAAGGGAGCGTGGAGGGAAGGGATGTGCCTGCCCTGAGTGTTTCCCATCTGAGAGCTGCATTTGACAGTGGCGCAGCAGAATGTATGCCCTTGATCAGAGCCTCCTCAGCAGTGGCAACAGGCAGGAGACAGCAACCCACACAGTTCCTCTGCCTTAGACAATTTCTTCTCACCCTTGTGAGAACCTGAAGCTAAAGGACATATATGTCCCTCCCCAGCAGTAAGCAGGAACTTTATTAAGAATAACAGTCTGGCATTGGCAAAATTATCCGACCTTTACTTCATGCAATAAAATATTTAAGATATTCCAAACCAGAATATTCTGAAAGCAGAAATTCTGTAGAAATTGTAGGACTGTAGGACTCATGAATTTGGAGGAGAAGCAAGAGCCCGTTTGATGGAGTAAAGGGTGGAGGGCTGGTATGCCTTCCTGCCAAGCAAGGCGAGACTGCCTTGGTGCTGTCTGCCACTTGAAGTGGTTACTGTGTCCTCAGCCAAAAGAGGAATAGCTGCAGCTTCAGCTCAGGCTTGAGCATCCACAGAATCGTCATGTTATTTCTGGGTCTTGATGAGCAACAGATAAAATATACCAGGAGAGCATAAACCCCTGTGAGACTCAGGACATAGGTCTGAAGGAGACAAGGCAACCTAGCCCCTAGTGTGACCTTCAGATTCCCCATTCCCTTGGTACTGCCTCAGAGCAATTCCTTTCCATCTGCTGCTGATGGATGCCTGCCCCTACTTCCCTTCAACTATAACTTGGATCCTGGATAAGTGAATAAAGTACAGAACAGACTGATTTCAGGAAAAAGGCTTGCATTGTCAGGGAAAAAAAGTAAAAATTCCTGGCATCTATGTGAAACACTAAAATAGAAGCACTTATCCCAAGGATCAACTAGAAAGAACACAATACATTGCATTTAAAAGAAAAGTAATATGTATTACAACATCCATTTTGCATTAGCTGCATTGTCAGTATTGAATAACCTAGAGTCCAACCAAATGTAATTGGTTCAGTATGTTGTAGCCAGCAAAATAACATTGGCTATAGAGAAAAAAAAACACTTTGGCTTACCTACAACTGCGACTATGTATATCACAGACTGGTAGCTTTCATCATCTATTTTAGCTTCACAGAAGACCATGCCCGCATAGTTGATTAAATGACTGGGTATCGTGAAGCCTTTTTTATTATTCCATGAAATTGATTTACCATCAGGAACAAATATCTTTTCTGGATATTTCTGTTTGAAATATTGACAAAATATACAGTCAGGTTTCAAAAATCAACCCCCCCTAAATTTCCATGTCATACATATTCCATAACTGCAGAGTCCCAGTTTTAACATCTTAGCTCAGGCAATCTCCCTTTCATGGGCAATCACTCTGCACTCCGAGAGTGCAGGATCATGGATGAGTACAGTTACAGCACTCACCTTGTAATTGCAGGCTGTAAAATTCCCAAGGATGGAAAGAAGTTTTTAAGAAATGTATTTATACTTCAAGCAATGCATTTATGTTACAGTGATTTCTGCTAACTCTTAAAATAATAACGGGCTTTTTCCTTACCGCATGTAGAGATACATTGAGATTTGATACAGTTCCAAGGCAAGGCACTACCACGGTTTTATTCTTAGTGATGTATACAATGCCAAGCTGATCACTAACTGAAGTCACAAATGGAGATCTGTAATCTAGAAGAAAATTCAATTGGTAAATGGATATTATTTGTCACGTGATTATGGAGGAAACGTTTCCAATTTTGTTCTTTTCCTGTCTATTCTCAAATCAGTTTTATTCTTTTGTACATGGTAAAACGCTTAAACGGTGAGACTAAATAGAGGGTACATATTTTGACAGAACCCCCCCCCCACACACACACTTTACAATATCATTATTCTCAAAACAGTTAGCAGCAGCAGGACGCATTTTTGAGAATAGCTTCCTGCCACCACAGTCTTTGTGCCGACAAAAATCTGATTTAACCTAGTGTGACTTTCCTTGCATAAGTATTACAGGAAATACAACTTAAAAGTAGTGACATGCTACACTGGCTCCCCCAATGGCAGCATCCTCTTCAAAGTCAGACCAAAAAAAAAGTTAAGTTCATGATCTTACAAAACAAGCTAACTCATGTACATAATAACATCTCATTTTTCAAAATGGTAACTGTAAGTTAACAATAAAAAGGAATCAGGGTGCATAACGAGTATGAAGCAATCAGAGCAAAAAGGCAGACATCCCAATGAATGCGCTTACTTAATCTTGAGTGTATAACTGGAGGCTTCACAGTGTCTGTGATGCTCAGCTGCATTGCTACCAACACAACTGACAGCCTGAGTTTGGAAACTCATCTCTTACAGCCTAAATAGATATTACCATCACAGTCAGCAAATGTATGGAAGTTTATGTTTTGGAGCTATTGGGGGTTTTTTGAATGGTATCAGCTAGTACAAATTGTAAAAGGGATCGGATCTGTCGTTTTTAATAAATATACAATCTCTGTAATCCTCCATTGTACGTACCTTGAACGTAGACATAAATGGTTGTAGCTGCCTGGTTGTCCCTGTAAAGGCACCTGTAGTCCCCTGTGTCATTGCCGATGACTTTGCGGAGAATAAGTGTCTTGCAGTAGGGGCCATCGCTGCAGTCTGTCACAGAGATACGCTTCTCAACACTGCTCTGGTTGCTTGGCCAGGACCACTCCAGTGGTCTCTGACCACTGGGAAAGCAAACGTTAGAGGACCGTGAGCATGGGGTGAGTACCAGTACTGATGCTGGGGTGGCAAACCTCAGCCCTGATAGTCTCCACGATATGGAGAGGAACCAGCTTCATCCCATCACATGGAGCATCAAGCCACATAAGATAAATCCACATAAATTGACCTATTGTTAATACCTATAAGGAAGCTACTTGAGATTTACGTTCTGCTAAATCTAAGTGACACAGCACCCAAAAGGGAGCGTCAAGAGAATGGCTCACCAGCAGGCTCCACGAGGACCCGGCTGACACTTCCTCCTCCTGGCGACCCTGCGCTCCCCAGCTCTCCCTTGCTGCAACCCTCTAAGATAATTTTTAAAGTCTCTCAGAGAAAAGTGAGGTGGGGGGACAAAGGGAATGGGGAGAAACAGGAGCAATAACGGAGAGAGACCGAATCACTTGTGACTTTGTACAAAAACTCACTATATAAATTACCCCCATAAAAATTGTGCCGGACAGATTTGCCCTTACCTGCAAGTAATATTTAGAGTGGCATTTGCAGTTATTGTGAGGACATCTTTTTGGATGCTGAGGGTTGGCTGATCCAGAGAAATAAATAAACCTGTGAAAACACGTATAAAAACCCTCAAATCAACCAATAAACAAAGTAAATGCTACTCGATCAGAAAAGCATTATATACAGGAATACGCAGCATGTTTTAAGCGGACAAGTTCACATCACCTACTTAGCAGTGAAGGGTAAATAATGACTTTTCACACATCCCAGAAAGTTCAAAAATTCTGTCATAACAGGAAGCAAAGGCAGATGGTCAGGAGCTAGCTGCAGAGCACTACAATTCAGCCCGCCAGGGTGGAGTTCCTGTTTTCTTGCGTTGCCAACTTCAAGGTCTAACAAGAGGATGTGGGACATTGAAATGAAGTGAACCTTCATCTGATGATCTCACTCCCTGGGGAAAGGGATTACCAACTTTTCTTATAATAAATTGAATATACTTATGTTCTTTGAGACTGCTGATCAATGAATTGTGTCAAGAAACTATTTCACAGCTTGTCACAAATTTGAGATCCCATGAATTTATTTTACCCCATGATTCTCTAAGGTTATCTCTTTCCTCCCAAGCAGTTAGGCAAAAATCTGTTACTGTCAGACTTTATTCACGCAAGGGCTTGCATGGCGCCCACCCTGAGTCACCTACGCTTGCAAGGGCTGGGACCTGGGTGCCAGTGCTTGCTCCGAGGCAGCAGCCCAGCCTGCGCAACATTTGCGAGTACCATGGGGAGAGACTTTCGGTCCTCCCTGGCTGCTCCCATCGCCGTCAGGAATCCCGCCTCACCAGGGCAAGCCAGAAGCCCCAACTGGGACAGCCTGGCCAGTTATGACGGGCAACAATAAAGCGCGGCCAGACCGGGACCTTCCCGATTTCCCTAGTATTTCCCCGTGCTTTAATCACTGGCATCACAAGAAAGTTCTTCGCTGATGACGGGTTTCCCGCATTTGGCTCCAGGGACATTTAGCTCTCGGAAACGACGGCTGATGATGGAGCCAAGCGAGCAGGACACTGCCACGGCAGGCAGCCCTCTCCGCCGGGCCAGCACCGGAGCAGGCATGAGGACGGGAGAGGAGAGGACAGGAGCGAGCAGCAAGCCCGGAGCGCCGGGCGTCCCGTCCACCCCGGGGCTCGCCCTGCCTCACCCGCTCTACCAGCCCCGACAACCTCACGGGAAGACCGCCCCCGCCCCGCTCCCCGCACCTGGCCACCCCCGCGCCCCCTCTCCACGGGGCCCCTGGGGCTGCCGGACGCCGGCGGCTCCCCGACAGGCCGGACCCGGGTCTCCCCGAGGGCTTACCGGGAGCCAGGCACAGCAGGACCGCCAGCAGCCGCGCCGCGCCAAGCTCCATCCCGCGGCCGCCGGGCGCTGCGGGGCGTGAAGCGAACACTCTGCCCGACGGCGCCGTCGGGCCGGCAGCCCAGCCGAGCCGGCAACAGAGCCGAGCCGCGCCGAGCCGAGCCGAGCCGAGCCGAGCCGAGCCGAGCCGAGCCGAGCCGAGCCGAGCCGAGCCGCGCCGCGCCGCGCCGCACCGCACGGCGGGGATGCGGGATCCTGGCGAGCAGCACCGCCCCACTTGTGCCCGTGGGCGGGGCTTGTCGCCGCGGCCCCGCCCCCCGGCCCCGCCCCAGGGCTTCTGGTTCGGGGGCGGGAGGGGGGCCGGCATCTCTCCTGGCTGCTGGGCGGCGGGAGGGCCTGGGCCAGAGCCGCTGTCAGCACCGAAACCCGGCGGCGCCTGGCCCTTCGTCGTCCGCGTTTGGGGTTTCTTAACATCCCCCCCCTGAAATGAGGCCACCGAGCAGCCCTGCGCGGCAGGTGCAGGGAGACGCGGCCATCTTCCTGCCGGCGGCGGGTGCACCCAGCCGGGCCTGAGGTGCCTGGCGGTGTCAGTGCTGGGTTCACAACGCGGGGAGTCCCTGAGTCACGTAGCATGTGCCCGCCAGCCCAACTGGCCAAGTCACGCCTAACGGGGTCCTAACTGGCCACATCACGTCTAACGGGATCCACCAGCCCCGTCCCGCTCTCTGCCAGGTGCTGCCCAGCGGCAGTGACCATTCCCCTCTCACACCAAAGGTTTGGTTTTTTCCAAAAATGAACCTCCCAACTGGAACTATGCCTTTCAGTCAAAATAATTAACCAGTGGCTGTTGAAAGAGAAGTTCGTGAGGCAGTCATTGGGGAAAAATAAACACATGGTTATTAACGCTTTATCCATACACATAACTGTAAAGCCTCTGGGGGAAATAAATACATATGCGTAGACAGATATGTAGATAAATAGGTAGATAATCAGCAGATAGAAACACACAGCTATGTACATAACTACGCATGCGTACACATGTATGCACTTCTACATGCTACGTTTTTCCCTGCAAATCTCTGTGTGAGCTTGTCCACAAATGACTAAGTTAATGAAGCGGTGATTTTATTTTGCATGCTATGCAATTCCAGCTGTTTTACTGTACTGGGGGATGAGTGTAATTTGCTTTGAAATTACACCCCTGTTGCTCACAGAAAGACACAGGGAGTGGGAGAAGCCAAATTTCTCTACTGATTTTGCCCAGAGATCAAATAAAATCCGTGAAAAGTCAAAGAATACTCACGTCGGTCAAGAGACAGCAAGCTGGCACAGTGCAAATAAAATGTGTCCTTGCTATTCTTACAAGCTCTTAAACTAGAAAATTGGTAGGTGCCATTAATATCCCCCCTCCGTTGTACTGCCAGTCAGGTCATTGGTATTTCTAACTGATTTTGGGAACTCTGGCAGTGATTACTGAACAGCTGACCCTTGCTGAGACTAGGCTGCACATAGGGTTTATGTGGTAGTGCTAAATACCTAGTGAGAACCAAGGGTACCTACTACTAAAGAGCCAGTTTTGATGACATTATTTGTGTCAACGCTGCTTTTGCTGGGTTTGACTACAAAAAGAAAGACTTTGATAGGTGATGGATGGCCCGCAAGAACTGTTTGCCTCCAAAGCAGTTTATCTAGTCAACAAAGCAAATGAAATTATAGGGGTAAATTGAAAAATATTCATATGAAATTATGACAGGATCCATAAAACATGGTAAAACAACTGGTAGGTCATTTCAGTGCTTTCTGCACTCCTACACGGGCTTCCAAAATTGCAATCTGTAGAAAATATGCCACCATATTGATTTTAACAAGGGACTTTTCTGAAATTTAGCCAGATGATGTGCAACTAGAACTTACTGCAATACCGCTTAGGCTCTGTCCTCATGCACCACAGTTGCTATTGAGCAGTTTGGACAGGGGTGGTTGGTTTCATTGTTGAAAATTATTTTGGTGCCTGAGGGCTATGGGAACAAATACCCCCTGTTTTCCCTAAGCATATCTAAGCAAAGATAGATGAATGCTAGCCCTCCCCAGGCCCTTTGGCGTTTGCCATGTCCCCTGCCTCCATCTCCTCCACAGTGTCCTGAGGATGGGAAAGGAAGGGAAGGAAAGGAGGGGGGCTGACCCCTCAAACACACAAACCTCCTAGCTGGTCAGTGCGTACATCAAACTGAGCAACCGGCAGCAAGGACCTTGCAGGTTGTGAAGGCAGGGCATCCACAGGGAAGCGCACATTTCAAACGCACAAAGTGGTTTTGTCTCCCTGAGTGATCCCGGTGAGATCTCAGTCTTTACACTGTGCTTCCTAAATAGAGACACACTTCAGTACTTTGCCCGGCTGTCAGTATAATCTTGTTAACTAGAATAGTGCTGCAGGAACTGCTGCTTCACTGGATCAATTGCCATCCCTATAGTACGAGGGACATTTGTACCTGTGAGTACAAATGAGCAAGCTAGAAGATAACTTCTTTACACTCCAGATACTTGAATGGCGCCCTGACCATGTAAACATTCAAGCACAAGAATAACTTTACTCTGAAGATTCATTCTACAGATGCAGGGCTTTTCATCTGAATCAAGTTATCTATATACATGGTATTGGTGGGACTAATCCTCTAGTATGATCCAGTAAAATCTATAGCAAAGGATCACTGTAAATGGTAGGTGTCTGGGGAAAGTGAGAGCTAGAAAAGATATCTATAAGGTGACTTTACTGACACAGGATGTAGAGTATCATGCTACACTGATTTTTCTATTTTGAGCTTTGATGGGGATTTCTCAAGTGGATTGTCACTGGAAGATGCCATGGGGAACCTCCAAGAGAAAAAAATCAAAGTGAACACAGAAAAAAGACAATCACCTAAAGTCCAAGTGAAAGATTAGTCTAAAAATACACTGCTACCGTGATAGCTATGAGACAACAGTTTTCTGGTTACAAAACCAAAACCCCAGTGCTTCAAGTGATGGCAGCTTTCTTTTCCAGCCTTTTAGGCTGTAATGTCTTCACATCCTTTGTGTCATCCTTCAGACTTGTAGAGTATCTAGCATAGCCCAGCTTTCACAAGAGACTATCAGTGCTGAACCATAGGGAGCTAGTGAGAGAAGCCAAATATGTTCATGTTATTGAGTGAGTACAAGGTGGGATTTCCTCCCTCCCCAGAAACAATTTCAATTTGGGAAACTTCCTGAGATCCCAAAACCAACATACAATGGCTTCTAAAGCTACCCTACCCTCTGTTTCATCACCCTCACCTGCCTTAAATTACAGGCAATCCCATCAAGACATTTCAAGTTTAGCTTAGTTCAGAAAGGTCTGTCCCTGCCTTGGCCAGCCAGTACCAGTAAATAAACAGGGGACTGGAAAGATCCCCATGGACGTTCAGCCCTCCTGCCACACTGAGCAGATCTCAGCCCGTGTGGGACCGCACCTGCAGATTTGCAGGAGCACTCATAGCTGACAGACTGACAGGGATGCAATCAAACCACGTGCATCATTCCATGTTTCATCAGATCGATTCCCTGCTCACACAGCATCTCCCAGAGCCCCTCGGAGAGCAGCTCCCATCCTGAAATCAGTATATTCCCAGCCCCTATGGCTATTTCCCCCCTTCCCTGCAGCCTCTTTCTTCCACAGCTCCCGTGCAGGGGAAACTCTGTGTCTGCAGACGGTCCCTGGGAACAGTCTGTGCAATGGGAGGGGGTCATGAAGTCTTGCCTTGGCCAAACAGGGCCAACAAGCTTTTGTTTATGCATCTGCTCCTCTGGTCACCAAAGCTCATTAAAAACAAGACACAAAGAAGCAGCAGAGGAACCGGACAACCCCCTTCCCCTCTCCTCCCTGACCTGTCATGACTCCGCCAGGCTCGCCAGCTCTGTCAGCACCTCCCAGGCAGCCTGGCCAAGGAGCCCATCCAGAGCAACTGTGGCTGCAGGAGCAGCCAGGCCACCTTTTGTTTGCTTAATTATTCAAATAACAACTTGGGGGGAGATAAGGGCTGGCACTGGGAACACTGACTATGTGCTTCCTAGCTCATGTAGCTCGGTAAGTTTGCAAGTGGTCAATGTCCCATGCAGAATACACCTGGGATGCAGCAGCCAGCAGCTGGACTGTCTCAAGGTTACACCTCTGTGCCACAGCTGGGGCTGCAAGCACCTCAGCATGTAATGCAAGGGGAAGGGGACTCAAAGTTGATAGTCTATGAAAAAAAGTCTCAAAGCCCAGGTTGATAATACTGCTGGAGAAGAACAAGATCTATCCTTCCATCTAGAAATGAAATAATAGCTGTCCCAGGTGAGAACAGGCATGGAAGTAGAAATGAGAAAGCATAAAACCGCTCATTTGCAGACAGAGCTGCCTAAAGGTAGAGATCTGAATGACCTTGTTTTCAGAGTAATTTCAAAAATACTGAAAATGAGTCATACCAAAAATGAGTCATACCAAAAATGTTGAGACCTTTGCTGGCATCTGTGAACATGTCACTTGTATTTGGCTATGTCCAGCTATAAACAGGAGGTGTGAGTTCAGCATGTGTGAGCATCCCCAAAGCAGCTTTATTCTAGCTTAGCTGGATGCTGATGGTAACAAAACCGGAGGAGCAGGTTCATTGCTGTCAAGGCCCAAACTAGTCTAACTTGCCTTGGATGTGTCTCTCCATTCCTAGGCACCTAATTATGGTTGGAGGCACGTGGAATTTTAGGGGCACACCTTTGAAAAATTCAATTTCTTTCACTGTTTATTTGCTTGCCCCCATCATGTCTTAAAATGCTGTGTAACTGCTCATGCCAGGACAATAGGGTCCTACACACCTCCATTCAAGGAGCTGTTCATTTTTTCCCCACCAAGCTGGTTTTCCCCACAAAACTCTTTGTGGGGCAAGGGCTTTGGGGGGGAAGAGACAAATGCCTTTATTTGTTTATGTGGCTGGAGTCTCTGGAAATTTCTCGCCCGCTTGCAGCAGGAAGCAGCTCTGAAACATCACTTTCTGAGCAGGAAGCAGAGGGTAATTCAGTGTCTGGGCTCCTGGATGTGTGGTCAGTCAGGCTAATGGATGGGCCACTGGTGACAGAGGCAAGCTACAGATTTTTACACAAAAGTAAGTGACATGCAATATTTTTTTTTTTTCTCTTTTAAATTTTTTTCCATTTTTTGTATTTTTTTTCCTTTTTTTTGAAGGGGGCTCAAAGTTGATAGTCTGTGAAAAAACTCTCAAAGCCTAGGTTGACAAAACTGGTGGAGAAGAACAAAATCTTTTTCCAATAGTTCACTGGTGCAGCATGCTCTCACTGCATCCCCTCCTGTGAAGAAATTTGCATCTCACAAGAGTAACCTCACTTCTATGCTGCAGGAATGGAAAGCAGCATTCTCTGTTGCTTTGTTCACATGGTTGCATTTTTATGCCAATTCGCTTGATATTCACTGAACAAGAATGAGTAAACAAGCGTCACACTGTTCACAAAGAGGGTCCTGGAGGAGACACCTCAGTTGTGGCTCTCGTGCCTGCAGGTATTGAGGGATTTTCTTCAATGTGGAGTAATGCCATCAGGAAACCCGAAATGCCCATCCGCTATAACGTGGCGCCTAAGGCTTTCTACTGACCTGAAGCCAGGCCTCCCACAGGTGAATTCCCATGGTGGTGGAAGTCTAACTGCTTGGGAAACAGTCTGCTAAAAGTATACGTTACTGATTTGTTACAAAATAAAGAAAAGTTATGAATGTATCCGACAGGGAGCCAGCCTATCCAACGTATTCTTACAAGAAGTCATTGTGTTAGGAATCAAAACAACGCATCCTAGCTCCCAGGGGGTTTGTGTCCCAAATATCACATAAGGAACAATCTTCAACTGAAGATTTTTGGGTTGTTTGTAGCACCTTTCTGACACGGAGTTGCCTTTTTGTCTGCTAAGGATTTTATCATGTTCCAGCCTTTCACGGGTGAGGGCTCTAATGAGATGTGTCTCCTACATCCTACCACATTTTAAATGAAATATGTATGGACTTAATATCTTGGAGATATTTGATCACTGTCACATTTCCTTGAAACTGTCAGAAGGGTTAAAAAATTATGCGTCAAATAGAAAAAATAAACAGACAGACGTAAAACATGATTAGGTAAGTTCTATTTCTCCAGGAAACCAGCCTAAAATTTACAGGTCACACCAGCTGGAAAAAACTGCCAGCCCTTCATAGGACAGGACTGAGGCAACTCAAAGGAGAGCAAAGCGTTGTCAGAAGTTGTGAAAACCCAGCCTACGAGGAAAAGCTGAAAGATTTGAGATTGTTCAGTCTAGAAAAAGAGGAGATCAGACAGACAGGTGTGATAACAGCCTTCCAGTGGGGAACAGCTGGAAGTCCCTGATCAATTATCCTTATAGCCATGAAGGCTAAGAGAGGAAATAATCAGTCTGATTTTCTGGACAGGAGATTTGTCTCAGATAATGTGGAACATTTTCTGACTTTCAGGGCAGTTGAGCACTGAATAAGATTGTCTGGGGAGTCTATACTGGCATCGATTGAGGTGTTTAAGATTGGGTCTGACAGATCTCTGTCAGGGATGAAATTTAATTTGGGTTTACAATAGAAGTTGGTATTAGATAGTCTTCTCAGGTTTATTTAAGTCCCATGTATTCATGATTGATAGGAATACAATTTGTGGTTTCCTGGTTTTTTAATAAAGCAGCCCAAAATGAAGCACTTCTTTATTGGATCGAGTGTTACATTTCATCCAGCCTACAACATTTCAGTATTTCTTTTCAGCATGAAAATCTAAAATGATCAGTCTGAGCTGATAGCTCTTCTACTTTTTTTTTTTTTTTTTTAGGAAGTAACTTGGAGTGAGTGCTTTTGTTGTCACGTTTTTGTGTTCAGCAACTAAACCGAAAAAAACACAGCAACCTCCAAAACATTATTTACACAGACTTAGTTCCAGCTAGGAACTCCTGGGAGAGACCTCAGGGCACAAGCTGATGGGGACTTCTGAAATGTGTCAATGGTTACCAAACTACAGGCAGCACTTTAAGGTAATTGTTTGAAATGATGTAAAATGGCTTTCCCAAATCAGTGCCAATTGACGTTTACAGTGCCTGTGTCGATAGCGTGAGTTCTTTTTCAACTAACACTTGCCAGTCCCTTTAAACAGCACTTGGGGAAATGTCCAGACTGGTTCCTTCCAGGTACATAATTTTCTTTGCCAACATTTTCACAGCCAGAACTGGATGGTAACTGAATAGTCTTGTGGGACATAATGTAGGGTCCCCACAACATAGGACAGAAGATCATAAGGAACCACAAGATGCAGAAAAGGGCACAGGACGGGCTTCTACAGACACAGGAGGGATTTCCATCACTCTACCTTTCTTCTAAAGACTTGTTGGGGTCCTAACACTCCTGGCTCTCACAGTCCCTCTGAAGAACTATTTTTATCTCAGTAGCGAGGAAGCCTTGTTTCAGGTATGCTACAGTCAAGATTTATTTTGCACATACGATGATTAAATGCCATTAATCACTTTAAAGTTGTAATACACAAGTCGATTTTTAACACCCATGTCCCAAAAGCCTTTTTCTTACAAAGTATAAAAGTTCGTTACAACTGTCAATTTGCCTGTTAATCTTCTTCCTTGTTTTATGAGATATTGGTCATCATTTGTCCCAAAGAAAAGAACTGTTCCACTAGTGGCAAGTTCAGCTTCTGTTCAGACTCCCCTTCCAGGACACAAATTAATCAGGTTTGAAAAGGAATGTCTCAGCTTATTTACTGATTAAATTCCTTATTTACAGGGGTGCAAATCACCTTTCTATAGCCTGGGAAAGCAGACTACCTCAGTTCTCTCAACCAGAGTCTTCACCCCCAAATCAGAAACCCTAACCCAAAGCTCTGTTTTCTACGTATTTTGCCTCTTTGAACAAGTTGACTGACTGATTACACTTTTTTTTAACACCTGACTGTGTTCTCACAACTCTCATCCAAGCAGAAACATCATAGCAAATATCATACCACCTTCTCACTGTTTTCTGCTGTGGCTGTAGCTAAACGAACCCTTCGAACATTTAGTAGCTAATATGCAGCAGTGTGGCTTCCAGAAAAAAAGCATCAACAGGAAAGAAAAGCAAGTGACCAGACACTCGCTCTATTCCCTGATGAGTTTGTCTCACCAAAGCCTGTCACCAACCAAAGGTTAAAAAATACATTCCACTTTGCTTTCTGGAGGGGGATGCCCAAACAAGCCGTGCATAAAATTAATAGAATCGTCATTAGGGCCAAAAGGAAATATTAGGACATGTAGTCTGACTTTTGAAAACCACAGGCAATACAGGGAGCCCACTGGGACACCATTCTTCATTATTTAAATGTACATCCTACTAGAAGAGATGAATATTTTCTAGCATCTTGAGCCTGGCTGAAGTTAGAGCCAGATGTTGAATAGTTGGTGAAGGGCTCAGAGCCTGCATGTTACCCAGGAGGATTTTAGGATCCTATGTAGTAGCAACCTTAGCACTCTGTTGAGATTAGTCTGAAAAGACAAACAATAACTCTACACTCATCTATATGGGGGCTATAAAATATACATATAAATGTATGTATATATACATATATATATCTGTACTTTGTGGGAGGTCAGGAATATTTCTGGAATTCCACTTGTGTAGCATTTACTATAAACACAGCTGATAAGCATTTTGAAATCATTTCATCTTACTGAATTACTGATTCAGTGCTGGTAAGAAATGTATTACCATTCCCATGGTGAACAAGGTGACCCTTCCCTGTAACACTCATAGCAAGCAATGAGGACACTCCTTTCCTTCTGCTCAGACTCAAAGGGAGCTGGTTAAGGTTCACAAGGACAAGGAAGCTCTAAGGAAAGCCCAGACCCTTGGGAGGGGCTGGAGGGTTTCCTAGAGACCCATCCTGTGGCTGAGGGAGCAGCCTGGGAGAGCGCTCAACTCTGTTCCTTTCCATCGCCAGGATCACATTTTCCAGGCGAGCCCTAGATACAAAACATCACAGACCAGGAAAACTGGTACACAGGAGGCCACATGGTGGAGCGCTGCCAGGCTGTCCTCTGGGGTGTTGCTTTCTCTGCGGAGGTTATGCTTCAGCAGTAGCATTTCCAGCTGAGACTAGCAGAGTAACGCTGGGCAACGGAGAAGAGGTGACGGCAATTGTGAATCCAAGAACAACACGGTGGTGCAAGCTACACAGGCACAAAAATAGACAGGGATGCCAAATCTCCAACCTTAAACTGGTAGGAAGGACTTTCTCCTGAAACCACAACTATTGCCATTAAAAATGAGTGGTACAAGCAACCCTTTAGGGTGAAAACCTTAGGATTGTCATGGACCTGAGATTATCTGGATTTGGACTTTTGTCCATAAAATGCCACAGGATGAGAGTCAACAGGAATGCTCCATAAGCCTGAAATTGGACTTTTTATTGCAGGAAATACTATGCCAGCACTGAAGTGTTGGCACTGCACACCTCCTTATTCTTTGACATCTGCTGACTGTTGTGCGCCAAGAAAAAGATAACTGAGCAGTTCAAGGAAGGAAGACATTGAGCTCAGGGTCACTGACACCTGACAACAGGACTTATTTTATTTTAAATGATTCCAACATACAGAAATATTTGTTTTATAAAGGGTGAGAAGATAAGCATGGAATTGCCATTTCTAAATTCTTAAAAATCACCCTTTCCCTCTGACTCATCCATAATGCCATTTACTTTATAAATACAGTTTAACTGCATATTTGCTACCTTCTTGTCATCATTTCAGTCACTAGATTTTTTTTCACATAAACCTGTGAAAATACTTTTATGGAACTGGTCAAAAATATTTCAGGCAAACCCAAGGTATGATGTCAAAATATGCCTGGAGAATAACACACCTACTGATATTTAACCACATTATCCAGTTATTAAAGGAAGCAAGTGGGAAAATACAGGTATATGGTTTCTAGATAGTAAAGGGAAAAAAATGGCAGGTCCTGATTAAAAGCTGTTGAAGGACTTTGCATTCTGCTTCCCTTCCTTAATCCATTTGACCTACTAAGCATGGCCCCAGCTGGCGAGGAGAGCACAGATAAGTAGGCAGATTTACCACACTTGCCTGGTGCAGTCAGTGAAAGTCACTTTCTGCAGCCTCTATCCTTCCTCTTGGATATGCATGTCATCAGGAAAACTGAGTCCAGGCTCACTACTTTCTCTTCCGCCCCTTTAGCTCCACATGTTTCCTGACCCTTGGTTCCTCTGCTGGGAGGGCTTGCCACCTGCACACCGGCTCTGCTAGGACAACCACATCCTGTACCTTCCCTGTGTCCAGGGTTCATTATTTTCATCGTCCCATATGATAGCTGTGTGATGGGAATGTATTTGGGTTCAAACCATCCTTGTGATTGGAAAACAAAGCAGTGTTTCCACCGCGATGTTCAGCAGGCATAGCTGAACAGTAAAAAGGGAACCAAAAATCACATAGCGTCACACTCGCTGCCTCTTTGGGTAGGATGATGAATGCCTCATGGGGATTGGGACCTTGGCCTTTACAAAATGGCATACAGCAGTGACAGTACATGTGAAAAAGCAGAACTCCATGTCTCCAAATGATTCTGTCCTTTTCTTCCAAGGGATATGCTGCCCGTGAATGCCAGAAAAAAGGTCATTTGCACCTTCTCCAATATTCCAAATCCTATTTCCCCCCCCAAGTTTTTTTCTCGAGTAGTTTTTCCAGGATAAGCATCTCTTCATATGAGGTCTGTCTTCTGAGAAAACAGAAGAAAATAGCCACAGCTGGAGGGTGAGCAGGAGACATCATCAAGGAGGTAGTCTAACAGAGAAATAACCAGCCTAAAAAGGCAGAGCAGGTCCCCAAATATTTAGGCTCGGAAGAAAAAACCCTCTCTTCAGTCCCACACGGGATGGCTGCTATCCTGGTGTTACAGCAAATGAAATTACTGCCCATCTGCTGTTCAGGCTGCACCATTGGAGGACAATGACTGAGCAGTGGACATGGGACCTCCCAAATGAGTCCCAGTGCTGTATTCCCCAAGAGGACAAGGCAGGCCAAGGAGTAGCACAACACCCTCTGACTGCACAGACTTTGGAAAGCCATGGGAGCTCAAAACATATTAATGAGGGTTTCAACACAAAATGCTCCTTTGTCTAGAAATAGTTGCTAACTTCTGTCCCTCCAACCCTATCACCAATGCACTAGGACTGGGACTGCATGTCTCTTGATGCTGAGATCATCTTCTCTGTACTTGTGGCTACACATGGACAAAACGGGTTTCATAAATGTAAGAACTGAACTCAGAAGGTATCCAACTAGATCATCAAGAGTATTTTCAAATCAAAGATCATTCTGTGTCTCTTTTGGATCAGATGAGAATGAGGAACTTCTAGCCAAACCTCACCACTCTGAGAAATCCTACTGCTCACAGCCTGATCTCTCCCCTAGACAGGACTGGAAGTGGTCTAATACATGCTGACTTGGTGTTTCTTCCATGCCCATTTCAAACTGGGAAGCAAACAAAATAGCTCAACCTCTTGGGAGAGATTTCTACACTTACGGAGCTTTAGCCTGTTGTTTTAAGGAAATAAACTGTGCCATCATGTTGTTTGTCCATCTGTAAGTCCTGCTTGCCTTACAAGCTTTTGAATTCATTCGACAATTTCTGTTAAATTTGAAAGGGGGTTAGAAATGGCACAGATAATTATGTTTGTGGAAATTGGCAGCTAGACAGAGAAGAAAGACTCAGTTCTCTATCCCTCTAAGGAACAGGTAATCTCTTTGACAGCAGCCAGATAGCTAAAGGGCATACACGTATGAGCATGCCAGTCAGCTTGTTCCTAGATCCTGATTGCCCGCAGTACAGGTACAGCTCTAGGCCAGTGGGCATGGAAACAGGCATGGGACCTGGGGTCACACTGGAAGGACTGTTGAGAGGACACAAGTCCATGGGAAACTAAGCTCTGCTAGTTCTGCTGCTCAAAAACCTGATGTGTTAATGTGTTACTATGTTCAGATGTACTTCAGGTGCCAAATGCGAAAGCGCCTCAGATTTATGTATTTATTTGTAGCCAAATGAAAGGCTAGTGCCTTCCAAAAAGAAACCGCAGTGCTTCCAAAGGATTTATGCTTCTGTCAGTCCAGTTCTGACCTCCTTTGCACTGATGCAGACTGGAAAACTCTGCGTGAACATCCTTCACTGGTTAATGTTAGCGTGTCTAAAACGCCACTTAAAACTAACTCCCCGTGAGAGTGTCAAAAGACACAGAAAAATCCCCAACGTTTCTGATAGTGTTATTCTGCTGTGTAATCCTTTTGACAGTAACCCAGATTTGGTAACCCTTAATTTCTATGAAGTTGATAATGAATTTGGTTCAGTGTGATGAAAGAAGAAATGCAAAGTAATTCTTCATCTGAAATATCTTCTGGTTGCTGTGTCTAGTCACATGGGCACTTCCACCAACTAGTAAAAAGAATTTCACCCTTGAGCTGATGCCAGATCTATTTTCTTAAAAACAACAGTCAGTGTTACATGTGAGAAAGGATTTATGCAAAGAAGGACACTGACTTTATCTATCATGAAGTGTTTGCACAACCTGTAAATTTGTGGATCTGTTGGTTTTGTAAAAAGAAAAACCACAACTTAAAAAGTTGTGTTCTCAAGGCAGGAACACATATTTGGAATTCAGCTGCAATTGGTTTGAATAAAGGTTATTTCCACCCGTGGAGTTAATCTATATTTCTTCAGCGTGAAGAGGTTAGATTTCATTCTTAATGGTTCGCTTACATCAAGTATCTACCTGAAGTCACTACTTTTATCAATTGGAGTAAAGAAAGATTTAATCCTCCACTGTAAGTGTGGTGAGGTTTTTTATGGGGCAGGAACAGAGAGATCATTTTCTTCCAAGTGATCATCAACACGCAGTGATAGACAGGTGAGCTTCTGATACAGGAAAATCCTTGTCTCAAATTTTGGAGGTGATATTTGGGACAGTCTTAACCTGGAAGAGGTTTACTTTGGGAGATGACAGAGCACAACAGCAAATCAGGAAGCTCCACACTTTACCCATCCCACTGAAGGTTTTGTACATTGTCCTCTTCCAGGGGTAGAG
The DNA here is from genome assembly GCF_034619465.1 of Leptosomus discolor. Lineage (NCBI taxonomy): Eukaryota > Metazoa > Chordata > Aves > Leptosomiformes > Leptosomidae > Leptosomus > Leptosomus discolor. The sequence goes on along the minus strand of NC_141394.1, from coordinate 52,676,295 downwards.
GAAGCCACCCCTACCTTCAGCTCAGTCACTGCGATCATCTTTAGTGGTAGCCGTATGGCTCTTTGGAAATGCAGCCTTTAAGCCTCAGAGGAATTGTAATGGACTGTGTAAGGAAGAGCTTTCACCTCAGTGTCAGACACCAGGAAAGGCTCTGCAAAATGAACTTTTATGAAGGCTGGAAATCTCTGGGTTTGGTATGTTGACTTTAGTAGTAGAAAAACGCTGTAGTTGTGACAGAGAATGTTATAGTGAGAAAAGAGGAGTAGCTGAAGGATTAGACAACCCTCTGAACACATTAGGAGAAAAATATCTTATGAGCTCTCACCTTGTTGATAAAAGTCTTACAGGCATAGAAATTTTTCCTTCTATGAAATCCTTCTCAAAATGCCATTTGTCAATCAAGAGGTCAAGTTCTCTAAATATTTAGGGGGTTCATAGCTTCAGTTAGAGCTTGACAGTCATAATCCAGTGTTAGCAACTACAGTTTTGAATTACCATTAACCAGAAAGAGCATAAAACCCAAGCCACCCACTTCTTGGATATGTGAGTTGACTACTGTGTTATATATAAAATGGGCCACCATGGACAGCCTTTCCTAAAATAAAGGTTCTATAGTCATATAATAGCCCAGTGAAGCCAGTGTAGGAACAGAGATCACTTTGCCTAGTGTCTGAATCACAGTGGAGGAGAGGGGTATGCAGCTGCTGAAGCCAGCATCACTCTGGCTATGGAGGCAGCATAACAAGCAGGTCTGACTTCCAGGTCCAACGGGGACCTCCAAACCAGCTCAGATGTTAGACTGAGGTGGTTGATCAGTGGAAGTTCTTTTAAATCTTTGGATGGAGAGTCCATGTAAATCCTCTCTGAGGTGAATAAGTCCTTTTTGTGCTTCTGGTCCTTTGATGCACAAAGGATTTAAAGAGCAGCTGTGTATTTATTTTACAACGCATTCAGCATGTATACTTTTGAATGATAAGATGGTTTATCTGTAGTTTGCTTAATCTTTTCCTGTCATTCATGGAGATTAAGCACCATTTTCATTGTAAACATTCCCTCTGCTCCCCTCATGATTCCCTAAGGACACACCAGTTCAGATATCCCTTCAAATAATGAACAGGCAAGGACTAATAAATATTTCACACATAAAAGGAATCTTGTAGCAAAGGGCTCTGATAGCCCCCTTCATTATGGGGGATATTTCCGTTTGATTTTTACTTCTTGAATAATTTCTTAAAACTCAGAGCTGAACATGGATTTCCAGTGAAATTGGCAAGCTCACCCAGACCTAGATAAAATAAAATGACAGAAAATAAACTGCCAGGAAGCAGAGCTCTTATTTTGTACGCAGTTCCACCCCATCCCACTTCCTATAGTGCATTTTAAAGAAGGGGCTGCTCTATATCCCAGCCCAGTGAAGATTACTACACATTTTTCCATTATCATCTAAAGCACACTGTGCTTTCAAGACTAAAGATTAAGTAAGGGGAAAGTGAAAACATAATTTATGGTGAAATTTCTGAACTTATCAACTCTGAGTAAAAGTAAAGAAAGAAAAATCCAGGAAGGCTCATGTAATTTCTCCTTAACTTGATTTTTGTAAAGAGTTGCCAGTCTATTGCATTTCTAGTCATCAGAGAGCAATTAATTAGTAAGGCATAACGTAAGTTAAAGAATCTCAAGGCTCTAAAGTGGAACTAGACTTACAGAAAATATCAGGTTCTTCACAGATAACCCAACACAGTGCACATGGACACAGAAGCTTTCATCTACATTACCCACAAACAGCGGCAGGTTCAGGCCCTGATGTTGTGGCTTCACAAGTGGGGTGAGCTGAGACTGCTTCTGAGAAAGATGGTCCCAGCCTCTCCCCCAGCCTCAGCCATGCATCCCTATTGCTTTCTTAGGGCCAATGTTAGTGCTACAGCCCTAGAGGAAACACAGCTTCATCTCACCCTTGATACTGGTATCCCCAGTCCTTGTTTCAGGGCTAATCTGCCCACCACTGGTCCAGCTGATGGCTCAGACACAGCCTCTGAAAATTAAGCTGAATATTTCACCTATTCCAGCATCATCCAGGCTGCACTGAAAGGGCTGAATCACATCCTACACCCCCAGGCATAAGTTGTCGCTGCTTCTCTTTACAGCCGTAATCACAGAGTTACAGTGAGTTGGTCCATTGCGCTCATCTGGCAGGAAGCAAATCCGCTTCCAAAAACCAGTTTTCCATCAGATCAGCTCAATGGGCCAACGCAAGCCATAATCATGCAGTTGCTAGATGGTAGGGAATGCATGATGAAAACTGGGAAGTAGAGATCACTGCCTTGTTTGCAGTAAGCAGTTAGGTCAGATTTGGTAAATCATATAATTGCACTGTAATGCTGCTGTCTCAGCTGAGTCTAGTGGTTTGTGTTCCCTGCAAAGCTTCCTGTTTTCCAAAAAATCATCTCCAGAACTGGCATAAGCAGCAGTGTCACTTGCCTTTGCAGACTGAATCACTTTCATGATTCCCTCTTTTGTACTCTCCGTTACGGAGGGCACAGAGCCTGGAGGACTGGTCTGCAAACAGCTTTCACCAACCTTGACTTCATACAAGTTTTACTTTTCTTTCTCCATTTTGCAAGCTGTTGATCAAAACGTGTTCATACACCACTAAAAGGCACAGTCCTGATCTGATACAATCAGATATCGAGACCATGTCAAATTTTGACTGCTTGCAAGCACCTTGTTACAGTGACCTTGTTCAGAGTGCTGGCAGGCCTTAAAATAAAGAGGAAACCTTTTCAGCAAGCTCTCAGCAAGGTGTGCGAGGAAGGCAAGAGCAGATGGGGAAGGAGACAGCTCTGGGGATCCTGGCCTGTTTGATGGAAATGAAATAACATCAGCAAATTTGTAAGAGCTGACTGAGGCCTTTTTCAAAGAAGCACAACAGCTGCAGGGCTGACTTTGAGGCTGTCATCCTGTGCTGTGCGGTGCACTTTGACCATGCTCTCACAAACACCATCTTCCGATTACAATCAGGCTCAGTCACTTTTCTGGAGAAAACACTGGGTGAAATGATACACCAGCACTACAAAACACCCAGGCACTCTGCATATAACAGCAAAAAGCGGATCCACAGTAAGAGTAATAATGAGGATGTTCATAGCAACCTATAAAAGGTGCAGCACCACAATGCAGGAAGAAGACATGGGATAGGTCATAAAATTTAATAGGGTTCATTGACAGAAACCTTTGTTTTTCAATAAGTAACTTTCTTCCCTGAAGAAGGGGATTGAGTTTGGACATTACCTCTAATAAGAGCTGTGCTCTGACCCCACACAGGTCCAGTTACTAGTGGTTTGTTTCTGCTCAGTCTTGCAAGGTCCTGCCCTAGCTACTCCTGACAAGGTTTGAGCATGTGTGCTCAATTTTAAGCACATATGTGTCTCCCACGCCTTCCGCGAACAGCGAGCGTGTTTTGAGGCTGACCCGCACTATGCTGACACACACTATGGAACAGCACCTGGGACACTCAGCTGCAGCACCTTGTGAGATTGAGCCTTACATGATTAAAAGCTGTGTCTTAACATGTTGTCCTTCCAATACCATCTCACTGGACTCAGGGAGTTGACACTAGGCTGTGTATCATTTGGGGTAAAAGTGACTTTTGCACTGTGAGCAGGAATATGTCTTAAGGAGTGATTAATTTTGCTGCGTCCTGCACCTTCCATTACAGCTCTTTATTCAAGTGCTGGTTCTTGCCTCAGGGAATATTTTCCCACTCTCCAGTTGTTTATAATAATGAAAAGGCTGGTCTTGATTTGGAAAGAGCAATGTGCGCAGATAAGATAAAATTGCTGCTGAGGAACTAAGAGCAGTCCTTTCCTTGCATTACTGCTTGCTGGAGGCCTGCGGTCTCGTATCCAACCTCCCTGTATCTCAGGAGCAAGCAGCAGAGCCCAGCGCTGTAGATGCTGCTCAGCCAGTTTCCCAGACATCAGGAAATGAACGTTTTGACAACTTAGCCAAAATAGCAAAATAGCTAAAGTTAACAGGATAGCAGCTGTGAGGACTTATTTCTCACATGAGGCATACCCACAACTGTTGTTGCACGCTGAGGTGGACCCCAAGATCTGCCTTAATTTTGTGTATTTATTAATAGAAATAGCTTTTGCAGAAGGTCATAGGCTGACAGTCTTGAAGTTTGAAGCCCAAAGCTCTCTGATTGCTGACAGAGAAAAGACAAGGGCAGCCTTTCTCTATTGCAACACCAGCTTTTTCAGTCATCATCCAAGTGACCACGTTTGGAAAGGGAAGATTAAGTTCTGCTTCAGTGTTCATTCCTAAGTCTAAAGGTCTTAGCAAGAGGGTTTTTACTTGCTGTTGGATTAGGTTTCTTTTGAAAAGGGGACAAACAGGAAACGAGGACCTCCCCTGCACGAAGCCATGCCCCTGATAGGTCGTTCTACCCCACTGCACCAGCCAGGAGCAGGGCAGCCCCCATTCCCCACCTCCTGCATCAGCGTGATGAATGATGAGTTCCCAGGGCTGTGGCTCAAAAGGGAGAGACCAAGAAAATCATGCATCCCTGTGAATCATGAAGACAAGATAGGAGTGCAAAGCCTTCTGTTCAATGGCTGGGAAAGTTCCTGCACATCAGGACTATCTATACCAACACAGGACATCTGGTCTCCCAGATTTAGACAAAATGGGACAATATGGTCTCTTGCTACACCAGCCATTGTAGCAGGAGTTGTGTCCACCTATCCTGCTGTAATAGGAAGCAGATCCATGAATGCAAGGCATCGCCATGTGTGACCGTTATTCCCATACAGAATGGCTGGAGGATGATTCACCAGAGCAATGAGTTTTGCCCAGGAGTAGAAAGTTAAGTTGCTGGAAAATTGTGCAAGTGTTTAGCCTACAACTGTGGAATTAGGAGCTGCAGGTGGCAATTAGGGAGGACTCAGATGGATGAAGTAGCATGCAAAATGCTCCAGACTACCTCCCGATGAGCAGGTCTGCATGCACTGCCACAAGACAGGGCTTCTAGCTGGATTCCAGAGGCATCCTCGTTCCCATGTTGGTTACATCTAGCCTGGGTATTTCTGTACTGGGCTCCAGAGCACAGCATGCTCCTGTATGGTTTTATGATATCCATCATCAGATGCCTTCCTGAGGTAATCAGTTTTAGAAAGGAGCAAGTTTTCACTTATACTGAAGGAAGAGAAGTGTTGTGGGAGAAAACTGGAGCTAGTATAAACTGTTGTGATTTCTTCAAAGTCCCTGAAATCATCTCCATTTATACCAACTGATTTGGCCTTTGAGGGATGAGAGCAGATTTTAGCCAGTGGGCAGCTCAATTAGAAAAGCTAACAAGTGGAAGGCAGAATACTTGGCTGTTTAGGGGATGGCCTTTCTTTATGAAATTCTCCCAACAATTCTCAAACATTAATGAGAAACATATCATTAGGTGACAATGTTGACATGCATTATCCTCGGCCCTAGCGATGTTACAATGCAGAGAGGAGAAGCAAAGGGTGGCGTTTGTGATGCAAAGCAAGTCCCTGGAGAGCTATGCCCAGTCTACACAGACTTCTGTAAAGCAAGAAGCATTTCTGAAAGGTGTGGCTTTTTCATTCTAGAATTGCAGAAGCTCTCATTGAGGTTTTGTAAATATTTGACATTTCAAACCGATAACCTTGTCTCTTTGAGTGCCTTGGACCCTAGGCTCTTCATAATGTCACTGTCCTTAAGACAAAACACAGCCCCCTTCAGAACAGATTTTTGCTTTGGTAATTTTTTCTACCAGCTCCAGAAAAACAAAGTCATATTTCATGCTATGAAAAAAAAAAAAAAAGCTGCTATGTGGTATAATCCTGTACCAAGAGAAGAAAAAACTCTGGAAAAGGCTATTACGACTAGAGGGCTTTTATCACTATGGTGTGCCCTTTCCTTTAACTTGGTTTGATAATGAAGTTGTGCCTCAAACATCTCAAAAGTGCTCTGCTTGGACCCAACCAGGAGAATGCTTGTCTCGTGCTGACTGGGGATGGAAGTGGAGCGCAGTTTTTTAGGAATGATGGAGAAGGTGAAGAGGCCTCAAGGGTCAGGGAGCACAGTCCTCCCAGAGCCACTGTGGTTTTAGTGCTGAGCAGAAAAGTGGGACAGGCAGCATTGAGGCAGGGGTTGGCTGAGCAGGAGTAGAGGTGCCACAAGCATGGGGCCAGGTCAGGAACAAGACTAGCAGTATGGCATCATTTTCAGGACAAAGAAGAGACACACATTTTTTCATGATCTTATAGTCCTAAACCAACTTTACTGCTTTTTCTCTTACACATGATCAAATTAACTTTGGCTTGAATTCCAGGGAACTAATCTTAAGTTAAGCACAGGTATAAGTAGTTTTTTGGAGGAGAGACTGTATGCTAAGCCCCTGGCAGGATCAACCATACACTACAAAGAATCTGCAGAAAGGAAATACAGATTTTATAAGCACAAGAATTCCTACAAGAAATCATCCAGCCAAGAGAGCAGGAATTTCTCATGCAACCTATAGCAAATCATCTCAAATCTCTAATATTTATTGCAAGCTATTTGCAAATGGTCTGCAGCCAAAAGTGGTCTGTTGCCAAGTTATCTGCAGAAATCACTCAGCTGAAAATTTATGACAAAGAAATCTGTTTACCAATCATTTCTCTGGGAAATAATGGGCCAAGTTCAACAAGTCTTTCAAATGAATTCATGTAGCCTTGTTTCTGAACAAAAGCTGCTTGCTGTCATGCTGGAAATGTCAGGGCAGTGCCCAGAGCAGGCATGTGTGTGCGCACGCAGGAATGGGTACAACCAGAAGCATGGGCTGGGCCAGATGACTTCCTCAGAATCTGAGGAAAGATTTAATCATTAAAATCACCAAGAACTGAGAAAAGTCATGATGAGAAGGCAAGACTCAGAGGGATGAAATAAATTTGGGTTTTCTTATTTTAATTACTCCATCCTTTGTGACACCAAGAGATTATTTTATTCAATTGACCTTGACTGAACTAACTGTAGTTAGGCTCTTCCTCTAACATATATTCCACTAAAATCCTCCCCAGCAGTGCATGAACACAGGCTTGCCCAAATTCACCTCATGTTGCTCCTGAGAAACACAGCCCGGCGTCCTGCTTTCCTTCTCGTGCTAGCTGGACCCCTGCTGAGCAGCTCCCGTGGCCTTGAGACTTGCTTTTCTCACAAAGACAGGATGCTGCTGTCTCCGTCCCATGGTAACAGCCCATATCTGCTCCTGCCTGGAGAGAAAGAGGCCTTCAAGAGTTCAGCATGGGCCCATTAAGCACTTAGCAAGATGATATTCTCCAGGCATAGTCCTCGTAATCTTGCATTCATTTTACTAAGTGAAAGCAACTGATGCTTTCACACTCACAGTGCGGGTCACCTCTGCACTGGGTCCCTGAAGCCTGGGATGAAGGGATGGCTGATGGGACAACAGGAGGAGGTGAACAGATGGGCCAAGGAAGGGTCTAGGTGAACCAGAAAACCAGTGTCTCCAGCAGTCCACAAGACTGGTGTGGAAGGCAACAGATGTTTTTCCTGACCATAATTTGAAATGCAGCTGTGATACAGCTGCACAGAAGGCTTGGACTGTGTGGGGGTATATCTGATTACCAAATAACTTTGCCGCACTTTGCCAGCAGTTACTGTCTGTTGTTGGCTTTGTAGTCATTTCTCCTTCTTGAAACATAGCAGGAAAATTTAGCAAATAGGGTCTAATTTCACCATCTTCTTCAGCAGCCATCCTTAACTCCAGTGCATGCTCACTGGAAGTAGCCTTGCTTACTGCCTGACTATTGAGTGCCTGAATAAGTGTCATCACTTTACTGATACTTACAGGAAAGAACTATCGTTCCCGGGCTTCCTTGTCAATAACAGAAGTTCCTGAATTTCTACTTGTTGTAAATTAAAAAACACCTCTGAAGAAATCATTTAGTTCTGATTCATAACCGTCAACTTTTTCTGACTGTAATCTGTATGGAATAGCCTCTGAAGCAGCAAGAGGAATTTAAGCAAACCTATTCAGGTAAGATTATGGCTCACCTCGCAAGAAGAAAAAAGCCAAAACAAAAGCAACTGGCAAACCCATGTGGCTGTCTGGTGGACCTTTCAGTTTTGAAAGATGCTCAGCCCCGTACTGGTGTTTGGAAGAAGAGACCAAGGTGCTTCTCAAGGAGTATTTTCAATGTAGCAAACAAGTTTATCAGGTTCGTTCACAGGAAAGGAACATGAGCAAAAATGGGTGGTTTTAATTAATCAAGTTGATAGGCACAATAGTTGCCTGGTTCAGCATAATATGGGGCACAAATCATTCAGTCGTTTCCCAGTACTCCTCTGGTACATTTGACTGCTTTATAATGTTAATATTGCTGTTCAGCTAGGAAGGGAAAGAGGCTACATCTTCTGGAAATGAGTTAGGAAGAAAAGAAACAAAGCATAGATAGAAAGCTGAGGAGGCATCATTCTAAAATTCAAAAAATGGGAATCTGAAAAAACTGGGTAAGAACGAGTCACTTTTAATAAAGCAGTGTCCCATATGATGCCATGTTTTGGTAAGAATTTTTCTGCAGGCTGTGTCCTAAATATACAGTAGCCTTCTTTATCTAGCTGACATTGGAGAAATGGAATTTAACTAGTTAAGCATGCTCAGATAACAAGGGTTTTGCATGTAAGTGCTGCTCTCTAATAGACATGCTCTTCACTGAGATAATGAGTGATTTGGATAAAAGATGGGCATACTGTATCGACTTTGAAGATACAGTCTTCATTAGGAAATTCTGAAAACTGAAACTAAATTACTCTTCTAATAATGAGACATCTCGAGGAACATTTCAATAGATAAGTGCAACAGTAACTGTTGAAAGCTGTTAAACTCTTTGCTAAAAATGTGATCTACATGACATCTACATAAAATTACAGACTTGTATCATTCATGTCAATCAAAAAGAAGCAATAATGTTGTAAAACATTTTGGCATTGCTTTGGGTATTTTCACTGGTAAAGGTTAGGAGTTTCCTACAGAAGTGAAGAAGTTATTATTGCCCACGTTCATTATATTAAGGCTTTTAGAGACCCTGGTCATGGTTCTGACTGTATTTTCCTCTTGGACAGACACACCTGCATCTGTACAGCCCTGTGCAAGCCCAGATTAACAGCACAGCGCAGGCATGGTAAGTCTGGTACATACAGTGTGATTTATCTGTAGGTGTGCAACAGCTTTTTCCTGCCACCCACCAGCCTGGACTCCCAAGCTTGCGGAAGAGTGGCTGGTAACTGCAAAAATACAGGAAAAGACATATCCCATACGCTTGTCATATAGTGCATGGGATTTGACCACGCAGTACAGGAAATCCTATGCAATATAAGCAACTCGGCAATCCTGGCACTAGCTAACAGGCCTTGGGAGTGTGTGTGTAGGGAAGGGGATGGCTGAGCCTGGGTTGCCAACCCATGAGCTCATACTTTGGGGTGTCACTGTCTCTGCCTCCTCGGGGTCAAGCCATAGCAGTGCCCAAGCATCCTTCTCCCTAAGCCAGGAGCTTACTCCTGCTCTTGCTGACTTGAAAGAAGCTACTAATATGCTTAAAATTAGCCCTGGAGCTGGGCCAGACTTCTCAGCACATTATGGGACAGAGCTGTTGACAGACAATCGTAACTCTCTCGCTTGCGAGAAGTTTGTACACACACTCAGCCGAGCTGCAGGACTGAGGTCTTGGCCTCACGTTCCTGCTGAAGAGCCCATGGTACTTTTCATGAGAACTAAGATGTCAGGCTCCTCAGTCAGATCAGATGCCAGTAAACCCCCCCTGCCCTATCCTCCCTGGGTGCCGATAAACAGCTGCAGTGAAACAATCTGCCTCACCCCAGCACCAAGCAGCTCGACTTTAAAACAGTCTGGCATTAATTTGCCTTTAATACCGAAAAGTGGCCACATGATTGATATTGCTGTCTGCTATTTGAGTTTGCATGTTCTGCATTTGTAGCATATGCAGACAAGTTGGAGAGTACAGCAGAGGCACCCACAAAAAGCAAGGTGCTTATCTGGTGGGATTGTGCCAGCAAACAAGTAGTTGGGTAGAAAAGTTATACAGGGATAATATTTCATTGGGTTGGTTGGCAGATTTTTCTACTGCTATTAATTTCGGCAGAATAATCTTTAGAGATTGGGGATGGGAGGGGAGAGGAGAGGAAAGGTACATTCTGGACTTTACAAAATTAGTTCAAATCTATTGTCTCCTGTGGTGTTACGTTGCATCCATAGAGTTACACTCTGGTTAAGAAAGAAGGCCAAAGAAAGGACGACAAAATGCTTGGCCCCAATAGGACAGCAGCCTTTTGCCTTGCTACCCTTTCAAATTCACTGATGATACAATCAGGTGCCTAGGCAGAAGTGTCGCACCAGCCAGCCCCTGGCCACAGCAAAAACTTAGGCTGTCTGAACTAGCAGTATGGAGCATGTTTCATTTCTTGGGCATTTTCTTATCTGTATCTTACTTGAGGTTTTGATCTATGGATGAGTGGATCAGGAAGTGGCATGAAGATGCCCTTTTTGCCTCATGCGTGGAAATTTTCTAATTATAGGGCTGCATCGACAGGCTCCAACTCCTGTCATGACACTTGATGTTTTTTATGTTGTTTAAACAAGAAACGGAAAGAACCCACCTCCCAAAACCAGTGAAATAATGAGGAACAAAATGCACTCTTTTATCTTTTTGTCAAGTGAGGCAAGTCTATTATCTGCCCCAGCCTGCGGCTGGGATCACCGTCTCCCCCAGAGCAGCGTTTTACAGGCTGATTAGTGTATAGCTTCCTGCAGTAAACTACCAGCGGAGACCAGAACAGAGGAGGGGAAAGAGAAATTCAGGGACAAGATTTAAGCTCTGGCCTTAGTTTTTACTGCCTACACTGTATGTCAATACATATTTAACTGATAATCCGTGCATAGTCTACGTACGTGCACACACAAACATGCATGCAAACGCAAAAGAGCCTACATGGGCCCCAGGAGTCACTGATGACTTTGCACACAGAATGATGCTAAATCAGGAGAGATTGAACCAGCTGGCTTTGAAACAGGCACCCCTGGAGCGTGTTGGTAGAAATGCCAGACAAGTTTGTAGGACAGTGCCAGAGCTGTGTAGAGCCATGGGATTCAAGTTTGAAAAGACCTAGAGTCAATGCAGTTGGAAAGAGCTGCTGCTGCACTAAACAATTAGTTTTTAATATTTTATGTTCTTGGAAAGTAATTATGCTACTTTGAATTTGTAAAGGATTTCCTTTAATAATTCGTTATTATTCAATTAGAAATGCCTGTTAAAGATGGCTAACTGTAACAATACAACCAGATAAATATATTTGTGGGAACAGGAAGAACTAACTGCTCTTTAAGTCTGTAATGTTATGGCAGAACAGTGATATGACTAAATTTCTTACACCTCCAAATTGCTAGTGTTCTAGTACACACACTAATAGAGACTTGGGAAGGTAACATACAGCTTTAGTTCCTTTAAAATGAAAGCATCACTTGTGGTTTTGGGTGATAAAATGCATGCCTAGCTGCTGAGTAAGATAATACATCTGTCTGCACAAATGTCAGGTTGAAGTGTGTGAGGGAGTGCTCGGTAAAGACACAAGGTGATAGAACTATAATTTGTAGGGTTTTCTAACCCTGTCACTATAACCAGTTGCACAGCTGTATTGTGTAAAGCAGGACAGAGCTTAAAAGTAATCAGAGTCTTTTGGCTTTAACCACTATGAATCTTTGAAAGACTTGAAAATAATATTCAATGTCAGAGTAGGGACTGTAGGGAGTCCGTCAGCACTGTAACAGAAGGACGGTCACGATTAAAGATAAGCAAGAAAGTGGCATTATGGCCTAAAAAAAGCTTTCTGCAGTTGTCTCCGCAATGGAAAGAAGTGACTTGAAGACTAACGGGGAGCAACTTTCAGCAAATGTCTCTCTAAGCTGATGCAAAGTGTACTCAAGTCAGCTCTGGTTTTGTGGTTGCAGCCTCTGCAAAGGCTTAGCAGGAGGAGTTTTTCTTCACTGAAACCAGGTAATTAGCTTTTAGATTCTGGATGTGATTTTGTTAGGTGCATTGATCTTGATTTGGAGATACACTTCAAATGAGCCTTTGTAAGAGAAGTTAAAGATCCCAGAACCCTGCTGCCTTTTATTTATTTATTATTAGCATCATTATACACTTTATTTGCTCAGATGTAAATGTTTATTCTAGGTAAATGGGATAAGCTTGGAAAACCACAGTGATGATACAGTATGTGTTAACTGTGCATTGTGCAACTCTGATTTACTTCAGATGTTTTTGTATCATCTTTGCTGAGACTATCACAAAAACGAATAGCATTGGTCTCCCAGCTGAGAGTGAGTTAACATTACTCCCATTATCCAATTGAATCCAGGACTATAGAGGACATAGCTTGGGTGCAGACCTTGGATCAGCTTCCTGAGCTCTCAGCATCCTGGGTGGTGCTGAGAGGTGCTGCCTCATGGAACGGAGATAAATTAAAAATGAGCAGCAAAATAGTGGGAAAGATAAAACTGCACAAGGCTTCTCCCTCACCCTTTCAATGAGCCTTAACATCCACTGACCTTGAACTAGTCAGGCATGCAAACCTTTCACACATCCAGAAAGGAATTATAGACCATATGATCAGCTGTTGTGAGGAAGAAAAGTTGTCCTTGATAAACTACTTAGCTGTTTTCAAAAGGAAGAGCTGTTGCAGATATTTCGGCTCTAGCAGGTAGCTGGACTGGACATTCCCTTCATTGCCAGTTGGCCTCAATCTTAAATTACCATTGATATTTTTCATAAAGGACAAGTCCAGTATTTTTTTAAGCTTATAATTTTCACCACTAGATTTTCCTGACACAGAAAAGTTTCTAGATGTCCTGACTATTGCCAGCACTGTACTGAGGATATTCATGCACTCCCAAGTAAGATGTGACATAGAGAAAGCAGATTTAACTCTAAAATTCTGCCAAGGCAGGTTATCAACCTATCTCCACCACAGGATCGTGCGTTCTCCCTGTAGCAACTCCAAAATGGAGCAGGTTACTCCTGCTTACTGCAGAGGCATAGCATGCGCATCAGCAGCTCCTGCAGAGCAGCCGGTACACTGCTGTCATTGACATAACCTGCCTGTGGTTGGCCCTCACTCATCTTAAACCAGAGAGAGCAGGTTCAAGAAGAATAGTTTGTCCAACTTCTTATTTTCTTTTCATTTCCCCAGAAGCAGGGCAAGCTAGCTCAGGCAGGCTGGGGCACCGGGAGGGGTAAGGGCACGGGACTGCAGCTCAGGGATCTCACCTCCGTGTGTGCTCAGACACACAACTCGCTGCCTTATACTCCCTGGCTGCAAAACAGGAGCCATGGTGCACACCCAGCTCTGTGGAAAAGGACATTCAGATCTATGAACCTGAAGAGCAGCAGCAGAACTATGAATTGTTTGATCATTTCAATGTTTCTTACTTTGATATGAGATGAGATTTTTCGAGAAAATAACTGCTGAGCAAGTACAGAGGCTGATGGGAGAAATCACAACAATCCCTTCAGCAATAACTGAAATGAGAGCTGGACGATATGTTTGGCAGAGGAAAGGTTGGTGGCAGTACACAAGCATTTCCAAAGAACACTTAAAAGGTGTCAGCTCAGAAAAGGGTAAAAGCATAATTCTATTAGGGCAGAAGAGAAAGGATGAATTGTAGGGAAGGGGTCACATGTGGGGACCACAAAGTGAAGTCAAAATCCAGCCCAACAAAAAACTTGTGAATCACAATGAGTGGAAAAAGGCAAACTTTTTGTCCTCTCTCACATGAAACAGAAGAGAAAAGAAGGAAAAAGAAACAGGCACATCAGTTTTAAAACATAATTTCATTTACAAACTCAATACCCCATGAACTTAAGTTAAGCTGCATCTGTTGTTTCTTTTTTTTTCCAATGGATTGAAGAAATGATTGATGATTTGACTGACAGCAACAATGGGGACTTTCACAGAACAAGAAAAACCTGTATCACTCACCAACCCAGCACTTGCTAAGGGAGAGGGGTAGCAGAAAGCATCTGAATGAAAGCTGGTCTAAAACCATCAGAATGTGATCCTGTGAAACCATTCTTAGCAACCCCCTATTTAATCAGTTCCTGCCCAATAATAAAGTTCCTTATTACCTCCTCATTCTGCACATGGCCAGTAAAGGATTGGGGATTTTCAGTTCTTTGGCATGCATTCCTGAATTACCTGCCTTCTTCACAGAAAATACACACATGTATGCTAAATGTGAAATTTTTTTAGCCTTATAATACAGAAGCAGATCCCTTTCCAACCTAGTGAGTGGAAGAGACTGACTTATATCAAGTTATACATGAAAAAGTGCCTTCACTTGCAAAGTATCTGGGAATGCAAAAAGACAACAGAGAATGAGACTTTTCTTACCTAGCTCCTCCTAAAATGAAATGGAATGGCAGCAGAGCTAGAAAGGGTTGTTTCAATTCACATGGCCATTGCACAAAGCCTCTGTGTGTGTTAACTGTGCCTCGGATTTGAGCATTTAAGCCATAGCATGGCAGTGGGTGCGAGACAGCAGAATTAGGAGGAAGCTTTCCTCAGTTGGATTCATTTGTCATGGATCTGGCAAAATGAAGAGCCCATAGCATATAGTCAGTGTCTTTTTGGCACATGAAAAAGGTCAGTGCTCACTGTGGTAATCTGTAGTGGATGGTGAGCCTCAGTTTCCAGGGCTGGGAATTGAAACTCTTCACTTGCACCCAAAACAGCGCGACTCCTTTTTTACCAGGTAATTCTGCAGAGAGCTGTGACTCGAACATTGTGTTTACCCAGCAGAGACATAGACTTTTATCTTGGAAAGTGCAATTCTCACATGGCTTTCTTCTGTCTTCAACCCCAGACAGCAGCTGGTTTCAGAGCTAGTGTCACAACGTGGAATGAACTTTACTCAGGGATTTTTCTTCTTTTTGTGCAGTTTCCTCATGTTCCCTAACTATTTTCCACGGGGACATTGTCTTTAAAAACAGCTAATGACATGTCTTGCTCAGGGGAAACATTGATGTGCTTGAAGTCTGGCCAGCTACACTCTGCAGTTCATGAAATGAAGGCTTTATGCCATTTTTCTTGGGGGAACAATTTACTGACATAACTGGCTGGTTCAATACATGCTGTAGAGCTCAAAAGAACCCCATATATTTTCTTTTGTGGCCACTGGTGTCAGAGCACAGTGATGCGCGGGTATCCCATGAGAACCATGGAGCCCACCACAGCAACTGAGGCTAAGCCAGACTCCTCAGCTCAGCACAGGGACTCAAAACATTGAGCTTTACACAGTTCTACACAATGAATAACAAAAAAAAACCCACAAAACAAACAAACAAACAAACAAAAAAAAAAAGGAAAGAAAAAGAGGAGAGTTAAAAAGTAAGGAAACTGGTATCTGATCTGCGACCCATCTTCTTCCTACTCCACGTGCTGGCTGCTACCCCATGAGGCTCCATAGAGAGGGTTTTTGCCTGCCAGCATTTTGCAACTTGCCACCTATGGTGGAAAACATACACCCCAATATATGGTTTGATGTCAAATCCACATTCAGAAATGCCTGGGTTTTTTCTACACAGGTGCTTACATTGGCAACCATCAAGGTTGCTGTTAAGTGGCATTGGCTGCTTAACAATACTGTTTCATCTCTGTGTCACACTCAATTTGGATTAGAAACTGGCAAAGTTTTCTCAAGAAAATGCTCCAAACTCCCCTGGGATTTCTGTTCTTTTGCATTTTATATAAACTGCATTTATGCTTGGATCTGATGATGGGAAGGGTACAGGATCCTTCTCTTTTTAAAACAAGATTAATTTAAGTTCAGCAGGAAGAGCTTAACTATGGAAGAATCTATATTTAGAATATTTTCCTTTTGTGTACAGCTGAGTGTATTTCCAGATCCCTTGAGTGTCCAACATGCTGTGGACAGCTACTAAACATATCCCACCTTGAAAGTCATTCCAAAGACAGAAGGAAGACAAGAAAAAAATAATTAGCTCAAATGATCACAAAACTTAAGAAAGCGGCTCTTCCTTCATCTGAACACAAATATACTTTGTTTGACAGCACAGTTGTTGATCTAGTCTCAATATTTTGTTGTGAGTGTTAAAACTAGCCCATAGAAGCACAAAAACATTGAATAATTTAAGTTAGAGGGGACCTCTGGAGATCATCTAGTCCCCTGCTCAAAGCAGAGTCAGCTCCTAAGTTAGATCTAACATAAAAATTAGATCAGGCTGCTCAGGGCTTTGTCTAGTCCTGTTTTTAATACCTTTGAGGACAGAAATTATATGACCTTTCTGGTCAACTTGTTCAAGTGCCTGGTTAGCCACGTAGTGAAAAAATGAAAAATTGCTTGAACTAAGTATAACGAAGGACTGATTTAAATATAAATAAACCATTTAGTGCTATATGAAAAATATGAGAGTTCTACCTCCTCAAGAATGTGTCAATGCCAAAGGCCTCAAATAGGATATTTAGTGTTGTCGGCAGCACAGAGCTATAACAATTATAATTAAAAAAAAGCTTAATTTAGTACGTACTCGTGTTTCTGTTCTTCTTGACTGCTCTTTCTTTTGATCTAGTCAAATACTTGTAGAGAATGAAATTTACGGTCTCCAGTAGTAGTATTTTAAAGACCAAATGCACATTAACAGATCTTCCTCTCCTCTTTAGGATGTGATATTCCAGAAAAACAGTTCAATTTTTGCTTATCTGACATTAGTTCAATTTTAACTTCTGATTTTTATTCTAGTCTTTGTGGTTACAGTTTTCCTTGTATTTATCATACTTTATTTCTCAGAATAATAAATACTATACTTGCTTGTGCAACAAACAGTAAGACACAGCAGAATAAGCGTAAACTTTAGACATGCTTATTTCAGACTTCCACAAGCCCTTCAAAATCAGTCAAACATAGAGTAAGATGGTCAAATGGGATCAAAGATATGAACATGTGAAATTTGGAGGTAAAAACATAATCACACACGGATCTTTAGATGGGTCATAAGTAGTCTCATTTAAAAACTCAAGCAATCTCATAGTGGAGATGATGTAAAGATGAGGTCACATCCACTTCAGTGTGACCTCATTGAGAGGTTAAATGTCATCTTTCACACAATCTTGTAATTTAATCAGTGTTCTATCATCATTTTTGAGCTATTTTTATTTCCACGATCCTAGCACTCTGGTTTTCATATACCATGCCACAAGTTTGACCTTCAGGCTGCTTACAATTTTTGAAGATTTCTAGAAAAGAATTAGCTTGTTTCTTTGCAAGAAGGTGTGGAGCATGGTACAGCTGAAGAGGATTGCAGAATTTTAACTCCATTGTTAGGGACAAAATAAGCTCTTCTGTAAGCAGAGTAGATCCCTAGTCTAACAATCCACAAATATGAAAATAATGCTTTAGGAAGGAAAAGTGCCATGAAAAGCAATTGAATAAACCTATTGCTGAGGAAAGAAAAATCCTTACATAGCAGGCACAGGTTGAAGACTGCTGATGGACCAGTAGCACCATTCACACAAGGTCTGTTTTGATTTATTTCTGAAGTTCAAGATTTCAGAAGCCAGCACCTGATCAGCACACACATGTATGTGGTGTATGGGACACTGGCAACCACAGGCAATCGCACGTTGCTTACAGTTGTCAGAAGTGAACACCCAGCTCCACACTTTATACTCGGCGTGGGAACACTGCTGGATGGAGTGGTTGATCTTCGCATTACTGCAATTATGCTAGAAAGCACACGTGATAATTAAATACAGACTTAATGGACGTAGTTAATAAGACACTGAACAATGTCTGACAATTTGCACAGATAACAACAAGTTCAGGCTGAGTAAGCAATTGAACTACTGCTTCTAATGTGGTAGTGTATAAAGGGTCCAAGCAAGGCTTAAATCCTCCTTCAGCTAGGTACTGTACAAACAAATAACAGAAAGAGAATCCCTGTCCTGAGTTCACCACCTTGAGCAGTGCATTGCCAATAACAGTATCATTTACAGCTGAGACTCAGGAGGGAAGCAGAGAAGCAGTATTTGGTATTAGCTCGATTTTGTGAGAAATCTAGAAGCTGGCACTTAAGAGAAAAATGCTGGCAAGCAAAATGTAAAGGAACAGCTTATAAGTTAGAATCCAGCCATTGCTTAGAAAGGACCAAAAATCATATTACGTTACGGTAGGACCGACTGATAGTCCAGGGAGAACAGGAATTGCAAAAAAAAGCATGGAGTGGCACACAGCATGGCATTTTTCAAAAAAAGATTGGAGACAGGGGTCTTATTTCAGAACAAAGACAGTACAATTAATTTTGTTCTTTGTTAAACTCCTGGATATTATTGCAGAAAGGTGTGACGAGAAGGAAAAATCCAAAAGCCTTTTTCAGGAGGCACCTGCCTGTGCAGCAGGTGAGGAAGGAAGAAGCCCAGGAGCACCCAGCTCTGAGGGCATGGGGGGGGGGGGGGGGGGGATGGACGGACGGATGGACGGACTTGCTTCTTGCTCACCGCTTCCTCGCTCCTTGCTCAGCCCTAGCTCACTCCTCACCCCGCTGACTCCTCAGGCATCACAGGCCTGCCCCTTCTCTGCAGGTCATGCCCCTACACTGGCCTGTCCCTTTGCCTGAACTAGAGCTACTTGGAGCAGAGAAAAGTCACTGCAAGTACAGCCCGTACAACACAACCTGTGTTGTAAAGGATGTCACAACTTGCGTGAAAAGCCCCAATGGCGGAATAAAACTAGAGAACTAAACTTCAAGTAAACAGCAATACATCTGCTCCATTTTTCTATAAGCCTGCTACTTCTGTCCAGATCTTGTGCTCCATCTACTTTTCTCTTTCTCATTTTAAAGAGGCAACTGGATCCCAAGGTCGATACTACTGACCCCCAAATTAGCTTTTCCTTTGGATTAAGTTGCTTGGATCTCCAGCACTCTCACCACAGATTGCTAGGACTGTCCTAGCCATTGAACACCAAGCTCCATGCTCCATGCTCCACATTCAGTATGATATTCACTACCAGATGGAGACAGAGACAGTTTGTCTTCGTATTACTGCAATAAAGTCATAAAGCAGATTCCAGTATAAGAGAGCTGGTGTACTGGCATTTAAGTTCAATCAGAAGACAGACATGAGGGATCTCACTCAATCCCAGTAAAAAATACACTCAATGAGCTATGAAATCAAGGCATTTGAGGTGCATCTTGTTCATAAACAGTAGATTTGCTCATTTCTTCAGTCCTACATCAAATTCACTGTTCCACTGCCACCATTTAATGTTTTTAGAAAAATTTTATGGAATACAAGCAC
The DNA here is from genome assembly GCF_034619465.1 of Leptosomus discolor. Lineage (NCBI taxonomy): Eukaryota > Metazoa > Chordata > Aves > Leptosomiformes > Leptosomidae > Leptosomus > Leptosomus discolor. The sequence continues at coordinate 52,656,891 of NC_141394.1, read as the reverse complement.
AGGTATATGGTCAGACAGAGTGTTACCCTCTAGCACCACAAAACCCTTCAGCTAACATAAAGCCAAAGAGGTCCATTGAGCAGGGCACCTGCCTTGTAGCTTAGACATTCAGGCTGTGTCTGCAGGGAGATGATGCGGGCATGATTATGCTACAGAAGTACCATGTGAAAAACATAAAGTGTCACAAGTAGTCTTAAGAGTGATTTTTACACTTATCAGCTTAATGACAAGCACAGGCCATTAGATGCACTCTAAAAATTCCTCCCTGCTATTTGCGGGTCCCTGCAGTGTGCCGCAGACACGCGCCAAAGACATGCCGCATCGTGAAATCCTGCCGTTCTCAGAAGGTGGAATCAATTAGCTTGTAAGATGTGTACTTAGGGAGAAAAAGCCATGCTGCAAACACCCGACAAGAGAGGTATCAGCTGGGCTGTTTGCTCACATGGAGCCTGTTAGTTACACAAACACAGGGAAAGAAGATAGTATTACAGGTGAAATCCTGCAGTTCTCCTAATGAAAGTGAATTTGTTTCCCTTCCTGTTTTTCCTACTTACCCCTACTATTTGACCATTGTTAGACTGTGGCATGTACACTGGTTGAATGCCAATTTTCTCCCTCCCATTCAGCATTTTCTATCTCTCTCACTGATTTTAACTCAAAGAACTTGCAAAAGAATTATTTTTACTTTTCTGGGCAGCAACACCCAAGGAAGCTACCTTGGATGCAGATGAGGGCTATTTTGAGAAAGAACTGGGGAAAACAAACCCTGAGAAATCAGAGCAAAAATGGCAATTTGGGAAAGAAAAGCATGCTTTTTCAATTTGCATTTTCGAATGATCTTTGACCTCCCCATTTACTTTTATCTTCTTGAGTTTAAGAAAGAAGCAGTGTTATCAATACTGAAAAAGTAAAGTCCCAAGAATATTAACCTCTGGGAAGGGAAGACTTGCTTTACGCAGAAATAGCATAACCTGTATATTGAACATTCATCTTAATGCAAAGCCAAGGAATGTAATTCTCTTCTCTACCAGAGGATCTTGTGATGAACAAATATTAATTCCCGCTGTCTGATTTGGCAACACCCTAAGCACTACTCATTCCCTGTGAGCAGTGAGACACAAAGTAAATTTTTTTCTTTTCTTATTCAGTCAGATGGAGTCCATGGGCACAGAGAGATCATCTTGGCCTTAATGGGGAACAGTGGTTTTCCACTTCTTCAGACTGCTCTCATATTTCCTAAAACTCGGGAGCTGACAGTCAATATACCGGTTCCAATCTCTGCCCTGGCTTCCTGCTGTCAAGTGACAAAGGTTCTGAGTGCAGGTGGTGTATGGCAGGAGCTGAAGCAGAAGTAGTTCAGCAAGGAAAGACTCTTCTGAGATCTCAGCAATAAATCCTGGATCAAATTTTCAGATCATGGTTACTTTTCGAAAGATTTATAATTTGAAGGAAAAATGTGCAGTTTTTTTCTGGGCCAATACTCATCTTAAATTTAATTCTTCAAGTTAGGAGTGATAGTTTTCCAAACAAAACCCACCCACCGTTTTAAGATTGGAAAGCAGAATATTCTTATTTCTTCGCCTTGAAAACAACTAAACTGTTTCTAGTCACGCCATTTTTTTAAAAGTATCCTGAAGCAGACAACTAGCATGAGCAATATCAATTCAAAGGGCTGACACCTGAAAAAAAAAATAGAGAGTGACTTTAATAATAGCTAGTAGTACCAAGCAAATAGAACTACATCGCTCTAACTTGTAAAAGTCTGGGAGCAAGTATGGTGGAGAATCCTGAAGTGCTTCTCTCACCACAGATATACAAGGACTAGTAGTTTTCTTGAATCTTTTTTTTTCTCTAAAACTACACAAAGCGTACCATAATTTGAAAACTCCACAGGATTTTTTCCTCTGAGTTATCAGCGTAAGTGACATTGACCTTACTGTCACTGCATTTAAGCTTCAGTCTTTCATGCAGCAAGGGGGAAGAGCAGAGCCTCTTGAACAGAAACCAATAATTGAAAATTTCAATGCAAAAGATGAATACATTGAAGAATACATTAAACAGGGAATTTATAACACAAGTTCCTTTTATCCCTTCAGCTCTGTAACACACAGATATCTTGAGACTTGGGTGAAATCAAACTGAAGATGGGGGCATAACTTCCACTCTCCTTTATGCAGGGTAAATGCAGAAAATATTTATGCTCTTGAAGGAATAGCATGGGTTAAAAATAGAAACCATCTCTTAAAATAAGAGATACCTGCAAGGATTTGGATTGAGCTGCACAGTTACAGGGTCTGACTGAGAGCTGAAAATGGAGCAGGAAAATGCTGAGATTTTTTGTTCTGTTTTGTTTTGTTTGGGTCAGTAGAGGTGGGCTGCTTATGTCTAAACGGGTGTCTGAAAAATTGATAGAAAGGAGGGACCGACCAAACCCACTATAGCACAGATCAACAGTTTTGGTCAGAAGAGGTATTGCTAACTGTACATATTGTTTTTCCCTGATATGAGGAACATCCTCTGCCAGTCTGAAAACTTTTGTTGCTCTGCAGGGTATGGACTCCAAAGGAGGAATTACCTTCAAGCAGCCAAAGTGCAAGTCTCTGCAGTAAATAGAATTTCAACTAATTACTCTACCGTAACCATATTTGCTTTTACTGACAGATCATAGGTTTTGAAAAGTTTGGGAGAAAGACCTCCCCTTCCTCCCAGAGCTTTGAAGTGGTATTACCCACTTGATGAAAATATGAAAATATGACCTGTGTTCTTCATATGACAATGCAGGAGGAAAAAAAAAAAAAAAAGAAAGGGAAATGAAAAAAATAATATCAACTCAGCACCATCATTTCAGAACATTTTGACATATTTTATTGTTTCCTCTAAACTGCCCCCTCCTTATCTCATGTATGGGCCCATCTACAGTAATGTTTTAAATGAAAAGCTTTTTTAGTGAGCCAACTGCACCTTTCTCTAGGGAGTTACCACTGAAATTCCTGATAATATCAAACAATGGAACTTTTTTCAAAGTTACAAAGTGTAATGAAAATGACATAAATTATCATTTAGAAATTTCATCCCTTTGAATAATTTTTTCCTTCATTATTCATAGCATTTTTTCTAGAAAAACAAGCCCTGATAGACCTTAATTTAATTAAGCCAAAATATTAGCAGAAGGGGGCTCCCTCATCCACTATCATTCTGTATCTCTGTTTTAAATTGTTTTTTATAAAACAAGCAGTTAGGAGCTGAGTGACTCAGGAGCCAAAGATTTCCAAGTCTTTACAGCAACCAATTAAAACTGTAGCAGAGAGGACATAGATTAAGTTGGTACAGGCTTGACTCAGCTGTCCATAAATTTCATTTAGTACCTCTGGAGATGCCCCAGAGTAACCCACTAGTCTCCTCCAGGAAGGGGTAAGTCTTTTGAAGACCATCTGTCAGCTGTCCACCTATGGGGATGCCCTGGGTAGCCCAGGCCATGTCAAACGGCACCTTACACCTGAACATAGGAAACCCAGCCAAGCCCTTAGTGTCCACTTTAAGAGCAATATTTTATGCAGACAAAGCCATAGAGAAGGAATATGTTTTAACCTGGAGCCTAATTTTTAAGACCTGAAAAATGTTAGACTTTACCATTATGAATGCAGAAGATTAAACTGATGTGGAAACTAGTGCCAAAGTACAATGGTAATATTCCTTCTATCTGTAAGTGTGGATTTATGGACACTTGGAAATGTATGTCAGTAACAAATGGACCTCCAAAGTGCAAACCCTAAGCCCCATTCATGCACATAAATCGATGTGTGGAACAAACTCTTGCCAACTTTCTTCATTTAGGTAGATAGGAGATGGAGGGGTGTAGTTGCTGTAACCTGTTCCTGGCCTTCCCTCAAAGCCATGCCGTGTGTCAGGGATGCAACTGGAAGCCCAGGGGAGACCTACGGAGATTAAAGGACTCTGTGAGGCACATCTTCACCTGATGGAAAAGATGGGAGTCATTGCCGTGTTTTACTTATTCATTGCCTAATTTAGTTGCCTAACCTACCTACATGGTGGTAAAATCAAGTCCTCCAAATGCGGATGGTTACTGCACTTAAGTTGTACGTATGAAGGAGGGAGTGACTTGGTCTTCTGAAAGTAAGCTCTTAAAGTCACTATAAAGGCCATGGCAGGAGGAAGGTGTCTCTGACAACCTCCAGAAGCAGACCTCATCCAGTGAAACAGACCTCTCACCTGTATGGGGAGAGCATGCCTGCTCAAAGGGTGATCTGCTCAAGCCAGGTTTGGTGTCCATTACTATGCTGGGGTGCCCCTGAGAGGGGAAGCATGAGCCAGGGTATCCCCCTGCCCAGGGGAAGAGGATCTGGCCTTGAAGGGCTGCTGCTTGCTGCATTCGCCCCAGCTGCTCAGCAGGTGGATGGGTGCCTGCATGTCCCTGTCGGATGCAGGCAGAGGGGCTCCTTCAGACTGGGGCAGACATGGACCCCATTTTGGGGGGGTTCTCTGGTGATTTGATTTTTGCAGAAAAGGGGACAGGCCTAAAAGTGTGGGTGTGGGTTGCTAACATTATGCTTATAATTTCTGGCTTCAGTAGAGAGATTAGCTAGTCCAAGAAAGTAGGATCAGTGTGGGATTTAGACAGAACAAATCCTATCCCAGATTTTATGCGATTTTGATTTCTTTAGTCTCCTGCCAGGCCAATACACAGATCTGCAGGAACCACTCTTCTTCCAGCTTCACACATGCTCACAAATGCCAAAATTAACAAATCAAGGTTGCATTTAATTCCAGATAAGCATGTCTGAATTGCTCCGTCTTATGATAATATTTTGCATCTTATTCAGAAGAAATACTTGCATACTTAAACAACTAAGCAAAACATGTCAAAATCAAATTCTAGCTCACATCGCTGTTCCTGAATCCAAGACTATGCATGAATCCTTCCCCTTTCTCCCCAGTCAGTGTCATCTGGTGCAAGGGAGAGTGAAAGAATTGGGCTCCAACAGTGTCAGGCAATGGAAAAAAGTGACTGCAGGTCATTTATGGGTGAGATGTGGGCATCATGGTGCTGCCAGGACGGGGATCCTTCCAGCCACTTCCAGCCGTGGGCACTGGTGGAAGTGCGGTGGTGAAAGCTGCGGTGCCGGCAAGGGGCTGAGCACTGCACTCCTGGGCATTGGGACTGGTGATCCCATTAAGTTGTAGGGCCTCCCCCATCATTTATGGACTGCAGTCCCGAGGGCTCAGCCACAGCTCCACAGGAAGACTGCAGCAGAGGTTATTGCACATGCAGACCCTGTGCTCAAGGATAATTTCCTAACCATTGCACCCTCCTTTATTGCTTTCAGTGGTTCTTCACCATACAGATCTGTTTTTCAAAGGCAGGTGCAGCATGGCAGGGTCTCCCTAGGGGTAACACAGGATGGCTCTTGCCGAAGCTCAGACCTGACCTGCACCAGCTCTAAGTCATTTCAGATGGATCTGAGAGGAAGGCTTGGCAGTAATTCAAGAGGTTTGAGTTCCTGGTTGTGGAGACCATTGAGTCTGTAAAACCACCCTTGAGCTTTTTGTTTAAATGCCCCCCACCCACCCCAGCCTTCCCTCTCCAATCTTTGTAAAGGAATAGCAAAGCCGAAACTGTGGAGTTTCTTTAAAATAGTTCCCTTGTAGAGGGGACTAAGAGAAACACTAGGCAAATCACCAAGCGATGAAGACCTAAATCCCTAAGAGTTTATACATATGCATTAAAAAGAGTGGTTTGAATGTCAAAATAAATAAATATAAAGCTGATTTTACACTACAGGATTATGCTTGGGAGGGAAGGTTTTCCTCCTGTCTTATACAACCAAACTTCAAAAGAAAACTCCATGTGAAACGCTACTGGGTTTCTGCAGTCATGCGGACCTCGGTTGGGCAGGACAAAGCTTTTTTCTGTTCGAGGGAAAAGCTCCATTTGGAAGGTTTGGAAGCAATTTCTGTTCTCAGTTTGCAAAGTGCAAATCAGGACAGTTTGTAACAACACAGCTATTGAGATGCGAGGCACTATTTACATAAGTAAGGTAAGCAGGATTTGACCCAGGCCCGTGAGCCCTGCAGATAGCATTGTCCTGTCAATTTTCACTCCCTACAGCAATGAAGCCAGATAAATGGCTTCCTGCCATATGGCATCACCTTTTTACAAGAGATCATGTGGACATTGCCACTGGCCTCTAGATGCTTTGGAGGGAAGATCCCACTTTGCTTCACAACATAAATTCCAAAATATTTTCCAAATCTGCCATGTACTATGAGTTCTCTGCTGAATTATATAAAGGTGTCCTAGGTAAGGGTACCAGGAAAAAGAAGACGTGTGTGCTGGCTGTGAGGTTCAGTATCTTCAGCCCTCATCACCTAGCAGGATGGAGCTCTGCATGTGATCTGTGTGATCACTAAGGGTCATTATTGCCTCTTTTCGCTGGGCAAGATTCTGTACACAGTATTTCGAGCCATTTGTGATGACTTCAGTGAGAGCAGATGCCAGCCTGAGTTTTGAACAGTACTTTTCGTCACAGGGCTTAGATCATCAAATGAACAAAGTTTAATAGCAGAGTTTAGCATGCTAGTCAGAGAAGATCTTCCTTAGTATTTACCAGTCTGTGCTTTATCCATAGGTGCTTCCTCTCATCCTCCGCTGCCCCTCAGATATAGACCAGTTAGCTGTGATGTGTTTCATGATCATGTTGCACCAAACAAGGTCAGAGAAAATAAATGGTATTATTCAAACTTGACTCAAGAAAAGAGCAAATCTCTAAGGAAAGCACTCCTCCCCTTTTATTTATGAAATAAAACTCCAGAGTCTCACCCCTCAGGGAGGGATCACTTTATATTCTCACTGTATGTAAAACTTACCCTGCCAAGAAGCAGCTGATAAACTCAAATCTCTCCTCACAGCGTGAGCTTCTTAATGCCTCTGCCTCATTTGTTCATCAGCACTTTATGAGAAAATAAACAAAACCACTGTCTGTTTGCCCATTGTCATCAAGGGCATCTGAACGCTTCCTGCCGGGAGACGTGGTTGTACCACCCTTGGAGCAGAGGCGATCGCATCTTTCTTATGCCTCTGCATTTACAATGGCCAATCTACAAAGCCAGAATCCCAGGGAGCTTAATCAAAAGCCAGAAGACACCCCAGGGTATGTGTTATTGTCTAATAAGAGTAAGCAGTGCACACTGTTAGCACCAGCATCAGGCTAACGTCAGCGTTTCTGCATACTTGAGCATCCCTTGGAGGAATCCTGCTGCTCTTACAGGGCAGGAATTGTTACAAATGTAAAAAGCTGGCTATCACAAGCATACAGTGATTTTTAACAAGGTAAAAATTAAAGATATATCCACAGTGTTCCCCTCTGGTAGCAGTTTTTTCTCTCACACCAGTTTGGAAAGAACATTTATGCTTTTGTCAGTTCAGCCTGTCAGCTGCTACAGCAAACCAGTGCAACACTGCCCCAAAATATCCCCATCATGGAAGAGGAGGAGGATCAAAGAGATGTTTAGGTTAAACCCACAGGTTTCATTGCAAGCATGCTAGCCAACATTTTAATGTATTTTTAAAGCACAGTTCTGTGAGAGGCTCAATGAAGCTCCTACCATCCATCCCTCAAACTAAGCAGCAGCACATGTGCAATTTCTATATGATTAGCACAGTGGATTTTTCTCCAGGTGTCTTCTTTTCTTCTTTCCTGATTTTTTGAGGTTTCTGGCATTTTTTATGCCATGATTCTCCCTCAAATCCATACCTTTTTCCTCTGCAGTTAGTCCATTCTAACAGTATTTTTCTTCCTTGTTTTTAGCCTCTTCGCTGGGTAGATGTGGATTATTTGACCCCACTTCTGAGCCCACATGTCTGAGAAGTGAGGGGCAGCGGACATGCAGCTGGGAGGCACGTCATTTGTGCGTGTTTTGCTAATCCGGCATCTCTATGAAGAAAGGGAGTGAATGAGTTTGTATGAAAGATGGCTAATAGCACTCATCTGCCTTCATCCTTCGTGTAAGAGGAAGCATGGAAAAGGTGCTGGGGAGGGGATTCACAGTCCACAGGGGTGCTCCTGTGCCTAAAGACAAAGATGAAACAAGAACCTGCTTCCACCCCTGCTCACTGTACACTAAAAGTGAGAGAGAGAATGTACATGCGTGACTATAAGCACTATAATCAGGGGAAATACTCTGCTAAGTCCTATTTATACCGTTCTAGGCAAAGGGAGACCTAAAGATCTCTGCATCTTCCTTTTGCATCAATTAGCTGGTTAAGAAGGTGAAGAGAGGACCAAGCAGAAACGTCCTGGGCCGACCTATAGCAACATCATCATTCACAACAGCTGAGTGCCAAGATGTGCGTTCAGTAAATGTGTTGTCCCATTATGCTGACACTGCAGTGCTTCTTCTTCTCCACAGCCACAGCGTGGGAAGATGTATATGCACTGGCATATACTGCCATACCTATATACTGTATATATGTGCAGCTAGCAGACGGAGGTGTTACAGCTTCTCAGAACTGGTGGGAAATCTGATGCGGAGAGCACTCTTCCAGGCAGAAGTACCTCCTGTAGAGGAAGGTCTTTTTATTTGAAGTCAATTCTAAAATTATTTTTTAAAGGATTTTGCAGTCTGCTTCAGTGGGGAACTGGGACTCCTAGGCAGGTTTCAAATCTTCCTCTTTTAAAATGTTGATAGTCTGGTACCAAGTGTTTTTCACATCAGATTGTCGCATTTTAACATTTAAAAAAAATCCTTGAACTTTAAAATTTCTCCTTCTATCACCTACTAGCAGCCAAATTTTCATAAATACACCCAGAAAAACACATACACAAAAAGATACAGTTATTTTAAAAAAAGAGAGCACTAAGAAAGCTAACCAAAGCCAGGCACAGCTCAGCAATTCTCGCTTTGTTTCTTGTACAGTCAAAGACCATTTTAAAAGGCAAATTCTCATCAGATATTGGGGAGGGAGGGAAGGGAAGGAAATTCATGACAGATTGTGCTGTGAATTCCTAAGCCTGGAGTTTTGTTTGTGATTTATCATTGCTAAGCCTTATCAAGCACTGATTGAGTCTTTCCTCTCTCAGCCCTCGAGGGTGGCAGTCTCTGGTCTCCTGCGGTTCCCTCCCGGATGACCAGCTTCTCTAAATGCTAATCAGATGATACGGACCCTTCTGTGATCTTGTGAAGGGCTCTATCAGCAGTTTGGTAGAAACACCGTCATGTAAAAATGATACTCCCGTGTCATCTCTGAGAGGTGTCTGCCAGGAAGCAGGGTAGAAACACAACATCAAATGGCTTGTATATTGTCAGCTCCTACAGTTCTCCCTGCAATGTGTCAAAGTGTGGACAAATACTTACTGACATGGCTTGTTACATTGCAAAGAAAAGAGATGTTTTATAACTAATGAATTTTGTTTATTTGTTTGCTAAACTGAATTAAATTCTATGCTGTTTTCAGATAGGATAAACTTGGGGACAAGGTCCTGGAAACTTTGTTTTTCTCATGGAAGATATCATAAACACCTACAGGCAACAGGGCCAGCAATCTCCCAACACATAAGCAAGCAAGGAAGCAGTACTCCTACCAACACAGCTACACAGCCGAACAGCTGTTCCTCAGTGCAAACTGCCAAGCTAAGGGCAGAGAAGGGACTTTGCTTCTCCTCTAAAGGATATCTGGCTGGTACAAGAGGTATAAACGTGATCCTTCCATCACCAGCTGCTGTCCAAGTGGCCAAAGGCTGCCTCAGGAGGTCTGTGTCTGCCCAGCACCTCCACCGTGCCACATCCACCGAGGGCTGCCTCTGTGGTGTGTTATGGATAGACTTGTTCAGGCATCACCTGGGATGCAGGCTCTCCAAGTACTTCTTGCACAGAGCTTGTGGGGCACTTTCCAGGTGCTACCTCAGACTCTTAGGGTTGCAGCTCCCAGTCATGGGCAAATGCTCTGACCATATCAATGCAACTCCCATTGAACCAATATCCAAAATATAATACATAAGATAATCCAAATGCTGGACACTGCCTGCCCTTCCCTTTCAGATGCCCTTCCCTACTCTGCAAGGTACCCAACCTCAGCAGAAAAGTGGGCAGTCTGCTCCTCTCCAGCCTCAGAGAAGGGTCTGGAATGTCCTTTTGGGGAAACTGGGTTGCTGGGATAGTCCAGGGAGAGAGGAAAGCACCTTTTCAGGACTGGATCTCCCTCCAGAAACCTGCAGAGGCACCCACATACAATTCACCCAAGGGGCTACAAGGGAAATGCCTCTTCAGCTGTGCAACTTTATTCTACTGCCCAAATACAAAAATGATGCAAAATGTAATTCATTCCTTTTTGCTATTCAGGTTAAAGCTAACTCAGCTTGTCTCAATGCATATGCCAAAAAGTTTCAACCTGGCATCCACTGAAAATCATTTATTGATTTCAGTTTGTTCAGTTAGCAAACAAAAACTATCCCACTCTACTCCCAAAAGCACCGAGACAGCCTTTGAGGAAAAAGCCAACCACCTGTATGACAATCTGCCAGAAATACCCACCGACCAAGCCTGTTGAATTTAAGCTATCCAAAGAGAGTTTGTCTTCTAAAATGTGTCTCAGGAATGTGTCTTAGGAACACAGAAGCAGCCCCTAGTCCCAGGCCACGAGGAATGCATTCCTCAGCCCAGGTATTGCTCACAATTTTGGGAGCAGGTCTGCAACCTGGCTCTCAGCATGCACTGTCCACTGACAGACCTTGTGCAGATCCACAGTTCATTTCTCCTCTTTGAGCTGTCTGCCCCTGAAGAATCTCACCGGCAGATTGACGGTAGCTATAGTCTCCAGGTAAGAAAAACCAACAGAGGGCTTCAGGGGCAGTGCAGCGGCACCAAGCTACCCACAGTCACTGTACATGATTGGAGTGAGGTGGTTTTAAACTCACTGCAGGGCTCCTTTGATTCATTAGTGGCAAAGCAGTTTCAGATATTAATTACAGCTGGCACTGCAGGGCCAAGTTCAGTTCCCCAAGCTTTATCCAGAAGTGTAGGAGACTATGGAGATACAACCTGATATGTTTATCTTTGCGAAGCACGCTCTCTGCCTCAGTCGTGTGCCAGATGTAGCCACAGCTGCAGGAAGTTGTTTATCTGCCCTTGTGACCTTGCAGAAGTGTCGGGCGATGGTAAAATCATGTTTTTATTGAGCATCTCTTCGACTGGAAACCCTTCCCCATCAGTTAAAAAGTGTTTTAAATTCTATAAGGAAGCCAAGCACTGATACTGCAGAGCTCTGTAATCCAATTATATCCTTTACTGTCTGCTCGCTGTAAGAATTTATTTTGGGGAGCTAGCTTGAAAATGTTCACTTCAGTGAAAAAAAATGACTGTTTAAACACCTGTGGTAGCTACTGTTACTGATGCCTTTTCTAAATCTCTGAGTCTGTATATTTATTGCTTTTTACATCTCCACATTTTATAGAAACTTAATTTATCATGTTAGATGTACTGTGACATTATTCTGGAGCATAAGGAAGATCTTAATGATCCTTTGGCTGCATTTTCCAGGACTCCTGGGGCATGCAGGCACTCAGTGCCCCTGGGATTTCACTAAAAGGTGGACACTGAATTCTCCTAGGTCCCTCTGAAAATTTTAGTCTTTACAGTTCTCCAAAGGAAAAAGGATACTGTGTGTCAGATAATTCTGTCGAAATAAATTTACAGCTGCAAATGACAAAGCAAGAGCATTTGTCAGTAGACCTAGATACTAATATACATTGATTGATCAACACTATGGTGTAAGTGATAGTCCTGAGCATGGGAGAAAAAGGATTAAGCAAAATACAAGTGGTATGTATCCATCAACCTTATCACTCAGGAGAAAAAATAACAGTGTCATTAGCTAAGTTTCCAAAATAACCCAGTTTCCTGCTTGAAAGTCAATCCTTCAGAAACAGGTTAAGCCTTCATTTTGTTATGACATGCTAGTAAAGTCACAAGGGTGCCTTTGGTCTTTCTCTGTCAACATTAACGTGCTAAGTGAAAATAATTGTTCCAATGGAAAATACTTGCTTGGGTCATAATACATTATAATTATCGATGTTTCTTTTTAGTTGGACAGCAGTTGTATCACAGAAAGATCTTGTTTACCAAAAAAAAAGTGAGTAAAACAATTTGGTAATGCTTTGTTTTAATTTTTTCCTCTTACTTTTAATCACTTCATTTTAGCTGAATTAACACGCAAATCTTAGTAATTGTTCATCTTTTGAATTTTTAGAATAAGCAATGCAGTTAACAGTAATCTAGTCACTTCAATAGTAAATCTTCCACATAACATTAAAATCAATGCACATTTGTTACACATGCTGGTGCTGCATTCAATTAGCTGCTTCTCTCTGAGCTGGTAACTTCCAGACATTCGCAGTAGCTATGTTTAGACACATTTACTATGTGCTCATGACAAAACCACAGAGCCATGGATGCTTTAAAGCTTGGAGTAGATCCCCATAAAGATGAGGCTGCTCATGAAGGTAGCGCTGACTGGAGGGTAAATTTGAGAATTACATAATTCTTCACAGCAATCTCTTTGTTAGGGCCCAGAGATAATCTGTTTACATTTGGATACAGACCTGATTTTCTTTTAAGTTATTTTAGTGTTCCTGAAAGGGTCGGGAACAAATATCTTATTTAGCCACAGGGAAATGACAACTTGGGTAGGAACAGCATAAATTCCCCACCTGTTCCTATTGAGGTGCCTCATTTCTTTTTCTGAGACACATCCTGACGGGGCTGAATGGGTAGGTCTGTCTCTATAGTCATTTTGGCCTTGGAACATCTACCTAGCCTTTGGGAAAGGTACCTGCTAAGAATGGCCACGGTGGCAGTACTATGGTGTGGCTATTTGTGGTTATAAGACCCAAGAATTCCTTTCACTGGGCACACCAAGTAACCATTAAAGGTCAAAAACTCTCACTTGCCAGTGATATGGGGACAGACTAAACCCAAAATTAAGCTTCTCACCCAAAATATTCTAGTTTCCCAGTGGAAAGTAAATCCTTATTTATTCATCTGGGCAATCAGGTGACTGAATTAGCCAGACTTAGGCACACATTTTTCCAAAATGTTATTTTGAATCTATGCCTTACATGAATCTTTACTTCCTAAAATCCCCTTTTCCAAAGGCAAAAGAACTCCACTCCAGGCAAAGACACCCTCAATAAAAACCTAAATGTGGACCTAGGACATAATCTAGTTATTTGTGAACACAGTAGAAACCCACTGACTTCACAAAATTATCCTCATATATTTTTAGTGACATATGATGTTGATATGCAAAATTTTTGAGTTTTCAATTCAACTCTCAAATAATTAGGTGGACCAAATGAACACACAGTGTTATTCCAACTAAACTGTATTTAGGTATTAATTGGGTGCTGGTTAATAATCATTTAAACATGAACTCCTATTGCAATAGGATGGCTTGTGCAATACTTGGTCATATAATATAAACTGAGTAGGAAGGTTAGCTTTCTTCTGTATCTGGCATGGATGAGATTGCTACCAGAACAGTGGGATTCATTCTGGTGCTTGCAATCAAAAAGCAACCCTGGTCTACTGAAAGAGATTCGAAGAAGAGCTATAAAGGAAGTATGTCTTTCACGAACAGATGCAAGTGGTGTTTCTCATCTAAATTAACAAATAAGTACTGGGATGATTTGGTCATAGGTGCATGTACTCTTGTTGAGTCTACACGCTGGATTTTAAATCTATAGGAGACCAAGGTATAATAAGTCCATAGAGTGAGAAGCTGAAGTCACACAAATTCAGATTAGAAATAAAGTGCACGATCTTTGCCTGTGAGGATAACTAATCACTGGAACAACTTACTAAAGGTTGTGGGAATTCTCCACCACTGAAAATTTGTAAGTCAGGAGTAAACGTCATTTTTTTTCCTGAAAGATGTTCTAAGTCAAACTTTCATGGAAGTCTCACATCTTCAGCTGGGGAAGAAGGGGGCCTGTACGCTCACAGTAGCTTCAGAGTGCATGGTACTGTCATAACTGAAGTCACAAAGACTCATTTTGATTCCAGTTATTTAAAATACCATATAAGAAAAAAGTAAAAACAGAAACAGAAATTATCTATTTATTCTTTTCTCAATTAAATATCATGGAAGCGTACACATTTTCACAAAACATTCCACCTGAAATGAATCCAAAAAAGTGTTCCTAAATGCACCATTGGGAAATTTTGGGCAGCCTTAGTTTCAAAGTATAGCTTGAGTGCTCTGTGTTTGCGGTTCCTTTTTCTGTACAAACCTCTAGTTGACAGCAATGCAAACTGTGGTGCTAAGAGAGACTCGGGACTGAACTCTATAGGCAATTTCAACTCAGGCATAAAACAACAGAGGCAATATTTTTGTATGCAGCATCACTAATGTTCAACAGCTTCTGTAAACATTAACATTTTAAAAAATGTGTGTTCTGATTTTCTTTGTTATTTTGTTTCATTATGAAACAGTTTAAAAGTTGAACAAACCCTTTTATGTCTCCTCCTGAGATTTATCTTTTCATGTCTCTATGGTCTATATTTCTTTTGTTCACACCATAAATCTAGGTTCCAAGCCAGATATTTGTAATAAGTCTATAAAGAAAACAGAAAGAGGTGTGGTAAGTTTATCAGCTTGAACCACACATTTAAGTTTCTGGTGTACATAAAAATTCCAGACTTAAGTCTCTTGACTCTCCCTTCCAAAACATTTCCTGCATGGTTCGAAAAAAAAAAAAAAAGAGAGAGAGAGAAAGTGAGAGGGAGATTTTTGCACAGGAAAGACACAAAATACAGTTCATTTTTTTTTAAAAAAACCCCTCTAATAGCAGAATACTCTAACAGCGGAATTTACTGGATCCTCAGCAGTGGAATATTCAGACTAGCCCAACTGTCAGGACACACCAACCACGTTTTATTTCCAAAGCAGAAAGAAAGGAAGTAAGTAAGAAGCAGTGGTATTTCTTATGGAGGTTTATGCCTGTTCTTCATTTCCAATGAGAAATGAAGAAATAATCCCCTTTCATTTCTCTGGGAGCGTACAGGGGTTTCAGTACAACCCAGACTGGAGCTCCTGCAAGGTGAGATGTAAGGAGCCAGCTCCCTCCATGCAAGGGCTGGGTGCTACTGTTGGGCAGCGGTGGGATAGCTCTGTGTCAGTCCCACAAACAGGAATCCAAAACCCCAGGGTGGAAAACTTGGTGCTACAGAGAAGCCCCTTTGTTTTTCCCTCCCTGGCATCTCAAAAATCCTGTATCATAACAGCTTAGTACTAGTGACAGAAAGACTTGAGGAAGTAACAGAGAGCTGCGTAGAGTTATTTTCATTTCCTCCTAAGTAGCCTCTTCTAATTCATCAGATCACTTTCCAAGTCTCTTTAGATGTAAGTGGAAACAAATGCTACATGCAGATAAAAGGAAGGAGCCGAGCAGAGCAAAACACCCACTGTCACTGCATTTTTAGGTGTGCCAAACACGGAAGCTGCCTCTCCAGTGCAGACATCACTCCAGCACAAGTCGCTGGGAATTAAATTATGCTTTTCCCAAAGTCTTCAAACAAGTGAGGTGAATTAGGCAGAACAGCAGGCTAAAACTGTCTGGATTGGAGTGAAATGAAAAACTAGATGTTAGACGCATGTTTTCTCAGCCAGGATGGATTTTCAGAGGAGCTCGTTGAGCAGGTCAGGAGTTGAATTTAACCAAAGGGGTGGCCTTGATAGGAAATGCTGAATCCAAAGATTTCTACCAGACCCTCTGATCACTGAGAACTGGTAGGCAGAGGAGATACTGTTAAAACTTATTTTTGCAGAGGTGGGGAGGAAGCAAGTGCTGTTGTCCCCCAGACACCAGGTCAGGCAGGGGCTGAGGGCAAGAAGAAGGACTTGGCATGAGTGTTGCACAGATGGTCCCATCAAAATGCAGGAGTGATGAGCAGCAGGCTGGCCATTCAGTGGGCCTTCACAGTTCTTACATACAATGTTCATGACAGCCAGACTTATAACTATCGTGCTAATAAATATGAGGAAGGTCTTGAGCTTAACTCTATCCACTTAAGCTTGGGTTTAATCCTTTGCTGAATAGGGAGAGGCTCCTGCAATAAGATCTAAGTCAGCCGCAAGATAACTGAATTTGAATGATCAGGGAGAGCCTTTTTTGCCAGTTACAGCTGTGACTGTGCCACAGGCTGTCCTCTTGGCCAAGAGCATTGATGCACCTTGCCAGGCCTGCCCATCAGGCACAGACCCATCATGCAGGATGCCCAGTGCTTCTGTCCCTACGTCCCTGTCAATGAGAGTAGGAGACAGGGCCACTTACACCCTTCTGAAACAGTGTAAACAAACTGGCAATGCAGGAGAGGTCTTTATCACTCACTGCCCTGGGCCCTTTCTACCATGAGCACTGGCTCAGACAAGCCAGCCTAGAAGGTTTAGTGATCCTATCTTGGCTGTATTTCTTCTTGCACCTATGGGCTTCGTGGTTGGAAAGAAAAACCTAAATCATTTACATACTGGTCTGAATTGCTGCTGTTTTCATCTCCCCCTTTTTTTCTTCCTTTAACTGATTCAGGACTGGGAGTGATTTCAGTAGGAATAGTATTCTGTATGTAAAGCACAGCAGAGCTATGGGTATAGCAAAGCCCACGCATTGCTCTATGCTCCCAGCACGAAGGGCAGAGGTACATGCAAGCAATAGATTCCTATTGCTCAGAGAGTCATCTTATTGCTCTCATTCCAAGGGTTTTGAAGCCTGTCAGGGTAAAATTTCATTAAAACGGCCCAGAAATCAGCAGTCTGGAGAGCACAGCCTGCATCTCCTCCTAGGTAACAGTGCCAGCCCCGTGTAACCCCAGCTTTGCTTTGAGTCCGGACAATAAGAATATTTATTAACTGCTGTCTCGATTGCTGAACAGCACACAATGAATCTGGCAAGTAAGTCGTGATGTTAGCCAAAGCTGCTTGCAGTATCTGTACACAAGGGCTGAGATTATTTATCATGGGAGACCCCACACGCCTCAATCATATCTACACGCTCATAACCGTTTATTTTTCTAGCCTCTAGTTCAGAGAGCAACAGAGCAGCCTATGTCAGTGCAAATCTGTAGGTAAGGCACTACAAGTAATTAACTTGTGGGTGACCTTTTATTTGCTTTCACCACCACTAGACTTACTTTTTTAAAAATTATTTTGCCCAGCCGTGCACACAGATGTGCATGAAGAGGGTACCAACATGCTTGCCTAGCTGTATCACAAGAAGCCCTTCTGGCTTCTTACGTGTCTATCAAACCCAGTAGACTATTTCCACTGGGAGAAGATGCAGCATATTTTTAAAAGTGCTTTAAAACTGGTGACAGCCCCCAGCTCCCCTGCTTTGGCTGCTGCCATTTTAAAAGATTTGCCTCTTAATTCTGTACCACCAGCTCAGGAGCTAATCCTGCGCCACCATGCATATGGTAGATGTGGTAGGTAAGGAAAGTTCAGCTCCTCTACCTAAAATTCACCAGATATTTGTCACTGATTAGCTGCATTAGCTTGCAGCATGGAGTGCTCTTCAGGCACTGCTTCTTTCTCGGTTGTAGTCAATATTATTACAATTCTACTGGGGTTTGTAGTGTTAAGCCTCTAATAAATATTTATTGAGAAAATTACTAATATAACACTTTCCTGATAAATATTTACTAGAGATTTTCTGTCAGGAAGCACACCGGTGAAAAAAGTTTCCTTTAAAAATCTGTTACTACAAAAAATCAATTAAAAAAGCAAGTCAAGATAAAAATTAATCAAACAGCTGGCAAAAAGGAGTATACAAAATTAAGCATATGCCAGCAAGGGAAGAAGTACACAGCAAAATAAGCATTTGCCAGAGTAAAAGATGTGTGAGCTAAAGTGGAGCTGACTCCCTTCCCACTCCCGGTTTCATTCAGAACTAGATTGGGATTTGTAACCAAAAGCTACAGATAAAATTAATTTCCTTTGAATAAAATCACATTCTCTTGCACCCTCATTTTGAAATACTGCAAAGCCAGCACTAGTTTGTCTAATTTCCAAAACCAGACTGTAAGCTTGAGCTCTGACATATTTAGGATCAAGATCTGCTAAGATAACTTAGCAATTTGAAGCATAAACCATATAATCTTAGCACAGACCTTACACGCTATCTGTGCTATCACGTTTTTTGCCCTTTAATAGCAATGTGTGAATACTTGTATCAATAAGAAAACAAAGATATTAAATTATCTTTCCAATATTGAACTGAGTTAATCAGGTAGAGTTAATTTACCAGAATGGTATTTATACAATAAGGATAAATGGAAAAACATGAATATTCATAAACAGCTTTCATTTCCCCTGTGACATGTTTAAGTTTAGCAACATAAATGATTTTCTACAGCTGTTTTTACAGCTGTTAACTGTACTTAGTAGTTGAAAACCTGAACTTCTTTCTAGTCACAGGTCATGGACAGTAAGGGTTCATTGAGCTGCTGTATCTTTCCCAAGGCAGGATCACTGGTAAGTATGAGCAACCACATGAATTAAGCCTATGTCTTCATGTTACGGCACAACTCAGCAGAACACTGCTAACATATGGAAAAAAACCCCACACATCTGCATTCTGGACCAGGGCAATAGCCCAGCATTTTCAAACCTAGTGTTTGCCTTGTTGAAGCAGGCTGTATCTCTGGAACACAGGCACTTTCTTTAGACTCCCATACCAAGGGAGAGGTACCCACTCTGAATGATGCTCGGTTGAGAAGGTGCTCCTGCTACTCAGTAATAGCATTCTCATAGCCCACAATAAACGTGGGTGATATTCTTCAAATGTCCTGGTACAGGATTTCATGTATAGACTGGGTACCTAAAATGAACTCGGGGGCATTCACAGTTCTCTGTGTTCACAACACTGCAATAGCAAATGGGGAGTCTCTTCTTTCCAAATGGGGCCATAGGGATGTTTGAGACGCAACCAGATCCACAGTCATATCTTGAACCTGCCTCTATCTAGGAACACCAAAGCATGAGGACTTTTGGGTTTTCTTCCTTTTTTCTCCATGGCAGGTGAAATCTCAGAGTTAGAACACAAATTCTACATAATAAAGAGCAAAATCATAGCCAAGATTATTCTATAACATATTTTAGGGAAAAAAAAAAATGGTAGTTTTAAGTCCTTGCTGCTGTGAATGACTCCCTTAGCTAATGAGTATTAGAAGAGCAACTGCCGAAACTGTGCTTTCCATGACCTCTATGGACCATCTGTAGGTTCCTTATGACAGCCACTGTAGAGCTTCTCCAGGCTGTACAAGTCAAATAAGCTGCCGGCCATGCCCATGCACGTTACAGTTTGGCTGCTCTGGAGTTTGGCCACACGTAGGCCATGCATTCAGGCTGGCTCTCTGAATGAAAAGCAACCTCAAAATGGAAAGGAGACACAGAGTGGTCCCCAAGATGCAGTGTAGACAAAGTATTTCTCTTCAGATAGTTTTGAAGCAACTTTCTTTCTCCTGGAACAACTTCTACAGCCCCAGAGAATAGCAGCTCTGTCCCAAACACCCTTCTGTTTCCCAGACAATTCTTACGAATACGAAAAATGTACCAAAAGTAAAATACTTGCCATTCACAGTGCTAGAGGGCATAGGAAAGGGCCACTAATGCCATCCATTTCCATGGAGTGCACAAAGCTGTGTAAAAATGGTCTCTCTTTCCTTGAGGAAATTTTGACCCTTCCCAATTGTGAGCTACAGAAGTTGCCATTACCTTTCTCATTGCCTGCCAAGCTTACTTAGAGCTTTCCCTCTTCAGCTGATAGCCCTGTTAAAACTAACTGCCCTCCATGGCTTTTATCAGCATTGGTCTTTCTCCTCCGGCAGGCAGTCGGTGCCCCTGAGCTCTCAACTCTTGTATTTAAGTCTGAAAGTTTCAACAGGAATCTCAGGGTGAAACTTTTACTTTTGAACCCCTGCCTGAATGCAGTCTGTCTGTTCCAGGAAAACCCCAATCATTTTGCAAGCAAATATGTTCTGGCATATTTCTGAAATAACATAAAACAATATACAGAAGACAGAGACAAGTGAGTATGTCCTTCGAGGATTCTGGTACAGAGTCAGACAATTATTTGCTATTAAGGGTCTGAATTCTGCTGCTGGCAAGCCTTGGGGTTTCATCATGGACCGGTGCCTTTTGACAAAGAAAGTATTAATGATTCATCCCTGAGACTTTTAAGTCATCTTCCTTGCTCTCATTTTAACCATAACTTACCTATAATCTTAAGTAAAGGCTTATTTATTTTTCATTAAGCTGTTCTGCAAATCAAAATGTTTACGAACTTTTGGTAGTTTTCTCCCTTACAAACTTCCTTAGATAATGATGGCTTTTTAAAAATCCAAATGCAGGTTCATAGAGCAAAAAACAACTTGCCCAGACTTAGCCTTCAGAGCACGTGACCAGCCCATGATCCATACCATATCCTACAAGCTGGAATAAAGCTGCTTTTATTCCCAGGGTGAAACTCCAAACTGTCTCAGCTTCCAGGTCAGCTATGTCGGCAAGATACTGGCTAGCTGTGATCAGTGAAAACTCAGCAAGTAATATAGCTGAATAGTGAATAAATCATATATCTTAGCATCATGGTTCTAAGAGATGTAGAAGCCACACCTTGAAGTCTATGCATTCATGTGTATGAATTATGCATTACGAGCTATGCAAACATAACAGTGTTTATCCCAGGAGCATGGCACCAGTCCTACACAGAAGCTCTCATCTTATCAGAGAGTAATTCCTGCTTTCCATCAGCTAGTGGAAACACATTTTCTAATTTGAAAGCCAAGGGCACGTAGCGATCCTTGAATGGTGGGAAGTGCATTTCAGTGCAAGTTTCTCACATCTCTAAGCACTCTTTTTTTTTGTGCTCTGTGATTTATGTTTTCTTGGCCCCAGTATTTTGGTATTACCTTCCAATGATTAAAATCCGTAGAGCACAGGATAGTATTTTAACCCTCAAAATGTAGCAATCTTTTGGCTTTCTTGGTTTATTTTCCCACAAATCACAGAAGTGTGTGACTTTACCCCATTAAGCTAATTATCTGAATCAAGGAGTGTTTTAGTAATTCCAATTTCTAGACCCACTGGTACCAACCAACTTAATTAACATAGATTATCATGTTCCATAACCGAGTATCTAGATTTTAGGGTCCTCACCCATATTGGCTTTAAGAATGTTCATAAAGGTCTGAAGGACCATGGCCTTTATTTGTACTTTCAAGGTTGCCCTTGTGCTAAATCCACATCGAATCCTGTCTCACAGAGATTACCAAGAAACCCACCTGTAGCTATTTTACTCACAAAGCTTTTTGGTTGTCATTAGCAAATTAAAATGTTCATTGGAAACATATCTGAACAAAGTAACCAGCAAAAAGTATCCGAGTAACTGAAAAACTTCCTTATTCTCCCTCATAAATTAAAAAAAAATAATAAACCAAAATCACTACATAAAATCAGTGGGTAGGTCTATTAAAGGTCCAGAGTTGCAGTGAAATCTGCTGTGGGCTGGCCAGTAAATGATGCTGGGTTTTGTCCCTCATGCAAACAAACTCCTTTGAATAACATGATGGTCTGAGTTGGAGCATTCCCAAGCAGACCTTTGGTCTCCCTCCCCCACAGGTATTTCACAAAGTGCTATCACACATTACAGTCGTCAGTGGCCCACACAAATCCAATTTATAAATCTGAGCTTTCGTGAGTTCCCTCCAGCATTTTCTACATGGTTCAGCCAAGCCTTGACCCTGTTTCCCACAGTGTCTTTTCAGGCTCTCTCTATTCTCTTTGATGAACAAGTTTTGTTATTAAGTGATGTCTCACAGACTAAAAACTGTCCAGGCAGGTCACCTTTAGCAGGTAGCAAATGTGAAGCAGTTAAATTTACAGGTAACTCTGTTGCGAGGCCCAGGCCTTTGTGATAAAGTGATTTATTTTCATCTCAGTGAAAGCCTCTTTGCATGACACTCATCGAACAAACTCTAGATTCAAGAGCATAAATTATTTATACCATTTTTCTTCTGGATCCTTTAAGATTGGCTTTCCATCAGGAGGATCTTCATCAGGCAGGACAATTCAGCTCAAAGGCAGAGATATCTGTGTTTAGGAAGAAAAAACCTGGCACTCTGGAGGTACCTGTCTCCATCTGCTACATTAGGACACCACCTAACTAATTTCAGCTAGATACTGAATTTTTAGATGGGTAAACTTAGGTAAGTTGAACTCCACCCATCAAGATGGAACAAGCGTCACAGAGCTGAGAACAAGTATTTGCCATGAAAGGCTAACGTGCAACCACAAACGTCTGCAATTGCCAAATTAAAAAGCCTACAAATGCCACGGTTATATGAACTGCTGCAAACAGCTAAGGCCAGGAGGGATGGCGAGGTGAGAGCCTCGCAGCGCTACTGGTGGAAGGATGCTCGAAGGGTGCTCGGGGACCTCCCGGGCTCTCCCGGGCAGCAGGCGCCGGAGCCCAGCGCAGGGCGGGCGGGCTTCGGGGGAATCGAAGAGTGCTGGTGCCACCTAGAGGGAACTATTCGCCTAAAAAGTGGGAAAATTATTACCGCACACCGGTGATACAATGAGCCACAGATGTACAGCACTGCGGAAAAAAATTCCTAGAGAGAAGGGCTCTTACTGCTGTGCAAAAGATACACACAATTATGAGAAGCAGCAGCGTACAACTTACATCTTGTCCTCAACATAACTTGCAAATACAAATATAGAAGGTGTATTTAAGATGACCAACTGCTGATTCCTCTCCCCTTCAAACCATTTCCCAGCCTCACAGCTGTATTGCTTCCCTTCTTCCTCCAATTATCTGAACTCTGAGGAAACGGCCGACAAACTGACCACATCTGGAGGTCGGATCCCAATTCCCTGAGCTGCCGGAGCCAGCTGGCAGCCAGGGGTGCCTTGGGTGTCCAGGAAGCGACTTGACTGCACGGCCAAGAAAGCCTCTGGGATGCAACTTTACAGCCCTCTGCTGATCACCAGCTTTTTGAAATGACCCACCTGAAGTCTAGCATCTGCCTGCATAACTTCAAACTGTTCTGCGTTAGAGCAGGAAAAGAACCAGCATCCACAAGAAAAGGAAGGATTGGTGCAAAGCTATAAGTCATCGTCCTTCTCTCATCATTAAATGTGCCACCTACAACCTGTGGTTCACTCTGATAACTACAGCGGTGATGATAACTTGCAAGGACACTATGGACCTTGTGGGGGGGATGTTGCTGATGGGTGGATTCTGCAGCTTTTTCATAGTAGGTTGAAGTAATTTTGGGGCAAGCATTCACCAAAACCTTGCAGACCACAGTGCTTTCCCCACCCTTAAGCTGCTGCACATGGTTGCTGCCATGGGCTGGTCTGTGGGGATGGCACTCATGCTGTGGCTCTTTCTTGCCCCACAGGAAACTCTCATGTGGTAGCAGTGCTGGAGCCAAGGACTAAGAGATTAAAAGGGACCTGTTCTGTCTGTTACAGCTTTAGTCTTCCTCAAGACACTAATTTCCCACCTATACATCCTGGTAGACTGCAAAGCAAGTCTTGGCTCGTGCCTACTAAACCCCTTTGCCTGGCTTTGCTGCTAGTAACACTGGAGTGAATATACCACAGCTGGTGACACAGGGTGCCATGTAGAATTAGTGCCTCAATACCAGGAGTGGCTGACACACCAGAAGGCTGTGCTGCCATTCAGCGAGACTTGGACAGGCTGGCAAGCTGGGCAGGGGGAAATTTAATGAAATACAACAAGGGCAAGCGTAGAGCCTTGCATCTGGGAAAGAACAACCCCATGTAGCAGTATAGGTTGGAGACTGAGCTGTTTAGAGAACAGCGCAGGGGGAAGGGACATGGGGGTCCTGGTGGGCAGCAGGATGGCCATGAGCCAGCAAGGTGCCCTCGTGGCCACAAAGGCCAATGGCATCCTGGGGTGGATTAGAAGGCATGTGGTCAGTAGGTCAAGAGAGGTTCTCCTCCCACTCTACTCTGCCCTGGTGAGACCGCATCTGGAATAGTGTGTCCAGTTCTGGGCCCCTCAGTTCCAGAAGGACACAGAACTGCTTGAAAGAGTCCAGCGCAGAGCCACAAAGATGATTAAGGGGGTGGAGCATCTCCCTTATGATGAAAGGCTGAGGGAGCTGGGTCTCTGGCTGGGAGGAGACTGAGGGGTGACCCCATTAATGTTTATAAATACATAAAAGGCAAGTGACAGGAAGATGGAGCCGGGCTCTTCTAGATGACGTCCAATGATAGGACAAGGGGCAATGGGTGCAAGCTGGAGAATAGGAGGTTCCACATTAACATAAGGAAAAACTTTTTCACTGTGAGGGTGACAGAGCACTGGAACAGGCTGCCCAGAGAGGTTGTAGAGTCTCCTCTGGGGACATTCAAAACCCGCCTGGACACATTCCTGTGTGACCTACTCTAGGTGGTCCTGCTCTGGCAGGGGCGTTGGACTAGATGATCTTTCGAGGTCCCTTCCAACCCCTAACTTTCTGTGATTCTGTGATTCCTGTTCTCTGTTCCTTAAATAAAGGTTAATTGATGGAAGAGTATTTGATATTAAACATTTCCTAGTTCAACGACCTCCATGAGAGCAGTACCTCCAAGGCTCTGGGTTAGTTAAATTTAGGAGATGACTGAAGTGCCAAAAAGTTGTGTACCTGTCCCCCTAAAGGGGAACAGGGCACGATGCAGTGTATGTCTCTGGGTGCGTGTGACTGTCCTGCTGGAGTCCTGCTGTCATTCATCAGCTCCATACCCCAGCAGCATGCCTTTAGGCCCTCAGGCCTTCACTGTCTCATGGGCACCATAATAGCCACATTCCTTAACCTTCACTTTATGAACACCTCCAAAGCCCCAACTGCACAGAGAAATACGACTTGGGTGTGGTGGAAGCCAAGGACCTGCTCAGTATGCTGCAGGGCCATGCCACACACCCAGCCAGGAGTCTTCAGACCATTATTTCATGAAAATGGCATCTGCACTTGACACCAAAATTGCTGAGCAAAGCTACTTTAAGTTTTAAAAGTTTGCTGTTCAAAGGAAGGACCCTCTTTATGGGCCAGGCCGTTGCTCCTCCTTGCCTTATCTGTCTTTTGAAAGCCATAAAAGGACCAGCCTGCAGAGACAAGGCTGCAATGCATCTCCTTCATGTTTCAGAGAGGAGCTGCAGCTGAAAAGAAAGAGGTACATCTGCCATGCTTCAGAGACATGCGGTAGAGCAGACAACCTCCAGCTGTAGCGAATGTGCAGCACAAGAGGACATGGTGCCTCGAGTCAGGACCTGCAGAAGCACATTGCTGCCATGACCCGCAGGCTGTCACGGGGTTCTCCCAAGCCGCTGGTGCTTGTGAAGCAGATGTGGCTGCTCCCTGCTGACACACAGCCTGCTCTGCCCAAACCAGTCACCACAGCAGCGCTTTCAAAACCTGCCTGTGTGCTCCCTGGGACAAGGGCAGCCACGGCAGAGCAGCTGCTGCTTGAGCTCCCCAGGGCACAAGGCGGAGGAGCAGCGACAGCAGCACCCCTCCCTCCACCCCGGCGCTGCCCAAGCACGCTCTCCTTCCCCCTGCCCTCACGAGCTGTGGGATTACCTCCACATCACCCGGTCCTCCCTCCCACTCCCCAAAAATGTCCACCCACCTGCCTGGTATCTTCATCTCCTGCTAATTACCCAAAACAATTAGCCATGAAGTCTCCAAAACGGATTTAGGATTCAGTTATACTGAATTGACAGGAGAATTAGACTGAGCTCCAAACCTTGACATAAATTATATTGACTTTCAAACATTTATTATAACCCATTGTGCAGATATAACTGGAGGACTACCGACATATGTGTGGAAAATGTGAACTCCGATGATTTTTTCCCAAAGGAATGGTACTGATGTCATGAATGCTTCAGCTGAGCATGTGCTGCTTTGCAGGATTCACTGACAGGATGGATTAACACAGTCATACATGTCAAAATAATTTAGGGAGGCTTTATACCTCTGTTTAGGAAAGTACACTGATAAAATTTAAAAAATTTCTTTCAATCAAGCCTGATCTATACCAAAAAAAAGAGACTATATGGGTTTGGTAGCTGGTAGGGATGCAAGTAAAGTGTTTATGATATGATTCAATCCCATATGGGAAAAAGTCATCAATACCTTTCAAGATACCTTGAGAGGTACCACTATAAAGACAACCACACCGGCATGGTGGAAGCACATTGGTATCAACAGAATTTCCTCCTGAAGTCAAAAACCTGTGTGTGCTTCAGGCTTGAATCTCAGTGAGCTGCAAGGTGGTAGCCACGGCTTTAGTCTCTTAATCCATTGATTTCATGATGAAGTAGCACTGAAAACTAATAAAATTAGGTTGTTCTGTATTTAAAGACCTGGAAATACAGTCCAACTATTTTTCCTGAGAATCCTGACTTAAAATCTTATTTTACCCTAGAGCACTAATAAGCACTAGCATAACTATACCCATGCTAAACATCACTCTTCTCATATATATTATGAAAAGTTCAAAATATCTTTCAGTATCTCCTTGGAGGCAGTGAGTCAGATAATTGACCCAGTGATATTTGGTTAGATAAACGAACGCCTGAACGCCTGCCACGTAACACTTGGTTTCTCTTTACGAAAAGAAGGCTTGGCCCGCATCCCTGCACGCATGCAAGAGGGAGGCAGGCAGGACATTTTTCACTGGAGGTCAGAGGGAACCATCTCCCTTTGGTGCCAAGTGGGTTTGGCTTCAGGGCAAAAGAAAGGCAAAGAAAGGCTTTCCTTTCTTGTCGTGACGAAACCTATACTATTATCAGAATAAAGTACTGAATATGGGACCCTACGCACATCTAAGGTGAAGGAGGCGGCTGACGGGTAAGCCCCGAAACGGGAGGGCGGCGAGGTTCCAGGCAGCTGCAGGGAAGTGCCGTCTGGGTGACCGGAGGAGATCACGGCGCAACCAGCACAACGACCACCGCTCCTTCACCCCCGGGTCCCTTCGGTCCCCCGCGGCTCACCCGCCGCCCGGTTGGGCGGGCCCCGCTCTTCCCGAGAGCGGCGAGAGGGAGGGCAGGGCCGCCGCCGCCGCTAGGCCCCGGCCGCTCTCGGCGGCGGTGGGCGGGGCGGAGCGGTGCGGTGCGGGCCGGCGGCGGGGCCATGCCGGCGGGGCCATGCCGGTGGTGCTGGCGGCCGCCTGGGCCCTGCTGGCCGCCGCCTTCCTGGCGGCGCTCCTGCTGCTGCGGCGGCGGCCCGGCGGCGGTGGCGGCGGCGTCGTCTCCGCCTTCTTCCAGGATCTCGTTCGCTACGGGAAGACGAAGCGGGGCTGCGGACAGCGCCCGGCCTGGCTGCGCCTCCTCCAGGTGCCCAAGAGGTGAGGGGGCGGCTTGGAGGGCTGGGCCTCTCCGCGCGGGGCAGGTACCCGCCGCCATTTCACTTCCGGGGTGCGGCGTGCCCTGGGCCACGGCTCCGCAGGAGTAACTGTAAGTGCATTTCAGGCGATTCAGCTGAAGATGTAGAAAATGAACAGCGTATGCAAACAGCATGGCGTGTTTTTGTAGAGTCGGGCTCTGCTTTTTTGCAGAAGCGTTACTCTGGCGTTACGGATGGGGAACCGAGGAGCATAGGGGTTGCGATCATGCAGAGTCCGTGTGTGCCAAACTGGAACAAAAGCCAATCCCTTGAATACCAGTCCCATGCAGTGTCTGCAAAACAAACCTTCCTGCGAGACTCGGGTCAGGGACGTGGAAATACGGATTCCTGAGGGTAACTGCAGCTGTGCAAATGCACTCCAGCTGGACTGGCTTAAACCGATTCTCAGCCGTCATCATCTTCCTTCGAGGTTTCTCTTTAAAATGTGACTCAGGATACTGGTAACAGCACGGTAACACAGTGATCTGGACCCTGCGTGAACAGCTTCTCATAACGCAAAAGAACCGCTGTGTTATCCAGACACATCTCTTGATAGATATTTAATAGGATGAAAGACAGAAAAGAGGCGGGGAAACCATTTACAGCTTTATATATGCTACTGTGATTTCATCGCTCTTGATTAGCCAAGATTGATGACTAGAACTAGCCTTTGACTTGAACATAGGTGTGACAGGATCTTGCAAGGCCAGCAGGACAGGACTGGGAGGCTACTTAATCCAAAAATCTGATTGCCCGTAATATAACCAACTGTCTTGTTATCACTGATGCATTTTATATACATAACTTTCAAACCAAATGTTAAAAAAACGTTTTGTGACACAGCATGTTATTCATGGAAAGGTTGTAATGTAGCATCTTGGTTATTAGGCTGCTGGTTACAGAAGATACCCAGGGATGTGTTCAAGCTCTGCGGTACCCTCAGTGAAAATAAGGGCTCATAAAAGCTTTGTCTTAATTGCTGTGTACTGCAAAGTGCCACATTGTTAAGGTAGGTTCTTGTTTGAGTTGATCTTTCTCCAGCAGAAGCTTCCCATTATCCCTTCTTAGGGAAGATGGTGTCTGAAGAATGTGGCTTTTTCAGGGAATTGGTCTTGAGCTCTCAACATCTACAAAGCAATTCTGTTACACAAGTAGTGAATCCGTAACCTGCTATCTGAAAGAACAGAGAAGATCTGAAGGTAGCCATTGAGGCATTTTCTGTTTCCATTCATCTGCGTCTTGTTTCCAAACTAACATTGTATTTTCACTAGCCTGGGCTTGTTTTTAACTTTGCCATTCCACCTTGTTAAATGTTATGATTCATTTTGGGTTAGTTTGGCAAATAGTGAACATTCCTCTCCTTGAGGGATGACACATGTACTTACTGCAGTGCTGGATCATTCTGTAGATCAGATGCCTCCCCAGCGCGGTTTGGATTGCTGAAAGCTCGCAGGGCATGTCTCTGCTAAGCTGGTAGGTCTTGTGCTGGGTCCAAAAAGCAATGCGTATGGAGAAAGTTCTTTGGTGGGTAATGAAACAGGAGTCTGCTGAGTGACAGGAGAGCAGGGAAAGAGTTTGAAACTTGGAGGTGGTGATTTTTTATCAATATACAACTTCTATTTGTCTTCTAAGCAGAAGATGAGGGAAGGGGGCTAAATTTTACTTCTGCTGTTGCAAATCGGCAGAGCAAACGTTGCTGTCTCTGCTTGGTAGGAGAAGGAACCGAGGAGGAGAAGCAATCGTCTGAAGGGGCTACCAACCGCTAAAGGGCAAGGTGCTCTGGAGCATGCAGGGGTGCTCACTACCTCTGTGTTTCTGACTTGGCCTCTATGTTGCTGTTGAGAGATATTCGAACTGCTTTGGGAAGGGTCACTTTATTTGGTTTCACTAAGCAAGGGTGTTGTACCCCTACACTTCTGCAAAAGAAAAGTTTGCATGTCCCAGAGAAATAGAGTCTTCTGTGACTATATGGTTATATCCTAGTTTTGTACCAATAGTTACATCGTCAAGACAAGGCCATCAGCATCTTCCCATGGTGTGTATTTCATCTCTTTGCAGCTGTTTCCGGAGGTCGTGATTTTTATTCATAGCCAGAAGGACTTTTAGTTTTAAAAGCAAAAGGAAATACTGGATCGCCTAGTTTGAGCTGGATAGCGTAGGCTGCTTAACTCCATCCAATTACCTGTCTTGACCGTAATGTCTTGCATTTCAATAATGCATAATGTGTTTTTGTAAGTGCATTATGGGGTTGGCGAATCTTTTGTTTTCTACAAAAAATACATGTGGTCCTGCCTTTGTAGTCGCCCAGTGGTATTGGTGGGCTCTCCTTTTTTTCTGTATGATTGTTACAGAGCTTGAATTCAGACAGGGACAAGATATTTTAGGGTACAGCTGAGTAATTACTTCTGGGTCCCTTTTACTCTCTGCATTTGTCATTTATGAACTTTAACAAGTCGCGTAATGCATCCACTAGAACTGAGGGAAGGGGGAGTGCTGCTAGGCACAACAGCCTGGAAATGCCCGGAAAATTAATTTGGATGTGCTTCAGTGGTGTAAATTATAAAGAAAAAGTTGTGCACATCATGATTAGTTCTAAGCATTGAGGAATACCTTTGCAATGTGTGGTTTACACTTTCTCCTCTTTCGTGCGGCAATGGTGAGTTAAGGTAAGCTAAGTTAGAGGTCACTCCAGGCAGCATTTTGCTGGGGGAAGAAGGCGTTAGGGTTATTCCTGCACAATGCCACTGGAGTTGCAAGTTCTCTACTTAGTGATGTGGGGACCAAAATGGGATGTATTCACCATCAGGCAAGCATGTCCTGCAGCTACATTTCCAGCTAAGGAACAGTGAGAACATTAATGAAGCCCCTTTTTCTTCCCGCAGGTGGTTTACTCACTTCTATGTGGTTTCTGTGCTCTGGAACGGCTTTCTGCTGATCTGGCTTTTGCAAGCTGAGTTCCTTGGAGGGTCGCTGCCATCATGGATTCAGCACGTGCACCATGCTCTTGGCAGAGATTCTCAGAGTGAGGACACAGGCAAGTATTCCAGCTGTTGTGATGCAGCTATAGGAATATTAGAAAGCTGCACTACTGCCCTGGGCTGAATTTGTATTCTTCAAGTGCTTCTTCATCAGCTGCTTTTAAACTAGGCTCCAAGTGACTTTCCTGGAATACCAAGTCCCTTTGTCATTATTCAAGGTAGAAATCATTGAATTTGGTTAGTTGCTTTCAGCAGTGCCTTTAGCAGAAAGGACCATTAGCACCTTCTAGAAGTAATCTTGCTGTGGCCCCCCAGTGCCTCACATGTACAAATGTTTTCCCCAGTGCTCAGTTAATTTAAAATGACGGTAGAATTTTTCTGTGGGGAAGGGAAAAAGTGGCCTTTTTGAAGCACTGTTGAGGTTAAATTGTTCCTATCCGCCTGAAAGTTGCTATTTTTTTTCTCTGCAAGCAGATAGCGAGCGCTTCTCTGCGCTCGTGGTTCTCCTGCTGCTTTGGCTGCATAGCTGTCGAAGACTTGCAGAATGCCTCTGGACCAGCGTGTTTTCCAGTGGCGTCATTCATATTGTGCAGTATTGCTTTGGGCTTGGTTATTACGTTGCTGTTGGCGCAACTGTGCTATGCCAAGCGCCTGCTAACGTCAGGAATGGTAAGTGCCTGCTTCGTTATTACCAAAGATGCCATTTTGCTCCCATTTGTTTCCATTGTGGCAAATGGTTTCGTAGAGGGCTGCTTGCGTGAGAAGTGTGTTAACTGATGATACGTAAAAATACTTACTGGCCTAATTTAAAGTAACTGCGTTTCAGTATATCGCATAATCAACCAGCGCTATACAGAAACACAGACGTGCAGAGACTGACACACTTTCATGTTAACCATCACTGTTATTTCCTGAAAGATACCTCACATAGGTACTGTCAGGATCATTACTCATGAGTTTTGCATCGAGATACATAATGCTTGACGAAGGACAGTAATAGGTGCCAGTTCTCAAATGCCACTATGCAACTTCAGTTCTCAAACTGGAGTTTGGCTTTTTGTTGTAAGGTGAGTCTGCAAGGCTGTTTTGGCCACCTCCTTTGTTTTCCATTGAGAAGTCGCCATGGCTCTGCCTTGCATCAGTCTCTTTCCCTTGATACTGTAATGTCTCCATCAATACAGCAGAAATTTGAATGGTTTGACTTGTTTTTGCCAACACATTCCACTCTGTCTCACAGCTGAGCTGCTGTTCCCCTGCACAGATGAACCATGAGCTAACTGGTTGTAGCACTTCTCCCATGACCAGTTTTTGTAAGGGGGTATTGCCAAGTGCATAACTTCAGTGAAGTTTTTAACCGCTTCAAACCACATCAGCTCTAGTTTAATCCAGTGATTTTTTTAAAAGAACCTTCAGATCTCCTCTGTGTAGATAAAGCCTTTTTCTTTCCAGACCTGACTTCTACTTTTCACATCTTGTAGATTCTTAGAGATGGTATATTGGCTTGTACAGTGGAAATCATCCTTAATACAGTTAACATTTTTTGAAGGCCTGAATGGTTCACACTCTGTGTGTGTGTGTGTCTGTGTGCGTGTCTTTCTTGCTCACTGTGTGTCTCACTCACTGTGAACAAGACAAATAACTGTGTACTTACACGTTGACCTGAGCCACAACAACCTCTTTAATTAGGATGATAAGCATCACAAACCATGCTGAGTATTGAGGTCTTAGACTGTCAGTTATGTGTCAGTTGTACATCATGCACGGGATTAAAAACTGTATATTTTTAGTATAGAGCAGTTAAGGACTTAAATGATGCAGGATTTAAAAGTATCTTTCAAGGGATTAGAGGCTCACTACTAGAATTTTGTAAGACAGTAACATTTACAAAATGTATACAATGTTTTGGGGTGATGCTTGGGAAGGTATTTCCTGGCTGTATGTTAATGAAACGTATTTCATTCAGAAAAAGAGCTTTCTGTGCAGATCTGCTGGTACCACCTTGTAGGAGTCATGATGTACCTTTGGGCCTCTCTTCACCAACACAGATGTCTTGTGATTCTAGCTAATCTTAGAAAAAGCAAATCAGGTAAGGTGCTTCATTTCTGCCAACGATTTCCTTAGGTAATTGTTTCCTGGTGGGTTCAATTGGCTCCTGTAGCTTCTAATACCTTAAAACGCGAGTATTTTTCAGTTCCTGTAGCGTCGTGCTCTCTGTAAGACTTTCAGTAGATGAAGTGAGGCTGTTTGGAAAAGAGATCGGATGGCTGAATAGGAGGTGGGGGTGTCTGTATATATAGTTTTATAGAACTTAAAATGAAGGTCTGTATCCTAAGGACAGACACATGCTAATGCTCAGGAGTTGTGCCACTCCTCGGGGACCTCACTTGTCTCTGTGAGGGCTAAAAATAGGTTTCCTTACTCTGTATTTGCGCAAACAGCCAGAGGTGGCATCTTATTTCATTAAGATGTGCAAAGCTGCCAGATCAGATGGAGGTGGATGGTGATGATACCTTTAATGAGCACGTTGTTCTGTAATTGTGAGTAGAAGAGAAAAGTTTGTTTAATGCATGTTATTCTCAACTGATTTCTTTCTGTTTGCGTGCAGGAAAGGTCATAAGGCTGAGCCACAGCGTACCCTTCGGAGACTGGTTTGAGAGAGTTTCTTGCCCTCATTATTTTGCAGAGCTCCTCATATATGTATCTATGGCCATCACGCTTGGGTTTCAGAGCGTGACATGGTGGTGTGTTGTGATGTATGTTCTTTTTAACCAGGCACTGGCCGCTGTTCTGTGTCACGAGTTCTATCAGAAAAACTTTAGCTCCTACCCAAAGCATCGAAAAGCATTTATACCATTTGTTTATTAGAATATTTCTTCTAAAGTATCTTTAGTGCGAACTGGGAAATGTTTTCTATAACGGAATAAGAGATTTACAGTTTATTAAAGCCGAGGTAAAATCGCACATTTTGTCTAATTCTAGCTTAAAAGCTCATCATTTTAATGATAATCTCATCTGTGTTACCAGTTTACGTGGGGAAATGTAAGGTCTCTGCATATCATACGAGCTAAAAAAAGGTTTAGTGGAGACCTTAATTCAATCTGAAGAGATGCTAATTGGCTCTTTTCTGGTTTATATCTTATGGATAAAACACTTGCTGTTGTGCAGCAAGCCCAAATACACGTGAAAACTGTGTAGTGAAAGGAGGGTGCAGGGAATCATTCCAACTGTGTATTTCATGCCTTGTCTAATATTTAAGCATATTTTTTCCTAGTCTCTTTTCTTTGAATCTTGTCCGAGGGAGGCAAATTGTATATTGTCTTTCTGTGCTTCCCTGTTGGTAATTAAAACCAGCCGCTGCTTTATAACTGCAAGCACAAGAACCGGTGGAGAAAGCTGCGGTGGAGGAATGACTCATCCTCAGCAGTGGAGATAAACAGACCCG
The DNA here is from genome assembly GCF_034619465.1 of Leptosomus discolor. Classification (NCBI taxonomy): domain Eukaryota; kingdom Metazoa; phylum Chordata; class Aves; order Leptosomiformes; family Leptosomidae; genus Leptosomus; species Leptosomus discolor. The sequence continues at coordinate 52,623,006 of NC_141394.1, read as the reverse complement.
TTCTCTGCATTATCTCTTCTGCACCAAAGTGTTGTCATTCTTTGGCGAAAACTCATTGTTTATTGCTAAACTGGGAAAATCATGGCAGGTTCTCTGTCTAGAGAGACAGTAGAAGAGAATTTGCAGAAAAGTAATGTTCTTGGTTGTGGTTCTGTTGTCCCTATAGTGGGTTATTGGAATCCCTCGTGTGTCAGAGGGGGCAGTTCTGCAGGATGGCCATGACCACGACTCACTGGTTTTTAAGCAGGCTGTGAGAGCAGATGTAATGAACTGCTGAGGCAGAGAATGCACAGAACCAGTACCTCACAAGCGTTGTGAAGAAATTCTTTACTGGGGGAGATGATGTCACTCAGCACAGCATTTTTTTTGCACTTAACCATTGAATATTTTGGTCTCTTTCATGATACTGGAGTGAACGATCCGTTGGCGTGATGTAGCCTTTGGATGCTGGTGTTTCAGCATGTTTTCTACTTACGTGCATATGTTATTTTGTATATGAGAAGAGTTTTTATATACTGAAGAATATGTCATGAATTATCTAATTAAAACAATTTGTTACACCTTCTATTTCCATTTTGTATAATTGTTCAAGAGTGAGCTGTGGATTTGCAAAACAGGAGCAATCACTTTTGCACAAAACCTTGTGCCTCTCTCGGCTTTCGCAACCCCTCGCTCCATCAACCCTTCCATAGCTTCACTCCACCGTGGAGAACATACACAGCCCTGTCTTGGGGCCGCATCTTTCCCCATTTTGTTTTTGTTTTTTTTTTAGTGATTCTCGGGAATCGCCGATGCTGCCAAGCATCTGTCAATCATGCCAGTGCTGCTGCCAAGCATCTCCTGTTTCACTGGCGTTCTTGGTCCCGTTTACTAGACTGTGAGTTACTTCTCGGGGAGCACATTCCTGTCCCGGGGCAGCACACCGGGGTGCCCAGCCCTCCTGGGGTCCCGGGGCAGCACACCAGGGCACCCGGCCCTCCTGGGCTCACGCGTACACTTCATACTCGGACTTTCAGACCCCTGGATGTGCCCAGGCCGTTCCTCTTGCCATTTTTTTGCCTTCTGACGCAGCCCGTTTGCTTTGCCTCCCTCAGCGGCCTTTCCCCGCCCGTAGGCAACTCCGAACGGACGAGGGACGTGCCGCGACTCGCCCGCTCCCCCGGGGAAGCTGCGCAGCCGCCCTGCCCGTCCCCTCTCGACGCCGGGAGTCGGAGAAGTGGGTAAGAACCACGGCTCGGGGCTCATCCCCAGCGCTGCGGGGCCGCCACGGCCGCAACGAGACCCGCAGGCGATCGCGACGGGCCGCGGTTCCTCTGCCCGTTCCGGCGGGGCGGGGCGGGGCGTCCGTCAGCGGCGGCCGCAGCCAATCGGCGTGGCGCGGCCCCGCCCCTCCGAGCCGGGCCGTTGCAGGAAGCGGTTGGGGTACGGTGGCGGGGTCGCGCGGCTGGGGCGCTGCGGGCAGGGCGGTGACGCGGCGCCTTTAAGAGGGGCCTCGTGCCGTGCCCGCCCCCCCCTCCCGCGTCCCCTGTCCCCTCAGCACCGCGCTCGGCCGCCATGGGCTCGCTGCCGTCTCCGCCGCTGCTCCCGCGGGCCGCCGCGCTGTTGTTGGCGGCGACGCTGCTGTTGGCCGCCCCGGCGGGGCTGCGGGCCGCTCCGGAGGAAGAGCCCGGTAGGAAGAAGGAGCCACCGCCACCTCCGGCGGCGCAGGGAGCCGAACCGCGGGCTGAGGTGAGGTGAGGGTGGGCCGCACCGGCTGCCTGCACACACACACACTCACACTCACCCACACCACGCACCCGCCTTCAGCCGGGCCGGGGGGGCGGGAGCAGCCCGGTCGCCCCCCGCGGCAGCTCTCAGCCGGTGGGGCGGGCCCGGCCTGCAGGACGCCTCGCCTTTCGGAGGCCGCCGGACTCCTAAATTCCTCTCTTGTAGCAGAAAAAGGGAAAGCTTTTTCCCTTTTCAGAAAAAGGGCCCTGCAGCTTTCCCTTTTTCTGCTACAAGAGGGGAATTTAGATCTGACATGAAAAAAAAGGGTTAATGCTTTTCTCACCAGATAAATATGTTTGTGTCCCGCTTGCTTGCATGCTGAGGGGGGTAACAGACCTCTCCAGGTCTTCCTCACAGAAGCAGATGAAAGTAGGCTTTGTTGCAACTCAAAACCTGTCAGTTTTTCCTGAATATTGATTTAATTTCTTTGCGTTAGAACTTTTTCAGTGGTGCCCTTGCTTAGGGGATTCTACTGCCGAGTGATCACGCAGAGGGATGAAAAAAATGATTAACGTATAGCTTGATGTAGCATGGAGAGCATGCCAAGTTTTAAGTATCAAACCCAAAAAATTAGGGCATGCTAAAGGTGAAGGAACTCTGGGAAGTCATTGTGTATCGTATAGAGCGTGGAAACTTTTAAATATCAAACCCAGAAAACTTAACGGCATCGCTGAATGTGGAATGCTGGGAAGTCACCGTGTTAAAACACGTTGCAATCTGTCTCTGCTGGTAGATGTGCTGAAACAAGCTTCCTTAGCCGTTTCTGGTCAGGCATGTGAGCATCGACTTCCTTGTTTTGGGTCTTGCTTTTGATTGTAGATCTCTTAACTTCTCCAAAAGCAAACACTTCGGTGGGTGAGATCTGGAGCGTGCTGGTCCGGTTTGACCACTGGAAAATGTTAAAGCTATTTTTCAACAAAACTAGGGTTTGTAGGAACAGACAATGTACGAAAAAAGCTGATGAAAACTTGAGCAAAATTTTGATGCAGCTGAGATGCAAAGATTCTGCAAGGGAAGAAAGTGATTCTGACAATTTTTGAAAGGATGTTGTATTTCTCCTAAGCTATCCTGGTCGCCCAATTTTAGTTTGAAGAGTTTAATTCTTAATATTTATATCAGAAAATGTTTGGTCAAGGTCATGAAGTAAATAGCCAGGGATTGTAAAGACAGCAATATTAAAGCCGAGCTTTCCCCGTGTTTTGTTGCAATAGTGGTTCTCGTGTTCTGGTAATAGTGTGCATGGTGAAGTACTGCTTTAATGGATGCACGATCTGATCTTCTTGCCGAGCGCCTGACCAGCAATTTGAGGTAGGTGGCAGCCAGTAACTAGTTAATGATCATTAGTGCTCTGCAAGAGGTGTGTACTTAAAATGTCACACTGTACCGTATGGTATGCCAGGAGAAATAGAAGGCTCAGTACTTCTGGAAACTAACTATTCCAGCCTCATTAACTAGTGGGTTTTTTGTTTGTGTTTTGTTCCCCCTCTTACAGAAGGGGTCCTCGCCGGTTGCTCCAGTTCACATTGTCAATGAAGAATCAGCTGACAAGACTAATTTGGGCTTTATTCATGCATTTGTGGCTGCTATATCAGTCATCATTGTATCAGAACTGGGGGATAAGACCTTCTTCATTGCAGCCATCATGGCAATGCGGTACAACCGTTTGACTGTACTGGCTGGTGCTATGCTTGCCTTGGGACTGATGACGTGTTTATCAGGTGAGCACTCTTCTTTTTGTTTCATCTCTTAGAATGTGCTGGGTGCATATTTATCAATAAATCTTAATTGAAATTAAAATGAAGGTAGTAGGCACATGCAGCTTTCTGTTTTGAGCAGAGTGTGAAGGGTTTCCTGGGGACCATGGCTCAGGTTGAATATTTAGGCTCTTACCTCTGATGGTGTTTGTGCTCCCTAGGCCTCAATGTGAGTTTAATGAAGAAGAGTGGAATTGAGAGCCTAAGCACTTTCTTTGATTTTTTGGGCCGCTGGTTTCCTTTTAATTTTTAGCTCCTGTTAAATTAGTGTGCCTAAGGCAAACATGGGAGTGACTTGTGTTTTTCCTCTGAAGGCGAACGATTCTTAATGTGATGACAAATTTCCCTCGTCTGACTTGTATCCCTGTACGTGTAGCTGTTTGGATTTGTGCTGGGAGCTGCATAAGTGGAAGATGACGTTCTGCCATGATCCTTTGGGATGGGTGGTACTGATAGAGCTGAGAGCTGAGGGGAAGTGAGGTGTCAGGTGGCACTTGAGGAACCTGTGTAGCTGAGAGTGCTTACATAGCAGTGATCGTAAAATGGAGCTGCCTTCAGGTGTATCAGATGCAGCATATCTTTTGTTGTATGTGTGCTTATTTCTAACCATGCCTGATTCGGAACTGATGAAAATAATGTTCCTTGGGTTATATACACTGGGGACAGCTGATTAACTGCCTTCAGGCTTCTCAGCGAGTGTTTCTAGGAATGGTTTTCAGGCGTGTAACTATTACTATATGTACTGCTGCAATTATTATTGCAGTCTTAGAGCAGTTTCCATTTGTGCTGTGTGTGATGACAGCATTGTATGAGTTCCTTCTGTTCCTTGCTTAACACTCTTGGACTCTTCCACTTCTTCACTGCTTGCTTCGGCTAATGTTATTCAGTACCTACCATAGCTGATGTACTATTCTGTAAATCTTAAGATCTCTTCTCTTCTGCCTGTTACAGCTCTCCCTTTTTCTGTACTAAGTCTTTCTTCAAATCTTTCTTCATGCTTTTTTGGAAAAGCTTTCTGGTTTTGCTTTATCTCCCAGTTTAGAGGCTCCCAACTATTTCTTACTTTTCAGACAGGAGCCTTTTTTCCCCATCCACCCTCCTCCCCACCGTTTTCTACAAGTTGGAAATTCCTGGGGCTTTTGCCCACCTTGATTTCATGAAAACATGCTCACTTAAACTCACTAGCTCCATGTAATCACTACTCAGGGTGTTTTTTCAAGCTATGCTTGACAAAATAAGCCAGCTTACCATTCTGATTATTTCATTATGTCTATGCTTGTATATGCAAGTAAGGGTAGGAAAAAAAAAGATACTTTTTGTGTAGTTTCTTGCATTGCTTCGCTTTAGTATTTTCAGTCATTAAAAGGGAGTTTAGTTTAACTAGCTGTGCAACTAATAATGTTATTCTGGTATGTGTGTGCCATGTTTACTAAAGTGCAGGCTGATTAATTTTGGTCTCATAGACTTACTTTTAGTAGTGGCAGTGTGGATTGATTGCCAGATTATGTAGCAGTGCCTTTTTCAACTAAGAAAGTGTGTGCAAGGACACGCACATGGTAATGTGCTTCTTTTTAGCTAATGGCGTGTGGAGTAAATCAACAGAGGACCATGCTTGTGAGGGCGTGGTCCAAGCAGCCTTGAATGTTAGGTGTGGAGTTTTAATTTCCTCTCATTTATACAGGCCTTTTTGCCCAAAAGTGCTAACTGGTCTTGCTTTGTGAAGAATTACGTACTTTGTCCTAGATACCTGATTCTTCTTATTTGAGAACTAGTTTTGGCATACTTTGATCGCCTTTGATACCTGTAGAAGTAGGTGCACTGTGGAGGTAGAGTTTTGGTCTTTGGGTGGGATCAGTGCTTTTAAAGTAAAGAAAGATCAAAGTTGGTCACATTGTGTGTTTGTGGGGAGTGTGGGAGAGAAGGGAGTCGTAACGTGCAGGTATTTGCACTTGGCAAGAGATGACAAGCGTGGATTCACGCAGCTGGATGATTTGTGGGTATGTCTAGTAGATTTAACTGTAGAAAATCTTATTCTAACTTTATCTGATAAATGAAGTGATTGGAAGGAGATGCTGTCCAACATGTAGTCATACATAAAAATGGAATTAACTGGTATACCTTGTGACTCATCTAACATGATTACAGATGATGGTTTCATGGCATGCTTGGAGAAAGGCAGGACTTGCATAATCCTTGATGGGAAAGATAACGTTGCTTGGACTGGCTCTTGGGAGTAGCAGCACATCCACTGTGACTTGTCTGCCTGTTGCTGGACTTCAGTCTCTGGCATGACTAGTAATGGTTGGAGTTTCTAGAGTGTCATTATCTTGGGGGGGGGGGGGGGGAATAAATAAAACTAACAAAAGATGCCGTATTTCTTTGTTGGTGGATATTTGAATTGCAGGCTTTGCTAGCAAGCATTTCTTAGATGTGGGAAAAACAGTTTTGACCCTCGTGCTTATTTTTTTTTTTAATTGACGCATTTCTTTTCTTTTCAGTTTTGTTTGGCTATGCCACCACAGTCATTCCTCGTGTGTACACGTACTATGTGTCAACGGCACTGTTTGCAATTTTTGGCATCCGAATGCTTCGGGAAGGCTTGAAAATGAGTCCAGATGAGGGTCAGGAAGAGCTGGAGGAAGTTCAAGCAGAAATTAAAAAAAAAGACGAGGAAGTAAGTCATAAACTTTCTATGAGTTATGGCTGATTTAATAGTTACAGCCATGAAGCTGCAGAATGTCACTGCTGTGTTTGGGGTGTTCAGCTGTTGCCTGTGATTGGATAATCTGACACAGAAAAAGTGTGGTAAATGGGACAGAAGTGGCCCCTGGAGGCTGTTTCAACAGGTGATTCCAGTCCTGTGGCAAGCCTGGCCTCTCAGGTGAAAAGGGACTTTCTTCATAGTGTGTGGGGTTTTTTTGTTTGTTTGTTTTTTTTAATGCATTACCAGCAGAGAGGACATCAACGGTTTGTTCTTGCCTCAAATTTTATTTCTTTTTATGGTCAGGCAGGCTATTGCTGAGTTGTGTTAATTTTTTTTCATTAATTTTATTGAATCCTAATTTGAGAGCCACCACTTGGGAAGAGGGGGATCCCTGCTTTAAAAATAAGAGGAGGATCGCCACTTTAAAAACAAGAGGAGATTTATGGTGAAAAAACAGGTGTTGTTCCTACTGAAACTGCTGTGTCAGTGCAAGCAGTACAAGATAGACAGTAACTGAAGGTTCGAGGTGATTACAGGTGTGTATATATATGTGTGTACATGTATACACACCCACGTACGTGTGCGTATACGTAGCTAGTTTTTTAAAGTGGTATCTAATACAAGTAATACATCGATAATGCAGCAGTCAGTGGCTAATAACATTCCAGGTACTAATGGCTAGCTTTACTGTTTAAGTATTTCATTTGGGTTGTTTAGATGACATTTCTAATCTTATGATTGGTTGGTTGTTTTGTTTTGTTGGTTTTTTTTTTTTTCCCCTGTCCTCCACAGCTTCAGCGAACTAAACTGTTAAATGGGCCAGGAGATGTGGAATCAGGGCCAGGCACCACTATACCTCAGAAGAAGTGGCTACACTTTATTTCTCCAATCTTTGTTCAAGCTTTTACTTTAACATTTTTAGCAGAATGGGGTGATCGTTCCCAATTAACAACCATAGTCTTGGCTGCCAGAGAGGTGAGTGTTGTGGAATGTCCGCTGTTCTTGTCCCCTCTTTGGGTTGCCCGCAGAGAAGTGGGAGAGACAAAATACTTGTGTAGGAGGTATCAGGTTCATACCTGCTGCCTCGCTGTGCCTTGCTTAGTGTTACAGCTGTGCTGAGACCTGAAAATAAATGCACTGAAGCTCTGTGTGGTACTAAAACTATTGTTACATGATTGGGACTGCGCAGGCATTTCTGGAAATAGTTGTTTTATATCATGCAGCTGAAGATAATTGGGTTTTGTTACAGTGTTGAGAGAGCTTATAAAACAGATGTTTCTTTGGTCTGTGTGGTCATACAGTTTTAACACAGTAGCTTTAAAAAGACACCTTCATCCCAGCAAATTTAAAGCTGTTAAAAAGATACCTCTTTTTAAAAATCTAAGTGAATATGGTACAGTGTATAGAACTAAAATAAACTCTAAACTGCTGTGCAGTAGGTAATGCTGTAAATGAAACTGTATTCAGCATGATTATTGGAATGTATATAACTATTATATTTAAAGGAAAATTAGAGCTTACAGTCAACTTTTATTAAATGTAAGTAGTTTGTCAGTGCTCTTTCATGCATTGAGATAACTTACATTTTTTTTCCCTAGGACTCATGCTTCTTTTAGTGTAATTTCAGACCTTCCCTAGGGATAAACCAGGGCTCTGTAATGAAGGAGGCTATAATCTGTAGGAACCTCTTGGCTTGGGCAGTGTAGGGAAGGTGCTTCGAGCTAACAAGGCAGGGAACAGCAGGACAAGAGAGTGACCTCATTGTTCAAGCAGTTACATGCCCTCTTGGAAAATGAGGAATTATTACTGCCTCTGCCCAAGTTTTGATATGGTGCTAGGCAAGTTGCTTAAGCCCATCTCTTCATAGGTGGTGGTTGACCTCTGGTTTGTGTTTTCTGAGTGTCCCATTAGGAAGTGTCCGTCAGGCTGTGGTCTGGTTTGTGAAGTGCTGAGCATTGCAGCTAAAGACTGTGGGAGGTTGTGCCTTTAGCATATACAGAAAATTAATTGAAAGTGTCTTCATCTTGGCTTTCAAAATCAGTGAATGATTGGTCTGGATCTTTTTTAATTTTGTCTGTGGGATTGTTTTATACCCTTTCATTTCATAATATGTTCAGATAACTCCTTGTCTGTGAAGTACTGAGATACATAGCAGGAGCATTACAGGAAAGGTTTATGAGGAAAGAAATTATAAGGAGATTTGAGCAGTGTGGCAAGTCAGCTGTGACCATACATTCTTCAGTGAAAAGAAAACAAAGTACTGTGTGACTGTTCCTTAAGTGAGTAGAGTCCATCCTGTCATAACAAACAAACAAGGCTCCTTTCGAGCTGATAATTTGGCTGTCTCAACGCATACACCAGTGGAATGAGTTAAGTCTGTCTTCATGAACCTAGTCCTGACAACAGTCCTTAAGAACTTGATTTTACGCCTTAATTGCTTACTGTGTGTAGGAATTGTTCATCTGTGGAAGGAAACAGAAAAGGAAACTCCGTAGTGTCCGACTAGACTGGCTTTGCCTCAGCTGCTGCGTCTGAGCGCTTCTGCTCCTGGGTACGGGGTGCTGAGGGAAGCTGTCCGAACGGGATACCTTCCAGGAGTGGCTCTAGGGAATGGGGTGGGGGCGAGATCCACCCTCTGCCAGTGGCGGCTGTACAGATAACCACTGACTACAGACAGGGATTTCCAGGAACTTTGGGTCCTGATCCTAGAGGCGTGTTCTGCTGGCACAGCCCTGCTTCCGACCTGCACTTCTTAGTGGTTTCCTACCTGTCTGCTTGGTGCTCACCACCTTTTCTCACTGGTTGTGGTTCTTTTGGCCAGTCAGTGACATCTTTTCTTCATACCATATCATCTCTTAGACAGTTTTGCTGTTTGCCCGTTAGAGATTTCATGCATTCCTCATGTGACAGCAGCTTTTTTTTTTCTTGTCTGAGCTAGAAGTCTCACTTAAAGATATGCAGGGGGCTCGGCTCCGCTTTCCCTCATTCATCTTTGTACAGCAGAAAGTCGTGCTCCTACCTTGCCTTCGTTATCGGTCATTAAAAGATTGCTTTCTCTTTTTGATGCTGAAGTCTTCTGTTTTATGGGGTGTTCAATACATCTGCTGCACTTAACAGTGTCATTAGTAAGTAGATCTGAGAAACTTCTGTATGTAGTAGAGTTGCTCACATGTTGAGCAGCTGCTTGTTATGCAGTGATGTATAAGCTGTTGCTGACAATAAGCTTTGAAAACAGTTTATTATCCTGTGGCCTTAAATTCTTTCATGCTTCCTCTTTGGATGATAGGCAGAGGGCAGAGTATAGAGCACAATCTTGTGTGAAGCTGGACAAAGGAGTCAGAATGTTTTAGCTGCTGAAAGCTTTCATTTGTCATTCATGGATTTATTTTTCTCTTTCTTTATAATCAGGTTGGTGTTCTTCCAGCTGATGCAGATTGTGTTTCTCAACAGCTGCCACCTTTCTCTAGAGGATGCTTAATTGTTAAAGTACAGCAGAGAGATTTCTGGATCTGTATTTAACAACTTGAAGATGTTGCTTAGTTGAAATGTGCTGTGTGCTCCTATATTAGGTCAGGCTTAGATTTGAGTTGACTGTTACTGGTCTTTTAAGGCAGTGACAGATAGCGGAGCAGAGCAGACTCCAGAGAGTATCCTCCATGCTTGACAGTGCTTGACCAGGGAATCAAGGCATTGCTCCTTCATGGCAGGAGGTTGTCTACAACTGTTGGGTTTTCAGCTGTGCTGATGTTTCCTTCTGTGTTTTTCCCTCAGGACCCCTATGGTGTGGCAGTAGGAGGAACAGTGGGGCATTGCCTGTGCACTGGTTTAGCTGTTATTGGAGGGAGAATGATAGCACAAAAAATTTCTGTTAGGACTGGTAAGTGAAAACTCACTCCAACCGAAAAAATGCGGTAATGCTGGTCACGTGTAAATGACTCCATGCCTGGGAACAGCGTTTCTCAAAGTTTTTGGCAAACTCGAAACCGTTTTTTTTCGTTTTTTTTTTTTTTTTCTTTTTTTTCAGTCTGTGTCTTCCATCCCACCCTGCCCTGTAGTCAGCTCCCCTCGTGGGGGTGACCCTGTGCTGTTCCCAGGGCCGGGGATCCTTTCTGGCAGGCAGAGTCAAGCCTGTGCCACCGCCCTGCACGGGGTGCTGCCGAGGGGTCCGGCCTGAAGTGAGCGTAACTGCTTACTGACTCCGATGTAAGGAATCAAAATGGGGTTTGTAGCTCCAGGTTTAATGGAGGGCGCAGGTGAAGGCTTGTAGGAGGCTGGAGGAAGAATATACGGTATTTTGAGTAGTCGGTCTCTATTGTTTGACAGTGGAGAATAGAAATTCTGTCGCAATTCTGAGCGCAGGCCTTCAGGTGAGCAGGAGAACTGCATACTTAGAAGTAATGCCGGCCATATAAAAACTACTCTGTCTGTGGCATAAAAGCTTTTTTATCATACTTGCTATCTGTAACAGGAAGGACCAGTAAGGTTACACTGGGTTGTTTGTTTTTCCTTAGATTAGGTTGCAGCTTGCTTCAGCTGCCAGTCCTGTGCTGTAAGTGAGATTTCTTGCTCCCAGGAAGGGTTCCGTGAAGCTGCTTCCTGTAAATGTTCGTTCAGAGTATTTGTCCTGTAGTTGCAGAGGCTGTGAGAAAACAGCTTCGTTGCAAAAAGTGAAACATGTATTCTGTTGTGTGTGTATGCCAAGGAAATACGAACCTAACAATGATTTAATGCGCTCCTAACAAGCTTGGTGTGGATCTTTGGCCATGGGAGTAGCCTCACTGGGTTAGGCCGAAGGTGCACGAAGCCTGTTTGTTTCTTTAGAGAAGAGTAGAACACACACAGCGGTGTTTTCCTGGAGTGCTGTCCCAGCTTCTAGCAGACTGTGGCCCCTGCAAGCAGTTAATGTTTTTGCTACTGTATCTTTCAATGTAGTTATACCTAAACTGTGCCAAAAGTGCTAATCAATTCGTCACTCTTAACTGGTGGCTTGCTCCAGTTTTCCCCCATACAGCCAAATACTCAACAGCAGGTGTCAGCTTCAGTTTTATACTAGCTTAAAGTAGTAGGAGTAAAACAAAGCTTCCTTCTAAGGACCACAATATATTCTTGTAGATGCAGTTAAACAGTGGGGTGGCCAATAGGCATCCTGGCGCTGCGCTTGAAACAACATGTACTGTTTGCATCATAAATTTAAAGTAAGGTTATTTGGGAATCGGGCATTCTAAAAAGAAATAAAATCTGTAATGTGTCGTGGAAAGATGTGTAACTTTCGGATTCTAATTTCTTTTTGGTTTGTGTTTTATTTACAGTGACAATCATAGGAGGCATTGTCTTTTTAGCATTTGCATTTTCTGCACTATTTATAAGTCCAGACTCTGGTTTTTAAAAGCTTTTGTCACTGCAGAAGAGCAAGGATTGGAGGCACCGAGCAGCTGTCCTTGTGCGGTTGTGTATATAGTGTACAGAATTCTCGTTGAACAAGCACTGGAGATGAGACACTGAACTTTTTATAGCCAATGATTCATGGGACTGACACAGTTATGGACAGCTTCTGCAGTGGAGATCTGCCTATCGTCTGGTGTGTTTGTTCTGTGGTGCCTGCTCCCGTGGTGGGACTTGCGTGGATTTCTGGCTTGCTGGACCTGGCTCAGCTGAGTTTTGAGGATCTGCTCTCCTAAGTGTTGAGGCTTCCTCTTTTCTTCCTCTGTTACACATGGCCCCCTTTCCTGCGTCTTCAAGAGCTGATTCTTAAGGGTTCTCGAAGCAGACTGTCTTGTTCCATGCTGCTTAACAGAAGGTGTTAAGGAGAAAACTGCTGGTTCCCTCCTCCAAGGACTCCGGTTCCAGGGCGCCTGGGTAATCTAGGCAACAAGAAACCTGGGAGCAGTTCCCATGCCGTGGAGTGGCTGAGCCACCGATGGAGAATTTTATAAACTTAAGTGAGAAGGAAAACTTCTTAATCAGGGATTTTTATCAGGAAATTGATGTGTGGTGATTAACAACCTACCATGGTCAATATGCAATCTGTATGGAGCTACTATTATTTGACTTTTTTTTTTTTGGATTTTGAAATATTAAAGTATATGGAAAGTAATAAAGTGGTCCAATTTAACAATATTCCATTCCCAGGACTGAACAATAATGGAATTCTTAGATTTAGATGTGTTCATGTTTTTCTTTTTAGGGAATAGAAATGTAATCTGGAAGAGTATTAATAAAATACGGTGTCTCCATTTGAGTTACTTACGGTATTGTTTTTGATGGTTCCCATAATTCCTGCCAGAAAGGTTTGCCTAGTGCTGATGGACTTAAGGTGAGGGAAGTTTACTAAATTTACTTTGGATACTGATGAATGCCAGTGTTATAAAGACTTTGAAAATGTTGACCCCTGAGGATATGTGGGTTGCAGAAATACATGCTTTTCCCTGCTCTTCAGTGATTTGGATTCTGAGGTAATGGCTTAAATAACCTGCTAAGATCTACTCGGTAGCAGGCTTGTCAAACAGAAAATAACCGTTTCTGGTGCTATGAATCTGCCCCTTATCGAAGCTGAAGTAATACGGAGCGTTATGAATTGGACCATTCCCTTTGTAGTTCACCAACAGAGCAGTCCCTAATCCTTCCCTTAGGTTTCTCTGCCCAGAAAACCCCTGAATGCCACATCTCAAACACTAAGACCATGGCAGCGCGGTGCCTGTCATGCACAGTGGTATGAAAACAGGCTACAGGTTCAGGCTGCAGGTCTAAATGTTCGTGTCTTGGCCTGAAGGAAGGGTGTCGTTGGCAGTGCCATCAGTAGTTACTGGGTGAGGCACTGGGGTGGTGTGGGGTGGTGTTTGGTTTTTATGGTTTGGTGGTTTTGTTTTTTTTTTTTCTTTTGAACCAAACATCGTAGCCAAAACCTGCAGTCTCCTCTTCCCCACAGCCTGGAAGCACACACAGTGTCCCCGGTGTGTTTCAGCTCCTGCGTGGAGGGAATTTGCAGCAGAGGCCATGTTAAAATCAGGCAGGAACAGGGAACCCAAATTAGGGAAGAGCCTAAACTTTTGACTGTTTACTGGACAACTGCTTGTTGTGGTAATTGACAGTGGTGCTGCTGGAATACATTACGTTCATACTAACTGTGGTTCATCCTGCTGAAAATTCTTGCTCAAAATCCAAAAAGCCAAACCAATTGGCTGTATTCTAATGTAGAAAGAAGCCTTCCAAACTTTGCATGTGCTGCTTAAAGCTGTTTGATATGAAAACAAGTAGGATCAACAGAAAAATGAAGCTATTTAGTGTGTTGTTTGTAGAGGTAAGCGTGAAGTTGCAGAACAAATCTCTGCGACTTCCACATTTACATTTCATTATTATAAACCTACCCCTGACGGTAAGCACTGCTTCTGGCCAGTCACAGCCATGCTTGGCTGCTCTCTAATGCTTGCTGGGCAGGTAGGAGTCAGTCTGAATAGCGGTTTGGGTTTTTTAAAGCACAAACATTGACTTATCCTGGGAATCACAGAGTGGTTGGGGCTGGAAGAGACCTTAAAGATCACCCAGTTCCAACCCCCTGGCCACTGGCGGGGACACCTCCCACCAGACCAGGTTGCTCAAAGTCCCATCCAACCCGGCCTTGAACACTGCCAGGGAGGGGGCAGCCATGGCTTCTCTGGGCAACCTGTTCCAGTGCCTCACCACCCTCACAGTAAAGAACTTCTTCCTAATATCTAATCTAAATCTGCCCTCTTTTAGTTTAAAGCCATTACCTATGTCCTATCACTACATGCCCTTGTAAAAAGTCCCTCCCCACCTTTCCTGTAGGCCCCATTCAGGTACTGGAAAGCTGCTAGAAGATCTCCCTGGAGCCTTCTCCAGGCTGAACAACCCCAACTCTCTCAGCCTGTCCTCACAGGGGAGGTGCTCCAGCCCTCTGATCATCTTCATGGCCCTCCTCTGGACCCACTTGAGCAGGTCAACGTCTGTCTTACGCTGGGGCCCCTGAGCTGGATGCAGTTACTGCAGGTGGGGTCTCACCAGCGTGGAGGGAGAGAATCCCCTCCCTCGACCTGCTGGCCACACTTCTCTTGATGCAGCCCAGGATGTGAGTGACTTTCTGAGCTGCAAGCGCACACACTGCTGGCTCGTATTCAGTTTTTCATCCACCAGCACCCCCAAGCCCTTCTCTGCAGGGCTGCTCTCCATCCACTCATCACCCAGCCCGTAGCTGTGCTGGGGATTGCCCTGACTCAGCAGCAGGACCTTGCACCTGTTGAACTTCATGAGGTTTGCAGGGGCCCACCTCCCCAGCCTGTCCAGGTCCCTCTGGATGGCCTCCCTTCCCTCCAGTGTGTCAACTGCACACAGCTTGGTGTCATCGGTAAACTTGCTGAGGGTGCACTCGATCCCACTGTCTATATCATTGATGAAGATATTAAACAGCACTGGTCCCAACACCGACCCCTGAGGAATGCCACTCGTCACTGGTCTGCACTCGGACATTGAGCTGTTGACCATGACTCTTTCAGTGTTACCATCCAGCCAATCCCTGATCCACCAAATCGTTCATCCATCAAATCCATGTCTGTCCAATTTAGAGACAAGGATGTTGTGCGGGACAGTGTCAACTGCTTTGCGCAAGTTCAGGAAGATGGTGTCAATTGCTTTTCCCTTATCCACCAACGCTGTAACCCTGCTGTAGAAGGCCACCAAATTTGTCAGGCATGATTTGCCCTTAGTGAAGCCATGTTGGCTGTCACCAATCACCTCCTTATTTTCCATGTGCCCTAGCATGGTTTCCAGGATCTGCTCCATAATCTTGGGCACAGAGGTGACACCAACTGACCCATCATTCCCTAGGTCTTCCTTTTTTCCCCTTTAAAACATGGCAGTTGTGTTTCATTTTTCGTTTTTATCTGTTATAAAATCAGATAGCTCATTAAATTTTAGCAAAAGCTTTGAAAGGTGTTTTAGTAGCTGCTAGTAGCTGCTGTGATTTAATGTTGTCAAGTGCCTGTTGGAATTTTTCACAATTTAAAGAATCTAGTTGGGATGTAACCGAAGCCCATTGAAGGTGATGGAGGACTCCACTGATGTATTTTTAGCAGCAGGGTGTCTGCTGCACTG
Source organism: Leptosomus discolor (assembly GCF_034619465.1). Taxonomy (NCBI): domain Eukaryota; kingdom Metazoa; phylum Chordata; class Aves; order Leptosomiformes; family Leptosomidae; genus Leptosomus; species Leptosomus discolor. Next base: position 52,607,676 of record NC_141394.1, on the reverse strand, counting down.
TCTCTAGCACAAACAGTGTCCTTCCAGCGTCTCAAAGCTCTCGCACCCTGGCCATCTCGCTTGCCAGTTGCCTGGTTCAGGGCTTGGGATTTTAGCAACTTTCATCATGCTTCTCGGATTTCTACCACATTGCCATCGGAGAGGTGTGCGGCACTGTTCTGTCTTGAAATACCTGGATACCTGAGATGTAGGTAATAACATCATAAGGAGTGTGCGTGTGTGCGTGCATGTGTGTGTGTGTGTTATGTGTGTGCTGAAAGGGGTGTGGGGGTGTGTGGGTATGGGTGTGTTGGTGCTCGAGGTGCCGATGCACGTGAGCAAGAAGTCATCCCCTGCCCCTCCTTTCCCCACCCTGTGCCCAAAGTGAAAGTTACTGATGTCTTAGTAAAAGAAACTTGTCTCTCCACTTCTCCTTCTCCCAAGAGATGAAGTGGGAACCATGGGGCGTGTTGATCTGATGGAACGAGCTGTGCGGTTCAGTGGGCTCCTGTGTGGCACCTTCACCTAACTTCTTCGAGATCCTCCGTGGGCTGAAATGCGTTTAACAGCGGAGCTGGGTCTATGGGAAGGGATTATTTTGTCTTTTCAGCAGCTAGCTGTAGCACCGGCTTCCTCTCTTCCGAGGACGTTATTTCCCAGCTTGCAGGAGCATTAAGCGTTAAAGCACCAAGGCTGAGCAGAAGCACCTAGTGCATGATGAGATGGGGGGGGTGGGGGGGGTGGGGGGGCAGGGGAGATGCGGTGTTTATAGGGATGCTCCAGCTGTGAAACCATAGCCAACACTTGGGGAGGGCAGTTAAGTGCTTTTGGCTGCAGCAGCTTGTTCCTGTGGAAGAAACGCAGCTGGCAGCTGCAGGTCAGCCCGGCAGGGGTAGTGTTTGAGCTGCCCTCGGGTAGGTTGGAGGAGCCATTTGCTGGGCTGGGAATTGCAAGACCGCAAGGTTCAAGATGACAGAGCAGGCTTGAAGATGTTACTGGTGGGGCAACATGTCCCACGCGGCTTTATCAATGCTCCTGTTCTGAGGCGTTACGCATAGCCACTTCCTAGATGGCGGTACCTCTGGGGAAGGAGCTAGTTGGTATATTAGCCAGCCAAAGCCTTGCTCCTCAGGAAGAAAAGACAGAAGAAGTTTAAATAAGAGTGCTCTTTCCCTTTTAAATGGAAGCAACTAACTTTGGGAGTTGCCTTGCGTTTTAGAATATCAAAGAAACACTTCAGGTAATTAGCTGAAGTTGCGATTGCCACAGTCCTATGCAACTTCTTGTTCTTTTGTAGCTGGAGAATGTGAAATGCAGGGACTGAGCCTTTAAGTGCTGAAGGGCAGGCTCTGCAACGTCTTGCATCTGCAGCATGGGAAACAGGCAACTGTCCACCACAGGTTTCCCTTCTGTCCTGCAGTTCTCCCTGCTGGGGTGAGACACAGCCGATTTCAGTCACTGCCAAAGGAACCTCTAAAGCAGGAATTTGCCTCCCTGACTGCATGTGCACACAGGGGCGGTTTAAAAGTGCGCCCTGCCTGCGCTGCCTGCAACTGATCCTTTCCAGGCAACAGAAACAAAATGGAGATGATGGTCAGTTCTTCTGGGATGAAAAAATCTCACAACAACAGAGATAAATGAGAAAAGCTTGTGCTTGTTACTTTTGCAGATGCCTGTTCCCGATCCTTAGGTAGAGCCTGTCTCGTTACACTGTACACAGCAAAGTGCAATACATGAAGATGAAGGTAAAGTTCTAATCTCCTGCCCTGTCAGGACAAAGTTTTTCAAAGGAAACCTGGGGAACCAAAGTACAGGTCCGGTTCACAAGCAAGCGCGCTCTTCCTAGGGTAATGCAACCGGGTACATGCAGGCTGGGCTGGTGCTTGGGCTTGCTGTTTTGAGATACACGTGTCAGATACTGAATCTGGAAACGTGGAAGCTGCCGAGGGGCTCTGTCCACGGGGTGCTCTTGCCCGGCGGCACCCCAGCTCAGGGCACTGCGAGGCAGCTGGAGCGCTGCCACCGTGTTCACGGGAGCGGCTTTACAGCACGTTTCTAGAGAGGGGTTGGGGGCTGAGCCTTGCCCATGTGTTAGTCCCAGATTGTGTGTATTAAATAAATAAATCAATCAATCTGATCTTGAATTAAAAGGACCAGGCAGTTTCATCCTAATATAAGCCCAGTTATCCTTAATTTCCAATGACACGGAAATAATGATGTAATGGCACTTGCCGTACTGGCATTTCTCCACAGGTAACCTCGCATAGCCCCTGAAGTCAGCACCCCTGGCACCTTACAGCTCCAGTAACTTTTGCTAATGTAGGTACAGGTCACATTTGACCCGTAACATTTTCCGTCTGTATGTGGCATGTAGTATAGATGTGTATTTCTTCTGGTTTATTTAAATTTACTTCCCAAGTGAAAATATAGTTGCCAAAGGGTCTGACAGCAGTAGAGACCATGTGCTACAAAGAATGGCAGTAGGACCGTGGAAATTTTTGTTCTTATTTTATGTTACCCTCGAACAGCTGAAATCTTGTGGAATTTATATCACTAATGCCCGAGACTCAGAAGTGCAACTAACCTTTGGATTGCTAATCTTTACAAGTCCGTAACAGTTGCATTCTCATACAAGTATGGCTTTTCTTTCTAAGTTTGCACGACAGCAAAAACCTATTGAACAGCATGGCTTCAGGTGTGGCAGCAGTTGTAATTACAGCTCCTCTTCTTGATAAGTTTATGGAAAAATATATTGATATTTCCAAAGTTCAATTTTAAGAAAACTGATAATCTTGCTTACTATGTGCTGTCAGTCTTACCACTGGTGGGTGTTGATATTAGCTACACCACTGCACTTCTAGAGCTCCTTTTGTTTGACTCCAGGGGGCTTATGGCACATAGCAGTCATATAGAACTTGCACTAGTATTATTTAATTCCCAACGGCAAAAGATCAGTATCTTCACATGGGCACCTAGCGTGATACTGCAGAAAGAACTGCAGACTGTAAAAATGGCTAAGCGTTATTTATCATTTTCTGCAGGCATTCAGCTTCTGTTGCAGGATTTCCTTCCCTCCCACCTTTCCTTGAACATTTAATTATTTTCCAATTATTGTTCACACTTTGATCAGTGCAAAAGGACGCGGGAGGAAGGGTTAGACCACCCCGACAGGTTACATGCTGTCACACAGCTCTTCAAAGGCAGAGCTGCACGCTGTAAGCGAGTTGCGCTTGCAGCTAAATGCCAGCCTCCGCTCCCTTTCTCAGTGGCACAGCCGACATTTCAGGTCACCTCTACTCCTTTAAAAATACTATTCTTTGACGATTCACCAGGAGAATACATACCCAGGGAGGGGAGTTGAAAGAATTAAAGGCGGGTGTTTTGCCCATGCCAGCAAGCGAGGGAAGGGCCGCGCTGAGGGATGCCGCCGTGCGCAGCGCTGCTCCGTCAGCGGGCGAGCGCAGGGGCCGTATGTGCAGAGGGACCAAAGCGGTCCCGAGCTGTGCCCCTTCAAACAAGTGCTGCGTGAGGGAAGGCCAAGGCGGTAATGCAGGTGCACAAACCAAAGGTCTCTAGCCTTCAGCGTGGGGCAGCGATTGATGAAGAGATACAGAGAGAAGACAAGGAAAAAAAAATACAGTATGCGTTTTTACTGAAATCTCACAAGTCATTTGTCTGGGTAGGGGAGGGAAGAGAAAATCAACATCAAGCAACTTCTCACAAGTCGGTTCTGTGGGAGGGGGGAGAGAGTGCCTTTGTTACAGTTGTGGGAAGGGTAAGAGAGCGCTTTGCTGTGAAACCTGGATAAAATTGACATCAAGCAACTCGGGAAAAAAAAAACTTCTAGAACCTTAGAAGCTACAAAAAGCAAAATTTTAAATGAGTTACATTTATTCAGTTAAAAAATTGACAGTTAGTAATGGTCACATGAACACCAGGGAACTGTATCTACATTTCCTGACGTCAATATGAGCGGCACTAGGGTTTTTCTGTTTGTTTTCTTTTACGTATACAAATCTAATGCCAGTTAAAAAAATACAAAACAAAACTGAAACCCAAGACACTGTGAAATCAACACTGCTTAAAAACTCAAAATTCAATCTGATATTTGAAAATAAATAATTTTTACCTTTCTTGTTACAAAACTCACCAACTGCTTTCAAAGCAGTAACATCTTTAAGACCATTCCCAAAAGTGTTTCATAAATAATTACCCATTGATTGTCTATTAATGCAGCATCTCTCAGTCTTAGCTGGGGTCTCTATCTTAGGCCATACAGTATTTTGTTCGGACACAGTGTTTTGTGTTCCCCACCCTCCCCCCCCCCCCCGCTTTTTTTTTTTTAGGTACAATTTCTTTGAATATAGCATATCATGCTGGCAGAATTCATGCAGATGACATAGCATGAAGCATAGCAGAGCTTAAAATCACCTGTTTAGAAAAAAAAGACAAGGAATGTAGTGTTAAAAATCATGATAGTGAAAAAGCAACAATCCAGTCTCATGGACAACCAAGACAATTTCAAATGTTCTCTCACAGTTGTCTCATCTACTATGATTCGTTTAAATGTCTATTTTTTTTTTTAATCCAAATTCACTTAATTCTCTTCAACTTTTTTCCACCAGGGATAAGTAAAAAAATAAAAGGTTAATTATTAAAACTAGTCTCTTTTCCATTTTAATCAAAATAACCATTTTTCCAGCCCTCTGACTGTACATCTAATTTTAATAATGATTTCAAATAGAGAAATTTATGAATCTGACATGTTTGACATCTCCCGATGCCACGACATTTAAAACACTCATAACAATACCCGGGTAAATCTCTGAAAATATAAATGGTTCTTGAATCGACTTCAACATCTGAAAAAGGCCACATCTTTAAACCTTCAGAACATTTTCACACAAATTCTAATCCTAAGGGACACTTAGAATTATTGAGCAGGCAAATGAGCCTCCAGATGATTCTCTCTCATAGGCAACTGTGCAACTTAAAAGGTCTCCTTCCAAGGACGCTATCATCACCAGTCCCTTCCCCTGGCCATATAAAACACAAAGCCAACTGGTTTTAGAAGCCTTTTTAATCTTGCACTTTGAGCCTCAAAGGATCACCGTATCAAAGAAACATTTTCCAGAAATGTCTCTCTTGACAGTTTTACGCATGTTATTCCTCAATGCCCCCCCCCTTTTAACAGTTTCACTGACTAAAGAAATAAAATGTTTTTCAAATAGTCTTTTCAGTAAAGTGCTTGTTATTACTCAAAAAAAAAAAAAAAAGAGAAAGTGCTATTTGAATCTTAAGAGAATTTCTTTTTCTGTGAAAACCTGCCTGATATAGCTTTACTTTATTCATTTTTACATAAAGGTGAAATGAAACCTATCTCTTGTAAGGATACTGGGTTACTAGTTTTGGTGTTTGGCAGTAGGCAAGATGCCCACAGAAGGTGGTGACACACTGGAACCGTAGTGCAGAAGGTAAACCTTCTAGATGAAATGGAAGGCATATGGAGAGCTCCTACTAGAATCCTTTCATATTTATATACAAATATAATATATATTAAATATAATATAAAAATAGCTATATTCTTTTTCTCTGAAGTTATCCTAGAAGCTTTTCTTCAAATCCTCACCCATTGCAGGCAAACAACGTCCATCTCCTAACCTCCATGCAATTATGCCACCTTTTTCACTCCATTATGCATCACCAGCCCATTTCTTTGTAAATACAACCCTCTCCTTAACAGACTCCTTCCCTTCTGTCGGAGTAATTCGCTAACATTTACGCTCGAGACCCTGCAGCATCACAGCATTCATTATCGTGCTACTGATTAGGATGTTGCAAGTAAGTCTATGACTGTAGTAAATGAGTCGGGCAGAAGCAAAAGGCTGATTAAAAAAAGAGGCAATAGCCTGGTCCTCTTCCCGCTAAAAATCAAGGACAGTTCAGCAACTGATTCAGCAACAGGGGAAGCTGCAGACCCTTTAAATATCCACTGTTTAGTCACCAGCTGTGAAACAAAGCGCCTGCATACTTGCACAGAATCTGGACCAAGTTCCACATACTCGCTTTTGTAAAAAGTTTGCCTGATGCCTGGCAGGAATTTTTCAAATGCGTGCTATATTTTTCCAGTTTCTTTGAATTTCTCCATCTTCTATACTTTCTCTGCTAGCTGGTAGTTCTGTAACTGAATGACCTCTCTCTGAGGTTGCAAAAAGCTTCCTGATCAAAGCACTTCTATAGTTCTCTTTCAGCAGCCATGCTATTGTCATCATCTAATTTCTCTCTCACCTAGTTTAGCCTTTTTACCGACAGACCTGTAGCAGCACACCAGAGTATTTGGGAAAGGGGAAATGGGAAGAGAAGTTTAAATGAAGCTTTATATAAAAAGCTGCATCATTAACCGTCTGGCTGGTATCTCTACTTTCTGTAATTCTCAGCATAATAGCTTAATAAACCTATTTTACCACTATTCAATAGCTCTAACAGCACTATTAAAGCTCTCCCAGTTTTCTTTTTTAGTGCTATATTACTATTGTAATTGGTTAAAAAAAAAAAATGCATCTAACCTATTTTCCATTAAGCAGAAGTACTGATAGCACAGACCTCTAGTCAACGCAGCTTCATTTAGAACAGGTGGAACGGCGTGGTAGGAATAGCAGAGCAAGGCAGGATTTCTTTACATAGAACTTTACAGAAACAGGTTTCTGACAGTTATTCCAGCCCAGAGAACGGCAGAAATCCCTTTAAAGAAGGGGAAGTGTTCCTTGCTGTGTTTGGTATTGGCATCTCTTCCTTGCTCCAGGTTGCAAGAGGCTTCTTGGAGCAGAGAGCAATCGGATTCTCTTTGGTACTGTGTTTCTCGCTCTCTCCTTCCTTGTTCACTACTGTGCTTTTTGGTGCCAAACTCTTGCTTTGTAACTGGGGAATAAGAAAGATTGAATGGTGGGACATGTGCAGAGGCAAAGGCTAGCCTCAAAACATAACCAACGGTATCAAATGCTTGGCTAAACTGGTATTACCTTCCTGCGGGTTTGGTTCATCCAGTAATACAATCAAAACTGTTTCATAGTATAAAATAGTCCATCACCATTTGGTTACATTCATTCAACTCCTCCTCAGTATTCAAGATTAATCCAGCTTTCTCTCCCTAGTACTAATTTTAACTGCTTTTACTGTTTTTGTTTTTAATTATCAGATCTATCAGCATTTATTCATTTTCCTCTGAACTTCTGGTTTCCACAAACTAGTACCGTAAAAACCTACTGAACATTTACTTAAAATAGCACATCATATCTGTTGGAACTTTTTATTTTCTTTATAAAGTGAAGTTGCCTTCTGAAGTCTTAGTTCAGTGATATCACTTAAATCAATAGCCTGGTAGTGTTAAATGCAATCATGATCTCCCCCAAAACACAATGCTACAAAAATGATTAAAAAAAATAATAAAATCAGTTTACTATCCTTCCTCTTGCAAAAGGAGCTCTATACTTCTAGATTTTTTTGCTCTTTTAAGAGTATCACCTATAAGGTCTGAGACTCCTCCGTTTCTGGCTAGTGTTTGAGGGGGAGTACCACTCAAAAATGCTCATGGTCTCAACTCAGACCATTATTAAAATCAACACAATACAGAAATATCTATGAAGTAGACACACAAGTTTGGTTGACAATGTACTAAGACTTCAAAATTGAAAATGGTTACAGATTCAAGACATTGTAATTCAAGATGTTCAACATTATCACCTGAATTAAAATCAAGGCACTATGGGTTTTGTTGTTGTTGTTAAAATGACCCTGAATTAGTTCTGACTAAATTTTGAAGGAGAATAAAAAGATTCCAACATATTTTAACAAGTTACAGTTCTCACCACGGAGAAAGTGGTTAAAAAGTGCCCAAAAGGTTATTAAATGTAAATATATTTTTGTGCAAATTACTCCTATAACTGAAACATTCTTGAAAATTACTGTAATTTTTTTTTGAAACCTTTTACATAAATATTTCCAACTATGAACTATATCAAAAGATAGCTTTGGGGAATAAAATTCCAAACCATCCGCAAGAAAGCAGTGCAAATTCCTATTTTTCAAATAAAATGATGAATTAATTATGAAATGATGGATGATATTAATGAATCTGAATGTCCTGAACCCTGATGCATGATCACCAGTTCAAACAGCTTCATCAATAATTTAACCTCGAGAAGTCAACTAACCAACACACTATACCTCACCGAACAAACCCTGACATCACAGACAAAGCACAAACGAGAGACTTGTGCCCACATTAAGGGTGAAAATAATGATGCATCATGTTGTAAACAAAAGGGTAGAACAGAGGAAAACATTAGTCTGAGTATGGCGTGAGAATTTAGGGAAACATATTCAAACCTACAAATAACAGATTACATTTTCATGCATCATATAAAATATTTTGCTCTTTCTCCTTTTATGCAGACATATACACAATATTTTACAGCATCTGTACAACAGAGAACTGGATTTCACACAACATTTTCAAAATATTTACTGTCCCATAATCATCTGAAAAAAATTAGATGGTTTTTGGACTATATTCCTGGCATTTTTTTCTGCTAATTCAAATAATTGCTCCATGTCCATTTTAATACTTTAAAAATGTACAGGATTGATAAAAATACCAATATTTTCAGCATCCCTCTCATTTCAGTCACATTTTGAGATTTCACCTGGACAAATTAACACATGGCAGCAAATCCTTTAGGACATAGAAACTGGGGCAACTATCAAAGTTGGCCATGTCCCTGTCATCATCTTGGGGCTTTTCTTAACAGAGCCCAGAAGCCAGAAGTAGATATCAACACTGGTGTTAGAAAGCCTTTGTACTGCTACCTCTGTAGCCTCAGTGCAACTGTTTGTGGAGCAGCTCCCTCCTGGTAGTTTGCTTCAAAAAAAAAAAAAAAAAAAAAAAAAAAAGGAGGCAGAGGCCCACGCTATTGGGGCTGAACTTTGGAAGGATCGGTCATCTTGTCAGTTCTGTGTCGTGAAAGTTGCTGCTGCTGCTGAGACTGATGCTGCTGGTGGTGGGACTGAGTAAAAGTGCTTTGTTGTAGTGGGAAAGCAGCAGAGAGGATAAGCTGGGCTGACTGATTTCCATGAAGTAACCTGGATGTCTAAAACACGGAAACAGAAAAAGATCATTTGCCCTGCTGCTTTCTAACTTTTCATGAGGGTTCCATCAAAATAAACTTCTGATTTGGTCATGTAAGCTGAGTAAACAATGCAAAGATTCGTTCACACAAATAAGGTTAATTAGAGCATCTGACCAATTAATAAAGCAGCTGTTAACTGGTCTTTGTAATTTCCTGTGACAGTCGGCAGGAACACATGGCCTGTCTCCATTTCAAACCCTGAGAGAGTAATAGGGCTTAAGGAGCCTCTTTGGAGACGTGCAGGTGGCTGTCATTGCATTCCAATGAAAAACCAGTGCATGACTTGACACAGGTCACATTTATCCCCCACGACCAAAACGAACAGTCCAAGAAATTGCCACATTTGCAGACCCAAACACCCCCTCTGAAGGACATTTATTACTCCTGGAAATAGTACTTAGTTTTAATATTAATCTTCTTAGAACCAGAAGATGACTGTTACTGGAGAAAAGCAACGAAGGATGGGTACAAATGCACTTGGACGTCTCAATCCTGAAGCACGTTCTGCAACAGAAACTAAATGACATCGACTGGTGCACCTACAGAATCGGCCTGTAAGAAGCCCCAGAGGCAGGAAAAGCACTTTTCTCCCATTTTAAAGAGCATTTACTTCACTTCAAATTCTATCACTTTAATAGTTTGCATTAAAAATACTAAACTTTTGCCTAGAAAGAAATTCTAGGACAGGAACAGACCTTTGGAGATCTTAATCTTTCACAACTCTTCTGTTCACCAGAATTAAGTCAAAATTGTACTAACTTTTAGATTTAGAAACAGAGATACGGACACTACCGACCTGCTAAACAGCATTGTTGTTACAGTATTTATCTAACCTGTCAGAGAACACATTCAGGTCTGCACTCTGGTTTGATTCAGTGCAAGAGTCTCCCTCTACATAAATGAGTGCTGAAATTCATGTCACTAGGTATTCTTCAGCTCTTTTTCTGAGAGTCAGCTTGCAGCTGAAAAGCCTTTGCCTGATGCATGACTGAAATTGGTACGTTCCCATGACAGATTTTTTCAATAAGTCAGTATTTTCTGTCAATGACCCAGTGAAAGAAAATTTTAGTCAGCCCTAAAGAGAACTGTAACCATTCCATGGGCATATAAATGTAGGTTAAGCCTCCAATTACTTACTGTATTTGTATATAATCCGCCTACGCACAGGATCCCAAATTTAGTGCAAATGGGAGACCACACACAGTAAGAAATACTTGCAAAATTTTTAATTATATATACTCCTAAAGAGTAAAAAAAATAATTGACATTCACAGAGTAGTTAAAGAATGTGCACAAACTACATCATGATAGTTACATGGACTTTATCTTCCTTTGGAGAAGGCAACAACAGAGACCAAATTAAGATTTTTTTTTTTTTTAACCCACTTCTTGGAGGCACTTCCTCTCTTGTGTAACAGCTACCACTACATCCCCCTCACCAACATCACCTGCTGGGGAGCTATGTGCCAGCGATTAATTGGAATCAACAAATGGCAACGGATTTCCCCATCAATTCTTTCTGCTTTCTGGTTCTTTTCTTTTCAAGATTCCCTATCCCTGAACTCCTTGGGTTTTCCCTTCCTTCTCTTTTGATTCAATCTCTCTTCCTTCTCCACTAAAACAAGGTTCTTCTCGTACTCTCAGCTTACAAGGTTACTTGCTGCTCAGCGTCCCCTGTAGTCTAGACAGATGTTTAGGCCTCATGTTACAGGGACATGTCTTGCTTTGGGCTGCACACTGCTTTCTGGACCAACCAATTCTCTTTGAGATCATCTCTCATACCTTCTTGCATTAATATGTGAATGTAAAGAAAATGCAAGCTGTTTTAAAGGCAAACTTCTGGTTTTTCATCCCATGCTCAATCAAAAGCAGCAATTGAAAAGGAAGAAATTTGTCCTATATAAAATAGGACAAAGCACAGAGTGAAATTGCAGGAAGGACTTCCTCTTCTTTAAGCAGTAAGATTTTAGAGAATGGCTATAGAGTAATTTTATCTCATGCATCAGGCTTGTTCATAGGTTACTATATTAAGTATTCTGTTTTCAGATAAAGCACCCCTAGAGTAAGCTAGCAATGCTGAAAGCGTCAGGACTGAAAAACGTAGAGAATGCTGCAGTACCTGTAGGAACTGTTGGGGGTGCTGCGTCAGCTGCGGCTGAGCTGGTTGCTGAACTGTGGTGAGCTGCTGCTGATGGTCTTGCTGACTTTGCTGCTGCTGCTGCTGCTGCTGCTGTTGCGTTATTGACAAAGTCTGTGGCTGCTGCTGTTGGGCAGCAAAAGTGGGATAAGCTGTCACCACCTGTCCCATAAACATAGTACTTGGTACCATTACCGCTCCACATGCCACTGGGGCCGTGACAAGTTTTGTTACAAGTTGCTGACCTTGAGAAAATCTGTTAACAGAAAAAGACATTTGGAGTCTCTTTAAGAAAAAAAAAAAATCAAGCATCACGTGCACTTGAGAAATGCAGATTTGTCAGGTTCATACTTTGCTATAACAACATGGGTTTTGATTAAGCCTGCAAACATGTTATTTTGGGCAAAGTTTAGTTTAACAGTTGTATCTGCATATAGTTAAAATAATAAACCACAACATTTTTTAATGCTCCTTTAGTTTCTTTTGTATATGATGTAGCTCTGTAAGCATATCATTACAGCAAGTCAGCTGAATATCGGTCTTGAAGTTTTACCTGATTTGTCTATCCTGTGTAAAAGTGGTTACTGCAGCAGCGTTCTGGTTACTGTTCTGTGGTAAGCTAGAAGGAACCTGGACCACGTTTCCTGTTGTTGGCTGAGAAATCACCATAGTGTTATACAAAGGTGCCGAGACTGTGCTCTGTGACTGACTGGCAAGAGAAGACTGTTGATTGTGTCCACTAAGTACATTTTGTTGATTATGCTGAAAAGAAAAAATATTTTATGAGACAGTAATTGAAAATAGCCAGGTACTACAGCTGTCCTCCTCACTGTCACTGCCCATACTTCACAACTGCCATTGTTTTTCTACTAAAAATGAATTATTAATTTAAAGTACACAGGTATTTCTACTGACTGAGGATTTGGAGGTGGGACTGGCCCTCAGACATCAGAAAATCTCTTTGATTAACCTCTTCTCCTGTTCAAGTTACTTTTTTCCTCAATTTTTCAGCTCCTTGCATACTGATTATTCAAGATCTTGTTTTCCACTCCTTTAGCATCTCTATGCCAGACTTACAACTAAAGTGTGCACATCACATCAATCAATTTCTTACTTGAAAGTTTTGAACAAGCTTACTGCTGAGGTGGTAACAGTCCACCACTAGTCTGCGTCTGCACAAATCTCAAAAAGAAAGCATGGAATGTTGATAAGGTACAGAGGAGGGTGACCACAGAGATCAGAGGTATACGGAGCCTCCATACACAAAATGGTCAAACCCAGTAGAAGTGTTCAGCTTGAAGAAGAGGCTTCTATGGAAGACACATGTGACAGAGGACTTTGAAATCATGTACGGCTAAGAAGATGAAAAGTGAATAGCTGCTCAATGTGTTTCCCAGTAGATGAGCTGGGTGACATGTTTAAAAGACAAACACAATCATATTCATAGAAAGTAAAGCTGTAGAACTCACTACCAGATACTGGAGATTTCAAAAGTTTACACAGAATCAAAGAAACTGAGTAAACTCACATAAGAAAAAGGCTATTACATTACAGATGTCATGCACCTATGGCACCTATGACTGAAATTGCTGAAGAACAGAAGAGTCAACTGCAGAAGCACCAATATATGCTTGTCCTGTTCCTATGCTTTTCTAGTCATTTCTTGTCTGGACACCGGGTTTCAAGCTCACCTAGTACAAATCTCATGTGACATTCATAGACATTCAAAAAAAGACAAGCTGAGTTTTCTTGATACTGGTCTTTCAGAAAGCTTCTTAATTATTTACATGCCTAAGTCTTAAAATAAAAATAAGATCTGAAATCGCATTATCAAGAACATAAATGCATTTCAATTGTAAAACCTGGAACATGAAGAAATTTGTACTACTTAAAGGACATTGTTCAAAAAATATTTGGGAGGGGGATGTCAGGGAAGCTATTGTTGTCTTTCAGCTATGGTTTTGAGCGTATATCTATCAAGCAAAATCAAAAATGAGAATTGTACCTGTGTTGTAGTACTCTGCAAAGGCTGTTGCTGTATCATGTGTGGAGTACTTATATGGCCTGTGTTCATCCCACTTTGAGTCTGATTAGTCTGAACAACTTGCCCTTGCACGTTTATTGGTGTAAGCTGCTGAACATTTGAAGAATTTCCAGAAGCAAGCTGCACAGAACCAAAGTTGAGTCCAGAAGTTGACTGCTGCAAAAACATCTTAAAAAAAAAAAAATCCACAAGTTAGCTTTTAAGAAAAATCTTTCAATGGTTCAAGATGTTTTAAAGAAGCTAAACTTAATTATTTTAAAACAATATAAGATAAAGTTTCATCTTAGTTATTGGAAGTGTTGAAAGAGCACTGCAAACACCAAGAGCAAAAGGCCCAACTCCCATATAGGGTTAGTATTCAGAGACTCTGCTGTAACTGGTAAGAATCAGAATCCTGATTTCTAGAGCCCTAAACATCAAGGTTTAATATTTTTTCTTAAAGAAAAAGCACTATTTAGAGGTTAACTTGTAACGTAGTCTACAACTGTCTAAAGACAAAACATATTTGAGATCACTTTTCTATTTGCAGGATCTCCAGCAGTGAAACTAATTCAAATGAAGAAAATCTCAGAATCAATAGATCCAGGCATAGCACCAGAACGTAATCTTCCTTCGCAATCAAGAAATCACAGTGATTATACTGAACTCTCCAACATCACTGTAATAAACTGAAATCAGCACAAAAATATTTGAGTCTTTCCAAAGTTAGGCCCAAGACTACAACAAGACAGGGTAGTAGGGTAGAAAGTGCAGCACTCATTTTCCCTAGTTTCCAGACCTGAATAAGGTGTCTCCACAGTGCATGGTAAGAGAACTGTGAATCTCTCCTTTTGAGGTATCTATAAGGCAGTCTACTGCTGGCAGGCTTAGGCTAGACATGATAAAACACTGAACATGGCACATGCCAGAAACTCCTACCCTTCAACAGAATTTAAGCAACATACTCAATACTTCTGGGAAGTATTTTTTCCTACTCTCTATTCACAATCCATACTGAAAATATTTAATTACTTCCTTAAGGTTTATTTTAGTAGGGTTTTTTTGTGGTTTTTTTTTGTTGTTGTTTTTTTTTTTTTTTTGTTAACTAGAAAAACCCAATAGAGTCATTCTTTTCTTTCAAAGATAGCTCCTGAAAAGAGAACAACAGAATGAGAAAAAAATATACTGGTTAAAATACAGAAATCAGGTAGTCAGCTGCTAGACTGAGTAATGCATCCTCTAGACTTCTTGTCTTTCTGGCTCAGTAACTACTTCGAAATATTCCATGCAAAGTAGAACCGTTTCACCAGGAAGGTGTGTAGGAGGACCACAGCCTGATTGTTAAGTCACTTTAAGAAAGAAAAGGTATGAATTTGACACCTTTGCCCTCAAGCTACAAGAGGAAATAAATGCTTATCATGCACATTTTGGATTAATATTCTAACGGCTGCAAAACTTTGCAGGAAGTAACAACCACTGCATCCTTTTCCATTTAGGTTTAGGCATAAGCTAGGCTTGAGCTGCTCGACACTGAAAAGATACACTGGCAGGTACCTCAGGAACAGTAGCTTCAGATGCTATGGATTTTAGGCACATCAGGTCCAGATGGCAGCTGACAGGGGGGAGGGAGGACCACCTTGTGGAACTAAGTGCCAAAGTCTCATTTTAGAAGTCTAAAACGTCTGCAGATCAAACCTGTAGAATTACAACCAAATCACCTGGAGTCCTTGACCGTGGACGATTTGAAGCTGCTCTTGAATCTTACGCAACTCTTCCTGCTGGCGATGAATATTTGCCTCTATCATGCGTGTTCTTTGCTCTAGCTGGTCCTTTAGATGCTGCATAGCTCCTAATTGAGCTGAAAACTGAAACACAGGCTGTAGTGCAATGAATAAATTAAAAGCTGAGCAAAAATAATGACATTTTATTTACAAGCAGTAAATACACTCCTTCACAGTAGCAAAGAAATCAAACACTGCTTTTTAAACTGCTAATAACCATAATTTGAGGACAAATTCATTAGTACAAAAATGTCACAGAACTCACATTTAATTGATGACACACTTAACTGATGCATCAGAATTGGTGAACTAAAAAAAAAAAAATCCATTGCAAAAGAAATTGACTGGTGTCCAAATCACCAAGACTCTATGAAAAGCCTTAGTAATTTACATGGTACTGCAGATGCTAAAGCTCTCTCAGGTTAAAAATCAGAATTATAACAAATTCACCCAGAGCTGAACCATATGCAAATAATTTGGGAATACCTTCAGTCACAAACTCTGGAAGGCTCCCACAGAGAAACTATGTTTCCCACTTCTATTCTTCCTTAGACATCTGCTTCAGGCCACAAGTCAATGTAACCTTTTGATTCTTACAGCTTATCTACAAGACACAGATCCTCAGCTGGACCTGATACTGCTGCTCCTATTTCACAAAAGTGTTTCATAGACTAAGTTGCCTTGTGTTACAAGCATATGCGCAGAAAGGTAGCAGCATAGTTGATGGATTTTAAATTCATGTCCTAAAATAATTTTACCTTAAATTGTGTTTATATCTATGTTTCTAAGGGCTAAGGCTGAAAACTGTACCCACACCAATAATGGGAAGAAAAAAATGAAGGAAAAGTGTCAAGTCGGGGAATTTGCTCATTTCAAGAGAATAATATTAAAAGTGACTTTGGCACCAAAGAACTCAATTTGTGAAAGAGAAATTAACCTTACATTCCAAACAAGACTGCTTAAAAAATAATAAACAATAAATCAACTTAATCCATACCTGGGACATGCCAGACTGGAGCTGTACAGTTGCAGGCTGAGACATCGCTGGCTGTGCTACTGGCTGTCCAAGAGACTGGGAGCTCAAAGACTAGGATTTAAAAAATTGTTCCGTAACTGGAAGAGAATGAACTTCATACTTGACATGAAATATTTCTTTACATAAAGTGTCAATTCCAAAATAGCGTCATATGAACATACGATATAAACAACTAAACGTTTCCTGAAATATCCAACCTTAAATATTAGAGAACGAAGAACACAAGGAGCAATTGATTATATATATAACATATCATTTTTCCACTGCTAAAAATATATAAAAGCAGTAGGCACAAAACAGGAAAAACAATTACAACTCTTTTAAAGGTCTGTCTTGTAGTAAGGGAAAAGCTTTTTCAACAAGTTTGGAAGTTGACACTTTTGACTTATTCTTAAACTAATAATTTTTAAAAATACATATTTTACTAATCATTCTATTTTTGAAGTGAATGTATTAATTCAACCGGAACATGAGCACCAAGTACAGAAGCATGACATTTTCTCATTTTACCAGGATTGCAGAAACTATATGAAAATATTCATTAATATTTTTAGTCATAAATTCATATGAATTCTCTATAGAGACACACACAGCATTATGTTGGCAATTTTATATATATATACACACACGTATATAATTGGTTATATATATATAAAAGCAATCATATATGTATATATATTAAAGCAATTATATATGTATATATTGATTTATTAAGCAATTATATATGTACATATCATAAAATGCAGAATAGTAGAAAGAAGTTATGCGAGTGAAAGCAGAGATTCACACACAATTTTGCAAACCCTGATGCCAAAAAAAATACTTACATGCTTAATTATTGTATTCCCTTAAAATGCAGTATACTGAAGCTGCATGTTGATGATACAATTCTGATAGTCAAGTATTCCAACTGAAACTGTTACTGTTTAAATTATGTGTTTTCAGAAGAAAGAAAACAAAGCTTATATGGATTTAATAATACCTTTTAAAGGTGAATTACACTGATTAAGTACAAAATTTTTCTCTGAAGAGTTACCTGACTACTCAGAGATGATCTTCTTTGCGCAGTCTTTTCATGACCAGATAAGCTTTGCCTTGGAGGAGTGCTAGTGTCCACCGTCATTTTCGTTGGTGTTGCTGACAACGTTCAGAGTTAAAACAGAGACATGTTAATAGTAATCTCAATTCTGCAATGCAATAATTAATCACAGGAAGCTTTTAAAGAACAAAAAAAGCTTAAGGCTTGGACTCTTTTCTTACCCTGACTACCCAACAGTAATGCAATCTGATGGACTATTCTAGGGTCTGCTATTGTACTTTTAGAAGTAAAAGTCACTATACAACTTCTAAAAATCGGAGTGGTCAGCAGATCTCTGAACCATCGAAAAGGACATTTTTATTTGCATTTCATAAAATAATGATTAACTGCTAGTTATGCATTTAATTAAACTAAGTAAAGTAGAGAAAGCTTCACTAGGAAGGCATTTATGTTTTCAACAGTTGGTGCTTACATGAATGATCTGATACTGCAGTATGTGAAGATTTTCTTGAACTCCTGGAGGAAGCAGAAGGTGTGGGGCTGGTATCAAACCTTTCCAGTGCTTCTTTGAGACTCACTGTGTTTATGTGATTGTCAGACCCAGAGTCCTGACTCTGAAGAGACAGACACAAACAACAATCGTTTTATCTGATTCAGCACACACTGTACATTTCAGTTAGCAAATACCTAAGATGATGCTGTGTCTAATCAACTCCCTTACACAGGTGACTGTGCAGAAGTAGTGGCCTGTTTGGTATCCGTAAGCTCAGTTTCCATTTGTGGCTTTTATATCCTTGGAAAAGAAACCAAACCAAAGCCATTTAAGCCTAGAAACCAAAATGCATGCAGACACAGGCCACAAACTAACTGCTGAGCTGACCTCCTTCTCTAGCAACTCGGTTCACTCTGAACACCAGTGTGAAGAGTGAACTGCTTATTCCTTTGAGAAAAGGCGAGTTAATTCCACTAGAAGGAGCACTGTCAGACGAAACTTGCTGAACTGCCACGGGAAAACACTTCTGAACTGCCAGGGGAAAACACAACAGAGCATCAGCACAAGCTGGCCTATCGAAGACTCACTGAGCTTCCAAGGACATCAATTCAAAATGAATTGTGTATGCTTCTAAGAAGTGGGACAGAGTCACACAATGGAACTGCTCCTGCTTTCCTCCTGTGAATTCCTTTAAGCCATCTTTGTGTGTTGACCTTGTTTTTTCTGGTGCTTCCGGTAAGGAAGAACATTTGTGAATCAAACTCTGCAGGAATCAGATCTTAATAAGGACTTATGGATGTTGCCATGTTATAACTATGCGCACCTGAACTCCTGAAAAGAGGAGGGTAAATGTTCAGGGCAGAATACAGTTAAATTAGACTTCTTTGATCATTTTAAATAGTCGTATTACTTTGAGATCAAAATAATTACTTTCTCTGTAACAGGACAAAACACTTCTTGCTACTGCGTATTTGCTTACATATTATTTTGAGTGTGAAAGAAAGGAGAGGTAAAATAAAATTATGTAAGACACTCACTTTATCTGCTGTTATCTCTGGAAGAGACTCCTCAATACCAAGTTCTCGTCGTCTTTCTGCTCTAACTTCCGCGTAGCTAGAAGAACAAACCAAATGTGACTACTATATTCTTGGATGATTTAAAAAACATACTTCAAAAACCAAACTCCTCAGAGCTACCTTGCTTACAAAGTATCTCAAGAAGTTTTCCAACGACTCTTTATCTTACCTTACAACAGTGTGCGTACAGACAATAAACTCTGGCCTGGAATTCCACTGGTGATACGTGATATAGTAATGTGTTTGCAGCCAAATCCATTGCTGTCCCTTTGTAAGGAATCTATAGTAACATGACTTCCCTTTCCCATATTGCATTACTAGAAAAGTGAAGAATAAAGTTTACCATCTTTCCAGTCTGTAAATACTGCAATCACACAATAAACATTATTTCCCAGCTTCATATGGCCCAAACCCATGTCTAAATCCAGTATTATGACAATGACTAAGAACAGATCTAAAGGTGTAGCCTTCTACCAAAAAAAATTCACGCTGCATTTTTCCGAGAACTGCCAAATTCAAATCTCAATTTTTATGGGGTTTTTTACATATGGTGAAACATTTATGTGCAAAGAATTTAAATACAGCTTTATAAAGAAAAACATCGCTAAACAGAAAGCTTATTCTATTACATGTTTAAACAATTTTTTGATTTATTAAACAGCACATAGCCTTTTAAATGCTATTGGAAGAACCAGAGAAGTACTAGTCATAGTGCTGTGCAGTCCAGTTCACCACAATGAAAACTCTAAATCATAAAATAAAGGTAAATCTGTTTTGTAGTTCTGTATCAAATGAAAAAACATGAACATCAGCAGTACATAATGTCAAATGAATGTGAGTAAAGACACTTCACTCAAATATATCACAAAGTTTCACTACAACAGTTGTACAATTTAACAAACTTTAAACTGAACACCTATAAAGCAGACTTTCTCATTTAAGCAACTTGGTCATACTCACAGTGCTCGTGACATTTTGCCAGATTATCTAGATCATCCACATGATAATAATCATAGCCTGATGTTCCCAAAACTTCAAATGGAAGATAACCTATTATCGGAGGTGCCCTAATTAATAAAAAAATTAATGTCAATTTTATTTTCACACAAAAAAACCCAAACAAAATTATTTCATTATATGTTTTCTTGTTTACAGTATGTGCTCTGAAAAAAATTAAAAATTAAACCCAACAAAAGCTATGAGTAGTTAATGCTGATTAGTGAACTCTAAATATTACAGCCACCACTGTGATTCAGCTACTATTGCTGCTATACATAGAAGGAATTGCACCTGTGATCCAAGAATAGGAACTTCCATTCTAAGCTATGTCTAGATGTGAACTCTTCATTGGGTTCTTCAACAGTGCACATTTCCTAAAAAGTAAAAAAATAAAAATCTCTCTCAAAACTGCTCTATTCTAATTCATAAGCTCTTTCGAAATTCAGACTTACCTACAGTTAGTAGATAACTCCACAATAGTTATAATGTTATTTTTAGACAGGTTCATTGCTTTTGCTTGTTTAGATGCATAGTACTGAGGGAGAATCTAATCTCAGCTGTGCCAGGCTGACACTCAGTTGATTTAAAGGGAGCAGCCCCAGTGTGAGATTAAACTCAAGCTCAGTATCTACAAATACAGTAGTGCAAGCAGAAATCAATAGTTCCTGCAGTTATGCTTTTCACTTGTGACAAGCAAAAGAAGAGATGAAACACTCCCACCAGACACTCTGATTACAGTATATGCAGTACTGATACAGTAATGGGTAAAATCAACATTAACAAGATGGTCAAATTATTTTGATTTTAGGAATAGAATTCTTCCTTTCAGTGAATATAGAGTACTCTAAATCACTTTGGTTTGAGGGCATAGACACAAGTAACACACTATTCTTATGTTTAGAACTCACGAAAAGCAAGAGAATGATTGTATTTCCACTATTACAACAAATCCTCAAGGTATTCTATACATTGTTTTAAATGTATTCCACTCAGACATGTGTGCAATCACTGCATGTCAGTCAATTTCTGTTGTCCCCTTCCAGAGAAATAAAGATGCCCCAACAAGTACTGTGCCTCATGCTGAGACAGTAACAGAGCCAAGTACCCCAAGCCAGTCGGTTCTTTTGCAAACTCCTCTAGTACTGCCTTACAAGAAGAAAGATGGATGACGGAATACACGCACACATACCAATACACCCCCCAAAGAATTACAGTAGAATTAGAGATCAGTAAGTCTGTCTTTTTTTGGATACCTGCACACATTTGTCACAGTTGTAGGAGCTGAGCTTGCAATGGCATTCCCACTGCCAGGAACGCAGCGGAGTCTATTGATGATCAGGTACCACAACAGTTTCCTAAAGACTACAATATGGAAGCCACTGCTGCACTGACATCATAGTCACGACAGATGTGGACAGACAAGCACACTGCTGCTCTGCAAACATCTGTAACTAAAATAGTCCTGTGGGAAAATACCGTAGGAGACTAACTGTTGTTCCTGCAAAGGGACCACCTTCCTTTTCATTCTTTCAGGTTATTACTACAAACAGTTTAGGTGGGTATTTTGCAGTTCTTTGAATACATATTTCTAAGTTTTCTTTCTATGACAGAAAAAAAAAACCCAGAACATGTCTAGGCCATGTCTTTTCCTCACCTTCACTGGTGTAAAATCTAAAGACAATAACTAGAAAGTGAGTTACATGATGGAGGTAATGAACAAAATCACTCTGGGCACAAATTTATGACTCTTGGTGTGACTTCCAGTTAGCAAGACTTAACCTTCAAAACTGAAACTACCCCTAAAACCCAAAGCTCATCTACTTTCTGAAGATTACAGCATTTAATAAAGCACCACTCATAGCAAAGAAAAAGAAATGACAGAGCAAGTGTATATCCATGAGATATACTTTTGATTTGTTGTTTCTTTTAGTCTAATTATTTTGGTACAAGTCAAAATAGAAGTAAAAACAGCTTAAGTGCAGGCAGTAAAATCACAGTAAAAACATCACTGTTAGAGAGGAGCCGGCAGCCGGTTAGTATCCAATTACTCAATGCATTTATATTAACGATTTGCAGATATTCCACTGTAAAATACACCTGGGCAGAAGCTATCTTGTTCAACAAGGCATCTTGTTGAAGTTGTCAACAAGGCATCTAGAAGAGAAAGGACCTTCATTTGTAACAAAAAGTATTCTGGTAGAATTCTTTTGGCTGGATTAATCTTGCCTTTTTGATAGGAGTCAATCATTTACCGGCCAAAATGCAAGACAAATGTTTTTAAGAACGTACGGAGCCAAAACCCTTCACTGGGGAGCAGAATTTGTGGCACATTTTATTACAGAAGTCGTGGGGTCATATGCAGAAAATAAAAATGTGAACTTTCAGAGATTATTCTCATGAATACTATGGTCTTCTGCAAAAGCACTCTATATCCCTGAGAAATTACATTTGAGGTAAAAAAAAAAATCCAGAACCATATACCATCTGAAATAATAAGTGATGGATGAGCAGGCAGGTTCTACCTTAAATAAGGCAATCTGGTACTAAAATACACATCTCATTACTGGTTGCATCACACATCTGTTAGTAAAGTTACTGGAATGGTAAAGTCCCTGACATGACATTTATTTGCTAGGGTCTAGTCAATGCTGGCCTCAATAATAACAGAAGGTATCAAAAGAGTATAAACAAATATTGTCAGATTAAAAAGTCTTCACTCTCATGTTAGTCTTCTTCACAAGATTTCCCAGATGAAGAGCACAAGTTGAAAGCCTTCAGAGGATCTTAAAACTCCTGTAATATGAAAGCTTCCTTAGGCACTAGGGGCTCAGAAGTTCAGGTAAAGGGATGAGACTTTGGCCAGAATATAATCTGTAAGGCTTTTGCCCTCAGGAGACTGAGACCTGAAAGATCATAAATGGATGTTCCTCAACTTTCAAATGTCCTGTTCCAAGAGTAGGAAGCACTTTACTATAATTTACTACAGTACATTCTGAACTGTCAGACTTTAACAAAAACATTTGCAAATATTGCTGGGTTTGGCTTCTTTCCTCAAGTATTTTGTGAAGCAAAAATCGCACAACATCTCTACCAACTGTAGGCACAACAGGAAGAACATTATTTAGACCCGCATGGGAAGAAAAGTGTCAGATGAAAGATTTCCATGGCTTCAGGAAAAAAAAGCAACAAACTCTCTCTGGCATGCAGTCTGGAGAGATCCAATTCCTATTCAGCCTGACAGAACTGAAGTTTATGATTTCTCCACATAGCAAGATTTCTTATCTTGCTTTCAAAGTGCAAAGTATGTAGACCATGTCTTCAGAGGCTACCACCAACAATCTTCATCTTAAGACACCAGTGCATTCAACTTACAGGCAGAATATTTAAATGTACAGAGTTCTGCATCACAGACAGCAGCTTAACCATGTGCCATATACATTTCATGGCATTTCTTCACAACTGACTTGCAAGAGCAAATGTTAAGACAGTAGACAATCCTGTAGTTTGATTAATATATTTGTATAAAACATACAATCTGAATCACAGTCACAGACTATACTGTACTGTACCCTGAGTATTTATTTTGACTGATTTTGGTGAGGAACAGGATTATATTTATTAAACTACAATTTCACACACATCCAAATCTAAACTTGGAAAGATATCTTCATTGTATGTTGGCAGTTAAGCAAAATGTTTTGCTTAAACAACCGAGTTATTGCGTAACAGTACTGAAACAAAACGGAAGAGTTCTACTACCTCAAACCCAACTCTCGGTTACTGACAAATAATGTTTAGTTTTCATTAAGCCCTACCAGATTTGCTTCTGCGTCAAACTACAGAAAGACCACCAGCAACATAAAATTCACATCCAAGTTTCAATTAAAACTATTAATTTCTCCAGTGAAAGTGTAATCTTGACGTTATCTTTCAATTTGTTTAAGTTAAACTTGCTAAATTATATTCCTATGGATTACTTCTAAAATAATTTCTTCAATGTTACTATTTTATATGACTATTTAGAAATGGCATTCACCATAATAACTTCATTTGATGCTTTGCATAACATTTCACCTATTTGTGTCTGAAGTAAGAAACACAGGCACTTTCAGCTTCATATAATAAAATTCCTTATGGTGTTCATTAATAATATTTGAAATGTTGCATGCATTCTCTCTGAGGTTTTCCTGTTGAGAGTACGTTTAAAAATGATATAAAAGTGACTTCATTTTTACGTACCTTGATAAATTGAGGTGTAGCTAATCTAACTGTGGCTACAAAGCAAACTTTGTCTTCATATGAAGGCCGGTGTGATCGCTGTATAGTTCCTTCAAAACCATTGTGCGCTGAGTTGGGAACTGAGGGAAGATAGAGGAGAACAGGTCAACACACACTACGATATAAGCATGGAGGAAAATGGCAGAAATACCACAAGACAAATGGTCCAATATTTATCTAATGTGGTTTGCTTATAACTTAATATGCATTAAGAAAAATGCTACATATATAATATATACACATATATGCATGGGAATAGTAGTTGTACAGTAGCAATGGGAACATAACCATCAAGTAACTTTCTCAAAGAACTAAAACGACAGTTAATATATTATCTGACAAAGCAGTTTTAAGAAACTAATAACAATACCAGTCCTCCTTGATAACTACTAAAAAATAACTAGCATACACCTTCAAAAAAAAAAAAATCTTTAAAATTTCTCTTTTGTGTCAGGTTTTGCTAACTTTTTGTTTTGAACTCCGAGGTAAGTATTTATTTTCTAGGCTTCCATCACATGCAAACACACAAAAATCACACAAACTGAAGATATACTCAGTAACAAAACAATCAAAGGCACAACAATTGAAAGAACATGAAAGAACAATTGAAAGTACATGAGAGAATCAGGACACTGAGCCAAGAACAAACAAATTTCACTTACTGAATCACAGAGATGGCTGGAATCGTAAGGGGGAAAAGGATGGACTACACCTCAAAACAGATTAACCTTATCTTTATTTCCAGCAGATACCAATTTAGTTTATCTTAACTAAGCTCTAATGATGGTGACTCCAAAACGCTGTCAGGCTCTTCCAAGCCTAACTGGTTTTAGTTCAACTTTAAATTAGAACTACTATTGAAGTTTCTTCATGCAATTTAAGGTCACAGCTCCTTGCTCCTTCCATCAGAAAGAAAACAGGTAATTTCCTTCCTCTTTATCTTACTCCTTCTCCTTCGTTCTTCAGAGTTCATCTTGCCTTGTAAGTCACATTTTTAAATTTCCGATTGCTTTCATTGCTCTACTCTGAACTCTCTCCAACTGCTTTACTTACTCCCGACAGCTAGTGTCAAAAACCGGATGAGGCTATATGGGTGCTAAGAAGTGCAGTGGGATTATTTCATGTGGTTTAGACTACGTTTTAGAAAGGCTTTTGCATTTTCACAGTTTGTTGATTGGTCATGGCAATTTGGTCATGTTCCATCTACATTCCACAGTAACACCTTTTTCTAAAGGGCTGCTGTTTAGCTGCCTGTAACCTTTTTTCCCCTGTTCATACAGTTTGTTATTCCTAAATGTTTTAATTTGCATTTGTTCTTAGTCAATTTGTCTGGGATTTTTTTCCCCAAAATAATTTATTTTCTAAATTTGGGGCTGAATTCTTATCTTGTTTTTAGTGTTCTTGCATCACTTCATGACTGCAAACTATGTTCCATTACTCATAATGTTAATGAAAATACTGATCAAATCCAGAAGTTGTCCATTAAAACTCGATTTCGATGGTGAACATCGGTAAACTTTCCCACCAGTTTCTGGAGCTTTCTCCAGCAACTTCAATTAACATGTGCTTCCCTTACATGTTTGTGAGAACAGAATATGGTAACTGTCAAAAGCATATTAAAAAATGCATCATTTATTTGCGCTGTGCCCTTTTGTGCACACAGTGTGTTACTCTTTGGTAGAGGAACCTGAATCAATTTGATGTTATTTCTACCTGAAAAATCCACAACGATTGCTGTTCAATTCCTTGCTATCTTCCTGAAGTTCACATATAGTTTAATTATTTGTTCTGGAATATTTCCCAATACTGAATTGCAGCTTGTAGTTCTGCAGTTTCCCAACTCCTCCTCTTTGCAATACTAGCACCATATTTGGCCTTTCCAGGCCCGTTTCTTGTCTTTCCCTAATACTACATACCTGCATTTGGCACTAAGACTCAACCTCTCCCCATTTTGTGAGAAAAATACTGGTATCACATAAAAACACCCAAACATAGGCTTACTTATAAGATATTGGTTTTGATAATATTTTGGGGAGTGACCTTTATGAAGATCTACTACTTGACCACACTGCACAAGCCATTTGGCTGACCAAATAAACCTGCCTCTTAAGTAAATAGTCAGCACAGGCTGGCCAAACAGATTAGAGATGTAGTACAGAGCAATAATATTAGTACATAACTAATAAAAATAATTTCAATGGAAGAGAGAAGGAACTCAGTGCAGAAAACTCTACTGGCTCATCTAAGTGGTAACTCCTGCCACTGAAATCATAGACTTGAAATGGGGGGGAAACCTACATTTTAATTCCCAGCTCACTGCATAATAGGAACTGCACGTACTCAGTACCACTGATCTTCAAGTTAGTCACCTGCTTAAGTAGGGATTATGCTTAACTAAATCCAGGCTCTTTATTTTAAAGTGTTTTCTTAAATTTCTTTTACATTCTTCTAAAAAATGTTTCACCAGACACTCGTTTTCTTTAATTGAAAGCATTAAGCATAATTACTACATTTTGCATTCAAATGCACAGACCCGTAACACCTGATAGGCAGTTTTTCTTCTTTTTCATTAAAACAATACAGAAGTGATATAACTCTGCTTCAAGCTCTTCTTTTGAAAGACTGATTTTAGTTCATCATTAAGGTCCCAAGCCTGTTTAGCTGTGAAGCTGCCTAAGTATTCCAACTCTGAAATCGCTGAAATTACTTACCGTTATTCAAACATTTGAAATTTCCTATAAATTTTACATATTCATATGTAGGTTGCTCTTTTGGATCTATTGTTCCTCGGAGCATATGGCAACAGAATTCTAGTTGATTTTTTGCTGAGAAAAGAATAAACAAATTAATAGGCTACATGCTTGATGAAGCGTGCAGGCAACATGAAATGGAAAGCAGGAATAATTAAGCTGTGTACTTATTGAGATACTGTAAGTGGCATGATTACAGATGACTACAGCCTCTGCTTTTAACCAGCATGACATTAACTAACCTAACATACAGGAGAATTTGTGCATGAAGGGCCTGCATGCTAATGACATAGAAAGCCCCCGAAAACTAGAGCTATTTTAAAGAAGTAGCTGCCCTAAACTTAAGTTTACTAAAGCGTGCACTTACAAAACCCATTAGGCTGCCATGTTTTTATTCTTGCCCACTGCTACAACTGTCTAAATAGAAGCCATACAAACAAGATGAACACTTCTAATACATGGGAAAGTTACAGAGTGAAATGCAATGCAACACTGAAAATGTTACTCTTTAAGGGGGGAGGAAGGAAGTGTTTCTACTGTACTGGTTTCATCTGGGATGGAGTTAATTTTCTTCAAAGCAGTTCATATGGTGCTGTGTTTTGGATCTGTGGCTAAAACATCATTGATAACACAGGGATGTTTTAGCTGTTGCTGAGCAGAGCTTACACAGTGCAACGGCCTTTTCTGTTTCTCACACTGCCCCGCCAGCAAGGAGGCTGGGGGTGCAACAAGAAGCTGGAAGGGGACATAGCTGGGAAAGTTGACCTAAGGGATATCCCATTCCATATGGCATTGTGCTCAGCAATAAAAGCTGGGGAAAGAAGGAGAAAGGGGGAGACATTTAGCTCTGCAGAGAAGGACCTGGGAGTTTTGTTGGATAACAAGATGACCATGAGCCAGCGTTGTGCCCTGGTGGCCAAGAAGGCTAATGGCATCCTGGATTGCATTAGGAAGAGTGTGGCCAGCAGGTCGAGGTAGGTTATCCTCCCACTCTGCTCTGTTCTGGTAAGGCCAAACCTGGAATACTGTGTCCAGTTCTGGACCCCCCAATTCAAGAAAGACTGGAGAGAGTCCACCTGAGGGCTACTAAGATGGGTGCTACTAAGATGGGCTACTTAGGGTGCAGGAGCTTCTCTTATATGAAGAAAGGCTGAGAGACCTGGGGCTCCTTAGCCCGGAGAAGACTGAGAGGGGACCTTATCAACCCTTACAAATGTCTAAAGGGTGGGTGTCAAGAGGATGGGGCCAGGCTCTTTTCAGTGGCACCCAGCGACAGGACAAGGGGCAACGGGCACAAACTGGAATACAGAAAGTTCCACTTGAACATGAGGAGGAACTTCTTTACTCTGAGAGTGACAGAGCACTGGAAGAGGCCGCCCAGAGAGTGGAGTGTGGAGTCTCCTTCTCTGGAGATATTCAAAACCCGTCTGGACGCGTTCCTGTGTGACCTGCTCTAGGCTAACCTGCTTTGGCAGGGAAGCTGGGCTAGATGATCTCCAGAGGTCCCTTCCAACTCCTACTATTCTGTGTGATTCTGTGATTTGTGCTTATGGCATTTGTCTGCCCAAGTAACCATTACCCATGATGGAGCCCTGCTTTCCTGGAAATGGCTACACACCTGCCTGCTGATAGGAAGCAGTGAATGAATTCCTTGTTTTGCTTTGCCTTGTGCACATGGCTTTTGCTTTGCCTATTAAACAGTCTTTATCTCAGCCCACAAGTTTTATCACTTTTACCCTTCTGATTCTTTCCCCCATCCCACTGTGGAGAATGAGCGAGTGGATGTGTGGGGCCAAGCTGCCCACCAGGGTTAACACGAAATAACTACTTACATTTTAAGTATTCTGGTGTCAACGAATCACTTTCCAGCAGATGAGAAGACAATATTTTATAAATTTCTGAATGTTCCCCCTCAGGGATAAAATTAAATACACTCTGATCCACAAGATCAGACTGAAAGAAAAACATTTAATAAGCGTTAAACTAATGCAGGACGTACAATGTTACAAAGCCTACTATTTTAATGCAAAACAATTCCACAGTTCAGAACATTACTGACTCAAAGCAGCCACCTGCTGGAATATGCATGAATATTTTGCAAGAAAAAATATATCTCACTTTGATCTGTCTTAATTCTGACCTGCGAACCATTTAATGAAAACCACCATGAACGCAGAAGATATACATACACACTAAAGTACAATGGAGCTTGTATTAAATTCCCTGGGATGCAACAATTCCAAGTGAAGGAGCATTTTAACTAGAAATTACAGGCTGTTGTTCTAGAGCACTGTAACCTGTCGGTGGCATCCTATATATTGAAATGGTATCTTGGAAGAAAAGACAGTCCCTCCTTACATCATATAGATTATTATGTTACCAATAATTACATCCAATCACAATTGATTTTATGAATACATTTTATAATCAGTTCCACAACTATGTACACAAAATTTGGAACAATGAATGCAATAAATCCAAACAATTGAACAACTGATTATACGCATAAATGCATTTGATTAAGTATTCAGAAAAGAAGGAATGTAGAATGTATGTTTAGAATATATAAATCACACTTAAAAGCAAAGAACAAATATGCCTCTGAGAACTTGGCAAATGCTACTTTAAAAAAAATAATCACAATTACGTGTACATTTTTCAAAGTTCTCTGGCTGAAATCATGCATATCTTAAGTGAATTTGTGTTTTGCAGAATCATTTTTTAAACATGCCACTCCAAGTTTTACAAAATACTCTTTCCACAGTAAGACAACTAGCCTTTAACAATAACTTCATTCTCTTCTAGAAAAGAACTCATGTTTCACTCATCAGTTGTTTGCATTTTTGAGAACTTGTTTGCCTCATTTCAGAATAACATTATTCAAAGGGAACTTTAAAATGCAGAACGCTATATTTACCAGTGAGCAATGCCACTAAGATTAAAGATGAGTGAATCTGCGAAAATCTGAAGTAGATACCTAGCTTAAAAACAGAATCAGCAGCAATGTACTCCTTACAAGAGTTCTTTAGCAAGAAACAAGTAAAAAAGTAGTTTAAAAAAATTCCAATGATATAGCTCTTTAGCAATACTTTTCTGACTCATGTAGAGGCTCTGATAGGTGTGAACTCTAAAGGGTCCCCTGCAGTCAACTGTGTTATTTCAGTTACGTTGAAGAGAAACTGATGCTAGTCTGTCACTTCATAATCCTGCCTAAGCAAGTGCCAACTGCATTCTGTATTTCCAAAGGAAACATTTAATATAGGAGACAAACCGGTAGGAAGGAGTAGTTCTGAAGAAAAAGCAGAAGCATTAGAACAAGGCATACATCTGTTCTATAATGCCAAAAAGGTTAACAATTAATTAGTACTCATAGCAGAACACCAGTTAACAATTAATTAGTACTCATAGCAGAACACCATCCATAGACAAACTGAGACATTACTGAAAGCAATTTGTACTTACTGGCAAATGTTCAAGTAAGGGAGTTACACTTTCAGACACATATATTATATTTCCATCTGTCATAATTGCTAAAAAAAAACCATCAAGAGCCTGAAATTAAACATAATGGGCAGTTAAATAAAAAGAAACAGAGCATATTAAAAATGTTCAGCTATATTCAACACGGCAAATAATTTAGACCAATTTTAGTTTAATTTATTATAAAAATGAGAATGCCTTTCACTACTAAAACTTTAGTCTTACTTTTACACTATGAGCATTACAATTCCCATACTGTTCTGTTCTTAAATAATCTGTGGTTTCAGAAGCAAGTCTGTATACAGCTAGCCACTGCTTCTCCCATCTCCTACTCTGCCTGCCTGTTATTTTTAATTCCATCATCATTTTAAACATCAGAAAACTCAGAAAAATGAGCTAGAGACAAAATCAAGAAGAGGTGGAAAAACTACAAGAAGAACAAGTAAAAGAGGTGGTGAAATCAATGAATTTTGGTATTTAAAATCTCAATACTCCCAGTCTCAATAGAAGAAACTTGTAGCAAGATTTTATTGAGAACTGAAAACTGTGAGATACAGTTCTGACTACCTTATCTTCTACTTAACTCAAACTTATTTCCACTGAACGTAACACAACTTTCAGTTGAACGCTACCAAACATAAAAGCATGACAGAACTGTATTTCTAAATAAGAAACTGTAAAGTTCACGCCTTTGAAAAAATTTCATATATATCATATTGTTCTAGCTTTACAGTCACTAGTTGTGGACATGTATTTTGTAAGAGGACTTGAAAAACAGCAGAAACAGCTACAAAAAACCCTTGAAAAACAGAAGCAGCTACTTCACTAACCTGTTGGAAAAAATATGCAAATTCACCACAGAGGATTTTTTGAAATTTTTTTTAAGTACAGAAAAATCAGAACTGTTTACTTTCTAAATCTGTGCCCCAAAGAAAAGGTTTAACTATAGAATAAAAATAAAAAGTGCTTGTTCATTTAATTTAAAATTTCTCATTTACCTATAATTAGAAATTGTTTCACTAACAAGACACAAATGACTTATCCTCATTTCCAAGAAGATGACAGCTTATAACTGAAAGTTTATTTTTCGTAATAATCCAACTATTCATACAATCTTCTTTAGCAAAGTAATGCTCACACACATGTTTGGAAAGCATAGCAAGCAAAGAAATTAAACACATTGTTGCTCACAAATTCATGGATGTGTTGAGCTTTTTTTGTAATACAGATTTTCATTTATGCATCACAATTCTTTATTTAACTAATATCTTCCATACATTGATAATTTAAAATATCCACTCTGACAGTAAATATGTTCATTTGTGGACTTGTTCTGTTATAATGTTTTATGTAATTAAAAAATGCAGCTAAAATAAAAACTGTTTTGAATTGCACTGCATACATAGGAATTTTGACAGTTTATCTTCATGAAAATGTATAGTTACATTTAAAATATGAAAATAACAAGTTAGGTCATCAAACTGAAAAATCTCATCACGGAATCCCTGTGAGGAAATATTCTACTCCCAGAAAAACAAAAAATAATGTACCTCTAACATTAACTGTGTGAACTCTTCGTTACTAAGGAATGTTGGTTTCCAGTCCTGTCGAATCTCACTGGCATCTGATTGTGCAGTAATTTCTACAATCAAACATATATACAATATAAGGATTTACACTTCCATTATTTTCCCACTAAGCTACATACACACAGTAGGAAACAGCAGAAGGTTCTCCAGTCTCTTCTGTTGTTCATTACCTATAGATGTTGTTCCTTAGAAAGAAAATAAATGTCTTCTCCCCTATGTCATAATTAGACTTGTCTTCTCTTTCCTTCTACCAGTTTGTGCTACAAGTCCTGCCAGACTTCAAGGTAATGCTGAAGTTAATGACAGTAAGTAATGGATTTTGACAACGGAAAAATACTCTTTCCTCTGAGACTATAATAAAATATTTTATTGCGAGTGCTGTTTTCAAAGATTTAGAAAGCCAAAATTCCTGATCAGTTTAGGTTATTAAAGCGCCTAATCCTCAAGTATCTTGGCCAATCCTGGTCACTCTAATCTTTGTATTAAAAATTGTCACTGTCCTTTCTTTTCTTCCCATTCTTTTCTCCAAAGAAATGTTACATTAAAAAAAGAGTAAGTTTTCAATGAAGACTAAAGAGCTGTATGACAGACTCCATTGCAGAATTACTGTCTGATTCATACACAGAGACAAATTTTGAACAGAGATTTCTGTAGGACTTAACTTCCCATACGTAGGTGAGAAACAACGGCTGCTAGGCAAAACCAGACCCAGGTTCTGAAAGCTGATGCTTCCGTATCAACTGACAGGAAAGACAGGCCAACTAGGCAAGGTGGGGGAGTTGCTCTTTATGTGAGAGCGCCCTTGGAGTGTATCCAGCTCTGCCTAGGGGGGATGATGAGAAAGTTGAGAGCTGGGGGTGGGGGCAGAATTAGAGGGCAGGCTAATATGAGAGACATTATCGTGGGCGTTTACTATAGGCCACCTGATGAGGATGAGGAGGTAGACGAAGCCTTCTACAGACAACTGGAAGCAGCCTCACAACCACAGGCCCTGGTCCTCATGGAGGACTTCAACCACCCTGGTATTTGCCAGATAAGTAACACAGCCAAGCAGCCACAGTCCAAGAGGTTCCTGCACAGCACTGACAATAACTTTTTGATCCAGATGGTGAAGGAACCAACGAGGAGAGGTGAGCTACTGGACGTACTAACAAACAAAGGAGGGCTGGTCAGGGAGGCGGAGGTTGGGGGCAGCCTTGGCTGTAGGGACCACAAGATGGTAGAGTTCAGGATCCTGCATAGAAGCAGCAGGGCAATCGGTACGATCACAATCTTGGACTTCAAGAGAGATAGCTTCAGTGACTTCAAACACCTACTTGGAGAAAACCCATGGGCTAGGGTTCTAGAAGGCAGGAGGGGCCAAGAGAGCTGGTTACTCTTCAAGCACCAGTTCCTACAAGCCCAAAACCGATGCATCCCTATGAGGAATAAATCGAGCAAAGGAGGCAAGAGGCCTGCTTGGATGAGCAAGTAGCTTCTGGAAAAACTCAAAAGGAAGAAGGAGGTTTACAACACGTGGAAAAAGGGACTAGCCGCTTGGGAGGAATATAGGAATATCATCAGAGTATGCAGGGATGGAACGAGGAAGGCTAAGGCACATTTGGAATTAAGTCTGGCTAGGGACGTCAAAGACAGTAAGGGCTTCTTCAGATACATCAGCAGCAAAAGGAAGACAAGGGAAAATGTGGGCCTGCTGCTGAATGAGGCGAGTGCCCTGGTGACAGAGGATACAGAGAAGGCAGAGTTACTGAATGCCTTCTTCACCTCGGTCTTTACTGCTAAGGCTGGCTCTCAGGAATCCCAGACCTTGGAGGTAAAGGAGGAAGTCTGGAGGAAGGAAGACTGCCCCTTGGTCAAGAACTGGGTTAGGGATCTCTTAGCCAGACTGGACACTCACAAATCCATGGGCTACGATGGGATGTACCCGCAAGTGCTGAAGGAGCTGGCAGATGTTATTGCTAAGCTGCTCTGCACCACCTTTGACAGGTCATGGAGGACAAGAGAGGTGTCTGAGGACTGGAGGAAAGCCAATGTCACTCCACTCTTCAAAAAGGGCAAGAAGGAGGATCCAGGTAACTACAGACCAGTCAGTCTCACCTCCATCCCTGTAAAGGCGATGGAACAGCTCATCCTGGCTGTTATCTCTAAATAGGTGGAGGAAAAGATGATTATCAGGAGTAGTCAGCATGGATTCACCATGAAGAAATCATGCCTGACCAATCTGATATCCTTCTATGATGGCATGACTGTCTGGGTAGATGAGGGGAGAGCAGTGGATGTTGTCTACCTTGACTTTAGCAAAGCTTTTGACACTGTCTCCCACCGCATCCTCATAGGTAAGCTTAGGTAGGAAGTGTGGGATAGATGAGTGGACAGTGAGGTGGATTGAGAACTGGCTGAAGGACAGAGCTCAGAGGGTTGTGATCAGTGGTGCTGAGTCCAGCTGGAGGCCCATAACTAGCAGTTCCCCAGGGGTCAGTACTGGGTCCGGTCTTGTTTAACATATTCATCAACAACCTGGATGAAGGGACAGAGTGCACCCTCAGCAAGTTTGCTGATGATACTAAACTGGAAGGAATAGCTGATAGACCAGAAGGCTGTGCTGCCATTCAGCGAGACCTGGACAGGCTGGAGAGCTGGGCAAAGAGGAACCTAATGAGGTTCAGTAAGAGCAAGTGTAGGGTCCTGCACATGGGAAGGAATAACCCCATGCACCAGTACAGGTTGGGGGTCGACCTGCTGGCGAGCAGCTCTGCAGAGAAGGACCTGGAAGTTGTGGTAGACAATGAGTTGATCATGAGCCAGCAATGTGCCCTTGTGGCCAAGAAGGCCAATGGCATCCTGGATTGCATTAAGAAGAGTGTGGCCAGCAGGTCGAGCTCTACTCTGCCCTGGCAAGGTCACATGTGGAGTATTGTGTCCAGTTCTGGGTCCCCCAATTCAAGAGGGACAGGGAACTACTGGAGACAGTCCAGCAGAGGGCTACAAAGATGATGAGGGGACTGGAACATCTCCCCTATGAGGAAAGGCTGAGAGACCTAGGGCTCCTCTCTTCTCTGGAGAAGACTGAGAGGGGACCTTGTCTATGCTTATAAATATCTAAGGGACGGATGTCAAGAGGATGGGGCCAGGCTCTTTTCAGTGGTGCCCAGCAATAGGACAAGGGGGCAACGGGCACAAACTGGAGCACAGGAAGTTCCACCTCAACATGAGGTAAAACTTCTTTACTTTGAGGGTGGCAGAGCACTGGAACAGGCCACCCAGAGAGGCTGTGGAGTTTCCTTCCCTGGAGATATTCAAAACCTGCCCATACACGTTTCTGTGTGACCTGCTGTAGGTGAACCTGCTTTAGCAGGGGGGTTTGACTAGAAGATCTCCAGAGGTCCCTTCCAACCCCTACCATTCTGTGATTCTGTGGTAACTGAAACAACAAGAAAAAAGACATTCATCAAAACTGAAGTACTACGTAAGAAGAGCATTACAGAAGTACTGGTTTTAAGAATCACCTTGAACAAGTAGTCGTGAATCAAGCATTTAGATGAATCAATAAACCAAACCATGCCTTTAAGGCTTTTGATTTCTAAAGAAGTCCGTACAAAGGCCGTAAGCTAGTTTGTTAGTTCGGATGACTCAAAGCACACAGAAAACCTGAAATTGAGTTAAATACAAGCAATGGACTTGAACAGTTCAGAATTTTGGTTCCCCAAAACTGAAGGGGGAAAACTTTACAAAAGAGCTTTAGACTTAAGTAAAAGAACAGTAAAGAACAGCAGCATCATGCAAGAAACTGGCAAGAGGTGAAGAGCTGCAAGGGGAGGAGAGAAAAAAAAAAATTTAAAAAATCAACAAATAAGAGGGACCAAAATTTCCAACAGTCAGATCTTACAAAAGACAAATTGATCAGGATTTTGCTGTTTTGAAATGGTATCACAAAGCACTAAGAGTGGGCTGCAGAATAAGGATAACCTAAGTATAAGCCCAAATCAAACTTTTCAGTCAGAATGAATATATTGAACACTGATGGGCAAGTCAAAGGACAAGGAAATGAACACCTCTGCCACCAAAGTAAAGGCAAAAATTCAAGGAACTTAATGCATTCAGTCCACAGGACACAGATAATCTCCACTTTTCAACTGGAAAAGTCTGACTCATTGGCTCATTCTGGTCCATATAGCCATCCTACTTCAGAATTAAAAGCTAAACTTCTGCAGTAGAAAGGATTTATACTAAATAAAAGCTGAAGTTCATGCCTTTAACTAACTATTCTGAATTATCTTACCAAAAGTACAGGTGTTCTTTTAAATTTCCCTTAATTAGAACACATATGATACTGGAAAACAGAGCCAAAGTAACATGGAAAGAACTTGTTTCACCTAGTAACTTCAGAGAAATGCCTAAAAATTCTGGCAGAAGGTTGCATTCAAAGATAAATGCCACTAAGGTCATACTCCTGAGCTAGGTACCAGCGAGAGTAGCATAACTGAACTTGCATATCAAACACGAGTCTTCAAGTCCTGGCTCTGAAGCAACTCTGCAATCAGCACAGAGAATCCTCAAAAGAAACTGCCAGCTAGACCAAGATCTGTAGCATTTGTTTGTGGGTTTTATGAATATCAGTCTACTAATTGTAATTATAAGCAGCGAAATTCTTCAGCATTTCATAATTTTAAAAAATTTATTGTTTATAAATTCAGAGGAAGACGATAGGCAGCATTAGCGAAGGAGACGCTCTCAGTAATATAGCTTCAGTGTGTTTAGCCTGCTTTTTTTTCCCAATGAGAAACAGAATCCACACTGGCCAATAACCAGCTCAGATAGTTCATCTGGAGCTGTTGCCAGAGCACCAAGCCTGGCCAATGTGGAAATGGTCCAGAAAGAACCAGAAGCAATGCAATCAATCAAAACCTGGTGGCTGAACACAGTAGGATTTTCAACAATAAACCAGCTAGTCAGTCCTGTTGGACAATTTGTTTATTGCTAGGGTCATTCTGCTTTATTGTAACAGATCCAAGCACATCAGGAGGCAAAATATGCTTCTGACCTTTGCCAACATTTTGTCCAAAACATTTTAATGTAAACCACTGCAGAGCAACGCTAGTAAGCACTGGCAGCCAGAGCTTTAGAGACTTTAATATGATGTGTGCAGTCACATAAAGCTGCACT
Organism: Leptosomus discolor; assembly: GCF_034619465.1. Lineage (NCBI taxonomy): Eukaryota > Metazoa > Chordata > Aves > Leptosomiformes > Leptosomidae > Leptosomus > Leptosomus discolor. Next base: position 52,570,668 of record NC_141394.1, on the reverse strand, counting down.
CTGTCCCAGCAGGTGAAGGACAAAAGCGCCATGCCCTAAAAGGCATCCATCTCCAGAGCTGCTTTATTGCCCTTTATCCTAAAAAAATAAAAAATACTAATAATTAAAAAAAAAAATAATCTCAGAAAGCACTTTGAAGAATCATCAATACAAGATCAGTGATTTTGAAACAGAACCAATTTTCACAAAGGCTTTAGAACCTACAGAACTTGATTGTTACAGAAAAGGAACCTTCATACTGCTTTTCATATTGTTACGAGACAAACGTGTCTCAGAGAATTGAACCAGCATAATAGATATTTAATTGGCAAAAAAGAACCCAAATCTATGAATTCTTACAGAAATTATTCCCCCCTACCTTTCCATTTTAATTGTTACATTCACCCCTTTAATGCCACTGTTTGGTACAGATCTGGTACTACTTGAACCGTAACACTAATGGAAGAGACATGCTAGGGCATAGAATAATACTTATCATACATTAACATACCTTAAATTGACACACATACTGATGATAAATACATACGTATTCATCCACTTCATAGCTTTACTTACTTTATTTTATAACCTTATAGCTGCTTCTTTTGTCCCTACTGATTTCTAGTTAGTATGCATGCTCAGAAATTACTCAGGGAAATGGGTTAACTAGTGAAAGAGTTCATTTTCTTGAATTTTTAATCTTGTTTTTGGCAGTGTGAACCACAAGATGCCATATTAAGAAAAAGTGTAGGAGCAGGAACAGGGATTTTTTTGTATAAATAAATTTCAAACAGCCATAAATAAGTGTACACTTGGTGGAAGATTTTTTTCACGACCGAAATAATGATCTGTAATGAACTTCAGTACAACATATCTGGGTATATCCCACGATCAGCCAATGCAAACAACCAGAGAAACGAAATATAGCAAAGGTGTTCAAAAACATTAATCATTTTGACATTTCACATGAAGGTTTACAAAACAACACACACACATTCATTGGCTTATACATCAGTGGATACATCTTGCAAATTAGAAAGTTCAACTAAGTGTTTACAGATTTTCTGGGTTTTTCCTCCAGCTAAAAGGCAAAGAGAAAATGCCCATGCTCCTGGTCTGTATGTCCACTGCATACCACCCTCTCTCAAACAACCTACCCAATAACACTTGCTGGAGACCACAGTGCCCTATTGGTTTATCATCTTTGTTGAAGCAGCCAGTTGTGTAGATACCTGATGTGAAGAGAAGGAGCACCAAGTTCCCTTGGACTAGCTTTTTCAGTGATTTATGTCACTTCATGCGGAACTTGGAGAGACAAACCAACTGTTCAAACCAGTCTTATCTAAATATCAAAATAAGTACTTCCAGCAAGTACTTCCACTGAAATGGATCAACAGTTTTCCTGTGAAGCAAAACTTTGACAACATGCACCTTATGAAGCAACTATATTCTAAAGGTGTTCATCTGTCCAGAACAAAAAACTTCAAGGTTATTTCGAAAATAAATGTTTCTCTTTATGAAACAGTCATCTTTGACCACTACGGGACAAAAAAAATATCAGTAGTTGCTTTTGCAAAATACTAGCAAAAACATAGTTGTATTTTTGCTACCTAAATTACGATCTTAAGAACATCTTTCCACAGGAGCTCTATACATTTTTTTGACAATATCCTTAAAGGAGCTGCAAAATTATTAATGTTTTATGTACTAAGCGAGTATCACTAAAAAACATTTAAGAAGTCACAAATATTTCGTTATTGTTACAAATAATTACCTTTGTGCTTCCGTAAAAAGTCAATGCTTTTCTGCAGTACAGTGGATTTATCCATCTTCCGAGCATTACCTGGAAGCATGGAACCCAGCTCTTTGATAAGTACATTAAACTGATCTCGACGTTTCTTTTCAGACTTGTTTCTGGACACTCTGAAAAATGAAACAGAAGATGTTTTATAACAACTATGAAACTTTCTTATAATAAGCTGCAAACAGCCCCTTAAGAACTTCTGCTGTGAAAACTGTCACAGAAACACCTACTCCATATCTCAGACACCATTTTTGAAGAGTGGCTTCCTCCTTCTCACAGAGGAGTGCAGCCAAGCCTTTGGAATAAAGCACGCTTTTACAAAAATACAAATCACTGATCCACAGTTATAAGCACACAGCTGAAGAATAACAGTAAAATAAATGCTGTTGAGTAATACGGTTATTTATAGAAGAATCACATTTTTATTATTTAGAAATCGCCCTGGTAGGTTCAAGTGTACAATTACAGGACATTTCTTATTTTAAATAACTGAAAAACTTACCTTTTTGCTTTATCTTTGTCATCTTCTTCCACCAGCCCATCAAAAATGCTTCCATCATTTCTGAAAGAAACAAAAATAAATAAATGTTGGTGTAAAATTTTTCTGTTGCTGAGTCAAATCACAATGAAGGGCGGGGTGGCGGGGAAGAGCTCATTATTCATCATCTCCATTACATCAAGAAACTGAAGCACTGTTTTACTGTGATGTCTCACAAGGACCATCATCAATAACCTGAAGCTAAGCCTGCTTTAACTTCTCCTTGTAGGTCATTTACTAAAAAGCAAGCAAAAAATTACACTTCTAACACAACTCAAAGGATTTTCAGATATTTCTAATGATAACTTACAACCCTAAGCAAACACTCAACCATATACTACTTAATTTTATTTTTCTATCTTCTTGATTATTTGCTTTACTATTCTGAAAACATGAGAAAAGACACTTTATTTTTACTTGTCGGCAACTTCTATTTCAATTGTTGGAAATATTTGCAGTAATAAAGTATATCTTTCTTACATATTGAAGTACTATTAATGGAAGAGGGCTGAGGAATATACTACAGTTCATCCATGTATGTAATTTTATAAATATAAAATATCAATGTTAAACAGTAACAGTAATTACTCATTGTATCTGCTTCCTCACCAAAGTATCACAAATTTTCCTCAGCTTGACAACTGTCCATGTACTGCTAAAGAGGTATTAAAATATCAAAACAAGAACATGTTTTCCTTTGAAGATAACTCGGTATAATTCATGCAACACCTTTGTTTCATTTCCTTTTCTTTTAAAAGTCAAGTCAAAACTGTTCTTCTGTTTTTCAAAACTGCTGCATAATGGACATTCACATTTTATTTTTCTAACTTCTGTCTGCTTTCAGTCTGTTTAGTGCTGTTCACACTGACCTCTGTGTGCACACTGTTGATTTTTTTATCCTAATGCTTCCTTCCCTTAAGGCAAGTAACTCTCTTTCTAAAACGCTTACCTCATTTTTCTGATTTATAACTGATAAATCATCAAGCTGACGTTAGGAAATAATTATTTTGTACGCTACTACATAAATATAAAGCTTTGAATACATGAATTCCTTTTAAAAAGGCTGAAGTTTCAGTGAATATGCCACTAAACTTCACTGAAAGAATTGCCAAGTCAGACAAGCATTATAGAAGTTTTACCCTTTGCTTCTATTGTTATTTATTTTGATCGGGTTTAACTTTCTGTAAATTTGATGCAAGTTTCATTTCCTGAAGTCTCAAAAATGGTAATACACAGAGTATTAAGGACAGATGTTCACTTAAGCTACTAAGAAAGTCCATATCAAGGAATCAGGTAGAAAACATGTCTCAGCTATTACTTTTCCCTTGAAATAGGTTAGCAGGTCACTTCACTATCCTCTGCAGCATCACTAATCATTTAAATGTATTTGTTTTCCTTAATCAAATACTGAAGTACTAAAAAGAAAAAAATTCAAGTAAACATCAAAAATCAGCTCAATTTACACAGATGCTGTTCCATGGCTGAAAACAAGTAATATACGTTTTAACATTCATCTCAAACAATAAAAACCACTATTTCCAATGACTACAAAACAACATATCTAACAACTACCAAAATAACGTTGTTAAAAATAGCCAAAATCTCACTCCTTTTATTTTTTATATAAATTAATATTCTCTATATATTAACCGTAAGAAAGAGATAATTAAAGAAAGCATTGAACAGTAATTCCCCCCAAACCTTCACTATCTATTAACATACCTGTCTGCAATGGAGCTCATTTTATGGGTGCTTATGGTAAAAAACATAACATGTCACACTTTAGTCTTGTGGTAGACATTTGTACGTTTGCCTATAAGAGAAATAAAAATAGCAAATTGTGACTCTGGAGGAACAAACATGTTCTTCATTAGAGCATACCAAAGTTTTCATTTACTTTGTAAGCCGCTCTTCATCTTCCCCTCTCTTTCAACCTTCTGCTCTGCCCTCCTATCTTCTCTAATGCAATCTCCACTACCACCATAACCTGGACTTTATTATCTCTTTTTACATGACCGAGAGTTCAAGGGAACATTGTTTTATTAAATGTCATGATAAATAAGTCTGGACTAAACTAATACAAACTTTTTTCTGACTCTGAATTCAGATACAGCTTTTCATTTTTATTTTAACTTTTACCTAAAAGACACTCATAATTTTGAGGGTTGAACAGATATAAAATACACTCCTCTGTAGGAATACATTCTATTTAGATATTGCACAAACAGAAAGTGTTTGGGATGTAGTATTTTACAGCTATAATTTATTTCTTACTATATTTTTTTCTTGAGCACATTGTTACGATACACATGTGAAATGATAACAGTAAGATACCTATTAGAATGCGATCACCATACTGTGAGAAAGTTAGTTAACCTGGCCATTTCTTAAACCAGTCACTTATTCATTATGAAGTTTCATCAGGATGTTTTTGGTTTTCCAGCTGTACGCAGGAACTTGAATAAAGAATGTGAATGAAATATCGATAGCCAGAGAAGGAATATAAAATGAAAATAAGTATTTAATTCAACAAGTACCTACTTTTAGGTACCCAAAAATCACAAAATTACATGGGTATGGAAAGGCTAAAAGTCAAACATAAACCAATAAAATGAAACCTTTTTCTTTGAAATAGAAAAGTCAGTTGTCAGAGGCTGCTCAAATGGAGCAGCAAGACTGTGACATAACTAAGAAACAACTGCATGCAGCAAGAAGTTTTATATGAGCTGAACTTGCAGACCTTCGGGAATTTTTACCATGTTACAAACTTAATAGTAAAAAGGCATCACATTTATTTCAAAGGAGCTGGGTTTAGTCACTTTAGTGACTCATAGTTTCTGAGAAGGAAGGGCTTGTTCGTTTCTGGGAGTGCCAAATCCAGTGGAACTTGCAGTGTTAATACCACAAGAAATATGGCAGCAACTCCATGATCTAGACAGTCTGAAAAATGTTCCAGGAAAATCTTATCCCAGTTTTTTAATTTATGGGGAAACTGAGGAAGAAAGCTTATGTCTCAACCAAACTGTCACAGAGCCTACAGTAGCCACATACTATGCAGGTTTGCTTCAAAAGACTACTATTTTTCCCCCAAAGTTTCAGAACTTGAGTGCAGCAGGAAAGTAATGGGAGAGCTGGGCTGCAGCACACTCTTTCAAAGTGCATCACAAGGCATGCACGTGGTTTTGTCCAAATGCCCCATGAGCTCCCTTACCCACTTCCTTCGATTAATTTGGCCCACCTTTGTCTTGCCTTTACACTCCAAAATCTAGTGCTCTGAAGGCACGCTGGAAGCAAACCATTCCTTCGCTCCAATTCTTCAAAGTAACAACTGCGCTGGCCATACTGACAAATTAAGTTCCCCAAATTAGTTGGCCAAGTTTTATAAAGTCATGGAGTTGCACTATTTGAAAACCTGCCAGAAATGGCAAAAGGAAAATAATTTACGAAGTGTTTGTTTGAATTTTTGTCAAAAGCACGCAACAATAGACAGGTTGCTCAGAAGTAAAAGCAAACTACCACCACTGGCATGGCATTAAGTTTAAAATCAAGACATTGTTTTTCAATTAGCTTACATAGTATGCACTAATTACAATTTTAGCCCTGTGTTAATTTTTAAATTAATCTGGCACCTAACATTATAGGGGATCAAGAGTAATAGGAAAGTCTGTAGGACAAATGATATATTGTTCCCTTAATCTGCAAAAGAAAAATACATGTACAGCTAAATACAGAAAAGTCTCACCTGTGACACAACTGACATCTCATTATGCAGAAACAGAACTTAGAAGTCAGTATTTTCACTTTAACAAAAGCATGCAATTTCTAAAATTCAACAAAATCATTCACTTGTTACAGTATACAGATCCTACATCAGAATTGGCAACTTACATTTGGTATTCAAGACAAACCTAAGGACTACAGAAAATGCACTTGTAGTGCTTTTGTTTCTCACTTTTCAAGGTCTGACTCTTCTGTCTTTCTGTCCAAATTTGCAAGATGTTGAACATTCGAAGCACTTACACTTGCCAATGGATAAGACTGCAGAGATAATTCCAATGAAACCAGTCAAGTTCAAAGCAAACACTACGGAAATCAAGGACTACATCTATTTCTAAGATTCAAATTTGGTCGTGTTCTAGAGAACATAAGACCCTACTTAACACTGTTACTCAGCCCTTCGGTGTTGATAACTGAAAGCCATAGGAACCTTATTAATTATAAGAATACAGTTTTACCTTTTACACTTTGGGACTTGTTGAAGTGTGAGGTTTAGGGATGAAACCTGGTTCCTTTGAAGAACAATGTGGAGTTAGATGTGTCCTCTTCTGCAGAAAAGCACTAAATTCTGAAACGTAAAAAAATTAAAATGGAGAGTTTTAAAATGATCAGGTTTTTTTTTTTTTTTCAATAAAAGAGAAGTAATCATTCCAACAAGAGTTCTTTATAAACTTATTAAAACTATCTCCTTATTAAAACTATCCAAAGTATTTCACTATCCGAATTCACCTTGCTCTAAAGCTCTTTGCTTTGATAACTGGGATATTCTGACACAATTTCATCTCTGCTTTAAACTACCACTTTATGCCTATCTTTAATCCTGATGTCATTTTTACTTTTGAATTTGGTATCCCCCACACCATCTACGCCTTCACTTCCACCTGCTACCTTCAAAGTATATCTTTATACCATCATTTAAACATCTTTTCCACTGACACTTACTTGGGCTTCTCCTGGCTTTCTCAGTTACGTCTTCTCTCCAAGTCTCCAAAATTGCCACTCTCAGGACTCCAGAATGTGTAGAATGCTGCTGCTGACAACTAGCAAAGATGCCCAGCTGCATTACTGCTACTCCCTCAGACACAGCCATTAACCCCTTCTTTCAAAACCCACTTCAAAAACACTTACAAGAATGTATTCCAAACCTACCTCACAAATACACTTTTTCCATAAAAAAACTCAGCGCCAGTATAAGTGATCACCAACTTCCAGTCTCTTTATACCATTACATTTCACTTATACAGTTTCTTCCCTTGAACCATGCTACTTTCCACATTTTTTCCTCCCATCTTTATCCTGTTCCTATCTGCTTTGCTTACTGTTCTCAAAATAAAATGTATTCACTATACAAGGTACTCGCACCACTTCTGAAAAATTTTATTTTAAGGCACATTAAATTCCAAAAAGGAAGCTGGGATCTAAAAACTAAGCTTATGCCACTCTTAAATTCATTAATGGACATTATGGAAAACACCAGAATTCTCTTATTTGATTAGAAATTTGATTAGATTTCTCCTTCCCCTGCACCTAACAGAGGCTCTTAGTGGTTAAAATACAGATGCAAATATTAACATAGGAAGTTAAAGCACAGCAGAACAAACTGCCAACAGGAGAAAAAACAATTCCAGCACGATTCAATGAAGCCACTTGTTCTTGTCTGGCCAAATAACCTGCTGGCCCATTGACCTACTTTTTTAGGTGCTTACAGCCTCCTCTCCTGTTCTGTTTTGTTCCGTTTGACAAGTGCAAACATTAATAGTGACAGAGAGTCCCATGGAAGTCTAGGTTACAGAGACTGCAACATGAAACCTGTGTTTTTAAACTGCTTGGAGTGGAACAACTCTGCCAACTCTCACCCAGCTCCTAACAGAGTTCTAAGGAGGAAAATTTTAGACCTCATCTCTACACTATGTAGAGCTGTATTTTTAAAAAAATCACAGTTATACACTTAAGATGAACACCACATGACTTAAGCACAAAACCGTATTTGATAATGTTTAAAACAGAATTAAATGAAAGGGTATTTCAAAAAGGGATTTTAAGATGAGGAGAAAAAGGATATCTTTATGTCATAAATGAACATAAGCAAGCTTAAACCAGACCAAAAGGAAAGCTAATCACAGTGGAAAAGCTTTTGCAACCAAAACCACATAGATCTCTAAGTCAGTAGAACTGGCATGCCTGTGAAAGCCAGCAGAAAGGTTAAGATGCCTACACGCCAGCATTGTCAGCCACAAGTGTTAAAGGTCATTGGTCTGTCTCCATTGTGGATTTCATAAGTTTTTTTATAAATACAATAAATTATGTGTATTTGTCTCTAGATACTATGTCTTTTGTACACATTCAGTGCATGTTTTCAAACTTTTCTGCAACCAAAAAGGCTAGAAACTTACTAACTTTAAGAAAGCTGAGGTCTTCTATCAAAAACCTTAGCTGCTGCCATGGATATCCAAACTATTAATATACAACATTACTCAATCTGTAGCAAAATCACAAAACCTAGCAACACTGCAAGTTCTCACTGTGCTGACTTATCACTCATGAAGAGGCCATAAGTTATTTGGTGCCAAGTTATTGCTTGGCCTAAGAAGCAAGGTTCTGAATAAGTCATAGGGTAAAAAGCCACAATCCAATCTAAGGTAACAGTGAAAAGTTCACACGATCTGATAAAAAATTCCATGTTTGAGACTGAAAAAACTTCAGTAACTTCAGTCCAATTTTATCATCAAAACTGGTGTGCACATTGGCAATATTAAATCTTAGAAACAAAGACTGAATGAACTGTGAAATTACACTACAGTCTTGTTCATGACAGATGTTCGGTCAGGACCGGACTAAAAAATGTATGAGCCAACAGTCAATCCACTGCCTGTACTTAATTTTGTATATAGTCATATATAATATGTCTATATACTATATATATAGTATATAGGCTGAAACCCCTATGTCTCCAGCACTTCACCTTAATGGTAACGTTGCTAAATATTTTTGAGGAAGAATCAGTATTGGCCTTATTATGAAAAAGATTTTTTATATAAATGTCTTGATTTTATAAGTAATAATTTAATGACATCAGAGATTACAGCCCTTGGACAAAATTAATGCAAGGTGATATGTATTATCAAGAAAATTTCACCCAGGAAAGATCACAGGAAAAATTTAGGAAAGAATACAGTTTTCCAACACTACAGTTTCTTCAAACAGAAAGAGATTAACTTCTTTAATACAACCTGATCTCTGTGCCATAATCCTATTTTGCCAGGGGAACAAACTAGTTATTATAATCACTGAGGATTAGCTTTAGAGAAGATCTTGTTTAAAGAATCAAAACCACAGTACACCACTCTGCTTCCACAGCACCTGATGCCCCAGCAGAGCTCTAACACAGTTACATACCAGGGTAAGCAAGCCAAGGAGCACAGAAAAATCACACTCTGAGCAAACAGCTGAGCCAGAACCTGACTCCCAATGCAAGTATAGCACCAAAAGTCCTATTCATTATACAGATGCTGAGGATAATTACAAACCTTCTTGATGCTCCTTTCCAGGAGCGAAGAAACATGAACTTCTGAGGTTACACTCTACTAGGACATTACACCATAATGGGCAAGCAGAGATCCATCCGTTATCTGATGCCCAGAATAGCGCATCACTATCACTCACATTTTCCATTTTGTTCTTTGCTTCATAGGCTTACCTCCAGACCAAATGTTTTTCCCTTTAGCTTTTTCTTTTTTGGAGGTGGGATAGAGGGGAGGAGAAGGGGAAGAACTGGCTTTGGTTTAGTTCCTCTCTAGTGACCACTGACTTTTGCAGACAGCAAGAGATCTTTAGACAAGTAAACCATAACCTGACCTCTAACCAGACACAGTTCGGCCTAACAGAACAAGCTGGCAGGTTTGAAGATACTTGCTCCTTTGCTTGCAGTGCTATACACACCAACAGAAAGCAAATTAGGGTAACAACTGATTGAGCCCTTCTCACTGATCAAAGACTATTACAATACTGTTTTTAAAACTGACACGTTTCCCTCATTTTCTACCTCAAAACAAAAGGCAAAACAAACAAAACCATCAGAAGATAGGGGTGAAAGGAATTTCAAGAAATGCTGTCCGAACTTTGTGGCTGAAAAGGTTATTCTAGCAGCTGGGAACAGTCATATATTGCAACCTTTCCTCTACCATGTCAAGAAATCAACTGTAATCTTGGTCTGTACTTGTGCAGTAGAGCTGACACATGCCAGAAATGTCACCTTCTGTAGACAAACACCCTGTAACAGCCGGTTATCTTCACCTGCTTCAGGGGAAAACAGAGTAGGAGGGGGCTGCTTCTAGCACAGACATCCACACACTTTGATCCCAGATGGCCTATTAATATGAAAATTTGTGACTGGACACGAGTAGCCTGCTCTGGCGGAGAAGCTTGCTTAGGTCCATTACCTTTGTAGGGAGTAGACAAGGACACATCTGTGTGCAATAAAATGAAGAAAGGGCAGTAAGACAGATGACTGATGGTGTGGGTTGCTATTATGAGAATAACTGATCCAGTCTCAAGTCTGTTCCTGAGAGACTTTTGGGAAAGAGGGTAAGTCTAAGCAGGCTATAGGATAGATTAACTGCCTGGTAGTGGTCAGAGATATCACAGATTCAGTCAAGTTACAAAGGCACCTGAAAGAGCGCATACTATTTGCCCACAGACCTATTTGTACACAGTCCAAACAAACAGCAGCAGTAGGAAGAGCCTACAGATCACCATGACTGGGAGACAACATAGCAGCCACAGAGGCAAAAAGAGGTTAAGTTCATAGAAATGGTTTGTCACACAAATGTGTCCTTGTCTACTCCCTGCAAAAGTAACGGACCTAAGCAAGCTGCTCTGACAAGTCAGGTTAAAAGTCACTGTAGCTAATATCCTCATAGAAACATGGATGATGAGGGTCAGAGGAAAAAACAACTCTCTCCTGCATTCTTCATGTATTAGGCTATCCTGACATCAGGAGAGAACTTTGCTCTGTAACTTGGGACGGAATGCAGTTTGCAATTTTCATCCCTCTAGCTCCTGGTTAAAGAAACACCCCTGCCCACCACTCCTCTGTTCCAGATCATTTGGGCTGATCTCTGCTTGACCAGCTGTTCTTCTGCTACTCTCCCACTCTTCTCTGGAGTCTGCATCTCCTTCCCCTTCCTCACCATAGAGACAAGCCCACAGCTCTCTCCCCAATACGCTGCAGCTCTCTAATCTCACTTTAGACTGCAGTCTAAAGGTATGTGCAAGAAAGCTGTAAGAAGCCTCACACTCTTCACCTGGGCTACATTGGAGTGTGGCCCATGCCTGGCAAGGTACCCCACTGATCTGGCCTCTGACTTGCTGGTTTGACTTCTTGACTCGTCCTCAAACCTGCTGCCTTGCTAGGAACTCGCTGGTGATCTGGGCTCTTGCCTGAGCCTGGCTGCCCTCACCTGGGAGCAGCCTGCTCCTCCAGCTCCCTGGGAGTGACCAGGAAAGCGCTCAGCAGGTTGCCAGGCTTCTAATAACCGGTCCTTGGCTGTGCGGTGCTGAAGCACTTACCAGGCTTTTTTCTCCTCCATCCCTTTCCAGGCTGCCTGTATTGTCTTTGCCTTCTAGGATCCAAATGAACTACATTTGGAAGTACCTGAGGTGTTGCTTATGTGTCCCCTTCAAATAATTAACAAAGATAATAAAAGCAAGTGATTATAATAACGATTTTCAGAGTTTGTCAGTGAACTCACTCTCTGTCTCAGAAAATCATGAAGAACAACCAAAAAATAGTACAAACCTAAGTTTATAAGACAAATTCAAAATGCAGTGTTTAATGACCTGGCCCTCAGAAACAATTGCTATTCTTCTACATTCTTATTTAAAATATTTTCTCAGTCCTTTGTATTCACAGTTCCTCACTGGAGCTCCCCTTCCTTCAACAACAAAGCCGTTAGTGTGGCAGAAATAATGCTTGTAAACCCTGTGCAACTAGTCTGTACAAGAGAAAGACTGTGGCTACATGTCACAATTCCACTTGCCCCCATTTTTATAAGGCTCCACCCTGCTTCTTGCCATCCTTCCTTGGCTCTCACAGGAGCTGCGTACCTCTTCAGCTCTGGCCACACATTGAAGTAGATTTGTGAAATAATGTCTCTAAAGAACGCACATATCACACAGCTTTAAATACAATCTTTATTATCTTGCTCTTATTAAAAAGTGTGGCTTCATCTAACTTTGAAAACTGGCACAGCTGAGGAACAGTATACCTCTACAAAGAGGAGCAGGAACCTCTTAACTACAACTGCCACTGCCGGATCTGTAACAGGGAACCATGGGTTACGCTTTGTATTTTAGATGTGCAAACACCATTTAGCTCATAATCAAGCCTGGAGGAAAAATACACCTACTGCCTCCTTAAATAGTGCTTAACAAAAACCCAGCACTTCATAGGAAGAGTTTTCATAACAGAAGCTAACCTGTTAGTGTTACAATTCAAAACTGAAAATCTTCACATGTCTGTCAATCCCCATTCCCTTTAATGGGATTCTGGGCAGATACAACCTGCAGCCAGCCAGCTCGAGGACTGATCCTAAATTAATGCTCACCGTGCCACAGAAAAAGTGCTCTAGGTGGTGTAAAATCTGGAAAGTCTGCTATTCTCTCTCACAGGACGCATCTAAACTTGGTGTATTTTACAATGAACAAATAAAATCCCAGCTTCCCTCTTCCAGCCTCTCAAATGGAATTGAGAAGGCTGGCAACTAACAGGGTTCTTTTTCAGAAGCTCATAAGGGGAAAAATACCACACACACATGCTCAAAAGTTTAAATCCCCACTGAATATTACTAACTATCCCAGAAAATTATCTGCTACATATGAAATAATGTTTTTCTACAGAATAAAGTTACCAGATTTAAAAAAAAAAATTCTTAATTTGATGATTTCTCAGTATTAACATAAATTTAAGGAAAAAAACCATTTAAAATAGAGTACCAAGATATCTATCCTGGAGTTAACACCACTTTGAAATTATTCATCTAATTACAGATGTGCATATTTATTTAAAATGGCATCAGCAATTTAAAATGTTTTGTATCAGACACAGATGTTCGTTTAAACAACAATTTGCCTAAAATGGTTTGTCTAACCAAAGATGAAAAATATTATTAAACACTATATTCCTACACTGAAAAAGATACATGAAAATTCACCAAGAAACGAGACAGATCAAAGACTTAAACATTGTTTTTCCTCTACCCCAATAATAAGAGGGAAGAACATCTAGATATAGAAAGTAAAATAATTTTTGAAAACTGTCCTGGAGAAAATTCATTCTCAAATTCAACAGACATAATTATTACACATTCAAAGCAAGATAATGCCAAGTAAATTCTTCTTCCATTCCATACAAAGTTTCTGCTCAAAGTTGATATAAACTCATGTTTAAGTTTAAAAAAATGAAACTTCACAATTACTATTACTGCAACAACACTCAGCTACCCACTACAATTAATCTTGAAGAAAAATGTAACCTACATGTTAGGCAAGTGCCTTAACTGCCAGACTTTTAGTACGCATGTGTGTTGTGAGGTGGGAAAGGTAGCTAAAAATCAGTTTTTGAAATTCACACAAATTAATCTTTCCAAAATTCTATCCTAGACTAGAAAAATCTATCCAATGAAGATTTATTAGCTTCTATGCCCAAATGAACACTTAACACTTTTTTACATTAAGAGTACTGACTAATCTGGAAAAACCTTCAGTCAGAATTTTTGTTCTGTTCTCACTGTTGCATTCCAAACTCTTCAGAAATCCAGAAAGTCAACAGATGGCCAAGAGGGTCTGTAAGAAGTTATGCAAGTTATTTCTGCACTCAGTGCCTTTACAGTCTATTTAGGAGAAATTTTGAGGATATAGCTATGAGTCTTAAATCAGTTTTGCCCGATTCACCTTACCTTTTAAGGGATACTTAACTATTTCATATTAACAACTTCTTCCTTTAAGGTACCATTATCTGGATCATCCAGAAACATCTTACTGCTTCTTAGTCACGCACACATTAAAGAGGGGCGGAGGGAAAAGCAGCATGCCATGCCAGAAAACTAAATGAAATTAACTCAAGTATTTTTAATTTTTTTTTAAACAAGGAGACAAAGACTTATGCCTAACTTACAGACAGAGCAGTCACCTAGGATGTGGGAGATGCAGACTAAATAATTCCTTTGCATCAGTCCACAGGTGAAGAATTACCACATGTAAGATAACAACACTAATATATACACAGACCATGCAAGTAACTACATGGCTACAGATACTTCATACAGGTATTCCTATTTGTAAGCACTTTTACTAAACTTCTTGGTAAGGCTGAAAGTTTTCATAATGTTAGCCTTTGATCATTACTTTGACCACTCATTTCCACACCCATATTAAATTCTCTCTCTTCTGGTAGCACTAGTATCTGTGATCACACAGTCAACAGAGCCTAAAACTGGTCCAGCCTAAAACTAGCGCAAATATTGTTTCATTCAGCTAAATCAGCTACATTTGTTTCACCATATGGCTTCTCAAAACCTGTGTTGGCACAGGGGAAAGGGAAGCAGTGAATCACCAGGTTAGACATCTTTTGTCAACAATGCCACTTCATGCTGACCTACACCATGTGTTAAATTACAACCAGAGAACAAAATTAGGGGAGAAGAGATTCAAATTTGTGCTCAAAGTAACAAGCGTTATAGCTACTACTTTAGAAGCCTGCTTCATATTTAAATGAAACATCTGTACTTTGCCATGCATTGCTGCATCTCATGTGGCAACCCATGACAAACGAGATTTCTGGACAGAATGCGGTTTGTTTATATCCACTGGTCCTGACACATATATCAGCTTCTGGATATGAAAATAAATCCAGAATTCAGCCTTAGAGTCATGAGAAACTCAAGCAAAATGTAAAGCACAGAAGTATATATATACCTGATGTGTTGCTAAGTAGTTATCAACCAACATGTTAATTAGCATGAACTGTGACTCTTAAGATAATCCTCAGAACAGATACTTGTACTAGGGTATTCATAGACATGAATAATATGAAACTAAGAAAATTTAATGAAAGAATGATTTCTACCAACAGCAGGTATTTCTAACTCTTAGAATTGTACAAGCATACAAAAGGGACATGTCTAAAAAATTAGGGCAGTTGCTAATAGCAATGCCCAAGAACAAGTGACAGGTGTTTCAGAAAGCTAATATTGAATCTGAAACTTAATTATCCATCTCATGTAGTAATACAAACATGTAAATAAAACACTTTAAAAATATTTAGTGATAGGCATAATTTTTTTTCCAAGTTGATTGCACAACTGACTTGCGCAGCTGTGAAAGTGCTTCTGATACTTAGACTTCCCAGCACGGGTGACTCACACACAGATAAATTATTCTGTAAAGCTTTCGTGAAAAGTGGACTGTTTGACTGCCTGAAGAATGGAGTAGGCAGTACACTTCACTGGAAAGCATCTTCAAAAAGAAAGAAGTGAGACTTCGCATTCACATTTCCATAAAATGAGAGAGTAGGAACATTTTAAGCTCCAACACTGAAGCACAGTCCAAGTCAAAAATTATCAAACAAGCAGCTCCTCCTCCCCTGACTCCTGCACATCATCACAGAGACCGGAAAGTGGTAATGAAAGAAAAAAGAATGAGGTAGTAGAAAACCAGAACAAAAATAAAATAAGGGAAATGCTAGGGGATGCTAACTTCAGTGTATTCAAAAAAGATGTGACAAAATACACTTCTGTTGCATGCTTACTGTTAGGCTCACAAGATTAACAAGATCTAACAAAAGTAAAGACTTACTTCTCTCAAATTCTGGTGTCTGCCAGTGGATCCTTCAGTTTTTTCCCCAATAAGATTACCTGTTGTAGAAAAAGCAAGTTTATACATTAAAGAAAAACTCTATTCTATAGTCACAGAATTCCAAACCCCTGCATTGCACTACGGCTTAATTTCATTAATCGAAACTCTAGAGTTACTCTTTTGTCAGAACTTTCACTGTAACAATCCAGGCTCAACTGGGCAAAACCCAAGATATAGGACAAGTCCCTCATATTACATAGGCAAGGGAACTTGCCTTAACAGAAAAGGGAAAAAAACAAAACAAAATAAGAAAGCGTTGCAATTGGTACAGAGAGGAAATGTCTTAACTGGTTTTTTTTCTTGTCCATGGAAACTTTTTTTTTTTTTTTTTACAAAATACTTTGTAACCACTTTGGGGATAGATGTTAGGTATCTTTTCGCCATCCTGCTACAAGCAAGAATCAAAATGAAATGTAACATCAGCCAGCATTTAGTCAATAACTGGACTTGCTCAGGCAGGAAAGACGGTGCATTATTTTAACAAAGGGGATAGTACGGCATGAACTAAGCAGAAACAGCAATGCAGCAATAGAAAGAAGCATATAAAGCCAACTCTAAATTTAATGTCATTTTACTGTAATCATTCTGCATACATATATTCTTACATGTATATGGAAATAAAAAGGAAAATCATCTTCACTTAGTATTCAAATATTAGAGCACTGAACAACTGAATTTCTGAATGTTCAGTAAACGCTGTTCAAAGGAGTATTATAGTTTGAAGTAGTACTGTAACATTTAACCAACAACTGTCTTTCAGCATTCTGGGTTTTTTTTGCTCAAATTCTTTATCCATTCTCCTGAGCAGCAGCAGCATGCACTCCTCCTTTGCAGCTTGCTATCAACGTAAGCAGAAAATTTCAGAGCTTGTGCTGACTTAGCAAGTCCAGAAAACCTACTGAATTCACCTTCTGAGGGTCACCAGAGGCAGTGAAAGGAGACCAATAAATTCCTTGTTCCCATAGATCAGTATGATCTTCCAAATGTTAGGCCCAGTCAATTTAATTGTAAATTACATTGATTAATTATGATGACAATATTATTCTTCAAGCACTGAGAATTTTTTTAATTAAGGCCTTCAGGACCTTGCAGACTAATGCAAGAGTCATAGCAAAAATTCTGTCAATTATCTCCCATTCCCCCAGCTTTTTCAAAAATATTTTAAGATTATGATATTGACTGAAAGACATAAAACTTATAACTGAGGAATTTCTAAGCCAAGGTTTTTTTAAGCTTTGCTGTTACCATGTTTGAGATCAGAATTTTCAAGATTAGGTTATGGGGGAAAAAGAAAAGGTTACAAACTCAGCTCCTTTTTGCATTTTTGGAAATCCAGATTCTGTCCTGATTCTTCCATATAAAATTTTAGAAGTTTCCAACGGGTCCTCGAAGTTATTTATATGAGAACTATTAGTCCTTTTTACCATCTACAAAACTCAACACAAAATCGTTATCAGCTACTTGGGACCATACTCACTACATTTGCACGACTTTAAAGTCTTTTTCTTGGCTTTTTTCTTTTTCTCTTTTACCACTTCTCAAGCTTTTCTTTCACAGAACAATTTCTATTTCTATCTACCAAAATACACGTCTCAGTATGCTTACTTCTTGCCCCTCAAAGCCTTCTCTGCACTCTCAAGTTCTCAACACCTCTCAAATTAGCATCACTATATTTTATTTGCAAACATTTAGAACCTTCCCTTCCAGGTCACTACTGAAGATACTAAAATTAGCACTGCTTGAAAGACTGCCATCTCAAATAGCAAGTAGGACCTAGTTAAAAATCAAGTTGCACTAGATGTATTTTACAATTAATACTTTAAATCAAAGCAAATGTGGTCATCCACCCTTTCAGGCTCTTTTCCCACTTTATTAACAGAACCTGACTTAGATCATGCAGCACTTAAGTCCTGAAAAGTACAATTAAGAAAGTATTTACAAAAGCATTATTCCGATTTGCAATTAATATATCAGTTATCAAAAAGAAAATGTTTCATTTTCAATTGCAATTATTTTCTGCTCAGAACACTGTGAATATGGTTTCAATGACCTAGGAAGCTGTGGCTGCCCCCTCTCTGGCAGTGTTCAAGGCCAGGTTGGATGGGGCTTTGAGCAACCTGGTCTAGTGGAAGGTGTCCCTGCCCATGACAGGGGGGCTGAAACTAGATGATCTTTGAGGCCCCTTCCAACTCAAACCATTCTGTGACTCTATGGTCTTGCTAGTAGCCTATTCAACACTGGTATAGAGGAATGGGATTCCAAAAGCTATCAACATTCACAGGAAATCCCAAAAACTAATACAAATTATTTGTTGAGGCCACATGCTAACAGGAAAACAGCTGTATTGTACTTAGGCATATATTAAGGCTTGAAACAGTTTAGTTATGCCTAACACATTAACAAATATACAAAGAGAGTGAGGACGAAACATACACTTCAACATAACAGTGCAATATTCATAAGACAAGATTACTTAAGATAATGAGGACTCTTCATAACTTGCTGGTTTACAATTCTCACGTTTTGACTCTCAACATTTTTCTTCGTTTTACATTGAGGCTTATACCTGCCACAACAAGGCCTCCTCCCAAACCTGCTATATGAAGCAGCTAAGTATTATATAGTCATTTTTACTTAATACATTGTTTCTTTAAAATAGAACCGACTAGGTTGGAAAAGACCTTTAAGATCAAGTCCAACCGTTAACCTAACGCTGACAAGCCCACCACTAAACCATGTCCCTAAGCACCACATCTACACAGTCTTTTAAATACCTCCAGGGATGGTGACTCAACCACTTCCCTGGGCTGAAGTGCCACATACACACGTGGCAGTAATAAGCGCTCTTTTAGAAAGGATTATACAAATTGAATGGAGAGATGCTTAAGCCTAGAATAATAAAATACGCTAACTTTTATAATATGTTTATGCTAGTTACAACATGGGGGAACAGACTGAACAAAAACACAATATGAGGGAATAGAATGAAAAAAAAATAAAAAATTTAAATAACACTGCAAATAACTTGGTTTGAAAAAAATCACTGGCCATAATTAAAAAAAAAAGTTTTCCAAAATCCTGCTGATACTTGTGCTGCTACAACCTTAGATTTTTTTTTTAATTACTATATTAAAGGGCTGTTGCTTCATATGACCCTATCAATAAAAATCTTACTAGAATCTTGGAAATTTTCTGGAAAGAATGCTGAAAGCTAAGGCCTAGATTCTGCAAAGATCTAATAAACAAGAAATATAACTGAGTTTAGTCCTAATCATCGGCTTAAACACGCAGGATATTACACTAGCAGCAAGCATGCAAAATTCTTGGGAATCTCTGAACTTAAAATTACACAGGGCAGATGGGGAGAACTCTTACAACTATTACTTCAAGATAGAATGATTTAACATTGGCAACTAAATATCACGTAAATTTTCAAAACCTTAACAACTGCCATCTACAACCTCAAATTGAGGAATTCAGTCCGGGGAAAAAAAGTCTGTCTTGATTCAGGACAGCTCAATGCACAGGAAGATGGTAACAACTGCAAATACCTGTGAAGATCATTTCTTTTTCATTTTTTGTCTTGCTCCTACTTAATGACCGCAATAAAACACTTGTTTGGTGTGGTTTTTTCCGATTCAGATGAGCAGCTCAAGCAAAACACTTGGGGTAGGAAGTATATACATTTTAGAATTCTATATAAAAGCTATGAAATTAAAGAAATCAAGAGACTCCTATTTTTAACAATTTAAGAATATAAGCAGGGGAAAAAAAATGGGCTAAATGATCAAAATTTCAAAAGGCAAGTTATGATTTAGCTGTTTGACTCACTGTCACTTGTAGTACCTATTTGTTTCCTTGACAGTTTGTATTAAGAAAAGGTGCAAAGAACATTCACGGCACTTTGAAAGCTGTACGTATTAGCACCAAAACTTGTAACAGGATTTGGAGAACAGGTACATATCACAGACATTCATGGCCTCCTCTACTGACCTAAAACCAAAGTGAACAATTTTGTCTATGCCTCCTTTAGCAAGTATCTGAACAGCAGAAATGACTCAATAGATCAAAGCAGCTGGTGCTGACACTCCTATACTAGCTGTTCAAGAGGGCTTATTTTGGATTAGATTTCATCTGGTTTCTAGGAGCAAACATCACCATCACACAGGCCATTCAAAGTTTTCCAGGGTTTTAATGGATTCAGACTTGTATGTCCCCAGTAGAGACAGAAGAGAACTTTGCACCTGCAGCAGAACTTATGAACTAGTTTATCCTGGTACATGGCAATCTGCTGGCTATTTCCCCTATTCCAGAATTCAGCAGAAGACAAAAGCAGGTAGCCCTATCACTTCGGCTTCATGTCTCTTTTCTTAGTTTCTTCACTCCATCTTTCATGTTCTTTTTTCCCCTTTAAATATTTTACTTCTTTTCTTGTTTCCCCCTTATTTCTTTCAGATTTTGCTCTTATTCATTTATTTATTTCCTCCTATCACCTGTGCAATTAAATACAAGAGAAAACTGAAGATTCTGGCATCTCTGAACTTTCAGATGGAGCTGTCACTGTTGTTTTTTATTTGGAAATTCAGATGGTGTAGACTGAGACAGGCATGTAAGCACTACCACTGCGATTCAACCAGCCCTAACTCAAACAAAATTTCAAAGGGCTAAAGACGAACATGCGTTTGCTTCAATTGTTCAAATTGATCTCTAAATCCTGCACTAAGCAACTACGTGAATTGAGAAAAATCAGATTACTGACACAGGGCTACTAGTTCTCTGTAAGACTGAAATTAGCCTGGTTCTAAACATAATCTCAGAGCACAACCACAGGAACACAGAACAGAAATGCTAAGGGAAACTAATTAAGCAACTTATGTTATGGAAGAACTTCATTACAGAAACACTAGATAAAAATAAATTTGGCATATACACAGCTTTCTACCTTAGGAGCAAAGTCAGGAATGTATTGCTTAATCTTTGCCTTTTTTTTTTTTTCCTTTCTGAGCTATGTCATTTGTTTATATAATAATTTAATCTTCCAGATTTTAGGTTAAATGCCAGAGTTTCTCTTAGCATTATAAGTTATAAACACGATTTTGTCACACACGATTAACTCAATAGTTGCTTAGAAAATATTTAGAGACTCACCTAGTTTCACTGACATTCAATATACAAAATCCAAGTAATTTTCCAGAAGATTTTTGCAAATGAAATAATGGGTTTAACTCTGCATTTGCTAAAATTTAGATGAAAAGAAAATCAGATCTCTTTAAAGCAATTCCTAATGAAAAACTGTCTTAAGAAAAACAAAACACAAAACAGTACTATACAAAATTGCACATGTACATAAATCAAAAATTTTAGGTATAATGACAATTCTTTTCATTTCAGAAGTGTCCTTCTGCGTGGACCTGGGCTTCAAAGCAAAACCCAGAGTCTGTAAGTAGTTCTGGTTTTAATGACAAGGAATCAGTTAGCAGCAATTTTCATCAACATTAAATACAACTTATTCCGTTGATTCTTTAAACCCTATTAAGCAATTACAGAATTATACTATGAATTCAATACCACATTTTTAATCCACAAAAATCTAAAAAGCAATAAATCATTCCATTTACTCTTATACTGAACACAGCTTCCGTCTTCCTGTAACTCACGAACACCAGACCCCCACGGGTCACTTCAACACAGAAAACCCAAAATATTTGAAAAGGAATTTCAGTGCAGTCCTATAATAAGCAAAAAGCAGGGGTGGAAATGTTAAGATCATCCTCCACACTATAAATTCTAGTTTCAGCAAAAGGAAGTGGAACTAGAAGTCTCCAGCCGGTCTTGTAAGTCTGTCTTCATCTGTTTCATAATTTGGATCTTTAGACAAACAGAGTGGTGATTTCTCCCACATAGAGAGGAGGGAGAGGTGCTGCCTGGCCCAGGGCGTACCTTTGCTTTGTTCAGCAGCTCCATTACTTTATTTCATTAATCGAAGTCAACTCCTTTGATCCAAATGTAAAACCTCTTAGCTTACTCAGAATCAATCTCTTTTTTCCCTTAAATCTCAGTTAGGAACTAAGAGACCATTTTCAGATCATTAACCCTCTATACCCTATTAAACAAATTTTGATTTAATGAGTCGCAATTTTTCTTTACTGTGATAGGCAGAGCATCCTTAACAATTACAACCAAGATAACCAACTACCCTACGATACTACATTTCCCATTCCTTGCGGACGGGCTCCGATTGTGCTGCTGCTACTCTCTAGTCATTGCAATTCTACAGCAGGTGTTTAAGAACAAATCAGAGACAGTGGTTTGACTTCACTGTTCTCCTGAGTAAATGTGGTTTTGCACAAGTAGTGACATGGGCTTGTTTCCAGAGAAGCACAGAGGCACTACTGCAAGCACTCACACATGTATACAAGTCAGTGACAAAGAGTACAACTTTCAAATCTCTCTACTCTTCTATTTTTACAAATCAGTGTCAAGATGTGTGAAAAATAACTAAATAGAAAGAAAACAGTTTTGACATTGATTTGTACAAGAAAAAGAAAAACTGCATAAACATATTTTTACATAAGCAAATACAAAAGTTCTATAACTTCAGAACAGTTTTGAACTGATGATTTTCAGCACAAGTTAAAAAAAAAAAAGCTCTGAGGAAGAAACACAAGTAAAAGGACTAACAAAAACGTAAAGGCGAAGGAAAATGGCCCACAGGGAGAGAAGCAGTAAACAAAGCTGAAGCACACCCTGGAAATAAACAAAACAAAGCAGGTCCTCATGGTCTAAAAACTTGAAAAACAAAACCAAAGATGCATAGCATGCATAAGTTTTCCAGATGCTAAAAAAGAAGTCTTTTGCAACTTTTAACCACACACAGTATGCACTGTTCAAAACAATCCATTTTATTATGAACTGTTCTGAACACAAGAACAGCAATAAAGAAGAAAAATCAAAGATCATAGAAAAGTTGAATCAAAAATGCACAACAGTTATGGAAATACACTACTGAAGCAGCATTTGAAGGACAGCATCAACAGTAGGTGGGGGGCAGTGTAAGGGAAAAGCACAAGGATGCAGAAGAAAGTCTCCTTACTCAGTGTTTGTACCTGACATTACAGTGGAGTGGAGGAGATTAGGTCTGTTTACCTCCCACAGTCCAGCTAGAACACGGTCAGTAGCTCTGTCTGGTTATGACTAAAAGGATTTGGAATATATCTACCTCACCTGATTTGGACAGATGAAATGGATTTGGGTAAATCATTGAACTGGTACAAACTGTATTTTCAGAAATCTGCCATGTTGCCTAATGTAAGAGTTTGGGATGGCCCCCCCCAAAATATTAGCCTGATACTGCAGCAAAACAGTTTAAGTTCTCTCCTAAAACCTTGAGTGCTTGCTCTAACATATGCAGGTACTTTATCTTTCCATAGGTTAAGATTTTCATTGTATTCTGAATCAAGAAAGCAGTACATGATTCCGTGATTCCATGATACATTCTTCCTCCTCATCTCAATCTCAGACACAGGCTGACTTGGTAAAGTTTTAGCTGAAGCAGACATCTAACACAAAGAATTACTGCTCAGCAATTTAAGTCTTGTACATTATAAGCAACTAAAACCAGGGTCTTGGAACAGAAAGCGTCAAACACCATTAACTACAAGCACTACTACCTGTAACCTTATTCACGACCAAACTTCATGCATGACCAAACATCTCCAATGCATGATAAGCCGTTAGGAATACAGGAAGGCTTTTTGCCAGCAAGACAAAATAATCCAGTTTCAGCAAGAATGACACAATGTCTGATCTACCTAAACAGATCGCGGTTTTTGGTTTTTGCAACCCAGTCAAAAAAAAAAAAAAGGAACATGAAAAAGTTTAAAAGTAATATCTACTTAGAAAGAAAAAGCATATAAACATATACATGAAGGCTACAGAGGGCCATGGCCATGATCCTCATGATACACCAACTCAAACCTCCTTTTGTCACTGATAAGACTAACCTTAAACAAACTACCCTGTCTGTTCTGTGCTTCTCTGCATGACCATGGATATACAAAGCAATCAGCAACCTTACTGCAAGATAAGACATGAACAAGTAGTTTTGCAAAGATGAAAATCTGTACCTCCTGGCCCATCTTCAGCTGGACAGTACATAGTGTCCAACCAAGGAGGTGGGGAGATGCAACCCTTTCACAAATAAAATAACATGTGAACAGAGATATTGCTACTTGAATCTATTAAGATGTATTTTTTTTTGCCTTCCATATAGTCTTACATTAGTGGGGTATTAAGCCCATCTCCACTTTAACAGGAGCATCTGGGGAAAACAAACCAAGCACCCAAAAAAAGCTGTGAGCACGGCAATACACAGTTCATTCACTGCAACACATCCCTGGGAGAGAGATTAATTCAGTCTCCAGAAACCACAGGGCCACTTTAGCACATTTCATTGCTAGGGACAGCGCCATCATGAGATTGGGTTTTTTTTTCCCCCTTCTAGTTTCCAAGGCAGCTCAGGTACAGTTAGTTCAATTGTTTCATTCCATGCTCCAGTGTACAGGATGAAAGCTTATTAAAAGCTTATTTGAAGTCTATTCTTTCCCACACACAACATTAATTTCAATCTCAAATTGAAGTGGAATGTCTACCTTGCCTGCGGTGAAAGATGCTTCTGTTTAAAGCATTACTTCTAGTAGCAATAAAATCTACATACTTACTTAAATTACCTAGAAATGCATTGTGCCTTCTAGAGTGGGTGGATAGCATTAGTAGTCCAAATGCGATGTCGTCTCAGCAAAAGACTTCTTTGGCACAGTCTTCTGAAAAACAACAGCAAAACCCCACAGTTTGTAAAGATGAACCCATTCAAAACAACTTTTAGAGCTGAGCCCTTGATTGCTCTGTTTTCTCTCCTGCCATTTCAGTCACTTTATTTCCATCCCTAAACTGTCCACACTTTCACTTTCCAATTCCTCTATTCAACATAATGAAGTAAAAACACATGAAGGAGAACTTCAGAATTGCATACCACCTTTTACGTAGCTCTGTCACTGCCTGAAATCCAAATCAGTGAGACAAATGCAACAGCCCTAATGGCAACATTAAAGCTACAGTTCTAACACTGCCTACAAAACATTAATATTATGATTCTTATATCACAATTGATTTGCGGTGTATTACGACCTTGCAGAACATCAATAATACACCAGGCAAATTTCTGGAAAGAAAATTAACATCAATACAATCTCAACTCCGTGTGATTATTATGGTTCAAAGGACATGTGATCTACCTCAGAACACAGTTCAAAACTCTCAGACTACAGCACACAACAGCGTAAGACTCAAACATCATCTCACTAATGAAAAACTGATCTCAGTAAACTGTACTGAGCAGAAGCTAACTATAAAATACAGATTTCTATACACAAACACTCTAGTTATTCCACAAAGAAATAGCTCCCTGTCTACTACAGATCACAAATTCTATATTCCTACATACATTGCTGTGTTTTAAATATGCATGCACCAACCCGGTCATATAATCTCACTGCTGACAGTCCTGCTGGGAAAACTACTGCTAGTTATCACTATTGATACTTTCTATTCAGCACTCCCATGTGGCTAAGTACACCCTTTGAAGGATACATAAATCTATTTCCTTCCTTTCCTTTGATAGAAGATACTAAAAAAAAAAAAAAAAAGGAACTTTGAAACCCCTGTTGTTTATCACCTTGTCCCCCAGTACACACAACACAGAAAGAAGAAGCTGTCAAGCTGGGGAAGAAGAATGCGAATGTTTGAAGAAGGTCTACTGGACTAGCCTAACTGGATAAGAAGGGTAGACCATTATCATTTACTCTTCTATACAGTAAAATTAAATATTCTAATGTTAGAAATCAATGTTTTGAATCAAATACTGGTATACAGATTAGAAATGGCAAACTATAGTCTATGGGGCAGGAAAAGTGCCTAGGTCCCATTTTAAACAAGGATCTATACAAGTTTATAAAAGATTGATTTTTTCTTACGCCAACAATACAAAGATTAATGTAAATCAATATAAATCAACTTTAACAGTCCATATAAAGGTAGTATCAGTTTAATTAAAATAATTTTGAACAGCAGTTTCAGTTATTTTCATGAAAAAGAGTTTGTGATCCTTTTGACTTAAAGCGTTAGTGGCTCAATTACTTGTGATGTTAGAGGCTTCTATAGCCCCACCTCAACTGCACTGAAACTCACAGAAAATCCTCCA
The DNA here is from genome assembly GCF_034619465.1 of Leptosomus discolor. Taxonomy (NCBI): domain Eukaryota; kingdom Metazoa; phylum Chordata; class Aves; order Leptosomiformes; family Leptosomidae; genus Leptosomus; species Leptosomus discolor. Next base: position 52,544,400 of record NC_141394.1, on the reverse strand, counting down.
GCTTATACAAAAACTGGGTGTAATAGGAGTTAGTAACAGAGCAATATGAAGGTCTGAGATTAAATTTTCAGGCATAGTTGCCCGTTGTTTTGACACTCACTTTAAAAGCAGTTACATTGACAGCTAAATTCTTAAGGGGTTAAAAAATTTTTTTAGTACTAGAATTTGTGTCCAGATTTTCCTGACAAACCGATCAAACCAGCACATTCTCAAATCCTTTTCCTGTCTCATCTTTTTTTTTTCTTCTTAAAAGCCAAATCCATCAACATAATTTATAAGTTTCTATATATCTTTTCCCTGCTCCACTTCCTAACACCTTCTAGCTACTCTTCATCTCGATTAAGACTACTCTTTTGTTTTTATTATGCTTTCCAGATGCTGCAAAGTAACGCATCTTCCCTCTTTTCCTTCAAATCCCTACATCATCGGGACTTGCTTTATGCCATCTTTTGCTTCTATATTCTCATCTTCCTCCTTGCTGATCTACCTTATTCTGTTCTTAGAAATGACAACTTGTTTAATTCACTCATTATGACTCACTTATTCATTTAAATCCTTGTCCCCCTTTCTGAGGTCATTCTCCTCATTTTCTATGTCAGTGAAATTCAGATCACAAGCTCTTCAATGCTGGAACTGCATCTTATTATCTATGAAATATCATGCAAGGCTTTAATGCAGTACAAAATGTTTAACTAATGCTTCTGAACTGAAAAAAAAAATTTGAAAAAACAACCCCTGAAGCATAGTATTTTAACAACAAAAACATTTTCAGAAAAGGTATTTTAAGCCAAATTGCTGAGATATTAGAAAATTATCATTGGAACTACCATACTAGTTCCAAACGCTAGTTTCATCCTCAACCACACAACTGCTAGTAGTAGCTTGATTATATATAATGAATGTTGCTGCTTTGGATGGCAAGAAAAACTTTATTAAGTCACACTACTACATTAAAATTGACAGTGAGGAAGTGGCGGGGGGGAGAATCTGCATTCCTATTCTGACAGTTCTTGGAAGCTGTGATTCATGCTGCTACTTGCTTTTCTACTCACAGTCAGAGGAAAATCCCGTTTCCTTTAGAATATTTGTTGTTACTATGAAAATTACTTTAAAATAAGCATAAGTCAAAGTCACCTAACTATCGTGCAGTCAATGATTATATTTTAAAACGAAAGTATTTTAATACTTTAAATTAATGAATTAAAATTTGTGAATACTATAAAATTTGACAAGATGTACTGGTTACTGAAGGCTTGAAGAACATATTTGACGTTATTGAGCAGAAAATTCTCTAGAAATGAAAGCAGCAAGCTAATAAAATTTTCTTCACTTTCACCATCACTAAGTGTAGAAGTTTCTCTAAACTCATCAGCAGGACACACTGCAATTCTCCACTAAGACTTGACCAAATCTCACAAGTTGAACATGATGAGGTAAATTTCAGCCTGCTGCTTACCATCACTAACAGGTAATGCAAATATAGGCAAGAGGGAAAGAATCAGAGAAATGTCATTCTAAAGTCCAGCCCAGAGAAAAAATTTATTCTTTGGTTATTAATGGACACGTTTCATTCAGTAATGGATATAAACAGAAATCTTTAGATGGCACCCTTTCAGTTTATCTCTCTACTATTGAAAGCACTTATTCACTATGGCCTTTAAATTGAAAAGGCCTATTTCTTAAGCCCAGGTTACTCTTTACTACTTAAAGCAAGGTCTAAGTTCTAGTCTTTTCAAAGAAATACACCAAACCCAGCTTTTCCCCCCCTGGAAACAATGGGAAAATATGAATTTAATCACAGCTTAAAGCTGCTTTTAAAATTTATTTTACATACTAAACCAAACTAAGAGTCAGGCAACCCTGCAGTCAGTATCATTTAATTTCTGATCAAGACAATAATTCCCTGGTTAATGGTCAAAATACCTTTTACCAGCTTATCACGCAGTGCTTCAGCAGGCAGGAAAGCACAGTTTGATAGCTCTACTCTCCTCTCTGCCACCACGAGAAGCCAGCTTCCTCTCCCACCATCACTCTGAGACACCATGATATTCTCAGTCCCCATCCCCTGCCAAAAAGCCCAATGTTCTGTCCACCTCCTCAAGCCCTGCTGGCATATACAACCATCTCCCGTTCCCCTATCCAACACAGACCCAGCACGTTCTGAGAAAAAGAGGTCAGTGCCAAACTCGCATTGCATTCTCTCTCTCTCAAGAGAAGGTAGTGACACGTGTTTCTCTCGACACAGTTTGCCTATTTTCCCAATGTCTGCAGGAACATTATGGTCTTCAAGATTTTCTATCCCTCCTACAAACATGGTTGCAATCGGTCAATCATTTCAAAAGCTATTGGCAAACATGTAAGGAAAGAATGAAAGGAAACAAGGAAAAAGCATAAATCACGTTCTCTCAGGAAAACAGGCTTAAAAATGGCAACTCCTTACAGCTTTTAATGGAGAAAATGACTTGGTTGTTTACTGAGCCAAGGGAAATAAGCAGATTTTGGTGAAACATCTTCTGATTTCTCTGACTCTTTACAACTTCACACTTAGGTTTCAAATATACCTTTAGGGGACTAAGGACTGGAAAAGTTACTCCACGTAAAGAGACAATTTTCCCCCTAATAGATCTTGAAGCTTTTGGATGATTGATCAAAATCCAAATCTTTGGCATTTCTCTAACAAGATTCATCTGAAAAATTACAAACTTCCTACCTTACCATGCCAGCAGTTTACCCTCTCCAAATTCACAACCACTTTCTAGCCAGCAGCCACAAAAACTGATGGAATATTATTCTGTCAGGGTGCATGTCGGTAATAGCCATAACTCAAAAGGCAAAAGCCAGTCTCTGACATTAAACATTCAATGAAATAGCTACCAAACACATTAAATGCTCTTAAATGCCAGAAACTAATAGTTACTATGTCATTAAAAACTAGTCAAATGTAAAAAGAGTGGCTTATAGTTTTATTTACAGCAGCATTCTCAGAATTGGAAATATGAAATTAGCTATATTAATACAATTTATTTTGAAGTATCATTTTTTACTAGGCAGCTTAGCATGTTGTACTCCCATTCTCTAAAATAATAATTTAATATGTAAAAATATATATCTCATCAAGATTTCTAATGCACACGCTAGGAAATCCACACATTAACTCTACTCCGTCCTACAAAAGCCACTTTTTACAGGCTGGCCTGCCTCCTCTATGTTCAAATACTTGTCCCAATGGTATTTAGAAGAAAGTGCTGGAACTTTCTGGATAACCACCAGTTCAGCACGAGATGCTTATGGGATGCGAGATCATTCTTCTGCAAGCAACTGAAATATACTCACAAACTTGTGGAGCTGCAAGCTAAAACCTGTAGTAGTTGATGTTGTCAGCATTGCTGCACACTGCTATAAAGCACTTAAAATTCAGACATCACACTGGATGATCAGCCCATTCCCAGGTACTCTTTCTCTTCTAACTGTCCCACAGTAACACCATTACTACACGATGAGTTAGTAATTAAGTTCTGCTGCTTGCTCTGGCTGTAATAGGCAATACTACCCTAAAGTATAGTCTTCACTAAAAGAGATTATCAGCAGGGCACAAAAAGGGGGGATTTAATGCAACAGGATCCACAATTCTAAAGTACCAAAGCCAGGGAGAGTTGCAACGCTCAGCAAGACTTTTTCAAAAGTTAGTAGAGATGCAAACTGTAAAGGAAACCAGGAACACAATATTACACCTTCACCTGTTTTTGAAGGCCTACAACACAGGTAAGGTTAGTACCCACAATCCTGGTTCCTGTCCTTGACATACCTAGCTAAGCTTTTTCAATCAAAACAGGAGTAATATGTTCTTTTAACATGCCAGCAGGAGGAAAAAGAACCTGTCCAGCACCACGGGGTTACAGCACAGTAACCTCGAACCAAGAAATCCAAAAGCCAACCTCTACTCTGCCAGAAGGGTCTTAAACCATCTCTCAGCAGGCTCCACCTTACACTGGAAAGATGGATCAACTCCTAACTTCTCATCTCAGTGGCAACCTTCAGAATATGAATAAAAAAAAAAAAAGTGTGAAACTTTGCTGGACAGAGTGGAAGCAGCAGCGTGCACGTCTCTCTAGGGAGAAGGGCACGCAAATGAGAGAGACAAGTCCAGTTTCCAGTTCCTAATAGCATTTAAAATTTTAAATGAAAGAAAATACAAAATAGTTTTTGGAACACATGCCAGAACACAAGTACTCACCTCCTTTCTCTCCAAGAAAGTAACTGGCCCAATATCTCTCTTCGGTCCAATTAGACTTGAATCACTTGTGACACAAGGAAAACTGGATTTTTAGGGTTTGGGGCTTTGCTGGTTTGTTGTGTCGGCTTTTTGTTGTTGTTGTTTTGGTGGGGTTTTTTTTAAGCAGACATTAACAAAACCTCTTCCTCCTCCCTCCTCTGTGTTTCTGAACAAAAGAGAGAGTCACCACAGGGTTTTGGTCTGAGTTCAATCCCATAGGTGTGCCTGAGGTGTGGTTTGAACATGCCTTTGGACAAGTGAATGCCTAATCTACAGATTGCCTAATTTATGAATAGTAAATAGATTTAGATGCCAAAATGCTCAGTAGTGACAAGATTATGGAAGATCTGAGTGAGAACAAAACTTCACAGTGTTTGGAAAACCTTGCTAGTGAAAACCTAGAGACCTGTAAAGTTTAGCCAACACATGACTACAATTTTATTTGGGGCTAGACACTCAAAACCCATCTACATCACAGTTTTGACTCCTTTATACTATTTTATGGATCTGTCCACACGCCAAAATAACATACACCAAAAGCTTTCTCAGAGGTATCTGCAAATATCCTTTTAAATGGAACTCTAAAAGGACCTCTAAGAAGAAAGAGGCCACATATATTCATTTTTAAAATGTACTTTAAATGGATCTGTCTCGCTCCAGGAACTATTTTCTTCTGTTTCAACATAAGCATAACAGTCTAGCACCATTTATCTTGTGGTACCAGGCTGTCATTATGGTTAAAATGACATGAGCTTCAAAACTGAAGCTTTCTCACATACTCTGAGATTATTAAACAGATAGTTTTAAGGACAAAGGATTTAAGTAGCCACATTTACGCCTAATTTGGCTACATTTTTATGATGAGGAGGAATGCCCATAGTATCTACTAAGCTTCATAAGCTTCACTCTCTAAATAAGTCTCATGAGTCTTGAATCTCATGGGTATACCTAATTTAAGGATCTATATTTAATAAAATATTACTACTACTAATGATGATTTTATAATATACTCATCAATGGTCCTCAGAACACCAACGCAGAATAAGAAAACTAATTCAGTGATTTTAATGACAAAATGGAACAGTTGGAAAGAGTCCAAAGTGCGCAACGCTAAACTGCTGAAAGAATCTGAGAAGCCCTGTTGCTTCCACGTAATACTAAATATATGGCAATCGCAGAGCACCTGAAGTTTTTACATATATGATTATATATTCTGAAAGCGGCTATAATTATGAATTTATATTATACACAAGAAGTATGGTAAAAGAATATTAAGACTATAAAATTAAACACTCAGGCATGTGGTACACCAAAAATTAAAGTGGCTTTTGCATTACAAAGGAATTTTGTGGCAGCAGTAAGGGTTGAAAATTTGATCCTTCAGGGCAGCACACAGCTGCATTAACCATGAGTCTCCTTCCTCTTCCGTGATTTTGCATTTCACATCTTTAACTCCTGCAACAAACGAACAGGGCAATGTCCCACAAACAGTTTCAAATTATTACAGACCCTCATTAACTGAGTTAACAAAATAACCAAACGCAAGAGTAAGTGGTTTTCTCCAGGTGGACCACCCACAGCAGCAAATGAGATACCTTCTTCACGAATACAACTGATTTGCTTGTGCCAGAGTTACACTGAGACACTGGAATCTTTCATTTCAGACTCTGCTACGTGACTGAAGATGCACTGCCTACACCTCTTTTTATTCTGAAAGACCACTAAATTAAAAATAATAATATCAATCTTACTAATAATAATTCACTATTAGTAGAAGGTGAGAGAAACAGCTGAATGGTTTGGCCACTGTCTTGTCTGTAGTTTCACAGATTTATTTTTTTTCCCTCCAGAGATAAAGCTACCTTAACACAGCTACTGCTCTCCCAGCAGCCTGGCGACTCTCTCCTGTTCTTGTGTCACTCCTTCAGTGGTGCCGGCACAGCTTTCTATAGGGTGAACTCACTCATTTAACATAGAAAGGTCAAAAAAAACTTGGGGGGAAAAAAAAAAAAGGCAAGGGCAAGAATGGCACGAACAACTACTACTGTCTTTGCTGCGCAACTATCTACTAATACCATCTATCCTTGGAAACATTTCTAGATCAGCTTTATCATCTGGCTTTTACAATTTCTAGCATTTATATGTAAACTAGTACTTTAAAAAGGCTGGAACTCTAAAATGCACTTTTCTTTACTTCAAACATCTACCAAAGTCTTTTCCTCAAGAAAAACTAACTCATTACAACGTGATGAAAAGGAAGGCACCTTAGCAGTAGTTCCGCTTCTTCCTAATTATATTGTGTGTTTTGTATTAAAAACTGTATTAGGATACTAATTTTCTACTCTAAGAGGAGAATGATCCATATTCTTCAATCTACAAGATTATGCTGAAGCTATGAGGCTTTAGATAGAAAGTTATACATATCTCCTGAAGGGGTAACACAGCTAAAAAGACAAGCTATTTTCAAATGATGAAATTACCTAAAGAAGAGAATATTCACAATGTTTTTCAACACAAATCTATTATTTTTAGTAAAATATTCACAACTTCTCAAGTTGATAAAAAACATTTCATATAAATAACGTGAGGAAGACAGGGGTCAGTATCTCTACTACTAATTTCTATCTTCAATTTTTTGTACAAATTTAGAATAGGGACAAAATAATAGCAAAAGCTCAAAGCTCTTGAAAGCAACAATTTCCTTAGCAAAGCCAATCCATCCATGAAAATTAATGACTTCAGTGATATTCTGTACTAACAAGATAATTAACCAACGCTACAAATTAGATTTAAAGTAATTACCACACAGTTTTTAAATTGCTGAGTACAAAACCAGTAAAATTAGCTACAACAGAGAGTTTATGTGGTCCCTGGAGCACTAATAAGGAAAACACTCTCTGCTTTCCTCATGCTTTTGCGTGTTTTTTTTGTTTTTTTTTTTGTTTTTTTACCTGTGTGTTAAACTCTTCTATGTAAGAACGTGAAGCGGAAGAAATAAAAATCAAGACATAGCCGAATGACACCTTAAACTATTAAATATCAACCCAGGAGTTATTTTTTCTTTTTCCTGTTTGGACCGTTTCTTAAGAAGAGGTAACTCTTGCCTTACCAACAAAATTCTCTTAAAATTCTCTTAAAAATGCCAGCACCCACATTCAAGCAAAAAAGCCCTAACCCAAACATGTAATGTTTGGTAATCTGAAAGCAGTGTCTGTACGCTTTTGAGAAAGCATCTTCAATGGATATATATGAAAATCAACAGTTTACCAAAAAAAAAAAAAAAAAAAAAAAAAAATTGCAGAGTTACTTGTCCTGTCAAGTAGAATTCCTCTAACAATCAAATGCTGTCTAATTTCAAATAACAGGCCCAAAATTCACAAATATTCACAAAATTGACTTTATTCCTGTAAGACTGGACAGTGTGAAACAACTGCAACTGCTCATACTGGACTTCGCCAGGACTACCACAGTTGAGGTGTATTTCTCAAGTACTTCTTTCACTAGAGTATTTGTTTAAACAATCCTCTTGCCTTCTGGCACACCTGTCACCCAGAGAAATGATCTAGGTTAAATATAACCACATTAAAAAAAAAGGTAGTTAATTTTAACCTGGATCATTTCCCCAACCCAGTTACGGGACAGGGTTCCATGAATCGCTGTGCTGGCACAGCTGAGGGGGGCAGCAAAGAGGTGAGGGCTGGGAGCAAGGAACAGACAGGCCTATTTAAGTCAACACTGCCACCAAAAGCACTACTTGTCAAACTATGTCATCAAAAAAAAATACTTACTTTAAGGATTTAAAGGATCAGGATCTATGATCAGCTACTCTGCCTCTACATGCCAGTTCATATCCCAGCTAGAACTGTATCTGACTGTCCTTGCGCCTCTTAGTAGGTCAACTTTTAACATGTACATGAAAACAACGGCCTTATAAAAATCTCACTACAAATACGTTTGATTAGTTTACAAGCACTCCTCCTCATGAAAAAAAAAACCAAACCCCAAATATTTCACATTTATATCCAGGCCCAAGTACCAGGAAACTGAAAGCGAAGCCAACCAAAAAATCCATCTACCTTAACAGAAATACAAAAATGAAGTACCATGATCTCCAGTCCCTCACTGGTCGGTCATATTTCACGTACGCACAGAGTGTTTGACACACTGATTCTAAGGATGCACGTAAGCCAGGAGGGGACTGGGGGCTACTGAGAAGTCCTCACGTTTAAGAGCATAAACACGTTGTAGGCACCGCAATGAAGTTACGAGAGAGGAGGGAAAAAAAAAAAAAAAGCCCACGAAGTGCGGACTCAACCCTGCACCCCGCAGCTCCAGTCCACCTGCCGCAGTGAGACTTCGCGCCGCAGAAGCGCCAGGCCCCCCCTAACTGCCCGGAGCCCAAGGCCCCGCAAAGCCGTCCCGCCGCCGGCAGGGCCCGGGGGCCCGCCACGGCCCAGCCGCCTCCTCACGGCCAAGCCGCCGGGCGGGCACCTACCGCCGCGGCCGCCGCCCGCCCGCCGTGTAAACATCCTCCTCGCTCACCGCGCTGCACGGAGCCACGGCGGGAAATCTCCCCCACGCGTGGGGCGGCGGAGGCGGGCGGACGAGCCCCTCCGGTACCGGCGAGACGAGTTGCCTCACGGAGGGTAACAGCGGCGGACGCGCCCCAGGGGGAGGCGTCGCCCGCGGCTCTGCCCGCCCCACCGCCGAGGGGCCGGCGGCGGCTCGGCGCGGTTCGGCACGGCCCGGCGCAGCGGCAGGGGATGCCGGGGAGTCCCGCGCCCGCCCTGCCTGCGCGCAGCCCGGGCGGCGGGGGCGGGAGCTGCCCGGGCGGGCGCTGGGCCAGGCGGGCAGGGCTCCAAACGTGCCCGGGAGTTGTGACAGGAGCAAAGTGGGTCACCGGGCCTAGCGGGTGCCCCGCGAGCGCCCCCCGCCCCTGGCGGCGGCCACCCCCGCCCGCGCCCTGCCCAAGGGCAGCCGCTGCCCTCCCCGCGCGCCGCCGCTGCCCTGGCGGCAGGGGACCCGCCGGCACTGTCAAACTTTAACGGCTCCCCTCCGCGCCGTCCCCCGCCTTACCCCTCGCCGCAGACCGGCCCGGCCCGGCGGAGCCGCCCGCCCCGCCCCGCCGCGCGCGCCTTACCCGGCCCTGCGCGGCCGCTGCCCGCCCGACCTCTCCCGGCGAACGCCGCTCCCCGCGCGCAGCCCCGAGCCCGCCGCCGGCACAGAGCCTCCTCCAGCGGCAGCACCAGCAGCCGGGCCCGGGAGTCCCCCGCCACCGCGCCTGCGCCGACGAGCCCACCGCCGGCAGCCGCGGCGCCTCGCGCCACCGCGCGTGCGCCGAGGCGCACTGCAAGCCGCAGCACCCCTGCCTCTCGCGCGGGGCCGCCGTCACGCCTGCGCAACGCAGCGGCCAGGGAGGTGATCCCTCGCTCTCCACCCACCTTTCTACGCGTGCGCGCCCGCCCGCCGGGGAGCCGGCTGGGCCATGAGGGGCTGGGCACGGGGGCGCTTGCGCAGGCGCAATGGGCGACGCGCCTCCCTGACCTCAGCTTACCTCGCCTCACCTCACCCCGCTCCTCTCCGCTCCGCTCCGGGAGGAAATGGCGGTGGCCGCGCTGCAGAGCGGGGCGTGGGTCTTCGGCCGTGGCGCTCCCGCGGGGTCGTGTCCGGGCGCCTTGGGACCGGGGAAGCCCGCCTCGGCGAGACCCGGGAGCGCCGCGCCTCCGGCTCGGAGCGTCAGGGCTCGCCGGGCTGTGAGGTGGGGAGCCGGGGAGCGGGGAGGGTGCCCGGCCGCGCTCCGCCTCCGGACAGCGGCGCCGTGGGAGGCTGCGAGCGGTGCCGCCTTGCGGTACAGCCGGGGTGGCCCGGCGGCCGCAGCGGTCGCCGCCTCTGCCTGGCGCGATGCTCCGGGGCTTGTTGTGCAGGCGGGCGCGGAGCCCGGAGCCGAGCCCTCGGGAAGGGTTCTGCTGAGCGGAGGCGCTTCCCTGCTGGAATGGCAAACCTGGTGCAGACCGCCCGCCGTTCCCGTCATGCGCTCGTTCCCAGAGGGGAGTAAGCAGCATCTCGGGCGCTCTCTGGGAACAGACGTGCTACCACAAGTTACTTAGGGATACGAGCAGCCCGTCCTGGCGGTGGTCGGTGGTTTCTTTTGCCGGTGTGCATAAGCTGGTAAAACGCAACGGGGCGGCCGAGAACAGTCTCGACCGTCTCAGTCCTTTTGTCTGTGTACAGAGCTTTTAATACCAGTTTTATAAAATAGTCTTACCTAAAGTTAAAAATAAATGACCCTAGCCGAGTTTAAAATTTCAGCACCTAATAAAATCCCATAACTTTAAAAATACTGTATTAATATTGCACGGTTTGTACAACTTGTATTGTACACTACTGATACTAGCTGCCGAGGTCCTGGACCACCAAACTGATGGAAGGCTCACAGCAAGTAAGTTTACTGCTTTCTGACTGAAAAGCAGCAATTTAAATCCATTCTCATTTGCTAATCCTTACAGTTCGGGGTGGGTTTTTTTTGTGTGGCTGTGAGGTAAGAGAGTAACTGTGAACTTGCTAAACTGAAGTGCCCTGTACAGGGCTGAAGTATTTTTGTTAGGCAGACTACCCAGGGATGAGGTGTAGATTTGTTCAGAAAATGTATCGTTTCAGCACAGGAAGACGCAGCTGTAGTAGGAGTTTGCAGGATCTCTGATAATAAAAGTCAGCATTCTGGTGTTTTGAGTGTTGGCGAAGCTTATAAAAACTGTAAGATGTGCCTATATTACTGACTTTGCAGAGAGCTATGAAACAGCTCAGCTAATAAATACAGACAGCGTCAGCTATCAGAGTTAATCAGAGAGATGTCTAACTGATACTGCACACTCTTCATGTACAACTAACGGATTCCAGCCGTACTGCCTACTGCAGGACTAGAATATACTTGAATGTGCAGTGATTATGTTAGCATAAGCCTGTTCTGCATGCAGCAGAACACAGCAGGGAACTGCTTTCGGTAAAATAAAACATTGCTCGGTGGTAAGACTCTGTAAATATTCCCAGTTTTGTTTCTCGGTTACCAGGATGTTTTCATTTGATCTCCTAAACAGCAATGTATCTAGAAGCATAACCACCAATGTGTATCTATAGAAGCTTAATTATAGTGTTTGTGTCTGGAACGAAGCGAGGAACGTGACTTGGCTGCAAAATCTCATGGGTTTTTCTTTCTGGATTATTTTTCAGGTAGCTCAGTTTCCCCATTTGATTCACCTTGTGACTGAAGTCTTATGCGAAGAAGGTACTGTAGGGACAGCATTTCTGCTGAAGAGGTTCCTGCTAAAGAGCTAACCGTGAGCTCAGTTCTTCCACTGGAAGAATTTTAAAGGCATTAGTAAGTACACTTTCTTTTTGTTACTTACTGATTCATAATACTCTATTTCTAGCTTTCAATTGAGGAAAATGTGATATAAACAAAACTAATCACTTCATTACTTATGCAAAGGATCATGCTTCTATGATGAAATGTAGTAAATATAATAGGATACAGCAGGCATGGAAAATCCAGGAGAAAATGCAGGAGTATTTTCAACAAAAATGCATAATTACCAGAACTAGAATATGGCCAAGAAACCAGGAGGCTAAAAATACCATCAAGCTGTATGTATCAAATTTGCCACAAGATCTTTAATAACCAATAGTAGTTCTTCAGAAAAACAAAGTAGAGATCCTGTACTGTCTCTCCACACCTTGCATGTATTGGAGCCTAACACCTACCTACTGCAGTGTTGCACTAGCAAATTACTCCTCGTGGCTTGCACGTCTTTCACGGCAGGATTTGGCAAGATCAAAACAGGCAACACAGCTGTGGAGATAACACATATTTGCATTTTCCGCCAAAGCTATGGCCTAACCAAGGTCACTTTTTTAATGCTACTTCTCTTTTGAAAATATTTTAAAGGCTCCTGAAAGAGCAGGACAGAAAGCTTAGAAATGGTGTGGTGGTTTTATGAAACTATTCTCCACCTAGAAATACTATTTTTCTGGCTCTTATCATCAATGTGAGTTTGCTCTGGTGTGTAATCGTAGTTTTGTTTCACTTAAAGGTTACATAGAGCCAACGTAATTTTCACACGTTGCCAAACTATGAGGAGCAAATCTTTTGTGAATTACTGAATGACGGGACTAGATTGGGCCAGAAATGCAGAAATTCCCAGTGCATTTCCATTAACTATAGCCATGTTTCCTACAGAACTGTCATCACCATCTTGTGCGTGATATATTTCAGAGCCATAGAACGTTCTGCTCAGAATGTTCCTTTTTGATCCTCACTGGCATATTCAAAAGAGGATCTGTTTGAGGAAGCTGGTTCTGAAACTAAACTTCACCATCAATCCAGAATACTAACATCAGTGGATTTAACAAAGATACTGACTTGAAAGCCTGTCACAATCTACATAATCCTTGTAAAGCAAGGTCAACTAACATTCATTCCTAGACCCTTTTCCTGCAAATGGTGTAACTGCCCAAGAACCAGAAACATCTGCTTTCAGCCTGCAGCTTCCCTTGGATTTTGTTGCTGCTTTGTCACATCTGATGGCTGTAATCATGATCGCATAGTGACTCCACTTGGATGACGAAGTAAGGGTCACCAAAGGAGAGGTTTGGCTCTTTCCTGTCATATCTAGCGACCCGTTCCTGTTACTTCCAGTGTGACAACACCAGTACTTGTACAGTTGTGCATTGTGCTTGTGTACCTCACGGCAGCCACAGCGGCAAGAAAGAGGTTCACTGCTAAGAAGCAGCAGCAGCACTGGGTGGTACTACTTTTATAGCAGCCAGCACTGATATTCACCCGATACGTCTGTGGAATCATATCTAAAGTCACTGATGACCTATTTACATTTAAAACTATGGGTTACCTTTCTAGTTTGAAGTGGCAGATAATGGCAGATAAGCCGTTATCTCTGAAATGCATCTACTAGTTCTCTCTTTGAATCTGCAAAATAAGTTTCTAGAAGTGGTATCTGCCACTAGGTATCTCCTAATAGCACAGCTATTAGCTACTGGGTGAAAAAAGGCTAATGTTAATCTTCTTGTTCTTCTTGGCCTTCTATGTGTCAAGTGAACTATTTCTGTTCCGTTTTTTTTTTATTTCTGCATCCTGATGCTATAAACCATGTTGACTGTATATAACTAAATCTTCATTAGCAGATTGAGATTGTTGGAGGGTTTTTTTTTACAATGAGTCACTGGAAAAATAACATTACTACTGTATGATTTGATTCACTACTCATAATAAAAAAATGCTGAATCAGGAGTGTGGTCTCTTCATTCACTCATGTAGTTTTGCTTATCTACAGTTGTACTGTAAACTATTTTGTTAAGGATATACTGATTTTTACAAGGAAGGAACAACTGATCCAACTGTCAGTATTCTAAAATAGTGGGAAGATGATTTTTGACACCGGAGAAAATTCTTGGCACCTGTCAAACAAATGGAACTGTTACGCAATGGATTTGGGGCCAAATCCTGATTTTATATTACTATACACACCATCGTCTTTGAGTCACCTTTTCAATGGGGGGAACTGTGAAGGCACTTGGCAGAGCATAGTTCCACTGCAGTCATTTCACTGAGAATTAAAAGAGTATCTTGCAGCCCTCCTGGAAAAAAGGAGGAAGAAGGTATGGATTAGAGGCCACCAGCTAATACCCTCCCCTTCTCATTCCATTTAGGCTGATTTTATATGAAATGGAGAATCCAGACTCTCAGTGTCAATGACAGTCATCTATATGTATCTAAAGGTAAGTATGCCTTTCATTTACTACATCAATTTTCTTCCACAAATCAAAAAATATAAAAGTGAAAATTTTTTAACTGTTTCAGGCTTACCAAGGGAGTAAAAAACTGTATATGATCTAATTTATGTCAGAACAGATGATCTGCATTAAAATTTTCTCAGGTAATCCATGGTTTCATCACATCACTGCTTTTTGTTTTGGTGTCTTCATGAGCAGAAATATTTTGCACCGACAGTGTCATCATACTCAACTCCTTTCTGAGGTTTCCTTCTAAGTCAGTGTCTATTGCTCCAACTTCTGCTAGTTTCCATTCGAGCTCTGTAAAAACAAATTACAATTTGTTCTGATAATTGCAATAAATTCTCACTTAAGAGGAAAAGGACTTTTATTAAAGACCAGGATCCATCCCGACAACAAAAAACAGAGCCATCCTTGTGACCACCCAGCTTTATCTCAGTAAAATATCTAACTGTGAAATTGCAAAATACCCATGCTTACCCGATATTCTTGCCACGGAATTAAATAAATCTTTGCTTTTTGTAGCCTTTTTTTCTACAAAAATAATCAAAAATCTTTTCCACCTTTCAGTAGTGATCTTTAGATCTGATGGTTACAAACAATGTAAAATTTTCTATAACATGAATTACTTAAAAATATTTCTCATACATTCCACTTTAAGATATATTCCCCCACATTCAGCTACTCCAGTGAACCTGCTTTTCATTTCACCAGTTTTACATAGGAGTATTGTGGGTAAACATTTGTCATGGTAATTGGGAATGCAGCTGTTTACAATGGCTTTGAGAAACTTGACTTCTGGAAACTCTGGCTAGCAGGCCGAGATGTTTGTTAACCAGTAAACACTTTGGGATGCTAGAAAAGAATAAGAAAGTATGATGACACTTCCAGTGTAAATAATTTGTAAAATAACTACAGTTATTAAAAATAAAGCCTTTGAAGAATAAATGTATCTCTTCCTATAGTTTGCTCCTATTTTAATTTGTTATAAGAATTGCATCACAAGTTTTATTGAGCTGCCTCTGACATCATTGGGATTTAAAGAGCTGTACAAGTAAAAATACCTAATAGGCGCAGTCTATAAATAAAATATGTCAGTAAAGCTATCAGACTTCAGGCATTGTGCCTCAATTTTGTTCTCCACTAAGATTTTAAAGCTCGTTTTGTCCATTTATTGTAGTTTAAATGATATTTTTTAACCTGTAATATACTTTTTACTTTAATTTATTTGAACTGGCTTTCAGTTTAACATTGAATTACTTCTTCATTCTTTTAGTAAAATGTAATGTCAGGGAAACCTTTGTATAGCCATACTGCCACCATAGGCCTGGTCATTACTTTCATTGCTACTATTTGCAATACAATCACTATATAAACCTCAGAAAAAAACCCTAAAACACCCACAAAAAAACAACGGTCGGGTTTTTTTTTTTGTTCCCGTCCAGCCCATCAGCCTTTTAGAAACATGGATCTTTGTTGTAACCGACTGAAGTTAAAGCAGCCGGTTTAGCCTATGGACCCTCAATGAGTTCCAGCAGCACCCTCTCGCGGCCCACGACAGGTTTGTTACTAGCCGTAGGAGACGGGAGATCTCGGATTCATTCCTAAGGAATTAGGAGTTTCCTCACAGGCTCGTATTTATGCAACGGTACAGTACAGAATTGGTTCTCCAGTAAGCAAAACCAATGAAAAGCAAGAGAAGTTGCTATTTTCTTTCTTCAGACCTGTAAACTTAAATTACTGTAATTTGAACAATTTGATTTAATTTGTCCTATTCCTATTGCTCCTGGAAGTAACACCAAATTTCTCAAAATTGAGAAGAATCAAAGCAGCTTCCTCCCAACAGGCTTAAAAAGAAGGAAAGCAGAAAGCTGGTCTGAATCTAAAAAATGCATTCAATATTCCATACTAATTCTCAGTGCTTTTGAAAAACATCTAGTAAGAGTTGCTAACATATGCTGAACTAATCATGGGAGTCCTTTGACATTTCTGCTGGATCCTGTCACAACTTCTGCTACCATTACAGAATTTACGGGGGAACCAACAAACTAACAAATTCCCTAGTGTCCTCGGTTTTCATAGCTGAGACTTTTCCTGTCAGACTTTTGATTTGTTCAAGTCAAAGGGGAAATAAAGGTAGAATCACCCTGTTAGAGCACTCCTGCTGAGAAATGAACCTGCAAACGAACCTTCCTTAACACAGGGAACACCACTTTCTCAGCAAAATTCAGAAATCTCAGTGAGATTAAGTACGTGGTGGTAAGCACACACAGCAAAAGAAATAATTCATATAATTGAACAAAATTCAAGTGATTAACTATCATAAAGTGAATTAACAAATCAAGCAGGTCCCATGCTCTATGATTCCATTGCCTCCAAACAATTGCTATTTCATTAGTCTATTGTATTTAATTTTTCTTGGTATTGCTTTTTAATTACCATCTCAATTTTCTGTATTGAAGTATCCCACATCTCAAACAAGAATGCAATTACCTTGACCAATAAAGATGAATTATGACCCAAACATCCTCTGGAGTGTTTGTAACTTCCTTTACATACTGCCTCCACAATTTTCCCTTAGCTCCCCATACTTTTGCCTCCTCTGAAGACATTTCCATTCTCGAAAGCGTTGCTGCCTAATTAAAAACTAATAATAACAATAAGCATCTTTGGAACATTTTAAATTCATTCTAAAATATTATCTAGTGCATTTCTCTCAATTACTTTAAAAATGCGTTGAGTACCCCTTCAGCTCAAGGTCTTCTAACATATTTTCAGAGCTAGAAAGGCTTCTATGCTAATCTTTATTCAACAAGATAACATTAAAGTGTGTTTTCTTAGTTCATCAGTTTCAGATTTGGGAAACCTGAGTAACAAACATGTTGCACAAGGGTTTATCATTTGAGAAAAAGCAAGAAAAAAAATAAAGCAGATACTAATTGTTTTTATGATTCTAAAAATAAGATTAGTTTGAAGAAGAACTACCAGTACTTCTACTAATATTTATCAGACAATTTAAAAATAATTAATGAAAATTGGAATATAAAACCAGTAGATGGCAGTCTTCAGCTATGAAAATACTTGCAAGGTAGAAAAGGAAAACGCCTTCCTGAGATTTGTTGAACTAAAAGCAGCTACTAATTTTACTAACTGAAAGACACTATAGAAGTGCCTTTTCCAAAAAAAGATTAAATAATATATGTGCAAATTTATTCTACTCTAGCAACAATGCATGATAATTTAGGTTCACAACTTCTGTGAATTATTATCTTCCTATGAGAATACAGCACTAGATACAGTGTTGGCACTAGAATTATTTTAGTCATTTTAACAATGCAAAAGCAGTAAGCGCAGGTAGAATCTAGTCAGAGGAAATATTTTGATTACATTAGCCGTACAAGATGCCAAAGTTTTCTGAATCTGAATTCATAAAACATTGACTCTGCATGGTATTCTAAGTAAAATGATGGGTGTACTCCTACAGTTATGCCTAGGAACAGTATGTGGTATATCACAGAATTAGGCAATCACAGCATGGCTGAGGTTGGATGGCACCTCTGGAGGTTATCTGATTCAACCCCCCTGCTCGAGCAGGGTCAGCCTTGAGCAGGCTGCCCAGCAACGTGTCCAGACGGCTTCTGAAGATCTCTGAGGATGGAGACTCCACAACCTCCCTGGGCAACCTGTGCCAGTGTTCAGCCACCCTCACAGTAAAAAAGGGTGTCCTGATGTTCAGAGGGAACCTCCTGTGTTTCAGTTTGTGCCCTCTGCCTCTGGTCCTGTCTCTGGGCACCACTGGAAACAGCCTGGCTCTGTCTGCTTTATACCCTCCAATCAGACATTTATAGACATTGATTAATCTCCCCTGAGCCTTCCTTCAATATAAACTTCAAATGAAGAATTTCATGAAGTAAGAAACAGAAAAGCCACTAAAATTGATCTTGGATAAGAAACAGAATAAACACAATAGTTGTGTATTAGGGGTCCACAGCTGATTTAATAAATGTCTTTCAAAAATACACAAGTTTAGCAGCTACCACCATTCCAGCATAGAAACTGCAGTGTATGACATACTGAAACTGTAATTCATAATAAAGTTTACATTGCATTTTTATTTCAGTAATATATTTAGAAAGACTACTGTACCAGAAATGAGTGCTATCCAAAAGGCAAAGATGTATTTTGCTCATAATACTCCAATTAATTATTTAATTATCAATTAAAAATACTAAACCGTTTAATTCCAGCACTGAAAGAGTTTTTGTCTTTAATGGCACGCCATCCTGCTATAGGTGGCACGCACTCCATACGCACAAACTCAGCATCTTTGACAAAGTTGGGGCCATGTATGTTGCGACCTTGTTTTTCCTAACATTTTTGTGCAAGGTGATAGAAAAGGGATACCTGCAACCAACTGTCCATTTCTTCCTGGCTTGGAATCCACAGAAAACACCATCTGGAAGAGAAGAGAGAAAACGGGATACAGAACTTCTTTCTTTGAACATTAATCATCATTGCTCTAACCCCTAAAGACTGGCAGAAAGTATCTTCCGAGTGGCAGGGTGCGGGGTACAGTTTCATCAGGCAAACAGAGAATGAACCCTACTTGTGTAAGTTGGATAAATGTTGAGTATACAACACTTCAAACATACACCACCTCTAAACATAACAGGAGCACAATCTATCTTCATCTGAACTGAAGATGTGTAACAGTGGTTACCCCTGTGGCCCATTCTATACTTTTTCTTTTAAATATCCAGCTTCCAGACAAAATAATTTTGTTCTAACAAAACTTCGAAGTAAAACACGGTGTAAACTGCTTCTCTTTGCCACTGGTAACGAGGAAGAAGTAGGACAGCGACATGAGTGCTGTCTATCTGCTGGCAAAGGAGCAGAAGGTGAAAAAAGGCAGTTGTGTCAGCAGACATTACTATTCAAAGGATTCTGAGTTTATTTTTCAGGAGCATGTACATGTACAATAGTGACACGTGCACTGTTAATCTGGATACAAATAACTTAGCATACCTGTACATTTCAATAGCTTTTCTATATCAGCCTCATCAAAGTAATCTTCAGCTTCCTTTAACTCCTCAAGATTCATTCTTTCATATGGCTTCACTAGAAACAACAAACAAAATTTAATCAGCTTTTGTTCTCCAAAGTGTCTGTAAACATTTTAAAAGTATGATAAGTATTGCACAGGCATGGAACTAATGCAAGAAAAAGATGTACTAATTTCAGAAATTAGTCGATTTTGGCATAACGCTGGGTAAGAGAGAGAGGAAAAAATGAAATTTATTTAACTATAACTATACAGGAAAATACAGAAATACAGGGGTGTATCAGTACCAATTGTTCAGAATGTGAATCTTGCTTATACTGACTAGTTCCTTTATGAAATTATGAAAATTACTTATCTGTACATGTTACATGCCTTAATGTTTGTCAATAACTGTGTTTAATTCAGAATCCTTTCTAAATTAACCAAGTGAAAATAATTAAAATTAAAATATAATTATTGTTATATTTTCAATCATTATTGAAAATACCCTCACTTTTCAAATTTTGTTATACTAATGGCATGTATTTTTAATTATACTTGCCTTCTGCTTCTTTCTGCAAGTGCAAAACCATTTTTTCAATTTCATTTTTTGTTTTTTCTTTTGGAGGAAGAATTCCAAAATGTCTCAGTATGTCATTCCATTCAGTATCTTCACCTGGATCCTGTGTTAATATTATGAAACAAAACTAAATCAACAAATCAGTTTTGTGTGCCCTTTTTTAAACCGAAACAAGCCCTTTTTCATTTTGGCACATATTCAGGATGTAACAAAAGGAAACCATTAGAGGCTGCAATACCTTCATGGACCATTCTCTGTCGTGAATTTTCATTTGTCATTTTTCACTTCTGAACAGAAAACAGCAAGAAAATAAGAGAGAAAGAAAATTCAAAACGTAAGTATAGATAAAATAATCAGTCTCCAAAATATCAGCTAAAAAATTGTCTAAAGGACATAGGGAAACCTACTCCAGCAACTCAAAACTATACATTGGTTACTCTAATACACTTAAAGAAATACAGCCTTATACAGACAAGATTTTTGTATCAGTACTTTTATGTTACTACTAAGAATAAGGTATTGACACCGTGAATAAATATGTAAAAGCATGCCTAGAATCCCAAGAAAAAGACCTTCTTATTTTAAATGAATGATTAATATTAATGTGTCAACATAAGCTACTTCATACACTACATTTATAACACAGGACTTCTGTAGGTGTTAAGTCTATTTTTGTGGTAATGTTAATTAAATGGTTAAGATAAAGGAACTCCATGTCATTCATAAGACTGCATTTCTACTGAAACTATCACCTTAAAAGAATCTGTTTCTTGTAACTGGACTGCTGTTGGAATGGTAGAATAGCAACACATTGGGAGGCCTTGAACATGGATTAGAAGTAGCAAAGCAGATTTTAAAACCGGTTGTTAATCAAAAAGTGTGGTATTTTTGGCCCTGAAACAATGATGTGTTTGAAAACTTCGATAAAGAAATCTCTGTATAAATACATGCACATCAGAAATATTCAGTGATATTCATAATTCCATAACAATGAAGCATCAAATGAACAAAAAGTACGTTACAAAAATTTTACCTGAGACATCCAGGATTTCAATTGGATTACTACCATGCCCATGAGCACTACATCAGCCTTTCCAGCTGCCAGCTACCTCATTTTTGTTCAACAAGGCTCTTGTACAGAATTTAGCATGAGTGAAACGAATTCCAGTGAAGATCAATTGTGACACATGCCTCAAGGAATTTCACAAAGGTAAAAGAACTGCACTGCATTTTAGATGAAAATATACTTGGGAAATCCACAAAAAGAGTAGATAAAATCATGGCATCACTCACAAGGATGTTAAGTACAGTGGGTTTGCAAGAAGACTCTTACCTCTGCCAGTTTCTCTGGCATGAGGAAGGAAGCTGGGCTTGGCAGGGTTTGGAGTGGAAAGGAAGTGGCAGTAGTTCATGACAGTGCCTCCAATGCTTCTATTGCATGGGCTCAGCAGTCTGCAGGCGAGGGCACTGCTACCAATATTCACTACCAGTGGAGCTCTCTGGCTTTGCGAATGTCTAGTGCCCTATTGCCAAGATAAAGAAGAGATTTCATACCCGAATACTTTAACTGATTCCTTCTGCAAAGCTCCAATATTCCGATTTTGGACTAGAGATGACAACTCCACTGTAAATAACTATAATATTTGGAAAATTGTTTTCTGTAACATTCTACTGCTAAGAACATGGTTATTTCATCACCAAGTCTTTAAAAAATACTAGCAAACTAACTTTATCCACATATGAAAACATCGATAAGGAATCAAGAGTAAGTGATGTTTTCTCCTTCTTTGATCGAAAAGTAATGGATACAATCCATTGGAAAAAATAAAAGAGAAGCTCCATATATAACCTAATGAATTAGATGGTCACTAATGGCTCTGGAATAGGAAAAACCCAAATCAAGATTTTGCTATAGTGTAATTCCTCAGGGTTTATTTACACAAAAAAATCTTACACTCAGTCTTACTCTAAGTTCTCACCCCTTCACCAAAGCAGAATTTTGATTTAGGTACAGCCAGGGTATCAAAAAATCCACAGAACTTAAGAGGACTGTTCCTCCAAGGGAATCACTGAAGAATCAAGAGTAACACACGTGCACTTTGGTCTCCACATAAGTGTATGATTTCCCCACTTCACAGAATGCAAATCTTTCTCTCTAGCAGGACTATGAAGAATTACGAGGCATTAAAAAACATAATAAAAATAATCATCATAACAAGTAATTTCAAAACCATGCAACGAAAAGGACTACTGAAACAGGCTTGGAAAGCTGGTAACTTAGAATATAAGCTCTGGCCGGTTTTCGCCAGGAAAGATGTTGACATTTTGTGGTTTTCCGTAAATTTAGGTCCTGCTTAAAATCTTTCCATAGTATTTTACTTCGATGGTGTATTTTATACTATTTCTGTTTAATGCTTGCACCATTCAACAGGTTTGTGTAACCAGTTGTACCCTGGACATTTTCTAGATACATTCTACAAAATGTAAAAGCAAAAAAACCAAAACTCGAGCAAGCATCCTAGATCACAGTAAACGTAACAGAAAACAGTGTGTCTGATAAATCTGAACTCTAGTCTCAAGGAACAGATCAGAAGCTAGCAATCTTTTAACATTTTTTTAACAGATGGAATTAAATCAATGTTTTAAAAGTCAGTGTTAAGTGATTAGTTCAATGTTGCCGTAATATGCACATATGAAATAAAGGAAAATAAATTAAAATTAGATCAAAAACTTCAGAAGATGTTTGATGTTAAGAGTGTAAAGGGGCCAAGCAGTGGCAACAGCAATCCAACATAAATTGGTTTCAGAGTGCGAAGGTCGACTACCAAAGCAGTATTACTCTACTAGCCGGCCACAATCCCCAGTGAAAAAACTTGTGGTAACAATTCTCATCGCTGCCGAGGACAACGTTAATTGCCACCAGCTTTGCCAAGGGTGATGCATGTATCGAGTCTGGGAACCCACACGCCGGCTAACTTCAATCCTTAAGTGTAAATAACACTTCTCATAAACTTGATGTGCAGTTTTGGGTTTTTTTGGCGAATGACGTGAAATAAATTCTCAGTGACCCCGCAGGGGTTGGGAAGGCGACGGAGGCCCGGGGCGGCGACGCCGGCTCCCCGCGCCCTGCGGGGCCCTTGCAGCGGGCCTCCCGCGCCGAGGGGACCCTCCGCGGCGGCCGGCTTTGCTCCTGCCCCCCGCCCGCCGCCCCGCCTTGCCTCTCCGCCCGCCCAGCCGGCGCGGCGGCTCCCTCGGGCGGCACCACACGGCTGTCGCAGCACCCAGCACCTTCCTCGGCTCCAGCCGCTGCCCCGCTGCAGCCTCCCCCATTTCCTTGCCGCGCCTGCCTCACCGCCCTCATCGCCCTCGGGCTCCGCTGCAGGCCCAGCGGGAGGGCTCGGGCCTGGAGTGACCCTCAGCGCCCACCTGTACGGCTCCCCCCCGGGGCAGTGCCTCTCCTCACGGGGCCGCTCCAGTCTGGCCCGGCGGCGGCTGTTGGGGCAGGGCGCCCTCACCCTCACCGGCTGTAAGGGCGGCGGCGGGGCCGGCCGTTGGCCCTGGCGGTGCTGGCAAACCCCATCCGTTTAGAAACGTTTCAGAAGAAGAACACCCAACAACAACAACGAAACAAAACCAAACCAGAAAAACCCCAAATATCAACAAAAACATCAAACGGTTTCAATCCGGGCCGTGCCGTGGTGCGGGCTGTGACAAGGCAGCAGCCCTGCTTCCCCGGCTCGGCCTCCAGCCACGGCCTGCTCATCCCCCTGCCTGCTTGAGCAGGAGCTGTCGGCTGCGGGGTGTAAAGCGTAGGGTAAGAAACTTAAACAAATAACCTTATTTAATACAATGCCATATAATAAGTGCTTTGTGGCAGAAGGCCATATTAGTTCTGGCCAGAGGTCACATAAAATTGGATCCTCAGTTCACAAATAAATAGCACCAGTTCAACTGGAGACACAGCAAACTGCCGCGTGAAAACAAGTGGATAAGGAGGGGAAAAGGACTTCTTGAGCTGGTTTTCATCCAGGAGGCCATCCGTTTTCCCAGCTACCTTCTGAAGTTCAGCTGCTCATCCAAGCTTGCAAACGTAGGAGTAGTAATGCTGAGGTCAATTCAAACCATTGTAAGCTAAAAGAGTGAAGTAGATAATGAGACTAGAATAAGACCTTGAAGCAATTACTAGAATTACACAAACACAGCTGGAGGATTGCGGGAGGATGGCACTACTGTGAAGTGAAGGAAACTTGAAGATAGGGAGGTAATAAATATGACAAATAAGACCTTGTCTGTGGAGATTAACGGAGCGGGACTACAACAAACTACCCTAATGAGCAAAGATGGTGTGCAAGCCAGCTAGAAGACCTCTGTGAGCATGTGTGAGTACTGAGGTCAGCCAGCAGACACGGTGAAGAAGACTATCAATGACCACCAGAGGACCCCTTGAGACCACCACTCAACATAAATGCTCATGTGGGAGGGACATGTAAACGTATTCATGAGGTCCAGGAAAAAAACAATGCATATGTTAATCACTTTTCAGGGAAAATAATGAATATGTATCATTTCACTGTATATAGAATGCCACTCCCTACTTTGGGGCACGCTTACCTTTGCGAAGCAATTTGCATGGGCGCCTAGCGCTGCAGTAAAAGAATACCGTGCTTTCTAATACCTACAAATTGGTCTGAGAGAGTTATTGATCCAATATTTCGTTAGCATTTTGGCGCCAGAACAGGGACCCTCTGCTGTGTTTTCCGTGGATCTGGGGAATCTTTGGGACCTTCACTTCAGCGTCGGGAAGTTTTCCTGAGGAGGAACCACAGATCCCCACATCGACTTGGGAGACAAGTAAGGGTCCTGATTTTTTTACTATTTTAAAAGGCATTCCTAAAATTTGTTTGCCTATCTGTATTAGTTGCAGGAGATGTCCTGTGCAGTGGATAGACGTTTGTTTGGTTGTCTGAACATTGTATTTACATATATAAATGTAAACCATAACAGAGGTCAGGATCATGGATACCACTGCCTCCAAAGGGGGAATTTTGAAAAAGTCCCCATTGGGTTGCATTTTGTGACGTTGGAAACAAATTGGTGGGGCCCCGGGTGGCTCAGTTACTTGGGAGACTTTGATAAAATACTGTAGTCAATAGTGGCCCTTATATAAGCTGGAATCAGGAGAGAAATGGCCTTTAAACGGCACGCTTAATTACAATACTCTGTTACAATTAATGGTTTTTTTAGGGCGTGAAGGAAAATAGGATGAAGTGGCTTATGCGGATATGTACTTTACTTTGAGAAATCACCTAGAGTGACAAGAAGATTGTGGTTTTAATACTACACCACAAGATCCTCTAGTGTTGTCCTTGGAAAAAGACAGTAAAAAGTCGCTTAGGCGCTGGTGTTCTTTGTGTAGCATAGAGCAATTATGTACTAAACGTTTGAAAGATCCAGAGGAGGATTTGGACTTGATGATAGCTCCTAGACAGAGGGATAATGCGGCGGGAGTTGTGAGTGGTGTTGATCGAGAGCAAGAAACTGAGTTCAGGGGAGCAGAAGGGTTTAGTCCGGTAGCTGGACGAACAAGGGGGAAGATGATAATTGCGCCTCTTGGACCAGCTGTGGGAAATGATGGTCCAGTGATGATAAAAGTCCCTTTTACTATCAATGACTGGGGTACTTGGAAGCATACTGCAGGAAATTATAGAGAAAATCCTGATCACGTTGTGAGTGCATTTGAAACCATGATTCGCACTCAGGATCCTGACTGGCAAGATATACAGGCTATGATGCACCACATACTTGAAAGTGTTGATAGAGATAGGGTTATTCGCACTGCTAGGAGTGCGGTGGAACAGCGTGTAACAGCAGGAAGCCTGCCAGGAAATGTAAATTTACGTGTGCCTTTGGTTGATCCTGGCTGGGATCCTAATTGAGACCAGGACTGACAAGCTTTAAAGCAATATCAAAAGTGGATTTTATTTGGCATTAAGAATGCAGTTCCTAAGGCAGTGAATTGGTCTAAGCTTTATGAAATTAAACAAGATGTAAATGAATCGCCATCTAGCTTTGTTGAAAGGCTGAAGGAAGCAATGCATAAATTTACTACTCTTGACCCAGATTCAAAGGAAGGAAAGAGAGAATTAGGGCTCCTCATAAAAGGGCAATCTGTGGAGGATATAAGGAAGAAGGTGCAAAAGCTAAAAGGGAATGACCAATATGATTTAGGTAAAATATTGGATGTAGCCTGGGAGGCTTACCTTAATCGGACCACCATTGCTCTAGTGCAAACTCCCCAAAGCAGGTTATGTGGAGGTAACAAAGGAAGAGAACGTGTTAAAGAGGAAACAGGAGAACGGGACTGAATGAGGGAACAATGTGCGTACTGTAAATAGACAGAACATTGGAAAAGGAATTGCCCCCAGCTGAGAGTGAAAACCTTCTCTAAAGCCCCTTTAATGAATATAGAAACAGCATGAAGGGGATGGGAGACCTCTTCCCCAGCGAAGCCTCTGATTACAGCCCACCTGGGGAAAAAGGAGGTGGAATTTTTAGTTGACACTGGAGCATCTTGTTCTGCTTTAGAAGAACCACTCAGTCAAAAAATGGTAACAGTTATTTGTGCAGCAGGGGCCAGGGAAACCCATCCGTTCTTTAGACCAATTAGGTTTAAATTAGGAAAACATTGGGTAGCACACCAATTTTTGTACTTGCCAAATTCACCTAGGGCATTGTTAGGAAGGGACTTGTTGGAAAAATTAGAAGCAGAAATTAGGTTTGAGAAAGGGGAAATATCTATTAATGTGACTCCCTCAAAACTGGAAGAAGCTGCAGTTTACTTTATTGATAATACAATTTCTAATATTCCAGGTGAAGTAGAGGACACTGTGATTCCTGTCATGTGGGCAAGTGGAATACCGGGGTGATCGCAGTGGAACCAGTAAAAATCCAATTGAAACAAGGAATCAAGCTGGTAAGATTGAAACAATAGCCCATCAAAACAGAGGAAAAAAGAGGGCTCGAACCTCTGGTGAACCAGTTTCTCATGTTTGGATTACTAATAGAGTGTGAATCAAAGTATAACACCCCTATATTTCCAGTAAAGAAAGCTAATGGGAAAAATTACCGATTGGTACAAGATTTAAGAGCAATTAATAGAATAGTAGAAGATATACATCCTATAGTGGGAAATCCATATACTTTGTTAACAACATTACATGAAAAGTTGCAGTGGTTTACAGTGATTGATTTAAAAGATGCTCTCATTTGTATTCCCTTGAGTCGAGAGAACCAGGAATTATTTCCTTTGAGTGGGAAAGCCCCGAAACTGGCCGCGCTCCCGCAAGGTGTTAAAAATAGCCCCACCATTTTTGGAAATCAATTGGCAAAAGAATTAGCACAATGGAGAAAGACTTATTCAAAAGGGACATTGTTGCAGTGTTGCATTGGTGATCTATTAATAGCAACAGACACTCGGGAAGAATGTGTCCCGATGATGATTGATTTGTTGAATTTTCTTGGACTGAGAGGCTATCGAGTTTCAAAGGAAAAGGCACAGATAGCCAAAGAGACTGTTCCAGGATTCGAAATTTATCGAGGACACGGAAATTTGAGCCAAGAGAGGAAAGAAGCTATCTGCAAGCTCCCTGAACGAGCTGCATGCCTTTCTGGGAATGGTCGGATGGTGTCGCCTTTGCATTTCTAATTATGGACTGTTAGTGAGGGGGTTGTGTCAATTGTTGAAAACTGTAGAGAAGAATGTTTTACAATGGGATGACACACGCAGAGCTGCATTCAAGCGGCTCAGGAATTCTTTAGTGAGAGTTCTGGTTTTGGGATTACCTGACCCGACCAAGGCCTTTGAGTTATTCACACACAAGAGGCAAGGAGTAGCCCTTGGAGTTCTGACCCAATTTTTAGGGCCTCAACAGGGAGCTGTTGCTTACTTTTCCAAACAATTAGACACTGGTAGCCAAGGATGGCCGGGATGTTTGAGAGCAGTGGCTGTGACTGTGACATTGATTACTGAGGCCTGGAAACTGACTTTGGGTCAGAAAATGACTATATATGCTCCCCATTCAGTGCTGGCAGTATTGGAACAAAAGGTGGGACATTGGCTGTCTCTGAGCCGAATGTTAAAATATCAGCTTGCCTTACTAGAACATGATGATGTGAACCTGAGAACAACTGCCATTGTTAACCCAGCTATATTTTTATCTTCTTCAACTCTAGAAGGTGTTCTTGAACACAATTGTCCGCAAACTCAAACTATCAATGAAGTTTGTTCCAGCAGGAAGGATTTAAAAGAGCAACCACTATTGGATGCAGACTGGGACTTACATACTGATGGAAGCAGCTTCGTACAGAATGGAATATGGAAAACAGGGTATGCCGTTGTTACAACAAATGCCATTATAGACGCAAAGGCGTTGCCTTCAAATGTTTCTGCACAGAAAGCTGAACTTATAGCCTTGACCAGGGCAGTGGAATTAAGTCAAGGAAAGAAAGTAAATGTATGGACAGATTCAAAATATGCTTTTAGTGTGATACATGCCCATGGGGCTATTTGGAAAGAAACATGACTTCTGACATCTCAAGGAAGTGAAATAAAACATGCAGGCCAAACTGTGAAACTATTGGAAGCTATCCAGTTACCCTCACAAGTGGCAGTCATGCATTGTAAAGCTCATCAGAAAGGGGACAATGATGCTGCTGTACAGGGAAATCAAAGCAGCAAAAGAAGTAGCTAAAACTGAAATTTGAGCCTTGATTCCTGAAAAGGCACCAAGAATATTAGACAAACCCTGCACTATGAAGAACATGACAGAAAATTTGTCAGTGATTTGAGAGCAAGGAACAAAAAGATGGTTGGGCAATAACTCCTTAAAGGCAAATAATAATCACCCCTAGTTTAATGAGAGGTAGCTGCAAAAGAATGTGAAGACAGTCATTGGGGAACAGAAAGCCTGGTCAAACATTTAAGGAAGACTTTAATTAGGAGGCATATGACAGAGAGTGTAAAATCAGTAGTTGAAAATGTGAAATCTGTAAAACAAATAATCCTAACACAGGGAAGAGGGTAATCTTAGGAATAACAAAACCAGGAATAACTCCAGGGGAATATTAGCAAATAGACTTTACTGAACTACCAAGAATAGGAGGTTATAAATATCTACTGGTCTTGGTGGACACATTCAGTGGATGGTCAGAGGCCTCCCTCTGTTGCACCAGTATGGCTCGTGAAGTAGTGAAACAAATACTAAACCAAATAATACCCTGGTTTGGCATACCGGTAGGTATGTCTTCAGATAGGGGTCCCCATTTTGTTGCAGAAGTTGTTGAAAGGGTAGGAGAATATTTGGGAATTCAGTGGGATCTGCATACCCCTTAGAGACCTCAAGCTAGTGGAAAGGTAGAACATATGAATCAGACCCTTAAATTGCAATTGAGTAAAATATGTCAAGAAACTTCTTTAACTTGACTACAAGCTTTACCAATAGCCTTGTTGAGAATAAGAATATAACCAGGAGAGAATTATGTGAGCCCATATGAGTTAATGTATGGGTGACCTTATCAGTTGCCTTTTGTTGCTGGTAATTTATTCCTACAGGAAAGCCAAGACCTCAGACAACACCTGCTGGCTTTGGGCAAGACTCCTTAGAAGCTCCATAATCAAGTGGTCCTACATCGTCCAAGTGGATTGGATGTCCCAGCCCATCCGTTCCAACCAGGAGACTGGGTCTATGTCAAGACATGGAAGGACGAACCGCTAAGAGCTAAGTGTCAAGAGCCGTTCCAGGTCTTGTTGACTACTTAAACTGCCCTGAAGGTGTCAGAAAAAGGACCTTGGATACACTGTTCCAGAGTTAAAAGAGCTACAGGTCCATGGACAGCAGAGCAGAAATCGCCACTTACTTTAAAATTTACTAAATGCTCTTGAATTTAAAGTAAAACATGATTAAGTTTTATGGTTTGGCTGTGACGATTACGGTAGTCATGAGTCAACTTGGACAGACTTATGGGGACCAAAATCTCCATTTGATGCTAGTCCAAAACATTACACACGTACTTGATAAAACTGATTGCTGGATTTGCACTTACCTCCCAGAACAAAGTGCAAAAGGGTGGCCTTTGATAGGGATCCCGATTCCTTTTGAAACAGATTGGAATAATTTATGGATAAATCCAAAATTTATGGACTTGAGCAATACTAACTTGCGAGTTCTAGAAGTGATAGACCCAAGCATTTCAGATGTTAAGTGTACAACGACCAACAAAACTAACACTTCTGGAAATGCCACAGTAGGACATTATCCAAATTGTGGCTGGGCAATGCAGCTTCAGAACAGGGAGAGACAAAATGGATATTGGAATGTCCCAAAAGGCAAAGGGATATGTGGGAATGCAGCATGAAAGGCCTTATCCCAGGGTGGATAGGAACATGAACATTAGGAGCTGTAGTCCCTAACATAACAATGGTTAAGAACTTGAATGAACAAAGTGGATGGGTGAGAACTTTCCTGAGGTGGACTAGGAGAGCTCATAACGCTATAGCCGATAGACCTTATGCATTCCATAGTTTTGCTAGATGGTTCCTCCCTTGTCTGGGAGTGAGTGAATTGAAAAAGGCGATTGTTAACGTATCAGCAATAATAGAAAATACAGAAAACGGAACTACGGATGCTATACAAGCTTTACAAATTGAAGTAACAAGTCTGTCCTGAATAGTGCTGCAAAATAGAATGGCTCTGCATTTATTATTGGCCTCACAAGGGGGTGCTTGCACCGTGATCAATACGAGTTGTTGTGTATATGCAGATCAAAGTGGTAGGATTGCCACAGACCTGGCAGAAATTTGGGAGCAGACAAAAGACCTCACTGGGTTATTAGAAATGATACCTCCTGGGGTTTTGAAGAATTATAGCATAAACTTACCTCATAGCTACCGAATTGGACATGGTTAAAGAACCTGTTTGTGATAATAATACTAGTAGTCTGTGTTTCTGTCCTAGCTTGCATTATGGTTCAATGTTGTAGTTTTTGTACTCAGCTATGTTTTAGGATTAGATATGGAAAATTGATATAGGGTGAAACTTAGAAGATACTGAGTTACCTTCTAAGTCTCAAAGGGGGGAATTTGCCCAGTGCTGCAATAAAGGAATGCCTTGCTTTCTAATGCCTATAAATTGGTCTTAGAGAGTTATTGATCTGGTATTTTGGTAACACAATGACCAGCCAATACGATGTTAAAAACAGTAAACCACTTCTACGCTGAATGATCAGTTACTGTCAACATAATGACAACCTCAACGTCCTATTTTAACACAACTCCAGTGTGAAAACAAACTCAGAGAGAGAAGCTAGGAAGATTGTAAGGCTAACTTGTTCTTTTGAATGGAATTTCTTTAATTCTACATCAAAACTTGAGTTTTCAAATTGATCCTAATTTTGGAAGAATGTAAATTGCACAATTAAGTCTTCTTCTGAATGAGAACCATATTGAATCTGTGTTCTTGTGGCTAAAAAAATGATACTGTATTTTAGTTGAATTAAATGAAGAGATTTCTTCAAAACATGCAACATATGCAATTTCCTTTAGTTAAGGGAATTGAATATTCTCATTTTTTTTCAGTCTTGACCGTGCAGATTGACAGAAGTCCACAGGCTACAGTGAAGGAAGAACAGGGGTAGAGAATATCATCTTGAAAAGCAAACTACACCTTTTGTTTGGCCTGCTGAGATAAGCTGCGATTTTAAAGACTGAACAAATCACTTGCAAAATATTCTGAAAACATGCAACCATCTACATTGCAAACATTCTCATTAAAACAACTGAGTGCCTTTATTTATAAGGGGAAATAAATGTACATAACAATGTCATTAGAGGAAATGTCTGTTGCATGCATACACTAAGACTTTTCTACACGCAGTTGTAAACATCATAACACTAGAAAACAAATAATCGTAATATGCTTTTAATATAATCAACAAAGTAAAGAAACATTTGAATCCTTAATGGAATTGAATTTAAGAACATTTACATTCTAGTGATTTTTAATTGTACATTAGTAACGAATAATTTTTGTAAGGAAAACAGTATGTCCATGTACTCAGCATTCCTGCAGCTTTAGTTCTAGGTCAGGAATCTAAAATGCTGAAAAATAAGAAAAAACTTCAGCTGTTGGTATGATATAACACTAAATACTTAAAATATGATAGAGATATAAGACATATTAGAAAACAGAGTATTATGATATTGGCATAGGGAAGCATTTTTATATCTCTCCAAAGAGTTGAATGATTTGATGTTAAATCCTGAAGTCTGTACTTGGTTTCAGTGTGAGGTTTTTTTCTGTGTAAGAACAGGGGGATTACCCCAGGATGTCAGTATGTATTTGACAAGTAGTTGGATCAGATCTTCCTGACATACACTTCAGTATTGTTAACTTTCCAGAATATTTACAGATCTGGGATATTTTCAGTTTCTTGCTGCCTGAAACAGCTCTGCATTCTCTGTTCTAGGAACTGAGTACCTACAGGTTTTCTTCACTTCATGTGAAGATACGTGAATTCAACACATCTGGGAGAAGCTTGTCTGCAGAAATCTTAGGTTAATAAAACAGTTAAAGGCTTTCTGAGACTACTCCTCAACATAAATATTGTGCCCTATTTGTATAAAAATAAACTAATCTAAATATAGATTGTGATTAAAAGCATTAAATAAATACCTTCTTAGCGAAAATCCACTGATCTCCTTCCGTTGCGTGGCTGAAAGACAAATACCCAATAAGCGCTCTAGAAAACTGACTGGTTTCAGTAACAAAGCCCCACCCAACTTGGTATGTATAGAAATTGGGAAATTTCACAGTTCTGTCAGTGTGATCATCGTTAAAGATAAACCTGAGACCAGTTATCATTTAATTTATATCCACCTCTGAAGGAGAATTATACAGTAAAAATTACTGTGTAGAGATTCATGAATGAATTATGCCCATCTTGTGTCATTTGGTAAGGGGGAGAAAGCCACAAGAAGTCACTCTAAGAGACCATTATCCCTCATTCTTGTTGTGTTTTCTTAAGATGTGCTTCCAGTTTGTTGTTGTTATTGCATTGTAAGTGTTGTAATTAACAAAGAAATATATGTCACTCAAAGTTTAGACTGTTCTTTAACATCGGTGAAGAGTTTCTCCCTTTTCACCATGGTCATTTCAAAAATATTTTACACTACAAAGGAACTTGATACAATGTCTACTAAAGCTAATAAAAAAATCTCCTGCTGAGCTTAAGAATTTGCTTTTCACTCTGGCATCATGAATGCATCGTAACTTTGGCCTGTCTTAAGAGCTGTAAAGATCCAATCCTGATACATAAGAAACATAACTATACAAACTTACCTTCTTTTTGTTAGCTACTTTCTTATTTAAATAGAAAAAAACATTAACCAAAACCAAGAGGATTATTATTAAGTTTGACTTGCCATCTTTAGCTTGCTCAGTTTTGCAAAAATGGAGTAAAAAAGCTCTGTGGCATCAAAGATGAACAGAATAGTTTCATTATCATGAGAATTTCTGTATCTAGTTTCTAATCTTACTGGCCAAAACACAAGGGAAATGGGAAGGTCAGGCCCAGTCGTGGTTTTGATACAGTGTGTAAGGATGCCGTTGTATTTATATCACATGCAAATGTACCATATTGAAGAATGCTTTAGAAGGATTGTCCAAGATGGCCTATTTTCTAGAACTTTCTCTGAGAATTATATACATAATAACCAATGCCTTACTAAGACATAGCATGGTATCATGTATACACAAACATTAAGGTGTGTACAAAACCTTCCTACTATGTCTTTATTTTAATACAAGAAAATGTCTGGAATAGATCTTGAGTAGTCTTATATAGTGGGATGCTCTTACTGAAATAAGTTTCCTTGGTAATTCCATGGTAATTCTTAGTGTAATTCACTGGATTCTCTGCTTTTTGTTTTGTAACGCTTATCATGAAATTAAAATGAAAAACGTCAAACAAACCATACCCTGTAGAAAAAGTAGCCTCTACTTTGAATCCCTCCAGGACCTTGAAGTTCTTCCTGAAAAAAAGTATTTTAAATCATATATACTCTTGAAAGTGAATCCATATAGAGAGGCTGTTTATGTACACACTAAATGTATTTCTGCAGTACTACTATAAATCTTGCCCCTTAAGGCATGCTTTATGTATATTTCTCCATGTCAGTAACAAGAAGTTCATGTTGTTAGGTAGAAATAGCAGAAAACACATGAATGAGGGCCAAATTCCAACTCAAGTTTTGTCTCAGTTCAGATTGCTTTAGAATGGTACTAGTAATGATGGACGGGCTTTGCCTTCGACTTTCCAGGTTCCACTACCCGTGCGCAGTGTCTTCATGGTAGCAGAGTCTCTATGGACAAAGTAGAGTTGGTCTTCACACCTCGCAGAAGGACAACAATGCAACAATGCAAAGCTTAAAACCCACAAATACTTGGGCTCCAGCCCAGGAACAAGATCCCAGACTGTTCCCAAAGGTGTGTCATGATCACGCCTCTCAGATTAACTCCCAAAGAAAAGACCTGTGCGTATGATATTCTATCCTGTCAGTGCTGCACACATTGAGAAACAACTGTCTGCTAATCCATACAGCAAGGGAGGGGGAACTAATGATGAAGAAAATAGAAATTCCATTTAAATGTAACAAGTACAAAGCATGAAGTATCCAGTTGCTTTAATGAGACCTTCATGATTAGAGAACAGATAATCACAGTATTTTCATTGCTTGTGTTAATACCAGATGGATGAGTCAAGTGTCTGTCCTGTGCGTGGAGAGACACTGACCAATTCAGAAACAAAATAGTTCAAATCTTGTGCTTAACATAACATTTAGATGGAATTTATTTAGCAATGATGGTATTTCTCAATTAAAAACTGAGGTCATGTGATCTCTTGGGCTATGGTCATAACCAGAGTTGTTGTAGAAAGCAATCATTCCATGCTGTATTCTAATGCTTAAGAATTGTGTAAAACAGGATGGCTCCCATCATTTCCAAACACAGGAACAGCTTCAATCCAAGGAAGCTTTCAAATGAACTGCGGTTTAAACTATACATTGTTTTTTGAGTCTTGCTTTTAATTTTTACTTCAGTTCATCAGGTGTACCGTGATACCCAGTTTCTTTGCTGTAGGTTAAAACGTGTACGATTTTTATTCCTATTGTCAGCCTCATTCTAGCAATACCTGCATTTGAAGTACCCATCTCAGATCTATCCATTCAATACTATAGGGGTTTTTAATTTGAAAAGGCTAGAAATTTGCCTGTTAGCAAATAGATTAGCTAATTTGCCAATTAGAAAATTAGAAATTGTTGCCTGTTTGCCTGTTGTATCTAATGGTATTTATATTTTGTTATTTTTCTACTTTTTCTACTCAATGTGTGAACAAACATAAAACCAGAAACAAAATAGGCAGCTGTCACAAGTTACGGAAATGGATCTAGTCAAGAGTACAATTACTAATATGGAATTATGATTTATTTTATGGACTTTTAACATATTAATTTGTCATTTTCTGCTTAGAACCAGAAACCTCTTAAAGAAGATTAGGTAGTTTCCTGGTTTGATTTCATGTCAGGAGGTAGCTATTAGAAAACAACTGAAGCTAAAATCTGTCTTCATTATAACACTTGCCTTGTAACTTCCAAGCATTCGGAGATGTAAAAAAACCCCAATACATCCTATAGCGTATGTGCATGTATATTCACAAACCTGTATGTATATACATATACAGAAACATACGTACTCATGAAGAAGTATGTTTGTTTAGCGTTTAATGCTTGCCCTCTAAAAGTTATGGCGTTCAGTCTCTTAGATTGACTTGCCAACAAAATGCTCTTGCGTTTTCTGTCTTAGATCGTATTATATCAGTCAAGATGGAGCTCAAGAGGAATGAAATTCATGACAAAATCTGGTGTCAGCCCAAACTGGGGAAAAAAGAATAAATTTAATAAAGCATGTTTCCTTTTCACCCATCCACCTTCTCAATTCCTGATCTGGTTGTGGGGAAAGGTGGTTGTGTTTATGTATAGCAGGTTCTGGTTTTCTTCCCACTATGGGGAGAAAAAAATGAGCAGCAAGCTAACCCGTCCTGAAGCAGTCGGTGACACCAGAGCCAAAAAGTCCCACCAGAGGCGGGCAACCCAGAGGAACACGGGGGCTTCCTGCTCCATGAGGTGTCGGAGTTCCTCTGCACCTCTTAGGCAGAGTTGCTCTGATCCTCTACTGGCTTTGAAGTTTACCTATGCCATTTCCCCATCAGCCCATCTGGTAGAGCCTCTGGGAAAGACAGGTTTGTAGCTTTCTCACAGTTAGGGAATAGTTGCAGTACTTTTATTATTGATGGCAGATTATTACAGTGTTTTCTTAATTTTCTTATGAACTGCTATGACCCTCAGCAGTAACATTTAGAGAGGATTTTAAACTCTTATACTAAAATACACCAAAATCTGCCATATAAACAAATATGATAAGCATAAAATGGATGCATTTCAAATATTTATTATGACATTAAAATAGATAAGGGGTATGCAAAAATACCAAAACCTAAAGAGTCTGCAAACAAAATCGATTCTGTTTTGTAAACGTCTGGTGCTTATGCACTGTACACCAGTAAATAACAGCTTTAACAAGGTGACTGGTATTCACAGCAGGGATTGACAAGATGAAATCAAAAAAGTTGCTTTCTATAAAATGCAATTCAATTTATAGCTGTTTTCATTGTTTCCTTAGATTTTGTATTGGGTTTATGAATATTTTAAAACGGCTATGTTCTGTAAGTGTTGGCCATGTCATTACTTCTCTTGGCTTCAGCCTTACAGAAGAAAATGTATTCAAGGGCATATTTAATGTTACACATTTTCCTTGGGATATAATGAGCTCTTCACATTGTAGGTCTAAATGCCAAATGATAAAAATATTCCAAAATAAATAATAATTTAAAACCATTTAAATCAAAGGTGGTTAAATCCATTAATGACTATTTTACATAATGGTGTAGATGAAGCCTTCAGCTCAGAAGGTCTCTAGGATGTGCCTGCCAGAAGCTAGAGAGTATACCAGAGGACTGATCGCTCACACTTCCCCTGGTCCTTCCACCTTTTCCCTGTCTATGCGCAGCAAGACACTGTTAGACACAGGGTACTGGACTCATGAAAATACAGTCTGAACTAGTGTGGCTTTTGTGATTACGCCTTCTTTTTTAAAAATTGTTACTGTGATATATGCCTATGACAGTTCTCTAGTCCATTCCTTTTCAAACAAATCCTAGTTAGACTACCACCCTTATTCTGCTTCAGGACTAATGAAGTTATTGCACCATCTACTTTAATCCAATTATGTGTGATACCACTGACTAATCTAGAAGATTCCTGTACCTGTAGTTCACAAAATACAGGTTACTGTTATTCAACACAGGAGTTGAAAGTGCCACAAATTCTGCATTCAAACTTTTAGCTGGAACTACAATTCTTACGTGGCAAAGAGCCTAGCACTGAGCACATGAACAGTCCTGCTGAAATAATGACCTCAGTTACGCGTGTGCTTATGTATTTAGCTGGGTTAACATGTAAGCATAAGTGTAACATCATGATTGCAAATTAAAGACTGCTGGTTATCACAGTGCAGAATGGTTGGGAATCTAACTGTTGCTATTTCCATGTACTATGAGTTATGAGTACAATAATACAAATAATAGGAGACGGGCCTTTCAAAAATTAGCCACTTTAAATGGTGACTAAGGAAACACATAACAGTCATCATCATTCACTCATTTCTGCTTTAAAAAAATCTGATGAAAATAAGGTACCACACAAAAAAATCTTGGTAAAATGTTTGCCTTTTTCCACAAAGTTATATCTGCCTGCTTTGGGCTCATTCCCGAACAGTACAGCATTTTTTAAATCTGTTTGTTGTATTTTTATTTCCTTTGGAAGAAATATTTCCAAACACTATCCTAAAACCAGGACTTTTTATCAGTATATGTTTACACTTTATATCAGATAGCTAGTATACTTTTAAATTTTTTCCTAAGGGTTTGTAGAGAATGGACTTTGATGTTTCTTTGATCTAAAAAAATAAGTTTTGAAATTGTTTGTCACCTGATGGCTTGACAGCTCTTAAACAGAAACAGTTTATTAAATCTAATTTGTGAGTTGTTGCAAGTATAGTGATTTTCTAAACACATACAAAGACATGATCTGACTGATATACTCTCTAGAGTTTGGTATTATTATTACTTGGAAAAATATCCTTATAGTTTCTTTTTTCAGCCCACTAAAAAAAAAAAAAAGCCATGAAGAGGCTGAAATAGGTTGGAGTATGCCAAATATGCTACAAA
The DNA here is from genome assembly GCF_034619465.1 of Leptosomus discolor. Lineage (NCBI taxonomy): Eukaryota > Metazoa > Chordata > Aves > Leptosomiformes > Leptosomidae > Leptosomus > Leptosomus discolor. Next base: position 52,506,303 of record NC_141394.1, on the reverse strand, counting down.
TTTTAGTTTATTCTCAATTAATGTATTCTATTTCCATTAATTATGTCATCAACCTCAGTGGAGGTAAATTCAGGATATTAAAGTATTCTAGCAAAAGGACTTTACTGGATTTAAAAGGCAGTTTGTTTTCACTTACAGCAATTTTGTGTTCTTGCATTTATGCTTTCTTTCCCATTATTTGTTTGTTTGACATGTATGTTCATTTAAAAGCACAAAGAGCAATTCCAACAATATTCTTTGCCAGTATATACATCCAATAGCACAAATACAGTTCACATCAATGTCATCACAGAAGATAAATTCTACCCTGTGTTTTCCTTTCAGATGTGTAGTGGGTTAAAATTTTCATAACAATTTTAGTCCATGAGAAGATGTACCAACTCTAAGTTTTATATGTGGCCAAGTTCTGTCACTAGATAAGAAAAATGTGATTCAGGGCATGTAGTTGGGCTTGTGCAGTGATCCGAAGAGAAAGGTAGAATAGTACCAACAACCACAGCCATGACTAGATGAAAGCTGACATACATAATCATAGGATTAAGAGTTCATTGAAAATTTGGGAGTTAGCAACACAGTCTTTATCTGGATTAATAAAGGAAAAATCCTACTTATGGGGATGATGCTATCTGAGCTTTAAATATCACATTCATAAACATAATTTAACTTGTGTATCAGTGAACATAAGGAATCATATCAATGAATCTAAGGAATCACTAAGCTGAAGTCAATGTAAAACAGGAAGAATCTAGGTCTTAGATTTTGGTGTACTTTATTATACAGGAATCTTTGGTATTCTTACAAAGATTCTGATATATCAGATTGCTTTTTTCTCTTCTTTCCGTAGTTGTGTTAAAGAGATGGACGTTAATAGCCACCTCCTTTTTGATTTTTGAAATTTGAAATTGCATTTGCAGCAAATATGCCCAAATTTTATTATATTTTGGAAACAATGGGGATATTTACCTCTGTGTGGAACTTTTGTTCCAAAATACACTACTTTTCTAGTGAAAATTAATTCCATAGAAAACTTTCTTATCTGCACCTTAAGTTAAACAATAAAATTCTTAGTGCTGTAAGTCATAAATAATATATGTTTAAGGGGTAGATATGGTTTGAATTCTAAATGTGGAAAAAAAAAAAAAGACACCCCCCCCCAAAAATATATAACTCAACTGCAATATAATGGTACAGATAAATTTGAAACTATTTTTATAAAAGAAGTAACAGATCCATTTTGATACATAGGCAGAGTTTAAGATTACATACGTCCACTTTGTATCTCTTCAGTCTTCTCTCATTAAGCTGGGGAACGAGTTGCAGCAAAGGATGCAGGACAGACGACTGAGAGGACACGAACACAGACACATGAGCCACAATGGCATTCAGACCTTATGATGCAAAAAAAGTCTTTTCCCACAATATTGGCTTATGGACCAAACATACAGCAAAAGAGAACTGAAGATGTTAATTGAGAAATTTGTTTTTTAACACTCTGACTTGACAACAAACAGGTACCAACATTTATATTTACACTATGAATATGACTTGGAGTGATGGAAGGAAAAGCTATGTGTCCCCACCGTTACTCATTGACAGTTCAGAACTTTTTACAGACTTCTTGCCCAGGCAATTGCAGTTATTCAGACTTTCACCCGTCTCTGAGTGCTACAGAGAGATACACTACTCCTACTAATATTTCTATGATTATCTGCTACGAAAGTTAGCAGCTTCAACCTCTGTTGTACTGAAAAGTTAATTTTACCTCAGAATAACTTAAATTGCAGCAAGAAAATGATTTTTTAACTAGAAAACAGTGTGCAGGAGGGATCAATTCACAAGTAAAATTTGTAACCATGGCACTGGTCACTCTACCTAAAACACAAACTCCAATCATGAAATTCCTTGTGTTCAACAGGACTTTAAGCTTGCAACAGCCTAGTTAAGCACAGTGGCAAAGTGTGCAGCGTAAGTGCCCCCTGGCAAAACACAACCTTGTGGGCTTGTGGAGAGAGGTCCACAGTGAGAAATAAAGCAGAAAAACCCATGTTCCATTAAACAATTTAAACCTTCAACTGATGTAAATGTAGTTTTAAAAATAATGCATTTTTGAGACAATACTTCTTAGAAAAGGAACACAATGAAGAGAATTGTAATAAATGGCATAACTAGAGTTACCAAAGTGTTAATGTACTTCATAGGTAAAATGGAGTTGCCTACTTGGAGCCAATTTTGCACTGTCTGTCTAAGGTAGGCAATATGGCATCGTACTATCTAAAAAAGTAGAAATCTGATGTGAGTGGAGGAGTTAAAGGGCATCCCAGCTGGCCTCTTGGGCTCTGTCTTGCAGTCAGTGTAGAGAGGTTGATAAAGCCAAAGAATGATGAGTCTCATCTAAGTTAGTATCTCTGAGAACTGGGCCAGAAAATAGTTACCTGAATAGCTAAAACAGAAGAAGTGAGAAAGTAGTAACCTCTGGGGCAGGCAGAGGCAAAGGTATTCAGGATGGATATGAAGGGGCATGCAGTAACCTCTTAAGCAGGAGCAGCAGCAGAAAAACTGTGCCTTGGTTACCACTAAAACCTCCAGAGCTGCTCTATCATGAAAACACTGACCCCAATATCATCAATATCACTTTCTAGGAAACATACCACATATTTCTGAAGAAATGTAAAGAACAAGTAAAAAATTGACATTAACATATAAGAATGATTGTTAAGAAATGAGAAAAAATGAATATGTTTAACTTTCTCAATATGCTATTGTGCACAGAAAAAAACACATAAGATACACAGAAATAACAGATTATGTTTGCACTTTAAAAGCAAGAATGGATCACATGTAGTTTGGCTTATGTTGTGGCTTACGAGAATATTTTTATAGCAACAACACTAGGCTATTTTTAAATCATATTTTTCATTTAAAATATAATCCAAAGTCTGTGTGAGACTTAAATACTATCTTGCCTGATACATATTTATGACATGCACAAATAAATACATACAATTTAATTAATAATTAATAAAAAAATCCTTAAGAGTTCTTGATATTTATGGTCATGTTCTCAGCTTCTATAAATCCATGTTGTTTCACTGCATATGTTATGTTCCAGTACCAGAAACAAGCATTTGATCTTATTCTTAAATGTTGTAATTGCAAGATTAAGATGCAGCTGGGTTCTATGAGTGTTTGGTTGTTTTTTTTGCACACTTGGACAGTATTGATGTCATCTTAAACACAAAGCACCCAGTTCTGAGCTTGCTATACAGTTGGAGAGACTGCTGCAAAAGGGAACATTACCTTGTTTTTATGTACAAGCACACATGTACTCACAAGGAGGTGCTATGCCACTTACCATGATGTCTGAGTTGCCTGAGTCATGAGTCTTAGAATAATGAAATAAGAACTGTTCAAAAAAATTAAAAGTGGGGTTTTACTACAAAACAGGGAAAAGGTGTTATGATTTTTTTGACAATTTTAGTGTGATCTTAAAACATACATAGAAATCTTACCCTTTTGGTGTTGTCTTTTTCGTCTAAATCCTGTAGGAATAATAATTGGTAGAGAAACTTTTACTTGTTAAAAAAAAAGAGCAAAGGGCAATTTTGATTGCATTATAAACTTTTCAGTACTGGATTAGAATATCATCCTTCCTTGACAGATCTGTACATGTCTTTGCTTATCAACTCTGTTTTCAAACTCTGTAGAGAGCACTGATTACTCTCCAGTAGAAGAGTCAATGGGTTTAGCAGATGCTCCTTTGTGTATCCCTAGACTCTCCTTAGTAAATATCTTTCACCATTGAGAGTTCATAATTTTTCTAATCTAGAGCAATAAAACCACCGGAAACCTTGTATCCAACCTGGAGATTATTTTCCAAGCATTGGAGTCTCCCCATTATCTTTAATAGGTGTTGGATTAGGACACGTAGCATTTCGGAGTAAGAACTGATAGTATTACTTCCAGTACCAAGTAACACTTCAGATATTGGGTCCTCAGAATTCATTGCGGACACTATCACACTGGGAGATCAGGCTTCAGAAATGCTAAGTAGTATCTCAGGTGTGTTACCTGTGGTTTCTGGAGAAATCCCATTATCAAAAAACAAAGTTCTTCCAGTGCACTGGATGCCTAATGCAAAGAAAACATGAACACAGGTATCACACTTCCAATCCTACTGCATATAACAAATAGTGTCAAAATAATAAAGTAACCTCTGTGTGACTCACCTGAGGCTGAGAATCTCTGGACAGGTAGGCAGAACATGCATCATCTATCTGTAAAAGTTCACACAGTCCTTCTTTAAGAAGTCAGATTAATAAAAGAAAGTGAAATATCTGTATTTTCAGAAACAGTTCAGTGCAGCTAAAGGCATGACAAGCTTGTCCATCTTAAGGAATCCTTATAGGTACACTCATGAAATATCTTGCATTCAAGGGGAAAAAAAGCCCTTAGCCATGTAAAAAAAAAACAAATAAACAAACAAACTTGAACAAACAGATACATATCTGTGTCCTTTATTCTCTTACCTTCCTCACACTCCTCTTATTTATAACCTTCTCGGACTAAGTCATGTTTTAAATTATGATTTGGAGCATCTGAGGTATGGACTATGAACTGAAAACTCTTCTGTGATATCTTGGATTATATAAAACTGCAAAGAAAATGACAAAACTAAAGCAAGTGATTCAATGAGCACTCCTCAAACACAACTCTTCCAGTTGGGTTCCAGCATCCCTGCAGGTGTATGACACACACATCTCTTGAATGATTATGGTATGTGCCAGCACATCTTCTGCATGCCAGTCAATTTGGGTGAGTCACCAAGTAGCCAATATCCGAGGTTTGCACTGATTTATTTGGCAAGTAAGGAGTCTTACAAGATTTTGTTTAAAGGAGGTGGTTCCCAAATCACAGGGCTAGTAAGAGATAAATTCAATATATTTAAACGGATCTAAACTCAAGAAGCACTGGGGAAGAAGTCATTGCTGCTGAACTTAAACATGTCAGCACAGAATAGAATGCTACACACAGATGCAAAACAAACAAACAAAAATAAATCTACAAACCAAACCCAGAAGGCCCAAACCCCATCAGCCATTTAATCTGGATCAAAATAAATGTCTAGTTAGCTCTGTCTCTTATCCCCTAAAAAGGCCATGCATTGGCACCTAGGGAAGAGACTAAGCAGAGACCAGTGGTCTAGTAAAACCCATTCTCTCCAACCACAGTGGATTTCTGTGCTGTGAGAGCAATCTCCCTCTGAACTGTTGTAAACTTTTATCATCCACAACATCCTGTAGTAAGGGTATCCTAAACACTGTGTGACATACCACTTCTGTTTGTCTTGATCAGTCTTTTCAAAGCTAGCTTCAGTCAGTGCTATCTTGGTCTTGTCTTGGAAGAAGTATAGAAAAGACTGTCTAAAAAGATGTGGGCTTTTTTAAATAAAGAGTAGGCAATGCAGTGGGTGTTATGATTTCATTATAGGTAAAAAGCCCTAAACAACACTCTATAGCAACGAAAATATTAAACTAAAAAAAAAAAAAAGAAGCAATAAACAAATGATGCATATCTGAGTACTTGAAGACAAGAGATGATTCATTTCTCTAGAGACAATCTATGAGAAACCATTAGCAGAGACAGTGGGAAAGCTAATAGCTCAGAGAATTCTTCTTTCGAATAGTTCTTGTTGGTAACACATCTTCCCCATTCTCTTTTCCCTTCATCTTGCAATTGTTTGTCTCTGGCTATATTAGTTCAGCACCACTACTTTCAGAGTAAGAAAATGTAGAGGGGTAAAATCAGCAGTGAATGACATAAAATAAGCTGAAGTAATTTTGATAGCCTAGATTAAAACTTTGCTGTTTCTTCTTGGTGAGGGATTTTTTGTTGTTTTGTTTGTTTGCTTGCTTGTTTATTTGCTTGTTTTGTAGTTGGAAGTGACTCTTAGACAACTACTGTAATTCAGTAGCAGGACAAGCCAGAGACTGCTTTGTGTTGGACACAATGCAAGGCAAGGTATGTCTCAGCTAAAACCTGCATGGACAAAGCAAGGGCTGAGGAAAAGCCACAGTTTCTGATAATTCCTTTTTAAAAAATAAAAATGTAATAGTTTCTGTCATCCTTGATGTATCTTCTCAGTAATTTTCTCTCCTGACTCAGAAATGTGGCCTGAGGTTGGGAGCTTGTGAGTTGTTTGGCATTAAATAACATAACGTTGGTTAAATAACATAGAGAAACAAAAGGATGTGAGAGACAAGTAAAGGAACACAATACTTAGTTAGGAAGTTCCCATGTTTATAAACTCAGCGTTTTCCTGGAAAACGCTAGGTTAATTTAGAGGCAGGGCTTCTCCTGAATGATCCACTAATAAAGTAACAAATGGGGACGAACTGATTCTTTTCACTCTAGGAAACTCTGGTGAACTAGTATGATTCTGTAATCAGGCTGATTTAGGTTGTATACCTATGCATCTATTTCTCTTTCCTTAGACCATCTCCAGCCCTGCATTATTCTTGCTATAACAGTAAGTTCTATGTTGCTTATGACATATAATTTTACATTGAGTTTAGTGTCTTACGCATACTTTTTTGTTCACTGGAATCAATGGAAACTTTTTATTTGCCTACTGTTGGCGTAGGAACAAATCCTGTGTTACAACTAGCAAATCCTAGCAATAAATGCAGAAATGTATAAAAATAACATTCTGGATTGAAAAATGCAAATAATTAATTTTCATTAACTCCTTAAAGCTATCAGGACCTCACTTCCCAAAAGACCAGTTTCCCTTGGGTGATATTTATCTTATCACCAGGGCTTGTTCAAGTGCTAGTCTAGAAATGTGTTGGTGTTTGAGCCAACACTTCCAAACTGAACTAAGGGGAGGTGACTAAGGGAAGTGTCTCCTGCAATGGCCACACTAGGAAGAAATTTGCTGTCTGCATCTGTACCCCTGGTGAGTCACTTGCTTTCTAATGTTATCAGAAACTACAGAATTAAATGTCAACAGAATACTTGCAGGTTACAGCAATGCCAGGGCATGCGAATTACAGGCTAAACCCTCTCTGGGTGTTATGCCCAGCCGCTCCATCTGTTCCAAAAGGGCAGGGAAGAGCCCATGTTAACACACATGTCACATCCTAGAGTCAAAACAAATGTTCATTTCAAAGGTGAGAGTGGAAGTTATGATCAGTAGCAAAATGTTAGGGGGGCTAATTAACACAGTATGTTATCCTTTACCTAGTAAATTGAGAGGCTAGGATAGGATTAAATACAGCGTCCCAGCCCTATGTGCAGAACAGAAGAAGCAAGAGGTAAGACTGGATGAGTTGAAATGATTCCTGCATATCATGTACGAACTATAAAACTACCAGACGGGACACTGTGTTGCTTCCAGGGACAGTGACTGCCTGGTCATTGACAGTTAAATGACAACTGTTACCAAACATAGCTCTCCATTGAGCCAAGACAATCTTCTCCCAGAACGATATCTCAACATTCAGCCTTAACATCCTACTGGAACAACCGTTCAGAAAATCTGGAAAATGTTTCACTTATTCACAGATGTCAGGATAGGAGATGTACAGGAGAAGCAGGACCGGAAGAAGCACCTGAACTCTGTGCACAGAAATACTGAAGAGTGAGGTGTGACTGTAGCAAGAATGGGCACAGATGAAATGGGAATATACCATATAGCAGATGATCCCTACCTCTTTCCACAGCTGCAAATCCTCATCTGCCTCAAGTGCTTGGGATGGCATCGGTGCACCTGGAAGCACAAATCATGCTTAGCAATGCTGTACAGCAAAGGTCATTTGTAGAAGTATCCCATGTCAGTGATTTAAATAAAAACTCTGAAGGCGGTACGATACCTAGCACACTTCTTAACTGCAAAGTCTGAGAGCTGCATGGTCCAAGGAAGTCTGCTGCCCTGGGTGTTGTGGGGTTTGCCCAGTAGTTTCTGGCTGCTCTGTGTTAGCAACATATTAGGAGGCTGTTTCAGAAATTCACAGCAGGTACAGACGCTCACATCTGTTAGCAATAAACAGGGTGGAAGTCACTCAGGTTTCACGGAGAGTGAGGCTAGCATTAGTCCATTCTCAGTGATAAGTAGCAGGCAAGAAAATTTGCATGGCAGCTCTTGAATGCTAAGACCTGCTCAGGAGAACACATTCCAGTGCCTACAACCTCGAACTTTCTGGGGAACTCAGCTCACCTCCAGCACACCCATCGCAAGTTGAGAATCTGAGTCCTACCTCTTGCTTTCTTGTATGTTACAATTAAAGAATTAAACATGTGCTGTGTAATGTACTCTTGCATATGAATAATGCCCATGATATGAACATAGCGTTTTTGAGAAAGTCGTAGACAGTACATGTGTAACTGGCTTTGTTTCCTCTGTTTGGCGTATGTGATGTGGAAAAGCTCAGTCCATTAGAAGATTAAATGTGTTACTAATTGCATAATGCTGCAGTGACGCCATGCTTGGCTTGGTGGCAGCTCCTTTCCCCATCTCTGCCCACCCAGGCTGCAGACATGGAAGTCACTGTCTCTGGGTCCCTCCCAACTCAGTGCCCAGAATATCCACCTTTCCACACTGATATTTTATCTGGCAGTATATTTCTAATAGCACTAATAGCAACGTATTATTAGAGTCTCTGTAAGTAACAGAAATGAGTGTCACAGAACTGTGAGTACTCTAGACATCACCCAGGCATATCAGCAAGGGGATGTGTTGTAACTCACCTGGGAGGGAGATTGGTGCTGGACAGGGTGGTGGTTTGTCTGTACAGTCTTAGTACTGCAGGCAATCCTACGAAGTCATCTAATTTATCCCTCTGCCCAAAGTTGCTGCCCATAAGCCATGCCTAACCAGTCTATACACTATTCTTAGAGACCTCAGATTAATAGAGACTTTTATAGCCTCCCAGACAGTCTATAATTGCTTCTGGCCACATTTTTTTTCAAATAATTGAACCAAATCAAACAAAAAAAAGAGGTGAAGGTACACTTAGCTAGAATGGCCGGGTGAGCAAGGTATAAATGCCCATCATCTCTATTTGTTTTACACGTACCACTAATAACAATAAATACAGCAGGAGTTAGTTCCAGGCATTAAGGGGTAGATTTCAAAACTGCATTTTGGTACTGGCACAGACTTAAGGTGACTAATTATTCTAGATGCTTGTTTTCCCCAAAAAAGAATTAATTTCACACTATGTAGCAGTGGGATATTTTTGAAATCTCCAAGATGTTCACATAACAAGGAAACTGCTTTCCAAATAAATATTTGCTATTTTGGATGTTTGTTTTAGTTCAAGGAAACGTGCCAAATAAATTAGAAGTGCTACAATTCTCTTACTTTGGTTTCTATTCTTAAATTAATATATGCAACTTGGAGTATTGCCTGGGACTGGTATCCTGGTTGCAAAGAGGGGACCTGGGTGACATTTCAAATTAACACACCTTCCCCACTAAACCTTTGCCTGCCTGTCTCTGAACATTGCTTCTGCCATTGCCTGGTTCCCAAGGCTTTCCAGGGGGGAGCAGAAGAAATCCAATAGCCTGGAAAGCTTAGGGCGGTGGGCAAGAAAGCCTGAATATTACAGCTTGCTTTTTTTTTTTTTTTTCCCTGGAACATAAACTTTTGGACATGCAAGTATTTTGCCGGCTAAGTTCCCTTAACCCTTCTCCACTTATTAACAAAACTCTTATTTCATGTGCAGTCCTATCTGTTTTATGCTCACACCTAGGACTATGTGTCCCCTGGTGCAGAGCAGTGTCCCTCCATCACCCCACCCAGAGCAATGCTGCCACCCCTACAGGACTTCACCTATTGACACACATACACAACAGCACGCACAGGGAAACAGTAAGTTATTTTATAATATACACAAAATAATTGGGGTGGGGGGAAGAAAGAGTGCTACCGAGGAAAGCAATCCTATTCAAAAGGAACGTGGAAGAGAAAATCCTCCTACAAAACTGACACTGTCCATGACACCTTTGTTCTCTTATCTTTCAATTCTGCCAGTTTCTAAAAACTCAACTTCTTCCAAGGCAGCAGAATGCCTGATGCACAGTTTCAGTCACTTTTCACCCTGGGATTCACTTCTTACGTCTATAAGAACAATGATGAAATACTGTGTGCTACTACCCTTCGTTTTCCTTCCCTCCCCTCTTTCATATCTCCAGAATTTATTTTTATCAGAATATTAAGTATACTGTACTTAGATTTCTTTGATTATTGATATTAAAAAACACCAACAAATCAGAACAAAAACTGATGAAAGCAACTCACACACATATAATGCAAACAAAACAGACATACTCCTTGCACAGCAACTTATTCTGTAATGTTACTTTAAAAGGTGTAAGTAGTTAAGCTATCTGGAGTGGAAAAATAGAATAGAGAGTCTGTTTTGTTAAAAAGCCCATTAGCTGTGCTTGTTTCACAAGCTCTCCCTGCTACAAAAATAGCAACTTTCAGGAGTAGGACAGCATTTCAAATGAAATCAAGGTATCCAAGCTCTATGCCTAACGCAGCTCAGCAGCGCTATCTTTTCCCACTTAACCCCACCCCAGGGATTCTTCATGCAATAAATACTGCTTCACGTTGGACAAAGTGACTTCCAGAGGGTCCTAAATTTTGCCATAATTCTGTGATAGATCTCGCTTCTCTTTTCTTAGTTTTTAAATTAGTAAATTATATTTAAAATCAAATCGCTTTTAACAAAAGCCACTTCGCCAAGTTGCTGGAGTGTAGTTTTGCCAGGACAGAGCAAATCTGCCGGGATACGCGACGAAACGCCCCCAAACCAGTCCCCGAAATGGTGCCCAGCAGCTCCAGCCAACCTCCTGCGCATCCCCCCCTCTCTCCCAGCCCCGCGGCCGATCCCAGCCCAGCCCGGTGGCGAGCTCGCTTCGCAGCCCCCCCGCAAGGCTGGCAGGCTGCTGGGGTCACCTCTCCCCCCCAGATATTGCAGAGCTGGCAGTGCAGGAAGGGGGTGCGAGGGAGATGCTCCTCACCTTTGCTAGCAGACATCGAGGAGGCGAGGAGGAGGAGGAGAAGAAGGATCAGCGGGGACCCCGGCAGCGCCGCGCCGCCCCCTGACTTCCTCCGGCTGCTCCGGGGGGTGGCTGCGGGGGGCTGCTGGCGGCAGACGTTTCCCATGCCCGCGGTGTCCCCTGCGCTGCCTCCCCGCCAGCCGCTCCTCTGGGCATGCCCTCGCTCCCTCCCCAAACTTTTTAAGTCTCCCTGACACGTGGACGAGCACCCGCCCGGCCCGGGGAGCGCCCGCCGCCCGCCCTGCCCGGGGCCAGCCCCGCCGCCTCCCCCCGCCCAGCAGCGGGTGGCTCGGCCCGGCTCCCAGCCCGGGGGCAGACCCCTCGCTGGGGCGGTGGGCGGCCACGCTTGGCACCATGAGAGGGGCCGGGCAGGCTCCGGGCTCGTTATTAACCCCCCGCGTTCAGAAAAAAGCGCGCGTAGAGCGCCCTGAGCCCCGAGAGAGGCCGTGCTGGCTTCTCCCTTGCTCGGCGGCTCGGAGTGAGGAAACGGAGGGGGTAAAGGGGCGGGGGGCGTTCAGGCGCTGTCCCAGCCCGGTGTGGAGGGGAGAAGCAGCACGATTTAAAATGGGGAAATCTCGCACAGGGTTGCCCCCCGCCTAGGTGAACCTGGGGGTGAAAACACACTGAGCTCGCGTGGGGGAGGAAAGGTCGGTGGCGGGGGTGTGGGGCTCTGGGGGTGTGCGCCGGGCTGCTCGGCGACCCGCCGGCCGCTGCGTTCTCCAAGGACCCCCCGCTGCAGCGGTGTGACTGGGTCCTGACTTCCCTCTGCCTGAAACACACACAATGCCACACCGTGAATCAGAACTCAGTAATACGGTGGTATTTGGTGATTAAAATCCCAATACTGTGCTTAGCAAGGCTTTTTACTTCAAATACAGCTGCAGACCCCAGGTGTTATTTATGCTCGTAGACGGCCAAAGCAACTACATTGTAATATATTCAAAACCACAAAGACTCCAAATCTGTGAAGAGATGTGGGCAGCTTAGTCCAGCCACCCCTGAAGCACAGCAATCCCTGGCCTGCCAGACCTTCTGTCCGAGTCTGCCAGTGCCTCCCGCTGCCTGAGCCAACAGATCATGCCCACTCCCAGCAGGATGCTCTGGCTGCTGCTGACCTGCTCCTCATACCCAGCCCAGCAGCAGGGTCTGGCTTTCTCCAAAGGTGTGTGTCTGACTGTCTCTGCTCCCTCACCATTTACTCCAGGAAAATCCTGCCCAGCTGAGGTGGTGCTGCAACGCTGAGGTGCTACGGAGAGTGTTTCAGGGCAGTATCTCCCAATTTACAGTCTATGATTTGTTTTCCTCTTCTTTTTCCATTCCCTTCTATTTTTTCATTTGGTTGCTTTTTTGTGGCTTTCAAAGGAATTATTACATCGTGGTCCAGCAATGAGGCAATGGTACAATATTAGAGATTGTTATTTTCCAAAACAACATGCAGTTCTTTTTGACCATTTCAGTGGGTCTTGACTGGGAGGTGAATAGTGGGTGGTGGAGTAAAACTGCCTGACAAGAGCAGTGGCTGTTACTGTGAAACAAAAGATAACTTGGCTTTATAAACATAGCATTGATGTCTGCTCTTTGCCTTTACCCTTATCAGTTTTTCAGCAAATTGTGCTCTGCCACCTTGAACACTTTGATAGGCCATCAAAATTTTGGAAGGTTTGCCAAGCAGCTATAGCTAAGATACTAAAAAATTATCTTAGTAATAGAAGTATCTTCTCTATCAGATTCAGTAGCAAGGCTTTCCTTAATATGACTGGGGACAGACCTAATCCTTGTGTCAATGGAAAGCCACTTACCAGACCAGTATATAAATTAAAGAAGCCTGTATTTTTTATATATGTATTATTACATTTATAGCTACCTAATTAAAAGAGTTGTTTTAAAACAGTGCAAATTAAGGAATTACATTTGGTTCTGGTTTCTGTTAATAAAAACAGAAGACATTTATTTAGAAGACATTACCATAAATGGGAGGTCATCAGCACTGGAAGGTATCTCCCTAATCTATCTTGATACAAATGCATGAATCAGTGTCCTGAACCTTGGCCTAAGGAAGGATTTAATTTGTTACGCATTTGAATTATTACCTTCTTTTTAAATATTTAATAGATTGTGAAATAAAATAAATTACAGTCTTTTATAATTTGAGAGCGAGATACCTGTAAACATTCTGCACCCATTGAATTGTGCAGAGTGTTTTAAGAATAGTGAAAAAAAGATACATCTTTAATTAAACTTTATTTTCAGTTGGAAGAGTTCTGATTAGCCCAGAAATTGCATTTTTGTGCAATGTGTTTTAATACTGCAGACTGAAAAATTTTGCCAAGTCCACTTGCACAAAAACATATTAAAAGATATTTTGAAGATGATGAGAAAAAATTCCAGGTAGAAAAATTCTGGTCTTCCATTTACCAGAAACATAAAATAATTAATACTTCTCTGCTTGCATTTGTATCGCTCCATAATCTTTCATCTGAAACATGAATTTTGTTTTCAGCAGATTCCTGTTAATGGGCAAAAGCAGTAGCCGTTAAACATGCAGTCATATTTGCACCATAAGTTGCATTACCTGAACCCTAACAGGCTACAGTTTTCCAGTACTTCCAGTCCAGTATGAACTGCATTTCATTTTAGACTATGACTTTTTACTAAAAGCATCACTGTAGTTTTTAATTTCCTGATATATGGGTAAGGTAAACTGATCTGGGCATAATTGTAATCCTGTAATTCTAGTCATATAGTAGAAAAAATGTAACTTTTAACAAAAATGTGTATTTGCATTAAGCCCAAACTCAAGTTTATACAAGACAACGTTTCAACTGAAATCTGTGCAAATTTTGACAGAGCAAGTTCTCCAAACTTGAATCTCAGTTTACAGGAGGTTTACATTGCTTATAATGGTCACCAAGGAACTCATTGAAATGCAAGAAAGCATTCTTGTAAACCGGAGAAAAAGAAAATCTTTCTTTATTGTATCTGGTTTTGTTTTGTTTAATTGCTTGATGAAATTAATGTTGCACTGTTGCAGGAACAAAGCACATCCTCATTAAACAAATAGCTTGGAGGATGTTTTGGATGCTGTAATTAGCTTCTTTGAAATATTTATGTTCTTCCTAATGTTGCCTGAATAAATGTTAATTATGGCTAGTGGAAAGGAAATCAAACAGCTGAGTATGTGAAAACACCATCTCCTCCATCTTCAGTGAAGGCGAGGTCAGGAGGTACGTCACTGGATCCACTCACTTGCTGCGTGCATGCCACACAGCCTGTGAAGAGGTCAATGCATGCTGGTTTTTCTATGACTTTAATTTAATGAAAATGATGAGAAATTATTCCACCTACATCTGAACGTAAGCACTAAGAGAGCTTTTATCCCTACTGCACTTTCTTCACCAAAATATTCCAAACTTGCTGAAGAGTGCTTGACATGGGTCAGTGTGTGCAAGCACGCTGCTGTCACTCACAAGTTCGTATGGGTCCACTAATATCTTTCCTTCTTCTGTGCAATGAGCAAGTTGCATGCATGGATTTTCTTCTTACTTGTTTATGTTCTAGGGAATTAAACTGCGTGGAGGTAAGTCTCAATAATTAATTAATGCCTGCTCAGATATTGCACTTCTTCAAGGTATTGTCTCCATGTGTTACTGGCTAATAATGCACAGAAAGCTTGTATCAGAACAGGAAAGGATCCATGAAGAAAAGTCACTGGAGACTCAATTCAAGAATCAGCATCTCTGAATGGGCTTTTATTACAGTGTTGACTTAACACAAAAGGGTATTCACTCAGTAGAAGTATTTAGGGTTATCTCCCTGCAGATTAGGAAGCAAACAACAAAACCCAAGCCATATAAGGCATGATAGGCCCTATATTTTCTCAGAATGTTCTTTTTTTTTTTTTTTTTTAATTCAAGATAATGTCTCCGCTCTTCCTTTATGAATAAGTAAAATTTAAATGACCTTAGGAGCCTTTAATGAACCAGTGAGGGGAATTTGTCTGAAATACTGGAAATGAGCACAGAAATCCCAGCCTCTGGGCTAAGAGGGAACAGTGATGGGACTGATGGCAGCAAATGTTCAGGGCTCTCTTCAAAAGTCCCAGAATGTTTTGTATGAAAAGTCCTTGCATAGAAGTGAGATGGTTGAGCCCTCTAATGACTAAAGAAAAATTTGCCTAACAGATGACAGTGACCAAAATAAGGAAAAACATAATAATCTTTCCAAAATGGTGGGTACCTGTTTAAACCAGGGCTGAACATGGCTCACTCTGTATAGTGAGACTGAAATCTCCTGGTCACAGACACACAGCATGGGCACAAACTGCTTAATTCCTCATTCCTTTAGCTTGCAAGGAACCGTTAGAGGTAGAATAGGAAATCTCTGAATTTCACTTCTGCGTTGGTTGTAGTCTCAGCAGAAAGGTCCATGTTCTTATGTGAAAAGTAATGCATGTGGAGAAAAATAACCCTTATCGTACCTATGCAGCAATAGACAGTATACTAGATACCATCATATAGAAAAGAGATACCAGGATCACCATGGATGGTTCTACATGGACACCAGCTCACTTCTCAGTGAAGTTAAAAACAGTGAAATAGGATGTTATGAATCAGTAGGAAAGAAATACTGTTGCTACTATTATAATTATAGACATGGCAAAAAAAAAAAAAAAAAAAAAAAAGGAAAGTCTCAAGATAAAAACCACTACTCAGACTTTGCACAAGCCCCTAGTACTTCCATTTATGATCCTGTCATTCCTCCCAGATGAAAATGCAGAGAATTTTAGTAAGTTCAGTGCAGTGCATGGTAAGATTGACAAGACTGGGACTCTTCAGCATGGAAAGCTGAAACTTAGAAAGGGATACAATATAGGTCTATAAACATTTGTAGGTATGAACAATGTCAAAAAGATTGAAGAGTGACTTTTATCTAATTCTTACAGTAAGACCTGGAAGCCACGACTTTGTGTCTCATTTATTATATCCTGAGATGTTTCTGAATCAGTCCCATGGAGATAAAATCTCGGTGTTCTGTTAGACATCCCTTGCCTAGTCCATGGTATTTAAGCTCCATCTTTGGAGTAAGCAGATTTCATAAGAAATACACGCAGCAGAAATGTGTAGTTTTTATGGACTCACATTTCTTCTAGAAGTGGAACTGGTCACAGATCTTTCCCACCACTTTCCCACCATTTTCCAAATTTTCCACCAACATTTCTCATTAATTCTATACAAAACATGGGACTGGAAACAGAAAGGTTTATTTGTTTTATGAAGTCCTGATGATTGTGCAAAAAATGTAAATTTTGGTTCAAAGGAAAGCAATCGTCACCTATTATTATCATCACTCTGTAAGAACTATGGTCGCATAAATTGTTCGAAAAAAGGCTAATCTTCAAGATACTTCCATCTCACTTTAATACACACCAAAACACATCAATGGCTGTGATGATTAGATTTGTCTGGGGAAACAAGATTTTCAGCATCCTGTCAATTCACATGTAATTAATAAAATAATAAAACCTCAATGTCGCTTTCAGAATCCACAAGTTTTGTAACTCAAAAGACCTTAAGCAAGAAGAAATGAAGGCGGATGAGCAGTGACACTTAGAAAATGTCATCCTGCCTTCCACATGGCTGTGAGATGAGTTGGTTATACAAAGGGATCATTTCTTTTTTGAAGAGAGTCAAACTAATGTTGTGACCTTGCAATGGTTTAGTCTAATTTATTCACAGTATGTACGTAAATGCAGCAGGAAGGAAGGCATCCTGAAAAGTTTGCTTATAAAACTCCCAACATATTTTGCCAGAAATTTTGAACTCCCTTTGGCTTCGGAACAAAGTATAATCCAAGGCTGGATTTGATATATTGTCTAAACTCTGATATTTCATCACAGGTTTCCTTCCAGCTTGTTAGTGGGATACAACTAATATGGACTGCAGGAAATTTCTTCATATAGATGCAACATGTAAGCATTTGTTTGGAAGCCTGAAGGAAAGACCATAAGGAAATAATTTGGAAAAGTGTATTAAACCTCCTGAGTCTCTTCCAGCCTGAATCATTCAGAAATTCTCTGCCTAAAGTGTAGAGCAATGGGATCCCAGTGGTCTGCTGCTGGGCCTGTTTAACTCTTCACTGTCCTTCTAAGACCAGAGCACTCGGTACATGTCAATTTTACTTAGAAATCATATTTATTAATAGAACAGGCAACAGAAGAATAATTAATTGAATTTGTTGTGTCAAAATAATGGTAAACAAAAATCAATTCTAGCAGTCCCGTAATTTTTCTCCCAGCACCACAAAGCTGCTTTTACAGTGGGTTAATCAGTGAGGCAGCTTACCTGACAGGATGTTATTTCTGGACAGAGCCTGCAACTCTGTTTTTATT
The DNA here is from genome assembly GCF_034619465.1 of Leptosomus discolor. Classification (NCBI taxonomy): domain Eukaryota; kingdom Metazoa; phylum Chordata; class Aves; order Leptosomiformes; family Leptosomidae; genus Leptosomus; species Leptosomus discolor. Next base: position 52,488,848 of record NC_141394.1, on the reverse strand, counting down.
GTGTCAACCACCAAATGCAGAAGAATGCCAAAACCCATCAATCTCAAAACTCAAAAAATTTCTCATTGTGTAGTTTCAGGTTTTTGGAGTCTATGAGCTAGCTCTAACTCTGAAGTTTATTAGATAATACAGTTTTCTATGCAAAGTTGGATTTCGGAAGGCAAATTCTTCTATTCACTTGTCTTGAGATCAACTGCACTGCAGTCATAAGCCTACGTGGCAATGTCTTGAAAATGAAGTATCATAAGGAATGTTTTGTAATGTGTCTTACCTGTCTAATCCCAGACAGCATGATCAGCCACGTGAACTTTTCAATGGCTTTACAATAATAACCCGCAACTTAGAAATGACTAAAACCTTTATACACAGCGTATTTTTTACTATCTTAAAAATGGAGTAGTTTTCTCTGCAGACTGCTCAAGTGTATCACTGATGATCTGCTCAGCATCCCTTGCCCACCCTTTCCAGATTTTGACCTTCAGGCTGTCACCAACTTCACTTTCAGATCTGCTTAAATTCTGCAAAATGCTGTGTATTCATGATTGCTTTAAAGTGAAGATGCTGCTCCCTGCAATTCCTTCCAGTCCTCTACGCTTTTCGTGTCCACCTGCCGGGAACATACGCTTGTCTTTAAAGACTCAAGACTTGTGAACCCAATCCCATGTCGAATACCTTGTGAGCTTAGTGCTCAGACCCCAGTGTTACCTGGAATGGTGGTGCACTGGGAAGCTATGAATTTACAAGGAGTCTGAAGTTTACGAGTAGTATTTGAATAGAAAGAGAAGCTACATGGAGTAATTTTTGAGGCAGCCCTCTGAGCTGATTTGTTCACTAACAGTGTGTGCACTTGGTATTTGGGGCACTTGACATCAGAACTGCTTTAGCTTATGGCAAGTTTCTTGGCTCAGGTATCATTCTTTCATTATATATATCTGTCAAGTACAGCATAGTAGCAACCCCATCCTCAGTCATTGATTTCTTTGCTGTACCAGACTATTAATTTTTAGTGTTTCTTTAGGTTATATATAACACATGGCACAGATTGGGAAGATGTAGTAATAAACTTTAAATCAGTTCATTCTTCTTTCATTCCAGAGAACAAAACCTGAACCAACTTGAGACACCCCATGCTTGTTGACACTGAGAAGCTGTAGCCATATTCCTGGCTCTACGCAATAGCATCTGATCGCTGTGACTGGCTGGACGAGCAGAGCTGCTACATCAATTCCTTATGGAAGTTCTGACATTTTGGAAGACAAAGTGACACATTCTCTGTATAATTAGCTGATACTGCAGCATCTGCATGAATATACACACAGATATATATGTAACTACTCACAGCATATAAGTAGTAAGAATGAGTCCGCAGAGCAAATGTCCAAATGAAAGCTGCATGAACCGCATGTTAAAAATCCTCTCGTTAAAAATCTGCCTGCTTGTAGTATGTGGTGGGTCCCACAGGTTCCTCCTGGAAAAACAGAAGGTGACTTTCCTTCTGAAAAATGCTGCTTAGCAGGAAGAAACATTTACAAATTCTGAATAATACAGACTACGACTACTACTGAGTGACAGTTCTCCCCATAACAGCAAATAAAACCAAACTGTAGCACTGTTGCACTCTACATTTCAAGTAGCCCTGGATTATTGTTTGTTATTCTTATTGAAGTGAGCCCATAAGTGCTATAAAAATGATACAAACTTAAAGGTGTATGAGCTTTCATACAAGTACTCAGTTTAAAAAAATTAGTTCTTGACTAGACAATTTTACAATGCAGTTTGAGTTAGGAGCACAGAACTATATTTTTGCAGGAATGTGTATTTAGATGAGTAGTTTTCTTTTAAATCAAGTGGTTTGTTGAGATAATTACTTTAAATAAGTGATGTATTAGTGGAACATACTTGCACTGAAGACTCTTCACTGGATTTGGAATAATAGTTAAAACTTCCTATTCTTAAAGCTACAGCAAAATCGAATATTCTGGTACAGAAACAAATGTATTTTGACAAGAATGCCAGGAAAAACAAAGAAAAGTGTGTATTGTTAACTCACCTTGCCAAAATGAAACAAAATCAGTAATAGGCAGATGGAAAAAGACAAAATTGTTTGGAAAGAGCTTTTATGTTCAGACCTTTAGGGACATTCTGTATGAAGAACTGAGAGTAAAAATACAAAAAATGGCTTGCTGGTTTGCTTTATGTGAACATAATACAGCTGAAAGCATGTGTGTATAATACACAGACACACACAGACAGAAGGAAATCCTTTAATAGACCTGTCATAGTCAACCTTCCATTACTTTCTTCTAATTTAATTAGGTTAAGAGAAGCCTAGCCAGTTGAAATATACCTTATAAAGAAGGTAGAAAACTGCAATTATTTAACCATTTCCTTTTCATCACATCAAATAAAATGCAAGTTGTGACACATTTCTGGCAGAGAACATGTGCATGTTTGCAGGAGTCACACCGCAGAAAAGGAACAGTGTCGGCAACATACTGTCCAGTTTGCATTTATGCCTTCTGGCTGCTGTGCAGATGTGTCACAGTAAAACAATTAGCATCAGAAAGCGCACGTTCAGCCAAGTAGGAGTGATGTAATGCATCAGGTTCCAGGTTTTTCAGTCAGCTCTGTTAGTTTGCCAGGTTGAGTTCAACTTAGCAAGACACTGTCTGCCACCGGCTTTACTTCTCAGATGCGTAACCAGCTCACGAAAATCACATCTGTCTGTGCTCCACTGGTGGATGTTGCACACGTTCTGTACTTCAGTCGCTCTCCTTTCTATTTCAATAGATGGAAGAAGCTACTGCTGGTTAGTTTGTTAAAAACTGAGCCCGGGGTGGGCAGAAGCAGCAGGAGAGACTCATGGCAGGTTAATCAAGGCTGCAGGCAGTGGTCTTCCAGCTGAAGCTCGGCCCAAGTAGAGGACTGGATTTGAGGTTATAAAGATCACCATGCTGAAAATCAAGACCTGCTATCTGGCAAAGCTAAAGAATGAAGCAGCATAAAGTAGATGAACATATTTTAACAGGTTAAAAATTACAAAAAAAGACAGGAGAAAGGCATGCTTCTCTGTTGTTTTTTGATTTGTTTGTTGGTTTTTTTGTTGTTGGTTTTTTTTTTTTTTTTTGTAAATACACTTAGAATTTTAGGACAAAAAAAGTTTCAGCTGTAGGGAAGAGCATGATGGTGCCATGCCCTTCAGGAAAAAAATCAATCCAATCTTCACTAATGAGATTATCCTTCCTAAATTCTTTGACTTCTGATTTTATATTGCTGCCTTCTCAGACAAAAGAACTCCACAAATACACATACAATCTATGTAAAAAACCAGGTTTACTGGTGACATGGGGTTTGTTAGAAGTTATTATTTGTTTCTGTTGGTGAATATCAGAAATAAAGACTGCAGAAAGCAAGGATGTCAGAACAACTGAGATCAAACTATGACATCGCGAGCTCCAAGACAAAATAACAAATTAATTCAAGCCATGCATGCTTAAAAATACATATTTATTTAGTTTCAAATGGGTTGCAAACTGACAGGAACTTATCAAAAGAAAAATTATCATCCTAAAGTGCAGCAGCTGAAAGGGAAGCAGGCTACAATACATAGTACTATATAATATACTATATAATAGGCTATAATATATATTGGGTCAAATTGTGTCTTTTTTGAGAAGACACAATGAAATTCTCAGCAAGAATTGTTTACCAATTATTACTAGATAGCAGGCTGTGTAGCAATTAAAAGGGCTAGAGCACACTTCTCTCTCCAGAAGATGGTTTACAGTTTCTGCATACACTGGCACAAAGGGAAGATGTAAAGGTTAGTTTAAGACTTGCCCTGGGCTGAGCATAGTTTTGCAGAATAATGTGACGTAGTCTTTCCCAAGTGGAAAATGAAAGCAAAGCACTGCTAAATCAAAATGGAAAACATATCTAATTTTTCTGCAATAAGAAAATTGGGACAGAAAACAAGCAACTTTTTGAATGAGGCCCAAATCTGTTTTTAAATCACTGTGCTATGCTTTTACATTCTGGAGATACCAGCATTAAAAGGACCTACCTCGGAAATGAAAGCCCTCAGTGTTGCTCTCCTGAGTAATGACCACTCTTAAAAAGGCATAAAAATTTCAGTCAAGAAAGTTCAAACTAACATATGCAGCCTGAAATCTATTTATACTCACTAAGGAACTGAAAAATTCTTTACAGCAATTTTTGATGCAACGTTGTTTATGGTTAAAACAAAGCAAAGTTTTTCTGAGTTTGAATCACTGTGTAAATTACCAGGATGCTTGAAAACAGAGGTTCAAATAATAACAGGGCTCAGTGACATATAATCGTGTTTCTTTTGTCCTTTCTGGGCAATCTTGTAATAACACAGAGAACATGGGCAGCCATCAGCCCCATCGGGAGCGACTGTGAGTCAACGCTTCTGAGCTTTGCTTTTTCTGGGCTTGTTTCACTCGTGGCAGACTTTTACTGACAGATCAGCTGAATCCCATTATTTTGAGGAGTCATCCTTCAGGAAGTGAACACCTTGAAATGTCATGACCTTTCCATTACTAGAAAAAATGTCACCAAAGAAAAGGCAATAGGAGTGAAAGAAAGAAACTGAGGATAACAATTGATGAAAATATATTTATTGCACTATAATACAGTAGTAGACCTTTTAATGGAAAAACAATTTCCACTTGAATAGTTGAATTTCTAAGAAGAGAGACACAGAATATTTACACCGGTTTATCCGTCAGTCAGTTGCTGACAACTGCTCTGTTGCTCTGGTTTGACACAGGTGAAGCAGCAAAATAACGGAGCTACACTAACTTTAAACTGACATAACAGATGATGAGGTGCAATCGGTCATTACATTCTGTTCTGGAAATTTTTGTTTTAAAGCTACCGCTTCAGTGTATGTCAGGGTTGGAAAGCTAATATTTCACTAGACATACATGACCTGACAGCTCCTGACATTAGTCTTTTGTGGTGAACGCTCTGAATCTAGAGACAGCTTCTGACTTTTGAAAATATTTAAATGAGAAAGAATTTTCAGGTGCTCTGTTAGCAAGAACCACACAATTATGATGAGGAGAGGCATCAGTAGAGTTACCTGAATTTACACTAGCTGAAGTTTTGCTCTGCACAATCTTAATGCCTGGTGGCTCAGGGCTGAGCTGTATATACAATAATCTATGTAAAGCTTTTATCTATATGTATATACAATATTTTATGCTGCATATAGAGTTTTTGTACATTTTTTTGTGCAGTAGAGATTTTGTAGAATTTTGTACATAGAATATTACATATACAATATTCTATGATGCATACAGAGCTTTTCTCCATCTTCCTCCCAAATAGCTGCAGAAATTTTTGAGCTGATGCAGCAAGGCAAACTGACTTTCCTTAGTGGCCAGCACAAGCTCTGATGTCTCAGGCTGGAATTTGCAGTAGGTGACAAAGCTGACCAAGATGTTGGGCAGATAGCCAAGGTAAGGACAGCTACAGGGTGAATTGTCCTGTATTCTGAAACCAGCCTTTAGTGACGCAGTCATCACGGTGTGTAGAATGATTTAACATGATAACAACACAAACTTGTGAGGCTGAAATTAAAAGTACTGTTTTTCAATACAAAAATATCAGTGAAATGCCATAGAAGCTGCATGGAGATATTGCTTAGTCTAATTGCCCCGGCAACTATCTGTTGTCGTTAAATTCTTGTCCATTTATGGATCTAATCTTTTAATTAAAAGACCACAAATACAGTTAAGACTCAACTAATACTAATGCACTGGCTGAAGCAGCTCAAGAGGTATTTACAGGGCTGCCTACCCATAGGCTGGTGTTTAGGCCCCAAAAGAGGATGCACAGCAGATATAGTCAACTGGTCTCCCATCTCCTGTGTGTTTGTCCCACACACTGGTGCAGTACGGGGCTGTATGCCTCAAAAGTTTGCAAACTTCTACCCACTAACCCATAATGCAGTGGCAAGGCTCTGCTTTTCCTCCACCCTACAAGTGGGCCCTTGTGGGAAGTTGCAGGTTGATTCATTCGCTCTTTCCAACAGAGATGTAATTTCTTAAACTCTACCTGAAACAGAATAAAGTTGGGATCAGCCTACAAAGAGCAGCCAAGCACGGGAAAGAGGCTTTGGATAATGATGGTGGTGTATATTTGAGGAAAGGCTAAGAGCAGTCCTTTATAAAGGAATCATGGTTACACATTTGGGGGATTTATAGGCTTTATTAACGATATATTACTTAAGCAGTAGTGCTGTTTTAACCCAAACACACTCAAAGAAAGAGTAAAGACACACTGTTGTGCCTTACTTCCTTTTCTGGATTATGTTTTTCTGAAACTTTGTGTGTGTTTTCAAGTCCCATGGACAAACATGTTTGTACAGGATAGTACTTTTACAGCAATAGGTACTTAAAAAGGTTAATTACTCCTGGTCTCCCCCAAGAAGGAAAGTAAACACAGTACATACTACCTACTTTCTTCAAATATGGGAAATGAAGCTAGAAATTACTCATCAAAGGCCAACAAGGACTGCCATGTCAGGTTTGAACTCCTTGATGCTTGTTTCAAAACATGCATGCATGTACATCTTCCCCAGCCGAAAAAAGAGAAGACACAAACCACGACACACACTCTGTTAGTTAGCTATAGCTAACAGGCAGGCAAAAAAGAGACAAGGGATGAAAAGCTCCTTCCTTCCACTGATACAAGGCTCTGTACACAGTCAGGAGGCACCTACATGGGAAAGAGGAGCAGACCCTTTTCTTTGCTGCTTCCAAGAGGGTTTGAAGGGCAGGCAGCACTTATGAGAAAGTAACATCAAGTGATTAATATGCCCTGCTTGCTTCTGCAGAATGACTGATCACCATCATTTGCAATTTTCGCCTTTTGGAGGGCATGATTTCATGACTGCTAGTCTTGATCTTTCAGTCTGTTTTGGACTGAAGTGCTACTTTTTCTGTATTTTTAAAGTTTGATTCAGAAGTGGCAGTTGGGATGTCATCTTCCACAAAAACTGACACAGTCTAGTAATTTTGAATTGATTTATATCACATTGCACATTTCCAGATTAAAGTTCTGAAAAATTGTAAGTTCTTCTGTATGTTAGACAGATTTACAACCTTTCCTAGCTGAAGGACGCTTAGAAAGTCTTAATGCTCAAACGGATTTAATTCCATATAGTATGGATGACTCAAATTCTTACTCTTTTTTGCTTTTTAAAAATCGATGTATTGATGACTGTCATAAAGCACCTGCAATGTTTGTGTTATACCTGTGCAAGGGGTAGAGAACCTACAACTAGGAATACTGTTTTATGATGCATTCTTTATTTGAGAATAAAGATTCCTTACTCGTTTTTTTTTTATACCTAACTTTTCCCCTATTTTGGCAGCATCCCTTTCTGCAGTCTGTGGCAATTCCTTGATACATTCCCAGCTACAGTCTTCTGTAGCTGCAAACTATTTCCCATACCTTGCTGGTAATAGCTTCAAGAGATTCGTGTGACCGCTTTATCTGTTTCAATTTACCGGTCCTGATTCATCCCAAATTATAATACATCCTGCAACAGACATTACATAAAGTTTTCCACTATCTGAAGAAAAACTTTGTTTAAAAAAAGAGCAGTCTTAGAAATAAGCATGCTCAGGAATCTGAAAAATTAGGTCAGGTTTTCTAACAAGTCTATTGCTTTCTAACCATCTCGAATTACTCATGAGCATTTCTTGATCTTGCAGTAACAATTTAAAAGCACATCTTTCTTCTTTTGCTGCTGCAGACATGTAGGGTGATCAGGTTACTTGTGCAGCACCTCCATCCCACCAAAAAAAAAAAAATGTTCCTGAACTCAGCTGATTATATCTAAGTCTTTGAAATGCCTTTTATAAGGGATGCAGTCTCTGCCACTGTGGATCTCCTTTCTGGATGCAGGACACTGCTTAACACTCCTGCTGTCATCAAGGAGACAGTGAGATCTTAACAGTCTGAACCCAAGGAAACAGAGCATAATGTTGTGTTCAAACCATTTAAAAAGTGAGGTCTATAGTCTTGTGATGTGCACTAGGGATCTAAATTGAGCTTTGCAACTTCGGTTGTATTTTCAGATATGTGAGTGATACCTATGGGGAGAAAAAGTTGCAAATTGGGGTTATGGTGATGCGCACTGATACTCCCTGTTAAAGAAGTGAGATCTCTTTATTTCAGTCTAGAGAATCCCCCCATGCACCTATTACAACAAAAAGCTGTTTTCTTTCATATTCTCAGTATAGTCCTAAGGAAACAGTTCAGTGAGCTTTCAAAAAATGATGTGCCTGAGGAGGTTTTTTACTGCTAATACCTTAAAAACAAGATTTTTTTTTCTAATAAAAAGCAAATGAATTTTAAGAAATATGAATCACTTTTGGGAAGGAAGAAAGTGAGGGAAAACATTCTTGTTTTTTGCAAAAATTTGTGAACTTTAATTAATTTTACTGGTTTACCCACTTCTCCCTCCAAAATCAGGTGGATATCGGAAAACCTCAGTGCTTTGCCCATCTTTACTGAGTTACATATGTTGAAATAATTGATAAATGATTAAGACATCAAGAATACAGTTTTTAGTTAACAATGTTTACAACAGCAGGGCGTGAAAGTCTCTGACTTCAAGGAGCTGCATTATTATTGAAAAGAAAAAGATTATAAGAAAAAACTTGAGCCATTGGTCTAAATTTATGCATGGAGAAAGTATGCATAACCCAATACTTATTTTTTACACCTTTATCCAAAAGTATTTCATTGACAAGGCAAAAGATGTTTTTAATTAATACTGCTTTGTAGTCTTGCACTTTCACACCAGATCATTTCTAAGGACACCAGCTGGTGTGATGCCAGCAACAGGGCCTGATGCTCTGGACTGCAGAAGGTCAAATAAAACAAAGTGGAACTGAATAGCATAGGTACACTTGATCTGGTTTTTACACTGGCAGTAGAGATTAGACATAGTGAACGATGTAGCATCTCTGCAATTAGAGGAGTAAATTTGTTAACCATTTCAGTTCAAAATCATGCATTCAGGAACTGCTTTCAGAATAAGACAACAGAGACAGATGAAGTTGCAAGGTGAGCCCCTCTCCCTTTCTCTGCTAAGAAATGAAATGCTTATACTGGTCACCAGTATAAGGCCAACGTGTGTCAGCTCTGACTATGCAGTAGCGACTAGGCTACCGCACTGTTTTTCTGGTATCTTCGTACTGCAGTAGTTACTTCATCTTAATCAGCATGTAAATGTGGGACACTGCAGAGCGTCAACCCACACCACTTACATTGTGCTGACAGAAGACTCTTTAAAAGTGAGTAACTCCGTGTTGCTAGGACAGCTTTTCTTGTTCTTCAGCAAACCTTACTTTCTCTCTCTTTTCTAACAAAATGTCACAGAATGATATGCTGTGAGCAAGAATTATCCATTACAAGGCTTCAGGCTGGCTTTCAGTTAACTTCCAGGGAAAGGAAATGTACATGTGCTTTACCTGCTTAGTTAGGAGAAGATTAACAAGGCAGGTATGGCAGCCCAAACACCGAAGTGACTGTCAATACGGGTGTTTGTAGGATTTAGTAGTACTAATAATGGACATAAATAGAAGTAATAACAATTTTCAGCCTGATCTGAAATCCTTTATTTCATAATATCAGCAACACATTTAAATTTTAACAATAACCCATTTACGTTTTCAACAATTTAAGTTTTTGGAGCTAGAACTGCAGGACACTAATGAACAGCTCAAAACTATCATTATGATTCCCCAGACCAATATTCTCCCCTTTTATGACACCTAACCAAACTGCTAAATATTTAACAGTATAATGACTATAGATTGGGACAATTTAATTTCTCTTTACTTGGCTAAGATGGCTTTTTTGTTATCCTGTGTATGTGGCGGTAGCAAATGTGTGTCGTTAACAAGAACAACAGCTAACAAGTTCATCTGCACATTACTCCAGTAGCCAATTTTCATACAGCTCTAAAGGCCAAGTTTCTTTCAGATAGTTTTCTCAAATGGGGGACAACAGATATTAGGTTGGCTTAAGAACTGTCATTTTGGCAATTTTCTTTGTGATTATTTTTTTCCCAGCTACTTAAGTTCAATTTGACTTCAAAGATAACTGGACTATTATAAACCATCCTCCTGCAATTCACTGTGCCATAAGCATCTTAGACCCAGGTTTTTAAGATTAGCCAGTACGTAAATTCTGCCTCCCCTAAGCTGACTGGTGCAAGCGATTGAGTTTACTAACAAATTACTTCAGTCAGTCCCACTGTCATATATAGGAACCAGTGACACTACAAGTAATTCCTAATATCTTAAGTATCTCCCAGATCCTTTTAGAAAAAGTGGTGGGTTTGGACCAACTCTGGTGTAGTTTATAATGTAGCATGTATCATTTGACCTCATACTCCTCTTTCCAAGCAAGAGAACAAGTTAAATGCCATCACCCACAAATCATGCACAGTACTCTACAACTGGGTACACCAACAAGCCATTTGATCCTAAGGCGACAAAGGGCTCTGGCATACCTGGAGGTGTGGTGCTGCTCAACTAATTCTGACAGGCTTCTCATTCACACCTCTTCCCCTTTGCCCTGGAGATGACAAGCAGTTAAAAAGGAATAGAAATTGGGCACTGCTTAATTTATGAGAGGAACATAAGGAATTTTCCATCCTACAAATATAATCCCACACTGAAACTTGTAAATAAATTATGCCATATTCAGGTATGTTTCTCTTGCCCTGGCTCTGATAGCGGATTTGCCTAAAAAACCTGAAACTGCAGGTCAGTATTCTTTGAGTGGGAATCATGAGGGAAAGGAATCTTCATTTCCAGCCTCTGTAGTCCTCATTTTATGACATAAGGGATGACAATAAATTAGCCATTAATGGGAACACATTGTTAAGAGGTTCACTCACCTGATTCACAGTGAAGAAAATGGGATTTTTCTTTTCCAGGGTCTGTCCTGCCTCTCATAAAAAAGCCTTAGTTTCACATGATTCCTGTCTCCAGGGTAACAGTTTATCTCACTCCTTCTGAGGACATTAGGAAACTGGAAGTTGCAAGTACCTTCCTAGCCCAGGAAGGATCTTTATGTACATGCCTTTAAGATTCAAGCCATAGCACGTGAGGCCATTTTTTATTAAGAGTGCATCTTAGAAACGGTGTAATCATGCAGACAACCTGCAAACATTATGTCAGCACACCCTTCCAAATCATGTGTCGGCTTAAAATTAATAACTGAAAAATAAATCTGTTGTCTTTAGCGGTGAAAAGGGGCTATTCAGGTTTAAGCATGCCATGCTTTAAGTTAAATAGGATGGTCTATCAACTATATCTTGGTTTAGCATAAATTGTATTTCATACACATGCACCCATAGGAGTTCACTAGATCTGAAAAATTAAGATTTTCAAAAAGGTGTATGGTATTTGGAGAGTGTATAGAGAGCATACATACAAGTTTTATAAAATAACAGTTTATGCAAAACATACTAGAAGAACTCCACACAGCTTCCTTACTGATCATTCAGGAGGATATATTTTCACCTTACTACAAACAAAATCTACATATTGCATTGAATATATATGTATAGACAACTGCCAAGTATGAGAATTTTCATAGTCCAATTCAAGCTGCTGCTTATAGGAAAAGCAAGCTGCAGATGGTTTGCTTGAAGAAGACAGTAAAGCAAACAAAACCCCCCACGCATATAGAGTCCATGAAAATAGCATAAATAGACAATAAAATAGGAGTATGCACAAATTTCTAGTGTATCTAGATTATACAACAAATTCTAATTACAGTACTACTTCATTTGTATGACAACAGATTTTAACACAAAGCTCTGATTTCATGTTTTGGAAAAAGAGGGCGTACCTTTGATTCATTGCATTTCCACCTTCTACATGTCCTTCATATCTAAAAAAACCCAGAATATTTTTTGGTCCTTTGAAACAAAATAAAAATAACATCCTGGAAATTGCTACCTGAGACTAAATAGTGCTCTACCAAGTCCTTCCAATTGACAACTAGACCATGTATTTGACTTTTGTTCTTTACTCCTCCTACAAATTTAACCTGTTTCATTACATCCTTCCCACATGTAACGTGTTTAAAAACACACACCTCTGGCCTCAGCAGAAATGAAGGCCAGAAATTTCCTCCAAAAGAAAAACTTAGTTCAAACTCTGACTGGCAGTACATGAACAGGAAGGCAAATAATTTCATTTATCTTGTACCTTAATTTTTTGCATCTGCAGTATGGTATCCTAAGAAAGACAAAAAATATTTTGCAGCAAATGAAACAGATAGACAGGTTTTCCAAGACTCTTTTGGAAGACAAATACAATTTTGAGAGCTATGCTTTCTATATAGTTCCTTAGCAGATCAGTACTTCTACTGACCATGGCTTGGAGCGGAGTTTGGACAGCTGTGGTGAAAGATTCAGCCCTCCTCCATGGCTGATCTAAGGTAGGCACTGACATTGACCATGATAGACCAGAAACCTGTCCCACTCTGAGCTGGAAGTTGCATTGTCCTTACTTAAAGCCAAGCTCGCAAACACAACTTTAACCAAGACTGCAGGCGAACTACAAGCCCATGCGGTGTAAGAAGCCACCAGGCGATGGAAAGATGCATTTCCTTGAATGTACAGTACAAGATCCGCATGCACATTACACATTTCAGCAAAGGGGAAAGCAGGGCCAGGCCTTGCTTACAAATGAGCCAACACCACTGGATGGCATTGTGTTTCTGGGATTACCTACAATGAGCTCTAGGCTCTGTTTGGTTTTGGGGCAGTACTCCAGAAGCCTGGTGCTGTAGCTATCAGAAAATGGGTGTTCAGTGTCTTGTTCTATCATTCTTCAAGACAATTATACCAGTTGGATCTTGGGATACATGACAACTACATGACCTGTGGGAACTGTTGGAATTTTGTTGTGCTTTTTTTTTTCTTGAATCACCTCTAACCTCCTCTTGAATTATGTATCCGTTGTCTCTACAGTGATCGATCCCATGGAGCAGCCTGAGGGAAAGCAACCTGTAGGAACCAGGACCTGCTTCACAGACTTCCTTTTCGTAAGTCCTTGGCTTATAGGAGACAAGTGAACATGCCCGCCAGTTACAGGATTGCTACAACTGTGGAGAACAAGGATTCCTGTCCTTGTCCTAAAGGTTTTGAAAATTTTTGTAAGTTTATGAAATCCGTTTTTCTTCACTCCTGATAGCCCTTAAATCCTAATCCATGGTATTTGTGGTGGGTTGACCCTGGCCAAAATGCCAGGTGCCCACCAAAGCCACTCCATCACTCCCCCTCCTCAACTGGACAGGAGAGAGGAGAGAAAAAAGCAACAGGCTTGTGGGGTTGAGATAAGGACAGGGAGATCACTCAGCGTTTACCATCATGGGCAAAACAAACTTGACTAAAGGAAAAAAATGTAATTTATTACCAATTAACTCAGAGAGGAGTGATGAGAAATAAACCCAAATCTTAAAACACCTTCCCCCCACCCCTCCCTCCTTTCCCGGGCTTAACTTTGATCCCGATTTTTTTGTCCCTCCTCCCCCCCTCCAGCGGCACAGGGGGGAAAACAGGGAATGGGGGTTGGGGTCAGTTCATCACACTGTTGTTTTCTGCCTCTCCTTCCTCCTCAGGGGGAGGATTCCTCACACGTTACCCCTGCTCCAATGTGGGGTCCCCCTCATGGGAGAAAGTCCTCCATGACTTCTCCAGCGTGAGTCTTCCCATGGGTTCAACTCTTCATGAACTGCTGCAGTGTGGGTCTCCTCCATGGGGTGCAGTCCTTCAGGAACTGACTGCTCCAGCGTGAGCCCCCCTCACGGGGTCTCCAGCAGCAAACCTGCTCCAGCGTGGGCTTCTCTCTCTCCATGGGCCACAGGTCCTGCCAGGAGCCTGCTCCAGTGCAGGCTTCCCACGGGGTCACAGCTTCCTTCAGGTATCCACCTACTCCGGCGTGGGGGCCCTCCATGGGGTGTAGGCAGTCATCTGCTCCACCACCCGTGGGCTGCAGGGGGACAGCCTGCCTCACCGTGGTCTTCACCACAGGCCGCAGGGGAATCGCTACTCCGGCGCCTGGAGCATCTCCTCCCCCTCCTTCTGCACTGACCTTGGTGTCTGCGGGATGTTTCTCTCACATATTCTCACTCCTCTCACTCGCTGCAATTACTGCTGCCCAACAACTTTTTCACTCTCTTAAATACGTTATGACAGAGGCAAAAACGCTGTCGCTGATTGGCTTGACCTTGGCCAGCGGCGGGTCCGTCTTAAAGCCGGCTGGCATTGGCTGTATCTGACATAGGGTACTACTATGATGCTGATTACAAACTCTCAGCATGTTGTGTGGGTTTTTTCCTAACTATCGTACCAAAACCTTGCCACACAGACCCATTACAGTATTAATACAGACGAGAGCCGGAGTGGCCTACCCATAGGCTCAGTATGAGAAGGAAAAGGGCATCTCTGCAGAATGGTGCACAAACTCTCTGGTTAGCTCTCATATCTTTCAACTCGAAGTCTCTGGTGCCTAATACAGCCAAGGCACACAAACAAAATGAATCAAAGGACTTTTCCACCTAGAACAAGAAAAGTCAGTGTCCGCTCCACTGAGTCTGGCATTCATTTATTACAAGGCCTTAACAAGTCTCACTGGGTTGCTGCACGACAGTCCAGTCCAATGTGCAAACACTAGTGGATATGTTCTTGTTCTGCCTTTGTTCCCAGGCTCAAGCGCAGAAGAATTTTGGATCATATATTGCAAGGTCTCCTGTCTCACCTGCAAGACATAGGATGGCTTGGTAGAACTCGCCAGCTCTAAAAATGTTTCCTCGCAAATGGAAACCTTTACATGTATTTTGTTATGATTTCTGTTTTCATTGTATTATTATTGGGACTGATACTATTAGTAACATCAAACTCTTCTTCAAGCCTCTTCAGTTTTCTTTGTGTTCTCTCAGAAAACCACACAAGTCTTTTTTTAAGAAATACTCACTTCTTACATTGGAAGAAATTGCTTCTGTTTCCAGTTACTGATATTTTATGAGTATTTTTATGGAGCACAGATATTCTGGAAAAACATCCACTATTTTTCCCGTAGTTCATCTATAAACATCACAGTTAACAATTTTTATGCTTCCACAGATTCACTTACAGTAACTTCAACAAACTACTTCTGGTCAAATGCTGATCCACCTCAAATGTTTCTGACCTCAGCAAGTCAGATTCACCCCCAATTATGGTGACAATTTGCTCTGGCAGGATAGCACAGCGATTGCCTGAACGAGACTCCCACAGTACTGCTTTGAAATAAGTCATAACATACAGAGACTAAACCTAAGAATATAGTCTGAGAAAACCAGAGTCAGTGAAGACAGAAGCTACAATATACTTAAAAGGTGTTTTACATCTCACAATATAGACTAGTAAACAGGATATAACCGCAACATGGTTTTTACCTGCCAAGTAGCAAATAACTCAGAAATCCAGTACAGGCATCACAGAAATCTCAAACTCCATATTGAACATCTGAGATGTTAAACCAGTACTGCAAGGTACTTTAAGTAAATGTTGTGGTTTGGAAGGTATTATGGCTCCCTAGAGAAGTAGGCTAAGCTGATGCTAGATGGAGTGGAAACAAAGAACGTGTTGTTTTGAAGTAGGATGATTCCTACTTTTCCTTCCCACATTAACTGGATAAGCAGTTATTTATCCACAGTGCAGAGAAAGAAAAAGGAGCCTCAAAGGTCCATAAAGATGTGCAGACTGGTGCAACAGGAATCCAGAAGTCACGATTCACGCTTGGTTTGTGGTTGCTGGGCTGTGCGAGTCTCCAGACAGAATCACTTGGACACTTATGGACTGAGAGCAAGAGGCCAGGCCAGCCATCCAACAACATCTTAGTCCACCCTGCAACCTCTTTCAGCTGCAAGGGTGGGGGGGTAAAAATAGTAGCATTGTGTTGGGAACTGCTGGTTTCAGAAATCAGCTTCCTGATTATTCTTTCACTTGTTCCAGTTGTGAATCCCTAGGAACCACTAGCACAACCTGACCTGCTCTGTCTTGGAGAATGACAGCCACCAGGTAATTAATCCCTTTGCCTTCTACTGTTCAGTCTGTGTCTGACACTACATCAATTATTTATGTTCCGTATACTAACCATGTGTAAGAGTTAGTCCGGAAAACAGCATTGTCTCAACCTTGTCATCAGGGATATGGACAATAAGGTACCCCAAAAGTTAGGCTAACATCTTGACATGACTCTGCAGCAGCCTGCCTGAGACACAGTTGCTGACCCCGAGAATGGAATGTGGTATGAACACCCCAGGAGGGAGAGCTGCATGGCGCGAAGAGTGCTGTGCCGTTCTCTGGTATGGGACAAGCCCGAGCTGACCAGGTGGGCCGCATAACTGCTGTCATGAAAGACTGATCAGCATCGATGGAGCCAAGAACAGGCAGAGATGCAGAGGAGGAGCAAGGTGTGTTACTTGGTGTAAAAGATGGCCCCTCAGCACCCGAACTTTGGAAGCTTTCCCCACCAAGGACTGGCAGGACACTGCCTGGAGCTGGTATCATAGGGATTCCTTGGACCCGCGGTGGTAGCTATTGATCTCTTTCCTCTTTTAACTTTTACTTTTCCTTTCCTTTCACCCTCTTTACCTATTGCACACCGCTTTACGGGCAAGCAATAAAGTTTCACTGTTTGATTGAAGCAAAACCCTTTGGTGTGGTCACCTTAATTTTGCACTTCGAGATCACAGCAAACGAACCATCACAAGTCCACCGAGTGGACCGTGACACCGTGCAGATGTCAGCACTGCTCAAGATATGCATCACATCATACAGCTTCCATGGAGGACACAAACACCAGGGCTTGAACCCACAGGTGAGCTGGATAACCTTCCAACCTGAGGCAAATAAATTGAATCTTTCTTAATGGAGAAAAAGAGTTAAAGTGACTTTTCAAGAAAAAAACCCTGCTGTTCAAGCCCTACCTTATACTCCTGCCATGCTACAAGCTCAGAGAAACACAGGATCTGTCTGAGACAGTCTGCTTCTGCCTTGCAACAGCACAGCTACCAGCCACCACCAGTAAGAAGTACAAGTATAAGGTCATCTTTCTCCTTTGTTTTACTGCCCATAAAGTCTTTATAATATTAACATGGTGTAATACAGTAATAATTTCATTTATAGGTAATTTGTTTTTAATTTAACAGCTAAGTCTCTAGGCAAAATCTGTATTTAAACTTCTATTAAACTTATGTTTTAAAATTGTCATGTGCTAATTTGCTAATGCCTGCCTTGTTTTGAGCTGTGGGAATGTTGAAAATACTGCAGCTGTTTTATTTTCCAGGAAGTTTGCGTTTGTTAGCTAGAACCAAAACTGAAAAACATGATATTTTTGTTAGATTAAAGGATTTGGATTATTTGCAGAACTTGGTTTTGGTAGTTTAGCACAAGTTGCCATAATGATATATTTAACTGAGACATGTAGCGTGCAAGTTTGAAGTCAGTGATTTATGTGATCAGTAAGAATCAAGCTCACAAAAGTATTAATCAGCAGAGTCAGTAAATGTATACAAAATATGTAAA
This sequence comes from Leptosomus discolor, assembly GCF_034619465.1. Classification (NCBI taxonomy): domain Eukaryota; kingdom Metazoa; phylum Chordata; class Aves; order Leptosomiformes; family Leptosomidae; genus Leptosomus; species Leptosomus discolor. The sequence goes on along the minus strand of NC_141394.1, from coordinate 52,471,207 downwards.
GCAGATAAATTACCTTTCAAGGTACATGAACAGTTGGGAACATTTCCCCAAGTGTTATTTCTGAGCACCATACCGTCTTCATTTTGCTGTTGTTCTGCTAGGATGAATGAAATTAAAACCACTCTGATTTTAGCGATACCAAATATTAGCCAAAAAAAAAAATCAAGATGAAGAATGTAAGTTCCTATAAAGTCATCTGTGGGATTTCAGCATTAAATCTAGCAAAAGTAGCAAGCACTAATTCAGATTTATTAGGTTTTACTTGAACAGACAGCCTCTGATGTTTGAAGATCAGCCATCCCATAACTTTACCTTAAGGGTGGTAAAGCACTGGAACAGGCTGCCCAGAGAGGTGGTGGAAGCCTCATCCCTGAAGACATTCAAGATCAAGCTTGATGGGGCTCTGAGCAACCTGATTCAGCTAAAGATGTCCCAGCTTACTGCAGGGGGGTTGGACTAGATGACCTTTGGGGGTCCCTTCCAGTCCAATGCATTCTATGAGTTTATGATTCCCCACTTTTGATGGAGTTTTTGATGGAGTGGGACCATAATCTGCAAAATCATCTGCATTCACCTGCACGTTGTACATCTCCATGGTCTTGTACATCTACAAGTAAATGATTTCCCATGAGTGCACACCAGAGCAGGATCACCCTTTCACTCACTGAAAGTGAAAACATCTCTTCACCAGGTAAGTAATCACCATCGAGGGGTTCCAAAACGAAAATTGAGGTGAAAAAGACCTCATGCATCTCTCTAGCTGTTTAATGATGAGTTTGGTCTTTAACATGCCTCCGGCCTTCAGACTAGCATACTCTTCACTAATCATGCTCTCTGCTGGGTGGCTGTTTACTATGGCAAGTGCCACTCATCTGGATTTGTTACTGCTTTTTTCTAGTGATTCTTTCTTTAGGAACAAAAGTGCACTCAGCTGTTTCACTAGTGTGTGGAAGACTTAAAAGTTAAAAAAAACAACCCAAAACCAAGAGTGGTTTCTAAGCAACACAAAAATCTTTTCCTAGATATTCCCATGCATTGTTGATGTCAAATACTGGTTAAATTAAGCAAGCTGGACATACATAAATCCATGGGCCCTGATGGGATGCATCTGCAGGTGCTGGAGGAGCTGGCAGAAGTCATTGCTAGACTGCTCTCCATCATCTTTGGTAAGTCATGGGGAACAGGTGAGGTGCTGAGGAATGGGGGAAAACAAATGTCACTCCAGTTTTCAAAAAGGGCAAGAAGGAGGACCCCAGTAACTATAGACAGGTCAGCCTCACCTCCCTGGAAAAGTGATGGAACAACTTATTCTCGGTGCTGTCTCTAGGCCTTTCAAGGATAAGAGGGTCATTAGGAGCAATCAGCATGGCTTCACCAAGGGGAAGTCTTGTTTGACCAACCTGATAGCCTTTTATGAAGACATAACCACGTAGATAGATGATGTAGTGCAGTGGATGTGGTTTATCTTGATTTCAGTAGTGCATTTGACACTGTCTCCCACAGCATCCTCACAGCTAAACTGAGGAAGTATGGTCTGGATGATCGGGTAGTGAGGTAGATTTTGAAGTGGTTGAAAGAAAGAAATCAGAGAGTTGTCATCAATGGGTCAGAGTCTACTTGGAGTCCTGTATCTAGTGGAGTACCTCAGGGGTCGGTACTGGGACCAGTACTATTCAGTATATTCATCAACGACATGGACGAGGGAACAGAGTGCACTGTCAGCAAGTTTGCTGATGACACAAAACTGGGAGGAGTGGCTGACACACCAGAAGGCTGTGCTGCCGTTCAGTGAGACCTGGACAGGCTGGAGAGCTGGACAGGAAGAAATCAAATGAAATACAACAAGGGCAAGTGTAGAGTCTTGCATCTGGGAAAGAGCAACCCCATGTACCAGTATAGGTTGGGGACTGACCTGTTAGAGAACAGCACAGGAGAAAGGAACCTGGGCGTCCTGGTGGGCAGCAGGATGGCCATGAGCCAGCAAGGCCAATGGCATCCTGGGGTGGATTAGAAGGTGTGTGGTCAGTAGTTCAAGAGAGGTTCCCCTGCCCCTCTACTCTGCCCTGGTGAGACCACATCTGGAATATTTTGTCCAGTTCTGGGCCCCTCAGTTCCAGAAGGACAGGGAACTGCTTGAAAGAGCCCAGCGCAGAGCCACAAAGATGATTAAGGGGGTGGAACATCTCCCTTCTGACGAAAGGCTGAGGGAGCTGGGTCTCTTTTGTTGGGAGGAGACTGAGGGGTGACCTCATTAATGTTTATAAATACATAAAGGGCGAGTGTCAGGAGGATGGAGCTGGGCTGTTCTTGGTGATGGCCAATGATAGGACAAGGGGCAATGGGTGCAAGCTGGAGCATAGGAGGTTCCACATTAACATAAGGAAAAACTTTTTCACTGTGAGGGTGACAGAGCACTGGAACAGGCTGCCCAGAGAGGCTGTGGAGTCTCCTCTGGAGACATTAAAAACCTGCTTGGACGCATTCCTGTGTGACCTGCTGTAGGTGGTCCTGTTCTGGCAGAGGGGTTGGACTAGATGATCTTTCAAGGTCCCTTCCAACAGCTAACATTCTGTGATTCTGTTATTCCATGAAATTTGCGTGTGCATTTACCAGCATGCGATCTGTATTTACTACAAATAGCAGATCCAGAATTGTAACTAAATCCAGTCAGAGAATGACAAGGTTCAAGAACTAACAATTTCACGTTAAATAGCTACAGAGAAGAGAGAGGAAAGGTGAAGTACACTACCATTCAGAATAATATTTTCTTCTGTCTGGAAAATGATGGGTTCATTTTGATCTTAATGAAATCTGCAAAGAACAAGTATGCATTTAGAGTTAGGTTAAAGTGAAATCAAATGAAATTATTACCCATATTCTGCACAGATATTTTGCTGATACAATTAGGGCAATTGCTTCGGTTTGAAATGATAGAAAAATTAAATATATTCTCCTGAGCTGTCAGATTTCAGGCCACATCAATTTTGCTAGCCAGGGTTACTTACACAGGGTTTAAAGAGAAGATACTGTAGCTTCAACTGCAGTTAATTGCAGAGAATTATCAGTCTTCCAAAACCAGAATCTGATGTAACACATGTAGTAGCATGGCATTTCTCAAATATCTCCATAACATCTTAAGAAACCCTGCACTTGGGAGGCATGAGGGCAGGACTTGTGGAAAGATGCCAGTGCTTGCTGCACTTCCAGCTACCATGTGGCACATTCACACATTTCAAATTTTAGGAGCATGGCTTTGTAGGGTAGAAGTGTAGGGAACTTCCCTCTTCAAGCGAGACAAAAAGGCTGATGTTACTGAACTTTGTGTGACCCCCCAGCAAGCCGTCCACGACGTTTGCCAGCCAGGAGCCAGAGACTGTGAATTCTGACTCACATCTTGAACAACACAACATGAAGCAGCATCTGCTGATACAACTGGTAGCAGAAGCTGTGGTGAACAGTGGAAGGAGTCACTCCACAGCCCACACAGGATGACCTACGAAAGTGTCTCAATGTGCTGTTAGTATTTTCAATCTGCAACAATTTTTGTCAATGAGGGATCAATTGTCCAAGACCTGGTACAAGCACCAAACAAACGAGTTCTGTAGTTGAAATGTTTACAATCAGAAAGGAATGGGGGGGGTTTTGGAATATTTGTTTTGGTTGGAAAGGGATGATTTGTTGCAAGTGAAACACTTCCACTTTGAAAGTAAAAAAATCACAAAAAAAGAAAGCAAAAGAAGGCTAAGGGAGAACAAGGAAGCTAAGATATAATACTGGTTGACATGGCAATCATAATACAAGCCTGGCACCAAGCTGATTTTCAGACCTCTATACATGTAGTGTTAATAATGTAATGAATATGAATTTTGTTTACAATTTTTATCTCTAGTTAAAGTGATTGTTCTCCACTTTTGTAATTATTAAAAGAAGGAATATATTATTAGCTTTTACTTCAGGCTTTTTACATTGGGTATATTTGTGTGAGTGCTTGTGTGTGTGTACGAATGCTATGAAAATCTCACAGGTTTTTACTAGTAAGTAGTAACACCCGAGTCTCATCTCTTTACTTTCCCACAGAAGCATTAGTCTCTGAAGCAGGATGAAGTGGCCAGAGTCTCAGCTATACCAAGCAGCCAGATTTCCATTTAAAGCCACCGGGGACTGTACATAGACAACATCTCTAAAAATCCTGTCCATCAAGCCTGTATTTGTTTTTGTGAAAGCAGTCATGATGACATGAAAACAGAACATTCCCCAGATTAATGAAAAGCTGAGCACTTAAAAACGATTTTTCCATTCCATTAATGAGCAAAGAAGTTTCCAAACTAATTTGCCTAAATGCGTGTTGACAAGCTTCAAAGGGAAAAAACATTTTATTATTTTACTCCTCAATAAAACAAAATTGCTTTCAGCCTAAAAATCCCACAAATTCTGGCTTACAGCAATCTTGGTTACATTCTAGAGGCTTATAAAATGCTGCGCCGTGGAACATAGAAAGTTAGTGGGGTAGAAATCACTGCTTTCAGAATCAAATGACTAAGTGCAGAGATAGCCTGTGATCCACTTTGCAGTTCAAACTGCAGCAGCAGCAGACCTCAAATGCTCCTACAGTTCAAGCCCTAATTCTGCAAGGTTACTCATGAGCTGTCTCTGTCTCCATGTGCAGGCAGACCTCTGGAAGGCTCTCAGGAGAGCACAGAAGGAGTATGATCGCTGTTAGATCAAAGTCTGACTGGGTGTTACTCTTGGCTTTGTAAGCCGTTTTCTTGACTTCTTTATTTAGAGCACAAGCAGACCAGCTATGTCTCTGGCGGTAACTTCTATGTTTATCTGGTGAGACACATTGAAAAGCTCCAAGATACTTTAATTTGCCAGACATTTCCATGCCCAAGTCCTGTGGCACAAGCAGCAAAGTGGCTTCAGATCCCATTCACTATTGCACTTTATTTATCATTATTATTATTATTGCACTTTATTTAATCATGAGGATATCCTCCCTGTTGTACCATTCACCTTCTTCCTCCAAGACTTTCTTTTTAAGGTAAAAGGGCCAAATTTTCTGGTTTTCAATGTGTCACAGTTATACTAATTTAATATTATCTTGATAATGAACAGTCTATATTATTCTGTTTAGTGTTAGGCTGTTCTCTTGAATCTTCACTATATATTCACACACATGTACAAAATTTTATGGTGAGATCTCCATCAGCTAAAAAGCATTACAGCCAATGTCAATGAAGACATTTGGACTAAAAGTCTGAAGATGTCAGCAAGATGGAAGGTGTATGGTCTAGTGTGGGGGATCTCAGCTGGACTGAGGCACCTGGACAGGACGACTTTGACCTTGAGAGGATTCCAGTCTACCCATGAGAGAACAGACAGGAGCAAGAAGAGCTGCAGCTGCAAGATAAGCAAGTCCTGAGAAAGTGTTGACTACAAGACAAGGCGTACATGTCCTTTTGGCTGAATGCGTGATCACGTGTATGGAAATAAAACAGTATATAAGACGCAGCCGAACATTCAATAAATGGCTTTTGCTTCAAACCATATTGGTTGGTAGGCAGAGTCCGTCCTTGCATTACTTTAGTCTACAAATAATCTCTCAGCTATTCTAGGTACACAAAATTCTGTGAAGAACATCTGCAATTTGACCATCAGGCTCAAAATAATACCCAATCTTTTTAAAAAATAGTTCAGGAAGCAATAAGTAATAAATGTAAGGTTGAGGAGAGAGGGGTTGTGAGATTTCTTTTTTTTTTTTATTTTGGGGTGAAAAAGAGTAAGCAAAGCAGGAGAAGAAGGGAATAATAGCTGAATGTGCTTTTAAATTATTGTAGAAATGTAATAAAAGGGTACTCTGTTTGTTTTAGTAGTTGCATTATTTCTATGTGATACACAACAAAACTGGATATAAGATCTTGCTAGTCACGCATATTTTCGTGTTTACAAAAAAGTTTAAATCCTTGGGAAAATAATCACATAGAGAGACTATCAGAGTTAAAACCTCCACCTACATTGCTGAAAAAACATCCCAAAAGAGACTGTACAGTTTGACATGTGGGAGGATTATTTTATAAGGCAACCAAAGAGCATAAGGCTGGGCACAGGAGAAGAACCTCTTTCCCATACAAAAACATGGCTGTTGAAATCGTTACTGGCAACAGAACAAGTCCTGCAACAAGAACATTTTAAATAGGTAAGTGGGGAGACAAGACTTTTACTATTCAGTAGTTGCATAATTGCATTTAAGTTAGCAGACTTACTACTAATCTCTGGCTTCAGAAGTATGCCAATGATGAGGAAGATCTGCCCTCGCTCAGAAGGGCCTTCACCCTTCAGCTTTCCAACAGAGCTGTTGCACTGCCTGCTGTTAGAGCTGCCTGCTGTGCCTCACTACCGCAACGTGCCAGCCACTGGAGGCTCCTCTGGCCAGCAGAGAATGGCACGATGCTGCTGTTGTCTATTAAACCAACCGAAGAAGATGTTAAAGGAACAAAGTGCTTAAAATATTCATTAGTTTTTAGAAGCACATATATTTTCTTAATTAGCTTTGTCACTGGATCAAATTAACAAGGTTTTAATGACAGTTAGTAAGTGATACATTAATTAATTTAGGAAATGATTCATTTCCTCTGACTTTTTAAATTCCCCTCTAATAAAATAAATTCTGACATGAGTTTTTCAATTAGGCACAATGTCCTTATTTCACGTGGTGTAATTTTGTAGTCTGAATGCCAGGATAGGATGAGTATGTTTGAGCAAAAAATTAGTGTAATTAATTCCAAATAATTGTGTGACTTCTGAAGTCAAGTTTTTCTTTTCCAAAAATTTGTGTTTGTTCAGTTTTAGCTAAAGATTTATTAGCAACATTAACACACTTATAATTCTTCCATACCAACCTAAACCATGCTTAAGTACCACTTCATTAGTATTATGTCTTAGACACTTTCACTATCTGGCCATATACACAACATCAGCACTACACGAATAAATAAACAAACAAATAAAAAACAATATCGTAATAAAAAGCCATTATTTCAGCAATACCTGGCTGCATCATATTGCTGTCCAAATCAATCAAACCACTCACATTAGTACCAGGCTAGAGCTTAGTAAAACATATTACAATTATGCATTTTATCAGTATTATGCAGGAATATGTGAGAAGAGCTAGCACTCTACTAGTAATTTTAAAAACACAAAACTTCCTGATTTGTGTTTGAGTTTCCAGTCTAAAAAATTGCATGAGGCTGCTCTGTGAGGTGTAGGAATTCACCTGATAACTGCAGGTGTCCATACAGTTCTGCTTTAAGGAATATAGAATATTCTTTTTCAACAAATTAAATGAAGAAAAAAATGAAGGTACAGTATTAGTTACAGGAATAGTATGCAAATACCAGCAATATATTCTGAGGTTGCTCTGATTACCCAGAACATTTATGTTTGTAGAAGGTGCTCTCCATTTCACATGCGCTGGGCTCTTTAATCAGCCGTTAATCAAAATACAAAATCTTAGCTGTAAGTCTTGACTCTAGAAATCTACAGTGATTCCCAGATGGCTCTTGAGGTAAATTCAATCATCTTTCCAGCCTTGAAAGACTCTTCATAGATACAAACCTCGGATTATTGATTACTGAGATGTTAAATCTACTTCCAGTTTTCGGAGAGTGGTTCAAATCTAAGTAGTAAGATGTAGCCATGTGCTGATGCTTCTCCTAAGTACCTGTGGTTTTCTTTTGGACAGATGAACAAAAACCTGCATCCTGACTGTACAAAGCTGTGCAGGAGCTGCTTTATATGAAAGCCCTAACATGGAAATGAGGGAGATCCATTCAGCCTAAGAATCTTTAAGCCTGTGTCTCCTACTGTCTAGCAGAGCACCCAAACCACAGTTCACAGGGTAGTCTATGCTATATGACTGGAGGGCTCACCTAGACTTTGGTTGCTCGCAATGACAATGCAGCAGTTAACTGTGCAGGGGAGGAGGCAGAGACAGAGGGAAGGGGAATATTCGAACAAAAGCCACAACTTAAGAAGCCTACCCAGTAACAGAACAGGTGAGTATAGGCTTTGCTGATTCTGTGGTGCCTTAAAATAGCGACTGACTAACATTTCAAGCCTGAAAAGTGAATAGCAAACTCACCACACTTCTCTCCCCATTCCCTCCTGCCCTGTTCTCAGTCCAGAGCTCTCTAGTCATGTTTAGGTACTTAATTCACATGCTGGTTTGAGGAGGCGGTCAGGACCCTATCCTGGGGCTGGACTTGGCAGAAGGCACCAAATCATTAAGTAAACAGGGGCTTAGCGCCACTTCGATACCAAGAAAATATATTGCCCTGAAAATCCCCTCTTCATATCCAGAACATGAAAAGCTCCAACTCGCAGCCCCTGTGCGGAGCCCACACTACAGAACAAGAACACAGCATTTTAGGATCCCTTTCCAAGCAGAAGCAAAGCTATTCAACAAGGACTGCAGTGTCATTTGAAATACACAACTATTCTGCTGCTTGCTGCATTCATATACTATCCTCTTCAGTTTCATGGCTGTCAGACTTTTCATTAGCATCCTCACAGCAGCTCTCAATACCATGCCTTATAATGGCTTAAATGCACCTTCTAGAAAGCAGGTATCTTTAATACACTTACTGATATTACAGTGACCGTTTGAGCTTTCTTGGGTAATTCTTTTTCCCGTCCTAAAGAAAGCAGAAAAGGACAAATTCTTGGAAGCAAAGTGATCTCCAAAATTTCTTAGGGCAATTTCATGCCATAGAAGTGGAAGAAATTTGTGCTTTACAAACTGCAAAACGCTGACTTGAAAAGAGGTTTTTTTAACAAACTGAAAAATTTGAAGCCTCATGAGCAGATACATACCGTTGCTCACTTGCGTAGCAGTGTTAGAAGGCATGTGGTACATGTTACATTTATAGATGGAGTTTTTAAAAGCCTGTTCTCCAGTCACTTGGAGCAATGTAAATCAGGAGCAGCTTCACCACACTTGGAAACCTAGAACCTGCAGTATAAATCCAGGAAAGTGCTAGCAATATAATGAAGGTATATCAAGGCAGATAAATACAGTAATAATGCTACAAAACAATGATTTTCTGAGCTATTAGAACTGGCTACATTTGCACCTAATTATTAACAAATTCTTGCTACTGTTTCAAGAAAAAGTATGCTTTTTTAATATTTGGTTATGTTACATTTTACTAGCAAGAGCCTGTAATATTTCCACAGGGAGCAGTGAACAAGAGAGCATCTTTTTTTTTCTGAAAATGGCACTGTGAATCTCCTGTTGAAAAACAAAACATGGCTTTATGCTTCTTAATAAAGCTCCTGCTCTGCTCTGAAGCATTCAGAAGAAATTGTATTTTTACTGAAATAGAAGTGAATTACTCTTTTTAATTGGGATCTTCAGGTCTTTCCATAATACATAATGCAAGTAACAATGAAAACAGCTTGAAATGCAGAGGTAGTACCATGCCTCTTGCCACACTTTCAGTTAGCTTTTGCTCAGAGATGTGAGAGGCATTTGCACAGACCTACAGACCTCCCTGGCTTTGTCCAGACTCGTCTCGGCTCGCCTGGGGCTCTGTTTTATCTTGTCTAGCTGTAGCTGCAATTATCTAACGACCAGGGAACTGTAACCTACTTAGTTTTAACTTTTGCTTAGCTTTGTACAAGTGTGTGGCGCAATACGTACGTATTTCTCTAAGTAACAGATAGTGACAACAAGAGGTTATTCTGTGCAGAGCGAACTGTCTGCAGCCTGAAGGAGTGCAGGTACCAGAAACCAAGCACCACACTCGGTAAAACACTCCATATGTAGCTAATTCAGGTGCAAATCAGCCTTGTGAAACGATGAAGAAAGAGCAAGGTGAACAGCATGTACAGAACCTACAGCACCAAGCAGATCCTAAAGTGAGAAGGAAGAAACCACAGACGTACACCTCTCTGCGCAGGACTTGGGATGCTGATGGTTCCCTGCAGCCACCCTGCCCCTGAAACCGGCCACATCAGGGCAAAGGAGGACAGTGGGAAGATAAGGCCAAGAGAGGAGGATATGACAGCAGAAAGTTTATTTGTGTGCATAACATAACACGTTTAACTGCCTGCATTTGCTAAACCTATCCAGTTTAATATAATTAAAGTTTTATAATGGTGTCACAATAGAATGCTGTATGTTAATAATTGTATCTATATCAGTTTTCCACGTAATCTGTTTTCCAGCAGTATCTGGAAATTATACTGTCATATGGTAAATTTAAGGAGATCTGCAGATGAAGGACCAATGTATTCATAAGGTGCCTGATTCATTTTTTTTTTAATATCCAGAAGCCCTGAAAAATTTAATTTTTTAGGGCTTCTGTCCTGCACAATCCAGACTATTTTCGTTCTAAATTAAATTGGACCCAGGGAAAGGAAGAAAATCTGCCTGTAAACATTACACAAATATGGAATAACATTAAAAATGATCTGCTAAATGCTTTATGGAGTCTAATTTCATGACACATCTGCTGCTTAACTAAACAAAACTGTATTACATTGCAAAGCCATCACAAATCAATCCGAGAATTTTCCTGGTGTCATTCCTCACAAAAAACTTCATCCTTGTGGCAGCATGTAAGGGCTTTTAAAACAGAAGGGAATCAGCAAAGGTTGATGCCACAGCAATCCCTTCCCCATATATATGGCAAAAAAGTCAGACTCTGGGGGGGTAACAGTGGCAACTGGAGGGAAAGAGGAGTGATCTTGTGACTTTTTTAAGGTATCACCGTCAGAAGCTCAGAAACATTGGGTGAGAAAGCTCCCATCCTTTCCAGTCAATCAGCTTTCTCCCAAAACCAAGATAAAATCCAGGGAAGAGTGGGAAATGGGAAAGGACAGCAGGGAAGCTTCTTGCTTTGGCATGAAGAACAGAGAAGGATTTTCAAATAGCATGCAGAGACAGGGTGATCCGAGGCACCCTTCACAAGCCGTGGAAACGGGAGGCACAGCCAGCCCTGGAGGAGCCCATTATGTCTAGTGTGGCGGCGGGGTCCTTTCTGAACCTTATGACTCAGCGGGAGGGTCTCCCTGACAGTTTTGTGTGATCCCGTTCTCCATGCAGTAAATAATCAAGTGTACCTTGCCATTGAATCTTGTTAAACCACTGTTTCATTTATTATCAAACTTTGTTAAATCGCTGTTTTATATCAATAAACATGTTGCTACTTCTCTCTTACGAGTAAAGTGCATCGCTCCACCTGTGACAGACGCAGAGACAACCTTGGAGACCATTATGTCTGCAAGACTACTAAACTGAAGCGATTTTGTATTTGGACTTTCATGGTCAGTTTGGTAGCAAGTGGACCAGGAAAATTCAAAGTGACTGCTGTGAAAGAGTAGCTCGAGGCACACCTTGGCTGCAAAACTCATTTTCTTTCTCACACACGCACTCACATACACACTTACCCACAGTTTCTTCTGTAAATGAAATAACACCCATTTTATTCTATTAGGAGCATAATTGCATCTGTTTGGAGGTTTGTACATCCTTGATATATTGCTTTGAAGTTAGCCCGAAAGAGCTTCCCAACATCTAGCAAGATGACAGTATGTTCAAAGCTGTGTTTGATCATGCAGCAGGGAGTCTGTGATATGCATGGGTGCCATCAAAACCAGCAAGGCTTTCTCCTAAGTATATTTGAACGCATTGACTTTGGCTAAGTCATAAGAATAAACTCTGTAGGACAAAAGATAGGTGACATCTTCCATCATCAAGATCAGGAAGCAATATTGTAGAATTCCTGTCATCAGCTCAACGATTTTCATATGAATCAAAGTGAAGTCAGATGTTTGGTGAGGCTTGGCCACACCTGCTGCTGCTGGAAGGCTGTTCTGGTGCTTCCTTTCTCAGTACCACAGGGCAAATCTACCCGGATGGATGCAACCCTGTGTTTGCTCTGCCCACGTTTCAAGCCAGCTGCACGCAAACTGCAGTCCAGAAGCCACGTAACTACATTAGCGCTGCTTGTGCCTGCAAGAGACATATGTGCTCAAGTCCAGGGCTGTGATATCACCGACAGCTACCATCCTTCTGAAGAAGGACATGTTAGAGCAACGTCGAGGGTGTGTTGGGTTGAAAGTACAAGTTCCTATGCTGATTCCTCTAGACAAGCTCATTACTCACTAAGGCTAAGTGTGCCACAATTATTTTTTTTTCCCATAAATATGGTTATCTTGAACATTTCAAAGTGTTCCAAAGTCCATTTAAGTATTGAGGTTCTTTCCAGATCAGTGGCTGCATATTTACCTGGGAATGGAGCTTGGCCTTGGTCAGTTTTAGTGCATAGGTAGATTTCTGCCTATGCATAGTCAAGGATTTTAGGCATTTCTACACCTAAAATTATTCCATCATTTTAAATGATAGATCATCTTGTCTAAATCACTAAAAAAGAATCAACATTACAGAATAGAACAATCATATGAGATACTGTTTTCTTAATAAAATATTTCTTAGAGTTTTAAAATATGCTATTACATGAAGCCTTACGTTTTAATATATATAAATAATGCAGTGGAATGAATATAAAAATCTTAGCATAAACACAGTAGAATAAATTTAATGAAAAACAGATATCAGTTTATCAGTTGAGAATATAACTGTCTACTTTTTGTACTCATTGGTTATATCTAGTAAAAAAAAAATACTAATTTTTTGAAAGCAAAATTTTTTTCATTTAGAAATGCATTACAGAGTCAGTATTTTAAATTTTCAAATAATTACTTGAAGTGCTTTTATTGTTTTTCAAAATTAACAAAAGCTGCAATAGAAAAACACCCACACAGAGAAACCAGGAGAAATTAATTCCTGCCTCAATTAACATTTTAAGTAGTAAAAAAGTCTACCTCTGCTAGAAGTATTTCCACTGGCAGAGAAGTGAGCTCAAGGAGGTAGTTTCAATGGTTGATAGCACTTGATTTTTGGAAACACATCTTATTTTTACTTGCATTTGTCTAGTCACTGGGATGTTTCACATGGGCATCTCACACCTGCCGGTCACCAGTTTGCCCAGGTGCAGGTTGGCTGAAGGAACAAACCTGTCTCTGCAGGAAGCCAGCCTGAGCCAGACTGCCAGCTCAGACCACTGCTGCAAGGGCTCATCTCATTTTTCCATGTGTATGGGGAATCCTGGTCTCCCGTTATTTCAGACAACAGCAGACAGCCTAGGTTTTCCTATTCTTTAACTATTCCTGACCTTCTTCTTTCAATTTTCCCAAATTTTCAATATTATTCTTTAATTCAGGTTTTACTTGATATTCCTCTTTTTTATACACTCGCAGATTAATATTAGCTCTTGTGGCTACTTGTCCAGTAGGTTGCAGTGGGATTTCATGGTCAGTTTGCTTTCCATCATAAAGCAGCAGTGATTTCAGGTTTCCTATTTCCTGGGATGGTATGCAATGACATGTAAAAATGCCCCACCTGCTTTCCATATCTGTTTGTGTAACTATAACAAAAGTATAAAAACTTGTATCCAAATCACCAAGCAATTCAGTGCTTTTTTCTAACATCTTTAGATTTGGTTGGTATCCCAACATTTGCTCAGTCAACACTAGCTGTTTAAAGACCCCTCAAATGAGAATATAAGACTGTATTCTTATTAAAATTCTTCCTAGTTACTCAAAGAATTAAAAATATTTCCTTATCATCACAGAGAATATGATCTCCATTAGCTGAACTGCTCCCCAAAAGAGAACAGAAATATGTAATAAGCCATTCTGTCCTTTCCAGCGTAAAATTAACTATTCAATCAATTGCCCCTAAAGGGGTCCAATACCATTGTTGGACAATTCAGGTAACTAGAGCTCCCTCTGGTCTTTCCAGATTTGTTCCCTTTGCTTTTTGCCTTTCCAGAAATGTGCCCTAATTTTTCTGATTGTTTCTTAATTCTTACTGTATGAGCTTTCATAACACTTCCACACACCACTTTTTTTTTCTTTTGTCATCACTGGATTGTGGGTTTGGCATCTTGTAAAATGCACTTGAATGGCTCCTATTTGTTATTTCCATTGTTCTGTTCAAATCTTCTCTCCACCTGAATTTGCTTACATTTGGGTTTTGACATTTTGGAAGTTGTTCCTTGTAAACCACCAAGTGCGATTGTTCTTTGGTATATTCATTACACAGATCATATAACACAGATATATAGCAGACACCACCTAATTTTGGATCTTGAGTTTTCATTAAAACTTTGGTCTAACAGTGTTCAAGATCTTTTGCTACAGAAAAGCAGACCGAGGCCTCGGAGTCCACCAGTGAATCGTTCCCTTCCTGGGGCTGAAGTTAAACAGCAGCATTTCTTAGCTAGGAAATATTCTAAAAACAGTGACAGCAACACCGATGCCTGGTGGTAAAGCACAAAATAGTCACAGGATGATGAAGAGGAAGCCAAAGTTGCATTGTAAATAAGGAAGTAGAGAGAATGTAAGAGCACTAAAAGCAGACGGATATAGCAAAGAATGTGGGTAACTGTTTCTGTGGTGATTGGCCAAATGGGGCAACATCTCAGAGAAACAAAATTAAACTAAACTGAATCTTTCATTTCAACTTATTTAAAGTCAACATATTTACTTCAGAGATAAATTCAACTTTGTGAGATTTCCTCCTTAATTCTTTATACTTAATTCTTTATATTTGAAAGATTAATAACCTCACAAAAATTCAGATTTGGGTGGGAGAAAGGACGGATGCAGTGATATGTCTTGGGATATATATAAAACAAATGCTTAATTTATGGCAGTCTTTTCTCACATTTATTATTAACTGAAGATCAAGTTTTGAAGAACAAAAAATTAAGCCTTGAGAGGCAGCAGCACTCAAATATAGATATGCTAGATGAAGGTTAAACTTTGCAGCCTTTTTGTTTCGTGAGGTAGGAAGGATGCAATTGGCCAGGAAGAAGGATCTTAATGTCAAAATCTTTCCTTTGCATGTGTGTGTTGAAAAAAATGGAAAATCTTGATTGGCAAAAAAATCCTGGTGAAAGTAGACAAGAATACACATAAAGTCGAACTGTGTAGCAAAGGGATTTGAGAAAAGGACAAAGACTGTTATGAAATGCAAATGTCTCTCCTCATGAGAAAAACTAGTGACAAGTAGATGACTTGAAAAATCAGTGACAAAAAGACATGCAAATATATGTGACTTTCAGCAAGAGAAACTATTTGGGAATCAAAAAAAAAAAAAAAAAAAAAAAAAAAGAAAGAATGCACCATGGAGTGAATTTATACTGGAAAAAGGAGAAAATTTTGCAAAATCAATTTTAAAATGTTCAAGTCTAAGCCTGACAAGGTTACTCCCAACTTCTTTGGAACAATAACAAAAAAGGACCCATGAGCCTACGAACTTCTGATGTTGTTACTGCCAAAAGATCATGAAATGTTCAAGGTCTTACTGTTCCTTCACAAGACCTTTACATAAGAAGAACAGAATGTGGAAAAATTCAGCTATCTGTCTTTTAGTGGGACGTTTAAGGGAACCTAAGCCTGGCTTTTCAAATGGAAGCTTTGCAAAATCATTATATCACTGTCTACTTGAAACACCAGGACAAACATAAGTGTGAGTGGAAATCTGAAAGGGACAATGTATAGAAAATCCCCTCAGACAAATTTCTTCTCATTTCCTTCAGGAGAAATGACTGTGTTTCTAACCAGAGGCTGTCCAAGGTTTGTTATAAGACATTACACAAAGTTCCTCAGAGACAGCTCACCCTGGGAAGGGGCTTCCTGCCTCCTCCAGCATTGCCATGGGCAGCTGCCCTCTGAAGGATGCTCATCTCTTGAGCAGGTAACATGGCACTGGATGAGTCAGAAGAGGTCTTGGTCTCACATAGGTTAGTAATGGTGCCTCAGCTGAAGTCCTTCAAAATCCACAACAAAATCTGTCCAGCGTAAGGGATCTTGGTGGGTTAGGAAGAAAAAGCAGAAGATGAGATAGGACATGTGTCTTAATGGCTGTTTGGGGTTACCTCCACTTCAGACTCTAGAGGCAGGTTGTATTTACAACTGTTATTGCTGAATGGTTACTTCCCAATAACAGTCTGGACAGAATTCTTTCATTTTCAACACAATATGAAGCCACAAGCCTCCCTTTTGATTCATGTCCTTGTAAGGTTGTCCCTGTAGCACATGCCACATGAGTCATCTATCAAGAGCTGAGGCAGGTACAAAATTAACAATATTAAAAGGTTCGTGCCAAGATCATATATTGCACCAGATTTCTTTCAGCAACAACAGTGTTTTCTGCTATCGACTAAATATCTGTATTTAAATACAAAATCATTAGGATTTAACAAGTCCAAATTATCATACTGAAATGGCTTGTGGCTAAATCATGTGAGAAATTTATACAAACATATATGAGTCAAATTTGTTTGGAAGAAACTGCCTCCCACTGAAGTATGAGTATGTAACTACAGTTATTAGATGTGAGATGTAATAGTGAATAGGGATTTTTGTGTGCTTGTACAATGTGTAAATATCTTTATAACATATTATTCAACAGAGTTCCATTTTTGTTTACATCTACTTTCAGCAGAGTCGTGACAATAGAGAAAAAACACTCAAGAGAGAATTATTTGATGTAAAATACCATATAAATTCTAAGAAAAAAAGTTGTCATTTCAGCAATTATTTCGGTTCCAGTTGTATGATAATTTTCTTATCAGTAATCCTTTTAAGAGGATCTCAGTGTGGTTATGTTTTTCTTCCCTTCCCGGGCCTGGGTCCATTTGCTATCATGCAGCACCATCTGGTGGACGGTATTCCTCCCTGTGATAGCTGATTGCCTTTTTTTTCTGAAGTCATTTGACTACCAGGTGAAAGCAGAGCAGAAGTTGCTGAGGTCTGTGTGACACTAGCTCCCGATGTGTCGCTTGGATAGTTACTTAACTTCTTTGCCTCAGTTTGCACGTTTAAGATTCGTTAAGTAAAAGCTAATTTCTGTTCAGTTTCACAATATTATTTCAAAATAATTAAGTTGACTTAAAATAATAGGTTTGCTTTCTACAAAGAGGTACAAGCATGCAAAGTGGTATTTAAATGTTTATTACTATCACAGAAAGAAAAAAAACAGAATACTTCCTTTTACAGTTTACAAGACATTGCATCTCAAAGTTAGCCACATACATGCGATAAATAAAAAATTAGCAGAGAACTTCCCGGCAGGGCATGCATACATTCTGTAACAGATAAGCATAATCCAAGTGACGAGCCTTTTTCCACCATCTACCCATTATGAAACAGACACCAGCTTTCATTTGCCACGGGAAATCCTTTCTGTAATCTTGGCACCAGATGTCACCAGCTGCCTAATTAAGAACTGCAACTCTGTGGAAAGAAACCACTCAACTGTTGGGAATTCCACACATGTTTAGACACAGTAAAGAGCCTGGCCGCTACTAAATATTGTTTTGTTACTTACCAAGGAATATATTCAGTGTGCACCAAATCTCTTTACAATCACTTTAATCTTTCAACAATACTAAGGAGAATAAACCTAATTATTTATTCCCTGGAAGGGAATAGGACCGGAGACTTGGCAACATATTAAAAGAGGTTAGAAATAGTAAACTGTCAAAAGATATAATCTATTTGTATTAATGAGAAGGAACTAAAAGTGTCAGGATTCTTCTGTTTGGGGTACTATGCAAATTGACAAGGAAGGTTGCATCCCCAAACTCACATTTCCAGGGGCTTGATTTCTCATGAGAGTTTTACTTTGAGCTCAAATAAGCCAGAAGTTATTTCACATCCCTCTGCTGTTGCTAATTCCTGCATCTCCATCAACCTCCTCTTCTGCTGGCAAAAGAGATTACGAGGCCAAACTGGTCTGGGGAGCTTATTGCTTCCTGCTGCTGTTGGAATATTTTCAACTTGGATTAAGTCCCCAGTTCAGTTTCCCGCACAGACAACACAAACTCATGCTGGCACAAGGGAGGTTGCAGAGACAGGACAAGCAACTCCCTACACAGAGAGTATACTGGTAAGACACCAGTCAACATAAGAAATTTGGACAGGATGACATGGATCAGTAATGGTAACAAACGAGCATCTCTCTCTGGTCTCCTGGTTTCCTTCATTACTTACACCAAAAAACCCCAAACCTATTCCAAGAATGAAAGTTTAAAGCTTCTACTTCAAAATTTTACAAGATATGTATTTTTGTTATGTTATATGCCTGAAACAAAAATATTATTCAATCAAATATTTTGCCTTTAAAAAAAATTATATAAACAAGTTCAGTCACAAATTGCTGCCAAAAATGCCTGACACGTTCCAATCTTCTTAAGAAAAAGGGAAATATTTTAGGAAAAAAGTTAAAGTTGAAAAACGCTCAAGATAGATTTCAATACATCACATTTCTAAAAATAACGCTGGGAACAAATCCTTTTCCCTCAGCCAAGGTTGACCGATTTGCTCTAAAAAGTAAGGCCACATCACAGTGGGGCTCTAACTACAAGTATGCATTAATAATGTGCTTAAATCTAAAAGCAAAACTAACCAGCAATTGTGGTAATGGAACATTAAGCTTTATGGATGCACATGATTTATGCTTTTCAACAGCCATGTTTCTATCTGAGGTTGCCAAAAGAAGCACCAGAACATATTTTGGACTTCAAGACTGAAAGGACAGTCATATAAAAAAGAGAAAACAAATTCAGAAAAAGGAAAATTGTCAGGAATTAGTTCTTGAACAATGTTCAGAGATTACACAACTCTTTTGAATTTGTAGCATGTGTCTTAAGGTATAAAAGTATGTAAGAACTTGCTGGTGCAGTTCCCTAGGTGAAGGGAGGTGCTTGGTGACCAAACAGGAGCAGCAACTACCTGGAAGAGCTGAAGGCTGGAGTGGGAAGTTGGGCCATGGAAGCTGTTCAGGAAATACCTCCCCCTCAGTTTCGCTAAATTGATGCCTTGTTACTTTTAGAGATGTCACCATCAGGCTCACAGTTCAAGGGCCTAACAGCAGGGAAAGCCTGGTTTGGGATCAGACCCTTAGCCACCTGTGGCAGCTACTACACAAAGCAGGGAAGTCCATGGGAATATAGAACAAAGAAATTGAAGAGATGGAAAAAGAAATTTAAAAGAATATAATGAAATCAGCAAATAGATAGAATAATTATTAACCCTAGGGTAGCCACACAGTTTTTTGAGACGCATTGCTTTTTCTATATAGGTTCGGAGTCCATCTATTTCTTGAGGTTTAAAAGCCATGCTGCTTAGTACCAAACTTTGTGGGCATCTCTGGCTAACAGCACCAGTCTTTGTGATGCACCCAAGAACATAAAGAATGGGATCCAAACATCCACTTACAATGTTTTGATGCGGTTGAGATGTTATGCTAAAAAAGACCACATAGAGCCAGTTAGAGGTGGCTGTATCCAGATAACAGGAATAGATTATTCTTCCCATGAAATTATTATAAAAATAAGATGTACTCTTTACTAATTAAGAGTCCTTCACACGACCAGCAAAAGAAAGTAGAGACTTAAGTGATGGCAGAAGTCAGAAATCAGAAAATGACAAGCTGAATACTAATACAGCCAGTTTTGATGACTTCTGAATGTAGACCAGTGCAGAATAGACTGCTTTCTTACATACACTTTGTGTTCTAAGGAAAACTAAAATTGGGATTTTTATATGATAAAAATATGAAAAATTATGCTTGACAACCTTCATTCAGTTTAAAATTGGTTTCTCTTCCTTTGATAACTTCAGAGGCATAAGACCTTTCTAAAACCAGTAAAAGTTTCTCTTCCAATAGTTTGCATGAGTTTAATCGAAGTGCAATGAAACCAAATTTTAATTCTGTTTGATGTGACTGATATTTGTAAATTGGACCTAATATACCCATTTTCATTTATTCGCAACCAGCCAGCAGTGCAGTTTAAATTACTGATGAACATGCCTCTGGGTGTCATGCATTAAGCCTCAGATCATGCCTGTTGTGTGCTTTCATTTGTATCTGAAAGGTAACTACCATGATATTGACACAAAGAAATTTAAAAAAAACCCCGATTGATACAAGAAACAGGTATAATAGACAAGCATAACATAGAAGTAAGATACTTTAAAAAACTCTATTGTTTTCCCTGTTATAATTATCTTTCTTGTTTCTGTTATTATATTTATCATTTAATTGGTACACGTTTACTACCTTGCCTTTTATCTCCATTTTCCAAATCAGACATATTTCTCATTAAACCAATAATGGTTTTAATGCCAGAAATTAATTTGCTCACAGCATCTCTATGGAAGAGACACAGTTAAATTAGAGTCTCACTCTAGACAAATTAGAATTTGTCTCACTATACAAGAGTATTTATCAGCACTCTACAGTTGTCTGTTCATTATGACCTGATGCAAAACCCAAAAGTCAACTGGAGGACTCCAGTTAATATTAGTAGGGCTTAGACCTGATTGTTAATGAAGCTAAATAAAATCTGAAGAAAATTAACAAAAATAGCTAGATCATCTCATCTATAATATCTGTCAGCGTTATAGCCAGGTCTGATTGTCTGATTTAAATCAGCTATTTAAAGAAAACCTTGCCTCAGAAAGTTGCATATTGTGCAGTATTTTTCATATAGCAAATCTGCAAGATGATTGAAAACCTGCAAGAAAAAAATAAAAGCTATAGCTCTGGAGACAAATGCAGAGTCTATTTTCCTGATTTTCTGCCTTATTTCATTCACGATCACTATTCTCTATAGGCTTTTACCTTTAGAACTGAATTACACTGAGCTCTAACTGATCTCACACAATAAAATATACATGTAACTCCATTTCCTTTCACAGTTTTTATATAAACACACCTGAGAGAGGTGGCTTATACACAAGTTTTAGGTTTTGTTCACAAGGATGCTGCAATCAAAAGACCTGACTCAGCTTGAACCTTGCTGGTGAAAGATTGTGTGCGGTCATTCACTCTCAAATCAAAAGAGGACCTGTTCCAGACAGAAGGGTGTACCCATCCTGAGCAGGAGTCTGCTCTACATCGAGGAGTTAGTGATCCACATGACAGTTAACCTGAGTAGGCAGTAAACGTGCTGCATGTCCAGCATGGCCTTCAGGCTGGGCTGGGCTGAACTGTGTCCCTTGGCTGCAAGACAACTTCAGCCACCTTATTGCAGCACTGGACCCAGTGGGCAGCTCTCACTCAGAACTGGCCATTACGCCACCTGCACAGCCTTGCCTTTATCTAAAAGTACATGACCAAGTTCTCGTGTGAATATCCTTCATGAATAGAGTTGTTTTCTTGTAAGAAAAGTACATAATAGCTCAAATGTCTAGAAAGAAGGAATCTCTGTCCATGGAGGGGATCTGCATGACATGCCATGGGAAAATCCATCCAGGGTCTGTCTTATGCTGCAAAAAGTCATTTGTTGTCAGGCTTTTCTTATTGAGACCCAGAAAGAACACTGCACCGTCTCTTTCTCACCTTCCCACCTCTGCTGCTGGTCAAGGACACAGGATTTACAGATGACTCTGCACTGATTTAAATGAAATCATAAATTAAGTTATAACTTTGGTTGCAACCTCTGCCAGGAATTCTCTAACTCAAGATTTACCTCTAAATCTGGTATCTGAGTCATTGTACATTTCACTGCCCATTTTTTTCATCTAATGAAAGAAACACCCAGGTACTTGCCTGAAGTGGTACTGTTTAAGAAAATGCTGAAACATATACTGATATAGTGAGGTACTATGAAGCACAAAATATTGTCATGGGAAATTCTTGAGGTACATACGTCAGTCTGGAAACTGCTGCTCAGTAATCTCATGAAACCACAAACAGAGCATCATGCTGCCTTCTGAAGTAACTTCACAGGTTTTGAAAGGCCCCTCAAGCCCTTCACACTTGGTTGGCTTCTCCAGTTATGAACTTCTTCAAAGGCAATCTAGCCTAGAGGTGAAAGCACTGCACTGAGTAATTACAGAACAAAAACTGAGAAACAAAGGCTTAATTTAAAGAGCACGTGGAAGCTTCACGTTTACCTCTGCCAGGGACAGCCAGTGTGCCCAGCAGCAGGGCATGCCTTTAGTAAGACAGAACCTTTACTTTAAAAATGTGCCATCAGGTCTATTAGGGAAAGCATCAATAATTAAAGTTAATGCCTGGAAACCGGCATTAACTACGGGCATGATGACTCAACCTCTTGGAGATCCATTCATTACATTCAACTACAAAGGCTAGAAGTTATAAAAAATGCATGAATAAATTCTTTAAGTATTAACACACTACTTCTTTCAATGTTTGTTCTGACCCAGGTGGCGCTGCTCTGACTTTCTTTGCAGCTTCTTTTCACTTAAATGACCTTAGATTATTGTAGCTGTCTCTCAGGATTAAACAAATTACTCTCTTAAAAATGTATTATTGAAGGTTCCTACTTTGTAAGAGAGAAAACGCTCTCTGGCATCTTCTTTTCAAACTCAATACAAAATGTTAGATTTCACAGTAGAGTTTATAATCTTAAATTTAAGTATTTGGAGCTAGATATGACATTTGCTAAATTCATTTCTGGGCTGGGCAAAATTAAGTAAAATCAGCCTAAAAACTACAGAAGAGATCCCCATTTTGTGTCTCCAAACCTCACCAAGGTAAAGCATGTAGAGACAGTTCCACAGCATGTCTTTTGATCAGAGGTGGTAGCACTGAAGTATCTTCCACATTAAATCAACAGCAGTAACATATAAAAACACCTTTATGGAGATTTCGGCATTTCTCATGTGGTAAAATGAAAAATCTTTTTATTCTGTGATTTTTGGGTGTAAGTTTCTAGAATGCGTTCATTTCCTATTTTGCTTAAGTTTGTTTTCATGGTATTTTATTTCAAGATTCCTCATTGACAGGTTATTTTTGGTGTTTTTTTCCTCCCCAGTAGGGTTTGGCTGGAGTTTATAAATACCCAGATTCACAGATTATCAGGAATAATTCCCCACTTCCTTCTGCACTTGAACTTTTCTTTCCAGAGCAAGAGGAGTCAGTAGCATTTTTCAGATGAAAGAAGAGCCAGATATTTTGAAGAAAGAAAGCTTAAACCCTGCTGTTTCTGGCTCTGCAGCCAAATATCCAGAAATTGCAGGCTACCTCTCATTCTTTCTCAAAAAGGTAATCTTAAAAAAAAACCCAACCCCAAAACATATTACTTACCATCTGGGTAAAAAGTAATTGAAGGAGTTACAGCTGTATTATACTGCTTAATCCAAGATAGAAAGAGAAATTTAGACATTATAGAAAATAAACATCTTGACTTAGAAGGCATACAGTGAAAATTTCACTTTTGAAAGTCACCGCTGTGTTTAAATACTGCTACCAAGTTTCAAAAAGATCTAGTTCTTCAGCTCACATACCTCTGCTGTTGTCCTAGGTTTTATGGACCACCCATATCTTATGTGTCTCAAGTACAGACTTGACCATTATTGGCCATTACCCTACCAGCTAAATGCTATAGCATCTTTTTGTTATCCCTTAGTTCATCCATGAATCAATCACTGCCAGTATACTGCAGCAAATACTTTTTTTTTCAAGTATGTATACAATGGATTGGATTTTTTTTTTTTTTTTTAATTTTTTACAACCTTTCTGTAAAATTATGGGGTCGAATCCTGTGATGGTTTGAGAAAAGCTTGCCAGCTCTGTAAAGCATTGAACTCTCAGTGCCCACTGAAATGAATGACGGTTGAAAAATACCGAGCACATCCCTCTCTCACATAGTCAGGCCCAGAAAGCATCGCAGCGGGAATTCTTTCTCCACAAAACAGACAGCTGAGAATGTAACCAAAAGGCTTCCTATCATGACTTAACAATTCACTTCTGGTAACAGCAACAAGAATTTTGTTGCAGTGTTAATTTTGACAAAAGCAAATGTAGTAATGTGCTCTCTAACTCAAAGCCCCTTGATAAAAGCACATTAGCGCAGCACTTCCAACAAGTGGGGAACTGTGTAAAGCGTGGTTATGGCCAGAGAAGTGGCATGTAGGAATGATACTTTCATATCACACTGTACTGATCTTACATACTGGTGTAAGCTGCTACATTGCATTTGTTTATATTATCAGTAGAAATGCAAAGGGACCCTGTTTTGACTACTTTTCATACCATGGAATGAATCAAGTTACAGAAGAATATAAAAGATTCTTTTTTTAGTCAACCTGTTCATATTTTAAAATAAATTCCAAACACATATTTTTTACCGTAAGGTGTGTATATCTGTAAGATACATAACTAAATATTTATCATAATTATAACTGACATAATTTAATTTGGGACAGTTATAGCAGAAAAAAAAGTAATTTTATATGCAGATTTCCATGATATCTTTCGAGACTGACAATAAAAAAAAATACATTTTCATTCAGAAACTAAGCTAAATGCTGATATTTTTTATCAACACCAAAACTGAACAGCTAAAATTACGTTTGTAGTCTGTTACCTAGTTACTAACTTAGTCAGCAGATAAATAACCCCCACTGTACATAAAGGTGACAGTGTGGCCCACAAATGGCTTCACAACTGGGATTAAAAACATGAGAGTTACAAATTCCATGTTTGTAATATGTCTTTAAAACGGAACTACTTTTTAATTTGATATGGTAGAATTCTGTTTTAGTGAATCTCATAAGACATCTGTGAATTTTTTCCATTGAATTCACACCAGCAATCTACACAGCTGATTAATAAACTGTTACAACATTTGCTGCAGTAACTAACTGTTCATTCAATCTAATTATATCCTGTCCTTACTACATTTAAAAGCAATAAGAATGATAAGCCAATTAAAGCTACAGAAGGTTGGTATTTAGCATTACAGACAAACATGGTCTGACCTTCATGTGACTGACTATAAGAGAATCCAGAGCCCAAGATAGGCACGTAATTTCTTTAGAGAACATTCCAAGTCAAAATAGGATTAAGAAACATCCCATTTCGACCCCAAAGGGATTTCATATATGGTTTGAAATCCCTTTAGAGGACTGTCCTACACTCTAGGTGACTGCTTCGGCCAGGAGCAAAAGGGCTGTCTTTGGGGGTGGGGGTCTGAAGGGGTTTAGGGAGCAGTACTTTGGTACCTAGAACCACGAAAGATACAGCACTTCCTGACATTGGCCCAGCAGGTGGAAAGTTACCACACTATCATGATGTGGTCAGTACCACAACTTCAACACCAAATTAGTTGCCTGTCCTGATGGTTTTGTCTTATCCCTTACGAAAAAAATCCAGTGAAAGTGGTTCTGAAATCCTTCCTAGGACCAAGTTCTTGTGTTTCACTATCATTATAACAAGTTTTTAAGATCTAATGAAAATCTTCTTGCTGCACATTTTGTTTTGTCTGTCATAGGTATGACACAAAGAACAATTTTGTCACCCTTCTCTTCACAGAGAGCTTCCATACACTGACAGTTTTATTTAGCCTATGGAGGAAAAACAATGAGAGGGTGAAGCAAATTTTCTCCTTGACAATATGATTTTCTAAATCTCTGATGACAGTTTTGTGAACCCTTGGAATTCCACCTTCCTATTATTCAAATGTGGATCCCAAACTAGATGGTGTGATCCAGGCACCTGTAATCTCCAGGTATGCCTGCAGGGTTTGTGTGCCACAGTAGAGGAAAGGATGTTCTTGCAGTGCTTGAGGCTGAAGTAATGTGCCCTTGCTGCAAAGAAAGCAAATGGTATCCTGGGCTGTGTTAGAGAAAGTATTGTCAGCAGGTCAAGGGAGGTGATGCTTCGCTTCTGGTGAGGCCACACCTAGAGTCCTGTGTCCAGTTCTGGGATCCTTAGTACACAAGGGATATGGACATATTGGACAGAGACCAACGAAGGGCCATGATGACGATTAAGAAACTGGAGCATCTCTCAGATGACAAAAGGCTGAGAGAACTGGGACAGTTTAGCTTCAAGAAGAGAAAACTCAGAGGCATATTATCAATGTGTATAAATATCTGAAGGGAGGGTGCAAAGAGGACAGAGCCAGGCTATTTTCAGTGGTACCCAGTGACAGGACCGGAGGCAGAGGGCACTAACTGAAACACAGGAGGCTCTGTCTGAACATCACAGAACCACAGAATTACAGAATGTTAGGGGTTGGAAGGGACCTTGAAAGATCATCTAGTCCAACCCCCCTGCCAGAGCAGGACCACCTAGAGTCGGTCAGTCAGGAACGCGTCCAGGTGGGTTTTGAATGTCTCCAGAGGAGACTCCACAGCCTCTCTGGGCAGCCTGTCCCAGTGCTCTGTCACCCTCACAGTGAAAAAGTTTTTCCTTATGTTAATGTGGAACCTCCTGTGCTCCAGCTTGCACCCGTTGCCCCTTGTCCTGTCATTGGCCATCACTGAGAAGAGCCTGGCTCCACCCTCCTGGCACTTGCCCTTTACGTATTTATAAACGTTAATGAGGTCACCCCTCAGTGTCCTCTTCTGCAAGCTAGAGACCCAGCTCCCACAGCCTTTCATCATAAGGGAGATGTTTCCATCAGGAAAAACTTTTTTACTGTAAAGGTGATCAAGAACTGGCACAGGTTGCCCAGGGGGATTGTGGAGTCTCTGTCTTTGGAGATATACTCAAAAGCCATGTGGACATGGTCCCGGGCAACCAACTATCGGTGGCCCTGCTTGAACAAGGGGGTTGGACAGGATAACCTCCAGAGGTGCCTTCCAACCTCAACTGTTCTGTGATTCTGTGACAACAATCTTTACATAAATTTTGTTTCACAGAGACTCACTGTAAAAGAAACCAAATTCGATCTTTGCCTGACTATTACAGAATCCTCACTGCAATTGGTATCAGCTGTTATTGGACAGTGCTGACCATTATGTAGCAAAATATTTCAAAAGAGGCAGTTTACAGCAAATGCCACTGCTTTGAGATGTCTATGATATGACTGTAATTGCCATTGCTAAAATACTGAAGAAGTTTGCCTGTGCTTTTTATTTGAGCACCATTTACTCATGCAACAGGTGAAAAAAGAAAACATTCACAAGAGCTGCTCCCATACTGGACTTCCAAATTCCAAGAGCTGAGAAATCTTTTAATTTTTTTTTCCTGTATTCCATTACCTAGTTCACCTTAAGTACACAAATTCTTACAGAGTTTAAACTTCAATCTCATTCTTTATGAAACAAAGAACCACAAATCTTCCTGACTCTGTGATATTAATAATGCATAAAAATGTAGATGGACATTTACCATGTGAGTGGCAGACATTTTGGTTTGGAGGGCATTTCCACTGTCAAAATGCATATAGTAAAATTTGTAAGTAACAAAGAAAAGCAGAAGAAACGTCCCTTTAAAATGGCTAGGCTACTGCTGTCTAGCTATGGACATATTGAACTTCTGCAAATGTAACAAAAATGTTAGGTTTTTCTCAAGGCCACTTAAACTTTTAAAATGTATCTGTCCTCATAATCGGAGTTGCAAAGAAGACAGAGTGCTTAGTGGTTCTGGAACATGGTCACCGTCCCAGAGTTGACCACTCAAAGCACATATGCCTTTTAGACCCAGACATGAAATAACTGGACAGGTAGTAGCAGATGGAGGTGTGAGGAGATGGGTTTCCTCCTGGATATATTTAGTGCAAAATGGAGATCTGCAGGCATGAAATCATACCCGTCTTCCAAATATACAGACCTAGTTTGTCATTTGTGGAAAGTGATTTACAGTCCTATGTGGGCCAACATCTGGCTTTTGAGCTATTACGTGGCTCTCAAACTAACCAAGGTAGCTTTTCTCTGGGAGCTACACTATTACAAGCCAGGTGAAAGATTCTGTCGGTCTGCAGGAGATGATGAGCCACTAGCATTCTCAGTGTTAACTGTGGTGCACTACTCCAGACTGGATGTTTACCCACCCTCTTCATCCACAAAGGAAAGCTGTGCAAGCACCATCATATTCTGGATTAGTTTCTCATTTACTACCCAGTTTTCCAAGGCATATGAGATGTTTCTTTCTGTGGCTGATCACACAAAGATTTTGGCATTCAGGCTGTAGAATCAGAAATGCTATCTGCCTTTGAAACAGCTAATACTAAAGAACTGAAATAATAAAAATACGATCTTTTGTCTCAGGACACAGGACATTGTCCCATGATGATTCTTATCACACGATGAAATGGGTTGATTCTCATCCTCTGCTCCTTTGAGCAGCTCTGTCTCAAATGGCCCTTTCAAATCAGAAATTAATCCAACAACTTTAAATCTTAGAGAAAAACACTGAAAAATTTCTCTTGGTTTAGTAAGTGTGATATTCTCCAAAATGCAAATTAACTTTTTTTTAAAAAAAACAAAACAAAACAAAAAGAGGGACAGTTTGCTTGCTTTGTACCTCAAGATCTTCACAAAATTTCCATGATTTCTTTTGGGTTTTGCTCAAGTTCTTCCACTCCCTGGATGCAGCTTACTTTTCTGTTTCTGCATTTACTTGTTTCTTTCCTTCCCGAACATATTCACACACATGTGCAATATGCACTGAATAGCACTGAAAAATGTGAATTCTACTGCTGAGTAAGATGAAGAGTGAAAACAGAAGAAATACTGATGCATTGAGAGGCTATATGAACCATTACCTACTAGGAATGATATAAAGTCTCCCAATGTTAAAAAAATAAATTCTTATGTGGGATACTAACTCTGTGCCTCTAAATGCTCATTCAGACTCAGTGGAAATCTCTTGATAAGACCAAGTAGTAACACCCTCTGGGAAATCACACATCACATGTCAGCACCATTTCATTCATTGTCTCTACTAGTAGTTCATATCCTTCTTAGTGAAGAAAAGTCAGTGGGTTAATTGTGCTCCCTCTCTCCGTTCCTCTCTACGATATTTACATATGGAACAATATCTCTTATGCATAATTTCTTTAATGGGATATTCTGCAGCACAGGAGATTATTGTATCACATTTACTACTTTCACAGTTTTTGAAAGAACAAGAAACTAGATTTTGATCTTCTGGCTGGCTAAGTTACTTTAAAAAAAATATCTGCAAAACCATGGCCATCATGAACCAATACACTTTGCTGAAACATACAGAATGTTTCCTTTGACATTTTCAAATTGAGTTGCATTATTTTGGCATAGCTTGACCATTATTCGGAGCCTGATTTATCTTTGCAAATACTAAATATTGACTTTTATTTGCTTAGTATTGACAAAAGAGTCTGATTAAAAATGCTTAACCTTTTATACCCATCTAGAACCATTATTTGATTCCATTAAATAATTCTGTGAAGTCTCTCCTCGCTTTCCTGTGCATGTCATTAAACATACCCATAACCAAAAGCACTTCTGGGCTATCGCTGAAGACCACAAAGTATCCTACTGATACACTGCAGTGTTCTAATAGGGTCAGCAAGTTCCCCCATTTCTCCACTCTCAACAGAGACAAATCAAGTTTCTTACTTCAAAGTGCCCTGCAGAGAACATAATCAATTAACTCCAGTACCTGGCACATCGTAATATAAAAACTACTGCTTTCATTAGAACAGGAACACACTGGGTAAATAGCATTAGAAAACTACTTAGAGAGTTTTCTAACCTCAGGGACTCATCCTTTGAATGAAGACTGGGTCACTTAAAATTGCCTTCAGTAAATAGTTTAGAAATGTAAAAAGAATCCTAGAATGGGCAATAAAAATTGTTCCTTATTTGTAATCTTAAAAAAACCCCACAACCTTCAGCTTTATCTCTAAACTTCTATGTCAACTTGTAGTGCAGATGGCATACAAATTATATCTTGCCTGCTATAACATCAGCTATTTATATACTACCTCATCCTGTCTTGGGAAAAACTGCAAACTTTTTCCATGTGCAAAGTCTACCCCAGCTTGCCATGTCTTCCTCTACAGACGTTTTTTCTGCAGATCTAGAACAAGTGTTGCTGTCCCAGGGACAGTAATGTCATCTCCATGAGTTTTCCCATTTATCGATGCAACATAAGCTATGTGCACCAAAATCATCAAACAGCACTCATCATCATTCATCATCAATATACATTCATGTATACAAAAGTGTAGATTTCACTATTTTGACACTATAAATATTATTAAAGTCTTAATAAAAAGGATAGCAAATAATTGTCAAAGCACTGACCTGCCTTCTTTGCCATTGAAAATACAACCTCGAGTATTTTAAGGGCTTTTAATTATTTATTTTATTTGAACGTAGACACCTAGAGATACGAAGTCACCTTCTTCAGCTTCACCTAATATTTCAGAGGCAGAAGTCTGAGCTTTGAAACTTTTACTGTCTCTGAATTTTCCAAACTGTTAAATTGCGTTCACCTGGTGCATGTCCTTGTTTTATAATAGGGACTCCAACTTCACACCTAAAAGACACACGTACAAAAGCAAGAAACCAAACATGATACAATGTCATCAGTAAATAATTATAAAGTGTTGGCAGCAAAATGCAGACATCAGAATATTTCTTAGAAAATCAAGCATAAGATTATCTCACTGGCACTTTATGAAGTGTTATGTGGCTAGCAAGGCTATTTTTATGTCATACTAGGGTCAGAACAACCCACAAAGTCGCTGACATATGCAGCTGTCCTGTAAAATTACTATCAAATAACCACTAAAACACCTGATTAGTAACTTGCATACACATTTACTTCAGCAGTTCGCCAACACATCAATCATGCTTATGAATTGGACAAATAAATACCAATTTTTGCACTAAACCTTCGCACATAGCATTCTAAAAGTCTGATTCTTTTGTATCAAAGTACTGATTCGCAAGGTCTTTCAAAGACCTAAAAAAGGAAATAGCAAAATAATTGCAAAATTCACTTATGCAGTCTTGAGACATGGCACACATGCAGGCCATCGTTTCAGAAATGTTTACAAAGGAACAAATTTTCCACTGTAGCAGGTCCCCAAAGCCATGGAGACACTGCAGTTTTCCAAAGGAGTTGAGTGCCTCAGTTCCTTTTGACCTCATCACTAGAGAGGTACTCATGTACCCTTTAAAAAGGTCTATCTATGTATTTATTTTCATAATAAATCCTGGAATGGTAGATATAGGCTGATTCACTATCATTAATTACATGATTATGTGTGCTTATCATACAAGAAACACTAACAGTTATTTGTTAATAGCCAGTGGAGTGGGGGTTGCTCAGCAATCCGGTTGGGATCCATTTGGCTGCAGAACAGAGTGCAAATATGAAGTGACTTGTCTGCAGCAACAGCAGGCGTGATCTCCCGACCTC
The DNA here is from genome assembly GCF_034619465.1 of Leptosomus discolor. Lineage (NCBI taxonomy): Eukaryota > Metazoa > Chordata > Aves > Leptosomiformes > Leptosomidae > Leptosomus > Leptosomus discolor. The sequence goes on along the minus strand of NC_141394.1, from coordinate 52,439,949 downwards.
TTTCCCTGCAATGCCTTGGACCACGAATGCTATTATTTTCCAAGGACAAGAGACAGGATTTACATTTTTTGATGAGACTTTGGTTTGTTTGATTTGTTCTTTTTTTTTTTTTTTTAAATACTGCTTGCTTCAAGAACGGTACAACATTCTTTCCTCTAATTTTTGACAAATTACAGCTTGGCAAAGTTGAAGGTGTATTTTACTGGACAAAGACTGAAATGTTATGTTCTTCTTCAGAATTATTTCTGTCTTAAAAAAAAAAAAAGGGAAAAAACATGGAAGCTGACAGAACACACAAGAGCCACCTGAAAGTACACTGTGGTGAAGGTGAAGTTAAACCCTGCCGGAAATTACTCGCAGGCAAAATAGCTTGCAAACAACACTTTTGTTGGTTCAGTCCATTGCTAAGTTAGTGCTAGTTTGGTTTGTCTAGTTCTGTCGTTCCACATCTTTCTTTCTTGTTAAGTCAAACACAATATTTTCCTTGCTTGAAAATCTCTTTTGCCAAATATTCCTTCACCTTCCTTGAACAGGAGGCATACTATCCTCTATGTGGCCTATTCCTCAGTCTTCTAGTGAAATCATTCACCTTTGACCATCTTCAATTCAGGGCCCCATGGGAGGGCTTCTCTCACATCTGAAGTGAAAGAGGACAGGGGAAGGAGTTGTACAGGCTGTTGCCGTGCCCACTTCACTGCCATCTGGTCTACAATTTACTATCCCTCATCAAAGTGCACGCAGGACTATCCTATCTCACCACCTTCTGATAAAAAGAGAGTAGAGAGGGTTACAACCTTTATGTTAGCTAAGCAGAGGAACGAGAGATGATGCCAGCCACGTCTGCCTCTCTGAAAAAGAAAGTGAAGTAAGGCTCAGCCTTTCCAAGATCTGAGGAAGAAACTGGTGGGGGTGTTACTATGAGAATGAAGACGTTTGTCAGTACAGGTTACTGGTGACGGACACTAATGGTAAAGAAGTCAGAAGAGTATTTAGGGGTCCAAAACCCTAAATAGTCCCTAAAGCAGCCTATCACTAACACTCCAAGAGCTGAACTGGAAATTATCTCGTCAGTGCGAGCCATGAGACTTCACCTCATTAACACATTTGCCAAATTAAGAAATGTTTGGTAGAACAAAACACTGATTATACTGTCAATTCCATGAACTGACATAAAAATGGCTTGCAAAAATTTTGTACTGCAAGCATTACAGAAGCGATATCTAGTTTATCAGTCACCTTCCTGATGAATGAGACAGGCGATGCTGCAGTCTCTTAAAGGAGGCAATATTTGTCAATATTTGCCAAGTGCTATAGATCAAGCCTTGTGCTTACAGAAAATGTTTATCCTATTAGTGCAACTAAACAAAAACCTATTGACTCTAAAAAGTCTGTTTCTTTTGTATCCACTAAAAAAATAGAATCTAAATTTCAATGCTTATTATTGTATATAAGAGGATTACTCTGTTTACGTAAGGATGTTAAAACTTAAATGGCAGAAAAAAGTCTTGTCCCTCTATATCCTTCTTGTCCTGCTTAATTGTGAGAAAAAAATCAATAACCTCATAAAGATTGTCTTTGAACTAGTTTGAAAGTCTAAAAAACCCTCATGTATTCAGAAATAAATCTTCCATCTTGAATATTCATTGCCCTGGTATCAAAGAACTGTTTTCATGCATCCTTAATTACCTCATTTCACCCTTGTTCGTTCTCTTTCCCATCTTGCAGAATGTTTTCTCCAGTAAAATAACAGCAGAGACTCAACCCAAATTGCTGCTCCAATACGAGAAGTAGTCACAGTTCTCTCAATGTACCAGCATATTTTATTACTCTAGTATTAATGCCTAATAATATATACTGAAGGGCCAAGTTTCCCCAGAGCATACACATTGCCAATGTTCGTTACCATCATCTGCTCTTCTTTCATACCACAGCAAAGTCTGCCAAGTGCAGGTCCCTCAAGATTGGGAAACTGATATCAGCTAGATTAGCACTCTTACACTCAAGCCAGGAGTGACAGCTTCAAGTGAAATAGTCTAAAATGTCAAAATCATCAATAATGTTGCACACTCCAAGCAAATGCTCTTTCTCCTTCTAAATGATATTTGCATAAATGCAATGGTTATATACATGGGGCATCAGTATTACTGGATTAATTATTTATCAGCAGAAATCTATTTTACTTACCTGCCTGCAGTCTTGCTGGCTTCTTTGCTCAGAGCAGCTATTCAGTAAATACTTAAGCTTTTCAAGATCTTTGTTCTGAAACAAGGGGAATATGGAATTATTGGTATCTGCAATTATATGGATTGTATCCCACCTTTCCCCACGGACACTTAACATATTTTAATTATAAAAGTTTGCACAGTAGCCATAGGAAAACATCCGAGATAGGAATTTATTTTTCTTCAGAAAAAGTACTGAAGTACATCTTAATCTATACAACAGATTCTTTATAAAATACAATAATGTACAGGCTTTGAAATGATTAACGGTAAGTAGTTTTATTTGAAAGCTTTCTACTACACAAATAAAAGTTCAACCAACAGCTACAACCTTCTATTTTGAGTTTCAGCTTTGTATAGTAGCTAATTTGCTACCTGCTCTGTTCACTGCAGAGTCCAGGTCTGAAAGGTGTTGAGCTTTCTGGTCTGATTTATGTTCTTACTGCTGCTTCAAGAATATAGGAAAAGGTAGAAAGAATGTGTTGTGATCTGTGCATCATCACATCTGGTGCAATCTCTTACAAGTAAAGAAGGCTGTACATACAGGCAGGGTCAACACACATAGGCAGACTATAGCAAAGTTGAGGACTGAATGGGTAAAATGCACAATAAGTCTCCTCAAGTAGACAACATCCTGACAATACTTTGTGTCTGACATTCCATACCACAAAAAATAGTAGCAACTGTAATATTTAACAGAATAAATAGTAACACTGGTAAAAAAAATCCCCAACCTATTAGGGAAGAAACCATACACTTTACAGAGATAAGTCATGGTTGTACATGTATTAAAATATCAAAACAGCTGACAATCATATTGACACATTGTCCAGCTGATGGAGTATGCATAGAGTTCCAGGAGATTTCTACAAGCTTCAACAAAGTCTCCAAAGGGAACTAGAAATAGAGAGACTGATGTAGCTAAGGCTGACATGGGATAAAAAGGAAATTCCTCCCATGAACCCATGAGTAGGGAAAAGAGAGGAAACAAAAGGCAGAAAAAAATGGTTAGTTTTCACAATGAAAAAAGTTACTTCAGGGATCTGCATTGGGACCTAAACTGTCCAATATATGGACAGTATAACTGGAAAAAAGGAAGTAAATTATGAGGTAACAAAATGTATTGACAATACAAAATTTTTCAGGTTGATCAAATCTAGAGCTGACAGTGAGTGACAAATTTGATGGACTGCTACATTCAGCTGAGAGATCCTCTCCAAAAGTAGGACAAGAAAAAACTTGAGGCAAATGTAGCAAGAGGAGAGTGCTAGCAGGTTAGAGTCTTTCAATTTACAAACTAAATGATTAAGTGGGAGGATATGATAAAGCCTATAAAATCACAAACAGTTTGGAAATAGAAAATAACCATTCACTATTTCTTACAACACGAGCAGGAGATGCCCAAAGATATTATCAGATAGCAGTTTTAAAATGAACAAAAGGGAATAGGTTTTTTACCCAACATATTAACTGAATTATGGAACTCACTGCCACAGGATGATAAGGAAGACAAAAGTATAAATCATTTAAAAATTAAATTAGATAATTTCAGAGAAGATAGGTCTACTGATGGCTACTAAACACAATGGACTGACCACAACCTCAGGCTTAGAAATTCCCCAAGGCATTGATTGCCAGCATCCAGCTGAGTTTAGGAAAGACCACTCTGCACGGGTCCAGCTTGGACTGTTTCCATACCAATACTCTGTGTCAGAATCAAGGCAGGATACTGAGAAACAGGGGAATCTCCCTTTTGGCCTAATGTGGCTGGTTTATTTTCTTTGTATTAGAGGTACTTTTCCTGCGTACTCTTACTGTGGAGAATACATATACTTTAAAAATGTCAGCCAGGTTACCTGTAAAATAGTCACCGGTTTTGAACAACAGATCTCTTCCAACATGCGACAGCCTACGGTGAACATTGCCCACTGCACTGCTGGACTCCCGCCAATGTGTCTAGAAAAACAAAGATGTACAGAAAGTTATTACTTGAGTGAAAGAAAAATACTTCAAAACAGCTTAAACATTTATGTATGTGCTTTGTTTTAAATGAGAACAGTTAATGCGATGGGATTATTCATTTGTGTCAAGGGTAAGCAGCTGGAGTGGAGCAAAGCAAAGCAATGAAAAAATAGTACACCCCAAGGAAACAGTGGCACACGTGTTGCTATGTGTACATTATTTAAAATGTACATTTATAATTTAACTCATCATAATTATCTGCAACATTCTAGCCTTGAAAATGTGGCATCTGCAACTGTACAAAATGCACACATGCAAGTGCATGCAATCACCATTGCCACATACCAAATTTTTCCATCTCTTGGTTAATGTTATTGATAGACATTTGAAAATCCACACAAGAGACAGCACACCCAGACCAGTAAGTTCTTCAGCTGGAGTCTACCAGAGCACCCACTCCAAAAGAAACTGAAACTGAGGTGATGTGGATTCTCCGGTGTCCAATAAGACATTAATTATGATCAGAACTTTTCCTGTGGTTAGAGCATTCACAGCAGCTCTCAGCAGCTTGTTTGGATGTCTAAGCAGGGAATAGGTCCCCTACAGCCGTACCGCAACTCTACTACAAAATCAACCAGCCACCAGGCAGAAGGCCTTTGGAAACCAAGTTTATTTAGTCCAAGAATAAATTAATTATTTAATTAGTTCAACAGAAAACCTTGATTCTGAAATGTTTTTATGTTTGGCAGACACAACGAAGCTTCACTATCCTTTTGCAGTATGCTTAAATCATTCGTTACTTTTATTCAGTATTGTTCCCAGGTTATTTGAAAAATTTACCAAAAACTGAAAAAAAATTGGCAGTCTCTAGCTTAGATTGACCAAACAGTGAAATTGAGTGAACTTTCTCATCAAAATGACAAATCTGTGGGTATTTTATATTTTATGACCAATGTAAGCGATGCTTTTTTTCATAAAGAGTGCTTCTGTCTGTTCAAGACTGCAAAACCCATAAAATACTGTGCTGGAATGAAAGATACTGTTTGCTCTTTTTAATCAGTTATCATCTAGTGAAAACATTAATAAAGGTGACGAATTTGAACAGCTTTGAGTCCCAAGAGGCAAAGTAGCAGAAAAAAATTATTTATACGCTTAACGCATTATGGACTTAAGTTTTGCCAGTCTTCTGTATCAATCACTCACACGGTCACAGTGTGTAGACTTCACAATATTGCCTCGTGATTCAACCACAGCTTTTTATAAAATATTTTTTTTTTTTTAATTTTCATTTTATGCACCCAGAGGGCCCTAAGGATGTCAGATGGGTAAGGCAAACAGGGGGCTATTAGAGTTCTTCAAGTGTTGCAGCCTGGTATGGCAAGATGCGAGACTTTATGACCACTATAGAAGTTGTGGCTCTGGTTAGGAGCAGATCAGGCAAATGAGCTAGATTGGATTTATCCTTCCTTGAGAAATGCAAATGACCTACTAGTCTTGTGAGTAGATTCAGCTTCGAGTGGTTTCTTCCAACGTCCAGACCTCCAACTAAACCAGACAATGCAGAAAGGCCATTTGCCTTCATTGCAACAAATCCTTCTGGCTCTATGAAGAGGAAGCTAGAAACTAGTTTAAGATCAGACCACACAATCTGCAAATGCTGAATCATTACATTTCAGTTAATTATCCTTATACTGAAGTGTGTACTTTATAACAGACTGAAATTACTCTTTGACAATACCAGCCACCTTTGAAAGCATTTGGAGATGTGTCCACCATTCCCTTACTAGCTTTTTCCCATGACAAATTAAATTTACTATCAGCATTTTTGTATTTTATTTCTACTCTAAATGTATTTGATGTTGACCTTTTTGAGTAACTGACAGAATAAGAACTTATAAAGATCTATATAGCATAAAACATATTTTAAGCTGCACAACTGTGAACTATGTGCTTATCCCCTAAATACAATATCCATACAAACTATGCAGTTGTATAGATTCCCGACTTCATGAATTTTTTAAAAATGGATTAGGTATCCAGCAGAAGTTTATAGTCTTTTAAGAGTGCTTTGCATCGCGTTGATGTATTGATTTTAAATATAAATCCACATTAATCTGAAGTAATTGACTATTTACATTAATAATAATGTTCAATTTTCATGAAGGAAGAGAATGGTTCTTGTGCCAAGTCAATGAAATTTATTACTAGACACTACAGAGATAGAGATTAAAATTGTTATTAAAAAGTATGAAGAGACTTTTGAGATAGTATCTGTTAAAGTTGCTTTGGGTAACTCTTGAAGAAAAAATGGGTTCATTTAAAAAATTTACAAGCAAAAGAGAACATAAAAGGGCAGTTTAATTGGCATGACAACCTAATTCACTTCAAATGTAATTATCAAGATACTTCTTGACTTCTTGGTCATCTCTGCTGTGCTTTCTCCCCTGTATTTTTATAAAATATGCCACCAAGAGTTACTGTTTTAAACACAGCTGTCAAAATCCTGAGTTAAGCTTTCAAAAGCTGTCAGGTGTTAGAAGATTAAGAGCTATTTATAGGCCTAGAAACTAAAAGGATGTTTTAAATTTTTTTTTACTACTTTTTCCTACTTGACTGCTGTCTTTAGGTTTTTACCTCCACAAATAAAACTGTGTGACATTGAATGGGTTATATTTGAATAGCAAAGTGCTAAATCCATCATGCCAGGATTTTATGCTGTTAATTAAATGTGGCTCCAACTCATCAATGAGTTATTATGGGCTTTACTGAACAGGAACCTAAACTCTAACTATGTAAGTCAACTTACTTAAGGCCTTAATTTTTAGCTCATATATATGTGTAAAATTCAACACATGTAAATTCTTCATAGAAGAATTGGATACTTCCTACTTACGTGTTATGTTTCAAAATATGCTTCTAAATTTCATCCATAAAACAGCATCTGGTTACTATTCTATGAAGAACAAGTATGTATTTTCTTTCAAAGGAAATCTTTGGATGGGATGTTGGCATGGTGTAGCATCATTTATCCCAATCGTGGTCATGATTGCATTTTGAGGATGATAAACCAGTATAATCTCAATATAAACTTGACAAATTTGAGATTTGGTTAAAAAAAAATCTCAAATAAACTTTTAAAATCTCCTTTCTTCCAAGAAAATAAAAGAGTATTAGCTTTTTTAAATTGAATAATTGCATCATAGCATTAGAGAAACCAATCATATTTGGGTTTTAGTGGTCTTCACCAGAACTGATGAGATCTTAAGTCATCTTCTGTTTGAGCACACATGTATCCTGAGGTTGGTACATGATTCTTCTAATGGGATCCCAAAAGGAGTTCAGTAGAAAAGTAGTTCTACAAAAACATGTTAAACAACCGATATCTTCTCCAGCATGTGTTTCTATGCTTCTATTTTAAAACCAAGTGACTCAAGCTACACCTCACTGAATAGCACTTCTGCACGAAATACCCTTATATCTGCTGCTTCAGACAGTTCTCAGTACAACTTAGCTAGGTTTATGCTTCACTGCACCAGGATCTAATTCTATTGGCATAGCTATCAAAACATGTGAATAACTAGCCATAACTAGGAGCCAGATCATCGATAAATGTCAGTGGGAAAAGAGACCTGAGAAAAGTAAATCAGTAGGAACAAGAGAGAGAAAAACAGGTGATGATCATTCAGAATTAGTTTTCTGCAGTCAGCTTTGGAAGTCAGCTTTTCTGAAGTCAGCTGTTGATACAATCAGCTCATTGTAGAATGTTTTTCATGGTTCCTAGTTTATACTCTAAAATCTGTTAAATGTTAAAAAAAGTGGTCTGGAGCCCTAAAGCTGTGAAGAATACTTACAGATAAGTAAATGCTTACAATACTACTTACAAGTACTTACAAAACCTTAAGCGTTAACAGAGAAAAACATGCCTGGCTGAGACCTCAAACAGAAATAACAGCTATAGGCAAGTAAAGCCTAATTTGAGTAAAACGATAAATTATGTTTTTCAGCCTGCAGGGATCCTTTGCAGCTCTGAGAGATTATTCCGAATGTCGCGCTTTCCTTCTTTTTATTTTGTAACATTGTCAAGTGAGGAGCAACAGGAAAGATGCTTCCAGTGAACACTGCTTTGAAAGGGTATGCTTCTTGCGAGGAATTTGAGAGAGATATCAAATGTGCTTACATCCTCTGGAGGGCTTCAACATGCGCAACACAGTGAAGTCCCACCTAACCATGGTGACTGTTCTACTGTGCCAGCACTAACTGCTCTGAAGCCTACCAAAATCAAAGGCAATTTTGTTACTCACTTAGTGGTGTCTGGGTCAAGCCCCTAGTAATCAGTTACATGTATATACTAATCCACATTAGTGGACTCAAAGGAGTATAGGGACCCATCGTAAATATTTTTTCTAAAGTTGGTGCATTGATTTTTACCAGAACACTGTGACTGAGAAACGATAAAGATTAGAGAGATCCATCCTTTTAGGACCTGCTACTACATCTTATCAACACTTACAAATATCTAAAGGGTGAGTGTCAAGAAGATGGGGCCAGGCTCTTTTCAGTGGTGCCCAGTGACAGGACAAGCGACAATGGGCACAAACTGGAGCAGAGGAAGTTCCGGCTCAATGTGAGGAAAAACTTCTTTACTCTGACATAAAAATTAGCTTTATGCATAGAGAGGAAGGAGATTGTAAAGTCTATCAAGCCTTATTTCCAGTCCATCCAAGTCAGCAAATTAGTAGAGAAATGGAGAGGAAGAAAACCCTTTTCCGAGTCACCTCTAAGATGGAATGATCGTTCCTTCCCACTGTAATCTAGTAAGGGAGAAAAGACTATGGAGAATAGGGTAGATATGAAAAAAAATGTTTCTGGTCATTATCCAAAATACTACAGGTAGTCCTGCTACCAGCTGCACCAAAACTGTCCTGCTACTTTCTAACAGAGGATGGGTGAATAAAGGATGAAAAGAAGAGAGCAATAGTGAATCACGAATTTTTCTGTTTCTTATTAAAACATTCAACACTAAAATCAGCATTGTACCTTTCTACATATATACTCAGAGTGGTTGTTTCATGTAGCGTTTGAGAATGCAGTAAAGGATATTGCAGAAGTAATTTAATCTCATAATACTTTTTGAAATATAATTTGGTTTAAGAGGACTTGTGAAGAAAATAGTTACATCACAGGGTAGTATCATCTGAGCACTATCTGCATACACAACAGCTCAGAAATAAATCCAGAGGAATCTTTTACCGAAGTCTGTACAGCAGTTTTCTTTTTTCCTTTTTTTTTTTTTTTTTGACAGCTGCATCTAAGAGGTAGAAGTGTTTATATTTTATGTAAGTAATTAAAAATTTTGCTCCTTTTCCAAAAGATTTCTAAATATGAAAACAGTAATTTATCTGTGTCTGTGCTTTAAGAGTATGTGGTTTGGGACATAATATGAAGATATTGATGAATGTGTTTACTGTGAGCCTCACACTTATCCCAGTACATAGAACAGATGATCAAGTCAGTATGCAGGCAATGCTCTTTCCATACAGTGAAATCCAAGCAGGCATGAATAGAAGAACATGGTAGCTGGAGGAAAGCTGAACATTCATTAGTACTGCTCAGATAGCAGCTACACAGCCCTAAGCCCCAGTCATGGCTTTCAATATAAATCTCTGCTAATGTACACATTTCTAATAGCCATGTACTACTGACCAGAGTGGTACAATATTAATATTCAAGAATATCCGAAAAGACAAAAAGTTTAAGAGTATTAATATATCAAACCTCAAAACACTTGTGAAAACAGAGGTAGAATGAGTTACAGTTTGATCAAACTATGAAAAAGAAAAATCTATCTCAAGAAATACCAGAGCTACACACCACTCTTGTCCCAGCACCATCACTTCCAAGATGCCAGTGCTGCTTCACTCACATTCTGGGCAGTTTCTCCAGTACCAGCTGAATCTTTCACAAGGGAAAAGCTGACAGAAAATTCTTCCAGAGCTGAGGGTACTTTGCTGAAGGTATTTTTTGTCTGTACATTTGTTGCTTCACTACTGCAAAAAAATATTAAACACCTGCCTAGATGCAGTCTTGGGCAACCTGCTGTAGGCGAACCTGCTTTAGCAGGGGGGTTGGACTAGATGATCTCCAGAGGTCCCTTCCAACCCCTACTGTTTTGTGATTCTGTGCAAGGCAACAAGAGCTACTGACTGGGTGAGTGAGAATCAGCCTTCTAAAGAGGACGCAGGCACTGAGTATGAACACTGAAACCTCCAACCATGACACTATTAACAGTGGTGGTGATGAACCGAAGTCTGGGGCATGGGCCTTGACAATTCTGCCAAAGGCTGGCAGAAAAAGAGAGGCCATGAACTGTAAGCCAATTTGTACATCAGTCCCATATTCAATGTGTGGTCATGTCATCAAGGTGGTGGGCAGGCATCTGGGCGCCCCTGAGCCTCAGCTAGCTGGTGGAAGGTCTCCATATCAAGGCACTTTCTGGACATGCAGTTGTTCTGGTTTGGAAGTGAGCGTCATGCTCTTTTCCTAAAATAAGCCTTTAAAGGTAAGAGATGAGATTTGTCCTTAAGCCTCATACTGATAAAATATATCCAAATCCTTAGAGTAACTTTACTCTCCCAAAGCAGGGATGAAAATTAATCTATAGATTTAAGAATCACGACTGTATTTCCAAACACCTGGGACCAAAAGGAAGGAGGATAAATCAAAACCTCCTTGTTTTTTTCAGTCCCTTTCCCACTCACCTAGCCAACATGTTTAGTGTCTATAGTAGAGGATGATTCTCCCTAATTTTATGTCAGCATGGTTTGACTTGATTCCATTTTACTTCACATCAGCAAAGCACCATGTAGACCTATGGCATTGAATTGTTCTAATAATACTGTCAAAAGACTGATTTTTTTTAAATCCTCAATTTTTTTACTTCACCTTCTAAATCTTCACGCTTTAGCACTCAGTTTTATCCCAAGGTTAGATTCCTCTCTAAGTTACCTTGAGACTGCAACAATGAAAAACCCAATAAGGTATTTAGAAGTAATGAGCTTGAGTGCAAGAATTAGAAGAGAACATCCAACTTCTATAAGCAGCCAGAAACGACTCCAAAAGGGAAAACTCTAACACAAGCTACTGCAGATACTGAAATTAGAAGAGTACTTGCCCCGGGAACTTTACCCACACACCTGCAAAGCAGCAGGAACAACCAAAATTTCTGCACATATACTCGTGTCTGATGTAAAAGGCCCCTCACATACATCTGCACATCTAGGACGGCAGTTTCCTCTCGTCCCCAGGTTGCACCCGCCCTCTGAGGATTCCTGTGGCACGGGGGTGAGCTCTCTTTGGGTTGATAAGCAGTGGCATAAGGTAATTTTCCCCTTAACTCTATTAAGAGCCATAAAGATACTGGTGTAGTAACAGTAGGAGCAGCAATGAGGCCATCTAATTCCTTTTATACATTCTACTAACACTTCTGGCTACTGATGGAGAGAATTGCACTTAGTTGCCAGCTCCTTTTTGGGTAACCTGCCCGTAGCGAGTGATGACTTTGCGCCTCTCCTCTCCCCGCACGGAGGCAGCCCGGGCGGGCGGGGGCCCCGACGACACCTCCGCTCCGCCACAGCCGCTGGCCCCGAGCTCAGGCCCCGGCCCCGGCCCCGACCCTCCGCGGCGGGAGCGTCCCGCCGGGGCAGCCCCGGCCCCCGCCGGCGGGGAGGGCGGGCACGCGTGGGGCGGGGAGAGCCGCGGCCCAGCCTCTCCCCGTGCCGGCGGCCGGAGCCTTAACGGCGGCCGGCGGCGGAGCAGGGGGCTGGCCGGGAGGGAGCGGGGCCCCCCCGGGGCCGCTGCTAGCCATGCTTCCCCCGCTTCTCCCGCCGCCGGGGGCCCCGCGCTGCCGGGGAGCGGCCTCCGCCGCGCTGCCCCGCGGGTGCCCGGCGCGGCGCGGCGGCTGCGGGGCGCGGGGGGCCGGTACCCGCCGCTGAGAGCTGCGCGGCGGCGGGGGCTGGGAGGGGGGCGGCGATGTCCTCGCTGGTGAAGGAGGACCTGTCGAAGAGGCTGTTCGGCCCCCGGCGGCAGAGGCTGCACGAGTTCATCGAGGTGGAGGGCTCGGGCGCCGAGCGCTGCTACCTGTGCGCCGCAGGTACCGGGGCGGGCGCGGGTGGGTGTGCGAGGGCCGCGGGGCGTGGGTGCCCCCCCAGGGTGGCAGCGCCGGGGCGCGGGTCGGGGCGCGGGGGTGCGAGAGGGAGCGGGGGCGGCTGCAGCCGCGGGCCCGCCCCGCCGCCCGCAGCTCCCGCAGCGCCCCAGCACGGCGCGGCAGGCGGCTCGCTGGTCCCAGCGCCCCCGCGTTGCCCCCCAGCCTTCGGAAACGGCGTTTTCTCCGATTTCTGGTTCCTACGGGCTGGAGCTTAGGTGTCAGCAGGGCAAGGAGGCGGTTCCGACCGAACTGCCCGAGGACGCAGGGGGTGGCAGCGCGGCAGGTGCCTACTCTGCTGTGGAAAGAGCAACACCTTACTGTAGTTCTAATCAGGCTTTCCACAAGAAAGCATAGCAGTACGTTATCACTGCAGGAAACATTTGTAAGCTTTTGAGCTTTTGCACTATCCCTTGCCTTGGTCTAATGTCCTACGTATTGTCGGAATTACTTTGGGAAGGATGAACGAGGCTTGCGGTTCAAATAAATTCACGTTTGAATTAGTAATTAGCACGAAGTGTTAGTAAAACAAGATTGCTGTGAGTGGTAAACTTAATTATCTGGCTCTTTACTAAATTTGATTTCAACTGTATCTGCTTCATAACGTTTTTAGAACAGCGTTTCAGAAAAGCTGGGAGTTTTTTTATGTATTTCACAACACTGAAGGATACTCAAAAAGAGAAATGCTGTCATCCATAAGTAGTTAGGTTGCAGAGAATGTTTCTTCCAGTCTGCTTCCTCCTCAGGTTCAAAATACATGTAACAGGTGGAAATCATCTATGTGCTTGTGACACAGATTGGGTTAACATCCAATATGGGATGATGTCAACCGTACTCAGTGATCGCTGTCTTTCTAAACATCTGAAGTCCTTTGAATATTTAAGTTGTTTTACAGAGTACTGGAAATACTGAGCAAGTTATGCTGCCTGTGCTCGTGTAATTTTAGTAGAACAGGCTTTGTATTTTAGACTGTAAAATTAGTTTTAAGGAATGCTTTCCTGAATGTCATAGAGCTTCTACATGTACAGAAATGCCAACCTGATTCCTAGTTTATAAAACTACCCAGTAGAAATGTGTTTAATTGCACGAGGTAGATCTAAACAGTTCACTGTTATGAAACATCCAAAGAGGAGAAATAACACTATGGACCTTTAAAATCTTTACTAAAATTTTTGTTTTAAGGTAGAGAACAAGCCACTAAAGAAAGCCTTTAATCAGACTAACTGATTGGAAGTCTCTGAAGACGTAAAGGAAAACTTATATAGAGTATTAAGAGTGGGATTTCTCCAGTATCCAATATTAAACTCTCTTAATATATTCAGGCATAGTCAAGTAAGTGGTGAGTAGAGTGGAAATCTGATTCTGAAAGATGGGTTGCCTCTGGCTGCCAGCAGCTTCTGTAATCTGCTGTGATTCTGTAGGAGCAAAACATATTATCTAAACTCTTTTCCCTGCAATGCAACCTCAGTAAATTCCTGTTACTTTCAAATTATTACCAAAAAAAAAAAAAAACCAAAAAACAAAAATCGGTCAAACTATAGGCAAAACTTTAGACATCTATGCCTTTTGAAATCTGTATTACAACAAAATCTTGGTGTGGATAACTAAACAATCTTATTCTTGTGCATATGCCCAACATTATTTCCCTTCCTTTTCACAATAGCGAGTCCCAGTTCTTGTGTGAAGGCAATAGTATCACTTCGCTAAATGTTCTATAAACCCTGGAAGAACATAAAGCTGAAATGCAACTGCATTCAGGGCTTTTCACAACCTAGTATCGGTATGCCTGAGAAGAAGGTAGGGACAACATCATACTATCCAGCAGACTCTGAAAAAGGTGTTCAGTCCTTTGAAGACCTTAAGAAATAATTTGTGCTCTATGAAGGCAGTGTCATAGCCGTGACCTCCCCAAGAAAAGCTTTTAGAGTTTAACAGAATGAAACAGTATATCTGACCTCATGTTCTACATAAAAAATTAAAATTTTCTTTAACTCTGTTAACTGAGTGCGAGAGCAAGCAATTATCTCAAATGCAGGAAAAGACAGATTTATTTATTTATTTCTTTTAGGTTGAAAATAGTCCACCCAAATTTCACCACTGGACAGGACATGCTGGTTTTGCTATTCATAACACATCTGTGCTCTGTCCTTATGTCATACAACTTCTGCTCCTGCGTGAGGGGTAGAGACGTGGCAGTGTGCAGGACCTGGGGACCACTAGGACATCCTCTTGTATTTCTGACAGGACTGGGGGTTTTGGGGCTTGAGCTTGTCTCCTTTTGTTTGAACTCTGAGGGAGACAACGTACTCCCCCACAAGCAAGCAAGCAAAATAGGAGGAACTGAAAGTATGAAGAGAACTTTCTAAGAGTAGCCTACGAGATTTGCTTGCAAATGAAACCCACTGTAACTTCTCCATAGAAGATAACACAGTGATGGTCCTTTGGTTAAAAATCATTGAGCAACTATGACTAGTAGGACCAGAAAAAAAAGCAACAGTGGTTTGTATTTCCCAGGCAGCAATGCTATAGGCTGAAAGAAATTATAATCAGTTTATATATTTTCCACTCTTTGTCATGGAATGAAGGCATATCTCCAACGTAGATCCTTTTTTTTGTCTTTGTTTGATAACTGTTTTCTTACAAACAGGTGAGAAGTAAGAGATGTTTTAACAGGAATAAGAGAAAATTAGTTAGCTTTCAAAATGGGTTTTCAAAAATTCAGGCAGTGTTTAGAAATAAAATAATTTTTCTCTTGTCTCTATAGCCTCGTGCTATGATGTCAAAATGCTCCTGGCAGATGTAGGTGACATCTCGCCCTTACATTGGGCTACTGGATGGCGTGGGGAAGTGGCCTGCCCTGCAGCTATCATGTGGCATGTGTAGGAGAGTGTTCAGGCTCTGGGGCTTTTCACACTCATTACTGTGTGTTACAGAAATCCAATCTCCCATGCAGCACTCAATGTAATCAATTAATAATGGTAGTTATTGCAAAGAGTATCTTCTTGCTCTTTTTACTCTCATTTCCTGCCTAAGTTGGAAAATAATAATTTCTACAAAGATAGCCCTGGGCAACTTGAAGCTTTAAGAAATATTTTTGATGTTATTTTTGTTAAGTGGCCCACTTACATATTTTATAGGAAAATAGGGGGTTTGCTTTAAAAAAACTAATGGCATCATAAGAGAATGTCATCAACAGAATGGAAAGTATAGCACAAATCTTGTAAATACAGAGCCTTGGTAGCCGTTTTGCAATTTTCCAACTCCAGCACCCCAAAAGATTCCCCGCCCCCCAAAGTAAGTAGGATAAGTGGATTATCCGTACAGATCCAGTGCCGGAATTAGGCTTTCATTGCACTGCTAGTGAATTCAGATGAAAGGCTTTTGCACAGACAAGCTTCTCTTTTCACAGAATGCATAAGGTAAATCCTAAATCTACTAAAAGCTGACAGGTTTCATAGACTGAGAACATGGGGCTATTCCTACTACTTGGGCAAAATAAAACTATTAGGTTCAGTCCAGCCATATACAGCCCTGCCTGTCATCATGTCAGTTATTGCTTAAAATGTAGTTTAAGTCTTTTATTATTGGATCTTTCGGGAAATTCTTATTTGCACATCTAAAGTATTTTTTTTGTTGCAGTGACTAAAAGTGAAGAAGTAGAAATATGTATGGTTAAACACTTGCGAGTGGATCGAGAGGAGAAATATGAAATAGTTGAAAAGTGGTTTTTGAAAGATCTGGAGATGATTGATGGAAAAGAAGCAGATACTGTAAGTGTTATGTATTATTAAATACATATATTAGAGTATACTTTTCTTGTGTTGCAATTTGGGATACAAGTATTAAAATGCAATTAAAGTGCATTATCTGAAAAAGAAAGTTATGTAAAAACCAAAATAAATCAGATCTCCAAGGCATTTTGGTTTTACTGCATGTGAGAGGCTCCATATCGTGTTTGCCCTGTTGAAGGAGGGAGAGGAAGGAGAGATTTTATTGTTTCTTGTAATCTTCTTCATCTCTCCACTAGAGATCTGAGGGACAAGCTGGATGTTTTCTCATTTGTCCATCATAACTGGGAATAAGAGTTCTCCACCTGCAGCTCCCAGTGTAAACTGGAGTTAATCCCATAGATTTTAATGTGTATTTGAAAAAAAAAATTGATTAAATATTTTTAGGGAGAATATGACCCTGTCATTTGAACGTACGGAGCTGGTTTCTGTGTGTAACGTCTTGGAAGTGCGTTATTTGGTGTACCAGCTTGTGAAGTTGTGCCTCTTTCACATATCCTTATCTCACATTACTTGGATCAATTAAATATTTGTGTATTTGTGTATGTAAATATGAAACAGCTTTGGCTAGATCTGGCTGGCTTACTGCTAAAAAAGTCCTAATCTCTCCAATACAACTTAAGAAGGATAAAATGAGGCTGCAGTAGTACAATACAGAACACCACTGAAAGTAGAATTAAATCCTATTTTACAAAAGCTAGAAGAATATGCTGAGGAGAATATTTTACTGCATGTATGAGAAGACGTTTTAACAGTCCTCCATGCATAATAAATGTAGTCCAAGACAAGAAGACTATTTCCCTTTGCAAGTGCTTTCAAATGAATATAAAATAGAATTCAGATGACATTATCCTAGTGAAAGAGAAATCAAGAGCCCACAAGAAAGGTTTCAGAGCCTTGCTCTAAGGAAAATAACAAACTGTGGTTGGAGACTTCTGTCCAGTGCACATTGGCCTGAAGTCTAAAACTAGGAACCTGGGAGATGGAGGAGGTGAGCTCATGTTCAGAGTAGCACTGCACCCTGTGAGCTCTTTGCAGTTTAAGCCAGAGGGGAAAAAAAGCCAAAACTATCAATATTTTATGTCCCTTTCTGAGTTATCTTGCTTCTGGAGCTGTTCCTGTCCCTTCCCCAGCCCAGGCAGCCAGAGGGTTTCCTTATCACTTGCCTGCATGAATTTACTTTGGCTCTTTTCTGAAACATTGTGCTAAAATATCCTTCAGAAATGATTCAGCCTTCCACAACTGGGATGATCAAAATCTGTATCATTTTTGGTTAAAGAAAAGCCTAAATGAACCTCAAACTCACAATTATGGGCTGATTAACACTGCTATAAATAGTCCTAGTGGTTATTCATACCCATAGAATTTAACAGAACTTAGCTGCTGCTAGGATTAATTGTGCTAAAAAGCCAGAAAACGCAGAGAATTACAACACAGGCAGGAAGGGCAATCAATATTCTTCTTCTGACAGGCATATATAGTTATAGTCCAAGGCAAGTGCTTTTCACATAGTATGTTTTAGGCAACATGACAAATTGGTTCATTTCAAAACAAGATTGTATAATCCAAATAAAGCGCAGCATATCGCTTGGGCAAACTCTGAAAGTTTTACTCAGGCAAAACTCCTAATGGCAAAGAAAAGCAGCTAATCATAACCTGCTATTTTGTAAAGTTTTTAAAGACCCTTTAGTATGAATAGCAGAAATATGCGAAGTCCCTTGGAGTCCATCAAACTTGGAAAAAGCCCTGAAGGTAAGTGGACAGAGAACAGTAGATTGCCGTTCTAACATCTGTAATGCATGTAATAATTTCATTCTCTCTCTGTTTTGGGTTTTTTTTTTAGGATAATCCATATTTTGATATGCACTTCCACAAAGTCTACAATCTGGAAGCATATAGTTGTGCATCTAAATATACCTTTGCTCGAACGCTAAACAAACTGAATGAAATGTACCTTAAGAAGGACTTGAAGATAGTGAACTTTGATGACACCTACCTATATGACGATTCAATCTGGTCATCCAACAACAGAGATTGCTTAGTACTTATGAGGATATGCTTCTATGCTTCCAACCTTTTGTGTCTCTCCCTGTGCCCCTTGTCCTAAAGATGCATTTTGTAACAGTAAGCTGTCTGGTTGACTTTCACTGACCAGCATTTCATAAATCATCTGATCAAAAAGATAGTAAGTGATATGCAGTATCTGCTTTTTAATTTTACATATAAGTAAAAAATGGAACATACTTTTTACATAAACAATTCATTTATATGTATTAGGATGGCCTCACTCTGGCAAATACTTACAAATAGATGAGACTTTCAACATAGGACCAGTAATTTGCATGGTCAGTGGTGATTGCTTATGGAAGTAGAGCTCAGCATTTGTTCATATGTTCATGGAGGTACAAATTATCTTTCATTAATAGCTGGAAAGATTTTTAAAGCATTAAGAGTGTTAACAGTTATTTTTTATGTCCTATAAGTAGGAAAAAAAAAAAGGCAACCAAATGAGTTCTGTACAAGAACGAAGCACACTTCCATTTTAACCCTGTTAGAGATGACACCTACATCCATACAAGAATCAAACCCTCATCCTGATGAACTGGAGTTTTGCATTCAGGTACCGTAGGACCAACTTTTCAGCTATGCAGTTCTAATTATTTTTCCCTCAGAACATTTAGTGCTCCCTTTGGCCTTTCCATTATTTGTGGTACTGTCTTAGAAACAGAAAATGAATGTTCTTAAGCAGAATTGCTTTCTTTATCAGACCTTTCAGAACGTTTTTCTTTTATATCATTAACATCATCTTTTTTGCACTTTATGGATATGAACAGGCCCAATTAGGGAACAGAAATTGTTTATTTATGTCTCCTCTCTACCTCTGGACCAAGACTTAGTACTTTGTAAATAGCAGTTGTTGGCTACTAAGATTACTTTGTAGACAAATGATAGACTTTTCAAAATTCATAGAATTATGAGAATAATTCTCACCAGTTCCTAGCTATGTGTTAGCAGATTCACTGCACTACTTAAATGCATATTAGTACTTAGATTTACATTTAACATGGGGTGGAGTCTACTGAGTGGTTTGGAAGACCTCACCCATAACAAAAAATAACATCTGGACTTGTGACAGAATTATATTACAGTAGAAACAGAGGATGAATTGAAGCTGTATTGACCACGAGCTGAAGAGGAACAATGTTGACAGTAAGAAGCATAGTGATGTTGGCCAGTGGCGGTCAGCTAAGCTAGCTGGCTGCTCTTCCCGTAGTCAATAGAGACAGAAATGCCAACCCAAAAGGTGATTAGGAGAAGCTTCTGGTGAGGGCATCCTGCAGAAAAAATTTGCTTTCCCTTCTGGCAGCTGAGAGAGTACAGGGAGACTAGCTGTGGGCTAAACCAGCTACGTACCTAAGCTGCCCGATGTAAGTAGCTCCTGGGAAGCCATGGGCTGGTTACTGTCCTCTCTCCGTACCTGCTGTCTGTAAAATGGGATAGTCGTGCAAGGGTACTGTGACTCGTACTTCACTGTTGTCTTTCATGTGGACTCCCCACCTTTGAAAATATTTGTGTAAATGTACTTTTGGATTCAAAATTGAAATAACATCAAGTAAGTGAGAATGTATTTGGAAAACCTGTATAAAATGTACAGCTTTCTACTTTACTTTTTAAATGGTATCCTATTGCTTGTATATAGGAAAGGCCATACCTTTGATTAGCTGAGCTTCAGAAACTATATATTTATTCTAGGCATATGTTGTAAATTACATTCATTCTAACTCAAATCTTAGTACTTATGTATATCTTGACAGTTGTGAAGGCAGTTTATGTGGATAACCCAAATCTTACGGAATTTATAAAGCTTAAGTCTGACATTTGCCACCTAAGTACTGTTAGAGAGAAGGACTGTACTTACAGTAGTTGTTTATGAAATGCAGCTGTGCTTTTCAGAATGTCTTTGACATAATCCAGTGCAAGTATGTGTGTTGTAACATTTGATCCATAGCTACAAGTATTTGCCCAACATCCAGATTCCACAAAACAATCTTCAGTAGCAAGTATAATTCAGACTACTGTTATCTATGATACATTGTCTTGTTTGGACTGTGTCTTAATTGTATAGGTCACAATGTTTTCTGTAATGTTTACAAATTCTTTGCTTAATAGGCACAAGGAAATATTTTCTGGGTGGAAAAGCTCCCATCATCCATCTTGTAACTGTAATAAAAACATAGAACCTCTAATAATAAGCACTTCAGAGCATTCTTTTGAAATAAAGTACAGGTATAGTGAGTTCCTGACCAATAATTGTCTGTATCATGTTAGAAACTGGTAAGCTAAAAATGACTATAATATTCAGCCATATTTAATGGACTTGCATCAGTAGTTTATATCTTTCTATTCTTGTACTGTGTAAACATGAAACTGACTATATTAGAAGACAAATAAACCTGCATTTTATGTGGAATAATATGCAATTAAAATCTGTTTGGCATTTCTTCTGTCTGATAACATAAAATTTCAGACATTCTTCACCAAGCGATCAGACTAAACAAAAGGGAAAAAGGGGCGTTGTCCATATAAATTATTTCAGTTATTATCAAAAGGAAAAAATACTTTAAAATATCTTTGTGACCTAATCTAGGGACTCCTTACGTTTACACAGTTCTTTGTAAGATGTTGAATACCAAGGCACTGTGTAATTGCTAGACCGACCTGATTGCGCCATGGGAAGTCTTCAGATAACTAATCTTTTCCTGCACTTTAAATTAAGCAAATACAAATCAATGCAGAATTTTAAAAATAACTTTGGAAGTGAAACAGAGCAGGGAGGGGAGTCTGTTCTGGTCTGTGCCTTCCGGGTTATTTCGCGTTCTCCTTCTCGTTTGTATATTGGAGTCATACATAGAGTAACCCACCCCTTCCCAGGGAAAGCCTGTGCTACTTCTTTCCCTGTCATCTACCTGTTCCCCAACACTTTCAGCATCTAAATCTATCTTCTTGCAGTAAAATGAGGGATTGTGTTACCTAATTTGCAATATGTAATTTATGTGTGTTTTGTCATGAGCTTAAGTCAGAATCGGGAGATCAAAGCCCCTTTCTATAGAGCAGCTGTGGGAAGCTGAAGTAGGAGACGACAGAATGACACTGTGTGTCCTGTAAGATGATCTCATACCTGTTTTAGCAGGCATAACCACATTTTAGTGTTAACAAACTATGTTTCAGTTTTTCACCCTGAAGCAAAATTAACAGCGAAAGACAGGAAACTACAACAAAAGCTTTATGAAACCCTGTCCAATCTTCTATGGCTGTCTTATCCAGTCTTTATAGATTTAGCCAGACAGTTACATTTTGTGGCTGAATTGAGAAATTACCAAACTGTAACTTCTTTTTTAACCTTGACCCTCATGAATGATACATTATAGAAGTATACAGCATGTTGTTTTGTAAGTCAGAAATAGAAGCACGTTCAGCAAGATTCTGTTGGTCAGTCATGTTTGATGCTTTCAAAAAAGTGGAAAAATGGTACAGGAATGATGATATTGGTTTTACACGTTAACAGTCCATATTGTGGCAATTTATAACAATAACTCAGAAAAGATGGTTTCTGTTGTTCTTTATTGGTCATGGCCGGGCTAATAAATTTTATCAACCATCCCTTAAAGGCATAATGATGTATTAATGTGAATAAATTATATGGTTCAAGTAATCTGTAATGATTTCAGCCTTCCCCTTAATTCTGCGTGCAAGCCTTGAAGAAATACCATATTAATTTACATGAATAATGCTAAAAATGAGTGAAGTATATCGACCAGGTGGAGAACCCCTGTCACAGCAAAGATTGAACTGGAAGGTAGTTTGAGTTCTCACTGAAATCAGCAGTGTCTACAAGTAGCTATGGCCAGATTTGGACATCATTTCTCACAGTTAGATTCCAAATCCTAAATATCACGATCACTAGTCACAGAGTAGCAACATTTCCCTCTGAATTACCACTGGCATCAAAGTCATTAAGGATGCTTCTGCTGAGAGGTAAAGCCAAAATCTGAATGCTTTTCAGTGAAGCTATATTAATCCCGAAGCTGCAGCCAAACTGTATTGCAGTTGCTCCCCTCCAGCTGCAGTTGGAGATGCACTTGTCCTTTGAAATTCTAAGACACTGTCATATTGTAACACATTGTATCTTTCAACCCCAGGTGTACCTGCACTTCTATGAATATGCTTGTCTCCTAAAAGACATAAAACTTCTCAATAACTCTGCCATGAGGTCAGTTTGGGACACACACATCAGAAGCGAGTTGACATGACATCAGTTTTGCTTTTGGCGCAGCCCATGTTATTTCTCTCAGGGCATTTCGCTGTTCTGTTACAAACTCTCTGATGACAAGAGCTCCCCCATCCTTCCAGCACACAAAACACCCCTCGCAGGTTGCAATACAGAGAGATCTTATTTGTATTGCTGTTCTCGCTGGTTTATGCCTTGTAATTGCACAGCAGGGTTTTACCGAACAGCTGAAGGACCTAACCATGCACAGCCACTTCGTAGATCTAGCCAGAGTTACATTTTGTGGCTGAATTGAGAAATTACCAAACTGTAACTTCTCTTTTAACCTTGGCTCTCGTGAATGATACATTATAGAGGTATCTATACATCTTACATGTGTATATATATCTAATAATCTATATATCTATGGGTTGCAGGCAGCACAGTGGAAAACAACACCTCAATTTCATGTATCTGGAAACTCAATCAGAGCTCTTTTAGAAAGAAAATTTACTTTATTAACGTTAGTTCACAGCTTTTGGAAGGTAAACCTCTCCAACCGTACATTAAGTATGAAATTTAATAGTTATTGATGTAAACAGAGGGAGCTTTTCCCCCCCAGCTCCTTAGAGCTTGGCGAGGTTTTTCAGGCCGTCCTCTTTTTTCCTGGCTTTTCCCCCTGCCTGAATCAACCCACCTCGGACTGGGGCAGAAGCCGCCGCAGGGTGGCTCACCCAGACACAGCGGAGAGCAGCGGGACCGCCTTTCACCCCGGCACCGCTAAACCCCCCCGGGGCCCCTTCCCCACCGGAGAACCTCTGGCGCCTCACGGGCCTCTGGTCACTGTGCCGCCGGCCGGCGAGGCCCGGCTCGAACCGGGCCCGACCCTTCACACGAGGCCGCCTCACAGTTACCGCTCCGGCCTAGCAACACCCCCTGCACCCCCCCCCCCGCGCCGGTTTAGGGCCTGGGCCGTCGCGGCGTTGCTCTACAGCAGCGGCACCGAGCGCGCCCGGAGGGGCAGAGGCGCCGCCCTGCTCGGCGGGCGTTACGCCTCCCCTCCGGGAGGGGGCGCTGCGCGGCTCCCTAGCCTGCCGTCTCGCTGCTGGTGTGACGTGAGCGGAAGCGGCTGTTGTGGGCAGCGGGAAGCGGCAGGGGGTTGCGGCCGGAGCTGCGGCGGGTGGAGGTGCTCGTTCCCCTGCCCTCCCCTCCGCTGCCCTGGCCCGGCCCAGCCCGGCCGGCCTTGGCTCCGTGGTGAGAGCGAGGCGGGCCCCGGTATCCTCCGTCCCTGCCCCTCTTTCCTCCGCGGGCCGGGCCCCACCGGTCGCCCCGGGGCTCCTTGGCCGTGTGTGGGCCGCCGGGCTCGGGGTGGAGCGGTGGCGGGGCGGGGGGGCGCCGCGGCTGCGGCTGTCTCTGGCCGGTGGTGGCGCGGAGGGTTGTCTCCGGGGCGGTTCCTGCGAGAGTCGCAGGTGGGAGGCGATGAAGCTGGCGCCAGGCGGGCCCTTGGGAGGCTGCCGGTTCTATAAATAGCTCTTCTGAGATTTTCTGTTAAATGATTGATCTTTTGATCGACTTTTGGTTATGAACGGCGTTCCCGGGGATGTTACAGTTAGGCCACGCTCTCAAGTTATGTTATAACCCGGTCGGATGCAGAAGTAGCATGTTTTCCTGTTTACATGCTTGGGCTAAGCAGTGCTCACGAAGTAGCTGTACCCCGTTGCTCTGTTGTCTCCTTCCCGGACAGGCCGTGTCTGTGATGTGGTGTTGAGAGATTTTGTGTAGCTGTGGCTTTGCCTATAACATTACTGGGGAAGAAATGCAGCAATGTCTAAAGGGATTTGTTAGACTGATGTGGTCTCAGCACTCTGCTTAATTCTGTGTTCTGTTGGGACAGTAGGATTCATGTGTGAAGAACTTAGTGATGTGCTTGGTCCTGGCACGTCGTGAAAGTTTTGGTGGCTGTGACTAAGGGGACTGAGTTTGTAGCAGAAGTTAGTCTGTATGTCAGAGCAAGCCTTTGGTCTTGTGTTTAACATGTTCTGTTTTAGGGGAAAGTTATATTCTGCACAACCTGGACAACTTGGGCTAGCACTGGAATGGGAGAGTTAGCAAGTTGCGGCAGTCTGAACATGATTTAGAGCAGAAAGTAACATCCTAAATTGGGAAGGAAAGGGAATATTTCTGAAATGCAGCAGGTTGTTGGTATTTTGTGTGTTCATCTTACGCGCCTGTTGAAGAGTAACAGGAATGACAACCTGTTGCAATTTGGGAAACAAAAGATGGGCCCAACATTTGATGAAAGGGCAGGAAAATTGTTTAGCAGCTATGGAGTGTTGCTTTGCCATAAGGGTGTCATATAAACAGCATTTATTTGAATGCCCTGAGCTCTGTAGACTTTACAACGCTGATTCCAGGTTGGTGTATTGGCCCTTTTTTTCCCAAAGCCCTTGGATTACTAATCTAAAACTACCAGGTTGCCCAAGATGAGAGATGTGGTGGTGGCCAGCTGAGCTGAGGCATAGCGGGATGTAAAAGACTAAAAGAAAACTCGGTGCCTTTTATTATGTCAAATGACAAGGGAACATTTTTTTTCTTTGCTGCGTGTTCATCAGAGAAAGCAATCCAGGCATCTTCAGGAGAAAAATCCAGCCTAAAATTTAACTCTTATGTGTTGTCTCAGCATGAGGCAGTGTAGCCTGTGATGCATATTGATCATGTTTTTAATACACTATAGAATTTTAAGGCACAAGTTCAGAGTAATATTGAAGCTTCTGTATTTAAATAGAAGCATTGAAATGTGGTACCTAACTGTTGCTCTTTTTAGTCTACCTAGAGTCTCTCTGTAGTGTAAGGAACTGTTCTGAATCAGGTGAATATTGCTAATTCCTTAATTTTCTGGATCTTTGTGTTTCTGCTTTTGTTCTGTGTTTTTTTTTTTTTTTTTTCTTATATGATCAATCTCTGCAAGCTTGACTATTGGGCAGTGTTGTCCCATCCCCCCCGCGCCGCCCCCCCCCCCCGGATTACTAGAATCTCGTGGGGACTAGACCATGCTCTGCTAGGGAACCAGGTGATTATATTGAAATCTAGCTCAGAAGTCTCTTTCAGAATTTTGTGACTTACTTAGGATTCTCTTCTTGATTGGTGCATGGTAGTTTAATGTTGGTCTTATTTTACCTCTACAAATTCTTCATCATGGTTGAACATGTTAGAAGTAGAAATGCTTTCCTCCGGGCATGTTGCATACTTACTTGAAGGCATCGCCAAAGAAAATCAGAACTCTTGCTGAATGTTTTTAAACAAGCTGATTATTAACACATCCTGCAAATCTGAACAGCCTTCTTTCCTTACAGCCCCTTCTTCTCACCCTTTGCTTCTCCCACTGCTGGCTGCTCTTTCTGCAGAGGTGAATCACTTAAAGGGACAGGCTGTAAACAGGTATCCCCCCCACCCCTTCCAATCTCTCTCTACCTTCTTTTCTGCTCCTTTGCCTCCCGCAAATCACCTGGAAACTCCAGTCTTAATGAGGACAAAAACTAGAAAACAAACTTTTGGGTGTTGTTAGGAAAGTACTTCTGCTGTTAATGGTGGATGCACCTCATTTATGAAACCTAATGGTCTGATTTGATGTGTGGCTACGTCATTGAGATTAAAGTGTATCTGCCAGTGTACCAGAAGGTGTAAAGGGCAGTCCCTGATGGCCTTGTACGGTCTCCTGTGTTTGCTGTTACAGGCTATGAGACTGAAGCAGAAGTCTGTCTTTCTTAGCATTTGGTTAGAGTACGGGGTTCAAGGTCAGCACTTGATTCCTAGAGGAAATGTCTGGATTTATTGCTAAGTGTACATGCTTACTTTCTTTCTCTTTTTGAAATATCCTGTTACTCCCTTGCTAGATCAGAAACTCCACAATTAAAAGTGTTCCAGTTCATGCATCCAAGAAAAGGCAGTGAACTAGTCAAACCTGATGGACTTATCTTTGGAAAATTGTGTTGTGGCCTTTTCAGATCTAGATGGCCTTGAAGTTGAACTTTCTACCAGCTACAAAGATGCATTTCTTTGTTCTGCATTAGTGTAACAATTGCCAGACCTGCATTAGAGGATAAAGAGGAAGAACAGTCTGTTACATTTAATAGTATGTGGCAGCGGGCAAGAGCAGTGAAACAAGTCTTTGCAAAACATGAAAACACAAACCAAAGAAACCCAATGCTGTATTTCTAGAAGCTCAGAGATTTGTTGCCTTAGGTGTGTACCTGTCCCCATAGTTTGTGTCTTCCAGGAGCTGTTTTGTTATAAGGAAGCTTTTATGAAAGGCACTTCAACATCCAGAAGATAAATCTAACTTAAGAAAAATTTATTAAATTCTATTACATGGGCCCTCTGCAATGTCTTGTGTTTTTATTAATTAAAAAAATAAGTAATGCCTGCTTGCTGGCTGAAGTTAAGTTATAAACACGGTGCAACTCTTATGTTAATAATTTTCTAGTAACTCTCCAGGAATTGGCAATGATGAATTTGACAATGGATAACCACCACAAATGTTCTTTACAGAGGTATCAAACCTGGGAAAACTCTAATACAGACTGTTTTTTTTTCTGTTTGGTTGGTTTGGGGTTCTTTTGCCACCAAATGGAATGTGATGATGTACTTACTCTGCTTTAAGAAAGCTGTTTGAGCAGGATACCTGAGCATGTTCTCGTAACATGGGATCAAGTACTAATTTAGAATTTCTCTTGTGATACCAAGGGAGGAGGGAGTGAGGAAGCAGGCAGGGACACTGATCTTGAATCAGAATGATTTTTCCCTCTGCCAGAAGAGAATTAGGATGTGTATGAGGTACAACAACACTCAAAAGTAATAATTTGTGAGACTTGAAATTGTGGCATTTGAGCGGTGGATTGAATGACTGCTATGACATACCATATCCAGAATACATTCCAGAAATCTTCATGCAAAGCAGGGAGCCAGAAACACTTTTTCTCCTTCTAAATGGAACATTATTTTCAATTTGATCTGCCCAACACATAACCTTTATTTGGTGAAAGAGTCCTGAAAATTTAAGTGAAGGTTTTAGGTATATTTGAAGGATTCTGGACTTGTAAGTTTCATTTAAGGTCATCAGTGTAGTGACTTTAGTTTCACATTCTCCATCCTGTCAAATTTTGTAGGGTTTTTTTGTTCGCCTGTCTTCATACACATTTTTACTGGATCCACGGCATTTGTACCCATTCTGAAACTCCACTACTTAATGAGGGAGTCATTTTTCTTGATTACCATTTCAACTTTTTTTGTTAATGCCTCACATTCCACTTTACTACTAAGAAGCTTTTTGTTCTCTGTTAAATTAAGCAGAAGGATCATCCTAGTGTTGACAACTTACAGTTGTCTAACTGAAGTAAGATAGTAAGCTTTATCTTGAACTTTTTCCTAAAGTGGGCTGGTCTTTACCTAGATCATCCTTGTCTAGATTATGATTCATTAAGTTACCTGTAAAATTTAATTTCAAAAAACTGTAGTTGCTGTAAGTAAATGACTGGTGCTTTGTGTGTGTGTGTGTTAAACGTGCCTGAATGTATTATAACTTCTTAAAATCTTTCAGGTGAGAGAAAATGACTGCAATCAAGCATGCTTTACAGAGGGATATTTTCACTCCTAATGATGAACGCTTGTTGAGCATTGTGAACGTGTGCAAAGCAGGCAAAAAGAAGAGAAACTGCTTTTTGTGTGCCACAGGTACATAGTAATACCACACTGTATTTCTTGTCTTCACCTTTGTTTTTTATTCAGTTGCATTTGTCTTTATGATATTTATTCTTGCCCCATATGAAACAGGTGCTTTCTGTTTCTGATGGAGAAAATCAGTTGTACCTTATACTTCCATTGTTAGATCTACTAAAAAAGAAAAAAAACCCTGTACACTTATTCCCAGATCTCACTGTAATTTGAAATGAAAGAATCAAAATTTGTGTGGGATTGGTGGACTTTTGATGCAGGCTTTATATAGTGCTTAAAAGGGGATTTAGTAGGCATCTAGGCTGATCAGCCTGAATATAAAATGCATCAGAGGGTACTGGTTGGAGTCCAAGGGAGAGGACTCTGGAAAGGCACAGTAACTGAACTGAGCTCTAATGTTCCTTTGAGTGTATGTGCATTTATATTACATCTCTTCAAAAAATTAAGTGCTTTGGGTCGATCTGTCAATAAATTAGCTTGCTAGAATATTATTTGACTGAGAAATCTCAGAAAATGTTTTTATTCTGACTATGATCTCCAGTTACCTCTGTGCTTTGACAGTTACGTGCCTGTGGTCTGAGGTCTGCTGTGTCAAAGAAATGTCTGTAAATTTGGGTTCATTACTTCACAAGCTGGTTGACTGAGACTTAAACTGAGCTGTGGATATTGTAGATGAAAACATTTCAAAGGGTCTCTTTTCATCAAATAAATATTATTAAATCTCCCCCGCAAATAATTAATTTCAGAAGTTGAAGTACAGCAGCCACAGATGTTGAAGTAATTTGTGCATTTTGAAATTGCTCTTTTACTTCATTTAACAGTGACAACGGAACGACCAGTGCAAGTAAATGTGGTAAAAGTGAAAAAATCTGACAAGGGAGATTTCTACAAAAGGCAGACTGCATGGGCACTTCGAGATCTTGCTGTTGTTGATGCCAAAGATGCTGTTAAAGTATGTGTAACTTTTTGGTTTTAACACTCTGCTCAGAAGATCCTCTTGGTTCCGAGTTAGTTAACTTCCTTGATACTGCTTTAAAGCTTAGATTGATTACACATTAATTAGGAATTAGGATGATACATTCCTGTGCTGCTTATGTCTGCATTTTCTTCCAGCCTTTCCAAGAATATAGTTCTGGTAAACTGAGTAAGAGCAGTCTAGATATTCAGAGTATTGCTATTCAAGCATATCTGCCCTGTTTATTGTAGTGATCTCTCAGTGACTATAGAGTGCTTATGCTAAGGACCAGTACTTCTTTTGTTTTAAGTCTTATGTAAATTTTTACTACACGCTTATTTTCTCCCTAAAAAATTTAGGACTGTCTTACTAAAGACATTGAGCTACATGTAACGTTTTTTGCTAGGACACTTAAAACATTCTTAATGAGCGGCATATAAGCTTGAAGGTGTGCTCTTATAGTCTGTTCTCTAAATCATGACGTTGGCCATTTGTTGGAAGGCATACAGTCCTGAGCTGGTGTTCTTTTCCATAGAACAACAACAGCGACCTATTTTTGACGATTTAAATTCATTTGTTGTCATAAAATAGGATACACAAACAGGCAGAGGTGAAAATTCTTCATCATGTGATATCTGGTTTTATATTCTGTTACTGGTGATTTGGAAGAATAGTGCAGAGCTACGGAGTTGAAAATTCTTTGATTTCCCTCTCCCCAGGTGTAGGTTAAATAGGTTTTTGTTGTTTCTGTTGTTCACATACTTGTTGTCTAGGTTTTAGATTTTCCTTGCTGATCCTAAATACCATGTTGGAGAATTGCTTCTTCCAAGTTAAGGTTCTGTTTAAAATTATACTGTCTCAGGGCTTTTTTTTTCAAAACAGAATTTGTCAGCTGGTTTCAGAAATACGCTGCAATGTATATACCACTCTGAGCGATTTTTAAATTTTCTTTCAAAAAACCAAATATTGAATGCGAAACTCTCTTGTGTTACAAAATGTCAGAATTAAAAGTTGATAGGTGCATCGTGTTTTGGTTTCCAAATGTGATCCTGTGCAACTCTTTTGACACAGGCCTTTACTGCACTAGTTGTGAGACAACTCAAATTGTATGTAGTGATACTGTTTGTTTAGAAATATATGGTAATGGTATTTATCAATATAAGCTACAGAAAAAAAACCAGAACTGCTTCTATTGCACCGTACAGGAAGTACCATTTTCCCATCGTATGTGGTTTCATGTGCAGCCTGCTTCTACAGAGAGTAGTGACAATATAAGTAATAAGTAGCAGCAATAGTGTTTTTTACAAACTATGTGTAAGTGAGAATTTAACATGTATCTGAGGCAATAACATTTTTCATCAGAAGGAGGCTGGACCTTGTAAAGTGCTTGTAATATGATCTTTAAATAGGCTATTACCAGTTACAGTCTATACTGAATTCGTAAGTGGCTGTAGAAAGGAAAGTACTTTATTCATTTGTTACCAAAGAAATGTTCTCATCAAGCAATAAGTCTAATTGAAAATACTTCTACAGTAGGTTTTTACCCTTAAAATACCAAATGGTCTTTTCTGTCTTGTTCAGTGCTATCAAAAACTATCATATCTATAAATAAAGTGCTCATAATTTTTTTCTCTTGCCTGTTCCCCTAAGTCTCCTTGAATTGTGTTGTATATGTTGTCAGTAGTTCTAGCTACCGCTTTTAGTTTCAGAAGGCTTAGTCATTCCGAGGACAGTGTTTCAGGGCAGACAGCACTGTCAAATGTTTGTTGAAACTCTTACAGATCTCCACATTACGTGCTGTTATTGCCTTATCTGGCTTGAAAAATGGTGTCTTCATAGCGTGGATTCTGGTTTTTCATTTTGAGTGATTTAGCACCTTTGTTAAGGTGCATCAGGGTGCCAGAGTTGGTGTACCAGCTTAAGGTTGGCATCTGTGCAATTTCATTTTTATCCTGTCATCTCAATAATTAAATGTGTAAACAATCTCTGCTGCTCACAAAATCGTTTGACTGTTGAGCCTGTAACATATCTCATCTTTTGCAGGAGAATCCTGAATTTGACTTGCATTTTGACAAAGTGTACAAATGGGTTGCAAGCAGCACAGTGGAAAAGAACACCTTCATTTCATGTATCTGGAAACTCAATCAGAGATATCTTAGAAAGAAAATTGACTTTATTAATGTCAGTTCACAGCTTTTGGAAGGTAGATTTCTACAACTGTATGTTAAGTATGAAGTTTAATAATTATTTCTGTAAAACGGATATACTAAAAAAATAATCTTAATCCTGGTGTTTTTTTCCTATTCAATCTTATTCTTTTATATTTTCTAAATCTTCAGATAAACAAGGTGACTAGATAACATAGTTTCTCTTAGAAAACGGAGAACAGACAAAATACTTCATTAATAACGTTCTAAATATTGATAAGCTTATTATATTTCTAAGACATTCTCTTTCTTGAACAAAATAAAATCTACCTGCAAAATCTGGTAGGTCTAAATGTGTAAAGAATACACTTTTGTTCCTATTTTCATTTCCCTCGTATTAGAAAAGTGCTTTAAAAAGTGACACTTCAGTGGCATGCTAAAGGTGATATGAGGTTTTATATGAAATTTCTAGTTTATAAACTGTGAAGAATGTGTTAAATTCTGCTGGACCCTATTACAGTTTATGTGACTGGTTGCGAAGAAGGCTTTGTATCTCGTTTGTTCAGGCTATATTAAGTATTTTTACAGTCACATGATCTTTTAATAGTAAAAAAATTTTAGTAAGGCCTAATGAGTAAGCATATTTTGCGTTGAGTCTGTCAGAAGTGGTTAAACTGTCGATACAAAATACTAGACTTGCTTGTGCAGAAGAACTGGAATTAGAGGTGTAAACCAGGGAGGATAACATTTATGTATTTTGGTGTTTGACTGGAATTTGTTTTTAACCAACCTCTAACTTTTCAAGTTTGTGCAATATTAAAATGTTCAAACTTACTGACACTTTAAAATATACACACTGTTCATGCTTTGTCTAGCTAACATTCTCTGCTTCCTTTCTTCTGCTTTTCCATACCTTTTAATTCTTCAGAACTGCCTAAAGTTGCAGAAGGTGCGTAACACCTTTTTCCTTCATTTTGCTTTGTAAGCAATTATGCTTTTTCTTTTTCTTTTTTAAATAGTGGTCTGGATAGCTTATCAAGTTGCTAGAGATGAGAGAGATGTTTCAAATGTCCTAAATGCTTTCTGTCTGGACTGCATTAATGTTCTGTAAATAGTTTGTCAGCCTTTGAATGGCTTGTTGAATTAAGCAAGCACTGCTGTGAGAAATCATAGTTCATGGAAACCTTGTTATATAATTTTCACTTACCTCCGTATTAATTTTCCTGCTGTGAAACTTATTTTGAACATCAAGATAGCTTTTATTTATTCAGTGATATGTTTCTTAATCAACATTAGTATGTTTCCCTTATGCTCTAACAAAAGAGAGAATCTGACTTCTACTGATCTTTGGCTAACAAGTCTAGTTCAATGCTGTGATGTATTCTGATGTTGATTACCAGCATGAGGTGTGAATAAACTGCGTCAGTATGTCCCTTTGTACATGCAGCGAAGGAAGGTGGCTGTTTGTATTTTGCTCATGTTGCATAATTTGGAAAACATTGCTGTTGGGAACCAACTGTGGAAATTTTAATGAAGCCCATGGAAGGCTGAGACTTGAAAAAGGTGTACATAGGTAGCAGGTGCTTGTTATGAAAGTTATTGCATGGATTCATTTACTTAAAGATAGTTGAACATACTTAAGTACTCTTAAAATGCTTGTGACTTTCTGCACTTGATAACGTGTTTTATTTCCCTTCTCTACGTAAGAATCTGTTCCAAGTGGAGAAAATCAAAGTGTAGCAGGAGGTGATGAAGAAGCTGTGGATGAATATCAGGAGTTAAATGCAAGAGAGGAACAGGATATTGAAATAATGATGGAAGGATGTGAATATGCCATTTCTAATGCAGAAGCCTTTGCAGAGAAGTTGTCGAGAGAGCTACAAGTGCTAGATGGGGTAAACATTTCCTCTGATGTACAGTGTGTTAGCATGTCGAACTGTTGTCACTGATACTGGCTCTGTAGTGTTCTTTGAAAAGGTAGCTAACATGTTCTGCTGCATATTTGAATGTAAATGTGTGTCCACTCCTAAGTGGAGCTACGTCCTGTCTATTGCCGGGTTTTAAAGATCTTCAGCTTTGCTTTTTACCTCCCAGACCTTCTGGGGTGAGTTGCAGGCTTTCAAATGAGGAGTTGAGACAAAAAAGGGAGGCATTCTGCGTATACCTTTCTTGAAGGCAGGGGTGCAGGGAGCGGAAGAATAGATGTTCATGACCATGGATGTGAACACTTATGCTTAAAGTACTACTGTCAGTGTAATTAGGAAACTGGTTTAGTCTAACAACATTGCAATATTTGGCTGTCTGAAACAGTACCATACTGTTTGCTACTTTGCTTTTTAAACAACCCAGCATTCTAGAGGTCACTTAGAAAACGAGGAGTTGCAGGGGATACAGTCTTGAAGGAACAGTCAACAGCCTCCTCAAATTGTCAAGTTGTATGTTTTTCTTACATTTTGAAAATGGCTGCTGTCATAGAAATAGCTGATCTTGCAACAGAAAATGCGACATTATCATCTAAGCTGTTTTTCTGGAACTAAATATTCCAGTGTAGTAGGGATTACAGTTTGGGTTTTATTTTTGAGCAGATCAATACTTCAGTTCTAAGAACTTGAGCAAAGTTTTTGGTTTTATGTCTTTTCTATATGAAATAAGTGTCATAGACTGAGGAACTGCTATGTTCAATATCACTTTCAATGAGTAGTACTACAAGCTTAGATTGTTTTGTCACTTCCATAAAGAGTTTTGGAGAGTGTTTATTTGAAAGTAATAGAGACAGAAGGAGATATCAGAATGCTCTTGAGATATAAAAATGCCTCTTAATATGTTGTCGTTTAATTTTCTGTACAGGCAAATATCCAGTCAATCATGGCCTCAGAGAAACAGGTGAATATCTTGATGAAGTTGCTGGATGAAGCTCTAAAGGAGGTTGACCAAATTGAGCTAAAGCTCAGCAGTTATGAAGAAATGCTTCAGAGTGTAAAAGAGCAAATGGATCAAATTTCAGAAAGCAACCACCTAATCCATCTCAGCAACACAAATAACGTGAAACTACTGTCAGAGATAGAGTTCTTAGTGGTAAGTGTTTTTATTGTGAACAATCATAGTAAACACATCGGGTATAAAAATCTTTTGCTGCCCTCTTTAGCAACCATACATGAGGCTCATTTAAAATAATGAGTTTATTTTTCTGTTTTATTATTGCACTAACTTCAGTAAGTTTTTATAACGATGTAATTGTATTTATCATTCTTGGTTCAGCAGCATAGCAAAGTAACCTGCTTCTGGCTTATGGACAGTACTATCTGTTATTTTGTAGAATCACATGGATTTGGCTAAAGGTCATATAAAAGCCCTTCAGGAGGGAGATCTGACATCTTCTCGGGGCATTGAGGCATGCACTAATGCAGCAGATGCCCTTCTGCAGTGTATGAATGTAGCTCTTCGTCCAGGTAATGTTTTTGTTAGGCTACTGTCTAACATACAAAATTTGCTGTGGTAGTGGCTTCGTTGTATGTGCTTTTCCAACTAGTCTCAGATTTTGTTTCTGTAGACTGAGGGAGTTGTGACCTCTGGTCCTCTTGGTTCCCATGTACAATATATGGCTATCTGTTTTGTACTCTGTGAGGTTCTTCTTGTTTTTAGGACACGATATGCTTCATGCAGTGAAACAGCAACAGCAGCGGTTTAGTGACTTGCGTGAGCAGTTTGCACGGAGACTTGCCAGTCATTTGAACAGCGTATTTGTTCAGCAGGTATTATTTCTTACTATTTTATGGGAAACTATCGGTCACAAACCTTTCCTGAGAAGAACAACAATCCACCTAAAACTGGATGTGTTCTGTGATAAAGGAATCAACTGGTAGAGGCACTTCAGGCTGAGATATTACTAAGCATACCAAACTATAGTTGCCTACAGAAGTCTCTTACACTTAAAAAGACCCTACTTCTTTTTAGTGGGGATTTATTTTAATTGTAAGGCTTGATTAATTGAGGAGAAAAAGCACTGACTTTTTTTAAAGGGTGTCAGAGGCTGAGAACATTGTAGGTCTTGCTGTCTGAACTTCAAGGGCCATAAAAAAAAACCAAGCCAACCCACAAACCCAAAGTGAAATGTCTAAACCTTTATTTTTGAGCCTTAACTTGAAATATGCAGAAATCATTGTCCCGAGACTTGTTTCCTAAAGGCTGGATTTCTTTTTTAGCATAATTTTTTTTAACTTCTGTATTTTTTTTTTATCTCCAATTAGTTTACTCAGACCCTCCTTCAACTCTATAACAAGTCCTACTCTCTTTCAGTTCCAGTGAGTACATTGGGTTTGATACAAGCTTTTCTAACTAATTTTTTTGAGCTTGACTTACCTAACTAGCAGCTGCATCTTTAGTTTTACAAAAAGAAACTCGTCCTTACCGATTGCAGAGCATCAGACTTAGGCCCCTTTTCACATGCATTATTTTTATCAGCCCCCAAGCTTTCTTTATCTGTTTATGAATTAACATTCCTCTGATCTGATCTCCAGAAATTGCTAAGAGACAGATTGAGATGTATGGAGGAAAAATATTTTGAGGAAACTGTAGTATGTGTACAACTGTACAGATAACTGCAGTCGTGTGAAATTGTAACATTCGTAAATGAAAAATAATCCTGTTTTTATACATATTAGCACAATCAAAGTTTTACAAGTTTTAGTTTTTATATATTAGGCTGTGTGCAGAAAATGGAGTAGAGTTATGCTGCATAAATGTATAGAAAAT
Source organism: Leptosomus discolor (assembly GCF_034619465.1). Taxonomy (NCBI): domain Eukaryota; kingdom Metazoa; phylum Chordata; class Aves; order Leptosomiformes; family Leptosomidae; genus Leptosomus; species Leptosomus discolor. The sequence continues at coordinate 52,403,925 of NC_141394.1, read as the reverse complement.
AGCATTTGAGAGTCCAAGCCTGGCTTTTTACAGCAAAGATAAGTGCTTCCTACATTTTCTTCACTTTGCAGAAGAATTCCAGTTCTACAGCATGTTTAAATTTTTTTCCTTTAGCTTCTGTTCTTGAGAAGGTATGCTTCTCCTGTTACTTTTCATATTCTGGAAAACTGAGCACAGACTATGTGTCCTGGCCTCTAAATGGGCAAGCAGAAGCTATGTTGTGTAAGTCCTGTGTAAATGCGTTTGCAGCATTTGAATATTGGACTTGCTTGTGAAAGTGGCTGTTTAACAGAATGCTTATGCTGATGTTCTGTTCTGAGGGTTTTATTTCTGCAATTTTTAAATATTTTAATTTTTTTTTTAAATTCTCTTACTAATAGTGGCCTTACATTGTCTTTGATATAAACATGCCTTCTGATAAGTTTAGGCCTGCTGTGAGGTGTTAATCAGCAGATAAAAAATATGACCTTGCTGTAAGCTTAAGCAGGAAGAGTTCATTAACTGCAAGAGATGAGCCTCTGCAGAGCCTTTTTGCTTGTGGTAAAAGAAAAAAAAAAAAAAAAAATCTTCATTTTGAGGTATGAACTCAAGTGTTGGAGGTGTAACAGATTTTTGTGTTATCTTACTAAAATGACTTTGTTTTGTTAGTCTGATGAATAGCAATTTCTCAGTCTCATGTTTTTGAAAAGTCTGAACTGGAATACTTTGTTACCTTTAACATCTGAAGAGTTGCATTATTTGTTTAGAATGTTTCATTGGAAAAAAAAAGAAAGCACTTCAGAGAAAACTAGGGCCAATAAAGATTTCTAAATTAAAATGGCAAATGAAAACACAATGCTGTCTAGGCAGCTGCTAATACAAGCAAGACATATTCTGATTCGTAACTCATTAGATGGAAAACCAAAGTTGCATTGACATTTCCGCCTAAATATATTATCTTAGAAGTATGAAATTCTTCTTTTTTTTAAAAAAAAAAATCAAACAAACCAAATGCTGTGATTCAAACTACTGTTGTAAGATATTAAGGTGCTTCATCTCCTTTACATAAAAATGAGAATAAATCTTAAAAGTTTTGAACAGAAATGCAACTTTGGATTGCCATTCACTGCAGTGTTAAAAACTGTTTGCAGTAACTGTTACTAACAGTTAATGTAGTTGTCTTTATTGTGTGCTAATAATATTTGATTAAGCTTACTGTGTGTCTGTAACTTGAAAAAAATTGTTTCTAGCAACCATGTTTGGCATCCAATTAAAAGGCAACTCTGGGCTTTCTGCCTTTGAAATACAAAGTAGTTTGAAGCTTTGAAGTTTGTGAAATAGTTGAGTAACAAACTTGCAGTATGACTTGGTAACAGTTGGTATAAATGTATGTATAGTGAGAGGAAGCCTGTTAACTAGATGTAGAAGGTACACCTAGAAGCGCCGTCATGTTTTAGAGCAGACTTGAACAGGACGTAATTTAGGACAACTGGAACGATTAGTCCTGTGGAAAAGTTGGCTTGGAGAGAGAAATTTATCTTGGGAGGGGATTTGTCATCTAGCTTTATGAAGAATGCTACTACTAAGCAAAAATAAAGTTGTGTGTAATAAACAGTCATGAATAAAATTGTTAGGTGAAAGAAGCAATAAAAATTTATATAGCTGAGTATTTCCTAGCAGTAATACGAACTAGCCTTTGGACTGACTTATTTGAAGAAAACAGTAAAAGCCAGCTGGTAAATTATCTTAAACTATAGTGAACTTGAACATTAAAATGCTTGCTGTAGAAATGTTGCAAACCAGGGGATAGGAGAAAAAACCCATGAAAACCATAAATGGTTTTGTCTATCTAGTTTTAATAAAAGCATATCAAAGATCTGTTGAAAATATTTGCTATATGCATGCCCAGAAGTACACACAGTATCGAGTAAGACCTCAGTAATCCCATCAGCAGCTGCGTGGCTAATGCTGGCTGGATTCCAATTCCAAATTATGTGTTTCAATAATTACACTTTACAAAATTAGCTTTTTATTGTAGTCAGCCTACAAGATTGGTTTTTTTTTTGAAGGGAGATTTATAGTATGACCCTTCACCATTGTCTGTGAGAATAAATGAAGTTGTCTAGGGCTTGTTTCTTGGGTCCATTTGTGTCTCAGTTTGTGTAGTTAATAGAACAGGACTCAAAGTAAGTGCATGTTCATGCTGAATACAAAAAAGTAGTCCAGCTTTATTCAGAAGCTGGCGTGTTTGCATTGCGTTGCTTAGTAAAGGTTAGTCTTTTACAAATAATATCAAGGCTCCTATCTTTTTTTTTTTTTTAAAAAAAAAAAAAAACAAAAAAACCAAAAAAACCCCACAACCAAAAATCTGTGACCAAGTTGTGGAAGCTTTTAGGGCTTTTTTAACCAAAGACTTGAACTGATCAGTACCCAATACAATAGAGAAGGGTGAGCCAAGGTTGCTTTAGTTTTGAATCTGTGATCCAAACTGGCTTCTCTTCCAACTTGAAGACATGCGAAGGCAGTTTTTAAACTGTGTGGTTTATATACTGCCAGCTTGTCACTTCCAAGATGGAACTGTCCAGGAATGCTTCCTCTGTCAGGGACTGACATTGACTGACCTGTGTTATGCTACAGGAGTTGGAGACCAATTAGGACAATCCTTTTGTGCTGCTATGGCACAAATTACACTTAAAATCATGTTCTGTTGCTGTATTTATTGCAAGGCTGGTAAAAAAAGACTTTACAGAAAATATTAAAGGCATTTTGAAATGAAGTCACATCTTCCCCTCCATTAACCCAGGGCTAACGTGTATTCTGCTGAATGGCTGAACTGTGGTGTTACCTTGCTTGCTTCCTGAATTGCCCAGGAAGCTTGTGAGTTCAAGCAAGTGAAAACTTTAAAAAGCTAAATCGTGTGTTCTTCAAGCAATATAATGTCATCTTCACTTAAAGCATAGTGTATTTTTCAGAAGATAAGCTGGAGAAAGGGAGGAGCATGAAATTAGTAGCTTGCTGTTAAATGGTTTATGATGCATGTTGTAAACTGTTTAGTAAATGTTTACTGAAAGTCTGTGTGTGTCTATGTTTGTGTGGAGGGAAAGAGAATGTGCGTGAACTGATGTTTATGAGACTTGACCAAGTCTTGGCCAAAGAGGACTAAAGGAGGTTGAATTGGAGCAGGCTTTCGGAGGTGTAGTATAAAGCTCGTCATTAACACCTAGGCCACCCATTGACCGGGCACTTGAAATGTCTTATGGTAGGTGGGAACAACAAATTTTAAAAGAAGCAGCTATGGATTTTTTTGTTTTGTTTAGAGAAATGATGTGATAATCTCCTAGAATTTTCCAGAAACAGTTGAGCACTTGTCATTAAATCTACGCTGAGGTATACCTTGCATTCTCATGCAAAAAATGCCAAATTGACTCACCCTGAAGGCAGAGGTGAACAAGAGCATTACAGTGAACAAGCTTACTAAGATGCATTACTTGCCACAACTATAATATCTCGGTGTCTTTATTATGTTTGGCGTTTTTTCAATCTGTGTCTCTAGACTTTGTTTCTGTGCAAGGTATTTTGATGCTTTTCTGTTTGTCTGAAGGGGATGCTGTCTTCATTTTAAGTTTTTCAGGAAACTTCTAGTACGTCTGTATAGTGCTTCCAGATTTACTTTAATACTTTCTCTTATCAAGGGTCACGATCAGAGTTCTACTCTTGCCCAGCATTCTGTTGAATTGACATTACCCAATCACCATCCATTTCACAGAGATTTACTTCGATATGCTAAACTGATGGAGTGGCTCAAGAACACAGATTATGGAAAATACGAAGGGCTAACGAAGGTATGTGAATTGCTCAAATTATGCTACAGAATGTGTGCAACAGACCATTTTTGAGAGTCAGAAGAATTGCCTGTGTGTATGTGCATGTCCTTTTAATATTCCTTTATATTAAATTCTAATTCACTGCTCCTCTTTTATTGTACTTCTTTAGAATCCGAAACTTCATTTTTGGTAATTGTTGTATCTTGCGTTGTTTTTTTCCCCTCCAAGTTTCTGTATCTCTGTTCTGAAGTATCATAAGCTATTAATCTTGTATTTATGTAAAACAAGCTTTCCATTTTACAGTCTGGTAAGGAAAATAATTAAGCTATTTTCGTGTTGATGTGCTTATTACCTGTGTGACACCTTTATTTCAACAGACCTTCATCTTACTTGGGAATACCAAAAACTTCAGAGGTGTCTTGTGAAGTAGATTGAATAGAAATGTTTTGCTTTGTATATCTGTAACTTTTAACTACCTTGTTTAAAACTAATATGGAGTGAAAAAATTACTACAGAAATATAGAAAATGTTTACGTAGAAGTCAAGGGAAAGTTAGTCCTTAGAGAACAAGGCTTCTTTTGTTGAAGTACTGTCATTCTTAAAAACTCAGCCGTGGAAGATTTAAATTAGACTCTCAAAATGGCTCTGAAATAGTTGTTGTTTTGCCTTCGGTGCAAGGCAAATGGTCAATGAATGGCTGACATCTTTGTGATCTTCTAATAAAAAATGGAGACTTTCATATTTATGTGTTATGTGCTAAGTAACAAAATTTTGAAGAGCATAGGAAAAAATTCTTGAGTCATCTTAGTCAATAAATAAAATATTATTATAACCTTTGTACTAAAAATCTAAACAAACCAGATAATCTTCAAACTTATTTCAGTTGTTGTGCCTCTTGTGTTTTTAAAATTTGAGCATATTTTTGGCAGTGTTGCAAACAAGTTATTTTGGGATTGATTGACTCATAGCAAGTAGGCACAGAGAGTTTGTGCCTCCCAAAGTTTTCTGGTCTTTTGTTTTCCTTCTGAGAATAGTGATAAAGGAGGTCATTTGCTCAGGAAGATGTGTAGGAATGGCAACCTATTTGCTTTTGGGGGGGACATAGTAAGAGTCTAGAAAGAGAGGCTGCAGATAATGGTGCTGAATTGTCTCCATTCTACCCTTGAATTGAGTTCTATGAAGCTCTACCACTAGTAATCCTATTTGCATATACCGCATTGCCTGTCTTTCCTTATGGAGGAGAAGAAGCAGTTTCTGATGCTCAATGAACTCACTAGGAAAGTTAATATAACATGCTTAAATATCATTAATGTATTTTTGTGCATGCTACCTAAATATATAGTCCAAAACAGTTTGTTATTTAGTAGAACTTACATTTTCTGGGTTTTAAGAACTTTTCAACTGTAAAAGACAAAGGCAATATGTATACCTGTTAACTACCTTTACTTCTTTCTTTTAAGAATTATATGGATTATTTATCACGACTATATGAAAGGGAAATAAAAGATTTCTTTGAAGTTGCCAAGATCAAGATGACAGGCACAACCAGAGAAGGAAAAAAGTTTGGTAAGCTTCCAGGAGGCACATATCTTGCTTTGAATCTTATTATTTGCTTATAAAATACTCATTACAAAACCTAAGTCAAATTTTATGATGGTGTAGGATTGTTTACTTTTGGCAACATAGAAGTAGTTGGATGAAAAATACAACTGGTAAAATTTCTGACTTCTACAAGGCCAAAGTAGCACAACTGAAATCTTGTGAAATTGGTCAAGATAGAAGGACAAAATATGATATTTCTCAGATTTTCAAATCTGCACTCACTTTTTAACAAGCTACCACCCATATTTTATTACTTGAACTATCGCACTTTACTAGAACAAATTTGGGAAATCAGCTCTTGTAGTTAAAGAAAGCTTGGGCAGCATGTGTTTGGGTTCCTTCTGCTATTATTTCTCCGTATTAAAAGTTTTGGGTAGATTTTGAAGAAGCTAGTTTTAATGCTAGTTCTGCCTAAAGAAACTTGTGTATTTCATTGTGCTTTCAGTGGGATTCACTCAGTCTGAGACTAGAAATCATACTTTGTTAACTTGCAGGTCGTTCCATTTAAAGGAATATGTATTCCTGCTAGGCTAAAAAGTCTAGTGTGTGTATGGAAGTGAAGCTTTTAAAAAAGTAGCCTGAATACTTAGATGTATTGTATTTATATTGTATTTATATATTGGCTATTCTATATTTTAAAGCGCACTGTTTCAAAACTTGTTTAAAATATTTATATTTGCCACAGTTCATCACTTTCCCAACTCTAAATTCAGAAATGCAGCTTTAACTAGTGAGTTCTCTCAAGCCTATTCTGGATCCTAAACTTCTGCTTTGAAGTTTGATGGTAGAGAACAGGAAAAAAAACAATGAAAGGAAGAAAACAGGAGGTGAGGTTTGACTGAGGGAAGGGGAAGCTGGAAAGATAAGTCTTGGCAAGCTATTGGGCATGGAGAGCAAGTGGTGCCATAATGTGTCATTGTCAGAACAGTTAAATTCATAAATGTTGAAAAGCTATCTTATTGCAAGAAAAAAACCCACTTTATCCTAAAATAAATTGATTTCTAAAACATTCTAAACACTTTCTTTTGGCACTTCTTTCGTCAATTGTATTTGTGAGGAGACAGTTTTTGTAGCAATTTCCTAACTTCTGTAAATGTTATGGAACGATCAGGCATTTTGGAGAAGGAGGTCCTTAATTTCACCAGCATATAAGAGCTGCACCTTGAGAAGACTTCTGTCAAATGTATTTATTTTTTAATAGCTTTATAACCGTGTGTAATTTCAAAGGCTTCTATGTGGAAGGTAGTGGTTGTATGATTACTAGTTGACATTAATTCAAAATAAATCACTTCTTAGTCGTAAACTTATTTAAGGAATAGTGGAGGTGCATAATGCTCCAGTTGTACTCAGACACTAAAGATGACCTGTTTCCAAGCTGTGTTGGTGTGTGTTCTTGCCTTTTTTTTGTGCTTTGGGAATAGCACTGCTATTTGAATGCCTCAAACGCAGAGGGGATGCTGGGAGATTTCTGGCATTCTGTGCTAGTGCAAGGTTCTTTGTCTGCATTTTTATGGCAAAAAAAATCTGGGTTGTGACCATTCACACTTGTCTTAAGTAGTCTTTTTTTTTTTTTTTTCTTTCTTTTCTGATGAAGCCAAGACTTTGATACTTAAATACCATAAAATCAATGTGGGAAAGAGTGCTACTACTGTCACATGTTTATATGAGGGGGCTTCTCAAAAGCCACTATGGCTCCCCTGATTATGCAGGGCCTGATCCTTGCCTGTAGTTCTTCATGTTTTGTAATGTAGTCCCATGAGTTTGGAAGTCGTGGATGATGAAGTGGGACCGATGCATGTGCCAAATATATCAGGCCTAAACCTTTTTATTCAAAAACTGCCAAAACCCTCAAGATCTAAAAACTAGGCTGGTATTAAATTTGAGTTTGATGTTACAAATGTCAGTAGTGTTGCCTACTTGAGAACATCTGGTATTTAAGACATGTTTGTGGCATTTAGAAGTATTTACTCATTCTATTACAGTAGGTTCTGCTTGCCTGCTCCATTTTGGGGGGCTTGTAGCATCCATCCTCATCAAGATCTTCTTAATACCACATATTGCTTTTAGTGTATGTATGCAAATGCCTCTTACTGGTTAGGGATTCTCTATTTACTACAAATGCCCATTTACTCTTAAATTTCATACTGAAGTCCAGTGAGGAAACTGGTTTATTATGAAAAAAAACCCCAGGAAAAGTAAAAAAAACACCTTGTAAATTTTTTTTTTTTTACTATGTATTTATTTTTTCATCCTCTCTGAATTTGCAGTCATCAGTTTTTGGTGCAGCATGAATACAAAAGATGTATTCTCTATGTAAACATCCTGATTTGCAAACAACAGAAAAGGTTAGCCAGTCTCTCTGTTGATAGGAGTAATTTTGCAGTATTAGTGGGCGTTTTTTAAATTGAAGAGGTGGACAATATCTCTGACTCAGTACAAAATTACCTAAGTACATTTTAGTTTCTTCATGTCTATTATTGATATGATGATTGATCTTGGAAACTGAGTCTTTTGCAATATTAACTCTGACAAATGAAACCCTAATTTAATGGACTTCTCAATTTGGGAGAACTTAAATACACGTCACCGAAAATGTTCTTTGAAGACATTATATAAGAAAAAGCCAAGTTTAATACCTAGAAACTTACTCTGTTTTCCATGTAGCTTAGATACTGAATTTCTAGAGTAGTACCTCTCCAACTAAATGTGTTTGCAATGTAGTTACTTGCTGCTTATAGTTCTCCGCATGTTTCTTTCCAGTTAGAGCTTAACTTGCATCTTGTGCATGGTTTGTGCAAACTGCATTTTAACTTGTCTTTGTCTTTGATGCTTGCAACCTAATCCATCCCAGCTACACTGCCTCGAAAAGAAAGTGCTGTCAAACAGGAAACTGAGAGTGAGTATAACTAGTTGCATTAGTTGGTATTGTCAATGCATGTGTGTCGATGTAAAGATGTAGTGCTGCATCATGGAAAATCTACCAAACACTGAAGCATTCCGTTCAGAATGAAATGAGCATTAGCAGAATCATTGTTGTTGCAAGGCAAAAATGAAGCACGCGTATTACGGCCCAACGTAGAAGTTGAGAAGGTTTGCAGGTAAAGGCAGCGCCTTTTGGTTTTTCCCATGCTACTAGTTGATATAAAAAATACGTTTGTGCCTGAGAGCGTGTCATAGTTTTCCAGCTCTTCCAATAGGTTGAGGTAACAACTTTTATTAGAACTATAGGCTTTGTTTTGTGTCCTTAGACTAGACGCCAACGTAGCGATTAAATGAAACGTCAGAATCCAGCTTTTAAGTTTCTTTGTGGTTGAGACGTGAGAAGTTTACATGGGGGTCAAATATTGACGAGTTCGTGGTCTTTTTCTGTTACCAGCTTTCTCCATCCTGTTCCAACCAGCCTGAAAATTTGGGAGGAAAAAAAAAAAAAAAAGATAGGCTCCTCACCTAGGAAGAGGGCCCACAATATCAGGAAGGAATGTCTGAATGTTACTTATGATCAAAAAGAAGGGGGAATGTTAGCAGTAGAGTTACTATGAGATTGTAGATCCAGCAAAATAGCTGGAGCAAACTATGTAGACGAAAGGATGTTAACAGACGAAAGATCAAGTTGGAGATGAAAGAATGCCTGTGTGTATGTGAAGCCTTTTATTTTTCCCTTTTGTGGATTAATTCTTGCTTGTGGCTTTGCCAAAAGTACATTCACAAAGATCATAACTGGTCTTTGCTTACAAGTTTTCAAGGAGAATATCTATCCCAGTGTTCCTGTATTTCACAGTTTTGTTCCTTTTATACCTTTTCCCATACTTTACAAGGAGGCCTTATATAGCTACGTTGTACTCTGAAACTTGCTGAACTATTTCAGATACCTTGTAACGAGAAAAGAACCTGTTTATAGCAAAAGCCTTTGCAGCTTAGACAAAATTTGAGTTATTTGATTTTAATGTAGGACTACTAGCAACACTTGATGTAATATGCTCTGTAATAAACCTGTTCTTGACTATTTTATTCTTCCTTTGCTTCCCTCCTTCATAATGTCTTTATTTCACAGGTCTTCATGGAAGTTCTGGAAAATTGACTGGGTCTACTTCTAGCCTAAATAAACTCTCTGTTCAGAGTTCGGGAAACCGTAGGTCTCAGTCATCCTCACTGTTGGATATGGGAAACATGTCTGCCTCTGACCTTGATGTGGCTGATAGAACAAAATTTGATAAGGTAAAGCCAAAATGTTGCATAGGATTCCTGCTTGGTTTTGTATTAGAAGTGTCTTACGTATCCTTCTTGCACTGTTTAAATCTTAAAACATGCCAATTTCAAATTCTGCATGCACCACGCATCCAATAAAGGCAATTTCTAAGAAATATGTAGATCAGAGTATTATTCTCTGATTATAAGATTCCATTTAGTTCCTTGATATGCTGCATGTGATCTTTAAATAATATTGAGCATAAAAGGGGGTCTGTCAAGTTTAAGCCAAATATGCATCTTTAAGCAAATAATTCAACTCATTAACTCTTCAACTTGTTTTATTTTTTCTCAGTACAAATGTTCACGTGTTCTGTCACAGTTTGCCAGTATCTAAGCAAAAGTGAAATCTTTTAGCCAGGACTTGAGCATGGCCCATGTTATTTATACTGGTTTCACCTGAAAGTTATAATCAGTTTTTAGCTTTAACCAATGGCACTAAGTTATTATTGAAGTGTTCTCAGCATCTGTTTGAAAGCCTGCTGTCCTTAGCATCTGGTTTGTTTTTTTTTCCTGAACCTTTAGAAGTGACAGTACTCCTCACTTCTTGTGGAATTAACTCCTCAGTACTGTGGAGAGAAAAGGAGCCGTTATCAGAGTGAGAGAAAAAAACAGTTTTCAGGTTCTCTATTGAATTGTTTGATGGAGATGAGTGTTTTTCTTCTGACTTCTTCAAACCCTTGCTCAATCTTTTTCTGGGAGAAGTATTATATGCCTGAAACAATACTAACTGTTATTACAGACCTGTAGCAGCAACTTGTCTAGAACTGAATTGACAGCTTTTAAAAACAATTTTGTACAGGTATTGTGCTATTTTTTTCAACAACTTCTGACTTTTGTCTCATACCCATTGGGGACATGTAAGTGTAACTAATGTATACAGAGTTGTAAGCTAGTGAGCTGAACTAGTATGTTTTTTCATTTTTTTTTTTCTTATTTTCTCTAGGGAAATTCAGTAGTGTGGATTTACTATGTGGTTAGATAGGTTCCATTTATGTAAATTATTAAATGTCTTAATCCTTAAATACTTGCAGAGAAAATTCCATTTTGTGTAAAGATGACGGGTTAGAAGTATGTCTAACACCTGACTTACAATTTCATGTATTAATGAAATTAAATTATTTTAATGAATTATTGCCAAAATAATATTTAATTTTGGACTAAATCTAAACATTATGATGAATAATTCTATTTCAGTACAAAACCTGCTATTGGTTTCTGTAGCAGCTATGTGGAAACTTTCTGCAGAGCAGTTATCTCCTACATACAGTTTACCTGTTTTTCTTCCCTGAGGCTTTTAATTTTGTTTTCTTCCTCTCAGCAATCCAGGCAGAAAAAAGGGTGGCAAAACCCATGACTTACTATTAAAATCTGAATGTTTACATTATAGCGCAAAAGCCCTTCCTCAGGCTGTAACTAGAAAACTTGTAGTTGTGGAAAAACATAGGTGGTTCTTTTCTTCCCAGTGTTACATGGATGAGAAGGGACTGTGTTGAAGGTGCAGGTATCGCTTTCAAGGATTTAAGTAGAAGCTGTTTTCATTTCTGTTAAGTAGAAATAAGCCTTCTAAAGCTTACTGAAGATAGGAAGTATAAAATCCTATGCAACAAACAATTAAAATTGGTATTACTAACTGTTTATGGTATTTGGTGTGTTGATAAAATATTTGGCTTTCTTTAGATTTTTGAGCAAGTATTAAGTGAACTAGAGCCTCTGTGTCTGGCAGAACAGGACTTCATTAGTAAATTTTTCAAGCTACAGCAACATCAGAGCATCTCGGGAACAGCAACGGTATGACTCTTCTTCTGTCACTGAAGTAAAAAAATACTGAACAGGCCTCATGAGGCCTGTTTAAAAGATAAATTCTGAATTTATTTGGCAATTGTGTGATCCAGGTGATCAATAATTTGTTTTTTCTCCATTAGCTGGCAGAATCTTTATTTTTGGCTGACCAATACAAAATCTATTAAAGGAGGACTGACAGGTTTCTTTTGCCATGGCTGTGTTTCCTCAGAAGATCACAGTAAACACTTCATCATGCCATGTAGGAAGGCAATGGAGAGTAATTGTGGATACTGTTGTACTTGGTGGAACATGACCAGAAAACTGCCAGAAGCTTGCAAACCACTGTATTTGCTACTTTGGGGGGAGGAAAAAGGCGTGTGTGTCAGGGGGAGGCTGATAATTTTGTTGGTTTTGGCAGATATACTTACCACTTAGATATAGAATTGGACACAAGCTTTCAGCTTTCTTTAGATACATTCCTTGTTCTTACAGAGTGAAGCAGAGGAAATGGATGGAGGAGTTTTATCTCGTTCATACACTTCTGGTGTTCCACAAACAGTATCGTCTGAGTATGTGCTGCTGTTGTCTGTTATTGATTCTTAAGCCTACGCATTAATTCATTTGGCATATAAAACTTTCTTCTCTATAATCAGAAATTGTTCCCTTTTAGTGAAAGTAAATAGAGAACTCATAATTTGTACCTAGACACTGAATGTGTCAGTAAACATAAACATGTTTGTATATAGGATGGTTGTTTCTGTCTATAGTAGTATAAAAAAAATGCTTAATTATCTAATAGCTTGCAGAGTGAAACTAGACACTAATATGTAAAATATACTTTGGAAAATATGCTTAGCAGAATTCTGAATTTGAGTGTGTGGCAGCTTCCACACAGAAAATACTTCTTGGAATATTTTATACCTGTGACTATTGATTTTTACTGTGTGACATTGGCATTTCTTCCCTTAGCAGCCTTCTCAAAATCATGAGACTTGTTGAATACAAATGAGACCACTATATCCAATAGATTTATCCTAAAAATTTTATCAAAGAACATGTAAAATAGCTTAGTAAACTGTCAGAGTAATATTTTTATCTTGTGCATTTTTCATAGGAAGGACATGATCCGACAAATGATGACAAAAATATTTCGTTGTATTGAACCTGAGCTGAATAATCTTATAGCGCTGGGGGACAAGATTGATAGCTTTAACTCCCTTTATATGTTAGTTAAGATGAGCCATCATGTATGGACAGCACAAAACGTGGACCCAGCTTCCTTTCTCAGCACAACACTCGGAAACGTTTTGGTGACAGTCAAAAGGAACTTTGATAAATGCATTGTAAGTTCTTTAGTTACTCTGATTAAGCTAACTGCAATATTACAGGACGCACACTCCTACCCACTTTGATTTTGCGTTTCTTTAAATTTTTGCTTTTCCTCTGAAGTGAAAGTGAGTAACTTTATTGCACTTCTACTGGCCAAACCTTCAAAAGAAGAAACCAATTGGTGGTTGCTTCTTTTCCCTCTCCATTCAGTTTTCTTCAGTAATTCCCTATTTGTAACAAATATGACCACTCATTCACTGCTGTGAACTAGCTGACATTTTTAGTTATTTGTTTAAACTTGGACCCTTCCTGAGATTTCTGAATGCAGTCAAATAAACTATTGCTCTCTGCTTCTTTTTTTACTTACCAGAACAAAACCTCATGGACTTAGGAGGGTTTTGGTTTTGGCCTTTAAGCATAATCTGCCAAGTAGACATCTCTTCCATGTGCTCAGTTATTTCTGTCTTATATCTAACAAAAACTTGGTTTAGATAAAATGGCAAATCTTTTGGCAGTAGCAGAGGCAGCTTCTACTGTCAGAAACTTCCTTTTGTTGATTACAGTATGACCATTGTATGAAATATGGCAAGTTTAGTGAAAACATAGCTGCTGGTACAGCTTTTTTTTTATTGTCATTAATGTAATTTGATGTTAGGCCGACATAATTAGACTGACCATTCTAGATCAGTGTAATGCTTGAAATATTTTGAAGCTGATTTTTTTGGATTATACTCAGAAATAAAATTTCAGTACAAGGTTAAAGACACTTCCTCTAGCAAAAGGAATTGTTAGCTTGGCTCGATCAGAAAAGCGAAGTTCCTTGATAGATTACAGAATGAAAAGTGTTAATTGCTTCTGGTAGATAAGTTTGTTTTTTGTTTTTTGTTTTTTTTTTTTTACCTTAATACTAAGTGAAAAAAGGAGAATAAAAACTGGGAGATTTTGCTTGCCCATCTTCCTTTTTTCTTTCAAACTATTTTATTTCTTAACAAATTTTCGAGGGTAAAAAGGGAGAAAGACTAAGATTTACTAATTGAAAGATAAAATTATTTCAGTGTTTGAATAAATGTCAGTTTTTCAGTATGTCTGCATTTTTCTTTTCTTTTACTAATTGTTACATGGTCTGGAGTCATATATTAAAGTCTAACATCTGTTGTTTTAAATTTAAGAGTAATCAAATGAAGCAGATGGATGAAGTAAAAATCTCAAAGAAGAGTAAAGTTGGGATCCTTCCATTTGTTGCTGAGTTTGAAGAGTTTGCAGCCCTTGCTGAATCAATTTTCAAAAATGCAGAACGACGAGGAGATCTAGACAAAGCCTACATAAAGCTTATTAGAGCTGTTTTTGTCAGTGGTAGGTCTTTTGAGGTTGTCATAGTTAATAAAATGGTAATTTCTTCCTATTTATATATAATTTTGCTCCAATTAACAGATAGTTCTTTTTTTTTATATAAGATTCTGTGTTGCAAACCTCGTGACCAACATTGCGCTGAAATGTTGGTTATCTCTGTTATCAGTAGGAGAGCAAGTGTAAACCTGTTGACTGTAATACACTTTTTGTAGCTGTTTGCCTTTGTACATACCTGTAAAGTAACTTTCAGTTATGACAGAGGGAAACTGTTAAGATTCTGGAGGCAGAGAGGAGAAGGCAGCAACATGACACGTTCAGTCTGAAGGTTTCCTGTCTTTTCTCCCCCAGTGTAGCTTATATGAGGAGATGGATCTCGATGGGATCCCTGGCATTTGGCCCTAATACAGTTCATTGTCACAGCCCTGGCTAAAATAAATCACTTGAGTTCTGGCTATGAATTTGACCCGTTCTTGGCAGATTAGGTCCTTTTGTGACCTGGCCCGACACAGCAGAATGTCTCGCCAGTCCTTCCTATTTTCCCAGCTATAGTCTGGAAAAACAGCAGCAACGCCTGTGTTCTACTGGCTTTATTCAACATTAACGAAAAAAAAAAAGGGGTGGGGTGGGGGGCAGCAGGGGTATGCAAGCCAATGAACTCTGGAAAAAATGTCCTTGCCTTTTACAATGGACACATACACGGCTGGACGAACCTCCCCATGCTGATTGACCTGCAGATTTGCAAACAACTCCACATATAGTAATTCCCAACCACTGAGGCCTACCTCTTTTTTAGGGGAAGGCTGGGCAAGAGGAGACAGTAGGGGCAATAAGGCTGGTCTGAGGACATCGTAGCACAGTGGTTCTGAACGTATTAGGAAATCGTGAAGGGACATTACTTCACAGTACAATAGACCAGAGTCCACATGTAGTCAGCAGGAGCATCACAGCTGATAAGACAGTAAATTTTGAAAATGTCTTTTTTATTTGGTTGCACCCAACTTTTCTGTCCTTAAGAATTTACTTCTTTAAGTAATACAACTAAGCAAACACCAATGGACAGGCAAAACTATACAAAGATAAAATAACTAGTGTAGGAAGAATTTAGAAAAGCATGTTTTAAAAGGGGTTCAAAATGATGCCAGTCAAATACTGAAGAAACAAAATCTTTTCAGACAAGTATACAGAAAACTTAAAGAACAAAGAATTATGATGGGGGCGGATAAGGAACAGAAGTAAAGAATGAAGATGAAACAAAGTTACAGTTATGTACAAAATCAGTGCAAGCAGAAGGATATTTAACTTACAAGTAATGTTTGAACCAGGTCAGAAAGATGTCCTATTTCAGGTAGAATTTGGAGGGCAGTGTAGAAAATTATATGGGAAGAACAAAATTGGCAGTAACGGAGTTTTCCTAGTTGGCAACTCGGTGTTCTGACTGAAATTAATGTGATCTTTAGTGATGTGCTGGTGCCCAGGATCACTTTCATGGTGGGCGTCCTGGTAGTCTCAGCAAAATGATTAATGGATGAGAAGGGGCTTAGAGACTTCATTGTGCTCTTAGTTGAAGCCATACTCTTTCAGCCTGCTTTTGGGTGCAATAAGAGAGTGATAGGTAGGATTTCTTTGCCTGCCATGGGTTTTTTTTGTGGAGGGGGGAGGGTGGCGGGGGTTGTGTGTGAAAGAAAGAGACCTATGTGCAGGATTATCCATTTTTGTTATTAAATTTGGGGATTGACAGTAGCTTTGACCATAAAACTCATAAACAAAACCTGAGAGACTGAGAAGTATGTTTTAAAAAAAACCTACCACCTTATTGAAGATTTTTATTCTAGCAAAGAGGGGAATCAATTTTCTTTTAAGAAACAGACTTTTTAAAAATAATTCTCTCGTGGAATTTGTTAGGGATAATTAAAGCATGCTTGTAAGCCTCCACAGAATGCAGGTTGTTTCTCACTTATGTAAATGAGACCATATGTAGTCATTATTTTGTATCTTTTTATAAATGACTTTTTTGGCATACAAATTTCATTGCCTTGGAGCCTATACATACCTGTTGCTTCTTTCGAAGGCTCTCAGATATTGATTTATTTAATGGAAATTATGACAGTCATACAAATGGTTATCATTGACATAAAATCCAAAATTCCTTTTCTGACAGTATTATGGTCATTGGTTATGTTTTTCTGAATTTGGTTGTCCTTTTGGTATTTTAAGTATTTTGCTTCCTTTTTCTTTCAGTTGAGAAAGTAGCTAATGAGAGCCAGAAAACACCCAGAGATGTGGTCATGATGGAGAACTTCCATCATATTTTTGCAACGCTTTCTCGCTTGAAAATTTCTTGTCTTGAGGCTGAGAAAAAAGAAGCCAAACAGAAATACACTGATCATCTTCAGTCTTATGTAATCTACTCGCTCGGACAGCCTCTTGAGAAATTAAATGTAAGTATATTTGAGTTTATACAGATATGCTACAGAGTAGTTTTTCTCAAGTGTTTAGATCGCACTATCTGATCTCTTTATCACTGCATCTATCATAATCTCTATTTTATTACTTTAGACTTGAGCATGTCTGGCAAGAGTACCCTACTCATGAATCTTGGATGAAAAATAACCAAATCTTTCATGGCAATTAATAGCACTGACTAAACCAGTTGAGTCTTAAGCAAAAGGTTTTGAGGAAGGAAAAAGCAAGGGGAAAAGTAATCAGGAGCTTTGGGATAATTTTCCCACCTCAGCTGCAGAGAAAATCGCTGTAGTTTCTGAACTGTTCAACAGCAAGAATTTTTTAGGAAAGTCCTGTATGTCCAAAGTTGAACTAAGTGTTAATCTGAATATGATTCTGGCTCAGTTCTGCCCACTTAATGTTTCCCGCTGTTTATTGTGTTTTCTATAAGCAGGATTTCAGCCATTCATTTTCTGAAAAGTCTAAGATGTATTCTCTTTTTGAAAATTCAGATGCTTTGTTACTGCTTTCCGCTTGTCATGGGTTGACTCTGGCCAGCACCGAAGCTGCCACATGACTAACTGCTTGCTTGCCCTCCCCTCCCCAAGCAGGACAGGGGAAGAGAACAGGAAGAGCAAAAGTGAGAAAACTTGGGGGTGCAGATAAAGACAGCTTAATCAGTGAAGGGGAGAGAGGGGGTGGGGGGGAATTAAAGTGATGCAAAGGCACCTCCCACAAGCAGACTGATGCCCAGCCAGTTTCTGAGCAGCAGCCACCTTGAAGACAAACACCACCCCACTCCCTCTTCTAACCCTAAATTTTATAGCCAAGTATGATGTTACATGCTATGGAATACCCTTTGGCCAGGGCTGACCTGTTCAGCAATAACCCAAACCCTGGTGTGTTACCAGCCTGTTCTAGCCACGAATCATAGCACCATGTGGGCTGCTACGAGGGAAGTTAACTCTGTCCTGGCCAGACTCAGTGCAGTGTTTCAAAGGGCGTTGTGGCTCTACGTGTATGTTCCCAGGCATACTCCCCTCCATTTTTATTATCTTGAGCCAGCTGGTGTGGGGCAAGGAGAAGAAGGCAATTATGAACAAATACTGCTGTTGTGTAACTATGGTTTAAGTAGAGAAATTCCTATTTAGGTGCTTACTCAGTTTGTCTGAAAGATTCAGTATTTTCCCAGGCTATGGCCTCACTAATTGAGGACTTTGAGGCTGACTCAGTATTAGTTAGTACACGGTTGCAAAGAAAAGCTTGATTTGCTTCTAGAAGTGATGGATTTCAGTTTTATGCTAGTACCTACGGAGGGCTGCGCAGACATTTGGCTGTGCTTTGATGTTTATGGCTGACCGCTACTTCATGCCCAATTAAACAACAAAAATGGGAGGAACCCATGACTGTTAAGCAGAATCAAGACTTAGCTACGCACGTGCTTGTCAAATTAAGTTAATTAGTTTAGATTTGTGGTACTCATCAATACTGTTACTGCTGGTTAGCATTTTTTTGAAGGTGTTGAAGCTCGTGTGGCACAAGGTATACGAGAAGAGGAAGTAAGCTATCAACTGGCTTTTAATAAACAAGAGCTTCGTAAAGTTATAAAGGAATATCCTGGTAAGGAAGTGAAGAAGGGATTGGATAATCTGTACAAGAAAGTAGATAAACATCTCTGTGAAGAAGAAAACTTACTTCAGGTAAACTAAATCATGGTTTAAAGATGTTGTAATGTTTACACAAAGGCTTGCTATTTACACAAAGGCTTTTTCATTTGTATTCGGTGAGAAGTGCCTAGCTTCAGCATAATGCTGAAAAAAACCATGAATTTTGAGCAGGTTTTTTGTATAATCCCACTGTGATTCTATTTGTTGTAACTTTGATTTGAACTGAGGTGGTAGAGAGTTCAGAAAGAAACTTCATGATTCCTTAGCTGACCATTAATGGGTGATCTCTGTTCTGCAAAACATACTGGAAATAGAGAGAACTAGATGCAAACGAATGGTTAACCTGATACAAAATTTAGCTGGCACACTGTAGCAGAATATACTTCAATTACATCTTTTCTGATAGTTACATTATCTAAGTTTTTTCTTGTACTTTTAACTTTATCACTGGAGTAAATGGTAAGTAGATTTGAGTTAAGCATGTATTAACAGCTTTTTAAAGTCTGAAACGTGAACGAGTAGCACTGTTCTGGTTTGGGGTGTTTAAAGACAAAAGCAATACCTCTTTTAGGGCAACTTCCTCCTCATCTTCACTATTTTCTGCTTCGCAGATTTGGTAGGAGTCCTCTAAATGTTAAAGATCTTCATGGGTAAAAACCTTCAATCTTTTTTTAAACGCAGCAGCTCAGTTTACTGAATGTTACTGGCAAGCTTTAGCTTTCAAGTGACACCTGAGCCAATGTTTTGTAGCTCCCATACAGTGTATTGTGCCAGCTGACATTTGCTTTCTCTGGCAGGTTGTGTGGCATTCCATGCAGGATGAATTTATACGACAATACAAGCACTTTGAAGGGCTGATAGCTCGCTGCTATCCTGGATCAGGAATTACTATGGAATTCACTATACAGGATATCTTAGACTACTGCTCTAGTATTGCACAGTCTCATTAGAAAGGGAGAGAAGCTTGCAAAGTTTGTGCCTGTGTATAAGGGAATTAAACACTATGAATGCTACTTGTTTTTAAAAGGTGGATTTCCACTTGTGTGTGTAGCTAACTGCCATGTATGTCAAGTTATACTCCTGCTTCCAGTGTCTTTCAGGGCAGAATGAAACCTTTGGGGATTTGTGGCTCTTCTACTGGGTTGAAGTACTGTTTGAAGGCATTAATTCTGTGAAACACTTTGGATATCGTTTTTTCCCTTCCCTTAATGTTCAGATACTTTTATTTATAATCCCTTTCTTGCTAAAAGCAGTAAGCACTACCATCATAGTATGCAAAAAGGATACTACTGTTTTCACTAATATTGTGCATCTTTGAAATTATGTGTAAGCATTAAGGACTATCAAATCTTTTTCCCTTCCTTGTTCTAGAAAGTATAGATGTGGAACTTTATGCAGTGGGAACACTGAATTCATGTGCTGAGCTGTAATGTGACTATGGCTATAATTCTTAATTAAACTGTGTTCATGATGTTCGTCTGTGGAGTTTTATTTCAAAAAGGCGAAAAGGCAGAGTTCTTTCCATTGTTTTGTCGCTGGGCCTTGAATTTGAACTGCTGTTTCTCAACACGTTTTTTTTTTTTTTTGTCCTTTTAGTAAGTATATAGCAGCATCAGTATACTCCTGCCTCATGTAACCCCTTCCTCCTCCTTAAGCTTCAGCTGCCCAGTGATTCAGGACCTAGTTTTTCTGTACAGCTTGAAATGGCGAAGCTGTTGGCTAGAGCTGGGCTGTCTGTAGAACAGGAACAGGTACAGTAACCGTAAACATGGCGACAGCGGTAACATTTTGGGTTTTGAGGTGCAGATGCAAGAATAAAACTCAAAAAGCGGTAGTACGAATGAGAATGTTACGAAACTCAGCAGATGGCGACTTGGCAACCCAGATTTGGGTGAGCACAGCAACACCTTGTAGCTCATTAACTCCTCGTTGCCTTGTGTTTACTAATGAAATACCCGGTCCAACTTGCGCATAACCTGCTTACCGTCTCTCTGCGCGGGGCGGAAGGCAGCCCCAGCGCCACCGAGGGCAGGCAAGCGTTGCACCGAGCAGCCCTTCCCCTCGACGAGCACAGCCACCTCAGCAGAGCGGCCTGCCCCTCGCTCTTACGTCAACCAACGCAACCCCTGACGTCTGGCCGCAGCCACTCCGCCACCCGCAACTCCCCCCTCGGCGGCACATGCAGGTAAGACCCCCCGGACAAGGCTCGCCCGCGTTGACGGCGGCTCCGCAGCCGGCCCGGCCTGCCCCAGCACCGGGCTCCACCGGGAACGCCCGCTCCCGCCCCTGCTGCCAGGGCGACGCGGCGCGGCGCGGCACAGCATGCACGTCATCCTCCTCCGCCCTTAGCGCGAGGACTGCCGGTCGCGCGGGAAGGGGCGGTGAGGGCGGCGATTGGCTCGGCCGGCAGTGGGTACGGGCGCGTGCCCCGTTGCTGCGGTGACGGGGCGGAAGCGGCCGCTGCTCCGCGCGCCATTTTCAAACCGCCGGCGCGGCCTAGGTGGCTGCGCCGGGCCTGCGAAGCGCTGCCGGGGCGCGGCGGTGGGCAGGGACCGTGTCCGCCGGGGCGGGGTGCCCGGTAGGGGAAGGAGAAGGGTGCTGCCGGCGGGACCGGGGCTCCTCGCAGGCAGGCGGCGGTGGCGGCGCTCCGCGGCTGGCTCGGGCTCCCGCTGTCGCGGCGGCGGTCGTTGTAGCGGCCCCGCGGACAGCGCGGGGCCGGGCCGCATCCGTCTGCTCTGCCCCTGGGGAGCGCAGATTAGCCTGGGCAGCCTCCCCCCAGCGTCTGGCCTACGCGCTGGTCTCTCGTTCCCCGGGGGTTCTGCAGTCCGCCTTCCCCGCCGGAGCCGCGTCTCTGCTGAAGCGGCCCGGGGACATCTCGGCTGCTCCTCAGCGGCTCGCCCGGCAAGAATTTGCTTGTAACTATATGTCTGGTAAGACCGACTCGGAGGGAGGGTGGAAAGAGTAGAAATAAACCTGTTTAAAAAGGGACTGTTGCCCCTATGGAGGCGTAAATCTATATTTATTTATTTATTTATAAAGGGATGCTGAAAGGTGACGAGCAGGCTCATAATCTATAGACGAGTTTTCTTGTGCTTTAATATAAACTTAGAGGTTTTGGTGACTCCTCCTTTAAAGAAGGAATCTTGGTTTTTCTAGACCAAGAGTTATCTTTCAGTCGGTAAAGTGGCAACACTTCATAGCAAATGTGGCGTATGAATATCTAGTCAGAAGCGAACTCTCAATAAATCAACTTGGAAACAGACTTTGCCAAAACTAGTCAAGCTCATTCAGTGCATCTTGAAAATGATGGTGCAGTGATAGTGTTTCACAACACAGCCTTCCGTGTCTGTGGGCATGTGTTAGAGCATTGCCATAGTCAAATGGTAGTCCGCTAGGTGCCCTTTTGACCTGGGTGAAAACAAAACTAGCCCTTTATAGCAGAATGAGCTATATGACCAATAATAACAGAACAGCAACAGCCGTTTTGTAAACATACTTCACACACACACACAAAAACTTTAGCATGTCAGTTCTGATGAATGAAGAATGAATTTTGGTATTTCCCAGAACTGAGACTGGCAACTCCAGTTCATAATTGTCTTTGATGTTAATGTTGTAGACTCAATAAAGAAATTTGTTTCATAGCATATACATTTGTCTGTGCTAATTTCTGTGTTCCATTGTCAGCTATGTAGTTTTATCTATCTTCCACGTGGCTCAGTGACCAATTATATCTTCCACGGCCAAGATATGTCTTTGCTCTGCTTTTTTATTACCACATTTTCTTATTCATAACACAAGTATTGCATCTGGAACAGTTCTTAATCTATACTCACCATGAATTTTCCTGTCTTGTTTTCAGACTGAAAGGAGGGCTTCAACGTGCTAAAGCTTTTCTGTTTCGTATTCCACCTGCAACGGTTAGTCTAATACCTATTAACACTGCTTCTTTCACACAATTTAATGCAAAATGATTCTATACTTATAGCCTAAAGGAACTGGATTTGAAGTTCCATTATTGCCCATCTTTCGTGTCAATGTTCCATTTTGGTCATTGGAACAGATGCTGTGCTCGTTAGACTGGTGATTTTCTCTCATCCGTGAAGCAGTACCTGGCAACCACAGTCCCGTTGCTAGACTTATTTGTAGTGTTTTGATACAATGAGATGAAATCTTACTTTCCAGCAGACATGAGAGAAACTTGCATATTTTCTCATTTTTGTAAATAATTTTATTTTTAAATACCTGCATATATTTATTTAATATCCTTTTAAAATCTGAGGGACTGTGAAACAGCACAGTTTAAAGGATATCTGTGTTCTGTCCCCTTTATATGAGATGCAAACGATGCTTCCTCGGATTGGTAGTGTGGCTACTGAGGTCTTTGCAGCCGGTAGGTTAATACTGAAACTTTTGAAGAAATGTGAAGGAAAATATTTTCCAGAAATAACTATTTTTCAGAAATATTTCTAACTATTGAAGAGATGTTTTCACATATTTAGGAGCATCAGCTCTAGTATTCCATTTCTTTTCTCATTCCGTCCCTAAGTCCAGAAGGACATAACAATGTAAAAATTCTTCTTTCTTCAAATGTACATGGCAAAACTGAAATTCTCCTCTGGATTCAGATACAGTAGTGCTGATGCAGCCTCTTTTAGATCAGGTTAGTAATAAAAAGATAACTAATCAGTCAAAAGAAAAAAATATCTCTGATCCTTGAACTGTATTTTCCAGAAAACAATGTGGGTAGGACTACAGTACACCAGTGCTTTTTTTCTTCCCTGTTTTCCTGTAGGAAAAAAAAAGATGTTAGAAATTAATCTCTTTAAAATTTTACACATTTATGTAATTTCACAAATGGCTGGCATAAGTTAAGTACTGCCTTGCAAACTTTGAAAGTAAGATTTATATATGAAAGAAAAAAGTATACGGGGTTTTTTGAGAGTCAGCTGTCACTTTGCATTGGGGAAGGCACCATGATGACCATGATTCAAAAAAAATCAGAACCTACTTCTTAGTCTTCCCACAGAAAGATCTTTTTGAAGTTCAGTTCTTCCATACTGGAAAGCAAAATTGATGTTCATACTCTTAAGATGTTAGGAAAGAGAAAACTAATTGCCAAGGCAAATTTTTTTAAGAAATATGTAAATATGTTTAAAACTTTGTAGTTGCTCTGTGATTCTCTTGGTTTTCCAAATTTTAAGGACATGCTTATGCACTGTATTTCCTACACAAAAAGTAGTTTTTTTCCATT
Organism: Leptosomus discolor; assembly: GCF_034619465.1. Classification (NCBI taxonomy): domain Eukaryota; kingdom Metazoa; phylum Chordata; class Aves; order Leptosomiformes; family Leptosomidae; genus Leptosomus; species Leptosomus discolor. The sequence goes on along the minus strand of NC_141394.1, from coordinate 52,380,448 downwards.
ACTTTTTTTGATATTAATCCTTCTTTAAAGGACAAATGCTCTAACAGACAATCTTTTGCAGGTGTCCTATTTTTCTTGACTGTGACAAAAGCTGCTTTGGAGGGGTGTTTACAATGACTGCCACTGCAGAGCGAAGGTTCATTAATCTCAGGAAACGTCTAAATCAGCTGGGCTATCGGCAGCCGTTGGGAGTGGAGAGTTTACCTTTGGTGGAAAAGCTTTTTAGGTATTCAAAAGGAGGTTCATTACAAACCATAGTAATGGTATTGTAGGTATTGTTTGATTTTTTTGGTGCTTAGTCCGAAGATTAATTTCAAGCATTGTTATCTCAGAGCTAACATTCAGTTTGTGTGTATGATGAAGTCAAATGCGTTTGCTTAAGTGATGAAAGCATTTTAAGGTTTCGTTTAATTCAGTAGGATTGTTTCTGAGGACCTATGATCTAGGAAAATTCAACTTTTCTAAGCTCGTAAGGGCCAAGAATAGTCACTATTGATGTGTGCTTAAAGGACACACTCTTATAACTGGTTATATAAAAAGTAATCCCTGTTGTCTGTACTGTGACTTAAAACATTCACAGCTCTGTTTTTTATGATCTCATTTGGAGAAGTTTAAATTTGCTGTCTCTGCAGTTTTTACAGGACACATAACAAGAAAATTTTCAGTTGACCTTCTTAATATAGCTGCCATTTCATGGCTGTGACATAGTAATCCAGTTTTTGTAATCCAATGATTACAAATGTAGTAATTTCCACAGTAATCCAGTTATATTTGGCTGAACATGCAAATATATGTATTCTGGTTCTGTTGCTCTCCAGCATCTAATACAGATGGAAGAACCATAGGTGGGCAGATGTGGAGTAATCTGCCTTCAACATTAAGCCTCATTCTGGTGTCTAACAAATAGGTTTAATCTCTCAATCACTGACTTTGATATTATTTTCACAAAAATGTTTGTAGCTGTTTACCACTAATCTCTCTTATGGAGCTTCTGATCTCCATGTAAATACTAGTAACCTTCTGGCCTTTTTAATTCTTGACTTCAAGTTTCTTCTGTGGTAAGTGGTGCTGTAACTGAGGTAGTGCTTGGAGGAAAGAAATAATTTTGCCAATTTTGAATATCTCGCTTGGTGTAGAAAAGTGAGTTTATTGAATTATCAGATGTAAACTCCTGATATGCTTTCTGAATACCGTTATTTTTTTATATTTGTCCTGTCATTTCTTACTTCCTTTTTTAAAGTAAAGGATTCCTGTCTTTCATTTTTGTTACATGAACGTTCTCTTTGCCTTTCTTTGAACCCATTTGTTCTACAGTTAGCATGGTCTCAGGGAAAGGGTTTTGTTTCTCAAGTCTTATATTATTTATAGTTTTATTTATTTATTAATATTTGCATCTGCAGTGTAAAGGCTGATAACGTTTTTAATGTGTCTGATGCTCCCTTATTCCAGTGACCTAGTTCATACAACTGAGAGCTTGCGCAGTGCAAAGTTATCTGCTGGAAAAACTGAAAAAGAATGCAGCAATTATGATGCTATTTTGGAACCTTATAAAACAGAGAATACGCGGCTTACCAGGGAAAATAATGAATTACATTTAGAAGTATTAAAACTGAAAGAGCAATCTGATCGTCATGTTAAAGGTAAGATAAAGATCATGATACTTTTTTTTTTTTTTTTTAATCCTTCTGTGCCAAAATAAAATTACAGCCAAATCCTTGATCTGCAGATTCTTTTATCTATACTTATAAGTCAGTGTGAGTGGTCATTGGCTTTGGTGCCCTTAGTGAATTAAGGTTCATGCGCAGACATTTCTTTTGTAGTTAAAAAGCTTCTGAGGTCCTGCAAATAATTGTTTTAATCGACCTTGAAAATGTTAGAACTTTTTAACATATGCTTTCATATCTTGAAATGCCACTTTTTAATTCAAAATGAAATACTGCTGTTAGATGTGCCTTTGTTCTGCTAAGAGGTATTATTTGTATAATATGTATAAATATATATTTTTGTGTGTGTATACATATATACATATGTATGTGTATTTGAAAATTTCATGTTATGGAAAAAGACTGTAGGATTCTCTTTATGCCTATCTTGATGCTACTAGGAAAAATAATAATGAATGAGAAAGATAATACTGCTTTTTCTCTCCCTTGAAGATTTGAAAGTCTCCTTAAGGAGGGTTGAACATGAAACGTCTGACTTGAAATTTCTGAATAACCAATATGTACATAAAATCAAAATGCTGGAAAAAGAGAACAAAGCCAAGACTGAAAAAATTCAGCAGCTTCAGGAGAAGAATCTGCAAGCAGTGGTGCAAACACCTGGTGAGTGCAAATAATCACAGATATTTTAACTTTTTTCTGGGCTTTTTTTGGCTCTTCAGAACACAACCTTTTATTCTCTAGGAAGAGAAGTTACTACAGTGAAGTAACTCTCCAATAGAGATTACCTTTTGGAAGTTTTGGCTCTGAATTCAGTCTTTTTTCTCTGTATGGAAGAACTGTTGTTAGCACATCACTTGTGTTGGGGACAAATTTGAATACAAATTCAGATTCAATAGAAGACTATTGTGTGACTGGAAAGCAGTGTTAATCAACAGGTATTTTTGTTTTTTTAGCGCTGCACCTAATGTAGTCAGAGGCAGGTTGTTCAACACCTGAATCTTTTTGACAGCTAATTGATGATGTGTGAGTGTATAATTCAGATTTTTGTAACCACGATCTAAAAGTAGCGAGATATAAAATATGTCTACAAATATTCCAACCCTCTGAAAGCTTACAGAATTTAAAGGGTCTTCGGATAACTGAAAATGTTCTGGATGTTACTTTCAGGTTAATTTCTTTCTCCAGGGTTTCCTTTTTCTTAACTTTTTTCAAACTAAGGGAAATAGCGAGAATTATTTTGTGAAATTTTGAAATTATCTTTTGTTTCGGTCGTTGAATTAAAAATGTATTTTTGGCATCTGTGGGAAATTAATATGTAGTTAGGTGAAATGAAAATTCCTCTCTATTTTTCCACACCTTTCTGCATTTCATGACCTTTGCTTCAAAGATGCCATGTTACACTTTTGTCTGTCTTTCTGCATACCTGCCCCTTGGTCAGCAGTCTTCTGGGATTTTTCTGTACTATGTCATCAAATATTGTATGTTCTTATTTAATCATGTGATGAGTAATTGTTCCTTCTGGAAATACTACTATGTTTTGCTTTGTTTTGAATATAATGTAACCATGCAAGCAAATAACCTACTTTGCTTGATATGGTCATGATATTTATTCGCTGAAATTACAATAGGATAGAAGGAAAAACACGGAGGTTAATTCAGTCATAAAATAGTTCTTAAATGTGAAAACAAAGTGTCTTTTTTGATGTTTTAATTTTGCTTTCTTAGTAAGGTAAATTGCTAACAGATTCAACAGGTTTGAACTGTAGAATATTTAACGTCTTAAACATTGGGGAAAATTACTTACACTGAACTTTGCATGTTTCCTTATTATAAAACCGAACTTTGACAAAGCTGATAATAACCTGCAAGAATGGTGTTGTCTAGAATGTTCACATTTTATCAACTTACTACAGTAAGATTAAAATGGTGAAATATGCCAATTCAGAAGGCAGTGGAATAAATATATTAAATTAAATTAAAAATTAAATTTCCTTAAAGATGACGACTCCCTTGCTTTAACTTCAAGTAACAGGCCTTTGGGTTTGGGCTTTTAGGTGGCAGAAAAAGAAGCATTCCCTTCAGGCGTCAACGCATGCAGATAGACCAGCCTGTCCCCCCATCGGGTGTTAGTACCTATCCAGTTCCTCAGCCAGAGGATCCTTACATCGCAGACCTTCTTCAGGTGGCTGATAATCGGTAATCTAAAAAACTTCTAAATTTTGAAGTATAGGTGTTAAATATCTGTAGTGGTTTTCCAACCCCCACCCTCCTCCTGCCTTTCAAATTTGCCTCAAACAAAATGGTATTTCATGATGTTTAAAGAGCCACTAGAGTTATAAAATGGGATTTTGCGTAGGAATTGGCAGTGCTGCCTGTGACAAAGTTGTGATGGATGTTTAATAAGCTGGTTATTTCCTTAAAGGATTTTTCTTAAAATTTCTATGCAGGTTTTACTGTTACACCTGATTTTAGATTAGGTGTTCTGCAAAAAAGCTAGGTGTAATGTTTTGCATAGGAATAAACAGATTTTTCCCACTTATTTCGGAAGACTACAATATTCTTGATTTTTGTAATACTATTTTTGGCTTGTGAACCTGTATTATGAAATATTCAAGTAAATTCATTTTTCTTCTTTAGAAGGTATCTGTAGAGAGTTTACATGGCAAGGTGTTGGCATTGGGGAGACTGCAAGGGTGGCCCCTCTGAGAAGAGACCAGCAGCTACACTGTGCTGGACACAGCCAGTACCATCTGGCTTCAAAACAGACCCACCATGGGTCACAACTGAGCCCGTCAGCCAAGCTGGTGGCTCCTCTGTGAAAATGTTTTTTAAGAAAGGGTAAAACAACCAATGCTGCGCAGCAGCAGCGAGAGGGAGGAGTAAGAAAAATATGAGAGAAACAACCCTGCAGACACCAAGGTCAGTGAAGAAGGAGGGGGAAGAGGTGCTCCAGATGCCAGAGCAGAGGTTCCCCTGCAGCCTATGGAGAAGACCATAGTGATGCAGGTTGTCCATGCAGGCTCTGGAAAGCACCACATCAGAGCAGATATCCACACTGCAGCCCGTGGAGGACCCCATGCTGGAGCAAGTGGATATGCCCTGAAGGAAGCTGCAGCCCGTGGAGCAGGCTCCTGGCAGGAACTGCAGCTTGTGGAGAGGAGCCCACACAGGAGCAGGTTTTCTGGCAGGAGGTGTGGCCTATGAGGGACCCACACTGGAACAGTCTGTTCATGAAGGACTGCACCATGTGGAGATGGCCCATGCTGGAGCAGTTTGTGAAGGACTGTATCCCATGGGAGGGACCCCGTGCTGGAACAGGGGAACAGTGTGAGGAGGAAGGAGGAGCAAAGCTGAAGTGTTAGGAACTAACGGCGGCTCCCAGTCCTCATCCCTGCTGCACCACTTGGGGTAGGGCACGATATAAGAGTTGGAAGTGAAGCTGTGAAGTTGAGCTTGGCAAAAAGCGGAGGAAGGTGGGTTTAGTTTGGTTTTTGTTTCTCACCATCCTACTCTATTTTTAATTGATGATAAATTAAATTAATCTTCCCCACGTTGAGTCTGTGTTGCTTGTGACAGTAGTTGGTAAATGATCTCCCTGTCTTTATCTTGATCCTTTTCACCTTGAGCTTTTTCATATTATTTTCTCCCACATTGTGTTGAGGAGAGGGAGTGAGAGATCAGTTGGGTGATGATCTGGCATCAGCCAGAGTCAATCTGCTACAATATCTCAAACCATGGCTTCTGTATTAATATTTTGTATGAACAAGACTATTTTTTTGTGAAATATTTACGTTTGGGAGCAAAGAGAAAATACTAATATTGAATTGTTGTGTACACATGATTCTTCCATGAATCAACATAAACAGTATATTGCTAAATTTCAGAATTCATGAACTTCAGTCGGAAGTAACAGAGCTACAGGAAAAACTGGAGATATCTGAACGTGGAATGAAAAATTATAGCAAACAGGTATGTTTACAGATTTTTTTAACTGTTATTAGTCTATAGTAGCATTGCGGTGGCCTTGATTATAATTTGTGTTTTAACCTCATTGGGAAAGCACTGTAGGGCTTGTGAAACACAATTATTCTAACTTGCCTATGTTGGGCTATTTCTCTCCTCTCCTTTTAAAGATAGCAGCAATGATAAAATACTTGCCTGCTGCTTTTGCTGATGTATTTTGTGTATTAAAATTACATTAAATAAGCAAACCTTGATGATCGTAAGTAGAATTTGTGTATGTCTGGGGATTTTTAGTGCAGAAGCATTAACTGGTCCAAAATAGTAATTCGATTTACAGATATTTTAGGATAATTTTTTTCACTCTTTGGACTAGTTGTATTTTTTGAATTTGTAATTTTTGAAAGTTAATTTATGAACAACAGATTTTACAATATTTTAATTAGAGTGGATTGATAAGATACGTATGATCTTTAAGTGATGGGATTGCATCAATTATTCCTGTGTTGTTGTATCTTTCAATATTTGGGGATTAGTGGACACCATCCTCTTTTTTTTTTTTTTTTTTCCTTGCATCTTGGTTTTTCTCTTCCAGTGTTCACTGTTTTAAAAGTTGATTTAAAAGCTTTTCCCCTAAATTTAAATACTAGTCTCAGACAGTTAATTTGCAACATTCATTAACTTCACTTTAAATGAAAATTATTGGGTTTTCTTCAAGAAATGATCTAGTAGGAATTCTTTCAGGGGGTTTTTTGTACCAATTCTATTTGAGTCATTTATTTTTCTTTCAAAGAAATAACTTTTTTGAGGAAAACTCCAGAGTTAAAAAATAAATTATGTTAAAGATAAAAATTGCATTATTAGGTGTGTATCTTCTTCCTGTATGTTATACAGATATTTATTTGAACGCAGGTTCTATTAAATGGTAGAGAAGATAAATAAGATTTTTCTTCTTTTTTCCACTCAAAGGTTGAGCTAAGAGACAAAGAAATAGAGCGCCTGGTGCTAGCATTGGATGGGGGGCGTTCTCATGAGGTTCTCTCTCTGGAATCGAGAAGTAAAAGTAATGAGAAGCTTATTGCCCATTTGAATTTGCAGGTAATGGATTTATTACTGTTGTTTAGTCAAAAAAAAAAAACCTAGCAATCTAAAAAGACCCACAAAAACCTCTAGCTGTTTTAAAAAATCACTATTAGATATAAAATCAATCAATTTAACTTGCTTTGTTTTCTAGGTGGCAGCATTTCTTGTCTAAGGAAATTTCATTTCTTGTTTTAAGTCTTTTAGAATGGTTTTGGTAAAGAATTCTGTGTACTCACATCTGTACACAGTAATGTTAATCTGAGAGTATTTAGAAAATTTCTGTATGGTACACTGTTTTCACCAAGTTTGAAAAGACTTATTTTCTTTTTTAAATTATTTTATTTTTGTACCTATCATTTATGTTTTAGGCACTAATCATGGTGCATGTACTTATGATAAGGAGTAGTCCTGCAGATAGTCTCGTCAGATAGTGGGGTATCTTCCTCATTGAATTCAAATGGTCCCCACCTTTATTCCAACATAGACTTGAAAGGGAAGGATAAGCTTAGGATAAAGATGTTTGTGTTTACTGTGCATATTACCATGCATTCAATATTGGTCTCAGAATGAGGATTTAAAAAAATAACACAAGACAGGCTGGAGTACACATCAAGTAAAGCCCATCTCTGGATTTTTACCATCAATTCTCTGTTTTTCCAGCTGACGTTATGTATGTTGTGCGTGACGTACAGTGGCATGAGAGCCACATTGCGGAGTTTATTAGCTTAGATTAAGTGCTGCAAAAATACAGAATGAGCTGTGACTTGGAAGCAGTACAGCTGCGTTCGGTGATCTTGAATTAGTAAGTCATGCTGGACACAAACTGATTGTACAGAGAGTCAGCCCAGAGCTGCAGAAAGCTGGTTTTGGGCCTATTTGCTCAGGCTCAGTGCCCACTTTTATTCTCTGACAATAAACGGATGGATCTCTCTATGTAGTCGTATTCTTGACTATGAGAGGGCTCAGACTTCCTTCTGTGTGTCTACAGCAATACTTCCTTCTGGAACTTTAAGCAAAGTTGTGTGGAGAAGGAAGTGGAGCACCTCTGTTTTCTTGGATCTTTTAAAATACTTCAGGCTGCCATTTTCCTGGGTAGTGTAACTTCTTGTGTATATTTTTTTTATTCCCACTCCACATCCCTGCCTGTCTTCTGTTTACTCCCAGGGAAAGGTATACAGGGAAAAAACAATATCTATAGAGCAGGATTTCTGAGGATGTTGTGTTTAAGGTGGTGAGATATGTTGGGGGCAAGATAGGTTTTGGGAGTCTGATCTGTAAAGCTTCACTTTCGTGAAGGAGTAACAGTGAGACTAAGCCTAACAAATACACTACAAGGGTGCAGAGAAGAATGTGTCCTCGTATTTTGTGAAATTTAGGCAAACTCATGAATACACTGGGTCTACCGGACTGATGCCCAAACAGGTTTCTGTACACATCTCTGCTTTGCAGTACTTTGTTTTAGAATAAGCTTCAGATTTTGGAAACTAGATGAAGAACAATGTAGTAACTAATTCTTTCACCTTGCACCTTTGTAAAACCATGGTTTTTTCATGTTGATAAGCATTAAGCATGTCCCTTTTTGACTATGGATATAGAGATAATATATTTCAGAAGATTGGGAGGAACTTTTGCTACCTAGTTTAACAATACACATTAATGTTTTAATGATAAATTTCTTCCAGGTTGAATATCTTCAGCAAACAAACAAAGAACTTGAAAATCGCATTCAAGACCTCTTGGACACGAAACAAAATGTGGCAAGTGAGGTAGTGCATTTGAGCAATAAAAATGAAGAACTGTGTCAAGAACTGAATGAAATAGACCACTTGGCACAACAGTTGGAAAGACACAAGGAAATTGTGATTGAGACTGCAGATAAGGAAATAGGAGAAGCAAAGGTAATCACTGATGTGTTACAGTGTGAAGGATCTGCTTGGCTCTTATGTGGCTTTATATCTTTTAATTGCAACAAATGACCTATCAGCTTGTAAAGAAAGATTAAAAAGATATTTTACTTAGTATTGTAATTTACTTAATATTTACTTAAATCACAGCGATTTTCTCTTTACTATATTAGGTGAGATGAGTTTAGTTAAGAGGCAATCTGTCTTCCTTCTGTTACCTTAGTATGAAATAAAATTCTCAGATACTTAAAACTATTGATAGGTAATAGATATTTGCAACAGTGATGCCTGTGTTTGGAGGGGTTTTTTCCTATGAGGAGTTATGCAATGATTTCTTTAATTGTTGTGCTCTAAAAGAGCAAGGGTGTGTATACCACAAATTTTTTGTGCTTTCAGTTCAAAGGAGCTTTGCTACTTAATATTTGGCAGATTACAAGGAACTAATGTTATTTCTTACACAAATAGTCTGTTTCCTTAGCTTTTTTGTAACAAAGGAATTGTCATTTTGAAGATCTAACTTTTAACATATGGGTTAATTTTGGTTGATAGAAAGAAATTGAAAGAAAACACAGTGAAATACAGGATCTTGAAGAAACAATAACAAGGCTTAAATCAGTAAGTAAAAATACTTTCAAGTCATGTTTGTAGCATTTTTTGCCATACTGTCATCTACATGATTCTTTTATTTATTATAAAAAATAACAATTTAACAATTGACAAGAGAACTTTTATAGTACCCCAAAACTCTGTTTAACAAATTACTAATTAATAAATGAAAGAGATAAAGAAGCTACATCATATTGTTGCAAAAATAAACTGAAAGAAAAAAAGACAGTATGGTTGACCATGTCCTTATTGTACATTTCCTTATTTCTGCTATTTGAAGTTGTAATTTCCTTGACATAATCATTTGTACCACAAACGAGTTATGACATCCTAGAGGATTTTCTTCATTTAGAAACTACTGTGTCTCTTAACCAGCGTGTAAATAATTATGCAATATTTGGCTCACTCAGAAACAAAGCATAGTAGCCCAGATGAAAAACATCAATATTATCAGTTCCTTGAAGACAAAACTCTTACCAGTGCATACCAAGTTGTGTATTAGTTGGGCAGTGTTTTGGTTTAGTATTTCTAGTGAACATGAAAACACAAAAATATTTCATTTTCAGGGCACCAGATTTTAGGAAAGACATGCTAAATAGTATTTGATTAACTGCAGGGTTCCGTTAACTGAGAATGCCATATTGAGATGTAATTTAACACCAACAGTGTTACTAAATGCCATTAAAAATTATTTCTTGCTTTAGTTATTACTTTTTTTCTGTGTTTGTATCCCACTATCCTTCTGGCTGGTTCCTTGAATTAAAGGAGGGTTGATCTTGCTTGGTTTTTTACTGACTGCAAACCATGTCGAACATAATGATTACTTTGACGTAGCATACGAAAAAAGTAGTGTAAAAACAATGACGGCCTTTAACAAATGTTAAAGCATAAAACATCCAGGTTAAACAGAAGTTTAAAAAATAATTAGATATTTTTTTCCAAACATCTCTCTTGGCACTTCTAATTTTTTTAATAATACTTGTTACTTCAGGAGTTGTGCTCATGTCATAGGGAGAACAAGAAACTAAGTGAAGAGCTCTTTGGAAAAGCAGATGATAAAGAGAATCTTGAACTGTTGTTAAACCAGCTTGAACAAGAGAAACAAAGGCTGACAGAAAAAACAGAGAACTTAGAAATAAAAGGTAAATCATCAAACATAGATTCCTGTAAATTATCTTCCTATAATTTTTGAAATAGAAAACCTTACCTAGTTAAGATACAGTTAATAATACTAAAAGACTTAATATATGTAAATTAAAAGACAACCATAGGTCTTCAGTCAGAATTGAAGTGAAAACTTTTGTCAGGGAAACATGTTTTCATTCTGTGAGGACTGAAAATTGAGCTTTTTACTGTGATCCCACAGGACATCCTAATACTAATACTATGGCAGTTTTATATAAAATAATTTCTTTTGTCCAAAAATGGTTTTATTCTCTGTCTTTCTGAGTGAGTGAATTCAGACTGTGTTTCTTGAGAGCTTTATCCAGTTGGATCCTGAAAACCTCCAGGGATGGAGATTCCACGACATCTAAGCAACCCATTTCAATGTTTGTTTATCCTCAGAGTAAATTTTTTCCCTGGATATTGCTTGTAATTGCCTGTAGCAATTAATCACCATTGTTCCTTGTTTACCTTCTGTGCACCTCTGTGAAGAAACTGGCTCCGTGTCATCTATAACCCCCTTTTGGTATTGCCAGTCTGCTCTTGGGTCCCCAGCTCCTCTCCAGGCTGAACAAGCCCAGTTCCTGCAGCCATTCCCCACAGGGCAAGTATTCTGCTCCCTGCCAGAGTCCTGGACTCGCTCAGGTTTATCAGCATCTTTCTTGTACTAAGGGGGACAAAACTGAACACAGTGTTGTAAATGCAGTCTAATGAGCGCTGAGTAAGGGGGAATAATCCCATCCCTCAGTCTGTGTCTCCGTTGATACAGCCCAATATGCTGTTAGGCCTTTATTGTTTCCAGAGCACGCTGCTCACTCATGCTTAGCCTACTGGCAACCAGGACTCCTATGTCCTTTTCAGCAGATTTGCTGTCCAGATGGTTGCTGGGAGTTAGTCAGTCCCAAATACAAATGTCTGTGTGGAAATTGCAGTTGTTTTTATTTCCTTTTCTGCAGAACGAGAACTTGTCCTAGAAATAGAAAGAATGAGATTAGAATATGGTATAGCCCTAGGAGACAAATCCCCATCTCGTCTAGATGCCTTTGTAAAGACTTTAGAAGATGACAGAGATTATTATAAGCGAGAATTAGAATATCTTCAGAAAATGATAAAGCGAAGGCCTAGCCCAAGCCATAGGACTCCAGAGAAGGTAAAATTCCTGCTGCCAAGCCAAGCTGAAAAAGTAATGGAAATACTGTAGAACCATTTAAGGAGCTGTTAAATATATTTTCAAATTCCGTAGCAGTAAAGGACTGTAGTAGTTTTTTATATTATGCTTAACGTAAAAAATTAACTGAGAGAAACTAGTGAACTTGCATTTTATTTTCCTATTCTCATTTTACAGTAACATATTAATTATCAATCAGTTATTTGAAATAAATAGAACTAGATGATAAAGAGAAAAAGGTTGAAGTCTTCTTTTTAGTTGTTTTGCTTTTTCTCCTTAACGGTTAGATCTTATTGTTTAAATTCTATCACCAGTGCCAGGCTTTTTCGTACAATCAAAATTTATTTTCTATGTATGTTTCGTGTGTTACTAATAGTATGAGTTCTTTCTTTTCTTGTATTAATTATCCTACTATTTTAATTAGTATATTTTAACATACATTTTATTAATCACTTTGCAGAATGAAGATCTTAGGTTGATCACCAGAGAAAGAGATGAGCTACAGTCCATGTTAGACAGATTTGAAAAACACATGATAGGAATTCAATCCAATGTCAAGATATTGACTGCAGAAAGAGATAGATTAAATGTTCTTTATAAGCAGGTAAGAAGAGAGTGTTTATAACTGGCATTGAAATAACCTATTAACACTTTTACTGTTGCTTATTTAAAATGTAAAAGCCTCTCTATAACAGAACTTGAGGAGTATAAACCTACTAGAATAATAAAATATATACCTATTTTTATTACTAGTTAATAAAGTTATGTATTCCAAAGTTACTATATTAACTTTGAAGCCACTATAACTTACTGTACTGGCATTTGGAAATGAGAAAGATCAGGGAGAAAGATCAAGAGAATGCATGAGAAAGTTGGGTAAGGATACAGGCTAGAAAGCAAGGAAGAAGTGTGGGAACTGATAAGAAAATAGAGTGAAGTTAGGCTATACTTGGAACAGTAAAAGGATGATGAGTGCATTGGCAGCATGAGTTGTCATGCCACTGTGTGATTTAGGGAATATATTTTAGTTATCTAGGAAAAAATAAGACTATAATAGCACTTCTATTCTAGGAACAGCATTGAAACTTTCCTTTTTGTTAGTGCATACACTTTATTAACTGCAATTCACATAGGCTAACAAATGATAATCTTCTTTTAAAGTCTCAGGCTGAATTGAACAGGATGAGAAGAGAAGCAAAACATAGTTTAGTTTCTCAAAGTCATGTGGAAGAAGAAAGAGACATTGCGCTGACTGACTTTAGAAGACTAATGGCAGAGAAAGAAAGCCTCAGAGAAAAATTAAAGGTGAGCTTTTCTAGCTTCATTGCTTACAGTGAGGTGGCATATAGGGAAGGCTTCTACAATAATGCCATATTCGTGTCAGCTGTCTGTCAGTTCCCCTCTTCAATAACTTTTGAACTTACCTAATTTCAAACCCCCTTGAGAGAGCTCGATGAATTGTCTGAGTTATCCTTGGAATCTCAGTTCCTAGGTGGGGATAGGGGGAGAGGAACATGCTTTTAAGTGTCTGAGGGCACGTGCTTTAAGTCTGAGGGCAAGGGTGTCATCGCCTTTTGTGAAGACCCTAGATATGAAGTCCTAACAGAATATTTTTGTGTGTATGCGCTATGAAGATGCTTGTGTGTCACATATGGTTCTTGTCCCACGAACTGGGGACTTCATGGACTTTTTCATATTAACTAATCTTTGGTTATTGTTGCAATTTGTAGAAGAATATATTTTAAATGATGTATAACTGGACCATCAATCCTAAATCCATAGGAATCCAAGTTTTGTTATATTTAACCTTTTAAAAAATATTTATTAATGCAATAATTTTCCTGTTACTGTGTCCTCTTGATGTCTGGTGTTAAAGTGCGTTAATGTCTTGTTTGGTTATAGCCAAGAGCATATGATTTCAGGAGGGTTTCCCTGAATTCTTTATTGGGTCATTAACATAATGTATACAGGTTTTTCAAATGTCCTGAAAATTCAGAAATTTAAAATAATATTAATGGACTGATCCAAAGACAGCATAGGTCAAGACTGACTGTGCAATGAACGTTTCTGTAGTTTGATTTACTATCACGAAAATAGAGAACTGTAGTTATCTGAATGCAGCAGCGGTAACTCTGACCTCTTTGCTTAAAGCGTGTGCATGCAGTGGAAGAAGTGTGCTTCCAGCTCCATCCCTTCTTCTTGTAGGCGACTACCAACATTTTGTATGTGTGCCACTTTGAAATATCTGCACAAGACTACTGATCTCAGGCATTTCTAGTATGTCTGAGAGTTTGTTTAATAATTTCACTGCACTTATGCCCAGAAGTCAGAGAACAGACAAATTGTTTAAAAAAAATTTCTTCATAGACTTCAAGAAAAACAGTTAGCTTTGTAATCTGTTTTACATTTCATGTTAATGATAATTTAACAAATTAATTTCAAACAGCTTAGGACACTAAGCTATGCATGCTTGCAACCTTTCCTATGGTCCTGTAGCTCAGCAATCTTTCTGCAACAACTTATAAATATTAATTTGGTTGGGACCAAATATGAATATACTTTTTCTTAAAAAAAAAAAACCCAAACAAACAACAACCAAAACCCAAAATCAAACTCAGTGATATTATATTGACCTGCAGTGGTGTATTTTCAGCTAATGCTCCGTAGTTTTATAGAGAGAACTTTGCATTTGGTTATTCATCTAAGAATGTAGAGCAATGTTTTCTAAAACATTAAGCTGAAATTTCTATGGTTAAATCTGAAAACGTGTATGTTGTTACATGTGATTCTATATTTCTATCTCAGATTCAGCAAGAAGCAGCTAACCTTGAAAAATCAAAGATGCAGCATGATATTTCAGAACTTGAGAATAATATTCAAGGAGTAAGTGCATTTTTAGGATGTAAGCTTTCATTACTTCTAAAATAGGATAGACTTTCAAGCAATTAATTTTGTTATCTGTTTTCTACTTAAATTTATTTAAAAGCCAAGTTATGATAGCTTTCTACAACAATAACATGTTTGGGGTTTGTTTTTTTTTTTAATTGCAGTTTGAGATGGAAAGGTGTGAACTAAAGACTACAATCTCTGTCATGAAAGAAAGAATAAACTCTTTGGAAAATGAATTAAAATTGAAGTCCAGTAAGCTTGCCCAGACATCTGATGATTCTTCTCAATTTAAAGATGAGATTTGCTCACTTCAGTAAGTCTAATACAAAATGTGGTGGTCTTTCACAGATGTTGACATTATTTTCTTTGTTCTATGACTGTATAGCAGAGTTGAGTTCCTGGGAAAGACTATAAAATATTTTCAGAATCACTTGGTACTCTTTTTGTCTTAAGGAAAAGTAAATATGAGTAAGGAAAGTGTTGTGATGGCTTTTCTCAGCGCGCTCCTCTGGGACTTATCTGATGACCAGATATACGGATAATTTTTGTGGCTAATTGTGAATGAAAATTTTCTCCTTCTAGAATTGTTTCCTCTAACCGCCATGTTCTTTGCTTATGGATGTAGCAGAACAGAAAATTCCTAAAAGGATTTCCGAATGCTGTTTGTTAAAAGTAAGAGAGATGCCTTTGCAAACTGCAGCAGTAGGACCCAATTGTGCCAGCCTTACAAAGTTGTCAGTAATACTGAAAATTTCATGCCAAGCTTTAGGCACTGATATTCCACAGCTGAGTGGTTCACGGAGAATCATTCTGTAATGGCATTTTACTTGAGCTGTTTTTCTTGTGTCACTCTTTTTCATATGCTAATACTATCACATATATACTACAGTTTGGAGAGTTGGTGTCTTATGATTGGTAGACACAGTCTGTGGGAATTTGACCAGTTGGCCCAGAACTGGAGGATCAAGTACAGTCATGTATTTTTAAGGCCTTTTTAAACTTGCAGGATCATTGCTGCACTCTTCTAAAGTGGTTTTAGAAGAGACCTCCCATCAGCTATCTAAATGCGATAGAACAAGACGGTGGCTTAGAGAAAGTGGAAATAGAGTATTGAATAAATCTGGGCAGAAATTTGGAAATCTGGTCTTTGGTTTAGGTGTAAACGAGAGCCTTTGATGTAAGAGATCTCTACAGGATAGGTAATGCTGTAGATAAGATCTTTTGGACCTTTTACAAGGGAAGGCAGGGTCTGTGGCTCACACCCCACACATCCCCTCCACCTGAGCAGTACTCTATTGCACTATATAAACAGTACAGTAGCAGGGTGGGTATCTGAAGAACTGAAGCTGAGAAGTGGGCCTTGGAGTTCATTTCATGCTCCCAATTGCACAAAGAAGGCTGTTAGTAAAATAATTAGTGTTTTTGTTGATAAAATTGTGACAACATTCATAAAAGTGAAATATCTTGTTAGGTTCCTTATTATTTTAGTGGAAAGCATTGATATTATAAAAAGGAGGAAATAAGGAGCAGGGCTATAGTAATTTCAGCATTTGGTTCTACTTTGTGCATGGTAGCAGTTTGTTATAGCTGTGTTTGGGGCCCCCCTTTTTATTTTTTTCCCTCTAAAGTTTCACTCTAAACTGAGTGAGAGCAATCTTTATCTGCAGGCATGCTGTATTCCCGATTGGTGGGGTTTTTAAAAAGGAAAAGCTCTAGCTTTTGTGGGATCCCACTTCAGAGGGATTTTTATTTCCTGACCTGTTTTGTAAAATAATCCATTCAATTACTTAGGAGATTTTTTTTGCATTTTTTTTCCCTAGGTCACCCTGATATTTCTTGCTAAGCAAAACAACTCTGTAGGTAGATGGTTTCATATATCTTTCAGGCTCTGTATTTCTTAAAAGTAGGATCAGCACTGTAGCTGTCAATTTGGTTGCTGCTTAAAATGGGATGTGGCTGATAATCACTGCTATGAGCTACATATCAAAATCTTTATAAAACAAAGAGTCAAAAGACCCAAGTAACAAGAGTGACATGATGAAAAGTACCAGTAATCAGAGGAAGTGAATGTTTCAGATTATCATGGTGGTTCCACCGAGGTTCTCTTGCTCCATTTTGGAATGGTGTTGAGGTGGACTTGCTGCAGGGGTCCAGAGCAACCAAGTGGTGTTGGCCTCGGCAATCCTTAATAGTCCTCTCTCTCCCAGAGAGGGAGGGAGAGAGCTCGTGAATATGGCACAGCCCTGTCGTGAGATTATGCTGGAACTACTCCTGCACTTCAAGCAGCTTAAGAGCCATACTCTGATGACCCTGAATAGGTTCCAGACTTCTTTAAACTGTATACTGATTTTCCAGGCTCTTAAATGACCAGCTCCAGAGGTCTGTTGAAGATTTACAGCACCGATTGTCCCTCAAAAAGGATGAACTGCAGTCAGCTCAAGAAGAAATTGTAAAGCTAGAGGATAAAATAGGTAATCACTAGTTATTTTTATGCTCATCTCATTTTTAAAAAAAAAAAATAGAAATGACTTATTATTTTATTTATAGATAGGTTAAACCAGAGGAGCACTTCACAGGATGAAGCAGTCAATGTGCTTAGAAGTACTATTACTGTTTTAGACAAAGAAAAAGACAATCTTCAAGAAACTGTAGATGAAAAAACAGAAAGAATTGCTTGCTTAGATGACAACTTAGCTAACAAGGTATGTGCAGTAAAAGTAATATTTTGCAGTTCATCTGGGGATTTTTAAAGCAGTTACATTCTAGGGAGACATTTTGCCTTGATGACAAAGCCTGTGCAGAGCTCTAGGCATCACATAAACACTATGTTTGGACATAACCAATACAAAGAGTCATTTGCCAACTCAATAGCATTTTAATTATGATTGTTAGTGTCTTCCCTAAACACTCCAAGAAAATAAAGAAGTATTTTTTTTCATTTTGACTTGGAGGTATTTATTGAGATATAAGGTTCTAGCCTGAGGTGACAGAATCTATAGCTGACTTCTGTCTTTTTTGATGACAAGACAGTCCTTTCTCAGTAAAGAAAAGAAGGTTGGAAATTTGAATGTGCAAAGATGCAATTACTTATTGATGAAGGGTTAAAATGAAAGTTTAAACATAAAGTTCTTTAACTTGAAGTATCCTGTTATGCTGCAATATAATAATACCTAACACAACTTTTGCTTTTATTTTCGTAGGAAAAAACAATTACTCATTTACGTCTAACTCTATCTGAGCTGGAGTCTTCAAGAGAGTAAGTAAAGAGTAGGATGCCACCTTCAGTGATTTTATTTTATCTAGTGGTTTTAAAGTGAAAGTAGATAGCTATTTAAGTTATTTTGGTGAAATGGAGTTAATTCTGTTTAAGTCAATAATGGAGTGTAGTGTGTTGAGAAAGACATACACAAGTTTTGAAGAGACTTCCCTTGCAATTATATTGCAGGCTGCTAAGATGCTGTTAAGATAGCCATTAACAGCTGTTTCTCTGTCTTTATTTTCCTAAATTAGTAACGTTTCTTGATTCTCGGTTGAGAAGTAGCTTTTTAGTATTTTGAGTACTCCACTAGATATTATTAGATTGACCCAGGTAAAACTCAGAGCTGAACTCTTGATTATTGGCAAGTATCTGTAATTCTGTTTGTGTAATAAGATACATCCTGCCAGATATGTCCCATAAGTTGAAGATTAACTCCATTTTCTTTGTGCATGTTGACATGTTACATCCTTAGAGCTTATGGTTATGTTTAGACTCAGTTTGTCAGCCTTCAGAGAGCAAGAATTTGCCTTTTTTCTTTTTTAAAAGATAAAGCTTTTGCATATCCAAAATCCACATCTGATCATTTTCAGCAATATGTGGTATAGTCTAAGAAGGGACAACTTAATTAAGGTTTTCACTTTATAGCCAGTTGAAGGACATGCTGAGCAACAGAGACCATGAGATATCTAGCTTACGTCGCCAGCTTGATACATCCCACGTAGAGCTTGCAGAAACAGGAAGAGTAAAGGAAATGGCTCTGAAAGAAAACAGACGACTGCAAGATGACCTAGCTACAATGGCCAGAGAAAACCAGGTATGAAGGCAGCATGTTTACTGAAGTACTAAACTGTTTTTTGTGGAGATTCTGTTCAGGTACTTTATTTGACTGCTTGCAGAGTTTTATGTTACATCTTTTTATTTGTACTAGTTCTATATGGTTTCATCTTTCCTTAGCTCTCTAGTAGAATCATAGAATCACAGAATGTATTGGGTTGGAAGGGACCTCTAAAGGTCATCTAGTCCAACCCCCCTACAGTAAGCAGGGACATCTCTAACTAGGTCAAGTTGCTCAGGGCCCCGTCAAGCCTGACCTTGAACGTCTCCAGGGATGGGGCTTCCACTGCCCCTCTGGGCAACCTGTTCCACTGATCCACCGCCCTCGTATTAAAGAACTTTCTTCCGAATGTCCAACATAAATCTACCCTTTTCTAGCTTAAAACCATTTCCCCTCGTCCTGTCACTACAAACCCTTGTGAATAGTTCTTCCCCTGCCACCTTATAGGCCCTTTTCAGGTACTGGAAGGCTGCTAGAAGGTCCCCCCAGAGCCTTCTCTTCTCCAGGCTGAACAACCCAACTCTCTCAGCCTGTCCTTGTAGGAGAGGTGCTTCAGCCCTCTGATCATTTTTGTGGCCCTCCTCTGGACACGCTTCAACAGGTCCATGCCCTTCTTGTGTTGGGGGCTCCAGAGCTGGATGCAGTACTGAAGGTGAGGTCTCACCAGGGCACAGCAGAGGCGCAGAATCACCTCTCCAGATCTGCTGGCCACGCATCTTTTGATGCAGCCCAGGATGTGATTGGCCTTCTGGGCTGCAGTTGCGCACTGGTAGCTCATGTCCAGCTTTTCATCCACCAGTGCCCACAAGTCTTTTTCCGCAGGGCTGCTCTCTAGCCTGTCTTCTCCCGGCCTTTATTGATACTGGCAGTTGCTCCAGCCCAGGTGCAGGACCCTGCACTTGGCCTTATTGAACCTCATGAGGTTGGTCAGGGCGCACCTCTCCAGCCTGTCCAGGTCCCTCTAGATGGCATCCCGTCCCTCTGGCATATAGCAGTTTAGAGTCATCCTTGCTAACAGTTACCAGTCAGTAGCTTTAGGCCAAAAAGCAGGTGGGAAGTTGATTCTGATTGCCTAGTGGACGCTGAGTTGGTTCATGTGTATTCATGGTCAGCTTTCCAGTTGGGAACTATGCAGTCCATCTCAGCTCCTGATGGCTAAATACGTTTCCTTGTAAAGTGGATGCTATAAAGGCATGACTTAAACTTTCATCAGTTACAGAATCAAAGTTGAAATAGAATCTTTAATGTCTTGAGGAACTGCCTATTTCCGTAGGGTATCATTGGATATTTTATTGAAAGATGAGCTATCTCCAGCTGATGGTGTAGGTGAAATAAAAAATTTGCAAGACAGAAGTAGTTGAGAGATTTATTGAATTAAACTGTTTGATTATCATTGTTATTATTATTCTTGTGGCATCTTCATCTTGAGATGTTCTCCAGGAGTCTGCAAGTTAGACCAACCACTGGTGTGTAAGGCCTGTTCTTTCAAGAGCATGAGGGGCTTATATAGTACATGTCCATTTGCGCTTTTCCGAGTCATCATTGCTCCATCTCTTTTTCCTTGGAATTCTCTGGGTCTGGGATCCATGGCTTGGAAAGCCTGAAGTGCAGTCAGTCTTGCTAATCCCCTCTCAGTTTGAGGAATCATGGGTTGGTTTTGTGCACTAACTGCTTACTACTGGCCAAAAGCTCCCAGCTTCAAGTGCATGATGTGGGTGTCCCTCTACTATAAAGCGTGTGTATGGAAGATATATTACAAAAATGTCCAGTGTTTCATAGGGTAAGTAACATTTTTATTTGGCTAAACCTAAAAAAGACAACATAGAGAATATGTGAATGAGCTAGCCTAGAATTTTGTTACAACTCATTGCATTCAATTTGTATAGCAAATACAGCTATTGCAGCTCATCATGAGACTCAGATGCCTTACACAATTTTGGTGCTGAGATACAAGTGCTTGTTTGAATTCACTGTAAATGTCAACACTAAAAATCATCAGGGCCTTGTTAGCTGAATCATTTATTTCAATTCCCCTCAGTCAACCTGGCTGAGTCTGAAGCTAGAAAAGTACAATATAGCAAGAGGTTTTAAGTGATGTAGTACCCTGAATAGTTCTTGCAAAACCTATGTTATGATACATGGATATGTGGGTGTGTTCTTGAAATTAGAGATGCAATTCACAGTTATTTAATAAGATGAAATATTAAATAGTAATGTGATGACTAAAGCTTTTACAGTGTGCTTGGGAAGGCTATCACAGGGACAAGCAGACTGATTTCAGTGTATGCTAAATAAGGCACACAGTAAAAAGGCTGCCATTAATGAATATTCATATACCACAAAAAGAAGATGGGAGAGAAAGCAAGCAATATCCTCTATTTCCCCCACATTTGCTAGTGGGGATAGAAGAAGATACTTGCCTTTTTTGGCTGTCTGGGCTAGAGGACTCAAAGGTGAGAGTTAAACCTGAGAGGGCCAGAGTTAGCAGTTCCAACATCTCAAACAAATTCCATGGTGCATTGTCAATGTCTAGATATGATCTTAAGAATGCATTTAGTTATTTAGTTATATATCTTGCAATTCTACTTTAAAATAAATGGTCTTTTCTTACAAAGTTGACTGTCTAGTGACACAAAACTTGCCTTCACTCAGGGCTAGTGAAGATTAAGGCTAGAAAAATCTCAGCTCCCAAATGCCTGTGTATTGAATTTTCCAGAGATCAGTAGGTAACCCTACAAATCCCAAAGGGCTTTGACTAAATTACTTAAAAGTAGAATAGAATAAAAACTAGGGCATATGAAATGACTTTGATTTATTCTGATACAGTAACATATAGTGATTAATTTACTCTAATGCACTCTTTTGCCTTTATGTCATCTATTTAGGCTATCAGTACTGAGCTTGAAGATGCAATACGTGAAAAAGAAGAAATGAAAACCAGAGTTCATAATTATATAACTGAAGTTTCCAGATTTGAGACCTTGATGGCTTCAAAGGTAAAAGTATAATCTGTAGGCAGTCATTATGGTTTTCAATAAATCCATTAGTTTTAAAGTATAGCACATTCTCATTAGGATGAGAGATTAAGAAATGTATGGTTTGGGTTCCATTCTCCCTGCCTGTCCCATTTCCTTCTTTTTTGTTCCTTATTTCCTCTGCAGTGTTTCAAGCTACTAATGGATTCGTGTAAAACCTTATTAGATCTGAAGCACTGATAAATTCTGGCACATCACAGTTTCATTGATTATGTTTCAGTTGGCCCTAACGCTGGAGAATGACAAACAAATCATGTTTGAATGTTGTTCTCCTACTAGGCAACTAGTAAAATGTCTGATACTGTTTCATGATTGTAGGCAACAAGCAGCTTATATGATGATTTTTAATATTTTACACTTTTTTAAAAAGAGAAATTTTATATGCAGTTCTACAGGAAAGTGTAAAAACAGCGCATGGGACTGTTTTCTCTGTAAGTGATAAGAGTTCAGAGTTTTTGCTGTACTGACAAAACAGTGCTCTTGTTAAATGTGTTTTATCCTGATGCTTGGATTCAAAAGTGTGACGTGTGCGATTGAAAACTTTATAATCATTTAAAACAAGTAGATTTTATGTCAAGACAACATGAACTGGCAAATTTATTATGTGATTTTGAATAGGAGAGAATGAGTTTTGATCTAACTTTGACTTGCACGTCTAGATGAACGCACGTAAATTCAACTCCTTTTTATAAGTAGAAACTGAAGCGTAGAGAAAAAAATAAGGTCAATATTATGTCAGCTTGGAACTCTCAATTTAAAAGACTTAGTTTTTAAGACTTTTATAATATATCTTAAGTCCAAAGCACTTCAGCTACAGATGTGGCCACATCTTTGGCAAGTGAGAATCCAGTTATTCAAGTCAGGTACCAAGAAGCTGTAGAATATACAGCCAGTGACCAGTTATGAAAGGTTGGTTTCAGGGATTTGTTTAGTGTTACATCCAGATGTTGCCTGTGGAGACAAGGATTTACTTCTCTGCACAGTGTTCGTTTGCTTGATCATGAGTTTCTGTTTCCTAATGCCACGTCTCATTCTGTCTGCACCTTCCAAGTTCTGCAGGAAACAGAAGGAATTTCAAAAACAGTTGCCTTCCTCATTAGATAAGTTTAATTCATACTAGCAACATGCTTATCCTGCTGTGCTTCACATGGACAGGGGAAGAAGCGAATGGAGCTAAATAAAGAAGAAAAATTAATCACTGCCTTATAATATGCACTTGCAGGTGGTCCAAATTAAAATTCACAAGCAACGTTTGTTCCACCACTGCGTAACTTGTAAAGCACTAAAGCTTGCAGTGTTGTACTTTTATGATAGACTGCTTAAGTGCATATGCCCAAATAGGTTATCACTCTTTCAGGCACTGCTGTAATAGAAATATTTGTGAGAGCGCAGTAAGTGAAAGAGCTGAAAATGAACTCCTGCTGGAATTTCTTGGAAAGGGCAGCACTAGGATCAGTACCTCAGTAACGTAACCCGTGACAATGCAGAGAGATCCAAAATAACCCCTCACCGGGAGCCTTGAACATTAGCAACTGCGAAATGTACATGCTTCTGCTTAATAAAACTGAATGCCATCACTGTATGTATTTACTACCTGGACTTGCAAAAGGGATGATGCCTTTTAGTAATTGCCAGATAGTGGGATTAAGAAAATGGAAAAAGAGCTATTTTCTTTTGAAAAAATAACGATATTGTAGGGGGTAGGCATGAAATAAGATCAAGCAACTTGAAGGTATGTTGATCATTGCGGAGTGACTTACTGTTTTATCTAGGAAAGAGAAAACCAAGAATTGTTAGAGGAGTTCCGAACACTCCATACACAAGCTGAAGACTGGGAAATGAAGGCTCATCAAGCTGAAGGAGAAAGCAGCTCAATACGACTTGAACTCCTTTCTGTAGATACAGATCGGAGACATCTTCGAGAGAGAGTAGAACTTCTGGAAAAAGAGATTGAAGGGGTAATAACTTGTGCAATGAAATTCTGTCAAGGAAAGTGTGATACAGGTGTTTTTTAATAAAGTCAACATACTATTTTTAATGCTTTAATGGAAAATAATTCCTATACATGAATGTTTCAAATGTGGCCACTTGAGTTTTTGAAACAGTAACTGATTTTGGTTAGACATACTTTCCTTCTCCCTTCCCTGCTTTCCCAAACTTAAAATCACAGTGTATGTTTTAATACTTTTAGATCTCTTCTGTTGGATGATTGCTGCTATTATGTTATTGTCTCTGTAAGAACCTTTTCTTTAGTTGCTTCAAAATATTTGCATATAGCTTTGTAAGTGTTTCGTCAGTTAGCTTTGTGAGTGTTTTTTAAGTTTACATTTCTCTGAAGCTTCGAATGAAGTATTTGAAGCATTGGTGGCTGGAGTAAAGGTAAAAATCTGGTAGTAGTCCAAATCCAGAGTCAGGATTCCGTAATACCAAAATCTAGCCCAAACCTAGCACAGAAAGTAATGAGGTTTATATTTTAGAAGCAGTAACTTCATGGAGATCAAGGAAGTTTGTGGATTGACCATATTTTGTCTCTTGCTTTTAATTAGCCAAAAAGAGTTAGAGACTGTAATATGAGCTGAGTAAAAAATAGTTTGTATTTTGGGGGTTTAAGCTTTTAATTCTCTCCTGAAGCTGGAATCCACCCTCATTCCATGCTTGTATAGTATTTGTATAATTCTTCAAGATGGTAATTAAAAATTGCAGAGACGGTTTAGTAGTTTTCTTAGCTGTGGTTTAGGGAGAAGAGAGGAAAGGAATGTAATATAAAGTTAATTTTATAGGAAAAGTTAATTTTGAAGGGAAAAGAAAGTATTAAAAAACCCCTGTTATCCAACAGAGAACTGTTAACTCAACCTTTAACACTGAAGGGGTATCCATATTTGTCTTTGTTTAGCATATCGTTGCACATCAAGCATATGAATCTCAGATCTCCTCCATTACAAAAAATATGTCCAAGTTGGAAGAGGATGTTAAGCGTGAAAATCAGGATAAGTCTTCTCTGTTGGCAGACCTGGCCTCTGTGAGGGAACTCTGTGTGAAACTTGAGTCCAACAAAGAACTTTTATCTCGACAACTGACATCCAAAAGCATGGATTATGAAAGGGTAAGCAGCAAAGGTTGCTATAATAAAGTATCTTCATTTGCTTTTAATGGTTTTTGGAGAAAAGAATCAATTACTTCTGAGAGCAAGGTGAGTTAATTTACATCATTCGTTTTGCATTTATAGTTAAATTATAAATTTTGCTGTATACAGATCTATGTTTCTTTCATTCATTATCAGTACAAAATGTGGCAGCAGTAGTTTTTGCTATACCACAGAGGCAAATTATATTTGTTTGGGTTTATGTACCGTTTAATGTACTCAAATTCTCAACTTTTATAAAAAGTGAATAGTGCACTTCTTATTTAGATATTAAAGGCTTTTCCCTAATGGATTTTTTTAATTAAATTGAAAATTTAGGTTCAGCTGAAGTTCATTAAATGTTTTGACATATTTTAAACAGTTCTAAATATCCATAATTTCTGAACATTTTTCTTTACAGATTGTTGTGTCTTTATGTAGTGACTTGGTCAATGCTTTCTGTTACTGAAATATTCAAGATGTTTGGAACAGTAGTTCTCATCCCCACAGAATTTGTTTATATTTATAGAACTGATGAGGAAAACAAGCATTTCTACATTCTAAGCTTTTTCAGCAAAAGCCAAGAAGCTATTTGTGAGCTTACCTAGTTGAACAGAATGAAGTAGAATAAATACTATTTTTCTACTTGTACGTAAGCCTACTGCTGTTAAAAGCCAATTAGTGTTCCAGATGCTGACCTAAGCATTTCCAGCACTCGGTAATTGAGCTCCCAGTACAACATTTGACAGATGATTTGTGATTTTGACAGATCTATTTGTGGTAGATGCACAGCTTTATTAGTTTTTAACTAAGTATAAATAATTGTAGGCTTTAGTTTGTTTTCTGAGCTCTGTTTCCTGTTCACTTTTATGAAACTTCCAATCATTTCAGTCTTTATAACAACTCTTCATGAAAGAGAACTCTGTGTTTTTAAACCAATGTATTAATAATGTATAAAATTTGTGCCCTAGGTTCTAGGTGAATTAGACGATATAAAATCAGAAGCAGAGTTGCTGAAAAAGCAGTTATCCAGCGAGAGACTTACAGTTCAGAATCTTGAAACGTTGCTGGCTACCAGTAGAGACAAAGAATTTCAGAACCATTTAACATCCCATGAGAAAGATTCCGAAATTCAGTTATTGAAAGATAAGCTAACACTCGCTGAGAGCAAACTGTAAGTTTTAACAAATGTATGTATGTGTTCTGTGGTTTACAGGGAAACTTCTTCTGTGTAAACACTTACTCACAAAGTCAAATTCTTAACGTTCAGTATGGCTGAGCAGATTATTGCAGCAATGTCTATTGGCCTTTCATGGAACTGTTTACTTGAACTTTACAGATCTTTTGTATTGCTTTCATTAATCAGCACTCTGGTGGACGTCAGTTTAGTACAAGCAGTAAACCTAAACAGGAGTTCCAAAGGAAACCTACTCCAAAAGGAAGGAACACCCTGCTGAGTTTTCACAGTCTTGAGAATAAGCACTCAGTTTCTCTCTGGATTTTTCTGACTCCAGAAGTTTGCTTCGCTTTCTCTGCTAGTGACTACTCTCGCATCAGTCAGGCACAGGACGTGATACCTTTCCTGAAGTTCACTTGTCCGATAGAACTCTGCCATCTTTTCAGTGTAATCACTAAAATCCTTTCCTTCTGAGCCTCTTAGTGTGCGTAACTGCCTAATGGTGAGGTAGCTGATCTGTTGCAGATATTATTTCCGTGACAGAACCAGCCAACCCATGATAATTTGTAAATTTTTTTTAGCTGTTGAGTACATCTATAAATGTACGTATGCTTTGCAGTATGATTTGGATATTTAACTTTGACATCAGAGTGTATAAATTCTGAAAATATATGACCACTTCTCTCAGGTTCTGATTTTCTTCTTAGCTTCAGGAAGCAATGTAATTATACTCTGCTTTTGAAGCAAAATGTCATATTTTTATTAGCTTTGAAGAGCTTAACTAGGAGTTTAATTATTAAGGGAACACAAATTTTCTTAGTCTTGAACTGTTTTATGTTCTTATATTGGCGAGTGTTCTGAAGTCCTAACTCCTTTAGAACAATGTGGATTCATCAAGCACCTCAAAGCAAATTGAAGGTAAAATTTTAACACGTGTCCTGCTCACAAAAAAATACCAAGTAGATTAAATCCGTGGATAATGTGAATTGCATACCTGCTGAAGATGCTTGTTGTCCTTACTTTGATTAAAGTAAGAATAACTTACATAATAAATAGTGAAGTCATAGTCCTTTAAAAAAGCAAAAGTACTTTTGCTGCTCTTAATATTAACTGCTAAGGAAAAGGGCCCGTGTCATTTATTGTTCCTTTGACATGTAAACGGAACTGAACCTGACACCTGCACTAACTGTGGTCGGTGCTTTTCCATTATAGCTAATAATTATTAGCAACTTCTTATGCTGTGCGTCTGCCTGGAGTAGAAATAACTTTTTACCACTCTTACAGAAGACAGACTAATCTGTTTGGAACGATGAAGTTGAAGGGGAGATATTTTGGGTATGTGAAATTAAAGTACAAGAGAAGTGGGGCATTTAAAAAATTTTCTTCATGATACGGAGCAGGGAATTTGAAGTTTCCATGGTATGTGTCATCATGACATGATGATTGTCCAGGAGATACATTAGCCAGTGACTGTAGTGGTATCTGTGCATTAAATACCAAGGAGGAGTAGCAGCTGAATGTAGATGGTGGTGAAGAGCAAAGTCAAAGTAGAATTTTGGAAAAAGAGATACACCCACTGAGTAAACCCTGAGGTAGGGAGAGAAAGGGAATGTAGGGAAAGTAAAAGGACAGATAATGCTTCCTTATGAGATACAGAATATAGCATACCTAAACAGTTAAAAGCTATCTGTTACTTGTGAAGCAAATATGCAAGAAAAATGCTTTTGGTTGATTTACGTAAAGGCTGCACCTTACTGCTGATGGGGGCCCACCGCAAGGAGCACGGACCTCAGTGAACCTGTAGATGATGACACTATTAATCGCCCCTGGGCAGCTCGTTGCTTCATGTTTTAGAATTGCTGAGTTTTGTTTACTTGGGGGAAAAAAGTTAATTGCATACAAAGAACATAAACTAATGGAATGTCCTGACTATGAAATTAAATGTGAAAGTTACAAAAAAAAAAAGACCAAAAAAAAAAGGAAAGGAGGATGTTTTCATTTACTTTTAGTTTAGCTTCTTTGTGTACCCTGTTAAATAACCTTTGTGTACTCTGTTTAAATAACTTCATAGTAATTTTTTCACAATTTTTCTTCCACACACACTGTAGGGTTCCTTTCTTGTTTGTTGTAAATGTCAGTACTTGCGTTGTTAATAGGATGGGATACCGCAGGAAGGAGGAAAATGTTCTTTTGGAGGAAAAGTGGCTGCTCTATTAAATTGTGTTCCTCTGCTTATCTCCAAGGTTCTGCATGTTGCTAGGCAAATTTTCAGGTGTGAGAACTAGTTGTATATACCTTATTTTCTGCTGCTTGGTTTGTAGTAGTTGTAGTCTAAAGAACAGGAACTTTAAATACTCGCAGCTGTGACTGAAGGATGTGATATTTATGTTTGTATCTTGCAACATCTAAAAGTTCATTTAACTTGGCAAAATTTCAGTTCTAACTGGCAAAAATCGTGTGTCAATATTTTTGAACATTATTTACAGTTCTGGCCTTATTGTGCCTGCGCTTACACTCTATTTTAAAATGGTATTGATACATCCTCTGACTTCAGTAGGATTCTCAAAATTAAGTTTGACTTGTGAAGTTCTCCAGTGCTGTAATTTCGAGCTCTGTGAAGATTAGTAGTTGTGTTACTCAGAGTACTATTTGGGTGATAGTAAATGAGATCTTGAGGCTCTACAGCCATTAAATATTAAATAAACAGAGAATATTGACTAGCTGAACTGCTTGTTGAGAGCTATCTGTATCCACTGCGAAAGAGCCAGATGTCCTGTGAGAAAATATTATATATAGTAATCTTATTATATGATGATTACTGTGCATAGGGGTTCCAAATTAAAATATTTCTTAATTTTGGAGTGGTTTACTTCATGATCTTAATTTTGTTTAAATGTCATGGACATTGGATGACCTCAGAACTCACAAAACTGTTTGCTTTCTTTCTTTATTTTACAATAATGCTATTGGGCCCTGAATTCTTACCTCCATCCTGAAAGCATATGCCTGTCTCTGAAGGACTTAGACTAAGATATCATCAAGACTTCTTGTCTTCTGCGTCTGTTCTCAACATACTGGATCAAGATACCATTCTAGGAATTTTACTGATGAATAGGGAACACAGGAAAAAATATTCTGCGGTTCTTTTTGGATCAAATCTCTTGAGTAATTTGCATCTCCTGGAGTCAGAGACCAGCGGGTGCCAGACAGGAAGCCTGTGACTGAGCTAGGAGTGGAACTCGTTTTTCAGAATTCAAGTCCGGTGCTTTAGCAATAAACTAGTACATCTTTGCTCCCCTGGAAGTGACTTTTGAGCACTCCACTTCATATGGGCTTTGAAGACTCTATGGAATAACGTAGCTGTCTAGAGGCTGGTTTAGACAACTTATTTTACATGCTATGATTTTTTTTTTTTTTTTTTGCTTGCTTGCTTTATTATGCAATTAACAGTGTTTTGCAACCAACCATTGAGTTGTCCATGCTGCTGATTTGATAAGAAGTATATTTAATTATGTTACTTAAGATTTTCAAGGCTGCTTTTCATTTCAATTCTTGCAGTTGAAACAGCTGGGCCCAGACACCAAGGGTGTAGTTGAGGAGCTTTCAAACTCGGGGCTTTGCTGGTCTGAGCTTACATTAATACAGCTTTTACTTAGATTGGACTCAGTTGTGTTCATTGCTAGCCAGATATTTCCAGCCTACTCGATATAATTTTCACTGAAGCCATATCTGTTATGTTTGTGTGTTTTGTGGATAGTTACTGCGTTTTTCTTTTTTTTAAGTGTACATGTAAAGACCATCTCACATTGCAACAGAGGGTAGTAAATCAATAAATTAAGGATTTAATTGTTTTGTCTGGTTTTGTAAAACATGTTCATGTTTACCTTTGTCTGAAAATAACATGATGTATTGTAGTAAGGATGTAGTGAGAGGCTTGCCAGCTTCTCACTGCTTTCTCACCTTAGGTTCTTCCAGAAACATTCTGTTGCATTCACTTGGTTCTCAGTGCTTCTAATTTGTCTTTGATTTGGTCTGTGTGAAACAACATGTTCAGTATCTGTTTTTGTTTTATCTTGCTCTAATTCATTTAAGCTCCTAGCTGAAGATGTTCAAAGAAAACTTTGTTGCTTCTCATGATTTTTTTTTTTTTTTAGAAGCAGCTGTAATAGAGAGGTTCCCATACTTCGAAGTAAAGTTGCACAGCTGCAGACTGACTGTGATATTTTAAAAAGGCAACTGACAACTGAACGATTTGAACGGTAAGGTGCTGTTTTTTCAGTGAGGTGGCTCTTTGTTGCTTTTTTCAATAGTGAGCAACTTCTATGGAAAATTGTGTTCCTATTTCCTGCAAAATCTAATATTCTCTTCTTGAAAACTGCTTAATGAAAAAAAGAAAAAAAAACCTTACACAGTTTCTGAATTCCCTGGTGAATTTTATGAGTTTACCATTGTATTTAAAAAAAATCCTTCCTCATGAAAACGAGAAGAAAGTTGAGTGACATTATGAGAAAACAAGGCTCTTTGCAAAGTGTTGTGAAAATCACCAAGTAAAAATATGGAAAAAAAGGTTGGGTTTTCTTCCTTTAACATCCTGCCATACCAATGCGTTATGTAACTGAGATTGCTGTCTGTTGGTAGAGAGCGTGCGATTCAGGAAATGCGCCGACATGGTCTCTCCACGTCGTCATTACGTGCTTCACCTCCTCTCAGTTCAACGTTAAGGTCTCCCTCACATTCTCCAGAACGTACCATTGTCAGGACAACTGATCAAGCAGCAGCTGAAAAGTAAGCGATTTGAGGTTAGCTTCTTTTGGAGTTAGGTTTAAAGTGCTTCTGAGTAATACTTTTTTAATTATATGAAATTCTTACACGCTTTGGTGGCTCTAAGTTCTTCTGTTGACTCTCCTACTATAAAGTATTGATGGAAAATGGTAGATGCAAAGTGCTGTCCAAAGACCATATAATGTAATGGATTCCCATTCCTGGTTTTGTTAGTGGTCTTGTAGCAGCTGACAGCTTCCAAAGATATAGCGCCTGCTTATTATTACCATTGGTTATATCCAGAGACATATGGCAAATTTATTATTGTTAATAGTTATCTCCAAACTACGAGTGGTTCCTATTAAGAGAAATGCCATGAAATTCGCTCAAGTACAGCAATGAATGAAAGACACTCCATAGGAGTCAGTCCACCTAAAACGCATTTGAACCCTACACATTAGATGAAACTGTCTCCAAAACAAGGGCATAAAAATAATGCATTTTTTCATTGTTAGTGCTTCAATGATATGAATGTCTTAAGATCGGAGTCACCAGAGTCCATAACTTTGTGGAATCAAAATCAGCCTCTCACCTGTTCATTTTCACCGACATTTTTGTTCTTTTAGAGATCACTGTTGGTTTAGGTGATGTCAGTTATGTGTTACAGGCCTGATTGTTGACTTTATAGCCTGTCTGTTCTATACTGCACAATAAATTGCAGTGAAAAGCAGAAGGACGGGGTGAGAGAAACAGTGATGGGTTTAGGAAGCATGTGTGCTATGACAGCTATATAGTACACTATAACAGCTCAGGAATCTAACTATCTACCTGCTAAACTCCAAGGAACTGAATTCCAAATTGGTAAGGTTCTAAACTTTCTTTTTGTTGGTAAATACGTATGGCTTGTTCTTAAGCTTACTTCTGTTGACAAGAACACAGGGTTCCTGAGAACTGAGGTCAGCACGGCATGATCCACATTGTCAGCAGTTTTCCTCTTCTGCTGGTTTTTGGACGAAGCAAAAAAAAAGGAAACTGTAGCAAATGAGATATTGATAGTGGGAATGAAACAGCAGTTACGACTGTGGCTTTACTGGTGAGCCTGTAGGCAAACGCTGTTACATTGCAAATCAGCACTTTGACTGAGATAACGACAGATAATATATTTCTGAGAATGACTGTCATCAGTGGAGAATTGTCTTTAGTCTTCCTTGCTTTACAGCGAGTCCCAAGAGCAACAAAAATAGCCCAGTGAAACTGACGAATACCATATAGTGAACTATTTTTATCCTACTATTTGTGAACTCTGTTTTAACAATGGCAGATCTGTACCAGATCTTAGCAGACAACATCCCGTTTTCATGAAGTATGTATTTTTAAAGAAAGTGGTTTTAAACAACTGCATTCATATGCAGTTTAAGTCTTTTTCTATCTTGCCTTTTGAACCTATCCAGGGATTATTACATTAGGATGATCTCAGTAGTACCATCACCATCTTTCACTCTACTTATTTATTCCTTCCTGGGAGCTTACCACAGCAAAGTGCGCTCTGTAACTACTGTTCTGTAGTGTTACAACTGTCTTTTTCTCTAACCTGACTTAATCTTCTCAAGAAACTTCCTCCTCGTCTCCTGTGTACTTTTGTTAAGCATTTGAGTAAGGAGTCAGTGAACTGAAATGCAGAGTTTTAGATAATATGCTAACAGTTGATATTCAGGAGTAATGGAAGAGAACATGAGAAGGGTAAATCTAATTATTACTTTTTATCCTAATATTAATTAGTAAAATATAATAGCTTTATTTTGAAAATTTTTTTCTTTCTCCACCAGAAATGTGAGCTTCAAAGAATAACCAGCACTTGAGCAACTGAAGCATTACCTTGTTACAAGGACTTTTTTTTTTAAATTATGAAGGCTGACTTTTTCTACCTCTGTTTTCTTCAAATCGGTCATTACCTTTGAAATTTCTGAGAACTGGTGACGTAATCAACTTTGCAAAATTCTGCTTTTCCATCTGGCTGGGGCGACTGGTTTTCTGCTGGCTGTTTGACAGGTTTTGCATCAAGGCTGGCTGAGTTTTGTTACTGTTTTGGAAACGTAATAATCATAAGAAGGAAACGAGTACTTGATGTGACAATCTCTTGGTTTTGTTTTACTATTTTATTTCTGTGTGCTTATCTCATATGGTTACAGAAGTTTGTTCATCTTGGTGTGAGCTAACAGAATAACATACGTGATTGTCTTAGAAATGCTGAGCCAGTGGATGTTTTAGACTCATGATGATTTCCTATGTTTGGGCTTTTAACAGGTGTTTTCCATTTACACGTCATTCTTTGTGGTATTTAAAAGTATTGGTTATCTATTTGTGAATGCATTTTATTTACTGTACCTTTTCTTAATAAAAAAGTCTATCAGTTATTCTTTTTTAATGTTTCTGTTATTAACAACTACTTATCTCCTTTTGCTTAATCTTTGTGTGAAATTGCATTTTAAATATTATCCCAGTATTAGATAAAAAGTGAAGAGAGAAATTATATTTTTAAAGATGTATTGAAATCCTTTAAATAGTATAAAATTAATTCTGAAGTATTTCATATTTTCATTTTTGAATCATATCTGGAGATATTTTTCAAATTTGGGGTTTAAAAGATCAGAACTAGACCTGGAATCCTTCACACTGTGAAGCTCAAGCTGTTGGAGAGGTGACACAGGCCTTTTTGTTGTGACACACATATTAGGTAAACGCAGTGAGAACTAATCTTTAAATATGATAAAAATAGAAATCTTGAAATGCTAATATTTAGCAGAGGAGCATTTCCAATTTAGGCTATGAAGTAAGATGCGATTAGCAATCACAGTCTTATGATGTGCTCTTAAAGTCCGTCTGTGCAGGTAATTGTGTGTCAAATCATTCTTCTACTCCAGAACATCCAGTTTTCTAACAATTACGCGCCTTCCAGGCTGACGTGATGTGTGTTTGTAGGTGTCAAGGGGAGGACTAGAAGGGGGAGGATGTATCGTTGCACGTCCTTGCACTGGCCAACGGGTCCTGTTCTGTGTGACTACTGTTCAATAAAAACCTGTGACTCCCAGCTCACGCTACAAGCATCTCTAAGGTGTAAGCAACATCTTAAATGACATGGAAAAAAAAGTGGGTTTTTTCCTGCTTTTAAATTTTGTCCATTTTGCACTAAGATTGTTACAGGTAGAAATTATAAAGAATATTGTGGTAACTGGAAATACTGACTCATATATTCATAGATAAATTATTGCTGTTGCAAACTATATAGATATATTTTAATTTTCATATATTGTGTTTTGTCCATTTTGTTATTTAACATGTGTCTATATGTATTAAACGTTACTAATTTAAACCAACTTAGAACACCCATTCAGAAGGACCTGAAAATCCTTGTACCACATTGGGCTTCTGAGCTGTTGGAAGGAATCGTTTGTTTGAAGCGGGTGCACCTCATACTTTTTACTTTTCGGGTCTCTTATTTGCCAGTTACAGGAGTGGGGAGGTTGTCGTCTAAACCTTACTTAGGCATCAATACTGTTCGTATTAAGTCAGTAGTTTCGACTGATGCTAATCGACGTTAATTATTCAGGATGAAGCAGTTCAGTAAGAATGGGAAATGAATTCATGCTCTGCTCTTGCTGTCTTCAGTGGTGACTTTTAAATGTCTTATTTTGTATACAAACCCTTTTAAATTGGAATCTGAATTAAAAAAGAAAAGGAGCAAGTGTTCTATTATATTGAAAATACTGTATTTCATCTTACCAAAAACTGGATTTTGACATTACAATTAAAACCGTAACACTTTGGTTAATAGTAATTCTTTCATGAATTTTAATGATGAAGAATTAGCAGATTGTTGAGCACAGATGCTGTAATAAAACTGGTATCATTTTGCTGACCACAGCCTGTGCAGCTTTCTAAAACTAAAACATTCCTATTATTCAAACTAGAGTAAAGCTGTCATTTTACCTTCTGTTACTGTTATTTTATATATATTGTTGTAAGCAACTAGAATAAGAGAAAAGTAATATTTATACAACTTTGCTTTAAAATCAAGTATTTCGTTTAATGAAGTACAAAACAAGCACAAATTTGTAGAAAATTTAATTTTAGGAACTGCCATATACGTCATGTATGAAACAAGCCATTGTGTGTGTGGATATTAACGTGACTCTCGTGGAGCCTACTCCAAGAAGCTTCGGTGCTCTCCTCACCTTCTGGAAGGTCAACAGATCATGGAAGCCTGATGACCCGTTTTAGTCCTCAGCTGGGGTGAGTTGAAGCAGAGTGTGGCAGGCATTAAATGACGGGAAAAGTCTGAACACTCAAGTTGTCGGTCTTCTGTTGTTATCTGCAGTTGGGGATGGGGGAAAAATAACCTTAGAAAAATAACAGGAGAAGCAGTAATTGTTGGGGCTGTTTGCAAAACAAGGAAAGCACATTGTTAGAAGCAGGGGAATCTGAAGAGAATAAAAGGACAGTTTTTATCAAGTTATTAAAACTGAAAGTGCTCAGTTAAACATCATAATGTGTTTTTAAGAAATTCTTAGAGTTTTTTCTTGTCTTACAGTATGTCCCTAAAATAGAGATAAATAAGCAATTCTAGGGTTCAGTTGGAAAACCCAATTTGTTCCTTTTTTTTGTCACCCTAAATCTGAGAAGCACTGAGGTTCCTATGTGATGCTAATTAAAAAAGGTTAAGAGTAGGACTTCAGTCTTTAAAGTATTTTATACAGAAATTGGTGCACATGTGGCAAGCCTGATCTATTCAAATGCTCTTATTCCTAAATAAAACTGTATGTCCGCAGACTTTTTGATTTCTTTAAACCATTTTTTGGGGCAGAATTTTATACTTCCTCCTTGCTAACTGTAAGAAACCAGTTGGGTGCAGTTTCGGAACCCTAGTCTTCTAGCTTTATGTATACAGGCGTTTCGCTTTCATTTCGTCCTCTGACCCTTCTTGGGCAATGCAAAGATCATCATCACCACAGCAGTCAGTATTAATTCCCAGACCTAAAGTCTTACCGCTCATCCTCCGGCGTAATTATCTTGTCGGCCAAGTGGGGGAAGAGAGAAAGCCTCGATGCTGTGCAAGCACCGTTCAGCAACAGCCGAAGCGCTGGTGTGTTATCAGCACTGTTTTAGCCACAAAGGCAGAAACCCCATCTCCCTGCTGGCAGGCTGCAACGCTGCCTCTGCCACAGTACCCGCCAGCGCGCGGCACAGGCTGGCACGGGGCCCTCCAGCCCATTCCCCGCACAGCGGCTCCCTGGGCTGCTGGCGCCCCATGGAGCAGGCACGGCTTGCCCAAGACAGCTCACTCCCCAAACACATCGTCTTCCGTAGGCTCCCGGTACAATGTGGGCATGGACATCCTTGGCAAGTCCAGCAAAGGGCCCCGAAGATGATTAAGGGATTGGAGCATCTCACATGAGGAGAAGCTGAGCAGGCTGGAGGGTGTTCAGCCTTGAGAAGAGAAGGCCGGGGGGGGGGGGAGGGGGAAACATCTCCATATACCTGAATACCTGATGAGTGGGAATGAAACAATGGAGACAGCCTCTTCTCGGGGGTATCCAGAGAAGGTACGAAAGACAACAGGCACAAATTGAAATACAGGGAATTCCATTTAAACACAAGAAAAAGGCGCTTTTTTTTTTTTCCCATGAGGCCAGCCAAACTGCAACAGGCTTCCTGGAGAGGTTGTGGAGTCCCCGTCCATGGAGGTATTTGAAACCCAATGGGACACAGTCCTGGACTGCCTGCTGTAGAGAACCCCACTTTGAGAAGGGGGTTGGGCTAGATGGTCTCCAGAGGGGCAACAGTGCTGTGACTCTGGGAAATTTTCCCAACGGCAGTATGATTAGATAAGTGCCTATCCAGCTGTAGTGAAATTGTCCCTTATTATCTCTAATATGATTTTTGACTTTTTTTTAAATTATGAGTATAAAAATCATTGTATTGCCACTGTTATGTCTCAGTGTTAGATTTGTCTACATGAGAGCTCAGGTAGGTGGTGAGTTTGGGAATTTATCACACGATAAATGCCTATCCCACCTGTGTGTGCTGCTACCTCAGCATCATCGGAGCAGAGTTGCTCCACCGGGTTTGTCAGTGTCCTTTACCATTTCAAGGTGATGGTGCAGGAATTAAACTGCTCAAACTAACTAGAATGGCATGACGGCAAATGGAAGGAAGTGGAGAAAATGAGAATGTCAGTGGCTGCTTCTCCTTCTCGGTCTTAATAGTGCTGAGCAGGGACAGCCGTGTTTTCCTGAATGCAAACACAGAAACGAGCTGCAGCGTAGTTAGTCAGCCGTAAGTCAATGTCTGCAGGAGCAGATACTGCTCTTCGGGGAGATTTTCCTTGAGCCTCTAACTCCAAAGGAGCACGTTTACATTTGAGCTCGTTTTTATTTGAAGAGAGAGGTGTGGGTTACTGGACTATAGCTGTGTGTGCAATCTTTATCTGTACCCATTTGCTTCGCATAAATGCATAAATAAAACATGTCGAAGAGGAGGTAGGCACCCCCTGGCTTGCTCTTTGCTTTTAAATGGTGCGTTTGTGCCACCTAGTGGGCCCATGTCTTTTCTAGTGACCATGGCACATACTCAACAGGTTTGGGTTTCTCCATAGCAATTCTAGATACATCTAATAAACTCGACATGGAAGCGTTGCTAGTAAAGCCACTTGTTCCTGAAGCCTGTCCCTCACTTTGCTACCGAGGTTTGTGACTGCATCGCTTTCCAGAAATTGTCAGTTCTTAAGGAAAAAAAAAAACCAAACAACCCCTCATTTTAGCTTCTCTCCTCCAGGAAAGTGAAAAGATAAACTTGTCAAGGAAGGGCTGATGCCATTGAGCAATTTGATGATCTGAAGGAACTATCAAAGGCTGGATTCACCTCTCTTCTGGTGGCTACTTCTGAAGTTTTCTGTTTGTACCACCCCATCCTGTGGCCTAAACATGTGTCAGGGCTGCGATAGCAGCAAAGCAAAACACAGCAAAATCCCTGAATCTTTCAAATGAGTGCTGCAAAGTTTAGCTCTGGTAATTGAGGTGGTTTGTATCTATATATTTTTGGATAGAAATATACATATATGTAATTGCTAATGTAAAGATATCAGTCAATACACTTAACAGCTATCTAAATACCAGATCTGGTGCATGAGCTTCCTTTCCGCGTCATCTCCGCTATGTATACTACAGCTTCAGTTGTGAGGGGACTGAAAAGGGAACAGACTGCATCTCCCACGGCTTATATGACTGTTCATCTCTAGAACATTGCAGCCGAAAAAGTGATTTCTAGTGATTAATATTTGGTCCAGAGTCATATGGCTAGTTTTTTGCACAAATATCACCCTGACTCAGAAATTCACCGAGCTGCAAATCACTAAGGAGTGGGAAAACATCAGCAAATGCTTGCCTAAACTTGCATTCCTCCTTTAAAACATCCAGTACTGGGCACAGTCAGAAACAAAAAAGATGTGAGATGTCTCTTTGGTCTGACCGAGCACAGGTGTTGCTCTTCCATAAGACCCAGTTCCTTTCAAAAATAGCAGAAGGATCACTTTTGACTGGGCCAAAATGTTAAGGTGCAGGCTGGATCCAAAGCTGTACAGCCTTTTTGTCTGGGGAGCCTCTGAATCTGGAAAGCTGGCCGGCAAAGCACATCTTTCTCAGCAGTGGAAGATCATGAATCACATCCTCAATTTTGTTTCGGAAAATGCAAAGTCGGGGTGGAACTAAGTGCAGCACCCGATTTTACTGCATTCTGCTTGGGAAACTCAGAGGAGACCAGTGTCCAACACTGGTAAAATCTTGGTGTAGGTAGCTGAATTGGAAGGGTGGTGCCCCATAGGAGGTGATATGAATACCAGATTTAAGGACGTGGGAAAGAAGTTAGGCTGGTTGCTGCGCTGGGGAACACCCGATTTTTGTTTTGTTTCTTGTAGATCCTCTCATTTTTTGGTAAATGAGGGTGCTAAACTAAATATTTGTCTGGTCCTAGCACTAGCCAGGCGCTGGATTCAGACTTTGGTTTTGCTGTGAGATGAGAACAAATTTGGGTTTGGAGCCGGGGAGCAGCCGGAGCTACGGCTCTCTCCCGCCTGGGCAGCGCAGGGGGCGGCGGGGCCACCCCAGCGGGACCCCGCCCAGCCGCATCAGCCCAGCCTCACGCCTCCCTGCCCAGCCGGGGGAGCCGAACGCCACCGGCCCGAGGGCGAAGGCCGGGATGCGGGAGAGGCTCCGGCTGGGGCGGGGGCGCGGCGCTGCGGGGCGCCCGTGAGCGGCGGTGGCAGCCGCGCTGCCGTGGGGCGGTATCCGACGGGCTGGGCGGCGGCGGCAGCGGCTGCGGCACCGGCACCCCGCGGCGGCGGCAGCCCCCGGCTCTTCCTTCTGGCAGCACGGAGAGGGCGGACAGGTAGGAAGGGCCCTGCCGCCACCCCCCGCAAACGCCGCTGCGGTGCCCGCAGCGGGAGGGAGCCCGTGGCCGCTCCGCAGCTCGGCCTCGTACCTGGCGGCGGCGGCGCTTTGCCGTTGCTCGGCACCGCGGGAGCGCTGTCCGTGCGGAGCCGCCCGCCATTGCGCTGCCGGCGCGGAAGGTGCGCGGGGGCGCGCCCGTGTCGGTGCCGCCCCGCCCCGCCCCGCCCCGCCCGGCCGGTGCCCGGGGCATCGCGCTGGGGGCGCCGGCAGCAGCGATCGCGGCGGGGCGTAGCGCGGGTGCGGGCGGATGCGCGGGGAGGACAGCCCGGCTTTGGCGCACGTAAGTCGCTCCCTGCCGCCGTTCGGCCGCCTTTGTTCGGTGGAAGGTGCCAGGAGGGCGGGGGGGGGGGCGATTTTCAGGAGGTGCGACGTTAATGCTGCCGGGGAATTCGATGGCTGGGCTGGCTCTTTGCAACTCCTTGTGTTTTCCCTTTGTTAGCATTTCCCCAGGGCGCCCTGTGTGCTTTCAGCTTTGCTGAAAAGCCGGAGCTGTCAGAAAGATGACTTTGTTTCGCACGATGCTCCTCCAGAGCAGCGTCGCTTTGTTTAAGCTCCCGTAAGCCATTTATCACATAGCTGCCATCCCGTTTTAATGAGCGGTGAAATCTGCTGCTTTTCCCGGGTGAAAGGCAGTGGGACATCGTTTCTGCTTCTTACCCTTTCCTTAAGGACAGGAGCTGGTAAGCTCGAGGTGATAGTATTTTGCATGGCAAATGGTGGTCTTGCACAGTCTCTTCTGTTAGAAGAAAATGTCTAGTTTAGAGAGAGAAATATGTGTGACACAAATCTTTTCAATGTCGTTAAGAGGTTTTTAATGAATGAAAGTTCGGGTTTGGGTTGGTTTTTTTTTTTAATTTATTTTGCGGGTATTACCACGAGTCAATTATAAGTCTGCTTCTCTGTAGTTGTAGTACGTAAAACATTAGTATGCCTCTGCTCTGCCATTCTAGGTGTAAAAATGCCCGGTTAAAAACATAGTTCAATGGGTGAATGGAGACCTGGAAACCACAACTGTGCATCCTGAAAATTTGATATGCCTGACAATAATGGCACTGAAAGTGATCTGCTGTTGGGCGGATGGGGGATGGGGACACGGAGAAAGGGAAGAGTAATTCGCAGCCACAGGCCTAATAACAGCTGTTCTGTCGACAATAGATATGTGGATAATATAATTCATTATTTTCCCGAACAGATTTTCTGTATGTACCTTGAACCATGTACGGCAATTTTGTGAGGAGAGCTCTTTTCTTAGCATCTGAGCTGTTTAAGCCACCCGGTAGCAGTAACATGTAGCAGGTCCTATATTTTAACAGGTTAAAGATGGTAAATTGGAGTTAGAACTGACTTTTATTTGGTATTTAGTAATGCACACTCAAGAAATTCCTATCACTGAAATAATTCTAATTGCACCTTGAGTAGACAATTAAGTCTTTTGACTGTATCAAAACATTAATCAGTGGCATAAATGTTATTGTGAGTTTCTTCAACAAAGCCACTGATATTTTTTAATAGAGTCGGGAGTTAGCAGTTCTGCATGTAACTTATTTTATGTGGTTTGAATCCAGGTCAGAAATTCATCAAATCGACAGATCCAACTCTTCCTTGGCTGCTATCAATTTATCAGATCAGAGGTTGTGTTTGGTTTTGAATATTTAATTGCAACAATGAGCTTGAATTTAATGTTGTGAAGTGTATTGAAACTTTGTATGAAAATGATTTGTATATTTATTTATGTCACATTTAGTGGTGACAATTACAGGAATTATCTTGAAATCTTTATGAATAAATATGGCACGTAGCAAAGAGATTGCTGCTGGTTGTTATTTGGTCTTTTTTCTCCAAGAGGAAAATGTATCTCAGAGCATCCTGTTCTAAAATGAAGGACCCTTTTCAAATATCCTTTTGGGTAATCCTGCATTTCAGAGAGAATTGTTTCATGCTTATGAGCAATGATTATTTTTTCCTATATGCTGTATAATGGGATTTTTAAAAAGTGTATTGGTAGCCAACACAGTAAAGTATGAATGTCTTGGTGTGTTCTGTGCTAAGACAATGACTTCTTTCTTTTTTCTCCCTAAGTTTGTTCCTTATAGGTCTTACTTTGGTCTGTTGTCTTGTGAGGTTATGCAGGTATTAGCAGTGGTGAAGTGGTAATGCATTAGGTAAATTTTTTTTTTTAACATCCAGTTACTGAAAAATTAAACAAAACATATTTACTTTTAAAAGGGACTGTTGCTTTGGCAATAATATTTCATTTTAATTGCAGATACTAGAAAGCAGCATTTTTAGTTTCACCCTTCTGATTACAGCAATAAAAATAACTTCTGTGGTTTCTTCTGCTTTGCCTCTTAGTCACTCTGAGTACTGCTTTCCCGGGTATCTCAGTCACTGAAAATTGATATCTCTGTGTGAGTAATGTAGCTTAGAATTATTTCAATATATATTCCTGCTGTAGATGTGTCAGGTAAGCTGTTTCTAAATAAGAAATACATGGCATAATAAGTGTTGACTGAAATGTAATGATGAGTTTATGAATAAGAATATATTTGTTTGCTGTTTTACAATGAAGCTTAACATAAACAGAATTTTTATAGAGACAGCATAAGCTTAAAGGACTGTGTTTTGACCTGTTTTCCCCAGAAGCCAAGAGAAGAAAAAGATTATTTTTTTTCATATTATGAATTATTCATATTCGAAAATTGCTGACTCTGATTGTCAGGAAGGATATTTTTTTTCCTCTCACACAGAATCAATGCACAGTCTTTATTCCGTAAAAAGGCCCAAATGAGAGAGTTATAGCAAATATGGATAAGCCTACTACTGGCATGCCAGAAAAGTGCAGTCGATTTCTTTAGAGTCAACAGATTCAGGGCAATGTAGTTGCATAATAGCTTCCATCAGCTGATGTAAATGTTGAGATGCTTGGAACATCTATGTATTGTCATTGATCCCATGTATTTGAATAGGATTTAATAACGTTGTATGAAGCACACATTAGAGTAGAATTCATTGGTTTTGAAGAATGTGACAGAAGGCAACTTAAAGTTACAGTGTTAACTTTTAATTACATTAGTGCTTCTACTGGAGGGGCCAAATTCAATTTTCCTATCTATTATTTAAATCAATCAGCGATGAATAAAACGTGTGTTTGTTTCCATGGAGACTCTGTGAGTTCTGTCTTTAGTA
Organism: Leptosomus discolor; assembly: GCF_034619465.1. Classification (NCBI taxonomy): domain Eukaryota; kingdom Metazoa; phylum Chordata; class Aves; order Leptosomiformes; family Leptosomidae; genus Leptosomus; species Leptosomus discolor. The sequence goes on along the minus strand of NC_141394.1, from coordinate 52,338,135 downwards.
AACAATGAGTTGTTGTGTAGATCTTACACTTATTGTTTACCATCACTTCCTGAAGGGACTTTCACTCCTTTTGATTCTCTGCATTGCCTGTCACATGGTTTCTTTGTTTAAGAACTAAAATATATTTTGTCAGAAACATACAGCGTCTACCCTTACTTCACATTCTGCACTTACGCTGATGAAATTTTATGAAGAAATAAAATTGACTTGTAACAAATAATTTTTAATGAATACTGTTCAAGAGCCAGTGTGTCACGTGGGCTGAATCACAGTGATTTGTTAAGTTTGGTGGGGAGAAAAACGTAAAGATCTTGCTGCATGTTACCTGCCTAAGTGGCTTATGCTGCACTTGCGCAACACATTCAGTGAAGGTAATTCAGATGCTACTATAAATGTATGAAGTGCATCAATACATTTTTAAACGTAGTTCAGTTTTTCCTTTGTACGTGCATACTGTATGCTGAATTCCAGAAATATGAGTTTGATGCCTCTAACAAAGCCATTTAAGAAAATACTGTCCTATTCAGCTGGTTTTAGTTCATGGGACTGATGTAGCTATGTAGGGGTAGTTATGACTTTTCTGTTGACTACCTTGTGATAACCCACATAAATAGTCAAATCAGTTAAGTCAAATACTTAACATCCCAACTATGCTCTGACGTGGTTAAGCTTATCATTTTAACGATAAGTCATATGTAAGCTTTATTTTCTTCATGTTTATTGCCTTAAGAAAAACAATATGAAAATGATCCAAATAAATAAAAGCTTTCCTCACACTTCAGTGTTCGGGTGTGCAAAATGCTGTGCATGTTGCTGACCTGCTTGAACGTCTTTTTCATTACTCAGCATGTTTTGAAAGTCAGCAGTCAGACTTGGGCAGCTCCATAAAGCAGCTCAATCTAGTGATTTGTGGTGAGACTTGTGTAGGAGGATGCTGCATGTGAGAGATGACGTTTATTGTTAAGTTGAAATGTGGAGGGAGTATGATGAAAAGAATTAAAGTGAACTGAATTGTACAAGATACTGACTTTCATGTTGCTCTTCAAAGAAAGTTGATTTTCTTCAAAGTAACATGCTGTCTTTCTCTGTGGCCTTTAATAAAGTCATGTTTGAAGCTCTTTAGCACAGAAAAAAAAAAAAAACCAAACGAAAAGGGACAATTACAGTAATCTGTAGAACAATTTGGCCCAGAAGAGATAGAAACCCGTATGAATCTGTAGTATCTGCGGGTATCTGTTGGTGCATATGTGATACAGTTGGGTTCAGTGGCACCATCTGCCAACAAAATTGAATTGTCTTCCCCATTCCCTCTTTTCTGTTGATTATAACTTTGCCAAGTTTTAACCATGTGGGCCTTAGTTCATTGCACATCTTTATGACTCAGGCTCATTTTTGTTTTAATTCAGCCAAAGAATTAATTGAGAATTAGACTAATTGTTTTACCTTGATAAAAAAACATAATAAAAATCCTGAGACCTTTTGAAAACATGGTATTGTCATTCTGCTTTGTATCTAGGCTCCAGATGCTGCTAAGGCAGTGGCCTATTGTCAAAGATCTGCATTTTTAGTGTCTTCATGCCCAAATTTTCTGTCTTATGTCTTCACAATATTGTAGTTTTTACATATTAATCTGTGATAACTTGAGAAAATAAAATGTTTATTCCACACCCAGTACTACAGAGTGTTTTCAACAGTGACCTCAGTGATGCTTGCCACATCTGCAGTTGACATCTAATCAGAATATACTGGAGATGGAATTAAAATCAAGTTATTCAACAGGACAAAGATGTTGTAGTTATCAACTGTGTAAGGAAGGGATTGGGTGGTAGTTCTTTAGAAGAGCTGTGGTTTATGGCAGATTTCTTGAGGAGTTGCTGCAATAAAGAATATTGTATTGTAATATATAGATAGGGCATGGAAGACATGAGAAGTGATACTTCCGTTCCATGCAATAGTCTAGTCCTCCATATCCGGTTGGGGTACAGTCTTCAAGGTAGGTGTGGGTGAGCTGGAGGGAATCCAGAGGAGAGGAATGAAAATAATTGAAGGCAAGTTGAAAGGTCTGGAGTTGTTTCAGCTCCAATGGAAGAAGAGAGGCAGAGTGAACAAGACATGATAACTTTCAAATGTCACAAAGTTGTTGTGAAGCAGTATTCTTCATGCCTGTGCTCAATCAGATGATATGTAGTGGGTAACTGAAGCAATGGAATAGATGATTGAATTGGGATTTTCAGGATTTTAACATCATTTAAAGTTGTTTGAATATTAGTCAGGAACAACATAATTATAGTTGAATTCTTTCTGGAGTAGTGTGGTGGAACAGATTACTCTTTGAGGTCTCTTCTAGCCTTATGAATCCTCATCTGCACTCCCTGGTGTTGACCAGATTGTACCTTGTCCCCTCACAAACGCTTTGGCTGGCAGGATTGCCTGTACATGACTTCTCCAAAGTGAGTAGGCGTGTGAGCAGAGAGGTTCAGAACTTTCCCTGTAATCTCTTGTTCAAGATCAAATCTGGCATCCACTCCTCTCGTCTTTCATTAGTGGTTCCTCTGCTGGTGCTTGGGCAGAAAGTGTGAGGGATCAAAGGGCCAGGTGGCTTTGGGAGAAACCTGAGATCCAAGTGTCATAGGGAAAAGGAGGACTGGAGAGCATGGGTACAGATTTCGTAAGAAACTGGGCTGTGTGATGACTAGGATAGTACATGAACACGGGATGTGAAGAATGTGAAGGGGAGCTAAGACTTTGAGGCAGATGACTGGGACTTGATAAGTGGGATATAGAGTAAGCTCGTAGGTGGGAAGTCAGGATGCTGGCAGAGACTCCCAACATACCAGAAACCTTGCCAAGTGCAAAGTGGGATTGCAAAAGTAAGGAGAAGATGACAAAGAGTCAAGGGAGATGAAATCACACGACTGGGAAAGTCATGTTGGAGACTGTGCAACAGAAGTAATTACAAGTTGGAGGAAAATGGCAGAGAGTCTTTCTTCTGAAGATTACATGGTCTTCTAAACCTAGCCCATGGTTGAGTCTAGCATTCATGCTTTGGGAGCTCCATCCTAAGTGATTTCTTGGTCGTTTCAAGTGGAGGATGACCACCTGTTACTGCCATTAGCTGTTCTGTTATCTCAGATAACAGAGATCAGCACTCGGGATGTAAAGACCATACTCCTGGATGGGTGTGCAAAACAAAAGATGCAAAAGAAGCATTTTTCAATCTTTCTTTTTTTTAATTTTTTTTTTTTAAATTTTTTTTTGACATAGAGGATTGCCAAGTTTGCAAGTGGAAGAAAGGAAGTACCGGAACTAAAGTTCCATTGTAAGACTTTAGCTTTTTTGTGTGTTTATTTTAATTCAGTCTTTAATGATATTACTGAATTTTCTTTTGCTCACATAACCCAAGATTTACTGAGTGCACAGAGTGGATCTGCACTCAGTGTGAATCATAGCTGTGTGCTGAAGGAAGCTGTGGTCTTTGGCATCTGTGGCATTTGTTGCGGAAGCAGGAGGATACCTGGCGAAATTGAGACAGAAAGTGGCTTAATTAAAACATTTTTCACGAACTCTTGTGAAAAGCTTAGCTAAAGGCACCAAAAACTTACTAAGACTGGCTATTGCTATTCTGGATTTAAAATATATTTGATTTTTTTTCTTCAGTGGGTAATAGTGATGTACATAAAAGATCAGGTCCTAATTCCCACCTAGCCCAGTGTGAAGCATTAGTACCTCCCCAACTCGTGCAAATGACATGAAAAGGAGCTGCCTCTTGTGGCAAGAAGATCAAAAGATATGAGCTTTTGCATTCCATTTCTGCTTCTAGTGGCAAATGAGGCACTTTTTCCTAATAAGGCGCTTTTCCATATCTTTCTTGAGGAGAAATCTTGTACTCGGACTTCACAGAGCTGTCAGAGTACGTAAGTCGCTAAGAAAAACAATGAGGCTGATTTTTCTTGTTCTTTCAGGATCCTGTTCCTGTTGGTAGATATCTTACAGTAGCCTATGCTGGCCCGTAATGATGAACGGTACCATACTTCTCTCAGCCCAGAAGCTTTGGCAGTCATTGCTTCATCTGCTGCTTGTGTTTGGAGGAAGGACAGGCACCCTCAGCTCATACATGTGGGTTTTGATGTTCTTCCCAACCACCCTGTTCCAATATCCCCTGTTGACAGCACAAGGGTGGGTTGTACTAAACAACCCTGCTATGTTTTTTCTGGCAAGTAGATTAATCTTTCAGCCACCCACACAGCCTGCTGAAGACTGTCACGAGTTACTGGGGTCTGGTATCCTGACACCAACACCTGATATTTGATAAACTGCATGCTTTAGGTGATTGTGTTTCCTCAGGTAATATGTGGAAAAAAAGGTAGGTAAGCTTTGGAGCACACAAACGTTTCTTCAGATGTGAAGCGAAGGCTCTGTTTGGCCTGGGATTACATCCCCTCAGACACCCACCTGCTGGAACACCCTTTCCAGCAGCTAAAGGATGGATTCCCGCTGCCTTTAAGCTCACCTTTCCTGGCACTCTTCAGGAGCCTTTCCAACCAGAGGCTGCATCAATAAGAGGCAACTGCACTGTAACCAGAAGGGTCACTGAAGTAGTTTTTTCTCAGCCCAGGTGTTTTCATGGAACTATTCTACACTGTCAGAGCGAAAGAGAAGGTGAAGACTTATTTGTGACTCTGACAGGACACCAAATGCTTTTGTTTGTCAAAACAGAACAGTGACTGGCATTAGCTGCTAGACCACGTTTTGCATAATTTTATCTGCAGTGTGCTTATTTACAAATTGCAGCTCGACTGATTTGAGAAATCACATTCAATTTACTGTAGTCTGGATCCAAAACCAGTACAGCGTCATGCCATTTCAGGTCTAGGTGGCTCTCAGATTCTCTTCCAGGGTATTTGTGACAGCAGTCATCCATTTTCAGGCGTGTGGAAGAGCTCTTCATCCTTACAGCAGTGACCGATTAGCAAAGGGCAGTTCTCCTGGGCAGGAATAGAGCTTCTGCAACTCGCTCCCTGTAGCTTGGTTCTTTGGCTGTCATGCTGACCATAAGAAACATCTTATCAAATGGTGCACTGCAAGCTGGGCTTTGCAAGTGTTGTCCTAGATTTGATGATTGGCAGCTGACCTGGAGGAAGGTCCATTGAGGACTGGAGGACATACTCTGCTTACTCTACTTGGCTTACACTTGATGCTTTGTCAGCACTGGACAAGATGGGAGTCTATGCTTAACGTGACCATGACCGCATACTTAGGTGACCCTTGCAATATACACAAATTTGCAAGTGCTACATTTGCCTTTGTGCTGTCGTGACTCAGAAAGACTCCTGGTGGCAGGTCGATCACAATTTTGCAGTCAGATTTGAATTCTCTTTTGTTTATGGGAAGTCCTGTCCAATATTTTGGTGGAAATGCCTCATTATCTCTCACCCTCATCTCTTCTTTTGTCAAGAAGTTGTTGATATTTGGTATCCATTCATCCAGCACCAGATTATCAAACAGTAATTTTTGTCTCACAGGCCCTGCGTGGTCCAGCAGATGATCTGCATCACTTCAATCCAATGGCCCATGAGTAGGACAGCTTTTTAAGAACTGATTTTTGGAACTGAGATTTTAAAGTCAGTCCTGTGTTCCATGGAGACAGAGAGGGATAAGGAGTGTGCTGCCCATGAGTAATGCTGGAGTCAAAGGGGTTCTTTTACTGAAGAGTTTGTTTACATATGTACACTGAATATGTGAACGTGCACATGAGACTATATACCTTGAAGAAACTCCAGTTGTTTCCATCTTCATGGATTTTCTTTGTACCTCTACATCACTTAAACTAACCTGTTCACACGAGGTCCTAAATTCTGTGTTCTTCTGATCGTAGGTGCCTCAGTCAGGAGTTTTAACTAACTTCAATTAATTTTAATTAAATCCAGTTAATAGAATTGCTTAACATTGTAACTGACTGCAGTTGACAGATGTATTTTAAATATGTCATTAACCACATAGCATCAAGTAGTTTCAAAAAATCAAGCACAGATATTTTAAATGGGGCACCCAATTGACTATGTTTTTACCATGATTTCATGTGTGGCTGTACTTCTGCCAAAGCTCTCCTTGCTTCCAGGGTCCTCTCCAGTGTTGACTCTTCCCACCAAGATTTGTTTGTCCCAGTGGCCAGCCTGTCTCACTGGCCACTTTTTATCTTTGGGAACCTTTGGTGCTGCTACTTACTCATGGCACAGGGCACGACCGACCCCAGGTGTCTAATTCCACTTCTCCCCGGGATCAGACTCACTCAGTTTTGCCCAGCCACACAACTGAGTTGCATATTGAATTAGTCATGCACATTTCTTTTTGCAGAACTCTATTGCGTGTGGCAAGTGTAACAGTATCCTATAATGCACAACAGAGTCCAGCAGTAAACCCACAAAAGCCCAAGCAATGTCTCTCTGTTAGGTGTTTTCAATCGGGTCTTTACGGATTGTATCATGGACTCTGCTGTTGATTATGATCTTTTATTGTGTAGCTCTTACGAATTTCAATTAATTACTTTTGACATATACAAACCACTAATGCAGGTTCCTCACGTTAGTAGCATCGTTAAGTCTTTTCATGTTGTGTAGCTGTTAGAAGGTGTCATTCTTAAGCTTGCCCCTACTTCAATTGCACAGCTTTAATAATTAACGTAACTTTGTATTTTTCTGCATAAATATATGTTCTATAAATTATATACTTATTTATAATTATATATTATATTTATAGATAAATTTATAAATTATATATTAATATATTTATATATTTAATATTTATGTACTGTAGACTTGTGTCTAGATCTGCATGGCTAGAGCCTACATGAAGCATACTGATGATACAATACTGAATACACTAGAAAGGTTTGTGAGGAGATGAATCATTTCGTCTTCAGTGCAGAGCATGACTACTGTGTCGCAAATCAAGCCTTTGTTTCTAAACAAGAACAAAAATGTTGCCTAACTGCCCATTAAGTCAGCTTCAGTTTTTTTGTTCTCTAACCTTATCTCATGAATAATAATGATTTTAAGTAGTGCTTTGGGTGCAAATATCACATGTGTTTGTGTATCATTGGATGAATTCATGCAGTATGTGGGTTTTTGGTCAATCTGAGGCTGTCAAGTAGATGTCTCCTGTTCTTTATAGCTCCTGCCTGTAATTCATTCTGATCTTCATCTTATGCATTTTCTTTACTTGGGCCACGGAGGCCTCAAACTTCAGAATGAGTTATCCAAAATATGTACATTTTTATTTTTGAGAGATAGCTAATGTTCTAAACTGATCTAAAGCTAAACCGACACATTTAGGATTTTCAGAAAAAAAAAATTTAAAAATAAGATTTAAACAAAAATTTTAGATAACCTTAATTGAATTTGAAGGAAATTGGACTAGATTCCTAAATAACAAGTATTTCTTACAATCCAAATCTTAACCTTGTTTTCTAGTAGGCAAAGAAAAAAAAAAAAACAACCCAAGATAACTATTGACAAGGCTTTTTTTAATACTCACTCCAGCTTGGCAGTGTGTGATTTAGGATACAATACTGAGTTCATAATTTAAAGCTTTAGAACATTGTAAGTTGAATGCTTTCTGACTATGAAATTGTTTCGTCTCCAATGAAACAGAAGGGAAATGGGAGTCATAGGGGAAGCACCCTAGGAAACGCCTTGGCTTGGCTTTAACTTATGTCATTTAGTAAATCAGTTTGATTCCCTTCTATCCTTTCTTCCAAATGAACAAACAACTCCCACTCCCCAAAGAATCCTGCCTCTTTTCTTTTTTCTTTTCTTTTTATCTTCAACAAAGATACAAAACCAGAAAGATTCTAGCACTAAGGGTATTTTTCCAAATGTAGAGTCTACATCTGATTATTAGGACTAATTAAAGGAGTGTATATTTCTGTTAGGTACTTCAGAACTGGGTTCTGCCAAGAGGTGATGGGGCAGCTCGACACCTGGGGAGCCAAGAGTTACCTTTCTCTGTATCTTTTTATTGCTGTTTCTTGAAGAGCATCAGTGGTCTCACATCTGAGAGATTTGGTCCAGTGGAGAAGATTGCTGGTGCCAGAATTTAAAGAAATTGATAGCTGTACTGTCACAACTAGACCTGCAAATGGTGGCAAGACAAGTGTGCCTTGGGACTGGAGCCAGGAAGGGCTCTAGCAGTGTTTAATCATTCAAACTGTTATCTGGTGACCTTCACGTGTGCCGCTTTGTATGTGTTTGCTTTTGGTCTCAGTGCTTTATGGATGGAGCTCATGCTGAATTCTGCCTCTGCTCTTCGCACCCTTGGGATTTTTGTTCTCTTATCACTTAAAAGGTTCACCTGTCTCCCATGATTTTGAGCCCAGAAATTTTTGTTAACCTGTCAGTCTGCAAACAAAAAGGCCACTTGGATTTCTGTTTTATGCCCTTTCCTGACTGCAAGTGTGATTTTTTTTAAACCCCATTAATTACATTTGTAGGACTGTGCATTATTGGTCTTGGTCAGCAGAAAAGAGGCAGCTTGGGCTTTTTTCCCAAACCATATTTTAAAGCTGTAGAAAAAACTCCTTGTTATAATGAGTTATCATTTTCAGTAATTAAGCTATCAAATTTCAATAATTTATAATAGAATAATAGAATCATAGAATCTTTTAGGTTGGAAAAGATCTTTAAGATTGAGTCCATTAACCTAGCACTGCCAAGTCCACCACTAAACCATGTCCCTAAGCACCACATCTACACTCTTCTAAATACCTCCAGGGTTGGTGACTCAATCCTTTTGGTAAAGAAATTTTTCCTAAAGTTCAATCTAAACCTCCCCTGGTGCAACTTGAGGCCATTTCCTCTTGTCCTGTTGCTTGTTACTTGGGAGAAAATACTGACACCTACCTCACTACAGCCTCCTTTCAGGTAGTTGCAGAGAGCGATAAGGTCTCCCCTCATCCTCTTCTCCAGACTAAACAGCCCCAGTTCCCGCAGCTGCTTCTCCTAAAACCTGTTCTCCAGACCCTTCACCAGCTTCGTTGCCCTTCTCTGGACATGCTCTGGCACCTCTATGTCTTCCTTGACATGGTATTTGAGGTGCGGCCTCACCAGTGCCAAGTACAGGGGCACGATCCCTTCCCTACTGCTGCTGGCCTTACTATTTCTGATACAGGCCAGGATGCTATTGGCCACCTTGGCCACCTGGGCACACTGCTGGCTCATGTTCAACTGGCTGTTGACCAACACCCCCAGGTCCTTTTCCGCCAGGCAGCTTTCCAGCCGCTCATCCTCATCCCCAAGCCTGTAGCGCTGCATGCGGTTGTTGTGACCCAAGTGTAGGACCCGGCACTTGGCATCATTGAACCTCATACAACTGACCTTAGCCCATCGATCCAGCCTCTCCAGAGCCTTCCTACCCTCAAACAGATCAACACTCCCACCCAACTTGGTGTCATCTGCAAACTTAGGGAGGGTGTGCTCAATCCCCTCATCCAGATCATTGATAAAGCTATTAAACAGAACTGATCCCGGTACTGAGCCCTTGAGAACACCACTTGTGATTGGCCACCAGCTGGATTGAATTCCATTCACCACCACTCTTTGGGTCCAGCCATCCAGCCAGTTCTTTACCCAGCGAAGAGTACACCCATCCAAGCCATGAGCAGCCAGTTTCTCCAGGAGGATGCTGTGGGAAATGGTGTCAAAGGCTTTGCTAAAGTCTAGGTAGACGAGATCCACAGCCTTTCCCTCATCCACCAAGTCAGTCACCTTGTCGTAGAAGGAGATCAGGTTAGTCAAGCAGGATGTGCCTTTCATAAACCCGTGCTGACTGGGCCTGATCACCTGGTTGTCCTGTATGTACTGTCTGATGACAAGGTGGTCTGCTCCATAACCTTCCCCTGCACCAAGGTCAGGCTGACAGGCCTGTAGTTCTCTGGATCCTCCTTCTGTCCCTTCCTGTAGATGGGCGTCACGTTTGCTGACTTCCAGTCAACTGGGACATCCCCAGTTAGCTAGGGCTGTAGTAAATGATTGAAAGTGGCTTGGTGAGCATTTCCACCAGCTCCCTCAGTACCCTTGGGTGGATCCCATCTGGCCCCATAGATTTCTGTGTGTCTAAGGGGTGTAGCAGGTTGCTAACCATTTCCCCCTGGATTATGTGGAGCCTTCGTTCTGCTCCTCGTCTTCCAGCTCAGGGGGCTGGGTACCTAGAGGACAACTACTCTTACTGTTAAAGACTGAGGCAAAGAAGGCATTGAGTACCCTAGCCTTCTCCTCATCCTTTGTCACTATGTTTCCCCCCACATCCAATAAAGGACAGAGATTCTCCTTAGCCCTGCTTTTGTTGCTAATGTATTTATGGAAACATTTTTAATTGTCTTTTGTGGCAGTGGCCAGATTAAGTTCTAGTTAGGCTTTGGCTCTGCTAATTTTCTTCCTGTATAACTTCATGACATCCTTGTAATCCTCCTGAGTTGCCTTCCCCTTCCTCCAGAGGCCATAAACTCTCCTTTTTTTCCCTGAGTTCCAGTCATAACTCTCTGTTCAGCCAGGCCAGTCCCCTGCCGGCTCATCTTTTGGCACATGGGGACGGCCTGCTCCTGCACCTTTAAGATTTCCTTCTTAAAGAATGTCCAGCCTTCCTGGACTCCTTTGCCCTTCAGGACTGCCTCCCCAGGGACTCTGCCAACCAGGCTCCTAAACAGGCCAAAGTCTGCTCTCTGGAAGTCCAAGGTAGCAGTTCTGCTGACCCCTCCTCACTTCTCCAAGAATCAAAAACTCTTATCATTTCGTGGTCACTATGCCCAAGATGGCCTCCAGCCATCACATCACCCACAAGTCCTTCTCTGTTCACAAAGAACAGGCCCAGTGGGGTGCCTTCCCTAGTTGTCTCACTTGCTGCCTGTGTCAGTATTAATAATATAGTAACAAGTATTTAGTGATGTTGTGTGGCAAGTGATGAGCTGCATTAATTAGTATTATGTAGTGGTCAACATGAGATGGATAAGCAAATAATTGATGTCAGACCTTTCCTAGGGAAGTATGAAGCTGAAGACATTCATTTCTTTGAGTGACTTATGTCAATGTATTTCGTTTTTTAATCTCTCAGTATATGGGCATGGGAAGCAACCTTCTGTTTCAATAAAAATGTGAGAAATAAAAAGCTCAATGTCAGTTTTCAGGCTTTTCATTGGGTGATTTAAATCAGAAAAATACAGACTGATGACACCATGTGCTGGCACCATGTAATCCTCTGGAGTTGGTTGGTAACTTTTACTGTTCAAAGGTTGCCCTTCAAAAACATTCCAGTGATGTTTACCATTGATATTTCTGTTAAACGCTACCAGAGATCCCCTGTGAAGTGGGAAGCAGATACAGATGGCTGCAAACAACTGCAGGTAGCTGGTAGTCGGCTTTTGACTTCTGATGAAGGTTTTTAGAGCAGGAATGGAGTCACATCAATACATTGAAACAGCTACGTGGTAAATCCGTAGGTTAAGTGGCTGCATTTTCTGGCTTCATAAGTTTTGAGACTTTAGTGGAGGAGTTAATGTTTTATGGCAACTTTGAGCTTTAGGAAGGCAAAACTACTGCCATGCACTGTCAGTGACATTGCCACGAAGGACATTTGAATCATGAATTTTGCAGAATACTGCTAAACTTAAGAATATAGGAAGACTCAGACTAGACAGTACCTTACTTATTTTAGCATCACTTTCCAGCTTGCATTTTGACCCTTTCAATCCTTTTCTAAAGAAGTTTGAATGTCTCATAAGCTATGCGATGATTTTTTTTTCCCTGTAATTACTTCTGCTAGTGTTTTATTATTTCTTAGTTACTTTTGCATAATCACCTACCAGAGCTGATACTGGTGTCAAGTAGGACAGCTTGCACGTATGGATCATAGACATGGGCAATGGTAGCAGCAACTGTGACCTTCAGTTTAGCTCCTTGTCAGGTGCCTCATGAAACTGGTTAGAGGGGCATTTTGCACTTGGTTAGAGGTCTGGCTCCTAGGTATTTTTTGGTGGGATTTTTTATCCTTTTTCAATGGTTGGACTTGATGATCTCAGAGATCTATTCCAACCTAATGATTCTATGATTCTTTGATTCTGTTTATTATAGAAAGCAAGATTAAAAAAAAATAAATTTGTATTTCGAACTGAAAGCAATAAATTGAAAAATCTTAGACTTTTTCAAGTTTGTGGAAAATTCCAGTGTGCCAAAGAGTGTAATAGAAGCTTCTTTCTGTGGTTCAAGCGTGAAACACTTGCAGTCAGAGCATTACAGGCTTTGAAAAGGAGAAACAAAAGCTTGAATATAAACATTATTCTTCAGGAGGGAAAGCATAGCATGTGTTAGGCAGAACTTGCTCCTCACTTTTATAGTGAGAGCTCTGTGTCTCTGCAGACATACAGTATTGTGGTCAACACTAGTGGAAATTTCTTCAAGGCACAGATTTTTCTGACTATTTGAGCTTTTAAGACACATTTTAGAACAGAAAAACATCACGATATGTTATGAAAATTGCATCCTCTGCAAAGACAGATTGCAACCTCGTGGCCAGAATGAGTTCAGAGCGTGCAAGGACCCTGTGAAGACCGCAAAGTGATTTTTCCCATTTCAAGGTACAGATATTCCATCAGCTGATGATATGTCTTGGGTAACACCCTAAAATATGAAAATTGTCCAGTCTGTTCATGTGTCATTTTAGTCTGTTTTTCTTTATCCAGCTGTGTGGCAATTGTGCTGTTGAACTTCAAAACACGGCAGAGGAGAGGTAGTCTTTGTACGGACAGCCCCTTCCACTGACATTTTCATGAAGTGAAACAGATTAATGTAATCCTCACTGTTGACTTAGTTGGCATGGATATATGATTGTTCTTATGACAATAATTCACTTTTCTCCTATGCGTCAGCTCTCAGGAGATAAAAAGCTAGCTATGATAAGTTGCTGTAAGCATTTGAGACCCGTGTAAGAAGGATCTGCTAAGAATCAGTTTTGGAAGAATGACCTAGTAGAATTTGGGTCTTCGAATGTACAGTGTTTGATTGCCCAATCTAAGCTCATAGGAACAGAGCAGGAAAAAAACAAAAAAAATAGGCTGGATCAATGAGCTGAGGCCAATGCTATAAGGTTTAACAAGGCCAAGTGCCAGGTCCTACACTTGGGTCACAACCACCCCATGCAGAGCTACAGGCTTGGGGATGAGTGGCTGGAAAGCTCCCTGGTGGAAAAGGACCTGGAGGTGCTGGTCGACAGCCGGATGAACATGAGCCAGCGGTGTGCCCAGGTGGCCAAGAAGGCCAACAGCACCCTGGCCTGTGTCAGAAATGGTGTGGCCAGCAGGAGTAGGGAGGTGATCATGCTCCTGTACTCAGCACTGGTGAGGCCGCACCTCGAATACTGTGTGCAGTTTTGGGCCCCTCACTACAAGAAAGACTCTGAGATACCGGAGCGTGTCCAGAGAAGGGCAACAAAGCTGGTGAAGGGTCTGGAGAACAGGTCTTATGAGGATCAGCTGAGGGAACTGGGATTGTTTAGCATGGAGGAGGCTGACGGGAGACCTTATCGCTTTCTACAACTACCTGAAAGGAGGCTGTAGTGAGGTGGGTGTCAGTATCTTCTCCCAAGTAACAAGCGATAGGACAAGAGGAAATGGCCTCAAGATGCACCAGGGGAGGTTTAGATTGGACATTAGGAAAAATTTCTTTGCTGAAACAGTGGTCAAACATTAGAACAGGCTTCCCAGGGAAGTGGTGGAGTCACCATCCCTGGAGGTATTCAAAAAACATGTAGATATGGCACTTTGGGACATGGTTTACTGGGCATGGTGATACTAGGTCAATGGTTGGACTTGATGATCTCAGAGGTTTATTCCAACCTAATGGTACCAAGACCTGCAAGTCTGCTTGATTAGTTATGTTAAAATAATGCCAAAAGTAAGTAAGCGAACTTGCAGCTGGTTAGTAGGTTTAAAAAATAGGAAGGACAACCTCACAGCACAAGGTGATGTACAAGAAAGAGGCTATACATTTTGAGTGTTCTGTCCGCTCCTTCATCCTTCCCATAGAGGGAGAAGTATGTGGGCTTCTTGTGCAGTTGATAGCCATGTGAATTCGGTGTGTATGGTCAGGCTGGGGAGAAAGCAGTGTGCAGGCACAGAGACTGGGCTTTTAAAATAGCAGTTTGCCACTTCAGGTGATTCTCAAGGTAACTTCTCAGTCTGCATTGCTGAACCTGGATCCCCATGATAAATGTGTCTTTATTTTACACATGGGCAAAATGCATGCAGTTAGCAATAAATGACTTGACAGCTTTTTCACTTAAATGGCAAAAATTCTGATACAAAGTGTAGGATACATTTCTGTCCTTGCATAGATGCTCCAGTCCTGGCACAAGGCAGCTTCTGGCTCAGTTCCCTGATATGCCATCTGATAAAAAGGCTGTAAAACCCTTCCGAGTGTGAGGGAATGCCACTGCTGGGATGGCTCCACTGGTCAGTGGATTTTATCCTCCCTGTAAAATGCTCTGTTAAGTTTATAAAAGATTAAAAGGAGAAGCAGCACTGTGATGCACATATATTTGCTTTCTTGTCAGCCACATATGTTGTCTCCACTTGACTGACCGTGGTACTTTTGTTCTTTCTCTGAGTTGCTGCTCTTCTTGTAACTTCCGCCTGATTTTTTTTTTTTTTTACTTTTTGTGATGAGGGAACGCCTTAGATTTTGCTAATGTGCAGTTCATACTGTCTCATTCTTTCAGTTTTCATACAATCTAGTCTTATTTGGCATGGAATTTTCTCAAAAAATAATTGGTATTCGTGTTTTATTTTATCTTCTGCAAGCTGCACTAATATTTTGCATCTCCCCTGGGATTCCAGTGTCATAATATTCAACAATATTAATATTTTTTTTTTATTTAGCAACAGACAAATAATAGTCCCTCATTTGCCTTGCAAAATTTTCTTTATTTTCTGAATATTTAAAGAATGGATGATCTTCAACAGTCATTAGTTCTGCCACACAAACCTGTTCACTAGTATTTTGTATTGTTGATGTGTACATCTGTTCTGTGCCTAGGGAGGTGAGTTGATTTAAGATCATATCATTTTTCTACTGGAGGAAACACTGGGACTGACTGTGAAACTCAGGTTCTTTCCAGTGCTTTAGAGCTTAAATAGGCACTGCGCCTCACAGAAGACTTCACAGTAAGGATCAAGGCCAATAAAAATATACATCTGTTTACAAAGTGGTTGCTTTTTCTTTCCTTTTGCATAAAACACATCTAAAGGGGGAATGTAAATTTGGTTCATGGTATGAAATGTTTTCACTATATTGGTTATTTTCCTTTTCTTCATATGAAAACACTTTGAAGTGTATGAAGTGTATTTAGTGCCTAAGGTACATCTAACTCTCATTGATTATCTGTCTAGTACCCGTATTTTTGCTCAACAATTACTTAATGCATTAATACCATACTTAATACACTGGTAACACGGCTTTTTAGTATTATTACAAAAAATGGTTTGTAGGTTAATACATGCTACAGTGATTTGATGTTTTTAACTCTAGTACATTATATCAGATAACAGTTTAGTAGAGAAGAATATTTTGCTTTAGGAAAAATAATTTTTCTCTATAAATTCTAGTGTCTTCTAGGGAGACATTAGAATAGAGAAATCTCTATGTATAGAATATGTGTAGAAAATAATACAGAATATAGAAAATATATTTTTTCTCTATAAATTCTAGTGTCTGTTAAGGGGATACTAACTTTACATTTTAATATTTCACGTACTGTGACAGATCTCCTACTCATAAAGCCATTTATATTGAGTCCTTGACACACTTTTCATATCTGAAGGACATGAAGGGCATTCTCTGGTCAACATAGGCTCTTTAAGACACAGGCCTGGCTTTAGTAGTCTCAGATAATTGTCAGGATAATGTGTAACAGACCTGTCCAAAAAAGGCACTAGTCGGCGTTGCTTTCTGTGAATAGTTTCCTGATCACCTAAACTATTACTGCGTCTTGTAAAACAAATATATATATGTAAATTTACCTCTCTAGGTGTGTCTGTTTCTCAAAGCTTTTTTCTTTTGGAATGTATGAAAACTTTTTCTGCCAAGGTTCATAAACTTCATTTAAAAATCAAGCAGACTGTACCTATTCAGATTTTCCCCCCTATTTCCCAAAACTAACTTTTTTTTTTTCTCTGTCATTCTTCCTACATCTGTGTCTGGTTTTAACTATGAACGGCTGAATTTAGCATTAGTGTCATGCCAGTTATTGTCATCATGTAAAACAAGAAACAATATAGGAATATTTTCCCCAATAATATAGACTATGTTTTCATTCCTAGCAAAGGGGAGAAGATAATCAAGCCTTTCAGATGATTTGCAGTTTCCTGTAAGTAAGTGTGAACTCTAGCTGGTCTCTGAGTTGGCAGGACACCAAAAAAAAACCTCCAGTCCAAAAACTGCATGACTGCTTAAGAGTCTTCCTGAGGATCTGGGCTTACGGCTTCAGGCTGCAGGTGCTGTGCTAAGGGGGGCATGCAATTCTTGTTTCACAGCTGGCTGGCATTGTGCCATCCCTGATTGTGGGTGACTGATCTTAAAGGCTATGTAGACACTTTTGGGGTAGCATTCCGCTAATTGTCTGAAGTGTTGGATCTGTTTAAAAACTACATCAGGAGGTGGAGGAATTTGGACCTGTGTCATTCACACTGCCCTATTAAAACACTTTTGATGGAAGACCTTTGTTCTGCAGAGCAAATACAGCATATTCAAAGGTCATCTGTCCGAAAAAGAGAACCTTTCTCTCCTTATCCAATGGCTGAGCAGGTTGGCTGAGGCAGTGTGAGGGATGCCATATGCCCCATAGTGAGGCTTTCCAGCCTCCTGGTCACAATCTCTTTCTCATTTGCACATCCTCTCTGAGTCCTTGGAGGTGGCTTTGATGTTTGTATGTAGGCTGATATCCATTGCAAAATGGCAGTCTTTCCTCTTGTGTGGAAAGTTTACTCCAGGAGTAGCCATTTACCTTTAGAATCGTAAGCATGTATGTCCTTTTTGTAACTAACCTCCTCTGATCTTAAGGTAGTGGGCAGTTCATTGGCCTAGGGGATCTAGTCATGCTGTGTGCCTGGCATACAGTGCACATCATTACTGAAAAGCATGCACCACTTCTTCAGGTTGAACGTTTCAAAGACATTACTCTGCTCTCCCTGAACTGGCAGATCTCCCATTGGTGAGAGCTGGTGATTCAGGTACTGGAGTAAGGAAAAGTAATCGTGGAGGTTGTGACATCTGGAGTTGAGGAGAGAGTTTTCCAGTGCATTAGAAAATACAAAATGGTATAGAATTCTATTACTTAGTATTAACAGAAGAGCTGGAGTCCTTCTATGCTTGCGTGAGTGTGCATAACGAGCTGTTTTCTAAACATTATTCTTTTTCTTTCTTATTATTAATGTAATCAGGACGATTATTTAGTTTTTTAATGGTGAGATGTAGATCTCCTGATAACTGTGGGCTTCTTGAAAAAGCTAAATTCTTGTTAAGAAAGGGAAAAGTGAAATGGTTATCACATGAAATAGGTCTGCTTTCTCAGGCAAAAGCTGTATTTTTTTTCTGCAACTACTAATTGCTGAAGAATAATGCTCACCCAGATCTATCTTCTCCTGCTTTAGAAAAAGGCTTTCAGAAAAGTTGGTGACAGTTTGATCTGAGAAGATATTATAAAGCTGATTTATTTGAAAGGTATCATGAATATTTTTTATTTCTGTTTAACTCAACTTACTGAAGTTGTTTTGTAACTGATCTAGGTTACATCAAAATTAAAGTCCATACACTCTTTATTACATTTTTCTTTTTCATGCAGACAAAGCTTATCTATGTGTAAATTCAAGAAATGTAATGCAAGTGACTTAATGCCCAGTGGGAGATGGCAAATGACTTGGGACATTGACAAATGAGGAATACCAGATTGGCCATGACCGAAGATTGACAAATGTAAAACTGTGGGTTAGAGTCGAATGCCTTTTTGTGGTTTTGGCTTTCACGCTCTTCCGTATCTTTAGGCTAAGCAGTTAACCACTGTGGTGTTCTGCTTGATTATCTGTGAAAATATATGCAGCAACATCTGTACTACTTCATCTGGTAACTCAACAGTTTGATAACATTGTTTAATGCCTTTGTGCTTCTAGACCAAACAAAGCAGTATGTTGATGGTGTATAACTGGAGTCCACAGGAATCAATTTCTCTTGAAGACATACATAAAAGCAGGGAGAATCAGAGAATCATAGAATGGTTTGGGTTGGAAGAGACCTTAAAGATCGTCAAGTTCCCACCCCCCTGCCATAGGCAGTGACATCTCGCACTAGACCAGGTTGCTCAAAGCCCCATCCAACCCGGCCTTGAACACTGCCAGGGAGGGGGCAGCCATGGCTTCTCTGGGCAACCTGTTCCAGTGCCTCACCACCCTCACAGTAAAGAACTTCTTCCTAATATCTAATCTAAATCTGCCCTCTTTCAGTTTAAAGCCATTACCTATGTCCTATCACTACATGCCCTCATAAAAAGTCCCTCCCCACCTTTCCTGTAGGCCCCCTTGAAGTACTGGAAGGCCGCTATAAGGTCTCCCTGGAGCCTTCTCTTCTCCAGGCTGATCAACCCCAACTCTCTCAGCTTGTCCTCACAGGGTAGGTGCTCCAGCCCCCTGATCATCTTCATGGCCCTCCTCTGGAGCTGCTCAAGCAGGTCCACATCTTTCTTATGCTGGGAACCCCAGAACTGAACGCAGTACTGCAGGTGAGATCTTCTCACCAGAGCAGAGTAGAGGGGGAGAATCACCTCCCTCGACCTGCTGGCCATGCTTCTTTTGATGCAGACCATGATACACGCTTGACTTTGTGGGCTGCAAGCACAGATTTCTGGCTCATATTCAGTTTTTCATCCACCAGCACCCCCAAGTCCTTCTCCCCAGGGCTGCTCTCAGTCAGCTCATCGCCCAGCATATATCTGTGCTGGGGGTTGCCCTGACCCAGGTGCAGGACCTTGCACTTGGCCTTGTTGAACTCCATGAGGTTTGCAGAGGCCTACCTCCCCAGCCTGTCAAGGTCCCTCTGGATGGCCTCCCTTCCCTCCAGCTTGTCAACCGCACCACAAAGCTTGGTGTTGTCGGCTAACTTGCTGAGGGTGCACTTAATCCCACTGTCCATGTTGCCGACAAACATTAAACATCTGAAGATATTCATGCGTCTTGGGTTATACGCTTGTATATGCTGGTGCATGCACATGTTTAATATGCATGACAAATTTTTCCCATAGTGTCCAAAACTACCAGCATGGCCACTAATAGCAATGAGGCTGGAACTGCGTTATGCTAGGCCAGGAAAGCACAGATTTCTCTGGTCAATATGGAAGATAACAAGGCTTGACTCAGGTAATAATTCTGGGTTTGTAGGTGAAGAGGGTTTTGATCCTTGCTAGGACTTGCAAAAAGTGATGACTTAGTTATGACAGTCCAAAACAGATGTTAAATTTACTGTTGAAAATAAATTAAGAGGTCACAGTGATATACCTGCGAACAAGAAGTCAGTTTTAGTTATGCTGACTTCAAGCTGACTTTGTCTCTACGAAGAGGAAACAGAAAAAGAGCCAACTCTGTGGAAACTATTTTCTTGCCCTACTGAAGCATTCATGAGTTAAGTAAACAAATCTAGATTAAGACAGAAAACTTGGAGCACCAGCTTTGGGCCTGAAACTCAAAAAAGCATCAGAATTTTTGAAAATGAATCCCTAGCTCACTTCTTCATTAATTTCCATATGGGAACAGGCATCGCCTCTTCAAATCTTCATAACAAGCCTGATATATTTTCCTGCCTGTACAACATTCTGTCATACTTTGAGGGTCAGTGAGTCTTTGCCTTGGGTTCTTAACAGTAATAACAGTGATCTATTTATTTCTTACTCAAGACTTTCCAGTCATTGGAACATTAATTCAAACATCTGTGCTTTAGCTTGATCTCCGAAGAACTCTTTCTGCTCTGAATGGTTTGCAGTGCTCCCCAGGACTTCAGTGGAGTAGCGTTGCTGTCTAGTATAAAGAGAATCTTTTCACAGGTATGATGCATCTAGTGTTGCTGGACTAGTGAAACATTCCTTTTTTTAATGCCCAAGACAACCATCTAATATATGTAATGAATAAGACAAAGGTATGAAAAGAACATGGTGCAAGCTGACAAACAAGCAGAGTCCCAGCAACTCAGCTGCCTGTTTCAAATGAAGAGCTTTCAAAGAAGTGTGGAGAATCAACAGACTTTTTAACTTGCATCATAAGCTGTTACTGGTTTTATAGGACATTTTTTTTGTGCTTAAGTGATTTCCTATGCACGTTACAGATTAGATGTGACAAACTGCGAAATTTGGCAGTGACTGTGTGACCCGGCTCTCAAAGGTAGGCTCGCTGTCAGGCAGCCCCAGTTTGCTGTGTGTAGTTTCCATCCACAGCGAACATTTCAAGTTGGCTGCTTGCAAGTGGAGTTGACAATATGTAATGTCAGAAATCAGTATCGGTGTTGAAAGTGGCTATTGGGCTATGCTAGACAACAGAGTAAGGCAAGACACTCTGGGGCATGAGCCTCTGTGCTGCATGACAAGCTGGAATCTGAATAAATGTATTCTGTCATCCCAAGGAAAAAGTCACTATGCCACATATATGGACTGTGGGCTTGGGTGGGATATCAGTACAGGCATCAAACATGTATGATACAAAAATAATTGTTTTGCTCTTGGTGGGCAATTAGGTTGTTCAAACCTTGTGTTTACCTAAGCTTTTTAAAAGGTGATCAGCCTTACTCAACAATTTACCAATATTGTGAGTGTTCTGTCAAAATACATACAAGACAATTTTCATCAATTCTTTTTGAAACGTTGCATTCAGGTGCAGATTAATAGGCTGAAATGGCTATTCTTCCACAAAAGAACTTTTAAAAAAGGAAGTATGCTGTCTATTTTGCAGTGGATATGGTATCTCAGAGCTCAGTTGAAAATGCATCCTTATGTCATAAAGGGAATGTCCTCATGTTAGAGTTGATATTTCCATAATTTTCACCATGTGTGTAACTGAAGTCATTTATCATGAACCAGGTACTTCAAAGATAAATGTAACTGGGCTTTTTGCAACCTTGCTTGCAGTATGGTTATTTTGAGTACTGGTAGTAACATTGTAAGAGTAGGATGAGGATGGGAGTAGGAAAAGAAAGTTGCTTTTGTGTCCTTGATTGCCAAGTTACCAACTTTCAGTAAGGACACTGTAAGGCAATACCTGTATCACAAATCAAGTATCTGTCAAGTATTATTCTAGCAGTAACATGCTTCAGCACATGTGGAAGTTCCCAGTTTTTTAAAAGTTGTTTAATAGAGCCACGGAGTGTTGCAGCAGTATTATAGGGCTGATATTGTAATCTGCCTCTTAGTTCCTTCTTTCGTCATACCTGCATCAAAGCTGAGGGTTACACATGTGATGGAATGGACCAGACTCATGACGTGTTGCTGTATGTCAAATTTTAATACTAATTTGTAATCTAATCTTAAAACCAAGAAGTTGCACCTTTTATGCGCGGTGAAACAGACTTAAAAATGCAAGAAAGTAATAAATGTTTGTGAAAACAACTTTAGTTCTCTCAGGGAAAAGCCTTCTAATAAGTCTTCCTGTGTACTTATGTAAGGAGTGGGACAGAAATCTTCAACAGGGGCAGACAAACAAAGATTGAATTAGGTTATTCTGTGCATTTCAGATTTTGTAGCGATTCTTAAACTCAGGAAGCAGAGAACTGAGCCCAGCCTGGGAATACACTTTTGGTTAATTCAGGAGCCTGTTAACCGATAGTTATTTAGAACATAAGTTCTAAACTTTAATTTTAAAGATTAGGTTTTTTCTTTTCTGGTTACTATAATGTAAAATTAATTCTGTAATTTATAAGTGTCAAAAGGTTTGTAGCAACTGCTAAGAAAAGTATGTATGGAAGTAAAGAAGGAAATGTAGAGTTACTGGAGAAGATAAAAGAGAGGGAGACTTTGTGTGTGAATTTTTAATATATACGTTTCGGCTCAGTTCATATATGTGACTCTCTGAAAATGTCACTTTAACATGACACTGCTTTCTTTTAAATATGTGTTTTAATCCTGTCTCAGCTGTCATTAGTCAGCCCTTATGAAGTTACTGGTACTTTATACATAGGAGCCCTTTTTCAGCAATTATTTTAGCCATGAGTCTTGTGCAACGCTCTTATGAGTGGAAGCTTGCAGATGCAGCTCCGAGGGCTGCAGAGGAAAAAAGGACATTTCACTCTGCTGTTTGACCGTGGGAAACAGAGGGGTTCTTTCTGCTTAGGCTGGGGAATGGATGCTGGAGCAGACAAGGCTTGGAGCTACCCGCCTAAACCGCTGAAACTTCTATAAACGAACGTCTTCATGGCACTGATGACAAAGCCCAGTTGGTTTGCTCCATGGCCACCTATGCAGATGTCCAGCTGATGGGAATATAGGGTTGCAGGGCACTTTCACTGTTAGTGTAACAGGATTGTTCCCCCTTCCTTTCAGTGAGGGGGTGAATCTGCTTCTGCTGCCTGGGTGGAGAACTTGGTTGGAGTGCTACCTGTGTACCCTCTGATCCGTACCACCCTGTTGTCAGGGACTGGATGGTGCCAGAAGTTTTGAATGGCTGCTTCTGCTGCCAGGAGCATAGATAGCACAGACATGGGCGGGAGGAATGCTTCCTGTGGCTAAGGTGCAGCTGCCGTAGTGTGGTAATGGAGTAAGGTCCTACTTTGCACAGAGTGCAGGGTACCCCATCTAAAGAGAAGTACTTGGAAATGTTTGTTTTCTTTGTAGATTGGGAAAATGTGATATTATTATCATTGCTGTCTAGTCTAGCTGGACACCATGACTGAAAATGCTGTGTCAAGGCTCCAGTGGTCTATCCACACTAGTGCTACAGCTGATGCTTCTGTTGCTGGTCATGGGGGGTTCAGCAACAGTGGATGCTTTTAGGGAGAAAACTGGATCATAAAAGGATATACAGATCAGATTTCTTAGAATTTTATCATCTAAAACTTTGCATTTTGTGGCTTCTTATACCAGTCTGCTAACACATTTCCCCATTTATATTATTAATTGCTTAGTGTTGTTTTAGGCAATGTGTAAACAAGAAGTGTTCAGAGCAGTGAAGCAGCTAATGTAACAAAGAGGTTATAAAACAAGTAAAACTGGATAAAGGAAAAAAAAAATCAATGGAGGAGTGTGTGGGGGTCCCTTTTGCTGCAAATATATACTGGCTTGTATAATAGAGTTCTCTTCAGATGAAGCACTATTCATATTATGAATAGCCTTTTCAAGTAAATATGGCTCACTGGCATGAACACTGAGAATTGCTATGGCTGTCAGCATCTGTTCTTTTATGCTCAGAACAATTTTTCCGTCAAACATGAGAGGCCAAAAGGATTTTTAACTATGGTATAGCACTGCATTGTAATTTTCCTACTACAGTCAGTCTGGCAATGAAACATTTTCCATAAGAAAGTAAAGAAAGTAAGGTTGTTTGGATGACTCCAATGCAACAAAGCTCTTCCTTCACAACACTGTTAGCACAGAAAGCATTAATTTTGTAGAATGACACACAGATTTTATGTAAATAAGGGGCAGTTCCTTCAGAACAGATGTTTAATACTTAATGAAACTATTTTAATTTATCACCCTGAAAAATGATATTCTATTCTAAATAATTGCCTTACTGTGATTGCCTTTTAAAATGCAGAAGTCTATGTGCAGCATTTAAAAGAAAAAGGCCTCTTTGTATGTGCTTTTTAAACAAGAGCATACATCGTCTGTGCTTTGTTTCTAGTACAGTGTCTGCCAGCATCTGCGTGAGCTTCACCAAGCAAGCATCACTGTGGTGTTTGGAAGCTGGTTCTGTCCACCTCTGCTCTTCTGCATAGACTTGTGGTGTCTGGTCACAACAGCCCACGCAGGAGGCAGATTTTGCAGTCAAAGCAAGCCCAGTCCTGAGCAGTAAAGGTGCAGTATCTATTTTTACTGATTCGATATGTTGACCCCCAGCAAGGAGAGTCATTACCTACAGGGCAGGTCCAGTGCTTCTCACATTTGGCTGGGGTGGGTGCCCGAATTAAGAGAGGCACTTTTCCTCTCTGCTCAGTGGTGAGGGGCTGAGATCTGTTCTTTGTGTCCAGCTGGGGAGGCAGGTAAGATGCAAAGAGGCTGAGATGGCAGCAGGTGGATTTGCTCTATCCTGGGTAGCACTTGCACTGCTACAAGGGATCTGCGCTGGTACAAGGATTGGTGGCACAAGCCTCCCGCCCGCCTTTTGGGCTGGCGTGGATTACACCTGCCTCCAGCTTTGTCTCCAAATCATAGATATTTCTAGTGTCTGTCGCCAAGGCATCCTAGCAACTGTGACAAAAATAAAGGTGGGTGAATGCAAAGCTTTTGCTAGAAAGTGGAAGAATTCAGAGAGGTTATAAAGCCTTGTTCGCTGTAACGTTCTCTGTCAGTTGAAATTCCTGAAGTTCCCGTGGGGCATGGGCACAGAGCTGCCAGATGCCCCGGCAGAGAGGGAAAGTGTTGAAATAACCACACACAACATGATGGAAGAAGTCAATTTATAACGTTTTATTAACTAAGCCCCATTTCCACAACAGAATATTTAGTGGCATCGGTGGCAGCTAAAAAAAGCAATTTAAATGTTTCATTGATTCATTATTATCGTTATTATTGTTATTATTTAAACATTTATTTTAGCAAAGCAAGTAGATTTTCAACATTTTATAGCAGTTGCCTCGTGCACTTTCCTTTAGTCCCAGTTTACTCAGGGCTGCCTGTGTTGAAGTGATTTGTAATGGCACTTCAGCCAGAAGAAGAAGCGTTTGATCAGTCCATCAGTCTGCCTCTAACTGCTGTTGTGCTGCATATACTTTCTGTTTTGAAGAATGTTAAGCCTTTATATTACACAATCCTCTTTAAAAAAAATAATCCTGGTGTTATATAAGTGATAAGTAACGCGCCTTTAATATATTATTGTGTGTGGGAGTATTTCATTACAAATATTTTTATCCACATAACCATCAGTAAAAATGTGAAGGAATAACATAAAAACAAGACTTGCTTAATGCCATTAGGCAGTCAGTGGTACAATCAGGACATGAGAGTCCTTTTCCAGAGCATAGGCTTTGCATACTTTTCAGATCATCTTGCAGAATATTGCTGCGTGTTGCTGTGCCTCCCTTTCCATAAGCAGTGAGTTGTTTTCATCAGAGCTCACGTGTCTGTTGTGGGAGAGTTTTCAATAAGGTGCTCAGTAAATTTAATGATTAAGAGACAACGTCTGCACTTAGATTATGCCTAGTTCCAAACCTGAAGCTGTTCTTGAAACAACTTCTTGCCTTTTCTAATACTCAAGGGATGCTAGGATGTACTAACGCCAGGTAACACCATCTGTGCATATAGCAGCTTTTTTGAATGCAGAATAAACCAACCACAACAAACCCTTAAAGGAGTATTTTATTTCTTTATTTTGTAAATCAAGGTGTCAGAATGATGCTTTTCCAGCATAATAAACTACTGAAAATTTATGAAAGCTTTAAAACCTGAGTAAAGAATACAAACACGCAGCAGAACTATGCAGTTTGTGTCTTGTTCTGTGCTGATCATTCTTCCTGCCTCTTTTTTGACTTTGATTTTTGCGATACATCCTCGTGCACATAAACTGTTCGAAGTAGGAAATCCTTTATTTAAACAAGTGCTGTGTTGTATTTTTGTGTTTTGGATTAGGAAAAGCAGATTATTTTCTGTTCACTAGGGAAATATGACTTTAGAAGATTTATGAAGTCATTACCATCTTGTCCAAAGTCATATCTGATTTTGTACCCAAATGTGAAATGCATTTATTAGAGTGATAGGTCCTCACCAAGATAATAAATATATACAGATGTCATGCTACCTGGTGGTGTCATGCTGTTAGTTTCAATTACGTGCAACAGTCATCATTTATGTCTACACTGTGTGGGATACAGAACAAATCTGGAAGCTCACAGGTTAAGCGATTCAGAGGTGCTATTAGAATGGATGCATGAGAATCTGTTTGTTTATGCTTTGAAATGTTTTAGAGTTGCAGTATTCCCTTTTCTGAAAGCAGAAACTTATAACAGTAATGATTATAGGAAGATCAGGTAACTGCCCAGAAATCTATTCAGCTTAAAGACACTATCCTTTATTTGTAGAAAATGCAGAATATAAACAAAACAATCTATCGGACCGTATTCCAAAGTCCTGATTTGAAAGTTGTTTATATGTCATGAACAGTTAACATCGCTTTTTCTTTCCTGCAAATGTCTGTCTTCACTTGAAGAGCGATGACTCAAAAGGGAGATGCAGTTCGTGCAGACAAGCAAGTTGTACAGTTGGTCTATCTAAGTTATCATCTTTTAAATCTAATTATGGTAAGTTGTTGGGAGACTTAATTGGAGGTCCTAGCAAAGCCCATCTGTAGATCCTGTTTGGTGACAGTCTTTGAATGGTCTTGTATGCCTGCTTGCAGGATCCAAGTTATAAACTTTTCTGGAGAGTCATGCCCAGGGTGCCATTCTTCCCATGTTCCTCTCTTTTCCTTTCCCATCCCAGAGCAGTATGAAACCCCACCTGCCCCTGGCTGTCATTGCAACTAGAGAGAGATAAGTCTAGCCCGTAATCTCTCCCACTGCTGGAAGACCTGGCTAACATAGCAGTTGTAACTCACTAGGTCCTTCGAGTCTGCAAACCAGCTCTGGAGGACTGACCTCCTTATAGCCAGCCAGTTGCCAGAGTGTGCTTTGGAGACCGGAGAGCCCTCAGTGGTATATCATACCAGCCATGGGCTGGCGAAGTCATTGCCAAGGCTCAAGAGGCATTGAACTGACCAGTCTTGTATTGAGGAGAAGTACTTACTACTTTTGTTAGTATAGGATAGTAAATACTGGAACTTTTACAGCATCTTCTACTGAAAGTTCTTGTTTTTAATTAAATTGCCTTGGTTAAGCTGTCAGGCAACCCTGGGAGCTAAGTGATTAAATTGCATTTAAGTTTTTAGCTTAAATTAAACTTAAGTAAGCTTAATATTCTTTAGCGTAGGCTTTTGATCAGGGGACTTTTTGAACTGAAAGGCTGGATTCAAAAGGCTGGGTTCTCACTTTTTTGGGGAAGATTTCTTATGCTGCAGGATTGCATCAAAGACCTGTCATAGCGTTGAGCATCTGAGGGGAGAGTGTCCCTCTCTCATCTTCTGTGTTGTCAATGTGGGAGAACAAGACAGACCATTGAGGGCTTGCTTTGCAAAATTCCCAAATTTATCAGGTTTTAAGATATTCCTAAGATTGACTCTTAAACAAAAGGCTGTATAGGCTTTAAAGAATATGGTAGTTAAATTGAAAGTGTCCAAGGAGACTTGAACTGGACATGGAATTAATTTCTGTTCAGGCTGTGCATGAAGGATGTTAGCAGTTGAAGTCAACAAGGTTCCAGCTCCACTATGCCGGGTAAAATGGTTACTGAGATTTTGACTTAAACCCAGGTGTTAGTTCTGTCTTTCAGACATAAACAACCGTGAAGGTTTTATGGTTATTGGAAAGAAAAAGTTAGAATCAGATGAAATGTGGGGAAAAAATACCTAGTTCCCATTTCCTGAGAGTGCAGCCATGCAGGTAATAGATTTGGCATTGGATACAGCTGGGAGGTGAAAATGAAAGACTGAAGTCAGATGCATTTTAAATTTACCTTTTTATTACTTGCACAGAGCTGACAAAGTTTTGGTCTTGGATTTTCAGCAGGACCAGTAGAATTTATGAAAGCTTGGTACAGGCAAATGTTACCGACTTAAATAGCTAAATAAGATATTTTTTTTAACTGGAATTTGTAATAAATGAGAATGCATCTGGCTTCTAGCCAATAAATGTGAAATAATTACTGCATTAAAGAGAGAAGGTTTATCTTTTTATGCTGCAGGTTCCCTCTCCAATTACATCTGCTTAGCATAATTTAATAGATAACAAGTTAGTGTTTGCACATGATACAGTTAAGATGTAGGAAGCATTTATTTAATATTTTTCCCCTCCAGTAAAGACTTTTATAAGCTTTTAGGCTCTCAGTATGTTTTAACTTAAACCACTTGTGGAATCCTTCCCACATCTGTTTCTCAGGATATTTTTAAAACTTTTACAAACTCTACTAGAAATACATGATGTGTCTGTATAGCAAGTTCTCCTGTTTTGCCTGGGAGGCAGAGGGCAGGACAGCAGTGCACCTGCTATGTGGGACAGCATCCTGTATGTTTTTTAAGAATTAGCACACTCATTTTTTTTCTGGGAGAAAGGGCAGTTTTCCAAAAGCCTGTGGGAAACTGTTGAGAGGCAACGCAGGAGCACGCTAGCCCAGAAGCTGCTGCGTCTTATGGCTCCCCTTGGAGCCATAATCCCAGCAGGTGACACAAGAGCTTGTTCTTGGGATATTTTGACTTCTGCCTTGCTGGGTGATGGGGTCAGTGTCTGCAGAGCTGTGAGGCAGTGGGAACCCCTGTGATATGGCCCAGCTGCCTGGCTGTGCTGCATCAGCTGGCTGACAGTGGGGAAAGTGGGAAAGGAACTCTGAGATTGGCAGGGTGTGTAAAACTGACACTCAGAGACAAGATTTAAATGGTGTGATAGTCCAGCCTATGTTTGCTTGAGGATATTTAGTGCTGAAATGCTCAAGAATATTTAGCTTGAAAATAGTTACAAATACATGACCTTTGCTTCTGCTTGTATATAGGAATTTAATTACAATTCTGGAACTGCTGTTGGAACAGCAGCTCTGACTTTGGCCAGGTCTGTTAGTGACCTGAATGGAAAAGATGTGTTTGTCCCTTTACCACTGAGATTACCATTACGTGCAGATGCTGTTGATGCTGGGTACAGTTCTGACTTGCATGGCACCAAACTCCCTGGTAGAGATTTATCGTAATGAATTAGATACGTGGTTCTGGTTTTCAGGTACCCTCTGGTCCTAAAAGCCACAATGTAATGGCTGCGGACAGCCTACCAACACTAGAACATGTTGCAGGAAAATTCAGACTTATAGGATGTGTGTAATTTTTCCTTTCTGTGCATTTCTCTTTTTCTGAATGTTTTCCTTAAGAAGTCTCTGACTGTTGTGTATGAAAGGTTTTGTTGCTTTCTTCCCCAAAGAAATACTATGATTCAGTGATGTAAAGACTTATGCAGATAATCCTGTAATTGGTTTTGAAGGTTGTCTGGACCCACCTTATCACCAGGCAATGCTCTCCCAGTTTTGTGTCCTTAAACTGAATTTTAATGTTGCTTCGATTTCAGATCTTCATTCTTCTAAGTGTTTCTGTTTCAAAACAAAACACCCATAATTCAGAGTACTCTGTCAGTACTTCTAGGAATAAATCTGGCCTTTTTTTAGGCCAGTAACAATATTTTTGTCTTCTGCCTTTTTAAACTGTAATTAAATGTTTAGTTTAACAGCCATTTATTCATGCTTGTTCTAGTTATTAGCTAATGTTCCTGAATGTTATATGGACATTGCAGCTCTCTTTAGATCAGTGTGTGAAGGGCAAGAGACTGATATAAACACTGAATTATTAAAAACAATAACAGTTAGAAAAATGAATAATACAGATGATTCTGCTACACTGGTGCCTCAAAAACATTACTTTTAAAGAGTAAAAACTAATTGATCTTGTTAACATAATGCTTCAAACAGTCCACCATCTACATGAAAAAACTCGAATGAAACAGTATGGGACATCTCATGCCACTGCAGCACTGATCACTTCCACTTCTCTTTTGGGTCATAATGACTCTCAACTAGATCCCCATTGCTTCGTCTTGGTAAAGAATTAATTGAAGCCAAATTGGCTTCAGTCTTGTTTTGCCATTTTAATTTGCAAATAAAATGAAGACTAAGAGAGGAAAATTGGTTTGAAGGCGACAGTACTTCAAAATTGCTTAAATCTCTTCCTTGAAATTGTTCTCATCTCTTTAGGGTCTGAAGTTTTTTGGGTGGGAGGATGATGGGTTATTAACTTTAAATAAACCATAAACGATTTCACAAATTATTCTTACAAGTGTAATATAACACATCCCAAATGATTAACTCCTTTAAAATACTAATAATCTTCAGTTATGAAAAATTGTAGCAGTGGATGGAAGAAAATCTAGAAATTGAGATTTAAGTGAAAACCATGAAATGAATAGAATACTGTGCAATACTGTTAAAAAGAAAATATAAACTATTTCAAATTAAGCACTAATTTAAATAAATCTTAATTTTCCTGCTACTGTGTCATTTCAGGGTAGAGTTATCTATATCTTTGTTCTAATGTGGCTGGACCATTACTAAAAGTCTCCCTGTTTGAGAGTTCTGGGATCACAATGTTTATTTTGGGAATAATCACGACATACTTGAGCAGCTCCTCCTTCCCCTCCTTCCGAATTGCTTGTATGTGGTCTACATAAAATTTAGGTTCCACAAAAGATTTTTTTTTTTAATTTCAAAGAGGGGAAGAGGTATTCTTTGTATTTTCCTCTGACAGGGAATATCTAGATATCAAAGAGAGCAGAGCATTTGAGCCTTTTTAAATTATTCAGGACTGCCATATATTTTACATGAGAAGATATTCTTGTGTATCTTGATTAAGCATAGGGAACTGGTCTGATATGGTATACATTAGTTTATAGAGCTTCAGATCCTAAAAAGGAAGTGTGGTGTATATATATGATTATATATATATATATATATATATGTACATTTTTATATGTTATAAATAAATATAAAGCTTATTTATATGAAGGAATTGCCAAAGAGGGGAATACTGGAAACTCTTAGTTTCCATGATTACAGGCTGGAGAAATATGATGCTGCTAAAATGTAAAACTAGCAGGAAAAATAACTGTTGACTATTTTAATTAAACAGGTTTAATATCTCTGTTTAACTCAGTTTCAACTTTTTCACTCAAGGAAAACAGCTTGAGCCAGGCTTTAGCTGGCTTGTTGAGGAAAATTCATTTATTTTTAATCTTTAGCAATGAAGTAAAAATTACAATGACATTTAAATAAAATTATGGACCCATGACGTGATGTTAAATGTATGTTTGAAATTTCTGACCTACAACAGGAACTATAAATATTTATTAAAAAAAAAAATTACTGTGAGGAAAAGTCAGGTTACTCCTCAAAACTGTGTATTTTTTTTTCCTTGAGGGAAAGTATTATTATTCAGTAGTTCTTCGATGCATAAAGACCTGGTATATATTTATCTCTTCTCTGAAAAACTCACTGATCTGTTCCTTTAGAAACTGGCAACGTCAAAAAGGTATGCATGTAAAAATAAACTTTTTCACATCACACTTGTGCAATAGATGTGGAATCCTGTGGCCACAAGTTTTAGCCTTTCCACCTCCCCCAGAGCATAGCTAAAGTATCATTATCTGGTAGGCTTTCTAAAATCTGACTGTTATTATCACTCATCATGGGTACAATTTAGTGTCTATCTTCAGAATAAAATAGAACAAAATAGGTGGCATCCCACTGCTATGAAAAAGAAGAGTTTCATTATGAATCATTCTTGAATTACCAAGTTAAACTTAGCGTCTTTGGATTTCACCAATGTCAGAAATTTAATCCTACCGTTAGAGTGGAAAATAGAATTGATTTGCATCTAAAAATATTCAGAGTAACCTTATTTACAAAGCAATCACGCTTGTGGTAATATATTTTTAAATGCATGGGTGCATGCTTATATACATTTAAACAGCTGCTACCTTATTTCTACTATAATCAGTAAAATAAATAATCTTTAAATAGCCTATGTATTTGGCCAACAAACCACAACTGACCATGGAAAGCACAGGTTTCTGTCTTCATCTGTTTATTGTGGTCCTGCAAAAAGAATTTAGTGCCAGCTTGGCTGCCTGACTTTGTTACCTTGCTGTGAAGTACGGGATAAAGTCTCTGCAAATGGTGGCACTGCATGGGAAACCATCACTCATGTAACCTTTTTGCTATCTGAGTTAGAGCATTTTCTCTGTAAATAAAGGAAAGCTGAGTTAAATGACCTGAAACAACTGCAAACATTACTCTCTAGCAGAGTATTTATTGTGAAAATGTCACTGATTTACTCTAGAATATATAATTTGCTTTCATAGACTGTGATCCTTTGGTGACGTATTGGTGCCTGTGTGTACATTTTAAAAGAAATGTTACCAGAGGGGTAGTATACTAGTTGTCCAGTTCAGGAAACCAGAAGTCTATGCATTGCTGACAGTCAATGAGATACTATATTACACCAGGAAAAGATTTTTCTCAATGTTTTGTGAATACTTTGGACTTGACAAAAATAAAAATTGTGTATTCCTTTCACTGTACCTTCAGGGGAATAATTCTCCATCTCCTGCTATTGAAACAGCAGTAAGAAAGCGTCCTGCTTGCCAGTGTTTCTCTCCACCTTGAATATTTCTTCACAAATTGTAATACTGATTTCATTGTTTCTGTAGAAAGAAAAAGATCTCTCACCCAACCAACACAATTATAGCCAGTACAAAATCTGTGCATAGTCCAGAAATGCAAAGTGTTCTCACTAGGATATGTTGGATGAAATCCTGGCTTCATATGAATTAGAGGGAGTTGTGCCACTCACTTCAGTTGGACTGGGATTTTTCTCAGCATGTGCCATTTAAAGAATACTGAAACATTCAGAGCAGTTTTGGTGGACCAGATGGTTATGTTTCAACCTCTGATGGTACAAAAGTAATTCATTTAACTTTTTGGCACAAGGCCTGCATCTTTTCAAGCTGGGTAATAATGTTTGGAGTTAAAGCTTGAACTATTGTAATAAAATGGGAAAACTGGACTAATATAGCAACATAACGATGTTAAATTGGAAACTATTACCCCCTTCAGAAAACAACGATAATTCACAGTGACAGTCAGGTTTTCCTTCCCAGCACCACACTACTTGTAGTTGACAGAAAACAAAGTCAGAAGATTGTTTTATGGAGTAACTGATTTAGTATTTCCACTATCTGTTCTTTAAAAAATAGAAAAGATGTGGATTGCAAAATTATGCCAGTCGTTTGACTGCAATGGATTTAGAAAGTATTGTTTGGTGCTGAAACAACACATAGGGGCTTAAGGTTGGTACTGAGTAATGCTCAGGGCACACCTAAACACTCTTTAACATATATGACAGCTTTTAATTAATTTACCTTTTCAGCATTTATTTTTTATTTTATTACCCCAGATGAACTAGTATCTAATCTAATAAAATGCACAGGAGTTGTTGACTTTAAGGATAAGAATCTTGTAAAAGTAAGACATAAGTCCAATACTTGTTTCAGATTCCTTGCCAAGTGCCAGAGATTTAACCTTAAGAAATGACTGTGGGGCTATTACTGAATCTTTTTTCCCCACATAAAATAAATAAATTAAAAGCATTTTAAAAATTAAACTTAACTAAATTTAATATAAAAAAGTAGAATCATTTAGTTTGGAAAAGATCAAGATCACCAAGTCCAACCGTTAAACTAGCACTGCCAAGCCCACCACCAAGAACCACATCTACGTGTCTTTTAAATACCTCTGGGGATGGTGACTCCACCACTTCCCTGGGAAGCCTGTTCTAATGTTTGACCACTCTTTCAGTAAAGAAGTTTTTCCTAATGTCCAATCTAAACCTCCCCTGGTGCAACTTGAGGCCATTTCCTCTTGTCCTATCGCTTGTTACCTGGCTGACCCCCACCTCACTACAGCCTCCTTTCAGGTCATTGTAGAGAGCAATAAGGTCTCCCCTCAGCCTCCTCTTCTCCAGGCTGAACAGCCCCAGTTCCCTCAGCCGATCCTCATAAGACCTGTTCTCCAGACCCTTCACCAGCTTTGTTGCCCTTCTCTGGACACGCTTCGGTATCTCAGAGTCTTTCTTGTAATGAGGGGCCCAAAACTGCACACAGTATTCGAGGTGCGACCTCACCAGTGCTGAGTACAGGGGCACGATCACCTCCCTGCTCCTGCTGGTCACACCATTTCTGACACAGGCCAGGGTGCTGTTGGCCTTCTTGGCCACCTAGGCACACCGCTGACTCATGTTCATCCGGCTGTCGACCAGCACCTCCAGGTCCTTTTCCACCAGGGAGCTTTCCAGCCACTCTTCCTCAAGCCTGTAGTAGTAGCGTACTGGAGCACAGTGAGTTATAAAGTTGGGTTTCCAAACACCCAAGAACAGCAGAACCCCTTCTCTCCTCTGTAGAGATGCGCTTCTGAGAGCACTGGGATGCCAGAAGTCATTTTCTATTCAGAGACTTGCTTCAATAAAATGCTTAAAAGGAAGATTGTGTAGTTTCTTCTCAAAACTCCACAGGGGACTACAGTAGAAGTCTTCCTATTTAGGTGCGATTTTGCACCTTTGATTTTGTTTTGTTAAAATTAATTTTAAAATGTACTTTAGTTGCACAAGGACCAGCAGCTTAAAAACAAAGTAAAATGTTCCCTGTACTCTGCTCCGTATGTAAACATGACATAGACACTGAGCCCATAGTGCTGTACTTCACTTAATTGGGGCATGCTTAATAAGAAAATCTGTTTAATTGGGCTATCTTCCAGAGAAACTGTTTAGGCTGAGACTGAATGGAAATGACTGCTGCTTAAATGGAACATTATGAACAAAAAAAATAATCTGAACGGGGATGCATTTGGCTAGGGACATTGTGTAGCAATAATTAACTGGTTATTTAAATAGCTATGAAATGTAGGGCTTTTTTCTTAAATACAGAAACAGACAAATAAAGATTGTGCTGTCCTGTAGCTCTGTCCTTAAGATTCCTGGGCTTACATAAAAGACATCATAAACCAATTGTGGCCAGCAACTAGATGAATCCTAAACGTTCTCCATTTCCCCTCTGCTTTCCTGGCCAGTGTTCATTTGCTTGCAAGGCTAGACCTGCAGATGGTTTTAGGCAAGCGACAATCATTGCATCTCTCTAAATGAGATGCTTTGATCCTGTCTTAAACTGCCTTAGCTTTCATGCAGTTCTACTCTGGTGAATTCTTTTCAGTAGCAACAAATATAATAAACAGATGAGTGAACAAGTATCCTTTTAACTGTTGTACTGGGCTTCTGTTCAGATCTGACACTTTTGATTCAAATCTGACACTTTCAATCTACGTAGATCTGTCTCCTGGGATGCATTTTATAAATGCATCTGTCTTCATGACGGGTTCTTTTCCAGCCTCTCAAGGTAGTTGTTCCAAACTATGCTGTATTCCCTGTGTTGAATACTGGGCCTCTTCAGTGTATTATCATTTTCCCCAGAGCACTAATTTTTCTGAACAGCAAAATAGATCTGCATTTGGGAATGTAATTCCTCAGGCCTCATCCTCATGTTAAGACACAGGATTTTGCTGCCTTTCTTATTCTTAATGTTCCACTTCATTCTCATCAAATGTGCCACGGACTTCCAGGAATTAGAGAAGGGGCTCGCTATATGTCAGCTGGCATGAGAGGTTTCTTTAGGCAGGCAAACAAAGCATGATCTGTGCTGTAGCAGACTCGGGAAATACAGCACAGAGGTTCAGTGAAAGAGAAGCTGGGCAGCAAACGGTGATGTATGTGTTGGTATTACCCAGAACGTCGTCTGTCTCTGCCATGCTGAAGAAAGCCATCTGGATCCATGATGCCCTCTGAGGTCTGGCTGCAGTGGTGACGAGATTAAAACCTAGATAGCTTTCCTTGGAGAAAAGGTTGATTTGTTGTATGAAATCTTAGCATAACTTTGGCTTTAATATTTTCCTTCATATAAAAAAACCACAGGCTTTCTTGATTTATGGAAAGAATGAATTCTAAAGAAGTAGTGTTGGCAAGGTTTGGATGCCACTGCTTGTCCGTATAAATCTTACAGCATGTTTTGGGTGCCTACAACAGTGGCCAGGGAGAACCTGCAGCTGTTTGCTACTGATCCTACAGGAAGAAAACGTGTGGACCGGGTCTGTGCACGAAGTGGAGAGAAGCAGACTCGAGGATTTAATGACGTTTTGCTCTTCTGCTGTTCAGTGGCCAGGTTAGCTTCCCCTTGTGCTTCCAGGAACCTGAGGCTCTTGGAGGGAGTGGGAAGCAACGAGGAGGAGGACAGGGACTGCCATGTGTGCCTACTTCCAGGGCTGTGGCCTTTCCAAGTCTTCCCCTTTGGAGCTGCCTCCACTGGATAGCATCGTGTAGTGAAGGCAGGATAGAAAAAGCTGTGCAGGATTGTGTATTCTCCTTGGGCTGCCTCGAGAATGAGATTTTTGCTTATATTTCGATGTGATAAATTTACTGTCCCTTTAATTGTTATTGTTTAGACAGGGTGTTTTTTTAAATGTCTCATGGTTCAGAAGGAGATATTTGGACTTGGTAAATTAAGGGGCTGGGAAAAGATGCTCTGGCCCTTCACCCAGAGAAAAGGAAAATGGTAAGATCTGCCCCTAAGCAGAAGTAAGGATTGGCCTTTATGCACCAGTGTCTTTGCAAATAGCGGAGAATTGACCAAGGCTGAGCAATTGTCTGTGTTGTTAAAAAGTAGAACTTGGTGTCATTATATTTTGCCTTATTTTTAATTATAAATGAATAGTATTAAAACTCCTTGCCCCTCAGCATGTAAGATGCTGTTCAGAATGTTGGCTCTACAGACACAGGTTTGGCCCATGCATGAAGGCGTGGTAGTTGAGCGTGCTGCAGAGATTTCAGCAAGTTACACTGAGTCTGGAGAGGTTGTAGCCCGTTAGAGGGGGCAGGCGGGGCCTTTCATTTGCAGCTGTAGTTAACTTACTTTTGTGGTAGCTGTTGCAGGGAAGGGAAGAGAAACAGGGTTAATATTAGTGTTAATGAGAATGGAGGCTAATGCCAAGAGTCTCAGAGTCTAATGCAATAATATGGAAAGTCTTGTAAGAAATCTAAGCTGCAGGTAAACTACCAATTATACTGTCTTAACATTAGCATATCAAATACATTTTACCCCCTTCCAAAAAAATAAGGAAGATGAAGAGGACATGGCGTGATTGTTTAGCTTTGTAACAACAGATTGACATCATTGTTACTTGCTTATGTTTTAACTGATATTTCTATTTCCATGCCTTCTTTTCTAACCATAAGAAATGTTAAGAGCTGCTTCACTCTGGATGTGAAAAACTCTGTTTAATTCTGCTCCTGAGCAGTTCTTTCAAACGAACTGGTGACAGAAATCCCTCAAAACAGAGAGCAGGCCATATTCTTCTGGACTGAAGCATAGGGACTTCAATCACATTGAAGCGGTGAGCTCTACAAAGTGAGGAAACAAAAACTGCTTTGTGCCCACCAACAAATTTCTATAAAGAAAACTGTTAGGTAAAGGTTATTGCCTCCAGTACTAGTTAGTAACATAAAATTAGGATCTGGTTTCTTTAGGATGATCTGGAATCTCTAAATATATCTTTGAGTTTTTATTTTTTAGCAGAGTGTAGATGTCAGAGAGTTGTATTTTCCTGCTCCAAACGAATGTGGGTGTATGTGAATATGTTATGCAATTAATTACCCACAGTGGATGACATTTCTTTTCTTTATAGTGCTGAAATAGAGGTCAATTATCGCTCTAAAATAGGTTGTCTTTCTAGCCTTCAAACATATAGAGAAGCATATAGAATTTGTGTGTGATGACTATACCCTGTGAAATTCTTTCCCCTGCGTGCATTTGCTCTCTTTCACATTATTACAGAAAGTAACAGAATGTTATGGGGAATGATATACTGGCTTGATATGGAGCCCCAGGAGATGGGAAGAGTCTCCTTTTGCCCAAGCAGGTTCTGCAGGAGGAGCTAAGAATTCTGTTGCTTAGCCTAGTTCGTAGCAGAAGAACTGTCTGAATAAGTTACTCTGAGGTTCAAAGTAAGTGTCAGAGCAAGGTTAAGCCTTAAACATTCTACAGTGCAGTGAGTAAGTATGTGCAGAATATGAATTGTTTTAGTGTGAGGCAATTAATGCTAAAAGTGTAAAAGGAAGGGTGGTCAGCTGCAGAAGGGTTTCTATTGCTGCTCAGGAAGGTGTTCAGCTGGCACGTACAGAGAATTTTCAGGCTTTTGCCTTACTATTGACATCATGAGCCACCACTTTGCTAGTCTTGGAGTGTTTGCCAAGAGAATGGCATGTGTTTATTCAATATAGTTGGGATTACCCATGGTTCCTTTAGAATGCTGCTCATATTTCAACTTTTGCTGAAGAATATCTATAAGCATATTTTCTGGTTGGTTTGTTGGGTTTTGGTGGTTTGGGTTTTTTTTTCAATTTTCATAGGTTTTCAATACACAACTTGGATGTACTATATAGGAATAATTTGGATTTCAATATATGAGGCATTTTACCTTCCTTAGCCTTTGAGTAGTAGTCCACTCCTATGATGGGCAATTATGCCATGCATTGCTTTCATGAACTTATCACACTCCATCCTTAAAACTGGTCACGAGTTTTTTGCTTCCAGATATTGGTGGTTTTTTTTTTTCAGATTCTTACAGTTTTGTATGTTGGGGGAGTGATGGGAGGGAAGTTTTGTGTTGGTTTTGTTTTGTTTTTTTTTTCTTATGACCAGTGGGTACATACTGATTCTCATTCAAGCTGTCCATTATCTTAAATTAACTTTTCTTTTCTGGCATTTGCCTCTCTGATGTATTTCTAGAGAACCTCCCTGCCCTTTTTTGCTTTAGTTTTACTGCATTACAGGATCTGGAGTTTCTATGCTGTTGTCCCACTGTGTGGTGCAGAACAGACGCATACACAAGGATTTTGGCTGGCATGGAGTTACCCTGCTCCAGAATCGAAAGCAGCACTTCTGTGCCTCAGCTGACAAGCCTTCGTCAAAGCATATGCTCGTGCTAATGTAAATCCACTTCTTTTAGGATCTGAGATGGTGTCTCTATGCAGGAGCATGAGGATGTGTTCTCCTAAAAATAATTAGGCTGCTAATACGAGGATTAGGTTTGCTTCCTTTCTTGCTACATCATCTTTTAAATGCTCAGATACATCGTGGTTAGTAATCCTTTCCTGCAATTTAAGGATTAGTGGTGTGTCCAGATTGAAGTTTCGTAACTGACTCTGTACTGCCCTAACCCGGATGATGCCCTAAGCAGTGCTTAGAGCTGGGAGCACACAGCAGTTATAGCTCATGTATAAGCAGGAGGCACCAAAATTTGCAGATCAAATCCTATGTGTTCTTGCTACTCACGACAACATGTATAAGCAGAATATCTTTAGCTACCACAAGATCATTCTGTTCTCTTCAGAGGCTTGTGCTGCTTGTGTGCGTGCTGCCACCCACTCAGCTAGGAATCTGTTCCTCTGGCACTTGGTTTTTTCTTCTTTATCTTTTAAAATATAGTGTCTGCCACTTGTGAAGGTGCCCTGTCAATAGCTGTTTCAACACAGATCAACAAAAACTCTCTCAACTAGGGGGGCCCACTTAAGAGAGAGGTGAAGTTTGATCCAAGGTTTTGGTTCATCCCAAATTTCTGGATCACAGTCTCTGATTCTTCTAATGAGCAAATCCCAGACTCTCAAGCCTCCACTAGCTTGGGGTGTTCAGCCTCTGCCTGTAATAGCTATGGCTGAATAGCTGAAGATTTCCTGGAGTTCATTCATTTGAGTAGAAATACTTAAGATATGCTAACCTCATGGTATTTGGAATCCCAAGGTTAAATGAAAATGGATCATTCTTTTAAAGGGCTGTTCATTGTACCAGACATGGGTTCAGCTTCGTTTGCTCAGAGACTTTACACATATCACAGGGAATGTGCAAAATCTACTTGCTCAAGATGGCAAGGGAGAATGGAATTGGATGCATGAAGAACAAATAGACCTCCTGCATAACCATCTCTGTGCCTGAAAAGTCACTAAGGTTGTTTTCTGAATTTCAGTGTAGGGTTCCCCTATTGCTGTTTGCCTAACTGTGGTATAGCAAGTCCTCGGACATCGAAAGGCTTGTGTAGCCCAGAAAAGGCTGACTTGTTTTTTTTCTCAGCAACATACTAGATTGCTTTATGCAGAAAAACACAGATCTGTCACATCAGAATACACGCTGTTATACTAAGAAATACTATTGAAATATTTTTTTTAGGATTTTAGAAAATGACAGAGCTGCTATAATTTTAAGATACTGTCATTGAATACTAAACAGCATGTCCTTGTGTCCAGCAGGCTGTGATGAGTCATGTAATCAGGACAGTTTAGGGCACTTCACTTTTAAAACTGTATGTGCAGGGAAAAATTGGTAATATTGTCAAACAATAACTGTTTCATTTAAAAGTCTGAAGTGCTGACATCAACATAAAAAAGCTCTGTGGTTCACTGGCTTGTGAGCAGAGCAGCTTGGTGTTGTTAAACATGCTTTACATTCCTTTACTTGCTGTCGACAACTTTCTTTGGCCACAGATACCATCAGAAGGCTATTGCTCAGGGACCACTGTTTGGGAACACTGTTCTGTCTTAAAAAAGGAGATATTAATAAGTCACTCAAGATGAAGATATGTACATGAGTGCAGACATTTGCTAGGTGTTGGTATAGAAGCAATATAACGTATTAAAAAATTTGACACCTAAAATATGTTATTCTTTTTGCTGTTGGCAGAAGGTGGTGTGCTTGTCTTCAAATTGAACAAGTCAACCAAATTAGTGGTTTGCCAAAAAAGCAAAAATCCTGATCATCATTCTAAGATGTGTGGTGATCTAGGTGTAAAGTTTCTTTTGATGACTTTTGGGCAAGCGGTTAAGAACCTATTCAGTATTTTGAAAAGGCCTTCCCATTTTGAAATATTTTCCTGATCTTCAAATTGCTTGTTTTCTGGTTACTAGCCACTAGGCTAGTTAAGAGTCCTCTTTGAGAGTCACAGATCTTTTGCATTTATCTTCCTAACATGAAGCTATATGTAGGCGGTTGGAAAATACTGATGGAACTATGGGGAAATAGAGGTTTTGTCCCGCCACCACCCCCCCCCCACCCCCCCCGCAATTAATGAGAATACTATAGCGAGGCAACACTTTAGCTGTATGCTTTTACAGCCTAGAGAAGTAGATGTTATTCTTTTCTCTTAGAACTGGCAAACTTCATAGCATAGATGTAATCCAAAATGCAGCATCTAGATGAAAAATGTTATTTTCTCTTTATGCACTGTAATGGAGCCATGAATGGCACCTGTTCTGGTTTTATTTGTATGATGCTCTGGTAGAATTGCTGCTTGCTGACTCATATAAGGGATTTGATTTCACCTAGGAGGAAGTCCTGAATCTCCAATGATATTTAATATGGTGGAAGAAAATATAGATCCCTCTAGAAGTGTTTTTTTTCTGAAATGTCTAGGCTTTCTTGCACAAAATAGTTATTAATCTATTTATAGCACTGAAGGCAACTAAGGTGACATTCTAGTACCCTTTTAATATTTAATGTTAAAAGGTCAAAGGTTTGTTGGTCTAATTCTGTCTTGATAACAGATCTTTCAGACACCAGAGGGTGTCTGGAGTATTAAGGCAGGAGAAGTAGCAGGCTGAAGTCTATACCCACCAGAAGTCCAGCAACTTCACTACAGGGCAGCTCAGCGTTAGCAGAGGCCAATATCTAGTTTGTAATTATATCTAAGTTGTAATTAGGTTTGTACAGTTATTTGTGACATTTTAGATATTATTTAGATGTTTTAGATGTTTAGATAATGTCACCTGAGAAAAATTTCCCTAAGTTTTCTGACCTCAGGGAAGTTTTGGGACAGTACCCAAGTTCCCACAATCCTTAGCTGAATATTGGGAACTCAAAGACTTTTATCCCCATGCTTTGCTTTTTGTGCTGTCATGACAGCTCTCCTGCCTTCCTGCCTCTGTCACGATACACACCCTGGTCGTCTCAGGTCCTTGATATCCTGCTGTTACCATTCAGCATCTCATACGAGCAGTGTTACACCAGAGTGATGAACCTCTCATCTCATCTAGCAGAGCCGCTCAGAGGTGTGTAACGTTAGTCTCTGTTCTCAAAGACAACTTCCCAGGTGTTCTCATCACTTTTTAAACAGCCTTTTGCAGCAATTGCCAATGTCACAGCTTGGGATTTGGGGACAACTCTTGGGCATGACCCTCTTAGGAAAAGAATGCAAGTGCCTTGTAGTATCACAAAGTTCCGTTAGCCCTCTGCGGGGCTCCACAGAAGCTGAAGGCAGCTGGATGCTCCCTATATCTGACACAGCACATGAGTCAGCTCAGCACAAAGATGTTCCTGTGTCACACTTCCTGCAGCATTATCTCAGAGGTGATGTTCTTGTCTGAGCTGTGCAAGATCACATCAGGAATGAAGATTGGAGGACAGCATATTTCAGATGCAGGAAGAACTGCCTTTCTCATCAGAAGTAGAGGAATCTACAAATACTATCCTAACTGTTTATCTGGTTCCACTTCAGTAATTTCAGTTACAGGACACAGTAATTCAACAAGTATTTGACACACCATTTAGAAACGGTTTTAAATGTACCGACCACTAAGGGCTGTCTTTATCTGATGTAGCTCCATCCGAGTCCTTTTGGGGAGCGGTGCAACCCACGCTGCACCGCAGTGGGAAAGACAGACTGGAAGCTGCTGTGAAAGCAGATGGTTCAGTGGGCTGCATCTGATTTGTAGGCATGCAGTTCATGTGAGCATGAAGTATTTATTGCACTCAGGAGCTATTCTTGCTTAAATACCCTTACATATTGTCTTTAAGTGCTGCAGTTCCTATTACGTTTCCTGTAATGAATATGAATGTGCTTGTGCTAAATTCTTACCATTGTGAG
Source organism: Leptosomus discolor (assembly GCF_034619465.1). Classification (NCBI taxonomy): domain Eukaryota; kingdom Metazoa; phylum Chordata; class Aves; order Leptosomiformes; family Leptosomidae; genus Leptosomus; species Leptosomus discolor. The sequence continues at coordinate 52,295,232 of NC_141394.1, read as the reverse complement.
TACATTTGGGGATTTCTGCCTGGAGAGCTGTTTCCAGATACCGATATCATGATAGCTAAAATTAATTCAAGATGAGGTGACAGAAGCAGCTTGCTACTGGCCTAAATAAGGAACACTGATAGTATCTCCTGCCTGCCAAGGTGAGCTTGTAACCTCTGGAGTTGAAGGCAGTGGAAACTCTTGGGAAATGTTTAGTATGAAAAATTTAATTACTCTTTCTTAGAACTGAAAGGAATTTAAGCTTAAAGCACTTAGGAAAATAGTTGAGTGGTAAGTATTTCAGCAACAGGAAATGTTTTGGAAAAGATTTCACTCAGAAAGCAGAGAAGGGTTTATCCAATATGGGCGGGTACAGAAATTTTTACCTCTAGTGTGCTCTTCCTTCACCTTGATCTTCCCTCCCCACCAGTCTCCAGGGATTAGGCAAAATGGAATATAGATCTAAGTTTGATTTTATTTTTTTTTCCAAAAAAGCTTACAAAATAAAAACGTATACTAACATTGGCTCTTCTTCATTTCAAAATCCAGATGGATCACTGCAGAACTTAGCTAATATAACCAAACTATGTCTGAACATCAGGTGCAAGTCTCAAACAGGTTTCTTTTCCTCCTGGAAGTCTGGGATGTTCTTGCTGTTTCTGTCCTGACAGATGTGCAGTTAATTTTGCATAAGATGTCATGACAAGAATGTTTCACATAATTTTGCTTGGCCCAAATGACATTTTCCACCCAACCCCTTCAGTCCTGAGGATTGTTTTGAAATTTTTGAAATGTTTCAGAAGAAATTGACTTTTCACTTTTGGGGAATTAAATCGGAGGGAAGAGAAGGGAGTTTCTCCATTTTTAAAATGCTTTAAATGCTTCATGATTTAAGCTTGGAAAGTTTGGGAAGCTTGCATGCTCTGGAGTCAGGATTTCAAATGTTGTAAGAGGCCTGATGCGGTGGTATGGCTTTTTCTACTGCCCCAACGAAAAACCTAGCAAGAGGCTTTCCAAATCTGGACCATTATGCTCCGGCCTTCAAGTGCACTTCCTACACCTTCCAGACCTTTTTTCCCCTTCTCTTTTTCAGACTGTGGTCAATATACAAAATATTTGTTTATTATGAAGGCCAGAGTTAAAAAGTTATTCTCATGTTAAGTGTTCAAGAATAATTTATTTTGTGAGGACAGCTCTACAGGCAAGCAAACATACAGAACGAATGAATCTGGAAAAATGAATAATTCACTCCAGAGTGGATTCTGTGTAGTGAGTGATACATGAGTGCCACAGTGAATAATGAGGAAAAAATGAACACTTTTAAAACAAGTACTCTTGATGTTAGAGCCCTACCTTAGTCAGGTCGCTAGAGTAATTACTGTGTGATGTAGCTCTGGATGGTGGCATTCCTCCACAGAGGTTTTGACTGCCTAGATATCAGGCTTCTTTCTGTCCTTTCCAAACATCACCCCACCTCCTCACCTGCACATCCTTGCCGTGTTCCCTAAACTGTGCCCATGGACACATCTTTGCCTCACTCACTTGCTAAGAAATAAGTACACAAGTCTCCAATTAAATAAGGGTTGTTGAATTTGCCTTGTAAGCGCTATGGTAACTGGTTTGGAGGCAAGACAGGAAAGCATTTTAAAAATTTGAATGTTCTTGGTTTCCTCTCTGGGCTCCATCCTACCTGTGGCTTGTTGCCATCTCTGTGCTGGAGGTTTTCTACCTGTCTGGCCGTACTCCAGTGGAGGAGAGGAGTCAAGTCTGCCAGGGTCGAAGTGAGCAGCTGGTGAGGGAGAAAAGAATGGACCCACTGAAGGAAAGAAAAGAATATTGAACAATTACCATTTTTCAAAATAGGTAATAATTGACCTAACATTGTAACAACCTAGGGTTAGGAGTTGCAACTGTTTGCTCTTGTGTTACTAGCCTTGTCCTTGGCCAGGGTTATTACATTGCACTCTAAAAGGCATCTATAATTTGTATTTTAACAAGAAAAAACAGTAAAAGATGTCTAACAAGACTAGCCTTAGCATAGAGAAGTCATTTCCTTGTAGCTTGCTGACATTTGAGACTTGTTCACAGTTTCATGGATTTACAATTCTAAATCCTACTTGCCCACAGGATCCAAATAGCTGCTTCTGAATTAAAATTCTGTGCAAAGCTACAGTAATTTGGCAAGAAGGAATCTATCACAGCCTATTATTGTTGAATAGAGGTGATAACACCTCCTTTGCAGTTTCACACGTTCCCTTTGTTTTTGTGGTGAACTTTCCAAAATTAGGTGGCTAATTCTGACAAGGAGACGAAGTTTTTCTGGCACAAGGAACACAAGCTAAAATAATCTGGCTGCAGCTAAATTCTTTGAAAAGATGCAGGTTACATTTGGAGAGTACTTCACCGCTTCCTTAATGCATTTGATTGGTGTAATCCCTTGGGACAGGTCTCCAGGGGCAAGGAAGGTTTCTAATGCACTTCTTCAAAGTTCTGTCTCCATTAATAACTTCATGCCAAGAGAAGATACTCCATACAACCAGGAGAGCGCAATTTATATATTAAAGACATCTAAGAGAGTAACTTTCAGTTAAAAGGTATGGCTGTGTATGTTGCATATGTGAATGTTTTCATAGAGTCATGGATAGGTTTGGGTTGGAAGACAACTCGAAGACCATCTAGTTCCAACTCCCCTGCCATGGGCAGGGACACCTTCCACTAGACCAAGTTGCTCAAAGCCCCATCCAACCTGGCCTTGAACACTTCCAGGGAGGAGGCAGCCACGGCTTTTCTGGGCAACCAGTTTCCAGTGTCTCAGCACCCTCATAGTGTAGAAAATTTTGAATGTTTTCTCTTTCATATCAGTTTCAAAAAGCAAATGAAGGATATTTTTAGGATTTTTAACCAACAGAAGTGTAAAACTGAGCACTTGCGCTGTTAAGGCATAAATATATGCTTTCACATATTAGCTCCAAATCCAACTACTGCAATGGACTCGCTCGACCCAGCCACTGCCTGAACTCTGTGAGTGTATTAACACTGGTACATGCATCTTTGTATTTATTCCTCTTCTCTTTTGATTCAAGTTGATTTATTAGTGAAAAATCTTAAAACCTTGTAACTTGTATATAGACCCTGTGCATATCAGAGGGGATTTTTTTGTCCCATTACAATTAGTAAACAGGGTTGAAGGTTTAGTCGTTTAATCCCAGCTCTCAGTGCTGCAGGGCACAGGTTGGGATTTGTCATCTGAGGATGTGTCTGTCCCTAGAACTCATGCCATTTCACCATTTTTCTCCAAAGCAGAAGTCTTGACATGCTCCAGGTTCAATGTATGTTTGTGGAGTTTCACCTTTGTATTCTATGAATAAATCACTGTTTTCACAGGTATACTTAAACCACAGCAGACTTGCTCTCTTTGAGGAAATTAACACCTTAATCAAGCACTAAAGATTAATTTAGAGCAGTGTGGTCATTCAGTGATGACTGGCTTTGACTAAACTGAAACGCTTGACCTCTGTAGGAAGGAATTTCACTCATAAAAATCAGCAGAGAGTCTTTCTTGTAGATACAAATGGAAACCTGGCAAGAAACTTTTGCTTTGGTAATATAATTGAGAAATCTCTTGATTTCCTGATCAAAATTCAGTGAAGTATCCTCCTTCTTTAGGAAAAATATCTGTTAATTTAATAGCATGAAACAGGGCTCTGTAGAAATGTATTCAGCTTCTGAACAAGTTACTCTAAGAGCTGTCTGACACTCTCTCCAGTTGCTTATTTTCTAGAATATTGCCCATTAAAGTGCATGAAAAAAACCTAAGAACTCTACAGGGAATACACTGACACTTACATAGAAGAGCTGTATCCCAATGTTTTTGATGCAATCATATATTCAGTCAGTGTGACATGATTTGTTGGTTTTGTTCAGATCTTGGAAGACAAGGGTTGGCATGTCATTGTTTTACAGCGTGGAGTCGGCACTCCTTGCAAGAGTGTCCAGAAGGAAGGAAGGTTACAGAAGAACTATGAAACAAATTGCTATAAGAAGCAAGGAAGTCCCAGATGTCTTCAGTGCAAGGCAGATCCTGCTGCCACTATCTATGTCATGTCCATTTTGTGAAAAAAGGACTCTCAGCTTTCTAGGTCTGCCACTTTTATGCTCACTAATCACAAATATTAGCATCATTGGCTGAACAGTAAGTCCCATATTATTAATATAGGGAAGAAATTATGCCAGGGAAGGGTGGTAAAAAATGAAGATTAGTACTGTCAAGTTGGGTAGAGGGAAGTGTGATGATTTTGGTTAGACCAACCAAGCAAAGTGTGCCTTTCCTGCCCCTGACTAGCCCAGAGCAAGTCCATTGGTTCCGTTCAATCCAAACCATGGAAATGTTATTGCAATTTTACACCATGTAAATTTAATGTGATGTAATTTGACTCCAAAGAAAATTAATGCAGTAATGGATGGATGCAATTCTATAGTCTTTAGTTTTGGTGTGACACAGGCTGTAGCATTTGTCAACAGGAATATACAGAGTTTCTTACGTAAACTAAGAGTTTGATTTTTTTTTTTTTCCTGCTGTGTCAAACAATGTTATCTGGTTTAGTGTACAGTAAGCTGTGGACAAATTCTTAGGCTTTTACTTCTGAGTGGAAAACAGCCACACTGACAGTTAGGGAAGACCATATTTTTTTTAATTTGTCAGCATGCCTTTTGTTTAAACTATTTGTGTTCTTGCTGAAACTTAGGAGTTCTCAGATGGGTTCTTTTGTTTCAGACAAATGAAATTTTCTCCCTCTCAAGCTGTCTTTTGATAACATTTTGAGTATTTTCCAACATTCATTCTTTTTAGTGTAGGGAATAATTTTCTTTTAATATCAAAGGCAGATGGACTTATCAAAGATTGGAAGTTGCATTTGCCTCAGGCGTGCATGCTAGACTGGTTATTTAGGCTCATTGAACCTAAAACAAAGATGGAACAAGCTGGAAACATTCACTCCATGCTTTCATGTAAAATTTTTGGGAATTCTATTCTGAGATCCTGGCAGCAATATTCTGGGACCAAAATTTCTGGTAGTATTTTGGTACTTCTTGGAAACCGAAATAGAGAATACAAAAACCTTGTGAAAGCTTCTTAGACGTTTTATTTTAAAATAGATGCTGAAAAGAACATTCCCAATTTTAGCCAAAGGTTCATTTGCTTGCAATAAGGTATCAGCGTCGGTACTCTTATTCGCTCACCTCCTTTTGTTTCCATGGCAGACCCCCGTGTTTCCTGTTGTTGGTGTATACTTGCAGCTTCTGTAGCTGGCAGTCAGGTCTCTTTAGTTTTCCCCCCTGCTTATTTTGGAACAACTCCAATTTTTTATTTCTTCTAGTGTTCTCTCAAATCTAACTACTTACATGAGCTGGATTTCTTAATTCCTAGTAGCATAGCGAGCATTCAGTCATTCCAGCACTGCCAGTAAATGATTTATTTACCATTGGGCAATATACTGAAATATTGAATTGAAATAATGCAGGAATTAATTGCAACAATTTTTTTTTTTTTTTTTTTGATGTGATGACATACCAGTATCACAAATACCAAACTGTTGAACTGTTTCTAAACATCTGGAAAAATGCTTTGCAATCAGGTCCTTTTTAGCGCCCAATATCAGTTTAATGTTGCTATACTTACCTAGAGAAAAGATGTCCCTGAATAATCCCTGCATTGCTCTCAGAAAAGGAGGGAAATGAAGATTCGAACAAGTACTAGATCAGTGCACTGGAAGTCTTATGAGAGACACTTGGGATTGCTGGGTTTAAAAGGACAGAACTGAAAATGAATCTACACTTTGAATACTTCCTTAGCGGTGAGGAACCTTTTGCCCTTCAATAACAAACCATGGTGTGTTTACCTCAGCCAGCTGCCCACCCAGCCGCTCTCTCACTCACCCTCCTCAACAGGACAGGTGGAGAAAATAAGGTGAAAAAAAAGCTTGTGGGTCAAGATAAAGACAGGGAGATCCCTTACCAATTACTGTCACAGGCAACACAATCTCAACTTGGGGGAAGATTAATTTAATTTATTGCCAGTTAAAAATAGAGTTGGATGGTGAGAAGAAGGACAAAAACTAAGCCACCTTTCTCCCAACCACTCCTTCCCAGAATCGTCCAATACACAAACAGACATCCAATAAACATTTCAGAACTCTCAAGATTTTTGGTTGTTTGGCATAAAGATATCTTGCTGCTTAATTACACAAAAAGCATCCTGGTACAACAACTAAATGAAGGCTCAATTCTTCAAAAAGCGTTCTGCTTTGTGTTACACACCACACTCTGGAAGATGTGACCTGGCTATGTAATGGTGGGGCCCATGCCTGAACTGATGCTGGGTTTTACTGAGCTCTACCAGGAGAACCTGCTTCTCCACAGAAGCTGTGGTCTCGTTTGTTGTGTTGCTGGCAACGCCAGGTGGAGCACAAGTGTCCAGCGAAATACCACAACAGTCTTTGTTCCCATCTCCTTTCATCTTCCTTCGGGGCATGCATGCATTTATCACACTGGAGGTGGTGATGGGTCTGAAAGCCAGCCATACCTGAAAAGGGGTATCTAAACTCCTTTAAAATGTCACTGACTTGATAGAATGTGTGGTGTTCACAACAAACCATCCAGAGGATTTTCTTCTGATAATTTATGATTAGAAGAAGCATCTGCTAAGAATCCATTGAATGCTATGATATAGATCTTATTAATAAATTCCTGTTAAAGAATAACTCATGTTACAATTAGTTGGTTTTTTAAAGGGCTTTTATATCTTAATATATATTTATTTTTGTAAGAATAGCTTCTGCAAAAGGTGCATTTTCCAATTTGAAAAATAAACACAGTAAAGATATTAATCTATTGTTTCACTTTGTTGGGAGACAGAGCTATTTAAGTGAAGGAAAAGGCATGACACTGAATAATAAGCAGCGCACATTCATCTTTTCTAGAGACTGGAGTTGTAGCCCATTACAATTATCAGAAGGTGACTTTTTGAATAACTATATAAACATTTCATGTGCGTTTCCTTGAGATGAAAAAAGACCTAGCAGGAAGGCCTTAGAGTTTGTGGGAGAGGGAGAAGAAGCTTTTAAAATTATTCTTTGTTTATTCTGTTGTTTAATTCAACAAAACCACAAATGCCAAATTGACATTTTCCAAGTATGTTCCAAGATATGCCCCCTGTTTAGATGAAGGGGGAAAAAAGACAGAATTTCTAACAAAGCTGTTACTTCTTTTAAGTCATCATTTGATATTTAAATAGATATTAATCGGTTTTAAGCTGTGTGAAGGGTCTCTTGCCCTATTAACTGTTTTATTTAATTCTGCTGGCTAATGCTGAGGACTTTGTATTTATTTGCAGTTAGATCAAGTTGTGAAAGGCAGGTAAAAATCCTGTAGTATGTTGTAAAAACCCGAAGACTGATTTTGTTTGTGTGCCTGCGTGGGTGTATATATGTATTTTTATGCACGTATGTGTATTTTACATTGGGTATTACTTATCACCACTAGTAAAAGCTCAGAAACTTTGCTGCTGATAAGGGTCAGTTCTACCTGTCAAATGGACAGATATTAATGTTTTTTTCCAGAAAAGTTATATATTTTGTTCATGGAAGTGTTATGGAATTGAAAGAAAAATTTTTCCATGGTACTTGGTGTGGGTCATTTCAAGATGAGGGTAAACTAGAGAGTCATGATACGCACAAATAAGAGCTTTAATACCATTAATGCTCTCAAGTCCTTTTAAGTGATTTTTCTTACTTCCTTTGAGGCTTTTGATTTTATTATAATTTTACAGAACTGTTTTTTCATAAACACCCATGCAATTTCTGTCTTTCTCTACATGTGGTGCTTTATTAAATAAACACAATGAACACTGTAAGTCCTAAGTAAGAAACAATATATCTGTGTATTTGATAGAAAACTGTCAAATCCTCGTACAGCAAATTATTTCCTTCCTTCATCCTCTCCTATCTCTCGAGATTTGCACACCTCATGTTTTATATCTTTAGGATAACTAGAAGCAATTAGTGAACTGTTGTCCCTCAGCACCCCATTATCCACCTTCTCTCTTTTTATATGTGAGAGTGAAAATTTAGATGGCTACACACTCTTCAGGGGTGGAACTATTGATTATCACTAAGTAATATTAATCTTGTCTGGACAACGTAGCCTTTTGCATACAGATTTCTTGCAGGGAAAGAGTGCCCCGTCTCTGTGCAATCCCACTTCTTAATTTCCAAATAACAGAAGCACAAGAAAGGGGAAACGCACAAACCCTTCTGTTCCATTTGCTACCACCTAAGCAACGATATGCCAGTATGAGAGAGGTGGATGTGTACTGCAATGTGACAGCAAGCAAAAACACCTATCAGGATGAAGTCTGTCAGTAATCATTTACCACAGTATCAGGGTCAAATTGTCGTATTAGAACAGGCTGAAAAACTATCTGGAACAAGCTCGAAAAATACAATGTTTGAGTTGCTCGTATAGCTAGTTGGAAAACAAGTTCTTAGACGTGCAGCAAAGGCAGCTTAGACCCGTTGGCAGCTAAAATCGTTGCATGCAGCTGGCATGACACTTGACTGAGTTTCCTCCCCATGTTAGCAGGATGAAGATTGCCAGTGAAGTGCTCCCTCTCACTTCTCTCTACAGAGAAGAAAAAAAAATAGGATGTCAGTCACAGAGCTGCTGGCCCCAAAGAATTGTCCAGCGAAGCATTGGCTCATTTGACTAACTTTACCAGAGACAGCACCTCTTCAGCTCTGCTGGAGGAGCCAGCCAGACAAACCTCTCCATTTTTATTTTTGCTTTTTTTCAGAGAAATCTTTGCCTTTTCCCTCAATAGTAATACTTGTGTGTTGAGAAACTTCATTGGAAGGCCTTGCAAAGTCACCATCCTGTCTCATTTAAATTCCTTTTAAAGAACTGCTGTCCTCATGATTCCATTAAGAAATCTGTAATTATCAGGACAATTTGGAGTAACTATATTTTTTGTACTAGGGACTGCAAAAGCCTCTGTCAAACAACGCAACTTTGAACTCACAGGGCCTGGATGTGGGTACTTAGGACCTATGATCACTCCTTATTTCGTGTAACAGCTGCTTTAACCCTGTGCAAGAGGCTTTTTCCTTGTCTGGGTTTGTGCCAGCAGCTGCCCTCTCTCCTGCCTTTTCCTAGCAGCCTAAGCCTCCTGTGTTTCCCATGCTACCACCACGTGAATGGGCCAGGGAGCAAGTTGGGCTGGAGCAGCTGCAGTCATAGGTGTTGAAAGGTGAGGGAGCAGGGCTGAAAAGCAAGGACAGAACGCCAAAAAGCTGGACTGCTCCCACTGCATTGCATGTGGGGATAGTTCCTGTCACTCTGAGAGGCTGGAGGAGCTCGGTGGTTACTTAAGCAGAGTTTCTGTTTGTACATTGGGTCTGTGTCTTTCCCCAGGATGTTGCTGCAAGCCACGGGTTGGACCATGGTGGTCTGTGTTGAACAGCTTTGCATCATTTACCAGCTTAGACACAATGACTATTTTTGTGTTCTTAAAGTAGCAAAATGTATTTTACTTCTGTCAAATGCTTCACTTAAGGCAAGCCTTGGAAGAAAGGAAGAGATGAGACAGGGATCCCTCTCTTAATTATTGTTTGTCCCCAGAAGCTTCTGGTTTTTGGCACCAATGACCTGTGGTGGTTGAGATAAAAACACAAAGCCTGTCAAAAGGAATCTGCTACAGCATCTGGTTGAATGCTCCTGTGTTTGCTGTCTGCTGGTGCGTGGCGCTGCTTACTAGAAGACTCTCTACCTATACAGCCTCTTGTTTTTATGCTTCTCTAGTCACCCAAGGATGAGGTCACTCAGTTCCTTAATGATTTATGTTTATATAGTGCCTTTCTTCAGACAGCTTCCAAGGCAGTGGGCAAGGTTATTTCTGCATAAGCAAGTACCTGAAACAAGTTGTTAGTGATTTCTCCACAGACGGAGGAGACAGTTACAAGAAATTCCCTTTCCCCTCTATTCTTGGATATACACTAGGGTTAGGCATCATTACTCCATGAGGCTTGTGCTGTCTGTGCACTTTGTGATATGACATTCCTCAAGAAGGAGTTTCTCAGGCTTTTCTGTTCCTTTTTTCTTTTTCTTTCAAGTTTGTTTGACAGTTTTGGTTTTTTTACTTTTACTCTTGTGGAGCAGGATCCTACTCCACAAGCAACTTTACAGCCTCTTTTTAAGTCAGCCTGTAGCACAGAATTCAATTTAAATCAAATAAAGGGAATGGAAGCTGGTCACATAATGCAAATAATTTTTCTAGCTGTGTTTGGAAATAGTGTGGATATGTAGTCAGGAATGACACTTGTAGCCATAGAACAGTGTTTTTAATTGCATTTTAAATGGGCAGAAAATAACTGGAGGGTTTTTACTATCATAAAAAAATCTTGCAACAGTTGATGACCTTGTCATTTAAGAGACTGCAAGGGAAGCAGTAACATATTTTTTTTCTGGGCATTAGAGGTTATAACTGGCACAATAAACAGAGAAGCAAAACCATAGATCTTAGCAGTGAAATGAAGAAATGGTAATGCTTCACATTTTTCTCTTTCAGAGTGTATTAGAAACATTTCTAATTGAAGATGTTTGTGGTCCTTGAGAAGGAACATGATAGATTGTTTTAAAAGAAAAAAACCCAACCTTGTCTCTTCTGAAGGCAGTGTTACATATAAAATGTGTGGAAGAGAAACCTAAGCCCAGGGAGAGGTTGGGTTCTCATTTATTCCTCGCCACTTTACATTTAAATTCTACCAGTTTAAGTATAACTGAACACTGCAATAAAGTGTACTTGATTCTGTGATTCACACTTGAGCAAGCTCCCTGTGGCTAGGGCAGGCTGACGTTAGCCAAGCATGATCAGAGAGCTGGAGCGGATGGTCTGGTAAAGTTCTCTCTAACACCCTACAACACAGGGAAAACTACAGTTTCTTTTTTGATTTAGTTGCTGTTCAACATCAGTGAAGGCAAAACTACAGCATGCTCTGGCCATGCTACAGCACTGCGGTGTGTTAGTGCATTGCAAAAACACACCCATGTCCCTACAGCAACGCCATCAAAGCCCAAGTGAGTTTTCCCTTTTCCATACTCATCAGCAGTAATAATATAGTGCAGGTCAGACAGTCTCATTTACCCATCTCTATGTCCCCCGATGTCTTTTGATGCAGCTTTGCCGCTCGCCTGTGCAAATACAATTAACCTTCGCTGCCCCTGGCTGTGGTGGAGGGACATGAGGGAGTGCAGAGGTGAGCAGGGCACACAGCTGCAGTGTGTGTGTGTGTGTGTGAAGGGCAGGGGCTGGTTGGCCCTGCAAAATCTACATTTTTCATATTAAGATCTGACAGGGTTTCTGAGAAGATTATTCCTGCCTTTCAGTTTGGGAGATCAAAGCTTCTTTAGTCTTTTACATACATTTGAATTTTATCTGTACAACCTTGACTGGAGAGATGACTTTTTAACAGTGTTCCTGACCCAGGAAAATTACAATGTCAACAGCAATTGTTCTGCAGGTCTGTCAAGGGTAATCCAGTTTTATCCTGTTTGCTTATGTCATTGATTGGCTTGCAATAAATAGAGTTGTACTTTTTGAAAAAACATGAAAGTTTTTGTATTTTTGTTTCCTACACATGGATATTACTTTCCTGGTTTCTCCTCTTCCATTTTCATGGAGTCACAAACTAGCTGAGGTTAGGAGGCCCCTCTGGAAGTGACTCTAGTCCAACCCCCACCCCTGCTCAAGTAGTGTCACCTAGAGCTGGTTGCCTAGGACTCTGTCCAGTTGGGTTTTGAATATCTGTCTCCAAGGATGGAGACTCCACAACCTTGCTGGGTAACCTGTGCCAGTGCTCAGTCACCCTTACAGTAAAAAAGCGTTTCCTGATGTTCAGAGGGAACCTGCTGTGTTTCAGTTTGCACCCACTGCCTCTGGTCCTGCCACTGGGTATCACTGGGAAGAGCTTGGCGTGGTCTTTTTTACACCCTTTACATCTTTTCAGCTTGTTACATATCCTTGCAGGTATTGTTCGGAAGTACAGGCTCGTGGAATAACGCCGGTAGTCAGCTCAGATCTTTTCCAGGGGTTTTTGTCTTTTTATTTTCTTCTTATTTTTCTTACTTGACTTTGTACTTCAGAAGACGATTCCTTGCAAGGCATGTCTGAAACTAACCGTGTAGGGACATCTGGGAGAAGTCTCCACTCCTACCTCTACCATATTGAAAACTGGGAGCTGAATATTTTTACTGCTTGTTTTTCCATCAAGCGCTGAGCAGCTGTATGAATTAAATGACAATTCATGATATCCTAGGGTTCCAGGACACGATACATGTCAATGATAATAGATGTGCTAAGCTTTTCTTATCCCAGGATTCACATGCTCCTTTTTGAGATATTATTTATTAACTGCGATTTTTACATTTTCTGTTATTTGTAGTTCTTTTAATTACTAGTTCTGAATGTTTAGCTTCTTATTTCTCTCTCAAGAAAGCATATAAGGAATTTAATTTTGGCTGCAATTTGCCCACCATGTTTGGGTATTATTTTCTGCATATGGAGCAAGAACATGCTTATTAGTATGGTGGTAACCCCTTTTGAAATAAAATTCTGATACTTTTCCTATGCATTTTGTTAAAAACTGCGTAACTTGCAGAAACCTATGAAAGGGTTCAGGTCATGTCTATTGGCATATTATTTTTCCCTTAATGAGTCCTGGTAATTGCAGTGAGGGGTTTCATTCCCCTTGAACAATCCAAAGCTCTGGCTTTGGGAAGGAAGTAGTGTGAGATGAACTTAACCTGCCACCCCATGGTTCTGTGTGTGTGTGTCTGTGTCTCTGTGTGTGTGTATACATGTGCATGTTTGGGATTGTGCTCCCTGCAGGGTCTAGAGAGTCAAATTGAAGTTTGTTGCCATGATAAAATGCTAATATGGTCTAATATGATCTCCAGAGATCATATATTGTCTTAGCTTTGAGTAGTTGTGGACACATTGTCAGAGAGCATAATCCAAAGTAATGAAATTATATGATGTGCAACACAGAACCATCTCAGTCTCTGGCACAAAGAAATGAATGTATTAGCGGCCACCAAAGAAATGTCTGAGGGTTCTTTTGAGTTTGTTTTCAATTTAAAAACTAAACCTTGGTATCAAAATATATTATGATTTGTTAGTAAACCAGCTTGTATCGTAGTACTAACTTGTTTCCTAAACCTGACACTGCCAAAAGTGCTTTTCTGAATTCAATGGCTAGTAATTCATTGCAAGCTTTTGTCAGGTATGTAGTTGGGGAAAAAAAAAAAAAGTATTTTTATTGATATTCTGTATATGTTTATTGTGTACCAAATACTTTAAATTATAGGTGTTATTAAATCAGATTTGAGAATCACAGTTTTTAAATGTGCTAACACTGTTTCTAGTGCAGAATGATATAGCATGTTCTAAAGAAACCATGCAATTCATAGAAGGATTGTGTTCTTGCTCATGATACAAGACACTGAGTCACAGCTTTCAGTATTTTAACTGGAAGATATTTCTATACTGTATTGCTTTTTTCAGGAGTTGTTGATACTGGTTTTCTCTGTCTGATGAGAAACTTTTTTTTTTTTTTTCCCTTTAAATCAGAAGCTTTCTCTGCATATGAAAAAAAAAAAAAAGTATTCTCTGAGTAATGCTGGTTATATTTACCTGTGGGATACTGAACACATATTTTCCTTTTGGAGTGTTACTCAGCTATTCTGAGAATTTGAAACATGCTCTTAGAAAAACAGGTACTTAATAGACAGGGGGAAAAGATATAGCAGGATCCTTTAGCAGACAAATACTTGATGGTTGCCATGCTTAATTGCCTACTAGTCTTGTGTTGTGTGGTGAAATAACCATGTGGACTATGTGCAAGAACAACTATTGTCTGAAAAACTGAAAACAGATCAGTTGATCAGTTTACCACTTGTAACTGTAGCATCAGGGTGGGTATTTTCAGGGACCTGCTTTTATAATGGCCTTTTTCTGTTCTAAAGTTTTGTGCTACTGTTATGTCTTGAGGTAGAGTGTAGATTGTGAAAAGGTAAAATGCAGAGTATGGAGCTCACTGTCCTCAAACAAAATCTTGAGAAACTGAAGCAACTTTTTATTTACTGATTTCCATTCTGGTCAGATTTTGATGGGCTCTGGGCCTAGCACCATTGCTTCTGTCTGCTACTTATTACTGTGGGATAGAGTAGTTTTTCCTAAGTTTATGCAGAGTGTATGTCTGCTTAGCTTTCTATGTTGGAAATATATGTTTCTAATACTGTGTTGAATTTTATGGCTGTGTTGGAAAGGACAATATAGAATAGTTTCCTGAAATAATCTTTCAAGGTCCAAAGCTTCCATGCTGGCCTGTCTGCAGGAATTTCCTTTTAATTGAAATGCTTCCCTATCCACCTGTCTCCACTTCTTACCCCAAGAAGAAAAGGAATGTTATTACACAGAAGGAAGAATTTTTCTGTTTGCTTCTAACTGCCAGGGTATCTCCTTATATGCTTCTTGAGCTTAGGAGTCAACACTGACTGTGCTTTAAGTTTCTTTTTCCTGCACTTTGAACAATGGAAGTCTGTATTATACCCAGGAGTTTGAACTCTTCTAGATTCTGATTTTCACGAACAATAAACTAATTCAGAGGTTGTTCCAATGCTCACATGCTTCAAAACCTTAACCAGCAGAACGAAAATTGACTCTCCATAATGGCAGCCACCAGTAGATTTACTGCACCCTTTGGGATGCACACAAGGTGATACACCTGAAGTCTCTCAGTTACAGCAGGCTTTTTATTGCAGGCACATTGAACTCTGGTGTCTGCTGTGCTACAAGCGTTAGCATAAGTCATCCATGTGCAGGAAGGGCAGGAAAACACGTGACATTAGCAGGCAGTCCCACTGAGAGGTGTTCTCCGTTCTGCCAGTTAACAACACAATGGCTGCATGGTAGGCACTGTCAGAGAGGCTGTGCTGGAAACGCCTTTTAGTTGCATGTAGGATTTACAGCTATGAACTAACAGACGTCTTTGCACTGACAATTGATTCCTGGGAGGGCTTTTTGGTGAAAAAGCAAATAGATTCCCGTCGGTTTTGCTAGAACAACATTGACCTGATATCCTGTTGCAGGCCACAAACTTCCCGTGCTCACACCATTGCACATGCTGTTTTCAGTACTGCATCTTGTGCCTGTAAATAAGAGGATAGTGCTGAGGCTACATGTGAAAATTAGATTTGAGGTTGATGTGTGTATGTGAGATGCTTAACATCTGGGGTTCTCAGTTACACTGAAGTACCAGTTGTTTGAGACCTTCACAGTTTGTCATACAGATTTAGAGTACCTTTCTTTTTTTTTTTTTTTTTTTTTTTTAAATTTGGTCTGACAAGCTCAGGATGTTTTCATCTAGCTTTTTCATATCTCATTCACGCCTTGAAGACATCCTGAATGTTATATGTGGTGCAGAGTTGACTGAGTGCTAATTTCTTGTTTCGCAGTTTAAAAAGACTTTGCTTTCTTCCAAGTGCCTTGGCTAGGATCAGCACTGATCTAGATTATCTGCCCTGGGAGCACCCACCAACACTTAGCCCATGAACTTCAGCAGTAGCTGAATATTTGGGCTAATAACCCACCCCACAATTTAATGCTTGCAAGCTGTTCTGTTTGATCGCCAGTGGTCAAACAATGCACTTGTCTTTGTTTTGTTGAATGGAGCACGATTTAGCTGATAACCTAATTACACTGTCCCGACAAAATGCTCTTGTTTGTAGCTGCCTGATGATATAAAGATGAATGAATATAGCAAATACTATTTAATAACTGTTAGAGTGTGGGAGTAGGATAGTTGCTACTTACTTTTAATTATATGCAAAATGAAGCATAACAATCCCTAATAAGAGTCTAAAACTTTTGAGGAAACTTTTACATCATGCTTTTGTTCAAAATTGCAAAATTAGTTTCAAATTTTTAACTAGTGAAACTGGAAGAAAAAAAATCTGTTAAAAAAGTAGTTCAGTCGCTCTGTGCCATTTTACAAGTTGTTTTCACCCATTTAAATCTTTCCTGTTTTGCAGTATATTCAAATTGATTACTATAGTTTGAGTTTTTTGTAATAAGGTAGTTTTTTAATTAAAAAAGGCATTTCGTGCTTTTTTTACCAGAAAAATAGTTAAAACTAGTTTTTACATGCTCTAGTAGAAAGAAAAATCGAAGTTACAATAAGGTCTCATTTTAATTCTTAGAAGTTTTTGGTTTTTCCTTTTGAGAAACTAGAGTAAAATACTTATGCCAGCCAAAAGTACAGTAAAAACAGGGACATAGTTTTTCTTGATATATAATTGATTTAGAACTGCAGGATGTGACTGTTTGGAAGGAAAAACACGAAAGTGTTGCTATTTCACTAGCTAGAAAGGGTAAAGAAAGACCATTTTGTATGGAAGTCTCAGAGGGAAATCTGAAGCTAATGAAAATTTCTCAGGTTGCAATATCTTTTTTTTTTTTTTTTGGTGGGTTTTTTTTTTTAGACTGCAAACATCTCAAACCATTTACAAGATGTGGCAGGAATTGCTCAGCTTACAAGCACGCTTTAAAAGAGGAAAAGCAAAAATAATACACTAGCCTGGAAAAGGTGAACTAAAATTCTTTTTTTTCCTGTTATGCCTAGGCAGTCTGGGAGAATGCTAGCCACTGGTCCCTAGCAGTGTGATTTCTGATCACTTATATTAGAGAAAAATCCCCATTTCAGAGAGAGAACAAGACTGTCTGAAAGTAGAGAATACCACACCCCGTCTTAAAAAAAGGTAAGGAAATGTTTTTCCGCTGATCATTTAATGCTGTAAGTGATGTCTTCATTTAACATTTTGTAAGTTGAAGGCAGAATTGAAAATGTGGATAATAACTGCATACTAAAGTACTTATTTTAACCTTCATGTGCGAACTTATAAACCGAAAAAAAGAGCTTTTCCATATTAAAGGATGTAATGCATGTGTTACTGTACTTAGAAGAAATACTGCACACAAAGCAAATATTTTCTTTCATTTCAACCACTGAAGTTATTCTTAGCCACATGAAGATTTATGTAGTCTCCAGTCTACCAAGCAACTCTCATTTTGTCGGGACAGAAATACAGCGTGTTTGTAGAATGCTGCCGCTGGGAATTGGTGCTAAGTAATAGTCCACCATTTAGGCTTTTATCAGAACAGATCTGCACCATTTTCCTTTCTCCCAGGTTTTGGATTGATTGGTTATTTGTAAAATATTTACAACTCTACTTCCTTAGACTATTCCGTTCCAAAAAGTATTGGAAGATGCTAAAAACAGTTAAAACACTGTACTCTGCATGTTTCCTTTGAAAATGGATTGACAGCAGCAGAGATTTTTTCCATTCAGTTTTTCTTTTTTTTTTTTTTTTCTACTTTTTATTTTTTGGCCTGGGAAGAATATTGGAATTGAGAATGATAGGTAATAATTTCTTTCTAGAGCAGCCATTCTGGAATGTGGTCCCATGGTAAATGTGTTCATCAATGACTTCATCTCTTAACACCCTACTGGGTTCAGTGTCTGTTTAATGTAGAAATGATATCTTTGCCTTTGCACAAAACAGTATGGTTCCATTATTCAAAGTTATTATGTGGTTTAGAGAATCTGTCCTGTCTAACCAATACCACCCTGCAAATTAACAAAGATTATTAGTTAACAAAAAGCCCTGCTTTACTTGTGACTGTCTTGCCAAAATGTATGTTTGAGTGGTGTGTTATATGGCAAGAGAATAAGTGATAAAGAGATATCATTGACAACTCTTCTGAAATGTTCATCTGGAACACGTTGGCTTGTTAAGGAAAAAAGGTTCTGTTTTCTTGAGATAGTCATAGTCATGAGGACATTTTTCTACCTACTACACCTCATCTGAAGGTACACAGGTGTTTTTGAAATAACGATTTGAGAGATGTCTGTTAAATTATTACGGGTAGGAGGATACGTTCTTATTTTTTCAAAACAGGAAGTTACAAAGTGTGCCACCACCAATGGAAAGTGCTCTGTGAATGCAGGATGCTTCTCTCTCTAACCTCATATTTCCATGACTCTTGTGTATAAGGGTTACAGATTCTGAGCCATCTTCTGCTTTCTTTCAATAGACTTAATTTCTGCATGCAATACGGCAATTTTCAAATAGCACATTTTATACTTTGCCAAGTAAAATACAATACCCTTGGCTTAAAAGATAAATATTCAGAGCAGTCTATGACAGTGGTCAGTTACAACATCATGTCCAGATTGGCTGATATGAATTTCAAAAATAACGTGTTCAAGACATACACTTCTGTATAGAATTTGCATATAATTTTTCTTCCAAGAGAATTAAAGCTAGGGTTTTTTCTGACAGTGTACCCAGTGTTCTTTCGTAACCCATCCCTGTATCCTGTTGTTAGAATATTCTGCTTTTTACTGCAGAAAATAGGACCAAAACTTTAATAGGAAATAATTTGTACTATGAGTAGCGATTTTGCTTTGTCCATAAGATTCTCTTTGTTGTAAATAATCTGTAAAAGTGTTAGTCAATTTTTGAACAAGTTTACTGAAGTCTAATATTTTAGTTTTTCTAATACATACTTTTTTTTCCTAGCTCATTCATATTTTCTAGGTTAAAATGTGTACAGCTTCAGACTTACATTTATTGATGACCTTATCCTGCTTCTCTAGAGGCTTCAGTTTTCCTTTATGGAACACTTTTTGTTTTCATTCTTCAAAAACAGTGAAAGAATAGGAAAATCTTAGTTCTTTTATGTTCCATTAAAGTTTTTTATTGTATCATCCAAAGCTGGTTTTTTACCCTTTATTCTATTACTTTCTTGTTGTTCTTTTTGCTTCTCTTGTTCTTTATGTTCCCAATTCTTGCAATCACTGATGACTATTGATACATTTGCTTGTGTTCTTTCAGTCACTTTAGTGGAAGTGACTTTCGGTCTTCACGTAGTGGAAGTACAAACAAGGATTTTATGAAATGAGTCGTGTGCAATAACTAGCTATGCAAATAATCTGTTTCCTTATTTTAGTGAAGTAGAGGTCCTGCCAAGAAGACAGAGACCTTGGTTTAGTCAACATTGTGTTGTAGCATTTCTTCATGATTAATTTTCTAGATTTATAGACTTTTTTTTGTGTTATACTTGCAATGAATTTTAGTGATAATTAGAATAAGCCTCAGTGTGAACCCTCTACATATTATTAATGTGAATGAATTGGTTGTCTTCTCAAATTTCGTATCACAAAACCAGCCAGGAAGTCTTTCACGTTAAACGAACTTAAGCTCTTCTGCAACTCAGCCTTAGCTTGGTTTCATGCAGAACCATATCATGTCCTCATTCTAGCCCGGTGCAGAAGTGACCCCATGCACCAGAGAAAGCTGCTCATTTAATCCGTGGCTTGCTCACCTGGTGCCTTGGCCATGCAGGGCTGGAACTTGGGGTAGTGAGTGTAGAGACCAGCTGGACGCCTCTGTGCCTGCACCATATGGAAAACCCCTCTAAAACCCCCATCTGTGCTTAAATAGCCACGTCTGGCCACTGCGTGGCCCTCCGCAATGTGTGTCCTGCTTAGAAAGAACCAACTTCTTTGTATCTTTCATAATTGAAGAAGAACAACCAAGAAGATGACCTGAGAGTTGCAGCAATCTGAAATGATGTTCCGTGGAAAGTATTTTCTGATACGCAATTAACTAATTAGCTCAGAATATAACACTGTCTGCAGAACTGCACAGAACTTTGCAGCAGGAGTTGAAAACTTGTGTGATTAAATCCATCTGCTGTTTGTCATAAGGCAGTAATTACAGTAAAAATTCTAAAGATTTTTATGATCTGAAAATTGTGCTGTAAATATCAAATACTTGTTTTATATATAATTTGGGGAATCTTGTGGTTATATGTATTTCTTTCTGTGGCCCACACATAGGGAACTGGAGCCTACCAGCTTCTGAGTCTGGGTATTTAGTCCTTCCCTTTCTAAGAGCTGTGAGATCTGTGCCTAATATTTGCCAGGCTGGCAACCTGTAAGCTTTTGCAAGTTAAGAGGTTTGGGTTTTTTTAATTTTTACTGTCAGGGAAGTGGGAGGGCAGTAGGTAGATCTGTTACAGTGTGGAAGCTACACCTTCCAATTTTGGGATCTCAAAGAGAATCTGGAAAGAGTAAAGCAAATGGCACAAGCTGCTCTTCTACAGAGATTTCCTCTGACAGGTAAGACTGTCATGCTGAAGAACAGTTATTCTTGATCAACTTGCTTTGAAATAACGGTAAGACAACTATAAATAAAACAACAAACGAACAAAAAGAAGTTGCATGTCACATTTTTCATGTTCCTTAAGCGTCTCAATATATAACTTAATTAGTTAACTTTTGCATCTGCTCTGTTTCCCCGGGATGCTACCCAGCATGCAAAAACTTGTCTTGATAATTTTGCAAGATTTTTTTTTCTGTTTTTACTTCCCTTGGATAAGATGGGTAGTGTATCTATGTTAAAATCAGAGCAGTATTTATATTCAGCCTCTAGATACCTATACATTTTGAATCTTTGTGCTTAATATAGAGTAAGAGTTTTAGAAAAATGAGTATAATGGCTTCTAAGGCAGAGCTAATTTTTGTGAAATTGTTTGGTTGCTACAGTGTTGCTTGGTTCTAATTAAATCTGTTTCTTTATTTTAATTACCAAGTTACAATTGGAATTGAGGTTTTTGTGCCTACTTAGAGTCAACAGTTTCAAACAAGATTTCCATGCTCACCAGAAGTATTTTGGAGCAGCTTATATCTCAAAATGGGGCCCCAGCTGTGAAGCTTGACTGGTTCTTGAGTTTTTCCAACGTGTTCCAAATTTCTTGTGTTACGTAAATTTTTTCACAAGGCCAGGAGCCATGTTTGCAAATTTTAAACCAGTTTCTGTTTGGATTTTTGTTTTTGTGATCCTGCTGATGACAGGAGCTTATGCAATTAATCCAGGTTTAGTCAATCTGTAGGTCCTTTGATTTTTTTTCTATGCTGAATTCTGAAGAATATCAATGAAGAGTACTGTAGGCAAAATTACTTGAGGGCAAAAGGTGATTTATACTTCCTCTAGTACTTTTAGAACTGGGTCAATTAAAGGATTCCCTACAGGGTTTTTTTGGTATGACTGCCCCTGCATTAGAGTTTCAAAGTTCAAGTTTGGATCTTAAGAGTACTCAAGAATTCAAGTTTGTAGGTTTGGACAGGCAAAAGCTGACACAAATCCTGATTTGACTTTGCTAAAGTGGTGTTTGTGTTTGTGATGTGCTGCCTTAAGTGTCCAGCAGTGGCTAAATAATCTTAGAAGCCCTGGTTCAGGAAAAGAGAATCACTTGCTTAATTTTAATACGATTTAGTGCTTCCTTGAGCTGGAAGCTCACTGTAGCCCTGGGCTTTAGTGGCTGCCTAGGATGGAGAGAGGTAAAATTCTTCAGGAAATTCTAAAAGGAAAAGACATCCATGTAGACATCAGAGCTGATTATGATACGGCATGTTAAATTCGTGCCCGTACTGACATCTGGTCTGTATTCAAAGATTTAGAACTCCCTGTGGCCTTCCTCCCATCCATCTGAATGAATCTCTCAGCTGAAATGCAGCTCAGAGACTTACACAGCTTTTAAAAATCTGCCTGGGCATACTTTGTTATTTTCGCTTCACATTTCACTGCACTCTTTGATCTTCTTGGAGATCTGCAATGTCCTGACCAGGCAGTAGGCAGAGGTGTCTTCAAGACAAGGTCCTTCTTCAGCTCCATCATCTTTATCATTAAGTAGAAAGGGGAGCTGAACTCTCCTGTTGTGGTTGGATAATGTTTCCCACTGTAGGGTCCTGCTGAGGTTGCTAATATTTGTTGATATAACTCAGGATAAAACAGTGTCATAGAGTGCCATTTTATATCTTATTCTTTTTCCATATTGCATATATTATTGTCTAAAAGTAAGACTTCTTCCCCAAAGAAGAATTGTTCTGGAGATGAAACAAGAGTATGAAAGATACATAACCCATTGGCAAGTTTCACTAGAAAAACTCTTCAAGGCCTTTTAAACTGTTATTTTTGTCTGACTATATGTTTGACAGAAGGACAAACGCTGTAACTTCTAATGGCCATCATCTTTTTAGATCTGGAAGATATAATGTGCCATTATAATACTCCTATGTAACATAGGCAGTAAAAGTATCTTCTATTGAGCTCGTTAATGTCATTCTTAGCTAAACTTAAAGTATGGAAAACGTATAATTTGAATACTTTTCTGTAAAAAGATTTCCTTGTACTTCTACAGCATTCAGGTAGCTAATACAGTGCTGTAAATATTATGATACTGTTTAACACTATTAAACTGTTTAATATAGCATTCATGTATGACACTATTTGCTTATTGTGTTAAATAGAAATACTGCAAGTATTATTTAAAGTATTTGTTATATAAATACATAATATTATTAGTTGTTTCCACTAGTGATCAGAGGAAGGAATACAGACAGTAAGATGGAAAACGTGTTCTGCTCAATGTGACTTTCTTATTACAGAGTTCTGCGATTCCTTGGATGTGTGACTTACTGGTGCTGCTGCATTTTGTTATGAAGCACAGCTGTAATTTTCACATATTGAAGATTTCATAATGTAATGACTGTTGTACCCTCACAATTCTGCTACTGCATAGTTCCAAAGCAGCCTAAAATGTAAGATATATTACTACATGAATGATGATTTAAAAATAAGGGAAGCTTAATCTCATATTTGATTTTAAAATCTTAGTGGTTATATAAATGTGTTGTGCTATACTTCTTGTTTCAGTACCATTTGAAAAAAACAAAACAAAACAAAACAAAACCACCCACAAAAAACATGGCTGCAGCTGAAAGCGGTAATAACCAAAATGTTCAGTCTGAGGTACTGGGTACTGATGATTCAGGTACTGTAAAAATAAACTGTTTTTTTGGTTGTAAATTAAAGAGACAGAACACATTTTCATTTTATTTACAGAGAAAGCCTCTTCCTTCCTTGTAAATTACTGCAAGGAATCTGCTTATCCCTCTGTCTGAAAATTAAGGAGTTGACCAGGCTGGTCTTGCAGTTCCTTCCTACTGCACATGGGTCTCCCAGTGTCTTTCTTACATGGTCTGGAGCATATTTGATCACTTGGGCTAGCAAGTTCCGAGTATTTGTATAGGAAGTATAAGTTACAGGATTTTACACCAGCATTTGATTTAGTGTTTTCTTCCTTGCTTCCCTTTCTTTTTTTTCTTTTTTTCCCCATTATTTCAAGCTTTAGTAATGTTTAGCTTGATTCTAGGATTCTGTGAACAAAAGAGTCCTAGAAACAGGCTTTAAAATCAATGCTGTATTCAGTTTATTTTGTTTTTCCTCTTTTAAGTGTAGGACTGTTAATTTCATCATATTTATGAGTATCTTGTCAAGGTGAATGTTCTTGCACTTCATGTATGTGTCAAATTGTTTAGTATATTTTTTGAGAAACTTTTCCTGATGTGGAATCTAAACTTTCTCTGACATTTTGTCGTAGAAAACACTTAGAGACTCCTAATCAACCCTACTCATTTCATTCTTCTATAGTCTCACAGCAAAAATTAAAGTTTAGTACTGAAAGGTGAAAGTATCTTTAAGAATTCAAAAATATAATCTTTTCTATTCCCAAACTTATGGAATTTCCTCTCTTAAGCATAAAAAGAAAGCTGCCATAGGAAATCTCCAGTGATGGAAACATAGGAAGGAATTATGGAAAACTAGATCATAATTCTTTTATTTTCCAGTTCAGGAAGCTGCTCGAGGATAAATTAAACTGAATTCCTCAGCTGGGGTTTTGGTGTCTTAGTTGCATCCATCATTAGTGAAAACAGTACCATCTGTATATTTTACTTCTGCTGAAGTGTTATTAAATAGACTGAAATTCTTTTCCCTAGTCATATTCCTAGCTGCCCTCATGGAAACTAGCGCCTTTCCAAGTAAACTGGCCCAGCAATTTTACAGTTAACAGACCAGATATAATATGTTTTAAAAGATTGCCACATGCAAATGAAAGACACTCATCATGACCTATAGCTTAATGACTTGTATTTCATATGAAGTACATGAGGGAAATTTATATAGCCTTTGTGATGTCTATACAAAGTTGTAAATGAACAAGGCTACAGTTCGGTTGGTTCAAGGAGAGTGTGAATCTGTATGAATGAAGAGATACTGAACTTTCTTATGGAAATCTTAGTTCTGAAAACTTTTCCTAAGAAGACTGAAACGCCTCTTATCTGCAAAGAAATCTGACCCGTGTTGAGCACTAGTTACAGAAGCAGAAGTTAACAGTGCTTTCTCTGGCTTTAAAGATTTGTAATCGATATCAACTAACTAAAAGTTAGATGAGCAAGATCATCCAAGATCTTTCCACCAATGGTGTTTATCATATTAGCTCAACAGAACAGACCGAGGCTATTCACCTTTCTTACAAGTGCTTGACTTTGGTGGTGGCAGCAGGATGTATAAACAGTAAAAAGACTTTTAGGGGAAAGGCTTTGTTATTTGTATTGAAATGGATGGTTGAGCTAATTACAAAATGGGAGCAGGGATTTTTACATGCCTGCACTAAATGCCAGTTTCTCCTTATGGTTTTAAGAAGCTTGGAAGAACTGTGCAGTGGTAGCTATTAAGAGTTAAAATACTGCTGAAAGTTGTCCCCAGAAAAGTCGTCATACAAGCTCATGAACTGCCAGTTTTCTGCTAATTTCATGACCTTGACTTCAGAAATCCCCAAATCCACTAGACAGTGATTTTAATCTTTGCTTAGGATTCACATGTAGCTAATCTTGTTTAAAACCCCTCTGCCACCTTATTTGCCTCCCCCCTCTATTCCTTCTCTCAACCATTCCTTCTTCATCAGTTTGTCTTAAAGGCCCAGGGTGGATGAATCAGTGATTCCAATCTGTATCTGCTTAGATACCAACTCCCTTTTAGGGTTAGCAATATCATGCTTTAGCTCAGTAGGCAGTCATGCTTTTTGAGCAATTTTGACATGTAGAACTTTATTTTATTAGATATTGACTGCTGCACTCCTCTCTGTTTCAGGAAAGCGTGGTCTCTGTGGTCTTTTAAAAAAAAACAGAAAAAACCAACAAACAGCCTAGGTTTGGCTGCATGGATACTACTGATCCAATGAAGATTCAAACTGGTTGAATCTTGTTTTGATCCCTGACTTTCCTTTCTTGTCCACTGGTCAGTTGTTCATTCATCTTTGATCACCTGAACAGCTATCTAATTGCCTTCCTGCCTCCCACTAGTCCTGTCCTCTGCACTCCAGGGAACTCCTAACGCTGGCACTGCCAGACCATGTGGCACTGAATTTTGCTTTTGTGTAACTTGACAGTTTGGTGGGAAGCTAATACCGTATCTCTCCCTTGATAAATACAGAAGAGAGTGTAGATATCTGGAATAAGAAAGGCTGAAAAGCCAAAATACCTGGTGAGAAGGAGATCTTCCATGCTGTCACCATAGCGGCACCTGAGTGCTCAAGCAGGCACAAGATGCTTCTAGAGCACCGTAAATGCCACAGCTGCTCCATGCTCTGGAACTGCAAACACACAGTCAGATTAGGGGTCTTTCACTTGGATGGGGTGAGGAGGGAGGGAACATTTTTCCCCCTCCTTAATTCTCTCTTCATGTAAAGCCAGGAGAAAGCTGGAAGGGTAACACATGATGGTATTGTTCTGTATTCATTTTTTCTAATCAGCCAAAGTATTGAAAATGCTTCTGTCTCTTTAAAATTGTGTGGTATTTTGTGCTGTGACTGCTACCGAACGTGAAGTTATTTGAGTGAACAGAATAACTTCATTTGTGTTGAGGTGTGAGGTGACCTCATTATTCCTAAATCTGTTCCTGTTTTGTAGCACTTCTTATTCATCTTTACTCTTTCAGCTGCTTAAGTGTTTTTTTTCTGCTCTAGTTGTGTAAGAGAATTTTTTTGAAATATCAAAATCATGGCAACATAAGTTGGTTAGTTGAGCCAACCTGGTAGAAATTTAGCTGCTTATAGATAAGACAATAATGGAGCAAGATCAAACAGGGTTTGTGGTATAGTAAGATAAGAAGCAACACTTGCCTGGTTTTACTTTGGTGCAAGGATGTTGATTTAATACAAGAGAGGCTTCTTTCCAACTGAGAATTCCAGTAAAGACATTAAAAAATTATCATTTTCTCTTTGCTTGCACAAATTCAGGGCTTCAGAGAGATGTTGTGTTGAAAACTCTGGTAAACTGACGTTCCCTGCCTGCCTTCAGAAGAGCATGCACGAGAGCTGGTAGGCACTCCGCAATCAGTGCTCACTCTGAGTCAGAGGTGTGCATCCCTGGGGAGACACTTCTCCCTTTTGTGCTTTTGCTGCTGCTGAGGACCGTGCTGTTGGGACTGTTAATCTCTGAGTGGGGCACCTGTCCACTCACAAGGAAATGAAAAAATTACTTCTCAAAGTTCACTCAGTGGGCACCAGGCATCCTCGCTGGTCATTACCAAGTAGTTTGTTTGAAGAAGCACATTAGAGGTGGATGACTGTATATACCATTGCAAATACCATATAGTGTCAAATATATTATGCTAACTTGAGAGTTATTCCATTTGGACCTCCAGCATTTAAGGGACAAATGAGAGACAAGAGTCTAACTATGTTGTTTGAGAGCTCTCTTCATTGCCTCCTGAGTAGCTCCTGTGGGACGTGTTTTGTCTAAATAATGCATCCCATCTTTTGTATCATTAACCACCCTTCAGAAACTTTCTGGCTTCCAGTGAAGCAGTTTTTGACTGGTGCACTGTCTGCCACTGTCTTTTACTTGATTTCTCCTACTAGCTTCAACATTCTCCACTGACTGCATGTAGCTTGAAGCACTTGAGTGAGTTGGTAATCAGTGGGGTTTTTAACCAGCAGGTAAGTTTTCTGACCAAGCATGTTTCCTAAGTTAAAGGCCTAGTGCCTATGACAATCTATGGTTGAATTAATAACCTGCAATATCTACAATTAATATGACAAAGTTTTAGCAATCCCACTGCCTCGATTTCCTGTTGCATCCAAAATAGGTCAAGATGAAGTCAGCTAAGCTGGGGACGAAAATTTCAGTTTGGCATCAGTGGATGGCATCACTGCCAGTTCAGTGATGTGCATCATTTAATTACTCTCGGCAGAAGAAAATGTAAAAGCAAAACACCCCATGAGCCTGTATATTTTTTTTTGATTTTTCATGAACTGAAGTTGTTTGGGGAATAACTATGAGCTTTTAAATGTCTACTGCATCAAACTCTTGAGCTATCAAAACCTACTTTCACATAAGTCAATTAAAACCCCCCCACTTTATTTTTCTCTTTAAGCTTTGACTTCACAGAGTTTAATTCTGTCACTTCACCTTTTAATCCTCTTTAATATTTTGATGTGTAAGAAAAGCTTGTGTTTCAATTTTAATCCCTGCTTAAACTGAGAAAGGCTGTGGCACTGATGGCAGGCAGTTTGGGTGTGACTGAGATAAAGCTGATTATTAAGAAGTTATAGCGAGAGTGGTTTCTCTCTCTTCATCGCAGGGTTGTCTACCACTTGTCTTCCTGCCTATTGTCTGAGTGATGCTACCCCTCAGTTGATGTTACAAAAAGTCCTTTGATAACCTTGTGTGATGATTAAACACTGCTAGTTGTCCTCAGCTAGGAGATTGTTTCATGGTCATTCACGTGTCTCCAACTTTTGATGCTAGATTAGGTAGCCCCTCTAAGAGGTACCTTGTGACACCTATGCTTTTCAATATTGTAGTGCTCATCTGCTGGTCTCCAAGGTGGATCTCAGTGATGGGGTTTGAAGTGATAAAAGTGCAAAGGATTTGAATAGCTGCAGAAGGTGCCCAGGGGAGTGATCATAGCTGTGATACACAGAATGTTTCTTCCAGTAGCTGTGCAGCCTTTCTGGTGGTCCTGAGCCCTATTGTAAGCTCTCATAGTCTGAATTAATACTGTCTTTTAGGAGGGATGCTAGATCTAGTGTAATGCTGTGGAAGGAAGGCTTCAGGGGGCTGGGTGAAGTGATTTATTTGCTGCCGGGCATCTTGGTCTGTCAGCTGCTGGAGCAGAGGAAGCAGCCCTTTTAGATGGGTCAAAAAGCCATGCATTTTGTCAGACCAAAGTGGTTTCATCTTTCTACTCTTCCTTCTTTTTTTTTTTTTTTCTTTTTAGCTCTTTTTAATTAAAATGAAATTGGGTGAAAGTCATTCTCTTGGCTCCTGAGAATGTTTCGTTAATGAAATGTGTCCCTAAAGAAAGAGGTTGCTAAAGTCATAATTACACGTAAGTCTTGGTACGTCTACCAAAAGAAATCCGTGTGAGATACCTCAGAGGAGAGAGCAACGGGAGGATATTACTCTCAAGCATTTTATTTTATCTTCTCTCATTTTCAGTTTGATCCCATTTGCCTATGTATTGGGGAAATTATGTGGTATGTCCGTATTTCCAGTGCTTAGCAAAATGAGGCCACTAAGCAGCCTGGGATTCTCCAATGTTTCTCCAAATAAACTGTGGTTTTGATTGACTTGACAGAGGGACCTTTAAATCAGATGTTATTCAATACACTATGTACAATAGATCAATTAAAATTTTACTCTGTTAAAGGCTTTATCTTTCTGACTTCAAAAGTCTCTGTGATTGATAATCGTGTGGTAAGGTAATTAAACCAGATGATAACCATAAACTTCTTTGGCTTCACATTAAGTAAGTACAATCTTTCTTTCTAGATCTTGAGTTTTATGAGAAGCACTTTTTGGTCTAAACCCCTTTGGGATGTGAAGGCCTAAGCTTAGTCACTTGTTGCTGGTCTTTGGGTAAAACTTGTAAGACGTGATTTTGAACAAACACCATGCAAGAACTGAAAAAAACAGCATTAAAACATGAATTTCCTGTAGAGGATTTTACTGCACTATAAGCTACCTGGTTCCTGGATGATTTGAAAATTAGACCACCCATTTGAATGCCAAACTACAGATCTGGGAGCCTAGCTTTACTAGGTGTATTTTCCCTTAAATCCTTGTTGCAAAGATCTGTTCATGGAAGACTGGCATCTCTGCGAAAGAAGCTACTGGAGCCATGGGAAGTTTTATACAGAGCACAGAGAAGTACTGCAATAGGCCTGTGTTGACTGAGAACTGCATAATGAAGTCTTTTTTAGGTTTTACATTCAAAACTTTATTGCTTTCTAAGAGGTATTTGCATCATTGTTGCTTCTTTTATGACGAGAATACAGACTGCTTAATCCTTGTCTCCATTTCATGGTACTATAGGATGCTTCAGAAAATACTAGTGTCTGGCACAATTTTTCTCGGAAAATACAGCTTCCAGATTTCATGGTAGTTACTGACACTAAACTGTTCTTGTAAAGGTAAAAACATGGATGATAATACTCTGACTTTTTAAAAACCACTGCTGTTACTCTTAGCACCTGTAAAGAGTTGCCTTATTGCCCTTGTGGAAAAGGTAAGCTATTTTTGGCTTTGTAGCTGGGGGAGACTGAGCAAAAAGCAGTTATATAAACTAATACTCCAAATGAATATTGCATGAAAGATCAGTCAGAGGTCTTAGCTATCAATCTGAAATCACCTTGGCTCTTGCTAGTTAAAACCTCCCTTAGCATTTTCCACAGGGAGAGTGCTAAATAGAGTGCTGAAATACATGCTCAGCTTGATTTGTATGGCTGTTCCTGCAAGCTTCCTATCACGTTACAATATGTCATTCAGACTTCTCTTAAAAACAACAACAAAAAAAGCCAAACAAGCCCTTCCCTTTGGTGATTTCATGGCTTTTGTTTCTTCCTCAGAGAAGATCAAGTCTGGAGTTTCTCTGACTTCGTCTGAAATTGTAGGCATGATCAATTTGTTTAAGAAACCTTGTAAGTACTTGACTAATTCTGTAGATTATGGAGCACATGATGTCCTGTCATTCAAAAGCTCACTGTTAAGTTTTTGTGGCTTAGTCTGGAATACTTTCAGCGGGGAGCTGGCTGAGGCGGGGGGGAGAATGTGCTGTGCTTATTGTTTTTAAGCAGGAGCTGCTGCTAATGTATGTGCTGCTTTTGTCCATTTTTATGGCAGTTGTTATAAACAGCATATGTGTGGAGTCAAATCCAAACCAAAGAGGTTATTCTGGTTTATGTTTTTGCAGGTAATTCCCTGTGGCATCACTGGGAGCTATCTGTACCACTGTGGGAAACTTGACTCCCGCAGTTTGTATTGTGTCAGATGCTGTGCTTTACTGTACCTTTTGAAATGATCCTCTTCATTTATGACAGCTTAGAATTTATGGATTTAAATTTTTCAGTAAATAGAAAAGTATGTGCTAATTTAGGATCATCTGGATTATTTTTCAAAGTTGTCAAAAAGTTTGCTATTTTTAAAGCTTACTGTTGTAGTTCTAATTTCAATAGGTTTTCCTATGTTAGATGTCCAAATATTTTCTTTCTGTTGCATTGATACTAACTTACATTATTTCGGTTTTATTTTTGTGTGTTTGATTTGCAGAGAATATTTGACAAATTCAGAGTTTATTTGAGTTAAATTATGCAAATGGACTGAAGCAGTATCAAGTTTGTACCCATGTGTAAATACCAAGCATGCTATCAAGCAGTGGTGCTGGATTCATGTGGTGTCCTTCTGTTCACCGCTTTGTTGATGGGGTTTGGGGGATTTGGGGGGGGGTGGATGGGGATGGGGAAGGGGGAGTTGGTCAAAGTGTTTATTATAAACAGGACCGGCTTTCAATATGAGATGATGGTTAATATGTGGATATGACAAAAGCTCTAGTCTATTTTCAGGTTTCCTGATTATATATCTATTCCAGTTCAGAAGTAAACAGTATCTCTGTTTCTGCTGGATTGCATGGTGTTCTGCATGAGCTTTCACTACTGAAAAGGTATTAAGAGGGGAAAAGGCTCTTGCTTGATTCCCTGACTGCCCTTCAGAACAAAGCGTGAAGTCCCCTTGTTGCTGATGGTCAGGTCAAATGCTCTCACAGGGAAAGAGAGGAAGGAATGTAAAAAGGCCTTTACTTCTCAACAAGTTATTGAATCAACTCTAATTATGAATTTTTAAAGGATGGAAGTAGTGAGAAGACTTACTTTGCATGCACTATTGAGGAATTCATGTAGGAAGAAGAGACACAAGTGTTTGAAATACCTGGGTGGCTCTCTGTTGTCATCTGCTAATAATTCACACGGCCCTTTCATTTGTTGAGAAAAACAAAGTAGGCTTGAAATATAAAGAAGCTCTTAACTTCCTTTGTGAAGGAGTGGGAGTACAGTGTGTCCATTCAGTACAAAGACAAGAATTTAGTTGTGTGAAGTTTTCAGATTTTTTTAGTTTTCTTTTTGTAGGGAACTTCACCAGTGGCATTGTGGGAAGGAAACTCTGTTTCTCATGTGGCTTTTACACTTGTGTTAGCTATTATTAGTTAAGTCACAACTGAGCCGCAAATTCAAGACCCGGACTTGCCCAGAATTTGGTGCCTGCTTTTGTAGAAAACCATTTGCTATACAATTACCACCGAATAAAATGGCACGTGACTGTCTTGTCTTATACTTTTGTTTTTATGGTTGATCACTGTATAGTACTGCTGTAAAGGCTTAAAAATCCCTGGCAGCCAGCTGTGGGGGACAAGTCTGATTCAATGTCATCTGAGTCTTCTCTGAAAGTTGCTGCTCTAGGAAACCTGTGTCCATGGCCACTGCCTCCTTTAATAGAAAAAGGATTGGATAAAATATATTTGGATTCTCTGAGGGTACTTGTGTTTCATGGGCAGGATTAAAACTAGAAAGGCAGAGAACCCCTACAGTTTGCCAGCCTTCTAGCTGAGGCGAGTGATGACAATTTTGCGTGCCTTGGTGGTCTGTTCACAGAACATGCTTCTGTGCTAGGGCTTTATTTTACCTTTTTTTTTCAGTCCCTTTTCTGTCCTAGTATGTGCAGTGACTTCTGAACTGTCTCACCTACAGCAAACTTTATCTCCCAAAATGGGTAAAAAGCAAATTTTGAAAATATTATGCTATCAAAATCTTGTTGGTAATATCTTGGGATATTTGTTTCCGATTCCTTAAGGAGCATGTAATTTACATGAGAGAGGAGTATGACTTAGCTTAGTTCTGCATAAGTATTAGAAGAACTTTAATTAATGATAGCATGAACACAGGTGATGTATACATCCACAAGTGCTCTGGATAGGATAGCAATGCTTTTTATACATGGAACATGAAGTTTTAATAGCGCATGGGTGGAGACAGCCACTAATTGTCTAACCTGGTCATTTGTAGCAAAGGCAGTCATTATCTTTGTTTGGTAAGATTTCTTTCAGAAAAGTTGGAATGTGTGGTCTGACTGCCTGTCCCCATGGGTCAGGGCTGAATTGCAAATTAATCCTATACTGCTTGAGCAGACTGGCTGCTATTAGAAATGCAACACTCAGCTAGGTGGAATTCTTGTCTGCACCAACCTTGCCATGCCTGCATTAATTTTTCCTAATTACTAAACAACTTACACTTAATGAGTTGCAATTAATCGGTACTTTTTGCTTTGCTACACATACAAAATTATATTTTCATTAAAATGCTTCATGAACTAATTAGAGATCTCAACCCAGCCTAGTCGGGAGAATTCTGCCCTCTGTTTTACTGCTTTCTTGTTAAATAGTGAGATTAAAATCTTGTCTCCTTACTCCAAAGATGCAATCTTTTCATATTGTTCTTCTCCCATGGCAGACTAGGTTTAATTCTTATTCTGGAATGCTGTTTCCCTAAATGACATGTCCTCTTCAGCCTATACAGCAGAGCACTTGTCCCATTTCACAACATAGCCTAAAGCAGGGATGACCAGCTGCTCTGTGGCTGTTTGCCTCAGCTGACTACTCAGGTGCTGGAGGATAATAAGAGGCTGACTCTGCAGAGGGTGCTTGGGGTATCCTGAAGAACAGGTACAAACAAACCTTACCAGTCTGATGGCATGGCCCAGGAGGGCAGGGCAGAGAAGCACAGCTATTCACAGTGAGGTCAGGTCCTTGCTAGCTCTGGCACAGAGCCCATTCCAGCAGAAGCCAGCAGAGTCCTTCAAGGCTGCCTTGGTGACTGTGCCCTGTGCCCTTGCCCGTCAGCACCTTGAGGGGCTTACAGCCACCTTGCTTTTCCCCGCTGTGGATCTTGGAACAGAAACTAACATGCTTTCAGTTAAAAAAAAAAAAAAAAAACAAAAACGGCAAAATAAACCCCCTTCCCCCTTCAATTTGGGCTTGTTATGCTAGAAGCCAAGTAATGCTGGTGATGACTCCGCATAACTTACCCAGGACTGAGGTGCCTGGAGCTGCTGCTTGGGCTTCTGTCGTGCTGTGAATAGGCACTGTGTTTCCACCATGCCTGCAAAGGGTCTTGTCTTTGGGAGAGTTTGTTTCATCGAGGGTTCTGGGGACTTTACTATGGGCAGTTTTTGTGGCAGACAGTATAAGTAAACAAACATTTGATGTTACAAGGAAGTAACACGGATTGCCTACTTCTTGGCCTTCTCTGAGATGTAGGGTCTTGCACCCACTTTCACAGCCATCCTTTCTGCCCTCTTCCTCAGTCCTGGTTAAATTTCAGGTCTTTTGGTTAAGAGGCTTTTGGGCTCCTTTATAGTGATGCGCAGTGCATGTGATGTCCACGCAGCAATGGGCTGCCAGGCTGAAACACTCTCCAGCCAGCGAGGCTTGCAGCTAGGTATCAGTTGCATGGCTGTACACATGGCCAA
Source organism: Leptosomus discolor (assembly GCF_034619465.1). Classification (NCBI taxonomy): domain Eukaryota; kingdom Metazoa; phylum Chordata; class Aves; order Leptosomiformes; family Leptosomidae; genus Leptosomus; species Leptosomus discolor. The sequence goes on along the minus strand of NC_141394.1, from coordinate 52,261,378 downwards.
GGCACCTCAAAGAGGAACAGTTACAGGTAGATAAACTGTTTCAGCTTCTATCCAGTGTCCCCTTCCACTTTGTTATGAATGTTTTATTTAAATAAAATTGTGGAAAGCAATTCCCTCTGCTTTTGGAAGAATTTAGTAAAAATATTATCAAGTTTTTAAAAGCTGTTCATGTAATTTTTGCTACAAAGCAATGAAATCTCACTGCTCTCTTGTTTTCTATTGTTTAAGTAGTTGTCCAGATGTCATCTGCATTGCCTTACCATTATTGGAGCTTTAGAATAGAATGTGGGAACTGCCTTTATAGGAGTCTGTTTACCAAAATCAAGTACACATATTTGAACACCTTTTAGTCACATGTTTAACTGTGGTTTCCAGACTGGCACCTTCGAAGTAAATAGCGGCTGTCCTGCTATTAATGAATAGGGATATATAATGTCAGGTAGCTGTATATATTCTTTCCAGGTTTCTTTTTTCCCAGATTCATCAGTGATCTGCAATACATAAGTACATGATAATTTTTCTGTGCAGAAACGTGTCTGTGCTCATCTTCATTTCACATTTGTTGGAATGTTAATAAAACAGTGAGTTCTCAGGCAGTACATCAGATTAGTTGTCATTAGTTAATTTTCACTCTACAATCTGAAATACTTCAAACTCAAACCTGTTTGTGCGAGTCAGTCAGCCAAGGGAGCACATATATGTAGTATTAACTGTGACTAAAACAGTTAGAATTGCATTTGCACAGAGTAGTATTTTCTGCAAACAAATTAGGAACAGTCCATATCCTGGCATATATATCATCTCTCTACCATCAGGTAGAGACATACCTGATAAATCAAGCCAGACTGAAAAACAGAAGATTTGGAGTCTCCTGTTTTGTTCTGGTGCAGTGCAGTTGTGCATTTTACAGTTTGGCTACAAATGATTTGCAGCAGAAAAGCAGGAAAAGGAAAAGGAGGGAACTGCTTTTCTCTTGTGATTGAGACATACCCTCTGGTAGAAAAATCCTGGAGAAAATGTTGCTGTATATTGGCATTGCAATATATTCCCACCCCGCAAATGGCAACTGACATTTTTCTTTCTTCCATGGAATATGTAAGACTTAAGTCTTAAAAGGTGAAGAAGAGAGGACAAAGGGACAGGAAAAGCCTAAGCTTAACTTGTACATTGTGAAAAGTTACCTTTGTATAACTGACAGTGCTGTCATTTCATATACCTAAATTAAATGATTCTTTCCTCTGTCTATCCTGGGTGGGTGTTACTGTGCAGATGGCTTTTGGGCTTTAGCTCTGCTGTTTAAAGAACTATCAAGATTAGTACAGCCATTTAGAGCATCAGGATTTTTCTGAAAATGCAGTAGAAAACCTGGTATGGAGATCTGGGGATCTGACAGAGGGCCAACAGAGAACACTGGAATGACTATTCTCTTTACCTAGGACTTTTGGCTATAAATGTTAATTTTCTGCTTCTGTATGCCATGATTAAAAAGACTGCCTACAATGCAAAGCAAAAACTACTTTTGTTTCCATACTCACACTTGACAGATCTTTCAGAAACGATCATGTGAGGAAGGCTTCAAGAAGTGTGACCTGGATTTGCTTTGAGATGCTTTGCTTTGCGGTATCTCAGCTTCAAAATGTGTCAAGGGGAGAGATGTGGGAATCTCTTGAGGCTAGTTGGTCACATAATGGAAACTGATTATTTTTATAAACTTTTCTTTCAGCTTGTTTATGCTATTTTTATGCTGTTACATTTCTTTCAAACTTGCATGTGTTGTTGTAACCCTGGGTGGTGCTTCACAGAGATGGAAAAATACTGTTTTGGCTCCTGAATGCTTGTAGTCTAGATAAGAATAGATATGACACAAGTAAAACTAGATGAGTACTCACCTCTCTCCTCTGCACCCACCCCTTTCCCACATTTGCTCTCTGCAATTTCTTTTACCCTGATTGCTCTTGAGCCTTGAGTTTTCCAAGCAGAGCAGAGCTATCAGCTGAAAATGTGTTTATGCAGGGTGGCAGGAAGCCTATGGTGTCAGAGAAACAGTTAGGGAAGGGAGCTAAATACAGTTTGGTCAGCATGGGCTTCCCCTGAATCTCATTGTGAACTTCCCTTAGCTGGACAGGCAGGGTACCAAGATGCTTGCAGGGATCCAAAATGTGCTTCAACAGCTGGGAAACAAGTGTTCAGAGCTGCTGAAATGGAGTGCTGCCTCTATCCATGATTGACAGTCAGACCCTTGCACTAATCAGTACTGGGAGGAGAATGTGTTTCTTGCACTTGTTGCTACACTGGAACAGCTGGAGGATACCTGTTCTGCCAGAAGGCACCCTGTACAAGTGACATTTTCTGGAATGATGCTGCACCAGGAGACGTTGCACTCGGCTGGTCCTCTGGGCTTTTATGGCTGCTGTAGCACCTCCAAGTACAACAGACAAACCTGCACTCCCAATGTCCTTCCAAGGCTTATAAACTGCATACTTGAATATTTTTCACTCTAGGGGCCATATTGATGTCATATCCTAGAATCTACAATGCATTAACTTCCCTTGGTGGTAGTTATGTTTAACCATCCTCACTAGCACAGGAAATCTTATGCTTTGCCTGGCCACCTGGTTCCCTTCATTCTGTTTTGCTCTGGGACGTAGTAAATGGTAAATAAATTCCAATATGGGCAGGATATGTTGGAGAGAAAGTGCCATCTCCTTTCTCAGTGAAGTTTAATCACGTCCAACTTGTGTGGCTAAATTTGATGTATTTCACCATTCAGTGGCGATAATGCTTTGTAATCTCAGCCCAGTCAGACAGTGTGCAACTAGCGTGATCAGTCACACCCTGGCCTGGCAAATCCTTGCCTGGAACTGAAACAGCATGAAAATAGGAAATAGGTTTTTTCTTTTTGTTCCCACTACTTAAAGGAAAGAAGATGTTTTAAAAGGAAAAGTCTGGTTGTCCTTGTTCAGGGAAGTAAGAGTTGTTCATTTATGCAAAGGTCTTTTTATGTTTTAATTATTTTAGATATTTTTTAAATGTTCAGGTTTATAAATGCCCGAGTATCATGTCTTTATGGCTGCTTCTCTTCTCCTCTTTAAATTTGCCTCTTCATGAGTGATTAATTTTCTTCTGTCATCATAAAATAGAATGGATAGGGGAGATTTCACTTAGCATCACAGTGGTAGCCTGTTTTTTTCAATTGTGGCACAGGTCTTAAAAGAACCCTTTCTTGATACTCGTATTTGTAGTGTTCATGCAGGTATCTTACTTGGCTGACATTTAAAATAACACTGTTTCTACTTATTAGTGGTTTATATTAATAAGTATACCTAGTGTTAGCTAAATAAATTTGATGACAAAATACATCTATTTGAGTATTTTATGAAGTGAATATTATTAGTTTTGCAAAGATCAGAAGAAAAATGTTCAGAGGTTTTTGTTTCTTAGATATTTATAGGGAAGTCTAAGTTGTAAAATTCCATCAGATTTCTCCAAATTTTCCAGTCAATAAGTGTTTCAAATGATGTCCTGTTTCTCTGTTTTAATTCTGGAAAACAAAGGCGAACCATGATCACCCTCAATTCTTCAGTTGCCTTCAAAAAGCAAGAGCTCCACTGAAAATATACGACTCATTGATTTTGGTGTGTGTTCTGACTTTTTCTTTCTTTCTTAATAAACAACAGGGAAATATCTTCTTATTCCTTATATTTTATTACATTGATGACAAGATGAGGAATTGAGTTAATTTTAAGCTCCAGTTCTAAAGTAGATCTAGCATTTGAGAAAGTTGCCAGGACTTCAACCCAGAGACACAGTCCTCTTCCTGTAACAAAAATATCTTATGCACATCCTGTGTCAGTGCTTGTCCTGAGTGGTGAAGGCATCCTAGACTGAGGGCTCTGGCATGGATTTGGAAAAGCAGCTATGAGTTCCCTGACCTGTCTTTTACTCTGCTCGTGAGAAAGTTGTTCAAAATTTGCCTTTGTGGCTCAGCCTGTTGCCTACTTGCCATGTAGGGGCAGGTGATGAATAAGGAGCCACTAGTTAAGGTTTGTAAAATGCTTTGAAGTTGGAAATACAATGCTAGTATAATTAGTGATTAATAGTAATGATCAGTTTTGTGGTTTTGTCTCCACGGCCTGTTTAACTGCTCAAAATCTCATTACTGAAATTGCAGGTAACAGTGTTGGTTAAGTGTTGGCTTTTATCTTGGCAGCATTCAAGTCAATACTGAGAGACCAGTTTCATCCTTAAGCTGATAGTAGTCTGTGTTACAGAAACTGGCAATTTCAGAAAAAGGTGGAAATGGCCATCTGTCCTTGGCACTCAGAAGGAAGATCCACTGCGGACTGGAGTGATAGTGTGTCAGCAGGGGAGGTAAAAGCGCAGTACAGTGCTGGTCTCTGTGCAGCACGGAGGTGAGGCTGTGGTGCTGAAGATGTGGAGGAGCAGGAGGAATTGTAAGCTGCATGTGAGTAGAGGAAGAGCCTCTCTGACTTGAAGATCTATCCAGGTCTGACATATTTCGGTATTTGGAAGATCTATGACTGAGTTTCCTGCCTGCATGCCCAGGAGGCAAATCTTGTCCCTGAACAGAATAAAGAATGTCTCAGTGTCGTGCCTGCAGTTCCTGAGGAGGGGGAGAATCTGGGCCTGTGTAGGTAGTGAAAGCTGTTAAGACAGTGAAAAACCAGGTGTTGCATATATAGGCAAACTCACAGACTCTGGCCGGCTGTCTTGAGTCTTAATCTGGCCACAAGTAAAGTCATTTTGTGCAATGAGGATTTGTTGGTCAGAAGGAGTAAGCCTGGAGGAGTAGTTGGGCAAAGAGAGTGTGCAGCAGAAAGGTAGAAGAGGAGCAGTGAGGAGGTGTAGGCATCCTCCTGCCCTGGCTCTGCAGAGCTCCAGGAGAAAAGGTGGCTCCTTGCAGAAATGCAGCATTTTCAGGCTTTGGAGAGGAACACAGAGCAGATTCTTCACTCCTCTGTGTTGCTGACTCATGTTGTTTCTGATGATGTTTTGGTGATACATCAGTCTGGGGAATGAGTGCCATGATTTCTCCTGACCACCTTGCCCAACAGAATAAGGTGGTTGAGGTTTGGGTTTCTTCAGGAAAAAAAACAACAATGTAAACAAAACAAAAACCTTTCCATCTCCCTACTTCTCTTGACTGTGGTTTTCACCATGCAAGTGTTCACTTTGGTCTTTTTTTACCGAAATTGTCTGGAGAATTTCAGAATGCCGTGGTTCATGCATCTCTTTTCTTAAGATATAGTTTGTTTTCTTTACTTTGCTACCCAGCTGTAAACCACGACAGCATGATTTTAATTCTGTGGAAACAGAGATGGTCACAAGTGTTTTAATTCTTTTAGACACATTTAGCTTGAGTTCGGATTTGACTTGGCTTCCAGATCACTCAAATACGGGGTTTTGTGACTCCTTGCAAGATTTAGAGATGGTTCTGAGACTTCAGCCCCCTAAATTTGGGGAGGGGAGATAGATTTACTGCCTCCTGTTCAACCTTACCTTTATAAAATTTAATGAGGAAATTATTAAAATAATGTTTCCACTGCAGTGGTTGGTAATTTGCTTGGAATAAGATCCCTTTTACTCTCGGCTTTTCTGTATCGCTTTAGAATTCTCAGAACTTTGAAAGACAACACTCAGGCCTAAAGTGATCATAGGGGTTTTTTTTCCCCCCTTGTTAGAGTTACATGTAGAACTATGCCTGAACTTTTTTAAAGGTATTTTTACTTCATAGAACATATGTGGTAATTTTCCTTATGACCCATGGAACTGCTCTAACTCAAAAGTTATATTGATAGTTTCCAAAAAACCACCCTAACAGTCAGACATCCCTTATGACTGGAGTCTAAGTAAGGTCATAAAATGAAAATTTGACTCTTGATTTCATCTGACCTATTTAAAACATTATATTAGTTCATCTGAATTGCAAGGGTAAAATTTGTGTGTTTGTCATTGTAAAAGTATATTAAACTGAAACTGCAAAAATGAAAAAAAAATCACTTGAAGCCATTCTTTGACACTTGCCAGTCACAATGAATCTAAAAACCATTTTTTATCTGCTGTTTTTCTTAATTGTCAAATATTTTTGTGAATAGTGACACTGCTTTGAAAGTGCTCCATAAATTGCTAGGTTTTGTGCATGCAGCTGCTCTATGTCACAGTATAGTGGCATATATATATTGGTTTCAGTTTGTGTTAGGCAGCAAAAGCAGAAATAATGTATCTGATTTTGCACCATGATAAGAAATTTTTATCCAATAAGATTGTGTTTATGTGACATTCAGGAAAGAGTTTGTTCTGTGTCAAAACGCCTCAGCAATGTCTTAGTTTGTTCTTTTCCTTATAAAAGAAGGAAAAAATTCTGAATCCAAATCCACAATATATTGGATGTGCCTGATTGCTTTCAGCCTTGATTTATTATCACCTAGTGATTAATAGCCAGCTGGCTCTGCAACCCCTATCGCTTCTAGGAGCCCTTTTCATAGGATGACATTTACTTTTTTTGTAGCTGCACCACAGTGCTGGGCTATCATTATCCTGTGATCAGCTGGTGTGGCCAGGTCTGTCTTCTCGCCCATTTCTAGCTGATCAGGGACAAGTTATTAGAATATCTCAGCAATATGCCCTAAATGAATGAGTTGGTACGTAATATTTCAACATTGCCTCTCATTTCTCTTGTCCCAGGCCTCCCAAGGCACTCTGACTCTCCTTTGCATTCAGGATACTTCTCAATTTTGTCTTCCTAATAGATGTCAGTAGCATGCTGTTAGCATTTGCACCTTATCATTGAAGAGGTTTGGTCTATGAGTTTCATGCTCCCTTTGTGAAAATTAACATTTTCTATGGTAAGCCAGTAGTTTCTGTGAGGATGAAATGCTCCTTCTCTCACTGATGAAAAAATGAGAAGTGGTATGATCCGAAAGTGTTGACTGGTGCAATATAAGACTTGCTTTAGGGCTGGAAGGGCAGAAAAAGCAGTTCATGTAACACAATCCCCTGCAAGCATGATCTTAGTAATAGTGATTTGAGCACAGGATCCTTATCTGTCAGCAGCATATGCCAGCCTTGAGGAGGTACAAATGACCAGCTGTGGAGGGACAGCAAGAAGGTGTTTGGCTGGTTCAGGTTGTATTCCTTGGACTTTGGACCGCTTTGCAGCAGGGCCTCAGGCAAGTCCCTTCGTCTTTGTGAAGTTTATCCTTCCATCTGCAGCTTGGCCAGTAGTTCAGATTTTAAATGCTTTCAGGCAGGAATTGTCTCATGTAAAAAATGAATCTGCTGAGGGAATCCCATGTTTTACAATTTTTTTTCTCTGAGAAGGAAATAATGAGCCAATATCTCTTTACTGTATTGACTTCAAGTGTTTGATGCAGATCTGGAAACCTCTGGTAAAATCCAGCCTACCAAAAGGGACTTCCATCATGAATAACTTCAGTTAATATGTCTTGTCCTAGTAAAATAAAACTTTCTCCCTTCTGTTACGTAATGGATGAATGTTTTGTTGGTGAATCAGGAGCTATTGCGGTCTCTTCCTTTCTAAAAGTCTCACATGCATCACTGATCCCAGAGCTATTATAAGCAGGTTTTATCTTATCCCATATGTTCAGTATCACCCATACTGAGGTGCAGCCCAGCACCTCAGTAGCATCTATCACATTTACTTAACCCTTTTGCAAATGTCGTTATATGTGTGAACTCCACTAGCTGCTGTCACTGTGCTCAACATGCCTATCCCAAGTTGCTCAAAGCCCCCGACTACACACTGCGTAACCTGTATGTGGGGCTTCCCCCTGGAAGCTGGGAAAGAAGGAGGAAACTCTCTGGCAGCAATAAGGTTTGCTGCTGAAGTTTGTACCGACTTTCTCATACTGTCTTCCCTGCTGGGAGTCCCCACTATCCCCAGTCTATCCCACGTGTTTCCAAAGTGACCTGCCTGCTCTAGGTTTGGCTGCGTTTTTCAGAGAGCAGTGTCTTCCCCATCCCAGAAATGCTACCCGAGACTGGCAGTGAGATGGATTAAGGAGGCAGGACATCAGTGTCGGAATGAAGGGTTGGGTGAGGCTTTCTGACCTCTAGGACCATTCATTGTGATACTTAATAAAAATAACAGACACAGAAAGGCTGGCTGGGAAGGCTTTGATTCGTAGATGAGAAAAAGGAAAACAGGAGCTCAAAGAGGCAGGGAGATAAGACTCTTGCCAGAGCAAATGAGACTGAGCAAGTAGATAGGAGCGGTGTTTACTTGGCTCTGGTTCTTCTGTTTAATGCCATCTAAACACTTTAAAACTACTCTTTACTCCTCCTCTCCAGTAGTATCTCTTCCTTGCCTAAAGACCACTATGCCAATCCTCATGCAATAGAGGTTGAGTGCTTTTGCCTTGAAGTGAGTAAATTAAGGTTTTACTTTCCCTGTTACTTCCTTGTTGTGTGAAAAGAAGTGTTGAAATAGTTCTTTCCTTGCTCTGGATGATAAAGTTTATTATCTGGTGTTTGAACATTAATAGACTCTGTAGACCCTGTTATGCTGATTCATATGCGTTTCCTAACAGCTGACTATCTCAGCTACATATGGTTTCTTTGGAAGAGACAGTCTTTGAGAGGAAGAAGAATCACAAAATGGGCTGTTTATGGAAATGTTTTTGCTTCTTCTGCAGGAGGCAAGGGAAAGTAGATGTTTCTGGAAAGTAAGATTGGTTCTTACTGTGTTATGGATACTTTAGGTAGTATTACTAGTTTATATCAGGTAATCCAAGAATACCTCATCTTCTCTATGGGACAAGATTTGCAAGAAATAGTATCTCTTATAAGATCACTTGATACTCTTGGAAAAATCAGCAAGCATTGGCATGCTATTTTCCCTTTGCTTTGCCTAGGTGTTTCATGAGACTGTTGTGGCTGTAGCAATTTGTCGCCTTTGATCCCTCTCAATATTGTTTTCCTTTAACATTTCTCAGGTATTGATTACATCTCTGGTCATATTATCTCATCATATCTCTGTCAGCTTGGGACTATTGCATACTGTTCGCTTTACAAGTGTTATGTGCTATTACTAAATGTCTCACACAGTTGAACTCATTGCTGGGAAGTTATGTCATTGAATCTGAGCGTCAGTCTTTTTTTGTGTCAACCTTTATTCCCTTTGTGTTATCTTAAATGTTTCCTCGGGCTTTTTGGTGTTTGTGTCTGCTTCCTATATCTGGACTGTGTCCATCTATCAACCCCAGCTTTCTTTGTACCTACTTACGGAAGAGAGGGCAATGGACTGAGGGCAGGTCATGGAGGCAGAAAATGTCCAGAAACCAACTTTCCCTGTGAAATCTGATGAGCTACAGTAGTTGCAGGAGCTCACGCCTATTTTAAAACGTGGGAACATGGTTAAGCAGAGCCGAGTCTGCCCTCCTCCTCCTTGCTCCCAACAATGTGTTTCCCTTGCCTGGGGGAGTGGAGGCACCTCTCTGGAGAGCGCTGCTCACGGCTCTGAACGCAGATGTGTCAGCAATAACGAGCAGCTCTGGGGGCTCACAGAAGTGGATGTACTGAGATCTGGAGTGGGTGGGAAAGCTGGAGGCAAGTACCGATCCCGGTTTGCACGGGGAAGCTCTGTGCCCTGTGAGAACAGACTGGGCAGGGGGGAGGCAGGGCGGCTTTTTCGGTCGGGACCTGAAAAGCAAAGAAGTTTGTGCAGATGCATGGCCAACCCAGGGCTCAACAGGGCAATGCTTACGGTAGTAGCTAATCTGAGTTATTTTTTAAAAAGCATGAATAATAGTGTTAGCTTAAAATCAAGGTGGGTTTTTTTATTACCGGTACTGGCAATGTATATCATAACAGCCTTTTTCTGCTGTAGAGAAGTGATTAGAGATGTCAGTCAACTTACCCTCTTGACAGTATTTTTTAGTTCCCTTTTTTTGCCTTGGCTGCTCTATTGTGCCCGCAGCCCAGTAACACACCTGCCCTCTCCCTGCCATGAAGTTCTTAATGCTGCTTATGTGTGGATTTCCATTCTCTAAATTCTTTATAGAAATTCCTATTCAATTTAATAATTCATATCCTCATTCATCTGGCCTATTAGACCATATTTTATAGCCATTAAATTCACTAACAAGGAACACAGCTGGAGACAGCTCTTGTGCAATATCTCATACTACAGATAGGTATTGCAGACAGGTGCTGCATTTCACGTAATGAACAAAATGACTGTGAAATCTCCACAAATCCCATTGCAAAACTGAGGTTTGAAAAATCTTGGCCACAATACTTTCAACTTTAAAACATCACTATAAATCCTGCTTTTATTTATTTTTCCCCTCAATGATCATCTTTCTACCCACCAGCTGATACATTTGCTTGGTCAGCTCTGCTCAGAGAGGTCTCCCCCTGCAGGTTTTCTCACCCATGCTACTGTGAGTGCCCCCAGCACCACAGCAAGGAGGAAAAGCTGCAAAGAACCAGTACCTTGTTACATATTTAGGTGTCTCTTCTGTGATTATGTGAGACTTTTTGTTTGTCATGTGAAGCTTGCTTTTCTGGAAAATTGTTTTTCAGTTGTTTCTAGTGCCATTGAGATCTCCTCTGTTCCATCCAGTGGCGTAGCCCCACGCTGGCATTGTGCCTGTTGTTCAGGATACATTGATCACTCTCTTTCCAATCATCTTCCATCTGTAAGAGTGGTAGTTAAATCTTTATTTGACCTGTGCTTGTGTGGAGGGCTCTGTGCAGTTTTTGAAAGACACCATAGCCTAGGAATCCCAATGGATTTTGGTGACATTTGAGCAGTTTAACTACAAGCTATCCTGTGGGAATTTGTCAGCTGGTGTGTTGCTAAGACTTCGCCAGCTGGAGTCCAAAGGCTCTGCCTGATTTACCAGCAATAAAGCCCATTGCACCAGCCTTCATCTTTCTTGGAGAGCACCCTAGAGTGAAAGACAGAGTGCGAGAGGAGTAGCTGCTCCTACTGGTCTCCCCTCTGTCGTTGGGAGTGGAGGCACCATGTGCTGCCTTCATAATGCTGATGCTCTCCGCTTTAACTGGCTCTGTGTTAGGCACTGCGTGTCTTTATGCGGCTGAGAAATTACATGACAGGTTAAAGATTATTCTAATCTGCTCTGCTACTCTTCTGGAATAAGATGAGAAGGGAGCGTTTACCATATGTGCTGTGTTATTCTAGCTAGCGTATCCAACCTTGTTTATCTGTCGCCTTCACACCTCATGTTTTTCTGTGATTCAAAACTGATTTACTGTTAACTGTTTACAGTGATTTGAACAAGAGAGGCTTGTCAGACAGACAGGAAAAAAGGTTTAATTGCTGATTTCCCATGTTCTCCTGGGGCTGGATCTGTAGGATTCCCTTGTGAGTGATTAAGGAGAGATGAATAGTGGCCTGGGTAAGCAGACTTGTTTCCTGGCTGTCTCAGCAATTGTCCTTGACACAAGCCAACAGCATTGGATGTCCCAGCCCTCAGCCTTAGCATTAGAGATTCAAAAAGCTTTTGTGCAGGGCGTTGTCTGTTGCATTGCCAGTGTTTGGATTCCTTTTTGTACTTGTTTTACCGTTATAGGAAGTGTTTTACCCTCTAGGTGATATCTTCCCACATCTTCCTCCATAGCATCTTGTGAAAAATTTACATAAATAGACTTTGCCTTAGCGGTCAGGCATTGCCTCCTTAGAAACCTGGAAGGGCTGGCTGCTCCTTATCTCTGCGCTGGCAGGATGGGGAGTAGTGTGTGCAGCCTGTGCAGGGAAGGGTGTTCATTGGTTTTGCAATGAGTCATAAAGCCTAATTTAAAGAATTCATGCTTAGTGATGTGACAACTGTGATGATGGGCTATGGAGCAGGGAAACAGCTAAGGGATATGTTAAATCACATGGAGAAAAGCAGATCTTGGCTGGAGGTGTCCATGTTGGCTTTCACCCATTTTGATGAAATGAAAGTGGTGTTGACCTGTCTTATTTCTTCAACACCTAGATTCACAGTTGGTGAATCAGTACAGTAGATTTAGAGTTGATGAGATAATTCACAGTTATATCTGAAGACCTCCAAAAAAGGAGGGAACAAGGGTAATGTGGATGAATGACACAGTGAGAACCTTTTTTAAGAACACTGTAGCTGATTTATGCAGTAAATCATATTAACCACCAGAAATGGCATCACACAGCCTTCCCTTTCAAAGAAGCTTGAGGAAGCAGGCGAGGTCGAAACTGTGGAAAACTAGCTCTTTCACCCAGTCCTGTGTCTGGTTCTGGTGCTTTCTCTCCTGTATGCTCTACCATTTGATTTATGAGATTTGCAGGCTGTTTCTGAAGTGCATGAAGGGTGAGGGCAGCTGCGGCCTAGAGCAGTAATTTCTCTCTTTCTCTGCATGACTGCCTGCCTGTCTGTCGGGGGTTTAGTATAAGAATATGTTTCTCTGAAGTCGGAATTGAGCAGCAAGCAGTTGGTCTGGCTGGAGATGTGAGTTGGTTAGCTTATGGAAAGCCGGGCTAGGGGATGGGGAGAGTAAACTTCTGTACCCCTTTTTCTTCTACACTGGTAAAACTGCTGCTTCAGTGGTGGTTGTATTTCTCATCACTCATTGTGGGTCAGTGATTCTGAATCAAAAATTTCTAATGCTGGGCCTGAATTTGAGGTTCATAATTCAGCTTTTTGTTTTTACGCTGCTGCTGGGATGCCATGTTGTCATAATGAAGTTGCACAAATGCTGTGTATCTTGACTGCCCAATGAGAAGAATGATTCCTGTGTAAACTTCTTAGGGTTCTGTAAAGGAAATGCAGAATTATTGTCATCTGTTGCACCTTTGACTTTATAATTTCAGTCTAAATTTCCTACTCCATTGTCAGATACAGACAGATTCACAAATAGTAGCTTTCTTGCTCTTTGCCTAAGTTTGATCCCACCCATGGGTTTAGCTCGGGCTTGCTGGCACATGCTAGTTTGGAGACCACTTGTAACTGGAAGTAGTCAGATTGCAATGTGCTGGTGTGCATTTTCTCTCTCTAAATACCCTGTAGTTATGCCTCCAGCGACTACAAAGGGATGTTATCCAGATGTGGCTTTGCCATACATGGGTATAGCAGAGTGGAGTGTAAAACCTGACGTGGTATTGAAGAGTACTGTTGCATCACAGAAGATTTTCCATGTTTCCTGGTCAAACGTTCCTCCAGGGGCCTCTCTGTACTTTGCAACCAAACCGCAGCTTTCTGCCAAGCAACAGCTCATAGGAAGACTAGAGCGTGCTGAGGCAGTGTGTATGCATGCAGTCAGGGAGAAGAACACATGTAGGGATTTAAATAGCTTATGAAAATATTTGTCACCAGTACATGATGCTTCTCAAACTGGATTATGATAGGAAGCTAAAAGTTGGTTTTTTTTTTTTAAAAAAAAACCTAGCTTGTTTTAAGTAAATTCAGTGCAAAATTAAGTAGAGGCAGAAAAGAAATGACGCTCTTTGACAGTTACGATGTTTTGGAAATTCTTTCGTGCATCCTAGCCCCAAGAAATTAACTCTTTCTTGGCAATGTTTAACAAGAAACTCTTGGTACTTCTTTTTAATAGATGTGGGCAAAGTAGTTTGAAGCTGCCTTTATTTTCTTCAGTCTTTGATGGAAAAAAAAGTTACTTTTTTTTTCTGGTTAACTTTTTTATTTCTTGTTCCTGTCTTCATGTCTGTTTTGTCTTTTTGCTGTGCTTTTTTTGGTGGAGCTTTTAAAATTGAAGTGTCTCAAGGAAGAAATGTTTGGTCAAATTCTGTCCTCAGTTAAGTGGGAGAAAAAAGTCAGAAAAATGTCTTGACTTTGCTAATATAAAGCTGGATGTTTATTGAAGTAACCCACCAGCAAACAAACAGGACTTTATCCTATGCTCTTTGTTCATTTGTAAATTGACTTGTCTGGTTATGGGGCTATGTAAGTAAAATACAGCTGGTTATTGTCAATTGCTTTTAATTCAAGGCAGGGGATCCAGCACCTGCCAAAGTAAGGTGACCAAAGCAGTGCCTGTCTTTTGGTGAAAAGGTCAAAGGTGTAAAGCCTAAAAACAAGCCTCAGTGCTATATTCTGGCTCAGCAAAATTATTGTTTGTCTTCATCCATATATTCGGTTGCACTGACACCTCAAAGCAGATCCTTAAAGCCAAGAACAGATGTTTTAATGCTCTTACCTTTGCTGTGTCAACATGACGTGTCAACAGCAAGTTGCAGCCCTGCATTTATATTGCAAGCGCCAGGCTGCTTCGGGCTGGTGACTTGCTCTTTGACCTCATTCTTCCTTTGAACCTGCTGTGGCGGTGCGTGCTGGCCAGCCGCGTCCCTCAGCCCCGCGCCTGTCTGGCTTGTAATCCGCAGACAAGAAAAAAGCAGGCAAATTCCAGCCTTTCAAGAAGCTCTTCGGCAAGAGGAAGAAAAGAGAGCCTGTGTCAGACTGTGAGGAAGCCAAACTGAAGCCCAGCCACTCCTTCGGCAACGTCTGCAACGGCACCTTCTCCTCCGATGAAGAGCCAAACGGTGGTCTGAGGTAAGTGCACGTGGGCCTGCTTCCAGCCCCTGCAAACACAAGGCTTGTTCTCCCTGCTTTTAACAGAATTAAATCTAAATTCTGCCTCTGCTGAGTGGTAGCAATTTGTACATTGCTTTTTACAAAGCATGTGCATCTCTGTCCCTCCTCTGAACGTGATACCTGCCGCCGTAGAGCCCAAGGTCTCTCTTCTTGCATGCATTACTTATTGGGTACATGTGCTGGCCTGCAAAGAAGAAATCCTAGGGTGAAGCAGAAATTAATTTGAATCCAGCTCTGTGATTTAACAGAACTCCATGGTGGACATCTGAGCAGAGGTGTTGATGGCATCTGTGTTTTCTAAAACTGGGAAAAGGGAAACTTGAACTGGCTGCTACTGATACTTTATTGCATGCTTTTCCCTCCAAGCTGGTATCTCTGGGTCAGGAGAGACACAACCTCTTTCAGTCTATCCCGTACAGTTTTTGCATTGTAACTGAGGTCAACAAACAGGCTGCTTTTATTCTGATCCACTTTGAACATAGAGTAGAAGAAGGAAGAGAGAGGAGAGAGGCACCTGGAAATCAGATAATATTCCAGTGACAAGAGGGGATCACAGAAGGATAGTGTGAGAATTTTCTGTAGAAATAGTGGGAGAAAGAAACTGTACAGAGTTAACTAGTCAGCAATCTAACTAGGAACAGAACAGGAAAAACAAACAAACAAAAACAACAAAAAAATCCCTACCCCAACAACAACAAAAAACCCCAAGACCAATTGTACAAGCTAATTGGGTCAGTAATACTTATTTCACTTTCCAACTGAAAGTCTCAGAGAGGTTAGTTGACTCCTGGTCAAAGCCCGCTTTGGAAAAAAAGGAACTGTTTGCACTGGGGACTGTGAGTATCTGAAAGTAACAAAAAATATGAGAGGATCAAAAACACATACCAAATTAATCTGCTCAGGAAAGAAATGTATATAAAAAACATCACCCTGCACAGTATTTTCAATGGTGCAAAATCATAACTGTGAAAAACGTGATTTTTTTTTTTTTTTTAATTTTTTTAAGCTTCTGGATTTTTTAGTTCTATTCTATGAAATTCTGCGAGTTCTAGGTTTCCTCTTTGGTTTCTGCAGTGCAGTCTTGTATACCTCTTTTGCCTGTCCCAACTTTTCAGAAAATCAAGACTGAGCATTCCCACACTGTAGAGGGAGATATGACTGACTGCTGTTGCGTTGCATTACCTGTGTGCATGATGCCAAGCTACTGTAGGAAGTTACAGTACCTTTTGCCTCGAGCAAACTGGTGAACAAGAGCAAAACAAAGGGTATCATCTTGCTGTCAGGGATTTCCCATTCAGTGGAGCTGAAAATGCAGTACTGTGCCCAGGAACAGTGATATGGGAACTTATCCCATTCCTCAACAGCGAAGTGAAGGTGTGGCAGACCTCTGTGAGTCTGTTAAATGCTTGCATTTTTAAATGTATTAATTTTTTTTTAATTAACGACGGCATTACATGTAAGCCTCTGGTGGAATAAATCAGACTGCACAATTTAAATCACGGGGGATTAGCAAATGTGAAGGGTCCCACGTCTCATCTCAAGTGGAACATTTCTTTCTGCCCCTGTGATTTGTGAGAGGTTCTTCTGTTTTAGCCTCCTAGGAATACTCAGTCAAAACTCTGATTTCCCTGTCAGGTTTCATGGTGCAAATGTGGGTGCGATTTGATAATAATTTTTAGTGTCTGCCACGTTACTCGTCTCACAACCAGCACAGATGTTCAGTGCAGTGCATCAGATTGCTTTGGGAAGCTTAGTTTTTCTACCCCTTTCTGTTTTCAGCAGCATGGTTTCCATCCATTATATTTTTTTGCCTTTAGTATAATTGCAAATGTTTATGAATTGAATGCAGAGATAGACTATCTAAGTAAAGTATGTGGTTGTTTACAGTTTGTCTAACAATAGATACATTGCCATACCTTCCACTATTCATATAGAAATGGACCAGAGCAAATATAAATAACCAGTAGTATATTTATATATCCAAAATCCTGAGTAGTTTTATAAAACCATTTGCTTCAAACTCTTTAAGAATGTGCAATGACTGTATATTTACAAAAGCTTAATAAAAGTTCTGATTTTGCAAAAAAAGTTCAGGGATGTGCCCATTCCCTTAATAGAGCTATATTTCTTCATGAACCTGTACAGTACATTAATTTGTTATCTGCAGACGTTTCATGTGGACTTTTTGTTTTGTTTTGGGAAGAGGAGGTTGTTATTTTGAAAAGATATTAAGGAAGGTAGAGTATTAAAGAAGGTAGAGACAAGCAAATAAATGAGTATAGGCTAAGTAAGAGATCTGTATTGCTTCCAAGACCTAAGCTAGTATTTCACTGTGTGCTGTATTGGCTTACAAGCCTGCTCAGAGGTAATGCCAGAGTCTCTAATGGAGACTGTGCCAACCAGGTGATGCAGACTTACCGGGAGCAATTTAGGTAATCTGCATATGGTGTAGATTGACTAGCTGAGTTGGAAGCAGCCTGAGAGATCTGCCTGTCCATCCTTTCTTACAGATACTTCCTGGACTCATCAGATGCAAATAACTTGCTTGGTATCCTGATGTATGCACACGTCAACCTATTTATTCATCCATGTTGTTTTGCAGTTCCCACGTGGGAGGTTTCCTACTGCAATTTGTCTTGCCCTGCCTTGTGAAAGACTGGAATTCCTTTTCCCACTTTTATATTCTGCTTCTTGAGTTTCCAAAGTTAAAACTGTATTCATTAACTTTCTCTCCTAACCATATGAGCTGGGAGATGGAAGTGCCTGTTACAAGACAAATGTTATAAGCCATGTTAAGCCACCTTTGTGGAGCTTCACTAAAGTCTCCAGAAGCTTCTGTTCTGAGGCTGTGATATGCACTTTATAAGATTTTATATTTGACTTACTTGTCACAGTTGACACTAAGCAAGCACTGGGGAGACATACCTGAATGGGCACCCGTGTGGTGCCCTACAAAAAAGGTTGTCATTCTGGGTTGATGTGCAAAGGCAGTGGGAAATTAGGTTTTTCTTATAGAGAGTACAGTAGAGTGCCTTTACGTGGGCTGAATGCAATATTTCAAAGGACCTGGAATTAGATCTGTCGGGTCTTTAAGATTCAAGTGTGACAACACCGATCTTCCAGGGAAAAGTCTGTTGGCAAACATCAGTCTCTTGAACGTGCCTGTCCATGAAATGGGACCCCTTTATTTGTAAATTCCCATTAAATTCCACATAATCCCTTTAAAACTGTTCTCAGGACACCTACATAAAGTCATCCTCCTTACAAAGAAATCACCTAAAGATCTTAGTTCTCTCTATATGCTGAGGAAGACTGCCTGTAAAGAAGAAAAGTGAGAGATTTCCAGTCTTGTAAACAACTTTGCCCAGTATTCACTGAACCTTTTTTAGCATGAGTTGTTATCGGGACTGAACCGCGAATCACCCGGCTCTTTGCCTTGTAGAGCTGTGCTAAACTGTACAGCGGTTACTACGCAGCTAGTGAATTCAGATGCTTTTCTGCTTGTGGGGACCATGTGCATAAGCAGTGTGATTTCTCTGAAGGTATTAGTTCTTCGATAGTGCCTCATTTTGGCAAGCAAAGTTGGTATTTGCTATTCAAGCTGTAGCCTTCTTGCACTTGATCAGATAATTTGGAGAGACCGTATAATTGCATTGTGTCACTTCCATGATTGCAGAAGTCGAAAGCATTCCCTTGCAAATATGAAGTTTGATTTCTGACAAGTTTACCTGCAGAATTTCAAAATTGTCTTTCCTTGCCAGGAAACTTAAATTCTAGAAATGTAAACAGGCATATACAGAGGTGGAGGAAAATCTTTAAGTACTTTTTGTAATGTTTGCCCAGTGTCTGCACTCAAAGACAGGCTTCATGTGAGTTTAAGGCAAGGATTTTGCACAGTTCTCATCACTAGGCTATATAGATAAGCAAAATAGGCAATAAACTGTTTATGGACCAAAGCTGCGGGAAGGAGTACAGTGTGTTCCCAGGCTGCGTCAGGAGTTTTATTGCTTGTGATGGAAAGTTCCTGGGGGGAGGCCCCAGGGTGGCAAACGGGGTTGCCGTGCCAAAGATGCAGCACAAGTCAGGTCATGCATCTCTATGGAGCTGCAAGTTGTATGAGTGGCTGTCTCTTGGTAAGAACTGAGGTCTCCTGAATTTCTCCATGCAGTCCGTCTGCCAGCACCAAGAGTGACTCTTTCTGTTTGAAAAGAGCAGAAGAAGGACTGGGGAGAGGGAAAAAATGTGTTTCATGGTTGTCTTAAGAGGCCTGCATTTAGTAATTTGCTGAAGTTAATTTTTGTCAGAGGCTGGGTGGATTGGGCTGTTTCACTGGTGATTTACACCTGAGTCCAAATGCCCCAGACAGTCTGAAGGTGGAAAGGAGACAGTGGTTTCATACCAGTCATCAGCTTTTGTAGTGCAAATGTGGCTTCTCTCTGCTTAAGAGATGCCAATAGCAGTGGTGGAAAGAACGTCAGTGATGAATGGACTGGACTTCCATGGGATGGGATACCTGCACAGTGTTTTTCTTGGTGTACAAAGTATTTTTTAGAGGGGAAATCGTGTGATCAAGATTTGATCAGTCAGTTGAGTTGTGATACCGGCAGTAAATTCCAGACAGCTGTTGTTATTTATCTTAGAAGTATTTGACCTGTAAGGTATAAATTTTAATTTTACATTAATTTTTAATTCCGTGTCTGAATGGCCACAAGGGGCACAAGCACAAATCTTCAGGCAGAGAAAGGACAGGAAGCATAGCTATCAACATGGCTAAATCACGATCTCTTTAATGGATTGAAATTTAAGAGAGTAGCCTACAGAAAGTGAAACAAATGATTATTCACAGAGGGATGTAAAGGATAGAGGGGAGTCATTTTATGGATACTGCTAGGAGAAGGCCTATGCAAAGAGTTGGTCCTCTGAAAGCAAGGAGGATATGATGGCAACAAATAATGCCAAGAAAGCCACAGTGTTTCAGTCCCTTTTTAACTTTCATCTCCATACAAAGAAAGGGGCGGAAAACGCAGGGAAAAAAAAAAAGCAGCACTAGGTGTACTTTTGACATTACATCTTGTTTTAGCCTGTGTGAACTTTGTTACTTTGAGTGCAGTTTATATTGGGTTTGTGCATACGTGGATAGCAGGAATACGACAGCTTTGAGAGAATACATATGCCAAATAAAACTCAGGCTCTTCTGAAGGGTGCAGATTGGGACCTGTATTCTTGTGGTTGTTTTAAGAGAAGTTAGAGATAGGAGAGGCTTGTTCAGTGCCCAGCCACCCTTTCTGTGAGTGTTCCCAGCTGAGTGTTTACCTTGGAAAACAAAATTATTCATCTGATTTTTCTAAACAGCGCACTCAGCTTGGGAATTTCTGCAGGTATTTGTGGTCTTCCACTCCTCCAACAACAGCATTTTATGTAAGACAGGTCTAGGAGGTGATACAGTTTATTCACTATTACTCATCTCTTCTATCTCCATTTTAGTTTCTGAATATTTAATTTTCATTTTGCATTTCATGTGAATGAGAACAACTCATCTGTGTCAAACGTGGCCTTAGTTACTAACTGCTGATCAATGGCGTTAACTCTGGTTGTCATAGAGACTGGCCTGAAAAATTAAGGTAATTATATTTTCCTTGTCTCTCAAGTGGCTCTTTTATTATTGCTCAGGTAATTACCTGACATGTACCTTGAAAGAATATGTAGTGATTGATTAAGTAAGGCAAAAAAAAAAAAAACCCAATCCGGAAAAACTGCTCCATATCTTTCTTTCTGGACTTCACATTGCCTCTTGAGCAGTCCCAGCCTCTGCTCTGGTGGCGTATTCACCCTGCAGCTCAGATTTCCATGTTGTTTCAATGGGTAATGTGCTTCACCTGAAGAGTGTCTCCCATGTTACTTTGCAGGGTTTAGTAAAAAGAGTAGGATGGATGTTATGGTCTTCTTTTCTTACCATTGTCCTGTACTACCTGTAAATATCAAATTTGGTGCAGATGACATTCAGTAGCAGGACACGAAGATTTACGTTCCTGTTCCAGACCACCTCAGGGATTTCACTAAAGGCTTGATCCCAAGGTACAGTCTGGTTTTGGCACCTCATTTAGAGGGACTCTTATCAGGCAGACATATCAAAGTAGTTGTTGGCATACAATGTGTCCCAAAATTTCCAAAAGCAGCTCATGATATTTTCAAATCTTCATAAAGTGAAGTCTTGCTTTTACCTCCAACTCAAATTTCTAAGCCTAATGTATAAACTTTTAATGTCTGTGTATTGTTTTTCCTGCATGACTGTAAGAGCATTTGATCTCATGAAAATGATTCATCAACAGTTCAGCTGTTCAGTTTCTAAATTTGAGAGCGGGGAGGAGGGAAACCCAACAACCTATAAATGATAACTTGCAAGAATCTGTTTTGTTAAGATAGGAAGAATAAGAAAACTTTATTTGATATATTTGTTTATTAGCTGGTAGTATAATTATACATTCATAAATCCTTATGAATTGAAGGTACTGGCTAAACATGAAAACAAACAGACCTAGAGAATCACAAGATTTTGTGGTTTGGGTCCAGGGGAACATCCTGATTCCTTCTTGGACAATTTCAGCCACTACTTCTACAGTTCCATGGGGATGCAGCATTGGGCAGTTCTATATGAAGTAATCTAGATGAACAGTAAAAAAGTGATCTGTCTACCTCCTTGCACCTTCAAAAAGCTCCCAAGATATCTTCTCTCTGTCATATTCAGTTTTCATACCCTGAGCAATTTTATTTTTCTTTTGCTTATTAGTCTGACTTTTGCAATTGGCTTTTGCCAGTCTCCTAATTTGCTTTCTAAGTGCCTCATTTTTAGTGCCTTCCTGACTCCAGTGCAGTGCTTTGGTGCGGTGGTGCTTGGCGTCCACCTGCTCCTGGAGACTTCATCTTAGCAGCACTGTGATTTCGGTATCTCTTGAAGACCAAGCAGAGCAAAGCAACATACAGACATTGCAAGACTTTTAGAAATGAAGCACGCTTGGATTTTCCTCACTTGTGTCAACTGACGTGGATCCACGTAGAACAAGTTTCTTATTTCTGGGTTATAAGGTGTATTGTGCAAACAAAGGCTGTTCCAGGTCAGGAAAGGTTGTGGCAAAGAGCAGGTTTTCTCTCTCCAGTTCTTTGTTTATATGTATCTCTTTACAGGATTCGTTACAGGTTTTGGTGAAATCAGCGTTGTTTCACTTTTTCTGTAATTTATATTGCATCTGAGCAGCATGGGAATAGGAGCCACAACCACCTTGTAAGTGGCCATTTCTGATGTGTACTGAGTGGCATGTGGTCGGGGCGGAGGAGTGGAGAAAGCCTTCCTGAAATGGTGTCTTGACAGAACATAAGACTAACATCATGCTCAGTGTTTTTGTAGGTCTTACCCTGTCTTGACACCTGTGGTGGTTTGACCCTAGCTGGACACCAGGTGCCCACCAACGCTGCTGTATCTCTCCCCTCCTCAGCTGGACAGGGGAGATAAAATATAACAAAAGGCTCATGGGTCGAGATAAGGACAGGGGGATCACTCAGCAGTTACTGTCACGGGCAGAACAGACTCGGAGAAAATTAATTTAATTTATTACCAATCACATCAGAGTAGGATAATGAGAAATAAAACCAAATCTTAAAAACACCTTCCCCCCACCCCTCCCTTCTTCTTGGGCTTAAATTTACTTCCAGTTTCTCTGTCTCCTCCCCCCAGCAGCACAGGGGGATGGGGAATGGGAGTTGCAGTCAGTTCATCACATGCTATCTCTGCTGCTCCTTCCTCCTCAGGTGGGGCACTCCTTACACTCTTCCCCTGCTCCAGCATGGGGCCCTTCCACAGGGTGCAATCCTTCAGGAACAGAATGCTCCAGCATGGGTCTCCCACGGGGTCATAAGTCCTGCCAGCAAACCTGCTCCAGCGCAGGCTTCCTACAGAGTCACAGCCTCCTTTGGGCATCCACCTTCTCTGGTGTGGGGTCCTCCCTGGGCTGCAGGTGGATATCTGCTCCACCATTAACCTCCATGGGCTGCAAGGGGACAGCCTGCCTCACCATGGTCTTCTCCAAGTGCTGCAGGGGAATGTCTGCTCCACTGCCTGGAGCATCTCCTCCCCCTCCTTATTCACTGACCTTGGTGTCTGCAGAGGTGTTTATCGCACATATTCTCACTCCTTTTTCTGGCTGAAATTGCACAGGGCTGGGTTTTTTCCCCCCTTCTTAAATACGTTATCAAGAGGCACTACCACTGTTGCTGATGGGCTCGGCCTTGGCCAGTGGCAGGTCTATCTTGGAGCCAGCTGGCATTGGCTGTATTGGACATAGGGGAAGCTTCTAGCAACTTCTCACAGAAGCCACCCCTGCAGCCCCCCACTGCCAAAAGCTTGCCACACAAACCCAGTCCAACACCTCAACTCTTGCCTTACTCCTTCCTGTTACCAACTTGCTTAAGTCTTTGTGCTTCCAAAGCTTTCTTCTCAGGTATGGGAGCTAAGACTTTTCACTACTTGTTGCAACTTTATTACTTACTAGAAATTTGCACTGAATGCCATCAACTTGCCGTTTTTATTGTTTTTCAGCTGCTACTTTCCCTTTCCAATGTTTTCACTGCATTCCCCCTCCTAGTCATCATATACTTTATTTCCTTACAGATTCTGCATGGCACCTGGCTTTTCAGCAGCTGGTAAGGCCTACTGCTGGGCTTCTGAACCAAGCAGGGTTGTCATCTGTAGTTAGTGTACTGTCTTATTTCCTCTTCCTTATGAGCTAAATGCAATCACTATATAGTACTATTCCTGCCAGGGCTACTTAAACTTTTCACTTCCTTTTCTGTACATTTTGCCATATTTTAGAGCAAATGTTGCATAAACATATGCTGCTGTTTGATAGAATAGTGTCACAGGCAATGGATTGCCAGGTCAAGTGTGGAAGTTGGACCATTTGGAGCCCTGTTCCTTCCACTAGTCTGCATATTTCTATGATAACTCGTGAATTGTCCACAATCTTCAAGCTGCGTTAGGGATTCACTTGTAGAATTACTGGAAACCAGAGCGATGCCTTTCTTTGATCTGTATACTGAGACTTTCTGAGATTAGATGATTTGGTGAATAATTACATAACATCCATGTGTCAAGAACCATCTAGTCCCACCTCATTACCTTCTTGTCAGACAGCAGCAAGGACAGGGCTGCTCCCTTAGGGAATGTGAGTGGGGCACCAAGAGGGATCCCAGAGCAGGGTAGGGGCTTTGTTGCCCAGGGCCCAGCCCCACAGTATCTAAGCAAGGCAAGCAGGACAGATGCTGGGGTGGTGGCCAAGGCCGACCAGGAGTACAGATAAGGCAGATCTGAGGCTGAGCCAGGAAGTCAGTCTGTAGGTCAGGATCAGATTCGTTGATCTCACCTCAGGTCCACAGCTGAGAAGGCAAGGCCAAGGGCAAGCCAGGAATCCAGTCTGCAAATTGAGGTCTGGATCAAGGGGCTTCATGGCCAGGCACAGTTGGGGCTGAGCTGGAGACCAGCACTCCTCCAGCATAGCTCAGGCAGGGACCAAAGCCTCAACTGTGATCTTAAATAGAGCTCCTGGACCCATGTGGGTGTGTGGAGGTCCCATATGAGGCTGGTCCTGGATGTTAGAGCTTATTAGTACACTCAGGTCCTTGATACTTCCCATGATTATTTTTATGCCCTTAATTATCGCTGTTAGTTAGGTTATTACCATGTCTTAAAGATGCATCAGCTACTTAAGGCTAGGCTTGATCTCTACTTTTAAAATAAATAAATTTATGGTAAGTTCATAGGTTACAGATCCCCCGATGACATCAAACTGGAGCTTTGTCTAAGATACTGTTGCATGATGTCTTTGAAATGACCAGGGCTACTAACGCAGAGGGTGCAAAACAGGCTGTTTTCCCAGAGTTAGTGCCCTACGGTTTGGCACTTCCCGGAGGTGATATGGGTGCATCTTTAGATTGAGCAAAGAAATGATTTCTAAGTTTACTTTATGAAAAAAAGATCCCTTCAACTACCTTGCTGAAAAAAAGAATCTCCCTTTTGCCTGTTCAGCTTGTAAGGACCAGTTTACAGACAGTTGTAACTCAGAATTATGTTGCAGCGTGAACAGTATTCCCCATCCAGGCATGAGTTAGAAACAAAACTCACATGCCAGCATGACAGATGAGAGAGAACACACTAAAAATACAGCTCAGAATTACAATCCATTTTCTTCTATTACAGTATTTATGCATCTCTGGAATGACTAGAAAATGCAATTTATGTTTTTCATCTCTAGCTGCCTTGGGGACATTCATAGGAGATGCAAAGTGTTGGAATCAGATTCCATTTTTTAAAACAAAACATTAAGTAAAGGCAACCTGTCTCTGCACTTGTCATTTCCCTCAGGCACTATGCTGGGATGTGACTCTCAGATGTCTTTGAAGGGATTATACTAAGGGTCAATACCTGGCTAAAACAAATTCATTCTTGCTTTGCACACTTTGTGAATTTTTTAGTGTTAAAAATGGCTTTATCTTAAAAAGTTGACTCTGATCTCTAATGATTACAGAGTAAGTTTCTAATGGAAATCTGAAAGAGTGAAAGTCATAAGACTGGGGGTTTTTTGGAGTCAGTCTCTACAAACATAAAAGAACAGAACAACTCATTCTTTCCCCTTATTTTCCAGTTTCTATTTCTGACTCTTTAATATCAGAGTGGGAGGAACATTTATGACACACTGAAGAGGCAATTGGTGGTGCGAGCTTTCTCTACTACAGTAATGCACTGATAGGGGATTATGCAAGAGCTGAGACCTCATTGTTCCCTGCTGGCAAAACTTCCCCTTTTTAAGGACTCAACATTTGTCTTTGAGAGGAGAAATAGCTCTGGAGAAAAATGGGGTCTAAAACATAATAGCCACCAATACCAAGGTGAACTTAGCTTTGTATTCTGTGCCGTATTACCCCGGTACATACGCTGATGTACTTAAAGGTGCAGTCCCACAGCAGTATATGATGGTTGAAGTCTGAACTGCAGTTGTCCAACTCTTTCTGGCAACTCTCTGAACACGCAGCTATATGGAAGCTTGTGTCAGTGTTTGCTCAGACAAACAAGGAAGTTGTGTGGGTTTTTGACTTTTGTTGGGGTTTTTTTTGGTACTTAGTTATTCAGGCAGAACAGCTTTCTGAATTGTTTCATGTGAACCATGAGCACTAAGCAGGTGCAAAAGAGGTGATGGGAACACACAGGGAGGAGGATAAAGGGAGAAAAGATGATACCTCATCCAGTCCTGACTTCGAGTCTCTAGAGCTGGTGGAAAGTTACATCCTGAACAGATAACAATGCATAGCAGTGGATGGCTGATGGGGATCCAAACAGTGATCTCTCTCAGTTTTGTGGTCTTCATGGGAGAGGAGTAAGACTTTTGTAGGCTGAATGTGGTCCCATTCTGCTGTGAGGGATTTGTTTCACATTTCCTAGTTTCTTAGCACACACAAACACCTCAGCAAGAGTGAGTATAATGGAAAGAGGGGTTACTGCACAGAGGTTTTTGCAAGCCAGATTCATACATAGATACATTAGAGCTATGATACTTCCAATATCTAGGTAATCTGTTTTACCTGTGGTTTTCTGGGATTCTTCCAGAAGTCTGAAGTACCACAGAAGGTGTTCTCCCTTTCCAGGGGAATGAATTTATTGGCACTGAGTTAATCAAAGAGTCTGATAAACATACTCATTTTCTGCAGAAGAAAGCTAGTTAGGAGCAAGATGTATTTGAGACAACTCTTTTTACAGCTAAATACAGTTAAACCTGGGCTAGGAGTCCACGTCATGTCTGTGGTCAAGGTGTGGTGCTCATAGTCCATGTCTTGCTCTGTTTCCCACCTCTTTGACACTACTGGCTTCATTATTTGTAAAAATCCTGTGGGATGGTTGGTTCTGCTATACTTTTATGCTCTTGGGGTACCCTCAAGATAAAGACATATCCTGGTGCACTCTTTTTGTGCCAAAGCCCATGTGTATCAAAGAACCCCTCAAACATGTAGTGGTTCTTAAGCATTTCATCCTAATAAAAGAAGGTGAAAAGTATGTTCTTAGTTCTTAGTTTTGCTGAGAAACCAAGTATTCCAACCTATCTTCAGGAATCTGAAGAGGGCCACAGGTGTGGTAAAGAAAACTCTGAGAAAAAATGGAATTTTAACTTTGCTTTGAGAAAATCCATTTTGAAAATTTGTGCATTGGGACTGAAACTTGAACATGATACTTGGGTTGCAACACATCTTCAGTGAGATCAACTTTAAGGATTTGCTGAAAGTGCTTTGTATTTTGGTATAGCACATCCATAATTCATTTAATTTAGTCAGGTTTCTGGAAGTGAGTCAGATGATGATTCAATTATTTTCAGCACAAACAGCCTCTGAAGTGTCATCGTCGGTATTATCAACAGAAGTGCTCATAAACTGATGCCACTATTTTCCCACATCTATTGAAAGTGATATGGCAGTTTGACACTGTAATACCTTTGACCATGGCTGTGACTGTAGCCCGGGCCTCTGACATACCATGAATCTATCGAAAGCCGTTCCTGATGTTGGCATGAGTTTTGATTGAAGGGAGGGTTTTCTGAAGCGCAGTCCATAGATGCCGATAATGAGAATATTATTTTATAAAGGCTTCTGAGAAAAACTGCAGAGATAGGAATGGTGGTAGCAGTGAGGGACACTCAATTATTCATACTGTATTATGACTTCAAAGAAATTCAGTCTTTCCAAAAGTAGAACATGAAGGGAGTGAAAAAAGAGGTGAAAAAAGGAACTTTGTGATATAATCTGTCAAACTCTCAGCTGGGAAGATTGAAAGGATTGTGGGCTCTAAATAGGTAAAATAAGAGATCTTTCAGAAAGTTCAAGTAGCCTGGAAGTCATCTTAAATGCTATTCAAACTCACCTGTAAAAGAAACTAGGTTACTACAATGTGTGAATATGTTTTTTTTTTTTCCAATGTACTTTAGCCTACATAGACATTTAAGCAAAATTCTTACTGGTAATTGGACATGCGGCTATCAGAATTGCTCAGTCACCCAATTCTGAAATATCCAGTATATCTGCGAAGCATTTTGTGGGGATACAGCAGAGAGAAGTCTTGGGTTAATTCACTGTGGGTTTTTTGGTGAATGTTTCATGTGTTATGACAACTTGGAGTGTGTTTGTTTTGGTAGCAAGTTAATAAAAGAACAAAAGCAGACAAAAGCTTTCAAATATGTTTGGCCTCAGCTCTATGAAACAAAAATTTGTGATGCCATGTAATGAGGAAGTGCCTAAACTGAAAGCAGGTGGCTTATGGGAGCATGTCGGAGAGAGATGCTGAGATAGGCACTTGTCAGAGATAGAGTTGGACTTTCAGTGGTGAGGTACTTATGATTGCAGGTCACATGAAGCTCCCAAGAGGTTTCACATGACCCAGTGTCCCAAAATGACATTTTAACAAGTCTGATCAGCGTAGCCAAACCCCAATCTGCACATAGCCAAAAGCTAGTGTATTGTGTATCTCAGTCAGGAGATTCACTGGGTTAGTTCACAGGCAGGAGGTGAGACTAGATCACTAAAGTGTCCTCAGCTCTGTAGCAGGATGGGGAAGATCTTCATCAGCAGCCATTTCCTACGCAGTCCACCAGCAGTGACCTCAGCAGTTGCTCTTTTC
The DNA here is from genome assembly GCF_034619465.1 of Leptosomus discolor. NCBI lineage: Eukaryota > Metazoa > Chordata > Aves > Leptosomiformes > Leptosomidae > Leptosomus > Leptosomus discolor. The sequence goes on along the minus strand of NC_141394.1, from coordinate 52,233,100 downwards.
TTCCATTCCAGGGACTCAGGTTATTGGGCAGTTCCCACTGCCAGAGCATCCCTGCTGCTGGTCAGCTGAAGTTTTGGGGTTTGAACTGCTAGCAAACCCTATTGAGTCCAAAAGCTGCAGGTTGGCTGTTCCCAACTTAAATATTAACAGATTCATTAGTAAGGTCATGAACAACTTGCAAACAAGTCACTGAACTCCTTGGTGCCTGAATTGCAACCTTTGCCTACTAATTAGTTGTAACAAACAATAGGGATAAACGTGAGCTGTCTAATTTTAAGTAGGAGAATGCCAACCCGCTGGACAGTAAAAGGGGAGAATGGTGTCATATGCACGGTGAATAGCTGTGAGACAAAGACACGAGTATCTAAGCCACAGTACTGCTGGAAAAACCTTTGAGAGAGGATCCTCTCTGGAGCACAATCTGACCTGGATTATGCATCCTCAGCAGATCTCTCAGCTCAAAGCTAAATCATAAACGATAAATGCACACTGGCCTTGCCTTCTGCACCTGCAGCAGTTTCACATATTGAACGATGTAAATGCAGGAGGGGTTGGCATCGTCTGGTTTGTCAAATTTTGCATGTTCTCCTCAGTTTTGGTTGTGAATGCAGACTTCTTCTCCCCTTGTTGAATGCCATGCTGGAGCTTTCAGTTCAAACAGACCTACATGGTTATAGGAAAAAAGCCAGTGTTCACTCAGCTTCATGCCAAACCACTCATTTTGCAAGCCAGGCCTGCTAGGAATTTGTATGTGTTTAAGGGGCATTTCTCAAACTGTGGTTCATGGGCTGATTCCTGGACAGTCGAGGAAGGTAGATATATTCAAATGCCATGCAATTTTAAAACAGCTCTGTGTACAGGTTGAGTCATGACAACTCAGTATAGAAACCTTTTCAGAAGAGGTTTTAAAAATATACTTTTATGGTTTCTCTAATACAAGGTTTCTAAAATAAGGCATTTTAGCAGCCAAAGACAATCAAGTTGTGGTTTTTATTTAAAAAAAAATAAATCTAAAATAGAGTATAGCATCAGTTAAATGTTCCTCCTCTTTGATGGCTAAAAATGCTGTGAAATATTGACCAGCTCTTTGCTTGATTGTGTGCTGTTTTGTTTCAAAAGAAGCACGTTGTTCAAATATTAATTCTGGATAAAAAAATTTTTTTTTCAGTTACTCTGTGATTGCACAGAGGACGAAATGATAGAGAGAGCTGTGTATGTTCTCCCCAAAAGCTTGGATTGATTGTTTTTTGAGTGCAGATGTATTTTATATATAAACTAGAGAGACGGAGAGGTTGTAGGGAGCTTTTTTGCTATTATTTTCAGGTTTCCTGTAAGAAATTTTGTTATAAAAGTTAAGAATAGCCTATCATTTAATCAGTTATAAAAGGTTAATGATACCCTATACAAGATTCTTCCTTGATAAGAAAAGGATATTGTTTTTACTTAAAAAGATTATGTTCACACCCCAAGAAAAAATGTGATGAAAATATAATAAATACATTCCAAATTTTTTTTTTTTCCCAAGGTATAAATAGAAATATCTTGAACAATTAGCACATTTTAAAAGGCAGAAAAAGATAATATACTGATTTTCTTAAATACGTAAGGATTTAATTTTTCTTCTTATTTTACTTACTCCTCTCTCTGGAAGTATCATCTTCCTTGCTTTTGCTGAAGTATTTGTTTATCATCCAACCCCTAACATTCTGTGATTCTGTGATCATGTTTTTATCACATGTAGAAGGTTGTGTTGGTTAGATTAGTATAAAAAGTATCTTTTTTTTCTTCCAGATTGTTTGTTTACTGAAGCTATAAATGGGTTCCATAGAGTTGCCAATAAGTTATTAAAAGGAGAGATTTAAGACAATCTCAGTTGTTTAGTTTTCTTCTACTGTGGCTTTTATCATGTTTTTATTTTACTGGCTTTCCACTCACCATGAAATATTCTAGGTGAGATAAAACATGTCTTTCAAACTTGAATATTTTTCCCCCAGAATGCCCCCAAAGCCCCAGGTAACAACTCACAAACCTTTTTTTTTTATTATTTCTCCATTTTCTTAGTGAGCGTTTAAAATTTCCAGTAAATTAAACCACTTTTTGTTTAATCCCCTTGCCTGTGGGTTTAGAACAGAGCCATATAACTAGGTCGTTCCTGATGCACTCTCCTCCTTGGCATCGATATCTAGTTTAACAGTAACACACGGGCATCTCTCGCTCTTTGTTGCTAATCAAACACACACAGGTTGGTGTAATAAGCTGGTTATCAGTTCGGGGGTTTGATGATAACATTTATTTGCCAGTGTGATCATACTCATGGTGGTAGGAACAGCTAAATAAACAGCTAAATGAGGTAGCTTTTTAAAAGTAGGTTACTATACTATACTAAGGTATGACCTCTTTTTGTGTTATAGAGCTACCTTTGCTTGGGGCCTTTCTTTGAATGTGCATGAGAGCAGGTCCCAAGCACTGGGACTAAGCACGAATGCAGGCATTCTTAAACATGCAGTCTGGTTATGTATGTATTCATCGACATCATCTACTCTGTATCCTGAAAGTAACATCGCAAGTAACAGATTTGAGACTAAGGAAAATTGATTGAACTTCTCAACACATCTATTAAAAACACCCCACTCTATGTCCTTCCAAGGAAGAAAACTGTGTGTGAAGGAATCATGTACCTTTGTTAAACTTTTGATAACAGAACATGTTTAGATATCTCTCTTCTAAGAAAGTTCAAAGCTTTTATGTAGAAGGCAAGAGGGAGGGAAAAATCTATACAGCAGGGCAGCTATGATATGAAGGGTCACCCTCATAGATTAATTGCTGTGCTTATTTATTTTTTAACCGTTTTTTCCAGGTCCTCCCATTACTCTATGGGCAGTCGAGCTTTTTCCCATGACAGTATTTTTATACCTGATGGGAGAACAGAGAGTGAACAGGCCATCCAAGCAATGTCACAGGAGAACGTTTTAGGAAAAGTCAAAACTCTTCAGGTAAGAAGTTGTAAGTGGGAAAAATATTAAAATGTGGTTGAAAATGGTCTACAGAATGTGTCAAAGGTGGCTAAAGGTGGGTTGCTTTTTCAATAGCCTTGGGGCAGTTTCTCAGCCATGTAAGTTGTCTGGACAAAAGCCATGTACATAATTTGGATAATCTGCGGAAGATCTAGGGTTTGGTCTTGAAGGTACATCAGTGATGCTGCAAGCAAATCTGCAGAAACGTCTGCGTCTTGTGGAACTCATTTCAATTGAACTCTTGATTTGGCCTGTCCTGATTTGCGTGCCTGAGACCTACGGATGTGGTACTGAGTAAAAAAAATGAGGGTGGTGTTGGCAGCAGGAAATAGCATGCAGAGTGATACTTCTTTGCAAAGGTGATTTAATGATCCTTTGATATGTATTACATTTTGTTCTCCTTTTTCTCCCTGTCCCTTGAGTCGTTCTCATGAAGGGTGGATATGTTTATCTCTCCAAAGCAAACGGCACATAAGTAACTACATAAACAACACGTTTGGGTATTTGCTTCTAAAGAGCTTTATATGACCTGCTTGCCCTTCTTTTCCATAAGTCTGTCCCAGTAGTGCTCTGATTTTTTGCTTTACTTGTTGTACATCTGTAAGATTCCCAGCTGTTTGCCTTTCTAGACCTTGAAAGAGCTGTCCTTCAGAAGCATGTTTCAGTTTATTGCTCAGGATGCTTACATGTCCCGTCAAAATGCTGATAAATTTTTTATGCTGTACAAGTGCCATGACCCTGTAGCTGACTAGTAAAATACCATTGATTGCTTTTACCTCCAAAGTCTACAAATGGTCCATCTTTTCTGGTGAGTGAGAGATCATGCACAGTAGGCGGATCTGACCTTCAGGATAAAATTGTTCCTTCTTCCTGCCTGGTGCTGTCAGCAGGCAGAGTGCCTCAACAGCACTGGCAGTGCTGACTGTGGATGAACTTTGAAGTAGAAACCACACTAGGACAGCTCCAATTTCTCTGTGCTGTTTTTTCTGCTTAAATTTCCCTGGGTCAGGTAGATTCAATGCATGCTACTGTCCAGGCTAGAAACCATTATATTTTAAATGACTGCTGACTCTGGACAAAGATGCGAGATAGCTGGACCTGTCTTGCAGCATGCTTGAGTGTCCTTTGGGTACAAAGGCCGCTGACTTCTGCAGGGAGCCATGCCCTCCCTATTTGTTGGATCTGTTGTCTTGGCTTCAGTACGTTAGCTTTTTTGTGAAGAACTTTTCACTTTGTAGGAGTGATTTCTCCCATTTCCAAACTGACCTTAAAATTCTCAGTGGAAATTATTGCCATCACTAAATTCAGAGACATGATAAAAAGTGCAGTTACTTCAGTTGCTAACAACCATCTTCACTAAGCAAATGGTAACTGAAGAAATTAAAGCAAAAATAGTCACCCTTGAAAGCTGCAAAATAAATAGCCAGTGATACACTTTTGCTTGTGTGAACTTTGCATAATCCTTTTTTTAGTTACTTACATGTATTTTAAGGGGGACTGTTGTTTCAGCTGCTTGATGTCGAAAGTGTGCTTACCTTTTTATTTAAATTGAAAGACAATAGTTCATTTTTATAATTTTAATATAGCTGCAGCCCAGTGTGTAACAACATCCCCAGTTCAGCTTTTCCCACTCTACTGATGATGGTGATATCCAGAGCAACGTGTTCAATCAGAAAGGAAATTAATAATATTGTAAATGACACTTTTAACTATTTACATGTTTACACAGAAATTATATATTCATCTAAACGTCCATGGATTTTTTTCATAACCCCATGGAAAGGCTCCTTATAACAAGCCCAGGGGCCACTTCTTGTATCTGCAAAACCTGCTGCCCAGCACATAACCGTCGCCGTTTCCCTAGCCATGATTTCTGCAACTGTTCCCTGAGTTTTAGGACAAGATCATGCTAAAATCCTATTTTAGGTTGTCCTTAGAGTTGAGTCCAAGATCTGACCAGTTATTTGGACTGTCATTCCTGTCTGAAGGCACTCCGTAGCCCATCCTTTTTTATGCTGTAGTATTCTAAAAGGAGACTGTGTTTGCTGCATGATTTTGCAGTCACAGAAAACACTGATACTCAGTCTCCAGTTATCAGAAGGTTGTACCTACTTTGAAGTCCCTTTCTGCAAGCTCAGTCCCACTGGGAATGTCTGTATTTCTTCAAATGGAGGAACAAGAGGAGACAATCATCTCTTCCGAGCAGCACTCCAGTCCTTAAAATCAATTCTGTGGCCACCTCCCAGTCCCAAGTCATTGCTGTGCCACCAACATTACTGTGGTTTTGCACAGACTTGTATGTTACAGTGAAAGCACAGCATTTTCAGTTTCCATTTGCCTGGCAAGATGCTCCTCAATAAAGAAGTGTGGCCAGGATTCAGTGCCTTGTACTGGCTCTGAACTCACTGTATCCCAAACAGAGATCAAAAGCTCTGCAGATTTTAACCTTTTTCAGGATTTTTTGGGGCATGGTATAATGAACATTCCTCGAAAACTTGAATCTTTTTTGGAAGAGGCACCATGCTTACCAACCCAACTGATAGCATGCTGAAAAGGGTTTTGAAGTCAGCATAGAAATGCAAGTCTTTTAATACTGGTGGTGCTGGATCTCATTCTGCTGACCAGTGAAGTGTTTCCCCCTTCTCGCCTTGCATTTCTGCTGACTTTGGAGTGTTGATGAACCCACAAAAAATGTTGTGTAATGGTGCAAAACTCAGTAGCAGTCTGAGCAGCTGGCCAGGTTATGCACCGGTTCAGCTCCTTATTGTAGGAATTCTCTCTTTCTGATTGTATGTAAGGTAAATTCATTCTTCTGGAATGGCTCTCATTTCTTTTTATTGATTTTCAGATTGGCAGTACTCATCTTATTAGGCTTTGTGTAAATGGATTTGGTCATGTTTGGAGGTTTTAGTGTGTGCTAGGAGTCAGGCTGAGAAAAGCCTGACTTCTTGTTAACCTCCAATAGCCTTTGTGTATCCTGAAGTTTTTTTGTGTTGGCTCAAGCCATCTGCTGTTGTAAAAGCAGTCTTTTCCTTGTCCTTTGGATCTGCTGAGATTTATTATTACCTAGTTTTTAAGGTTCAGTATAGAAAGCCAGCCTGAACCTGCTCCCATAAAGAGATGGTACTCAGGCACTGGTACTCTTAATGCTGGACTCATTTAGTTTCTTGGGATCTGGTGCTTTGCTTCTTGTACAGGACTGTGAATGAGACACAAGGAACATTTAAAGTCTACATCTAGCAGTGTGTCAGAACAAACTTAGACTCTGGGAGCTTGTTTTTACGTCCTTCCCTTTCATAGGTTAGTGGGTTGTTTTTTTCCTCACACCAAAGTGTATTAGATCAACTTCCTCACATTTTGCAACTGTGTCTCTTCTTCCTACTACTGATATTTGCCAGAAATGGTCAGCAAATGAACAGAAGACAGTTTTTGTTTCAGACTCACAAAAACTGTAGCAAATAAAATGGAAACTTGTTTTGAGTGTCAGTATCTTGATGCATCTAAGCCGTTATCTCCTTTTGCTTGACAATAATATGGTGGGGCATTGCTGCTGCCTCTGGAGGCAGGAGGACAGCTTGTTCTCCACCTCTTGCCTTCACTGGAAGTATCTTGGGTCGTCTGGCAGCCACAAGGCTGTGGCAGTCAGCTGCACGAAATATTAAAGGTTGACTATGACATATGGTTTATTGCATTTAGGAATTACTGGGCTACATCTTTTCTGTTCCGTGTGGCTACATGGTTTAAAACAAACAAACCCTCTGCTGTGTAAATGTGTAAAACACCCATTTATTACACAGATATTAATGATGATAAAACACACCTTGGGAATCTAGTCTTCTTGGTCAAATTCTAAAGGACCACTTTTTAAATTCACATTTCCCTGGCTCTGTAATGATGAATATCCTAAATCATTTTCTTCCTATCAGACCTAATGACTGTTCAGTTTTGGATACTGTTTCTTTTGCTCATTAGCATATCTTAGCTAATGATCGCTTGATGATGCTAATGATGCTTCCCCTACTGTGCTTTGCACATGCATTGTACATCTGTATTCTGCCAGCCATTCACATTGTTATTTCAGTCTGATACTACCCAGATCTCAACAAGGCTGTGAAGTCATTTGCTAAACCTCAAAGCTATTATCTTTTAACTTGATTCTCTGCATTTTACAGAATTGGGAGTGAATTTTCACTGCATGGTTGCCCAGCTTTGTATTTCTTACAATTAATTTCTTTGTTGCCAATATTTTCTAGTGCCAGTGCAGCCTAATTGTTTTCTTCACATTTGATAATTGTTTTCACTTTATTTATTAAACTGAATTTATCATTTTTTCTTAATCATTCTAGCATTTCTGGGGCAGAGCCTCATTTTCCTATGATCATATTAAGCCCTGGAAGTGAGCTTCCATTTTCTTTACATCTGCTTTGCTTTTGGTACTCTGCAAGGAGTACCAAATGCCACAGATTCTGTGAGTATCTTCGGGCTTTTCCAGAAAGTCTTGCTCTTAACATGTGAGCATCTATAAGTGGTCCATTGCCACTATATACTGAATTCTTCATTTGAATCTGGATTTGCTTCAAATACATATCTCTAGAGATCCATATACAGTTTTCTTCTTCACCATTCTTCTATTTTGGACTCTCCCAAAGTCTTTCTTGAAGTATAATGCCCCAAACACATGCTGCTCCAGCAATGGAGAGTGGGATAGTTCCTTCTCTGCATCTTATATCCAAAACACCTGTGGTAATACTTATTATTTTCCTACTTTTCAGTAGGTTTATGTGTTAATTTTACCTCTAGTTTACTTTCTAAAGCCTCTAGCTATACTGATGTAACTTCTCACACAATGCTTTCCAGTTTATTCTCTCCCTTTGACTTAAGCGATTTTTAAAATTTTTTATTTTTTTACGTGGGGTGTTTTGCTTGTTTAGATATGCTACAGATTTTCCTACTTGGATAAAGAAGTGACTCACTTCCATAGAAAGAACAATTAGGTAAACTGTCTTTTCAGCCTAGAAAAGAAATTATAAAAGAGAGAATATGATAGAGATGCATGAAATCATGAGTGGAATTGAGAAAATGAATAGAGGACAATTACTCAGTCTTTCACAGCGTGAGAACACATGAGCACCACGAGTAACACTTTCAAACCAAAACAAATATTTCTGTATGCGTAGTTGGACTATAGAACTCATCGTCATACAGCACTGTTATTTGTGAAATATTTATAAATATTCAAAGAGCAATTAAACAAATTCATAAAAGAAGAGTTCACAACTGGCTGTTGTCACGGTCCATTCGGTGGACTCGTGGTGGTTCATTTGCTGTGATCTCGAAGTGCAAAATTAAGGCCACCACACCAAAGGGATTTGCTTTAATCAAACAGTGAAACTTTATTGTTTGGCCATAAAGCGGCATGCAATAGGTAAAGAGGGTGAAAGGAAAGGGAAAAGTAAAGTGAAAAGAGGAAAGAGATCGATAGCTACCACCGTGGGTCCAAGGTATCCCTATGGTCCCAGCTCCAGGCAGTGTCCCACCAGTCCTAATGATTGTTGTTATCCTTGGCGGGGAAAGCTTCCAAAGTTTGGGTGCTGAGGGGCCATCTTTTACACCAAGTAACACACCTTGCTCCTCCTCTGTATCTCTGCCTGTTCTTGGCTCCATCGATGCTGATCAGTCTTTCATGACAGCAGTTATGCGGCCCACCTGGTCAGCTCAGGCTTGTCCCGTACCAGAGAACGGCACAGCACTCTTCGCGCCATGCAGCTCTCCCTCCCGGAGTGTTCGTACCACATTCCATTCTTGGGGTCAGCAACTGTGTCTCAGGCAGGCTGCTGCAGAGTCAAGATGTTAGCCTAACTTTTGGGGTACCTTATTGTCCATATCCCTGATGACAAGGTTGAGACAATGCTGTTTTCCGGACGGACTCTTACAGCTGTTGACTCCAAAAGTCCTTGGATGCCACCACAAGTCCTTGGAGCATTTACAAGGAAAATCCCAAATTTTACAAGAAAAACGGGCTTGCCCTGTTCGTATATGTTCCCAAGGCATTTGATTTTTGGGTCACTGTGAGAGACCGTACAGGACCAAGTGGAATTTCAACAGTATGGCTCTTCTTAGGAAAAGTATTATTAAGTCATTATTTCATAATTATATATAACTAGAAAACATAATTTCGTTTATTTATTTATCCAGGCATTGCAAACTGATATAAAAGATAGGTGTTTGAGTTGAAGGCAAAATATGACCAGTGTTTCTTCTAAGACTTGTATGAATAGAGTCAGCTGAAATAGTACACTCTGTTTTAATGATTTTTAACTGAGCAGAGTAAGCAGCTTAGCTGATCCGGTTTTGGATTCACTCCAGGCACAGAGCCATAAGAATGATGTGGTTTCAGGGGGCTGAGTCCAACATGCATGCAAGCAGGCATGTACACAGAAGAGGAGCCAAACTGGAGCGAAAGAGGAGATGTACAGCCTGATCTGGGCTCTCTGCCGGTTAACATGGAAAGTTTGTTCTTTGGCATTTCCTATGCAAACACAAAGAGTGCTTTGAAAGTCTAAGCTTTTTAATTTGCTGCAGGTGCCAACCCATACAGAGCAATTTGACGTAGGAATTTTATTTCTGAAGTTATTAATGGTAAGGTGGTGTAAAGATGTCAGTTAAATAGTATCACATTTTAGGAAATTATTTTGCATAAATAAAAGTATGCCTGTGTCATGGTCCAGTTACTGAGGGAGATTTTAAAAATTGGATGAGTGTGAACTTTTTTTTCTAAATTCCCAGTATTTCTTTTTCTTTATTAGATGCGCAGTCCTGCCCCTCACCTCACACTGAATGGCACTGCACTGATAGCCACCCGGGCTGGGTGTGAATAGACAAGCTCTCTTGCACCTCTTGAATCTTATAGAAAAAAAAGCAGGGATGAGGTAAACCTGGTCTGGAGAACAGCCTGATGATCCCATTCTGAAGCTTCCCTCTGTGTGTGATCCCTCCAGCCCCATCATCCTCCTGCTGTCAGCACAGTGAATTCTCAAGTACAGAGGATTTATAGTTTTGTGTTCAGAAATACATGTCTAACTGAAACTTTTGAGAAATTTAAAGCAGATGCTCCTTTTCAGGGAATATGGCCTCTCCTCAATGGCCTTGCACCTTAAATTGATGTATCTCTCCATCTCTGGGTAGGCCTGTCTGTGTGTGTTCTTCCAAGTAAAAGTTGTGGATTTTTTCTTTTCTTTTAGGGATTTTAGGATTGACCAGGTAGAGAACATATCTGTATGAATTTTTCTGAGAGAGGATAATTGCATTGTAGTTACATTATAAAGCACATTTTTAAAAAGAACAAGAAGCGGGTTTAACATTGCTCTTTGAAAGCAGTAAGAACAAATTTGCTCAGCAGTAACAGTAATCTATTTGAGATTTTGACATTTCGTATTCAGCATCAGCTCTGGAGACTAGAATGCACTGAAAGAAATTGGCCAGTGGAGAGCTATTAGTGGAAGATTTTTAGGCTTTTTTTTTTTTTTTTTTTTTTTTTTTTTTTTTCCCCAAAAAAGGCCAATAGTAAATGAAGAGCCTTCTGTCCTGGAAGGAATGTAAGGGCTACTAGGGTTTCTTCTTCAGTCTTCAAACTAATTTATGCAAGTCTGAGCAAATAAACTTTTAAAACTTTGAAGTAATTCAAACAAACAAACAAACCTGTGTACAGTCCATAAATATTGAGGATAGTCTATTTCCTGGAAATACCAGGAAAATAACATTTTAAACTATTATATACACAAATACACATTTTTACAGCAGAGCCCTCAAGCATCCTTGATGACAATTAAAAAGGCCATTCTTGTTCAAGCACAGACCGTTCTCCACAATAGCTCCATCACCATACAACTCCCACCATGCATTGCACACACATACTAGATCAAGAACTTGATCAGAAGATCAAGAGAGTAACATGCCATCCCTTCCTCCAAAACACGTTGCAAGCAGTATGTACATGCTTGCACGTTCTCACCATGGAACAGATGCACAAATCCTTGGTTTCTGGGGTAGTTGCTCAGGTAATGCTGGCAGTTCCAGTTTTCTGCCTGGGAGAACTATTTGTCTAGGAATATGGCTTTAGGAAGAAGAAAGGAGCAGCATAAACTTAGAAAATACGTTATCAAATTAAGAAGCTGTTCTGAAATAATTTTCTACTAGCATCAGAGGGCCTGCAAGAATAGAGCAGAATTACAGCCTTCACACTATCTAATACAGACCCATTTGCTCTCTCCAGCTCCCATTTACGCAATGGAAACATGTAAGATTTCAATTCAGAGAGCTGCACTGCTAACATGAAATTCTGGGAGGACTTGGTGAAACCCTTGCCTTTACATTATGGGTGCACTGCCAGTAATCTAGACGGGAATAAAACTGCCATTCAGAACTGCCCACTATGCCAAAATGATGTACTAGATGAATTTCATTCTTTCTGCCAAAATCCAAATGGGCATAAATAATGCATCACTCGATGAGGAGACAGAAAAACTATTCTTATTTAATAACCTGATTATAAGGAGTCTCTGCATGAACTTTTTGTCTTAATAGTTCATAGAGGAATCTGGTAATGTTTGGGGGTAATATGGATAAACTTTATACAAGAGTCTAATCCACTGGGCAGTGATGGCAAGCGAGGTTGATCTGACCTAAGTCCTTTTAGAAGTCCATCCACTGCTACTAAAGCTTATCTTCCCTTGCCAAATGTTCACCTAAGCCATGCTACAGATTCTGTGCTATAGGAAAAAAATAATATATTTGTTTTACATGTTGTCTGCTCCAATCTTCTGCAGTTCTCAGTGGCAAACTCATGTGAGGGGTCCGTGTATTTACCTGACGTTTCCACTGAATAGAAGCTGCACAGTTGAATTGAGTATCACTGAGTTGTAGATGTTCATAGTAATATAAGACAGAAATGGGAGATCTCCTTTGGAGAATTTTCTGTGCTTGAAAGAGAGTAATGCAGAAAAATAACTTCATGGTCCCTTCCTTCCTAACTGAGAGTGATTCCCTGAAATATTTCAGGAAGAAAAATCTGTCAATAAATGTTCCTTACTCCATTTACTCCTCCTGGAGAATTTCTTTTAACTCTTTTGCAAAAAATTCACTTTCAAAGACTACATGGTATGTGTCTCTGCAGTAGCCAGGATTGTAATTTCTCTAATTCACCCTACCAGAGGACAGATACTATATGCTACTTATTTTACTCATCTTACACTTGATATAATTCAAGAGTACTTTCTTGTAACCCTTGAGAGAAGATTACTTCAACAAAGAAAATAAATGGTGGGAAAGCTCTTTTATCCATTCATCTACTGCATGTCCCCTGCATAAAATTCTTTGTGCAAAAGCAATGGTGTGGCAGTGCAAGTGAGCATGAGCAGACATGACTTTGTGTATTGTTCCTGAGATCAAACATCTAAAAGAAGCTGGGTTTCCCCTCGTTTGAGAACTTGCCTCCTCTAAGGCAGGGTTATGCCAAACCCTTAACATTTAAAACTTACAAGTAAACATTACAATAAGGCTGTCTTTTAAGAACTACAGATGCATGAGATGCAGGGTTTGGGGGCTGGAGAAGAAAAAGATTGCCTTCTGTGGCAGTTTTACTCAGGGTACACCTGGCTTATAACCTTATTTCTTAGCAACAGTAAGGCTTCATAATTAGCTTTTATAAATAAAGTCTTATCCTAGGACATAGATTAAAATAAGAGAAGGGATGTTTCAAAATTCACAGTAAGTTTGCAAAAGTTGGCCACACTGACAAGAACTCAAGCTGATTATCCAAAATCAGAAATTGTGCAGAAAATTCCTGACCTACGTCACTTCGCGAGGAGAAGGAAGAGGGGTGCCCACCGTGTTGCAGCAATGTGATTCACAAGTTGATTTTTTTTTTTGTCCAGAGTCAGAAGTTGCCCTGAATGTTTCTGTGCCACTTCCAGGTGGAGAAGGGGTGAGTGCTAGACTTGGCTTGTTTTGCTCATAATATAAATACCTTTTTTTTTTTCTTTTATTGTTTTTCAGCAACAGTTGGCCAAGAATATAAAATTTGGGCAGCCTCCACAAATGACAATTTCCGTGAGGACAATGGGGGAGGCAAACACTAGTATAGAAGAGGATGTGTTGCTCAGTAGCCCCATGGAGATTGAGACTCAGCAGGATACAGCAATCTCAGACAGTGGTATTAAAGTAAGCACTTTAAATCCACATATTGATGGCATTATAGCAGTACTAAAACAGTAAAGTTCACTGGGGCGTAGCAGATGTCTCCAGTGAGGCGTAGCTGAGCTCAGCGGGCTGTTTTATGTGGGTGGGATCTCTCAAATTGTGCTTCTTAGACTGGTGAGAAGCGTGTGCTCTTGGCATCCTGAGATGAGTCCCGCAGAATTACCGGTTTGAACATTTGCTGTGAACTTCCAGCAATGCAGACATCACTCACAGTACAGATAGAAGACAGAAGATTTTTCTGAGACAGAAAATGTGTTGAAATGTGGATCTCCCAGCATGGAAAGTTGTGTACAGCATCAAATGGCAAAAGGGAAAATCATTCCAAAATGAGAGGGGCCTGGAACCTAAACCTGTAAAATCCTGAGTCTTGGGGTAAATATCCATTATTTCTCACGGACAGGAACCAAAGGCAAAGAAGGGGGAGAAACATTTTGAGAATGCTCCCTAAATCCAAATGTGCAGTGTAATTCAAATAATTATTCAAATTATCCATGAAGATTTTGATACCAGGAACTGTGGGCATTTAGGTGTACAGAAGGTTACAGACAGCGAAGAAACAAAATGAGTGACAGAAGCTCTCTGGAAACCCTCTAAGGCGAGACTGGTTCTTTGTGTTGCTGTAATGGCTGAAGGGAGTGTGGGGGACAGAGGGACATCCTTCCCTGCCTGGAGGAGGCTGACTTCGTGCCTGGGAACCCTTGGGGAAGGCACGCAACAACCCACCATGCACATGCAACCCTTAAGATCCTGGAGAGACACTGGGGCATGAGCCTCCGCTCGTGTGAAAGACAAAGGCAGTAAGTCTCCTCTGCAGCTCATGCCTACTTTCAGCCAAACACACAGAAGGGAGATTTATGGCTGAGGTGGCCAAAATTCTTCATCAGTGTTCAAGAGGCAACGTAGCTCCTCTGTGACCACTTCCTTCATGGCTGTGGTTGGATTTGTCAGGGAGCCAGGCATTTGGATAGGACCTGCACACTCGCACCTCTCCCTCTGCAGTCTGGAAGGACAAAAATGAAGCCAAAGTAAGGTATATTTTTTCTGCTTCACAAATACTCTTTTCTGAAGTTAAGGTAGATCAAGATCATCCTTTGTGCCTTAGACCACAAAGAGTGCAGTGGGACTGGACAGGTTTTGGCTATGTACCCTGGTATGGGGCAGGACTCTGTGTTTGAGACCAACATAGATTCTCTGCAAACAGCCTTCTTACTGGGTCCTGCAGGAGACCCAAATGTCACCTAGTGACCTCCAGCTCAAGGAAGAAAATAATTCAAGCACTAAAAAACCACTAGAATATCTTTGTGTAATAAGGAGGGAGAGATTCAATCCTTACCACCTCCTGTTTTACATATTACATTTTGAAAACAAAATTAATTCCCCTTTGCATAATTCTTTTTCCAAATAATTAAGAAGCAAACATCCCTACTCAGAGGAGATTGCAGACACAAACAAACTGATGCTACATGCATAGGTTCAGCCAGAGCACTCCTTTTCTCTTTCTGTGCACTATTCATTAGCTGCTTTACCAGACATTTCTGGTGCACAGCAGCTTGCCTGGTTTCTGCTCCTGTCTGCTGTTGGCCTCGTAACTCCTTTCCTTGTTTATCTTCATAGGTCCTGGGGGTACGGGGTGGCTTCTGTCAGGTGTTGGTGGTCAGGACCACATAGTGCTGCTCTACTTCAAACAGGTTTCCCATGTTGCTTTGTGACTTCTGATTTTCCCAACTGAGTAACTTGGATCGATGGCAAGAGTTCTGGGTTTCATGTAATCTGTATTTGGAAATCTGATTTTTTTAGGCTTTATACTAACAATCGTGTGCACCTGGTGTAATGGCCTCCCAACATTCATTAGGTTATGAAGTAATACTATGATATAATGATTAAAACCAATGTTTCTGGGTGTGATGAATGCTGCTTCAAGCCCTGCGCCTTAAAAATCCCCTCTGGTGAGATGGCTTGGAGAGGGACAGTAGCTAAGGAGTCCTAGTGACTGATAGGCTTCAACCGCTTGGGCAGGGGGTGGGTTGCTTTGTGAGGAGTCATCAAGAACCTGGAGTTGAAACTCCTTGCAGCAGAGGTAATGCCTGATCAGGTTCCTATATTTTTTCCTTAGTGTAGGTCAGGAGAAAATAAAGTTACTACAAGTTGATTGAAATCCTGCAATGCTGTGCTCTTTCTTTTGATTTGGAACTTGGTTATTGTACTAAGGAAGAGTGAGTGTTTTGCCTTTTTTAGTGTCTTGTAGCAGCAACTGCTTCTGTATAGACAGCAGTGATTCAAAAAGCAGCAAAATGAAACTCATAGCATTTAGGAACAAGAATTGTTTATCCATCAATCCTACAGTGACAGGAAACAGGATAAAAATCGTACCCTTACACGCCTGATTTCATGAGTCCTTTGAACCATATTTATTAGATGCTTTACATTTTAATTTTAGCTGTGGTAATCTTGTTTTCTAGTCCACTGAGACTTCGAATTTGTTGAGAACAATGGATTTGCCTGGAATAGGACGTGAAGTGGAAGAAAAGGTAAAAAAACTTTGACACTTGGTTTGCACTGAATTACTTTCCAATTTTAGTTATTAGAAACCTCACAGTCAGTTTTTGCTTTAATAGTTATTTCATTGTTTCATTGATCATCCAAGATTTTGTGAATGTTGTGCAGTTTTAGGGCTAGTAAATAGGCAATAACTAAGATTGAGAAATCTGTAAGTTGATTGCAGGAAACAGCAGAACTTGGTCTCTGCCAGTCTTGCAGCATTCCTGCATTCGATGTATTAATCATAGAGCCGTAATTTTCATAAATACTTCTACTACTTTGTTATGCCTACATGTAATTCAATAAGTGTAAGCAAAATGTTCCATCAGCTTTTAAATAATTGGTTCCCTGATTAGCATGTGTTTAACCTCAGAAGATTACAGAGCTGTCTCGAAAACAATGTATGTGATTTTCTTTCCTTACAGAAGATGTTTTCTCCTTTTTTTTCTGTCTTGATTTTCCACTTGGATTGTGCCACATACAAGATGATAGCTTGGTGACTTACGGGAGAGACTGATGACAGGCTCACTTTTACACGTCTAGACATACAATTTGCATTTATTCATGAGAGGAGTCTCACTAAATCACTTTGCTTTCATTTGAACTTTCTGAACCAAATTTTGAAGGGCAAGAGAAAAAACCACCAATCAAAGCCAGTATTGTCTTATTTTATTTTTTGCTATACTTTGGTGCTAGCTTGGACAACTCCACATGGCTGTGAAGGGAAGGTTTCCTGCAGGCACTGTGCCGCTGAGATCCAGTACTGTAGTCATCTCCCATGCAGATAGCACAGCTCTGTAGCTGTTCTGTTATAATGCTTTGAGAAGTCAATCTGATTTGCCTTTGCTTAAAGTGTATAATCTAAATTATCGAAAGATGTAGGTATTTTCTCCACAGTAAGCAAACTTTAAAATGTCCCAGTGTTTGGTGTTGCTTAAAACTCTGCCTCTATCCTTCCCATTCCCAACAACTTCAGAGTGGAACTAAACAACTGTGAAAAAAACTTCAGTTAGAATGGTCTAAGTAATTTTCAAATGAAAAGTATAAAAAAAGTGTAGTACTGGAAATAGGAAAATATTACAGCTGTAACTTTCATGTCTAAAGTTCATGATTTCTATAATGGAAAAACAGGTTTTAAAATATTTTCTGCTAATAACTCCTTTGAATTCAAATCTGTAAAGCTTTATTTTTTTTGTTTTATTTATTTATTTAAATGGAACAAATAGCTAAATAATAGCTTCTTGTGTTTGTCATACAAACAGGTCACTCCAGTCAAGTCGCTTCGGCCAAAAAGACAATTTTCCTGTTCTGGCACAATTGAAACAATCAATTTGGATGCAGTTCCCCAGGCCGTTGCTCGTCTAGACAACAGTGCAGCTAAACACAAGCTGTCAGTGAAGCCAAAAAAGCAGAGGGTGTCAAGAAAGCACAAGAGATTAACAAAGGTATTGAATCACTGGTCAAACAGCGAGAGGAGAGGGGTTGCTTTTGGAACTGGCCACAAAATAACCATAACTGAGTGCACCAACAGTAGCTATAGACAGAGGACTGTCTTATGTGATTAATGCTGTTAGAGATAGCTATTGAAAGCTTCATCAACAAACCTGGTGTCTTCAAGGCAAAACAAAATGCATGCTTCTTTCATTTTGTCTTGAATAGACAGATAGAGAAAGATAGAGACCTAAAGATGAAACCCTAGCTGGAGAGAAGATGCAAACAAGTTTTAATATAGCCAGCTGAGACAACTTAAACCTGAAGTACTCCCACTAGGATTTTACATTGGGAAATCTTTCTCATTCTAGTTTTTCTAGTAAAAAATTTAGGTCATAAAGATCTGAAGGACATCTGCTATGGTTAATGCTTCTCTGGTTTGGGCAATCAGTGCAAAATTCGGTTGGGAAAAAATTAGATTCTCTAAAACTGGCGTGGGTTCTGACAGTGATAATAGCATTGCCTTATAAGAAGGAATAGGACTTCAGTAACACAGCTCTTGCTACAGCTATAGAATGAATTATCAGATCCTAGCTTTGTACGCTTACTGCATATGGCTATTTTGTTTTTTCTCCTGACATCTTACTAGTGCTTGTAAATGGGACAAGACTATTGAAGTAATACAGGGTTCAGGAGAGGTCGCTGTCCTTTCTTCCGCACCATTGTACTTGCATTTATCACTCTTGCAATGAAGAAATTAATTTTAAACCTCTTGTTTATACAGAATGTTTAACTGGAGCCAAATGATGGCTGAACAAATGATAGCTAGACAGGGCATTAGCCGAGCTGTTTTCGAGCTGTTTTTGTCACGGAAAGTGCTGGAAAGCACTCTGCAGGTGCATCTCACTTCAGACCATGTGGCTACAGAGACAATGAGTAAGCTGTGAAGAAGATCTGCATTCAGTTTATTGCAGGTATTGCACCCACATGCCAGGGCTGTGGGGCAAGCTCAGAGAACCAGTCAGCAGTTGGCACATGCCTCAGTACAGTACAGTATTGCTGAGGAGCTCTAGGTTCTCTGTCCTTGCATGGTTCCACGGTTTCTGCAACAGAACTGAAGTCTCAGCAGGGCTAATGAGGAAGATATCCTGGCTCAGGATTTGTGAAAAGCAACCAAATTGTGTTTCCCTGAGCAGTGTTCTTTCTTGGCTAGCATTGCAGAGCTCTTTTCTGCAGGCAACAGCTTCTGTCTCTGCAAGTAACAGCTAGATTTGCCATGAAAGAACTGGCAAAACAATGCCCGTAAGCAGGTGCTAATTACTTCAGGCTTAAAGGATGGAGTTCTAAGTAGTAGAACAGGCATATGAAACTTTTGCTCTATTCCGTAGGCTTCTAAAAATTTGAAATGGCAGGTCTCAGTCTGGATTAGCTCATCTACACCAAATGGTGACTCAATATTTAGCATTATACTGTTATCATGGTTGGGATGTTTTCTTTCCTTTAAAGGCTATAATCCAAACAGGTGAGAGGCATGGGATCTTTGATGATGTGATCCGTAAATTAGGGTGGGTGTTTTGGCTCTGGTTTAAAAAAAAAAAAGTTTTGCATTTGCAACTGATTGTTTGTTCACTGTAAAGAATAACAAGCCAATTGGCAATATTCAGTAACTCCAAACTTGTCTCCCAATTTTAGGGATCACAAAGTTTAACAATAACAGAATTTGAGCCAGACGACCTAGAAACTCAGCTGTATGGAGACAGATACCCAGGTTATAATGGACACATCATAGCAGACAAGCTAATCCAGAACAGAGATAAGCAGAAGCAGCTTCAGCTGGAAGAGGAGAAAAGAATTGAGGATCACTGGGGTATTGTTGAGGCTGAAAGGATAAGGCAAATTGTAGAAATGGAGGAACAAAGAGAAATGGAAGAAAAAAGGTGCCAAGAGCTTGAGCAGATGCAGAAAGAGCAGGAGAGAAGGCATTGTGAAGAAGAGAGGAGGCAGTATCTCCTTGAAGAAGAGACATCTTTGAAAACAGAAGAGCAAACATGCCATGAAGAGGACAGAAGACTGCTGGAGGCTGAAAAGAGGCAAGAGCTGGAGGAGCAGAGGCGCCAGGAACTGGAGAAGCAGAGGCAGAAGGACTTGGAGGAGCAACAGAGACAAGAGCTGGAGGAGCAGAAGCTCCAGCAACAGGAGGAGCAACAGAGACATGAGATGGAAGAAGAGCAACAGAGACAAGAGCTGGAGGAGCAGAAGCTCCAGGAACTGGATGAGCGACAGAGACGACAGCTGGTGGAGCAGAAGCTCCAGGAACGGGAGGAGCAACAGAGACGAGAGCTGGAGGAGCAGAAACTCCAGGAACAGCAGGAACAGCAGAAGCTCCAGGAACAGCAGGAGCAACAGAGACGAGAGCTGGAGGAGCAGAAGCTCCAGGAACTGGAGGAGCGACAGGGACAAGAGCTGGAGGAGCAGAAGCTCCAGGAACAGCAGGAGCAACAGAGACGAGAGCTGGAGGAGCAGAAGCTCCAGGAACGGGAGGAGCAACAGAGACAAGAGATGGAAGTGGAGCAGAAGCACCAGGAACAGGAAGAGCTGAGATGTCAGGAGTTAGAGGAGCAGAAGCATCAGGAATGGGAAGAGCAGAGAAGCAAGGAGCTGGAGGAGAAACAGAGACGAGAGCTGGAGGAGCAGAAGAGGCTAGAGCTGGAAGAATTAAGGCAACACCAGTTTGAAAAGCAGTGTCAAGATGAAGAAGAAAGAAATTGGCTGGAGGAACAAAACAAACTCAAGGAACAATATAAGGAAGAAAAACAGAGACGAGAGCTAGAAGAGAAAGAGTTTCGAGAAGCTGAAATGAAACTGAAGTGGGAGAAAGAAGCTGAGACCCTCAAACAACAGAAGAAACAGGTGGAACAAAGGCAGCATTTGAAGGAGAAAGGAGAAAAGACAGAGAAGGAGCAACCCCAGCAAATAATGGTTAAGAAAAAGAAATGGGAAGAGCAGAGAAAACACAAGCTGACAAAACAAATGCACATGGAAAGTGCAGAGGGTGTGCAACAAGATGAACTGAAGCAGCAAAACCAACAAAATGACCAAGAATGGAACATGCTGGAAGAGCATAAGGTAGACACAGAAGGACAAAATCTTCAGCAAAATCAACAAGAAAAATCCTTGGAACAGCAACAGCACAAGGATCAGTTGTGTTTTGGAGGGGCTGATACGCATCTGGTAGAGGAGAAACTCCAAGAAGGATCAAGATCCCAAAAACTCAAACAGCCAGAAAAAGGTAGTAGAACAGCAGAAGAAGTCCTAGCCCAGAAACTGAAGAGAGAAGTTGAGGCTCAGGAACAAAAGCGAATAGGGGAAGAACTTCGTTGGCAAGAGGTAGATGAAAGACAAACTGCATCCAGACCCTTCACATTTCAGGTGTCTTCTGGAGATAAACAGATCATATTTCAGAAAGTAAATCTGAGTCCAGTCATGCCTGTCAAAGGAGCAGGACTCTCTTCTCCATCTGTCAAAGACTCCAGGATGCACACTGCCAGCAAGGGCTCTCATACTCTTCCATCATCTGTGTGTGTACCCCATACAGCTATTTTGGTTACTGGAGCACAGCTGTGTGGCACAGCAGTTAACTTGAACCAGATAAAGGACACGGCTTGTAAATCATTGCTTGGCTTAACAGAAGAGAGAAAAACTGTGGATATTCCTTCACCAGAGAAGGCCCAGAAAAAGACGCAGGATCCCAAACCCAGCAGCACTAAAATGAAATATGCACAAGAGTCATTGAACAACCAGGCCGTACTAGCTGAGTGGGCCTCTATCCGCTCCAGAATCCTAAAGAATGCAGAAAACAGCAAATATAATGAGAGAGACCGAGTAAGTGTCTGCAGACACAGTGACGACTGGACACCCCGAGGACGGGGTGCTCCCCATGGCAACTTGAGGAAAACCCTCTCTGCAAATGCAAAGTTCTCGATAACACCAGCATGGCAGAAATTTTCAGAAGCTTCAAAAAACAATTCAGATGCTGAGAATGTCAGTGCAGCAAAAGGCAATGAAACAGTCACTGTGGGAAGAATCACTGGTTCATGCGCTGATTCGAAGAAGGATGTGGCTCCCACTTCTAAGGATAACTTAGCTGAAAAGGCTGAGAAGAAAATGGAAACCCATAGTGAAATGACAGACAACACAGAAGGCTGTAAATTTGCAAAAGATCTTCCATCTTTCCTTGTTCCAAGTTTTCCTCATTCTCCGGGTAAAGAATTAGCCCAGGCAGAACTTCCCGGTGCTGTGGAGAATCAGCAGAACAATAGCACGAAAAAAGCAGATAAACCAGCACCAAACGGAGAAGAAAATGTTTCTCCTTTTGGGATAAAGTTACGAAGGACAAACTACTCTTTACGTTTCCATTATGACCAACAGGCAGAGCAAAGGAAAAAGAAAAGATACAGTGCAGGAGATAGTTTTGATGGTGTGCCTGACCCACTAGTTACAACAGAAGGTGAGAAAGAATCCGCTGTTTTTGCTCCACAAGAGAGTGCATCCCCTGGCATGGGGAGAGTGAATGTCCCTTGTAATTTAAAAGACTCCAAAGACTCTTCAGTTAATGTGGTGGAGATCCCACAACTAGTGGGCACACCAGTGGTCCTACCAGCCACCGGCCAGAGTGCTTTACCCCCTCATGAGAAACCAGCATGCAAGTCACTGGTCCCACAGAAACCTGCTTTAGCTCCAAAGCCCACCAGTCAGACACCACCGTCGTCTCCTCTCTCTAAAATTAACAGATCAAACCTAGCCGATACATTAGGGCAAAGGTTGGTTAAAGCTGAATCAGATGGTGGCTGGAGAAAAGAAGACAGAGCAAATGCAGTGCACCCCACACCATCCAATGAGTTCAAAAATGAAGAGGAAGAAATCAGAGAAAAGAAGTCGTTTTTCCCATCTATAAGTATTCCTTGGAGAGAAAAAAATGACAAAAAGCCTGAGCCAGTGAAGAAAGGTATGTATTTTTCAAAGGCCATTTAGCTATTGTCTGCACTTCCAAAATGAGGTACTGGAGGTCCAGAGGAAGACATTTCGTCTTAAGCTATATTTTTACCCGGCATGTTATTTGTGGAGGACCACTACTTTGCTTAGGTTATCTGAATGAATGGGACTTCCCATCCCCACAGCTGAATTCAGAAACACACAAACTCAGCCTGACCAGCGTGACCTGCCTAAGAAAGTTCGTTTCAAGGAAGTAACTGAAGTGTGTGTGTGTTTTCCTTGGTAGAGATGTTACCTAGTCAGAGGATGGACTCTGTGTTCCATGTGTGACGGTGTCATCAGAGCAGAGGGAGTAATTTTTATAATTTACATTATATTGTTTCTATTCTTTAGGGGAATATTATCTAGCTTAAAAAATATTACGATCTAGGCCCTCTTATAGTGTCTATCTTGAGCAAATTCTCTATCTAGCCCAATATAGCTGGGCACAGGAGTCTGCCTTTCAGAGGCACTCTTCAGTGATAGAAACAATTACAGTAGCCATAGTGGCTCTTCAGAGGACTGAAAGCCCCTGTGTCCTGAAATAGTATTCTGTACAAGAGGAAAAATTAGCCTCTCAGCATAGGGACACTCAAAAGAGCAAGGTGGGAATTCACCATTTAATTGGGAAATCCCATTTTTTAATTTTGCAAACATCAAGACACTTCTAAAACCGTATCTCACTGGAACTGCTGCTTATTTTTTACATTTTTTTTCACTTTTGCCTTTCACTTCCATTTTAAAATGAGGATTTATGGAAACTAGTTGGAGGCACAGCTTGAGGGTTTCTGTGCTCACTGAGCTCTGCAGGAGCACCTTTGCACCCCAGTGCTGCTCCTTGCCACTCACAGCTCTACACTGGGTGCTAGCCCCAACTTCATGCAGGGTACAGAAAGGCAAATGCTCAAATGACAATAAACCCGCCCATTTTTGTAAGGGAGGCTGCACTTACATTTCAGCCCCCTTCTTTTGGCTGAGGTTCAGACACTTCGCTTAATTACGACTAGAAAACCAGGGAACCGCAGTGCAGTACATAGTGGCTGGATCCCTTTCATCAAAGGCATAAACAATCAATGCATGTGTGTCACTTTCACTTAAATATTCACACAGTGTGAATATTTGTAGTAAATGAGGCTGTAAGTCTAAGTGTCTGGGGTAGGCCTTTTCAGAAAAAAATATAAATTTGGCCAGCTGTATGAGTGTGTTGAATTATGTCTTGTTCTTGAGGCAGAAAATCTGTTTCAGGATTTGGCATACAGTCCATGAAGGTCTGTGAATGGCATGGCATTCAATGGCTTAGCTCCAGAGTCTTCACAAGGTAGGGAAGTTGTGCGGGTTTGCTTGAGACAAGAGATGTGCATTACTCAACCAATTCTTGTCATGTTTTCTTTCAGAAAAGCCCGTCCTTCAGAGCAGGCACTCTTTAGATGGCTCTAAATTGATGGAAAAAGTTGAAACTTCACAACCCCTTTGGATTACATTAGCACTGCAAAAGCAAAAGGGATTTCGTGAGCAGCAAGCTACGAGGGAAGAGAGGAGACAAGCCAGAGAGGCGAAGCAAGCAGAGAAGCTGGCTAAGGAAAATGTAAACAAGCTTTAGAAACCTGCCCATTAGAAATAACGATACCACAATTCTAACTATTAGATAGTTTTACTATGTGAAAGGGAATTTTTTTTTTATGTCTGGTTTTTAAGATTTCATAAAAACCAAAATGACAGTGAGTAAAAAGTAGTCTGAAACTCTGGAGTTCCCTTTTGCAAAACTGAGACCTCCAGGAGAAAATACTGTGCAATAGTGTGATGATTTTAGTGTAAACTGGTGCCTTAATATCAGATAGCAGCAATCATAAGCACAGCCACTGTGCAGCTGATGGAACAGCAACATGGTTCTTTCAAAGCTTGAGTAAACAAGATGTTAAGCCTTAATGCTTGGGGAATAACAGCTGGAATACTCATTTGTAGGTGAATATAGGTGAAAATTAGTAAGTTTGAATTTATTTTTATTGTAACATGTATCATTTGGATAAAATGCAGATGAATGAAAAAAATGAACCATCACGTGAAACACCCAAATGCCTAAAGCAGGCACTGAGTTCAAGTATCACTGCTTTCCTGTTCTCTAAATAGGTATTTACTATCCATGGTGTCCTATTAGTAAGAAAAACACTTCGACTTACAGTACAGAAGTGATGCTACACAAACAGATTACATCTGCTGTATACAGATCGTAAAAAAAGGAGATTATGTGGATAACTAAGTATATTTTGATGTTTGTTATGAGTACCAAATTTCTGATGGACACATGCATAACTACAGACATAGATAACTGGCAGCAGTGGGTGTGAAGTTGCCCACCGAGGCACACTGTGTTTCAGTGCTGTATTTAACAGGTAGGGCTGCCTCAAACTGTTCAATATTTTGACCAAAATGACAACATGACAAATTTAACTTTGTGGGGTTTATTTTTTTACACTGTCTAATAGCTGTTTCTTTTAGAAGTATTGGTGTGTTTTGATCCTTTGCCAAAAAGGAAGGTTAAGGAAAGGACAAGTGATGAATGAAAGCATCAAGTGTGACATCTCTTACTTATAGCCATTACATGACAGACTGTTTCTCATTTAGCACTCTTCTTTCTCTTTTCTAGGCTGCTGTAAGTAATCAGTCAGATAAAACAGGCAGCAGCAAAACAAGCACACTGCAGAAATCTACACCTCAAGAAGGGGAGAAGAAAATTGAGACTGCTGCGTCAAGACTAGAAAGAAGGGAGCAGCTAAAAAAGTCAAACACCCTTCCAACTTCTGTGACAGGTACAGTGAGAGATTCAGATTTACTCTAGGAATAATGCACTTCAGCAATGGTATTGCATGTTTTTGTGAAAATGAATGATTTTTTTTCCCTCTTATAT
The DNA here is from genome assembly GCF_034619465.1 of Leptosomus discolor. Classification (NCBI taxonomy): domain Eukaryota; kingdom Metazoa; phylum Chordata; class Aves; order Leptosomiformes; family Leptosomidae; genus Leptosomus; species Leptosomus discolor. The sequence goes on along the minus strand of NC_141394.1, from coordinate 52,207,924 downwards.
TACCCCCTACAATTACAAATGCTTTCAGCATGGAATAACACAACTTGTCCCAGTCTCATGTGCTGGCCATTATGCTGGAATTACATAATTTTAACAGGTTTTTACCAGGTTCCTCAGGTTATTAGGGTGGTACTACTGCATCTCCTTAGAATTGCCCCAGTTCAAAAATCAGGCTGTCTCCCCAAGCCACATCCAACAGTATTTTTGGAACATGGCTAATGAACATTAGAAGGATTTGATTTACTGTAAATTGCAATTGCAGTACTGTTTTGCCTTTAGGTTGGTTGGGGGTTGGCGCAGAGGCAGGATGATACTTAACTTCTACAAAGTGTATTTGTGTAGGAAATGAAGCATATTGTGCTCCTGCACCCCACTTTGCCAAGGAGAAATACTCACCCCAGAATATTTGGAATGAATATTCTTGTTTCATTCAAAAATGCAAAAACTAATCAATTCAGTTGAAGGTAGCCCATCACTTTGAATTTAGGAATTCTCCCTCCCATTCAAGTATTTGGTATGGGAGGTTGGAAGCAGAACCTACTACTTTATCTGGCACTTCAGTTAAGCTGAAACAATTCCATATTCAAAAGGCAGGCACATTAAAATAAACACTTCCCCAAAGGGCATAGTATTTGGGATGGTAAAAGGTGATTGTTGAAATACAGACTTGCCTAATATTTCTCTAGCCAACATTAGTCCTAGGCAAAAGGTTTTGGAAAAGAGTACAGACAGGTTTTGAAGAAACCTTTTTACAAGTTGCACAGTAAATAGCGTGGGCTTCTTTGAAAGTAAATGCTCCTAGCAGCTAATCTATTCAGTACCACTCCACACCAAGAACTACGGAATGCAACTACTGAAAGCGATGAGGTGATTCATTTATCTGATCTGTAACAGTAAAGGGTAAAACAGTGCAGCTCCTACAGACTGCTCCAAGCTGACCAATGCTGCTCCAAGCTGACCAACCCCTACGCATGCCTATATTCAGTTTGTTCAGCAGCTGCGTGTCCTCACTGCAGCTGCACACCAGTGCAGATACCCCTGAGAACTTGTTTTACTTGCAGCATCTTGGGTTGGACGAGATGACCTTTAAAGGTCCCTTCCAATCCAAACCATTCTATGATCTCACACAGATTGCCCAAAACTTTCCTGCTCCCTGTTAGCCTGCTTCCAGTGTCCAAACTGGCTTTGGAGGTACAGCTGGAGAAGCTTTACAGCATTCCAGTCAACCTGTAATAGGGCACTCTATTGCAGCCCTACCCAAAAAGATTCGGTAGTGTGATGTTACGCTGTATAATGTATGATGGTCAGTTCTATAAGGAACGAAACTCTAGCACAACAGCTGATGTCAAATTAGACCAAAGAAGGGCCAACTATCCTTGGTCGGTCTGTCTGCATTAGAATGAGAGTTTTGGAAGGAATTACCAATTTTGAATTACCTTAAGTGAAAGCATAGAACTGTGTTGGCCCTAAAGCAAATAGTGACTGGATTTATGTCTGATTACTGGCTATATTTGGAGCCAGGTAGCCATTAGCAACTACAGAAATATGCTACACACAATTATTTGTTTATTATGGATGATGACACTGATTTCACTCCCACAATTAGGAGCGCATTTAAGTCAGAACATGGTTAAAATAAAAGTTTGCTGAGTCCTCCTCTAAGGTCATTAAAAAAACACCCAAAACTTGAAGAAGTTGGTATATTTCAGACTTGCACTTGAGACTTGTATGGCAGGAACTGGTAAGAGGGTATAACCTTTAAAATAGCATAAATTACCATAACATTTAAAATAATTAGCTTTTCAAAGTGTCTGTCTTCAGCAATAGCTGCTGCTACTGTTCATTTACTTATAGCTAAAAATACATGACTAAAGATGTACTGAAAAGAAAACTAAACAATTTTTGCCATCCGTGCAATTTTAAATCCTTTTAAAACATTCAAAACCTGAAAATGAAATGCAACTGAAAGTAATTGGACTGAATTTGAACATTTAACAAAAAGAGCTTTTTTACGAGCAAAAAGAAAATGTGTAAGGGAGGATTAGTGAGGATTTATTTTGTAACTATGATTTTTTTAGAGTTACTCCACAGGTTTCAGATAGGACTCATTTCTATCCAGGCTGCCCTCAAGGGCATTCACTGTCTCAAAATCAAACAGTCTTCCCACCTGACTGCTTCTACAGTTCTACTCTGTAAAGTTGCTTGTTAGAAATCAGTTGCTTATTCAATCCATTTTCTTGCCGAGACAGCTATTCGCCTTAAATATACTATTTTCAAGAAAATGTGACAAGCAGCTATTGAAGAAAGCCGGTTCATTTCTTCTTCAGGATCGTCTCACTGGCATGGTTAACTGAGGCAGGAAACTGTAGGACTGCTTTCTTCTCTGTGCTTATTCAAGAAACCTAATCTGAAGGGGAAATCTAAATCCTGCTGAATACAGTTGGGTTACCCATGTTCAGCAGCTGCATTACCAAAGAGAAAAAAATAATCCAGCTTTATTTCCCATTGTTTGCTATACTGCAGATGTAATTAGATAGTTTATGTAAAGAAGAGTAGCAAATTGGCAAATGTTTTCTCTGGATATCACAGAGACTGAAAATTTTGACCATATTTTTGTGAGTTACCTTACTTGGGAGTCACCTCAGAAAAAGGAAACTCAGCTCCTCCTAACTTGATTATTTACAAATACAATAAAAATTAAGATTTAACTCAAGAGTTGGAAACAAATATGAAGTTTTAGATCAGAAGATCTTCACAGAAAAAAAGCAAAATCTCTAGAATCCTGCAACAAAGTACAGGGTTCAAATAATGGTTTTTTTTTTCTCTTCTCCTCCCCACCCCATCAAAACCAGTGGAAATTTCAGATTCTGTTCCGTCAACCCCACTGGCAAAGGAGGTGGCCAAGAGATTCTCTACGCCCGATGCTAATCCTGTGTCAACAGAACCAGCCTGGCTTGCATTAGCTAAGAGGAAAGCAAAAGCCTGGAGTGACTGCCCACAGATCATAAAGTAAACTGTAAAATTACATCTCTATTGCTATTCCTTGCTTTCTTTTTATTTATTCAGCTTTCCACACATGACAAAACTGAAAATGCATGTCTTAAAGGACTGAAAACTGAACTGATTACCATTTTGCTCTAGCTCATTGTAAAGTCTACTGAAGTCATATATTCCATTGCTTTGACAAATGGCTAAATGAGGTCACGGCAAAAATTTCAGGGCCAGATTCTCTCAAAAATTTAAGAATGCTTAGATACTGGATGTGAATTTTAGTGAGTATCATAATAAGGGCCAGAACATCAGTTCAGAAGCTCCTTAAATTCTGTGGGTATTTGGTTCTGGAATTTTAGATCTCTACACTTAAGTGGAGATCTCAGAAACTTTTTTCAACACTCCATTGTTGAAAATTAAGGAAAGATGCATGTTCCCTTCTCTTATTCCTGATTTTTTTAAAGTGTTAAAACTGTATGAACTGTCAGTTCTACCTGCTATTTGAAAGCTTCTTCCCTAATGAAGAACTTTGGGAGATATCATTCCACCTGCAAATGGTAAGTAGAAAGATGGTACTACCCAAATGCTGAGGTAATTTCTTTCATCATAGGATTAATACACTATGTCTATATTCCCTCACTCCTAGGAACAAAACAATTTCTCCTACTTAACAAAAAACCCATTATTTAAACAAAAATCAGAAAGTTTTCAGAAAGAAGCCAGGGAATCAGTGTTTCTTCTAGTCATTTAAGTGCATCACTGTTTATGCTTGGCCATATTTAAGATGCATATAGACAGTGATTGCAGATTACAACTTTAAATCAATAGACCGGAACTAAAATAAGTAAAACAATTCCTGTGCTCACATACTGTAGAATTTGTCTCCGCAAGCTCCCACAGGAGTAAGACTTGCAGAACTGAATTAACTAAGAACAGAAAGCTACGTCAGTGAGAGTCTCAGGAGTTTTATCTCTGCATTCTTCCTGATTTTACTCCACGTGCAACTTCAGGTAGTTCAGACAACTTCCTGTACTTTGACCAATACAGCCAGAACACTTCAGAAAGAAGTTTACTTACTCCATCTCAGGTATCTGCTGTGGCAATGGAACACTTTATTACTTCTTGTAACTGAAACAGAAATGTTCACGCCCTCCCTCTTACAAAAAAGGATAAAGTCCATCATGTAGTAAAAATTTTACTACCCTCAACATCCCACAGAAATAGCTGGGTCTACATTTTAAAAACGAGTAACTAAATCTCTTACACATCCAGGTTTGTTTTACAAGGAAGTCCTTAACAAATTTGAACATCTCCTTCTTATAACCATAAGGGTCAGAGGAACCTTTAAGCCTGCAACATCATAAAGGGAGACATTTTCACAAGAAGAAATTGCATCATTATAGAATGATAACACACGTTTCATGGAAGTATTTTAGCCAAACTGCTGTACGCAGCATGAGGAGTAGCACTTTAAATTATGCAGAAAACAGAATGAAACTTGCCATGTCCTCCCATTCCAAGAATCAAAAGGGCTTGTCAGCAAAAGTCATTATTGAACAGATTATTTCCCACCAAACAGAAAACAATGGTTCAGTACCATGGTTACAACAGCACAAGCACAACGGATGTGTTAGATTGAGTAGATGTGCAGCAGCAAGATGGGTTTTCTTGGGTCTCTTAAGCCATCAGTTTTGCTCAGTTTCATATTTAAAAGCAGAATCTCTAAAGTAACTTTTTACCCTTAATATAAGTATTTCAAATGTTTTATACAGAGATGGGGCAATGCTGCTCTCAAATGCTTGAGGAAAAAAACCCAAGCCTTAATGCCTTCAAAGTCAAATCTCTGCAAGCTTATCTGAAGAAAGAATTGGGCCCATCATTATTTTTGCTCTGCTAGCACCTCGAATTAGTGCATCTCAAGTTAAAATTTTCTGAGTTTATAAGCCTGCAGTATGTATTTGTAACTACAAGAACTAAACTGCCTGAAATCGATCTTTATGATTATTTCTTGGGAAAAGGAGCCAGGCAGAAAATTGAAGTAAATCAGGATTAAAGAATTAAAGATAGGGTATTCTGAAAAGCATAGCAAAATTAGGTGCTATTGTGCATGACATAAAGATGCAATTTTTCAATACAATACATTTATAGCACATAGAATAGAGCTTTCATTAAGGATGGTCTTAATCTAAAGCTTCAAAGCAGAGTGTTTTTTCAACCATAAAGGTATCTAGTGTAATAATGGAAACTGTATTATGTACAGTACTCAATGGAAACATTTCTAAAGTGTACCTGTTCAACAGTGACATTTCATGTTAAATTAACAAAAATTTGCACTAAATACCAATGAAGTGAAGTGTTACTTTGCTTTAGCTTTGTTGCAACCATTTCGGATAAAGTGTTGGAAATCTGTAAAAATAAAACTAAAACATTACTACCGAGTTTAAAACAGCAAAAATGTTTTAAGAACTGAACAAACCACTATGTAGTATATTGTCTCAATTTTTTGTAACTTATACACACAAAATACCATTTCTTCTGACAAGGTTATATATCATTAACCTCTATGTTCATATAGTAATGTATAAAAACTATAAGATGTATAATTGTGGGGTATTTGTTGTGTACTTTTTTAATTTTTCAAATGTTTTAAAGTGCAATTGTTTATTATACTAATGTCATTTTAATTCTTATTAAACTATAACCCAGTCAAAATTATCTAATCCATGATGTATGCATTCTGTGTCTCCTTTTACTAATCATATAGTTCAGGTTTGCTTTATAAATGGAACTTTTTACAGTGCTGCAAGTGTCTTGCCTGTGCATTTCTGCTAAATAAAATGGGAGGAACCAGACATGATGAAGCAACGCAGCCAGTGCAACTTCTACTTTACTTTTCAATTCAAGATGTTAGAATTCCAAGTAGATGGCTCAGGAGAGACAGAGAGATAATAGTTTCTAGTATAGTTCTTTTAGAAGACTCATAATCAGGAAGATACTTTCAGTTAAGTGTACTTTTGTCACTGCAAATACTTGACTCACCTTACTAAAACCACTGGTAATTCATTTTAAGGCCTTAAAGACAACCAAAACCAATTTACACAACCCTTTATTAATAGTTCTCTGTAGAAAGCATTCATTCAAATCTCTTAAAAAAATGATTTGACAATGGTTGAACAGTGCACGTTTCATCTTGGAACTCATACTGTACCTGTCATTGAAATTTAATAAACAAACACACGCAAGTATATTCTCCACTTTAGAATACAAGAAGTAATTCCTACTGACTTCAAAGGAGTTTAAGTACGTGCTTCACTGAGTTGAAGCCAAGGAGGGCCTGGGCTCACAAGAGATGAACTATTCAGTTCATACAAACTATAGTAAACAGGTATGTGCATATAGTATACCAGGTAGTGCAATGCAGGCTATGTCTTCAGAAATCAAGTTAAAAGTTAAGATTCAAAAAAGGACTTGGGTTACCTTGCCACAGCACAGAAACCTCATCAGACTAGACAAACACCAGTCTGATGCATGGAAGAGCCAGGCACAGGTGAGGAAGGAACCTCGGGGCAGAGGCTAGGCTGGACTTAAAGAGAAAAATACATTCCTCCCTCAGGAAGACAAGCATGTTATTCCAAGACTACAGCACCTTACCACAGTTCATCCCAGTCCTGCAAGTCTTTGAAGTCAAACTATTGACTTTCATTTTCTTACTACACAGGTGAAAGCACAACATTCAAATCCAAACCATCTGAAAAATGTTCTTTCATGAACTGGAGCTGGAAAATGAGGGAGGGACAGTGAAACTTCTGGCTGGGTGCTGAGCAGCCATCCTCCTTCAATCAGTACATCAAGTCAACAAACATCACTTTACATACTCTGGACAGTGCCTAGTGCAAAATGTCACCCGAAAAGTCTGCAAAGAGCACCTCTTGCCTACAGTAAAATAGGCAGAGAGGTAGAGCGCACTTGTGAGTTCTTAATTTACAAATGTAAACAACAAGGAAGCAGCCTAACATCTTAGCTGGTCTTTTTTTCCTGTTATATACAAATCTAGGCAATAAACATAATCATTTCTACAGCCAACAACAAGCTTTGTTCCCCATACTATGGGGGAAGAGAAAACCTCTCCTGGAAGCTTATCTACTCCTTCTGCTGTTCCACTCTTGGCATTCAGGATCCACACATTGCCATCTGTAGACACTGCTGCCAAAAGAATTTTGTTCTTTAAGTCATCACTTTGGAAAACGAATGGTGTTCCATATACACTTGAAGTGGCTTCAAATTTCCACAGTAAATTACCCTCCATGTTACAACAGTAGATAAAGCAATCATGGGAGCCAAAAAATATTTCTTCCTTAGTTAAACTTGAGATGCATGGAGATGAAAACACCGGTCCATTAGTTGAAAACTGCCAAACCTACAGAAAGAACATAACCACCCATTATCAAAGGTTGTTCAAATTATCAGTTTGAAGCAACTGTCATTTTTTAATAGACTAGTTGTTGACAGGAGAGCATTTTATTTCAAAAGCATACTAGATATCAGTGAGGGCTGGTAACTTGTCAAATTACAAATTAAGTTTTACACACAGAGTAAGTGATAACAGACTCATAAAACAGATGTGCAAGAGTGAGGCCCACGTAAAGATGGCCAACTTGAGAAAAGCATATTCTTGGGCTGTTGTATCATAATTAGTAATGTGATGTATCACAATTAACGATGAACTTTGAGAATTCTGTAACATGCCATTCTTTGCCAATATTCCTTTTGTAATACAATTTCCTCTGCTCATGCTAATGATGTGCAGATCCCTCCTCAAGAGATTATCAGTTCTGCAACACTGCTGCAAGCAGAGAGCACAGCATGAGCTAACATGTATTTTATAGTCAGAAAAGGCTTAGGAATTGCCATGTATACTGCATCTCAGGCAAACAAACAGAAATACTGTCAATTGTTTTAACACCAGATACAAACCACATTCATCTCTGAGGAACTACAAAAATATTTGCGTTTAATTCAATGTGAAGGCTGACACATATTTAGCCAGAATTAAGATTTGGCATTTTTGATAAATGCATAAACATTCTAAGAAACCTTTACTTCTGAATAGCCACTACCTTAAGGAAGAGATGGCTTTAAACATTCTTGAACAATTCCAAAACCAAAACCATACCATTTCACTTGCTGGCAACTACTCTTGACCATTTACTTTGGGTATAAGCTCTGAACTAGAAATTCTGCATCAAGGAACTTGAGAGTTTGTGGTTTTGCCATGAAAAATGCACAGACTACCCCAGGCAAACAATTTTTCTACTTTCTCCTCTCTGTAACAATACACGATTTATCTGGTTCACAAAAAGGTGTACGTTAATCATTAAACCTCAGAAAACTGTATTAATAAAGCATCATATTCAGGTTTTTGTGATGAACATAAAAAACCCCAACAATGCCACTTTTACCTTTTCTCCAGAATGAGTGTAACAATATAAGTTTCCATCCACACACCCAACACAAACATATTTCTCATTGCAGTGAGGAGAGGAGAAGAGTGGTTTTCCCAGGAAGCTTTTCCAAATCTTATTCCCCATCACCTGTAAACAGCAGCATGTAATTTTTTATTCCATTCCCAGCTCCTCAGTATGTAACCACTGGAGTAGAGGATATATTGAAAGCAAGTCATATTATGTCATAAACTATAAATAGTGTAGGAAATGCTGAAACCCACAATCTATGATTGTCACAATAAGCTCCCAACGTAGCTTCCTATTTTTATAATCACTTGGAGTTACAGCTGGGTTTCTCAACTACCTGTTCCTCAGGATTACAGGGAAAAAAAAAAAATCTGTTTTCTCTTAACCACAGCCACTAGATCTGCAAAACCATACACTGGTTTTCTAACACTAGGTTGGGTATTACTGAGAAAAACTTGCAGTGGGTGGGAGATAAAGATGGTTAGGACTGATGCTCTGGGTTGTGTGAGTACAAAAACATGAACAGCTGCTCCGAGCGACTGTTCCTTTCATCAGGCAGGACCAGCTGTAAGCTAAAAATGCCTCAGAAAACCATGAAATTGTTCCACATCTATCAAGAATGCCACTTCCCCAGTGCAGAGAACAGAACAGCAGTCCAAAATTAAGGGGGACAGCTCTTTAAATGACTATGGGAAAGGAAAACCTAAGAGCAATAAAGGGCCTTCTTTCTCTATTCTGTTCTGATTTCAGTAGGTTGTGTAGTTTTTCTTCTCTAATCCTACTGTCAAAGGGAGGGAGGGGAAAAAAAAAATAATCTACAGACATGCTCTCACTCACTGGTTTAACTTATAAGGTATTGTATGGGAATGAGAAGACACTGATCCCAACTTTGGCCTACAGTCAGCATGAAAATTCGAGCAAGTCACTTCAGTTCTCTTTATCACCAGATAGCATTCTGAAATACAGGAATTATTATGGTAACCTTGTGTATAATAATAAGGCCCTCAAGTTAAAAGTATGTTATGGTAACATATGATCATCTAGCTCCTTTCATCAGAAAAGTGATCTTAACTTCAGAAATGCATTTTGGTTTCATTTAAATTTGAGATTGGGATCAAAGACAAGTAAGCAAATGCACATACTGGGTTTACAGCCAACAACAGTCCTCCTAGTGTAGCAACATAAAGTTGATATGGAATAGAACTTAGACAAGGAGATGAAAACACAGCTCCACCTTCGCAATGTAACTTCCATATACATGTCTTTTTCTGTAAGCACAAGAAAAAAGAGAATTTTTTTTTCAATTAGTGTTAAAGCTCTTTATGTTTACAAAGACCTTTGACTGTCAAAGCTTATCAAACATGGCATTTACTCAACAAATACTAGTTAAGAAGTGAATATATCGTTTAGATGCTATTATAGCAACATATATGCCATTGGTTACTTTCTCTTCCACTAAGTAAAAGAAATTGCCCAGAGAAGCTGTGGATGTCCCGTCCCTGGCAGTGTTCAAGGCCACGTTGGATGGGGCTTTGAGCAACCTGGTCTGCTGGAAGGTGCCCCTGGCCATGGCAGGGGGGTTGGAACTAGATGATCTTTGAGGTCCTTCCAACCCAAACCATTCTACAATTCTATGAAATTCAGCTAATGAAGAGGCAGTATCTGCCCCTCTTATTTTCCATCTCCCTTCATCTACTCTTTTAGAATGTAAGATTCTCTCTCCACCATTAAGCCATATTCTGAAACACCCACAGAGAATCTAATAACTAAGAAACCTAAAATTCAGTTTCAACCAGGACTAGTAACAGAAGAAGCACATCTAAGAACACCACTAAAACTATATACATAATCCTAACCCCTCTTTAAGCAGGCCTAAATACCTCAAAAGTGTAATTGTGGACTCCTGAGAATACGAACACCAGTGGAGCGTCATCTGGTGAACTACAAATAGGGTTTAAGTTGGGTATTCATTCTTCTATACATAAAAGTTAGTCAGTGTTCTTACATAAATATCCAAAGCATATACATGTTGATCATGTGATCCTATGTAGACTAGTCCACTGGAAGGGTCTACAACTGCAGAGCTTTTCACAGTATCTTCTGTGACAAAAGTCCAGTGTATTTCTCCATCACTGCTTTGAAGCACATACACTAAGCCATCATAACAACCTGTGTGAAATAAGACACAACAGGGGAAAAAAGGATAATGAATATTTGTATTTATGGTGTGATCTATGCTGCTAGCTGCATCACTGCTGGAAAGACGATGACTCATGAGGTACAGTTTCAAAACATTTTCCAAAGCTCCTCCTCTTCTTTTAGCTCGAAGTCTTTGCTGATAGTTCAATTCAAAGTTGATTGTTCTGTGTGTTCTTTTCAGGTTACATTTAGAACACGCTTATTTCATTGCCTTTCTATCAAATTTTACAGTAATAACATTAGAAGACATGGAGAGTTGCTGAAAAGGGAGAATAAGAACGTTTTATTAATTACCTCTTTCCCTAATTTTCCTTTCTGAAAACTAAGATGCTGAAAGAATAAAGCCTATATGTTTTGTAATGAAAATTGAACTGTAGTTCTAAAAACTCCTTCAGTTTTAATGAAAAATTCGATTTTGTTTTCAGAGTAAATAGCAATCAAAATACTTGCAAAAGATGGTACCATTACCTTTGCATATAAAACCTCACTATCTGGACATCTGTGCTAACTAGTGATATATATGTATTAGCTAAGAAGATAACACTAAGATGAATAATGGCGACTCCATTGACGATATGACAAAACTAAGAAACTATACAAATGTGTTCTTTACATTTCCAAAAAGAAGAGTCAAAGGAGATAATTAAACTCTGTGAAAAATAATCTTAGGCACCATGTACTGATTTCTACCTCTATCAATTTTTGAAGATGTTTCAAGACTGTATCACCTTTCCATAATTTAAAAAACAAAACAAAACAAACCAGTTTAAAGGACACACCTTAATCACTCAGTAAAAAGAAACCATACCCATTGACTTAATAATGCCTTATTAATACATTGGCATATAATAAACCACAAGTGTATATGTTAGATAAGCTCCATCACTGGCTACTGTGAAACTTAAATTACTTTCTCCTTCTGTTTCTATTTTACAATAAATTAGCTCTGAAGCAAATATGGAAGTTTATGGATAAGTGTAGATGGAGGGCATTCAGAGGTAAGAAATAAGATTCTCTGTCATTTATCCTGCATTTAGCAGAGAAAATAATTTAAATTGAAGGCTAAAACAAAAGACGTACCAACAACAATGAAATTTCCACACTTCGATGCGGAGGCAGATGATTCAATACGATCTCCAAGGTTCCTCTCCCATTTTATTTCTCCCAAATCTAGATCAATTGCCTGCATTGCATGAGAGTGAGAGCCAACATATACTGATGCAGATACTTCTTCTTTAGATGGTATTATAACCAGTGGTGATGCATCAACACATTTTCTTGTATTTGACTTCCATCTTATGCGTAATGCCAACTCGGCCATTGTTACATGACTACATTCTGCATGGATTTGCTGTACAGAGCAACAGTCAGTTTTATTTGCCTTGTTTGTGACTGTTAAAATTCTGTTCTCCATTTCATACCCTTGTGCATGGCTTTTCATGATACTTGGAGTCACTAAATGCAGAAAGGATGGTTGCTGTAGCAGTTCCACTCCTACCTGTACTGCATTAGTGGGTTGCATAAAAGATTTGGTTGAAAAAATCCGATTTCCTCTGCTTAGCGCAATAAATGAAATTAACCCTGAAGCAACCTCAAGACCTGTTTCAGGTTTCAGTTTAATATATTTTCCATGGAATTCTCCACTGTTCCCACTTAATTTTCTTTTCACAACACTGCCACAATTCATTAATTGGTCTTCATCTGGAAACAGAATGTTAAGAATATGTCTATAAATCTCTTCAATTGAGCGGCTGAGAATAACTTCAAGGAGTCCAGGCACAGCTTTGCCTACTAGCATCTCAATTTCATCATAAAATCGTAGAGCCTTTAAGGAGTCTCCACCACTGTACAGAAATACTGCATCTTTAGGAATGCCGGTGGAATCATCTAGGAGACCCAGAACAGACTAGAGAAAAGAAGAAGGAAAAACGTTAACAGTCCATGGGTGTGACACCATGTCACACACATGAAAACTCAAGCTGAGTAAAATCCACCTGAATACTTAGAAGTCCCACTAAAAATCAACTACCAAGGAAACTCACTACTCTGCAAAAAATCAAATGAAACATGTTAGTGCCAATAGAGGTAGTGATGGAACAAGAGTTGGGAAGCAACAGAGAAACAGGGAGATACTAGTTCTGTACTACATTCCAATTCTGCAGTCTAATGAATTAAAGCAAATTGTACCGTATTTTATTGGCTGTGTTCAATCTTGATACCATTTATCAATAACTTCGCAGATAAAACATGGATGCCTTTTGAAAAAATTGGTATAGGCACTTTATTTTATTAGTAACACTTACATAAACTGGTATCTTTGACTTCTGAATTATTTAAGTAACCTATTTATTTACCTACTTTTGAAGCTATATCCCCTTCAAATAATGAAGGATTTTGGATTTGGCATTGTTACGACAATAAACAGCAATTACTAATGTCTCCTCTCACTGCACTCTCTGCTTGTTAAGTCTGGGTGTGAAATCCAAATCCTCTGGTTTTGGAAGTCGCCTTGTGCTGTCCATAATGAGTCTAGGGCACATCCCATCCCTTGGGATATCATTTCTATTGCCACCAATACGGTAAGTATCAGCACAGGCAAACTGTGTTACTAATTTTACTGAATTTACTTGTTCAAGCCCTAGCCACAGCAAATCCCACTTCCAGGTGAAACTTCGAAGTCTACCTTTGGAAAAAAAAAAAAAAAAAAGGTAATACTGTTTGGCATCACATTTCAATACCTTAATAACCAAGTCTCTAGCACAGAAATTTAGAAACAATACGCACAGACAGTCCAAGAGACAATTACGCAACTATGTCATCTATTTTAAAAAAAAGACTCTTCAACTCGTAATTATCTTGAGAAATAAGAAACCCTAACAACACAGTAGCTATTTTGTACAAAGTTTCCCTGTCCCAGTTCCTTGTTTCCCTTAGGGGGATACCTTCTTTGGCATGCGAAGCAGTATTCAAAAAGCTACTGACAGGTTACGTCCTTCCTATGCTAATTGCTTATACCTCATAGCCTGCAGTTTTATCTGATAGAGAAATAGAAAAGACTCCCTCTCAGCCACTGCAGAGCGACTATATTTAAGTATTAACTGAACACAAAGAGCTGTACTGCTTAAATCTATAGGCAGCTAGAATGTTCTGGTTGCATTAGTCATACTTCTTAAAGCTGTTTAATTCCTGACACATGTATAATGATCCACTTGCAAAGATAAAAAGGCAGCTGAAAATACTACCTTCCATAAATACTGCAATCTTTCCCACAATTCCTCTGCGCCACTCAGCTTACTGTCACGCCTTCTGGAGTTTAGATGGTTCTGGTAAATCTTGTTCAGTTCAGATATATCAACTTTGCCTTTGTAGAAAATAAAGTATGATTTTTTTCATTGCTCTTTTAGCATTTACACTTCCAAAACTTGCTCTGCCCAGATAGTCACTGTATTCTTGTATATACTTCCTTATTCATACTCAACTGCACCTGCAAGTTTTTTACCCAGTCAATCAACTACACAGAACCCAGTAAGGGTTTTGAAAATTTACCCTAGCCTCCCACATAATCCCACCTTTTAGGCCTCATCTTTTCCCAGCTGAACTCAGGGTTCTGTTGCAGACTGCAACAGGAACCACAGAAAAGAAATGTGCAGTGTTAAAACTAAATTGATTTTACCACTACTCTTTGACTCTCAAATGAAACAGTATCAAGAAAACATAATACATGGTCATGATTTCCTACTAGGATTTAGGTATCTAATCTACATATTTAAAAAGCATGAATCAGGGACCAGATTTTGGTCAATGAAAAAAAGAAAAAAGAATAGAGACTATTAAAATAAGTGACAAGGGTACTTAACAGTTTCATTTACCATGTGATGTTAAAGGCAAAGCTTTAATCAGTACAAGCTCATCAGGGACTGCATAAGCTGGTACACGTTTCTGAAGTTCTTTAAGTGTTTCTCTCTCTTCTAAATCATCTTTGGGTACAACAAACAGGATAAGTTTTTCCTGCTGATACCAGGTCACTGCACAACCTTCTACCTGACAAAGATCTTCAGCAGCCTGTAATTAAAAAATATTAGTCTTGGTTTGAAATGCAGTTCATCAATACTGTAAAAGGAGTAAAAACCACAATTTAAAAAGTGCATGTTTAAAAAGTGTATTTGTGTCACATTCCTACATAGCACCCCATGAAATATCTTCTTGTAGCTGAAGTTTGTACTTGTTCACATAAAAATGAACTCAGAGATAAACGTATTATTTGCCTAAATGCCACGAATGAGATATAACCCACAAGTCTAACATTCAGACTTGTGCAACAATCACTATACAAGCACTGTATTGCAGCGCTCAGTATTTTTCCAAGTGTTTATACAGTTCTCAATTCTGCTGGAAGAAACCATACAACAAAGCAGATTTCCAAGAACTCAAAGCCAAACTCCTCCCTAAATTATGTCTCTAGGTTTTTTATAATACAATCTCCCAATTTCTTTTAGACTCCTAAAAGTCACCTGAAAATGAGTAACTATCTATTTCTGATGATAATGATGTGTTCCTTATCCCTGCTTTTTTTATACTGGCATACTCTACTCGGTAGATGTTTTATTACCTGCTGCAGACATTCAATATTAAAACGTTTGCCATGACGTTTAATCTGATTGTCTTTCCGACCCAAGAAGAACAACTTCGCATCCTGCACTCTTACAAAATCCCCTGTTTCTCTCATTGTGCCCAGGGGTATGGTCATTTCATCATCAAGAAAGCAGATTCGTTCTTCACCACCTGCACAAGAAAAGACTGTTGTCATATATATTAAATGGCTAACTGTAAATGAAAATTATAAACAGTATTTTATCAAATTCTCCTAAACTCTAACTCATTGTAAGAAGTACTAAAAGATTATTATCAATGTCTAAACTTCTGTAATGTACAAACTTGGCTAAGCAGTTAATTCAGTTAATACACAGAAATTACTTCAACTGAGAATGTCAAAATGCAAGCAGGAAAAAAGGTCAACATAATGAAAGCACAGTCTGCAGATAAAACGATGGTAATTTCCTGTTCATCATTCCAACAACCTGAAATACCATCAGAAGGTTCCCAGCTCAATGGGAACTTAAAATGCTGTATTAATCTGTATATCAGAGGCAGACACCAAGTAAAATAATTAATGTATCATTAAAACTCCATCAATTAAGAAAAGTATCTTAGAAGAATAAGAAATGTAAAATAACCTATAAACATTTGTCCCTCGCCTTCTAGAACTGCAGAACTGTTGGTATCTCTGACCTCAACTTTTGTTCCAAGGAGCGGTGATCCCAAAGGTACAGGGAAATCAGTTCTAAATATATTAAAGAGAGAAACAGTAAAAATCTTTCCCTTCTGAACACAAAACAACTGTTTCAGAAACAAGTTAGCATACAGTCTTTTAATGGACTGGTATTAGAGCCGAAGCAGATGCCTGGGGCTTCTTTCTACAAATGTTTCTTCTTTAAAAATGTCTCAATTCGTTCGAAACTAAAACCCTCATGCATGTGCATGGGTTTCATTATCAGATACCAAAAAATCCACAGAATGATAGGAAAAAAAGGCTGGAATGCACTCTGAAACACAAACCCCAAGAGTTTCAGACAGTTTATAAGTCCCCCAGGTTGACCCTTCCATCAAGTCAACCAATTTAAACACTTGTAACTGCTTTCTAATTCATTTTCTCCCTGTCCTACCTAGTTTGAGCTTTTATTCTATTTTATTTCTAATGTTGTGGCAACAAGTACAGTTCACTCCTTCAGCAAAGACTGAAATAAAAGAAACTGCAATTTTAATGTATCTATTCTAGATGATTTCTGTTGAGCTGCAGACCAACTCCTTCCTTTCTCTTCACTCTCTAGCCTCTTCAAGCACTTGCAGAACCCTCATTTATTGAATATAGACACTATTTCTGAGTGGGAGTAGAGAATAATATATTTTCTTCAGTAAAGCAAAACTTAAAAAGCAAAGTAACTTTAAATAACTTTGGTAATATATGAAGTTAGGCATAGGTTCCAGTTAAATTTCTATCACAAAGCATCATATTTTAACCTAACTGTTCAACTTCTGTTATGTAAGCTGTTGAAACTTCTCCTTTTCTCTGATCAGTCAATGAATTCTTTATCTCAAGTTGACCAAAAAGCAGTCAAATTTTGAAAAGCGTATATTTCTACCAAGTAAGTATCTTCTCCTCCTTTTCTTTCCTCTGGTCAGCTTCAAAACACAATTACTTGACAAACACGTATGAGAAAGCATCCCAGATATTCTGCTGCATATCATGGGAAAGTCCCAACACAAAGACAAAACAAAACAAAAGAAAAGAGTAAAATTTAACATCGCCAAACAAAACCCAAGATACTACATATACCATAGAACAGCAAAAATAAAAGCCAAACAACACCTCGTTTGGACATTATTATTAAGAGACTTGGGATTAAACATTTAATTTTGCCAAATTTATCTCAAACACAGAGGGGTGCAGACCACTAAGGCACTACCTTTGTGCTGAATTTTTTCATTTTCTGGTGTTCTTCAGAAACTCTGCCAGTTTTTCATCATTCAGCTAGCAAAAATAGTCTGTGCTCCAACTGTCCAACCAATACTAAGAAATGAAGAAGACAAAATGGTCTGTCCTGGGTTTTGGTGCATCCGGGGCTGCTTAGTGCAAAGGAACCCTAATTCCCTTTGCAATGAAGCTTAGATGGAACAGGCTGTGAGGTGAAGGGTGGGAGACAACAGTCAGAGGCTATAAAACCTTCCACCTAACTGCACCTCAGTAGTGTCTCTGGAGCACAGAAACTTTAAGTAATAAAAACAGTTTCGCTGATGAGAAGGTAACATTTGAACTCAGAAAAAACAGAATGAAAATTTAATAACACTGTATGACCATCCACCATTTTCAGTCTTCAAGGGTTTAAGTACCAGGTTAATATATTGCATCAATTGTTCAAAACATCCCATTTCACATGACACATCAAACTCAAGTTGCATGTATAGTTATCATGCCAGGGAATAATTACACATTTCAGAGAGCAAATGAAACAGTAAGCTATCTGGAAGTACCTTTCACAACCTTGACACTCCTGCAACTCTTTTTATAAAATACAATTAACAAAGACAAAAACCAAACAAACCTAAACAAACCAATCAAACAAAAAACCAAACAACACCTCCCCCCCAAAAAAAACCCAAACCATAAATTGAGCGAAAAATGGCAGAGTGATAAATGATGAAAAGAAAGCACGTCTGTAAGTCCAAGTAAAATTACTCTGAGACCTCAGGTGAGCCACTTTGGACAAGTTGCTGTCATCCATACCAGCCAAGTAATATCAGTGGGATCATTTACTGAATAGCATATTATCCAATATTAGAAAAAACCCAGTACCTAGTCTCCACTTAATCAATTAAAGTGGAGCTTTAAAAACTGTAGACAAAAGCACAGTAGCAGTAAGAAAAAAACATGTATCTTTCTGATTACATTTGAAAGCAACTTCTGAGCATTTTTGCTTAAAAGAAGTAAATCTCAGCAGTAACATACTGAACTGGACAGACCTAAGCTATGAGTATATCTTTGTTCCGAGGCTATGATTAAGAGTTACAGAGCCTCGTTTCTTCACTCTCACTGAAGCTGCCTTAGGTTTCTTTGAACGTACAAGATCTCACTGGAAAAGCCTCATGATAAGCAAGAGTATGGCTAACTGAAGTTACTGCCAAATCGGGTAGGAGCCATTTGCCTGCAGAGGTGCAGCACTGATTCAGCATTGCCTCTAGGCTAGTCCGGGTTCAGCATGTGGAATCACAGGTTGGAATGAGGAACAGGTCTAGATACAGAGATGACGAAAACAGAGACCATCACAACATGTGAGACTTAACAGGTCTACAAGTACACAGACTTTCAGACTGCTGTTCTGTCGTTTAAGAATCATTCATCAGCAACTTTTACTTGAGGGGGCTGTATTAGAGCGATTGAGTACGGATTAGTCTATTTCTACATAAAACCCAAATGTAACTTCTACCAGCATCAACACTGAAGAAGACTCTGTAGTCCTAGAAACAGAAGACCTAGGTTCTATTTCATTTTCATTATTCGCATGCCAAGCCATGAAAACAGTGACATTTTCTACCTAAAATCAGCACTAAAAACCTCTTCAGGAATCTTGTAGCAAGTGGCCCAGCTTGACACTTCAGTAATACCATACAGATTAAAAATACTTGTTTTGTTCTCCTTGTGCCTCCAACTTTTCAAGAGATTCAGTGCGGGAAATGCTTCACCACCAAGGGCTAAGACACGAAGAGAAGTATTTGCAGACAACACTGTTGATTTAATAATGTGAGCTCCAAACCTTCTGAGAAGTGTTGGTGTTGCCTGAATGGTACATATTAAAAAAAAAAAAAGTAAGAGAAAGACCTGTTATATTTTTTCAGCATATGTGTACACCTTTTCCTGCTTTATCATATCCACTGCATAGCTATATTATGGATGTACTTAACAATCATCTACATATAATAGATGGCATCAACCATCAGATACCGGTATAGATCCCACTGGTGTTTTGCAAGATTTTGTTTCTTATGTGAAGCCTTTAATGAATACTATCAGCACCAATTTACATTCTTCCGCAGAGTTTTCTTTACTTAGATGTGTTATGGGTTCCCTGTTGCGTTTCAGCTATTACCTAAAGTGTGTGCACATTAGTTCTTATGTTAATTACTTTGAAACAGAAAGCAGCACAATATTCTCTTGATGTTACTGTTTGAGCTTTTTTTCCTCACATTCCAGCATCTTACAGCAAAAATATAACCTATATATCTGATTAACCTGCATACAAAACATTTAAAGACCTTTCCGTAACACTAAAAAATCCTAGGATGTCAGATGCTGGGTTGTTCCTGTTTTGTGTAAATGTAACAATTTACAAAGATTAGTTTTTCTCAAAGCTTTCACATCACACTCTAAAATAAGCAAGGGAAAAAGAAAAAAGAAAAAAAGAAAAAAAAACAGCTTCCTTTAATACAACTACTTCTATAAAACTATCAGTGACATAGAGCCTTGTCACTGAAGGGAAAAACATCAAATCATTTTAACAGAGACACTTCACTCATTCTTGCTTACTTTTTCTAATAAAAGGACTGGAAAATTAACCGAATTATTTCTTACCAGACTATTTTCTTCTACTAATAGATGAAGACCATCACTTTTCAACTGATTATTTTAACTTTAGTAAATTATAGCAAAGAAAAAAAAGAGGGAAAAAAACCTACTCTTCCCCTCCATCCTGAAAAGTGATTACTTTTCAGATTTCTCAAGTCTGTGCAAGGAAGTCAAGAGGGGGGAGGTAATGTCTTCCTGTAATTTAAGAAATTTCATAAAATTATTCATCATCATTTAAGCTATAAGAAGAATGTTTTTGTCATTAGTTCACCTGAGAAGCCCATCCTTCACTGATTAAGACAATGATAAAAAAAACCCCAAAAGATCAAACTTTTCTTAGAAAGATGTCTCAAATTCCTTCACTCACCAAATCTCACCTTCCTCTACTAATTCTTAAAATGTTTTAAAAAATATATCTTAAAACATCTTAAAAAAAATACTTAAAAAATCTTGCTAATAGATTAATATCTCAGAAATTTTTTTCTAAAAGTGAGCTAAACTGATCAAGAAACTTACATATGCTAGGAAAATCTGTATCATCAAGATTTATATCAATCATAAAATAAAAATAAGAGCAGAGAATAAAGCTACAAAATATTTGTAACTAGTGGATTTTTTCTGCTGTGGAATCTTCAATTACTCACTAATCTTAAATTTATAGCCTACAATCTCAGCTACCACAATTCCTCCAAAAGAGAAGGAAATCTCAGCATTTCTATGAGCACAAATACTTCCGAATTACAACACCAGTGACAAAGCAAGGCGTAGGGGTTGATTTATCACAAATAACAGACTAAACCGAGCATACTCATTTTGTTCAAAGTTGGTTACAAGTGAGATCCAGTTCCAGTGACTCTTTCCCCCCACACCCTGATTTAAGTATCTATACTCAATTAATAGTTTAACGAAATACCTTGTTGCACTACAAGGCAAAGGCTAGGCTTATTCAGCCATGTTGGTAGCTCATAACTTCAAGTAAATATTCCAAAAATGAACTTTAAAACTATTAAAATTGAGATCATACAGGAGATGATCTATTCCAAGACATAAGAGGCACATGAAGCCTCATATAAACAGGTGGCCTGAAAACAGTAAGTGTTGCTGTGGAATCAATTATTCTCTCTCTCATTATTGTAAAAAACAACAAACATTTTATCACCCTATAAATGGCACTGGTTTAGTTGTTATATTTTTAGCACAGAGACTACCATTGAAACTTAAAAGGTTGTTTACGAGGAAAGGCTCTAAGATCAAGGCCATTAAAAAGTGCTAAAAATGTCTATAACAGGTTACTCCATTAACAGATTCTTCAGAACTAACTGCTTAATTAAGAGAAGGATCCAATTATTTCTTAAGAATAAATGGTTTTCCAAGATGAATGTTGGTTTTATCTTTAGTTCATTGTTTTCTGTCACAAAATGTTTGAGGCCTCGATCAAATGGTAATTTTATAAACAGCTAACACTCTACAGTAAAAAGGACAGCATGAGCTGTGCCTTCAAGGAAGATCAGTAGCGTCTACAGATGAAAAAGTAGTACACATTAGCAAAGGTGAGAAGCAAGACACCGAAGACACTTATCTTAGGTGTTGCCTACCTGCAACACTGTCACATGGTGACGGTGAAACAGAGCAGCAGACAGCTTCACAGGCATCATTTTAACAGTGTTTGGTACTATAAGAATAGCGGCTCCGCTTGTCAGAGCGACGAACAATTCAACCACAGATGGGTCAAATGTTAGGGGCGAAGCCAGGAATAGCATATCATCCGGTGTGATCTCAAATATGGATCTAAAATAAGAAAGCTAGGAATTACAAATCTGATGCACTTTGTTAAAAAACATTTCCAGACTAGAAGAGCAGCACGAAAGAAATGCGCTAAGGTCTTAAGGGCTCCTCTGAGTACACAGGCATATGCAGGCCAGACAATCTGACCAAGAGCTCCTGCATCAAGCCTGTAACCACTGATTAAACTAATTAAGTCCTTTACAAACATATCCACCACAGCACACACCAATATAGTACGCCGAGGGGCATATTTCAACTAATGGATGCTCATTTAAAAAAAAGGAAAAAAGGAAAATAAAAGATGGTATTTTCCACAACAGATTTTATCAGAAAGTATTAAATGAAGCAGAAAGAAACCTAGGTAGCCTAAAAAAGGAATTATGACTTAAAAACTACAGAACACAGTAAATATAACTGTGAACAAGTAATCAATTCTGTTACCTATTTCTTTTAAGCCACAAGCCAGAATACAATACTTACAGCATATTATTTGAAGTACACCCCTCAAAAATTCAGGTAAAGCAGCATTTAAACATTAAAAATAACAGTTAGAAAAACAAAATTTTCTATGATACTATTTAGACACAAAAGAAACAAACACAAATAAATCTGAAAAGGCAGTGAAGGAGGAAGAAGTGAAGCAGTGTTAGCAAAAACCCAATCTACACTCCTCTGAAGTACTTTAAAAAAAAAAAACTCCCTAAACATCAAATTTGTAAAAGCATTTAAAAGGAAAACTGGACACCACACTTACTTAAGATGCTGAATATTTGGCACTATACATTTATGAGGCACTCTGACTATTTTGGGGATCCCTGTGGTTCCTGATGTACGCAAAACGTATGCTAAAGAGTATTTCTGGCCAAGGTCCACGTATCTTCCTTCTGATGTTTTTACTTCGTTTTGATCTGGGCAAATGGTATATCCTGGCTGCAAGTTACCCATAGTTTTGAAAGGTTCACATTCACTTTTCATGTTGTCTACTTGTGAATTTAAATCAGTGTTGCTCGAGCTCATTTGGAAAAGTGTTAAACCAATATGTTCTATTGTGGAAGAATTGCGGTGAAAACAACCAACATGGGACATCTGGAATTTCTGTAAGAGAAAATAAACAATTTAAACAGTGGAACTCAGGACACACTGTTACTGTTCTGCTATATGCAATGAAATATGAAACAGCATTTCATACAAATAAGCTCTGATTTTTCATGCCTCTGCTTTTGGAAGACATGTATCAGAAGATTTAAGCTCATGTATTTTTATGTATTAAATAGGAGTTAACACAGACTTTAGAAATGTGAAATTAACAATTTTCTCAGCAAATAATGAGAAGTAAGGGAAAATATACAAAAGAATTCTGCAGAAGATAAGGAACTCTGAATTGTAACTAGATGGTCCAATCTTGTCTATTCCCTTTGCAACGAGCGAGGGTATAAAATTTGGGAGGAGCTGGACAAAAGGAAACCAAAGAATTAAATGGAGGTTTTTTTTTCCCAACTACTGCAAAGATTTCACAGAATCACAGAATGGTTGGGGTTGGAAGGGACCTCTGGAGATCATCTAGTCCAACTCCCCTGCTAAAGCAGGCTCACCTACAGCAGGTCACACAGGAACGCGTCCAGGTGGGTTTTGACTATCTCCAGGGAAGGAGACTCCACAACCCCCCTGGGCAGCCTGTTCCAGTGCTCTGCCACCCTCAAAGGAAAGAAGTTTTTCCTCATGTTGAGGCGGAACTTCCTGTGCTCCAGTTTGTGCCCGTTGCCCCCTTGTCCTATCATCAGGCACCACTGAAAAGAGCGTGGCCCCATCTTCTTGACACCCAACTCTCAACCTCGATATATGGAGAAACAAGCTTGGAAAAGTCTTCCAACACCAGCGCCCAACAAGCTTGCCTGGACAACATTGTAACAGGAAAGCAGGCAACTTTTTCAAAGAGGAGAAGCACTTTGTACTTCCAATTTAAAGATGTTATTTTCTGAACGAGAAAGACAACCTCTTGACCTGAAGAAACAAAACAACCCCACACAAACTTATTAAAACAGAATACAATCTGAATAGCTACTCATTTCTAAATTGACCTTTAATCTTCCTGTAGAAGGCCGAACACTTACATTTATTTTGTCATTCTCAACAAGAATATACTGAAGATTGCTTTTCTTCATGAAGTAAGTGGATAACAGTGGTGGTGCATCCGGATCAATAGGAGAATAGGCAGCTGGAACTTGAAGGATTCTAACAAGACACAAATGTTTTAAACTTATTTTTTAAAAAAATTAAGAAAATTGTCCTAAATTTCACTAACATTTCTTCTATACTTTTATAGTTCCCAGAGCTAGAAAATGTAATCATACCATGACTTTCAAAGATTTTGTTGGAAATAAAGTAGGAAGAATAATCAGTGTTGTCTTTTGGTATTTTACAGCAAGGAAGGCTATTAAAATCAGGTGAAAACATTCAACATTATCTCTGGCCAAGAAGGATGGTGATGACAAAGATATCACTAACATCAACAGCACCACCTTTTAAAAGCTTCTGCTATTGACTAAGAACAGAAATATAAGCTTTTCATTTATACATATACAACATGTATAAACATATTTAAAAAAACACCAAAAAGTCTGCACACTGTAAGCTTTTTCTGTTCTCACTAGTCTAAAGAATACAGCGTAAGAAAATCTGAGCACGTACTGGAATTTCTTCCCTAATGCACAAGCAGATGAACACTATCATCCTGCTCTCATTCACTGCACTGTAGTGCTTCCTCAACAGTAGGTTACTACAATCCCCCCCTCTAGTGGCTCCATTTGATAAAGACAAGCACTTGAATTTATTAACGCCACAAAAAGCCAAGGCTAGTACTAAGTGGTAACTAAAACACGAACAGTTCCCATAAATCTTCCCGTTTTTTCTGCGGCTGGGTTCTGTTGTATCACCTCTTTGTGCAAGTGATTTATCACTGCGTAATGACGGGATCCAGAATGAAGACATGGAAACTGCAGTGTTCTGCGTGCTCAAATAGCCACTGGTACCACTAAGCACCTAAGCCTGCCCTGCACCATATACATTAGCAGTTAACTGCTCAGCAACAATAGCTGTAAGAATCAAAACGCCCAGGTAGTTCCCAGTTATAGTTCAAAAAAACCTGTGTTGCTGCTCAGTTCACTGGGATATAGGACAAATCAGGTTGGAAGGGACCTCAGGATGCCTAGTCCAACCTCCTGCTCAGGCAGGGCCAGCTGTGACACCAGACCAGGCTGTTCAAGACTTTATCCAGACAGGTCTTGAAAACCTCCAGGGATGCTGCCAGAACAACATCTCTGGGCAACCTGCTCCACTGCTGGGCTGGGGGAGAAATGTTTCCTAATCAGTGAGGAAGTTCCTCAGCGCTTTTGGAAGGTTTAAAATTACAGTGCTCGCTCACTCCACTGAAATCTTTATAGTCAACTGTGATACACCTTGCGCTGTTGTGTATCTTAGGTGCAGTGTGACAACAGGAAAATACCGACACAGACAGCCCCCCTCAGAAGCATAACTGCTGCTGTATACATCAGCTGAAGAAAATATGCTTGTGATGCTGCAATTCTATATTACATCATAAATGCAATGGCTATAAAAGATACAAACATCAGAATTCAGCAGAAGTAGGATTTTTTAAATTGCTGAATTAACATGAGTGTTGAGATCACAAACATGTCAATTTCATAGCCATCAAATAATCAATGTCACTTTAGCATTGCATTATTTCTCATTACTTTTTTCTTCAGTATTTGTAATGGAACTTTAACTGTGTACTCATTTAGCTTAAAGCATGAAATCTGTTTTCAATGCTTTTTTTTTTTTTTTTGCTAGCAAGGCAAGATTAAGAAACCTGCATATTCCTTTTTCTGTATAGATACATTTATTCTGTTAGATCACCTTCATTTTTAAACAGGAATAACACAGATACTAGTCATTAATTTTTTACATTTCCATAAATACGCTTAATCACTTAAAAAAAAGGATACAGTTACACACATTTTAGAGCAATAAACTTACAATTCAAAACACTTTAGCACTGGCTTTTCAAAGGATTATAATCCTGCCATCTTTTTTTCTTAAAGAATGCAAGCCTCCAGTGCCTCTTGACTGTGTTACTATGTTATTACTGCATTTTTGTTATTAAAAATATAAACAAACTGAAAATTTGCTTTAATAGAGATGACCCTTAAAAAGCCAACACAGATTGCAAGCATTCAAACCATTACCCTAAGATCCAAGACGGTAAGTTTATTCCTGGGTAGCAGTAAAGGCCTATTTCACATTTTCCTTGTTGATCACAATGCTTTTGAAGGAAAGCTGTTAATTCCATGGCAAGCTTAACCACTGTCGCATACGTGTAGAAAGCTGGAGGTTTGTCATTGCATTCATCAAACCAAACTGCTTTTCTATCAGAGTACAGGCTAGCTGCCTGATTCATCATCTCCTGAAGAGTCATCTCTGCTGCACATCTTCAATCCCCCTGAAAGATCAGCAAACCAAACCGCATTGTCACCTCCTCACTTTTAACATTAATCAAATTATATGAGCACACAGAACACTACCAAGCAGCAAAAAGGATACTTGATAACAAACACACAGCTTCACCACCCCTTAGACTGCAAGGGTGTAAAGCTTAACCCTTTAATCGTTTGCCGTGGGTCTCATCCAAGGGCCCAGGACACTGCAAGTCACCAAGATTTCACTGCACGGAGGCAGTTCGTTTCTCACCTTTACACCTTTACTTTTAAACATGCGCACAACTGAATTAATCACTTTATTAGCACAACTTAATTATTTTCTCTTTAAAGAGGTGAAATATGGATCTTTCCTTTGCAAGCAGAAAGCCCAACGCGTCGATGGCCAAGGCTTTCAGAGTGCCACTCCTGCCGGTGCACGCCGCTGCCCTACAGGCCCTGCCGTCCCGCCCGTACCGATGGCCGAGCCGCAGACCGGAGGGCTCCGGGCTCAGGCCGCCACTCGCCGCCGCCGCGCCAGCGCTCCGCAGCGGCCCCGAGGGGGCCCAGGCGGCTCCTCCACGGCCCCGCCACGCTCAAAGGCCCGCCGTCCCACACACGGCCTGGCCGCTGCCGGGGCGGGCGGCTGCATCACGACCGCCGCGGGACCGCGGCGGGGCGACCCCCACCACAGCGGCCCCGTCTCTCGGCGCCGCGCACACCTCTGCTCCGCCCCCACACGGCAACGGGCAGGAGGTCAGCGCCTCCGATTGGCGGGACAGCGTTAGCGGCGCTCTCATTGGCCGACGGCCGTCGCGCTCTATGGGCATCCACAAGCTGCGCCGCGGGCACCAGAGGCCTGCGTGGGGCAGCGCCATTTTTTCCCGAGGGTGAGCGGAACGGCGGCTGCACCGCAGCCCGCCTAGCTCCGCCGGCGGCTTTTTCAGACGCGAGAAAGGGGCTGAAACACGCAGGGACCCGGGGTGAAGGGCAAGGTTCCCCCGCCACACTCACAGTTTTTGTGTGTGTCTGAGCCCGTCCCGGGAGGTGGAGCCGGCCTTCCTCCCGGTGCTCTCGCCGCTGGGCCGGAGTAGCACGTCATTTCCGGGCGGACGGAGGCGGGTCAGCCGGTGCCGCGGCGGTTGCGGATGATGCGGTTTCGCTCCTCTGCCCAGCTGCGGTGGCGGGGAGCGGGGCCCGGAGCAGCCCCTGCCGGGGCGAAGGGGGGCGGCCGGGCCGTGCTTCCCCCGGGGTTGGGGTTAGAGGGCCAGCGGGGCGGGAGGCGGCGCTGGACGGGGCACCGGGAGTGCGGCACGGGCTGCGTGCGGGGGAGGGAGGTGTACCGTCAGACACGAAACCGTTTTGCTCCAGCTTCGAGGCGCTTTCAGGGTGACACTGTTAAACCTTTGAGGCGTGCTGCCGGCCAGCGCAGTGAAGAGACGGAGAACGAGAAGCCCAGTTCATAACCATTTTTAATATTCCGCACGGGAGAAGTTAGACATTAGCTTTTTACTGTTCTGTCACATTTTGTAAATGACAGTTTGGCACAGTTGGACATTGGTAATACAGCAGAAACAGTTTCACAGTAAAACTAAAACAGTACAAATAGCAACACCTATAACCAGAGGAATTTTCTCCCTCAATATACTCATTGCATCTGTGTGTCCGCTGGACGTGATGAAAAAAGGCTGGTAACCAGAAGCACAAATCCAGCCGTCACAGAAGAAAATGACACTTGAAGAGTATCTCCCCTTTAACTTAAGGAGATTAGGCATGTAGTGTATCTAAAAATCACAGTGCTTACAGTAGTAGACCTTGTAATTTCACGTGCATAACGGAAGAGAAAAAAGCATTAGGACTCATTTTATTGAAATCAGAATTACGCCACCTAACGCTCAAATCACATTTAAACAATTATTACCAGACTTCAAAAATAGTTTTGTTGAAAACATGTTAAAAGAGTATTTGCACAAGTTTCATTTACAGTCTGGTCTATCGAGAATTTCGGATCAATCTGTAGATTTCCACCTGCAACCTTGTTAAACTGCGCTCCTAAGTTTTAATCTCAAGTGGAAAGGGCTCCTCACACATATATCCTAAGAGCTCAACCTACCCCTTCTTTTAACAATTGTTTTTTTGAGGGCAGGAAAGAAGTAAGGTGAAAAAGGTTAATGACAATTTTTCTCTTTTCTCACACTCCTCCCTGGTTAATCTGGAAGAGAGGACAGTCAGAGAGACTCCACTCTGTTCTTTTTTTTGCTCAGTTTACTGTCCAGGCAAACTGTTACGGTTCTGTTAAACAAACAAACAAACTTGGCAATTAGACAGAAGAGATCCATGTACATCCCCCAATATGCAGGTCTGGGCTTTGGGGAAGAACACACGGTAAGAGCCCAATGCTTGTGAAAATCTGGATTCTCCCATAGGCTTGACTGAAATTTAGGTTCAGGTTCCACTGCACGAGGCACAGTCTTGACTTCATTAAACACGTTTACGTGCTTTCTTGAATTGGGACTTTTGTGATTGTCTGTCAGGCACAATTGCTGCGAATCCCACGTAAGAAAGCTCCTTTTTGAATTTAATCACCAGCGGTGTAATTCTCTACTGTGCAAGATGATGGGGAAGGAAGAAGCTCTTAAACTTTTCTGTTTTTTTTTTAACAGTGTCACAAACAATTACAAGGCCAAAGTACACAATATTAAATAGAAAATCTAAAATTAAGTTGCTGGTATTCGGTGAAAAAAAAATGAGGTATACAAAATACTTTTGCAATTGTGCGTAAATTTGCAAGAGTTTTCAAAAGGTGCTTTTCCATTTTCAGCTACTGATTCATTGTCCAAGTGATCTGCATAACTTGTGTAACTGTGTAATCGTGTAATTGTGACCAATTAAAAACCACAGTGCATTCAATAGCTAATGGTTCTTCAGCACTTTTTTTTTTTTCAAAAAAAAACCCATTACATTTATTGTCACAGCAGTAATATAGTAAAAATAAGACTATACCCAAAACAACTCATAATCTTCAGTTGATATATCTTTTTTACGGATAAAAATGAAAAGTGACTTTATTTTTCAGTTTACTTTAGATGTTGACATATGAAAAGCACACTGAGCATTAGCTCAGAAATTGTCAGGACTTATCCTGGAGAAAACAAGACGTAAAACAGAAAAAAAAAATGGCAGTGCCAAGTATTTTCCTCCTTCCACATCCTACTGGCAACTAATAAAAGCACACGAAGCTAATGTAATTACACTGGACTTCCAAAAAGAATTTTAAAGTTATTAAACTAGAGAGCTTTTGGCTGAGCATTTCCCTGAGTCTTCATATTTTAAAATCATATGCTAGACATCGTGTTCATAGAATCTGTAACAAACGTCTTGATTAATCAAGGCTGTTTAGCTATATATGCCAAAGTTAGGTACTTCCATTCTTAAAAAGCCTAAGCAAGAACTGCTGAGGAAGCAATTTAATTCTTCAGAATCTGGTATTTTTCCTAGGAAGAAAAGCAAACTTCAAGACTTTGATAATCTAAAATTAAACCACATGATTCATGATTTGTGAACAAGTCTAATGGATACCTTTCAGGGCAAGACCAAAACAAAAAACTCTGGGACTGTTACATAATTAAAAAAACTTTGGGTTTTATAATATTTTATGAGAAAATAGAAGGCACAACTGATTTTGTATTTGAATCTGCTTATATTGTTTTCATCAGCACATCAGACTTTCTGTTAAGTCTTTACTGTAAAGATGTGTTTTAGTACCAGAAATTAGTTAGCTGTAATAAGCTCTCCTTACTACCTAAATGCAAGAAGACTATTAGCAAGAAGGCACCTTTGAAAAAGGTACATTCAACAAGGGATGAACTGATGTCCACCCACTAAAAATTCACCATTCGAGCTCCACGGGGTACTCTCCGGTGAGACAGGCTGTGCAATGACCAATCTTCCCCAGACGCGACTTCTGGCTTTTAAGGCTGTTTTCATTCACTTGTCTCGCTTTGATGCTTTCTTGCACGGATGATACCAGCCCCTCCACAGAAAGGTAGACAACGCTGTCTGCTCCTAGAGGAAATAAAGAATGCGCTAGTTCAGGCTGTGATACTGTACCGAATGCCATGCTCTTTGGAAATGCAGTCGTGTTACTGTGTGGATTATGCTGCCAGGTGGATCACCTTACTTGAACAGAATGGATATGAAAAATTATCAGACCATAATAAGCCTTGCCCTTCTCAAGTTCTTTGTGGAGGGAACAGACTCACTGAAATCTACACAGAAGGTTCTGAGTTGGCAACAAATGTGTCACAAAAATAGAAACAAAATCCAGAGTGTGTGTTAAGGCTCCTTAAACTCCCTGTAGTTTCCCAGTTACCCTGTAGTTCAGGTCTGGAAGCAGATGGGTACATGGCTGGTGCTTCCCAAACTGAGCACATCTAGGGCTACAAACCCTTACTGGGGCTTGGGTGAGGGGAAGACCATCATGGTAAAAAAAAGTCAGCATGCAATTCGTGCAAATGTTCCAGCAGTAGGAAAGTTTGAGAGCCTTTTCACATCAGTTTTCTATTGTTTGCACTCATTATTTTGTGACTAATGCTTACAAATGAGAACCTACAAACTTGAAATGTTTCAAAATGCCTTCATAATAATTTTGGGGAAAAGAATCCATTGCAATATTAGACAGTGGGAATTAGTATTCAACGCAGGAAATCTGAGTTTACAGTTTCCTAACTAATGACAGCTATGTTCTGAAACCATTTTTTAAAATATTTTGCAGCACAATAGGCCATATATAGTAGATCTCCTTGCTCACAAGCCTTCATATGACTTCTGTTGCTGATATTCTGATGAAGAGTGTGTTATTTACCCCATCACAAGCAGCATAAGCTGGCGGTTCTTCTTTTGTTCTGCTGCAAACATGACTCATTTTAGAGATTTGAGAATGTATTTAACATTCTTTGATTAGTTTCAGATGACATTTCTTTCAAAGTGAAATACATAATGCAGTTAAAATTATTTACATAAATTTAAATTTGTAGAAAAATCAGTGGTGTTACAAATTCTGAACATATTTTTATGAATTTCTCATCAAAGTGAAACTACATTAGCTTTTCATGACAGGACAGATTTTCACCACGTATTTTCTTCCTGGTATTTTGCCTACAGTAGCTCCTTGTAAATACTTTCCCAGGAGGAGCTCTGAGCTGTGTTGTCACACCTTATTTGTAACTTATGATTATGCAATTATTCTAGTGTTTTCTGTTGTTTGGAGAAATATAAATCACTAACTGTTTAAAAACATGTGTAGCTAAGTTGTTTGACCTGTAGCGTACTCACAATGAAGAGGACTTAGTGTATCCACCTTATGATTTTGTAGTCAGTTTTGCCACTGCTGCCTTGATGTGTTGGCCTTTATTTTAATGTAAACAATAAAACACCTACAGGTAAAATCTCTCAAAAAAAAAATATAAAAAGGGAGAAAAAGTAGCATTTACCTATATAGTTTGCAAGATCATGAAATTCAGGTCTGTTAGCAATGAGTTCTTCTTTAGTTGGAATGTTTATTCCCATGTAACAAGGAAATCTTATGGGAGGTGAAGCCACACGGATGTGCACCTGAATAAAAATAACATTTCAAAATGGACTGCTATAACGTAAAGGTCAACAAATCATAACACAATTGCCAAGTCCCAGTTCTGCACAATAATCATGAAGAACAGAACACAGCACTACACAGAAATCATGGAAGGTTTAAAAGTAAGATAAAAGGGGTTTTTTTCAGATACAACACAGCAGGAGAGAGAAAGACAGTTTTAGAATTTATTTTTACAGTATTTCCTAATATGATTAAAAGGTTCCATCCTGATTTTGCTTTTCTTCTATGGTGTTCAATTCTTGATGTGCAGTTCAGTTTACAAAGTCAAATAATATACAGAATATTTTCTGTCCAGTGACAGACTTGCATTCTGTTTCAATTAAAAAATCTTAATTCATTAAAAATTTTGTGCTCTGTTGACTTAAGGCACATGCCTGTTTACTGCAGTGTATGTTGTACTTAATACAGTACCACAAGTCACACGTATGTCAGGAATACCACACCAATACTTGCTTTTCTGATCTTACCTAATCTGTTTTCCGTTCTCTCTTTATTTGCCAGATACTGCTTTATAAATGGAGACCTGTTCCTCCCCTCTTAACGTCCCAAAAACCACAGTCATACAACAGAAACTTCTCAACCTATCTTCACAGTAAACAGGCACTAGCCATTGTTCTTTTGCGCATTTGCTTTCTTAAATAAGGAAACAATGCGTAGTACAAATGAACGGAAATCCCTGTGCTTTACCCTCCCATCAATCTTCTATTTACATCTGTATTGTACTGACTGAAAATTAACTTACCTCTTTGGCACCTGATTCTCTCAGTAGTTTTATTATGGGTGAAATGGTATTGCCCCTCACGATTGAATCATCGATGATAACAACTCGCTTGCCTTTAAAATTATCAGACAGAACGCCAAACTTCTTTGCAACACCAAGCTGCCGTAACCTCATATTTGGCTGGATAAATGTTCTTCCTACATATCGGTTTTTACAGAGTACTTCAACATATGGTAGACCACACTGTAAACAGGAGACAGTTAAACAGAATCAATATCTATAAAGCTGGTTATTCTCACTTACTGTTTTTTAAAGCAACCTTAGGACTTAGTATGACTTTGCAGTAACCAGAGAACTTTGAAATGCCTTAATATAGTGGAATAACGACAGAAAAAACAAGTGCAGATGATTCAATAGGAGTGCTCGGTGTACTGAAGGTAAAAAGCTTTATCAATACAAAACTCTAATGGCCTGTACCATAGTAACCCATTACAAAAAGAGGTCTGTGTAAATATGCTTGAGGAAAAAAAAAGGCAAGTTACCATATACCTTTTGAGCATAACCAAGAGCTGCTGGGGTTGCAGACTCTGGAACAGTGCTGACCAGGTCTGCTTCCACGGGTGCTTCAATGGCAAGCTGCTGCCCGCATCTTCTCCTGACGGAATACACCATCTGACCTAAGAACAGCAACACGTATTTTTCCTGGTATGCAGAATTCAGATTTCCTCTCAGTTTGCTGTACAAATTTCTGTGGCGAGTTGCAGGCTTCAAAGTCAGTGAGAAAAGCTCCAGAACTAATTAGCAGTCACTCACATAAGGTAATTTTTAATTTCCTTCCATATTGTCATATTCTTATATTCACGTTCATATCACTACACAGAGAATTAAAATCCAGTTTGCCCTAATTGGGTAACTAAAGCTCCTGTGGATGTTACAAAGCCTATTTACAGGAGGAAAGAAGTAGAAATTATGCCTGCCTGTTCATAACGTGGATATTCTATTTTTAGGCTGTTTCTCCAGCAAAGTTTGTGCAATCCTGTTGTCTGCCTCTGCCTGCTTATTAACTTTGAGTCAGTTGGCAAAATTCACCGCAAGTCTAGTAAGGGGATAAGAGGCTTCAGAAGCTTTTAAAGGTCCTACAAATCTGCAACATGGGAGGGAACTGGAGGTGTTGTGATGAGATGAAGCACAGCAAAGGGTGCAGCAGCAGTACTAAGGAATGTAAGAAGTCAGGATACTGAAGGGTAAGAGGATCACGAAAAGAAGAGATGTGGGGTAAAACTGGCTTTATAAAGGTGGGGAACTGTACAGGATCAACAGATGGCATGGCCGTAGAAAACACAGAGCTTGTTTGTTAGATATGAAAGTCCTTGCTATTATCTTGTCACTGAGACAATTTTGGGGGGCTTCTACTGAAATAATAATAAAAGCATTAGACTGACAACCCCAAGTACTTAGCTAATGCATAGATTTACAAGTTATACTACAAGCATCTTCCTGAAATAAGCCTTTCTTGCAAAGAAAATGCCAAGATAAAGCTGTTTTGCAGATCCTGTTTCATAAGTCTAATTTTTAAAAAGTTTTCCAAGAACCAATAAAGTTCCTTTCTTAAGTCTCTTACTTTTAAGGGATATTTCCTCTCCCTTAATCATGTTTGTGGCTCTTTTCATCCCTTTCATAGGACTACGCAGGCAGCCTGACTGAGGCTGTATGCACAGCCAGGAACAGGAAGGTGATGTTACATGCTCTTCCTAATGAGTTTTATCTCCTTGAGAACTGTGCCAACCCATTCTGTCCCAGCTCTGCTCTGCAAGCTCACATTCAGTGGTACCCTACTATGATCCCAGATCCTTTCCAGAGTCATTGTTCTCCAGGGTAACATCTCCCATTATTTAGGGAGGAGCTTTGTACATTACATCTTCTTACCTTCAAAAATACTGTCTGGTCTTGCAAAATAAACATATTCAAAGATGCAGAATGCTGATGGATCTCCTTCAGGTCTTGGTACAACATCCAGTGTTTGGACATCATATCTGGATATTTTCACAATCTCTCCAGGAAGGACCTCACGATAGTACCTTGAAAGAGTAATACATAGCGTAAATGCCCTGAACCTGGAAGATAGTTTTGAAATATAAACAAGATTCAACTGACAGGAAAAAATGCTTTTGAACATCCTAACATGACAGTTTGCTTCTATCTTAGGATTTGACCCTAAGGTACCAACACGCTAAGACAAGTGACCCTTACTAAAAAAGTCTGAATTAATACCCAAAAGCAGTAAATTAAGCAGTTTAAGCAAGGACAGGTATTGTGGGAAGTGTATAGGGACACTGCCTGGTCGTGTAGGGATATGGTCAGGAAGGCCAAGGAGCGACTGGAGCTGAACTTGGCTAGAGATGTGAAGAATAACAAGAAGGGCTTTTACAGGTATGTCAATCAGAAAAGGAGGGTCAAAGAGTGTGTACCTCCCCGATGAGAAAGTCTGTCAAGATGCTAACAACAGACAAGGAGAAGGCTGAGGTTCTCAACAACTTTTTTTGCTTTGATCTTTACTAGCAACCTTTCTCCTCGCACCTCCAGAGTTGAAGGACCACAAGACAGGGACTAGGGCGACAGAGTCCTTCCCACTGTGAGTGAAGACAAGGTTCGTGACCACCTAAGGAACCTGAACTTACATAAGTCTATGGGACCTGATAAGATGCATCCCAGAGTCCTGAGAGAATTGGCTGATGCAGTTGCCAAGCCACTCTCCATGATATTTAAAAAGTCACGGCAGTCAGGTGAAGTCCCAGGTGATGGGAAGAAAGGAAACATTACACCCATTTTTAAAAAGGGCAGAAAGGAGGACCCTGGGAACCACCAACCTGTCAGCCTCACCTCTGTGCCTGCGAAGATCATGGAACAGATCCTCCTAGAAGCTATGCTAAGGCACGTGGAGGACAGAGAGGTGATTTGAGACAGCCAGCATGGCTTCACCAAGGGCAAGTCCTGCCTGACCAATCTAGTGGCTTTCTATGATGGAGTGACTACATCAGTGGACAAGGGAAGAGCTATGGATATTATCTGTCTGGAGTTCTGCAAGGCCTTTGACATGGTCCCCCACAACATCCTTCTCTCTTAAGTTGGAGAGATATGGATTTGATGGGTGTACTGTTCAGTGGATAAGGAATTGGCTGGGTGGTCGCATCTAGAAGGTAGTGGTCAATGGCTCAATGTCCAGATGGAGACAGGTGACGAGTAGTGTCCATGCTGGGACCAGTGCTATTTAATATCTTCATCAATGATATAGACAGTGGGATCGAGTGCACCCTCAGCGAGTTTGCAGATGACACTAAGCTGAGTGGTGCAGTTGACATGCCTGAGGGATGGGATGCCATCCAGAGGGACCTGGACAGGCTGGAGAGGTGGGCCCATGTGAATCTCATGAGGTTCAGCAAGGCCAAGTGCAAGGTCCAGGGCTGGGGTAATCCTCGTAATCAATATAAGCTGGGGGGTGATGTGATAGAGAGCAGCCCTGCCAAGAAGGACTTGAGGGTATTGGTGGATGAAACAATGCGTGCTTGCAGCCCAGAAGGCCAGTCGCATCCTGGGCTGTATCGAGAAGCGTGGCCAGCAGATCAAGAGGTGATTCTCCCCCTCTACTCTGCTCTGGGGAGACCCCACCTGGAGTGCTGCATCCAGCTCTGGAGCCCTCAATACAAGAAAGACATGGACCTGTTGGAGCGGGTCCAGAGGAGGGCCACAAAGATGATCAGGGGGCTGGAGCATCACAGGCTGAGAGAGTTGGGGTTGTTCAGCCTGGAGAAGAGAAGGCTCCGGGGGGACTTTATAGCAGCCTACTGGTACCTGAGGGGGGCCTACAGGAAAGCTGGGAAGGGACTGTTTACAAGGGCACGTAGTGATAGGACAAGGGTCAGTGGTTTTAAACTAGAAACGGGTAGATTTGGATTGGATGTTAGGAAGAAGTTCTTTACTGTAAGGGTGGTAAAGCACTGGAACAGTTTGCCCAGAGAGGTGGTAGAAGCCCCATTCCTGGAGATGTTCAAGATCGGGATTGATGGGGCTCTGGGCAACCTGATCCAGCTAAAGATGTCCCTGCTCCCTGCAGGGGGGTTGGACTAGATAGCCTTTGGGGGTCCCTTCCAGCTCAATGCATTCTATGATTCTATGAAATTAATGCTTAGTACCAAAGAATTATAGTATTCTTCCTGTAAGCAAGATGTACAGTACTCAGTCTAGCACAGGCTTAATAAAGATTAAATATATATTAATAATTTAGTCCTGGAGCAATACTAGAGGCCGTTTCTATGAAAGCTGATAATCATTATAATGCAATATAAAAAAAATAATCAAGAATAAAGATGGTAGCCAAAAAAACGCTGCCCCACAAGCCAGTATCTAGAGAAGTATCTGTCCAGTGGTGACAGGCAGCTACCTGCGAATGACATAAAGCTGACTGGAAATGTACATTCCAGTTCTCATATCTGAAGAAAAATGGATTAGTACTAGGTTTATTATATTACAATGTTTAACCTTGTTAAACATTTTTCTAGATCCTTTGGTGAGTCCTCAGGTGGCTATTCTAACAATTTCAATGTAAATTTATCCCCAAGTATTAAAACATTCTGAAGATATAAATCAGAGGTAGGCAAATTGTGATTATTCGCTGGTCAAATACTAGCATTAGGAGACAGCAGCACTGGCTATAGCAGAAGTTTAGATAAAGTTGCTTTTTTAAAATCCCACAGGCTTCAGCTGATGGTCCTACATAGTAAGCTTCTCTTAACAGAGATTTTGAAGAACTTTCAGAAAATGGTTATTCTTATCCATATGTAGAATAAACTGTCTCAAGAAAGTCACTGTTACCAACAGCTAATAGTTCCTACAGAGACAGGGTAGAAGTTAACAGCAAAAGAACACAGAAGACCACACCTACAATAAAACACTGCAGAATGAAATAAAAGCCCTTTAAAGTACAGTAACGTTGCTTCCTGATTTTGGTTCACTTTTCTTTTTATTCAGTAGTTGTGTTCCTAATACAATTTTTCACAGCTTTTTGTTTGAAGAGACTCCAACTTTACTTACTAGTCTAGTCCCTAAATGCACATTTTGATAATGTTCAATTAGGAAATTAAATATGCTTCCTTATAATCTTTCTTACTTTATTTATGTTCTAGTTCACAACTGCCTTCCACTCCAAACTTCTAAAGATCAATTTGTGGTCTCCCAAAGAGCCTCTTACCCTTCTCTTTTTGTCCAGAGAAAGTATCACACCTTTGTTTTCAGAGTTTTAGAGAGGTAATGTGAATGTCCTCTCATGTTTTGGCTCTCGTGGGTGTTTGCACGCGTGGAAATAGTTTCAAATGCCCATCATTATTTTCAAACAAGACTGGCTCATTGGACAGCATATGCTACAGCTCAGGTCAGTCCAGCCTGTGAGCTACCAATGTAACCTTTCTGTAGTTGAAGAATTATTTCGTAGTACAGCAATTCTGCTGCAAACGAGGCTAAAATTTAAAAGTTATATGGATAACCAGGTTTAATGCAACACGTGAGAAGCAGTCACTTTACAGCAATAAAGTTGCCTTTACTGTTACTTTCTGAACACATAATTGTTCTTTTACATTAATGTGTTCAAGAAAATAAACTGGCAAAAAACAGGACTGGCAAAAAAAAACCCTCCAAACTGCCCAACAAACTGATCCTTGATATCTTTTACATTTTTATAGATTATGATATCTGGTAATTTGAGGTTTAATGTTTAATCACTACCTGAGGAGAGCTTTCAGATAAAGTGAGAATCAGGGCACTTACTCTGCACCAATAGACAAAAAGCTACAGGATTCAGAAGAGACTACCCAACCTTCTGTTTCACTGTTATCTTTTCCTGAAACGAAAGACTTCAGTTAGAGTCCACAGTTCTCGTTACCATCCCCCCTCCCAGTTGCATTTCTACTGCAGTATCTGGCTTGCTATGGTTTAGGTTGCCAAGTGCACAATTAAAGACTGTTGTAATTTCTAACTGAAAGGTATAGCATTCCAAAGTTTCTGTAATATTACTTAAAAAACCCCCAAACAATTTAAACATCATAAACCTGTTCTAGGCAGAAGTGGAAGTAACAGCATCGTATTCACCACTCATGAAGAGGGACAGTTCAGGTAACTACCTTTGTTATCCCTGCACTATTTTGAAATTTTCCAATTCTAGTTCAGTGACTTTAGATCTATAGAATTACTTTTTTCACACAAGAAACTCCTTACTTTTCCCGTGCTAAATGTGATGATAAGATAGATGCTTTTGATTACAATCAATGCTGGACTGAACTCCAGTAAGGAGGGTTTTCAGAGACTGGCACAGTAAAGATCAAATAGTGTAACAGAGGGTAGGAATGTTTGTATGCTTTAAAACAATAATTTTTCTTGTGGTTAAAATTACCAAGTTTTGTGAAGATATGGAAGAATTTACTACTTTGCCTTTGGATTATTTTATTTTTATACAAATGAGAGGACTTTAATCTCACTTCATGGAAAAGGTTGATTTGAAGGCTAAACAGGAACACAACAAATTTTTCCCATTAACTGATTATATAGTGTTCCATTACCATATTACGTGTGACTGGGAGTGCTTGGAATTTGGAAGTACATTGCCAGTAACCCAGCACCTTTCAGCCACCTTCCTACAGAAGAAAGGAAGAGACCAGACTTGTTTCTGGACTGGACATAGTCCTGAGCAGCTGGCCCTCCAACTCTTCTGTGAATCTGTTCATCCCTGCTTTCCTGTTTAGATGATGAGATGTTAATTAAATTTTCACAAATATTCTATTACAGTTGGGCTGCCTAATTCTGGCGCTGTCATGAGGCAACTAGGATTTCCTTTTGCTGGGAACAGAAAAGATGTTTGTAGATTTCCCACATATTTTCTTTTCCTTACCGACATATATTTTTGGTTTGAATTTTCAAAACTGACTTTTGCATCACATATTTCTATTTACACCTCAGTAAGTGTAGCTTTAATTACTTATATCAGTGATTTCAGGCACAGACTATATATATACATATATATGTATATTTATATATATGTATGGTTTACCTTTTCCATTCATGTCCCCTACTGGAATAAGGCGACCAATGCAGAGTGGGCGATTCCCATATGGATCACGTACTGCATAGATTATGTCTTTATGCATAATTAGCAATGAATATGAAGTTGGAGTTTCATTCATTAAATTTTTTATTCTGAAATGAGACATAGGTGAACATAATGGTGTGTCACACAAACAGCTGTGTGCATTTACAGTTGCATATCATACTGAAATTAGATTGCTGTTCTTTATTCTGAAGCCCATCCTCCTCACCTTGCTACCCAATCAGCTGTATCGTCATTTTCTAGAGGGGGTGTGAAAGCCAGCAGCTGGGTGATCAGTTCACTGTCAGAACTGGTCGACAGTCCCACACCATGCCGCATGAGCTTGTAAGACACAAAACAAAAGAGTTACCAACATTTTTAAAAAAAAATCCCACATAACACTGCTCAGATTTTAATCTAACAATCCCTTTGTGCAATGAACAAATGTTTTAAAACATATCAGTGCTTCAGGTGATCAGATCATAATGTCAAATTTCTTCCATCAAATCAAACATGTAAGAAGAGTTAGTATCAGTATGCCTGATACTACGTTTCTCCCTTTGCAGCTCATTCTTTTGCTCCACATGCAACCAAAATTAAATACCACCAATATTCAGGGCATAAATTCGTGTTTGGACCATTTAATCAGCTTTGTGCTTCTGCTTGCCCTGGAAAAAGGTAAAATATACAAAGGAAAATGTGAAATTACCTATAGCAGAATGGTGGTTTTGGCACAATGCAAGAACAACAAAAAAAGAGGTGTGAAGGGAAGCAGAGTGGGATTAAAAACCTGAAATCCCA
Source organism: Leptosomus discolor (assembly GCF_034619465.1). Lineage (NCBI taxonomy): Eukaryota > Metazoa > Chordata > Aves > Leptosomiformes > Leptosomidae > Leptosomus > Leptosomus discolor. Next base: position 52,167,524 of record NC_141394.1, on the reverse strand, counting down.
CAATTTAAAGTCTGCTAGACCTGGGCAGTCAAATTGTTCTGGCTTGGCATATTTACATTTCTAAAGGAGAGGAGAATCTGCAGTGTATCTAGCCAACTATTACAACTCATTCAATGCTGTACGCAATACAGTTCCTAATTTTTATCTTTAGAAATCATTTTACCTCTCATGTAACTCTGATCTCCTCTCTCCATCTACATTTCCTCACCACAGTTTTTTCTCCCATCCATGCATACACTTTTGGCTCTGATTAAAGATGGGCTGGGTTCCTTTGGGCATGCCACACATTTGCCTCACTTCAATGCAAGAGTATGTCCTCTTGCTTTTGGATGGAACATACCATAGAAGAGATTTCACAACGAAACATCTGCTAAATTTTAATTTGGTTCTTCAACACATATCATTCTAGCCCAACATACTATAAAATTTGGCCTTTGTTGGTTTATGTCCTCACAGTGCTCATGATTAATTTTGCAAGCCAGCAATAAAAATAACAACAATATTCTAAACCAGATATTTCATATTACAATTACCTCACCTTATTATGCCTCTCCTGACTTTAAGCATATGATTTACACCTTCTGTCAGTCACCACAAAGGAGCAGAGCTTCAAGCCAAGCTACCTTTTGTTATGGCTGGGTTAGTTTTCTCACTTGATCAGTAGTAATGTGACCACCAGGCTAGAGGAATGATGAATTATCCCCTGTGACAGTTTCAAATGTCTCCCCTCCCCAGGACATTTTTTCCCCCAAAATGATCGATATTGATTATGGGGCTCTTTCACTACCCCAAGCAATCTGGTATGACAGAAAAGTCATAGCAAACTTGTTCATTGCTGCCTCATACGCAGAAAGAAACGCTGCCAACGCCTCCCAAAGGAGACACTAACCTTCCTCCTGAGTCGTACAGCGTTTGTTAGCTCCCCGTTGTGTGCCACAGCAATCTTCCCATGAAGAGTCTCTACCACAAAAGGCTGGCAGTTCTGCAGCTCCGAAATTCCCGAGGTGGAGTACCTCGTGTGCCCAATACCAAGGTTTGAAACATACAGCTTCTTCAGGCTGTCTGCGTTGAAGACATGATTTATAAGACCCATTCCCTTTGGGAGAAAAAGGAAAAAAAAATCTATTTAGTTTTGTTTTCTTGGCACCTTCCTCATTTCTCCCTGTGTTTGTTTTTGGTACAGCATTAATGCAAGCAACTTTAAGAGAAAGGCAAATAACCTGAAAGCCGTGGGGAAGAAAGAAGCTAGAGTAGGTGTCACAGTGATGTATCAGACCCCATTAGTCCTGTTTTTAAATAAAGCAATATACATTTTTGTGCTGAGGATTTTCATGGAACAATCTATTCCCTGACTAAAAATACATCTTCTGAAAAACACTACCAAACTGTTGTTTTGTTTAAAAACACCAGAAAAAAGACTGCCAGAAGAGAGACGAAGAAGAAAAAAGTTCCAAGAAGGAAATTCTATGTAGATAATACCTTTTACAAGTTAGCAGTATATTGGAAATACTTTTATGCTGGGCCCGTGATAACGTTTATTGGATTCCACTGTCATTCTTGCCAATGTCAGAAGCAAAGCTTTTTTCAAGAGGTTTTATTGTTTACTTAAACTTTTCATGTAGCCAAGTTGCCTTATGTCTAAAGCAGAAATGCATCAAAACTTTTTAGACAGCTGTCAGGAGCTTCTTTTGGCAACAAGCACTATGCGGCGACAATTTAGCAGCACTGAAAAAACTGCACAGAGAGTAGAAATTAAGACTGGATTCCAGGCCCTCCTACAAACTCTTGCTTCTGCTGCTGCCTGTGGAAAATATTTACATCCTTCTATGCTCAGTTTCCCTATCACCTGTGGTAATTGTGATATACCTGATAGCACACATGATAACACTCCTCTAGGACCATCAAAGATACATGGGAGAGGTCTGAAGCTGTGAATGGTTCATAACCTGTGCTGTAGGTTCAACACCAAGACAGCTGGATGGTACAGGAAGGATGGAAATCGGTTTAACTGTTTTCAAGGCTCAACCAAAAGAGCTGAAATAAAGCTCAGCTTTAGGGTATTTTCTGCTGTGACTGCTATAGACTCAGAATACTAAGAGGCTGTGGTTGCACATGCGGTTTTAGGATACTTACTATCATGTTAAAAAGTTACTGCCTCAAATAGTCAAACTGGTATAAGTTTCCTTTAACCGTTGAGCAAAATTTATGCCAGATCAATTACCATCTGTTGTCTCACAGATGACATAAAGGTGGTCTAGAGTCTATGTCATGTACTCATATATGTACAGAAATGCAACCATGCACTCTTATTTTACTTAGGCCAACTTTATCGTAACAGGAGATCTGGCAATTCACAGGTCCAGTATTAATGGATGTGGCCACGTTAAGCATTGCAATAGTTTAAACAATCAACGTTGTTTTACACCAGATTTGGTTACGCAAATACATAATCTTTTAATTGCAATCTGAAGTATTCCTGTGATTTAGATTGTGCTAGTCTGGGATGGTGAATGTGAATTACATCAGTATAAAAAGTTCCCAATGAAGACAATCTAATCTTTGTATTATACAAGGCCTGGTACATGCCAGTACACGATAATGGTCTGATGAATAGCTACTTGAATATATTTTTCTGCATATACAAGTGTGAAACAATCAGACAAAGTCTTTTTCCTACTGGAATCGCTATGTCTATACAAGAGATTTAAGTTTTTCCACATCCTGAGCTAATAGAGCTATGACAGTAATGTTTTGTTATGGAAATCTAGCTAAAAGGCTCTGAGAGACAAATCTGAACAAGTCTTTCTGGGTGAGAGTAAAACAAAGGCTGGCAACAATCAGAAGGGAACACATACCCATGCCTTAGGTTTCCAGTTCATACTCTAATACATGTATTGCCTTAAACTGTTGACAAAGGGGAGTCTGCATGGAAGCATTGGGTAGTAAATCAATGCAGTGAGAAGCAAGCACCTTTTCCATTCTGTTGTCTCTGCTATGAAGAAAAGTCAACCGGAGTTTGGAGGACAAATGGATACAGTACCATCTTAGTTGCCGACATTTTTATGGAGTAGTTTACAAGTCAGAGTCCTAAATATATTTTCACTAGTGTAACAGCCCCAAATGTTTGTTACATTAGCACTACTTTCAGGATTAAAAAAGTCATATAAATTGTACTCCATAGGCTTTTTATTACACTGTGGTTCTTAGAGATTTTAAAAGTGCTGTAGCTGAGAAACATTTCAAGGATAAAAGAAGCCATCACATGCTCTGCAGCTCTTAAAATAGCAAAGCTGATATGATGAGATAGTCAATTAAATTCTTAGCATGACAGCTAAGTATTGCAGCTCAGTAACATGGAAACACTACAAATTATGATATCACCTACTGGAAGTTCATTCTTAGAAGCTTTTACTACGGGATACATACAGCAGCCCACTAAAGGAGGCTGGAATTCCTGTAAACCGTAAGGAAAGCTGAAACCCATGCATGAGCAGGAATGAAGAACAGATAACACTACGCTGAAGCTGAGAAAAGCTACGTTTCGAAGTGTGTGTATGTGTGCATGTGAGTCAGGCTGTAAGTAACAGGAGGGGGGAAATGCCTGAAGAGGTGACAAACACGATGCTTGATGAGACAAGACTTTACATTGAGCAGTCACACATAGATATACATGCTGCAGCAGCAAAGCAGTTCTTACTCTTGGACTCATTTGAACAGCTTAATTAATCTTCCTCAGAGACCTCTGAACATGAACACAAACCACTTTCTGATTGTAGTCAGAGAACACACATCAAGAATTGCCCCATGGTTATTTTGCTGATGTAGTAGTTTTATTTTGTGTTCTTCCTTATTTCCTTCCTTCCTGCTCCTCTTTATTTCTCTGCTCTTCCAGGATGGAATAGGCTGATGACTGTTTTTTTCCTCATCACTATTCAATACAGAATGGACAGAAATTCCCCAGAGCACACAGGTATTCTCCTGGCATAATACTTCTGAGGCTATCGCCATTTCCTGCCTTTTAACATCCCCTGGGATTCTCTCAGCTCAGCAAAGACTGCGTGATCTTCTCAGGCCTCCATTCAATCTTTTATTCTGTTTATTTTTACTTATAGGTAAAGTGGCTATCACTTCTTTGAGTCTCAAATGAATTAGTCATCCATTTGCTTGTGCATAGCTTGTAACTGTATTTCTTTTCTCTTGATCTCAAGTTGCATCAGTGCTACAGAGTTAACACCTTAGGTGCGGGCTGACTTTGATAAGTAGTTTTTGTGACATTAATAGCCTGATCTGGATAATTCCACTTGTCTGCCACTGTGTGCATGGATACACCCAGCAGGATAACATTGGCATATTTGTTTTAAACATGCACTTCAGACAGAAGTTGCACAAACAGAATTAGATACTATTACTGACAAAACCAAACCAGTCCATCAAAACATGTTGCTATCCCTCTAATTATTCCATTTCCTAGCTGAAACGAACTTTCATGCATCTCAGTTAGGCATCTGCAAAACATTCATTTACGCTTTACCTTGTGCACTTTGAACGCCTGGGATGACTCTCCATCACTTGTCACAATTCCAGCACTCTCCTGGCCCCTATGGACAAAATATAATTAACATAAAGCACTGAACTGCTTAGAATGAAAAGCTGTAACATACAACGGATTGGTGGTTTTTCCTCTGTTCTTTACAACATGAAATTTTAATGTAAGCTTATTTATTGTTTTATTTTACAGGCTTGTAATCAAAACTGGTTTCTTGCCCATGTTATGCTTTATTTCAAAACAGTCACATCACATTTGTGCCTAAGCCCACTGAATTCAGCAGGAATCTTTCCACTAATGAGCACTGGCTCAGGCTCTTACTGCAGTCCTATTTCAGTGTGGGCATAAAATAACAGCAGATGCTTAATCTGAAAAGCCACTTTGCAGCGATAGTCTAGACTCTAGTAGAGCACTACTCTATTTCTGCTTCGGTTTGGGGAGGGGTGTTAAGAAAGGGGTGGGTTTGCCTGAGGGAATGCGTTGTCTCTTGCACCGACCACATATGCAGAAGCTTTTGCATTTTTGCCCTTGAGCAGGCAAGCTAGCATTTACACCTCTAAAAGGTATAGGGACCTGCTGATAAAAGTGTTTGAGCACATAAAACTAACGTTGCGGCATCACGGCTTCCGAACTCAAGCAAAACAAGTCTGGTGTACAGCGTCACTGCAAAGGGAGATATTTCTCTTAGAGCAGATCAGCCTGAGGCTGGCCTTGTGCTTTGTGGAGCAGAAGAGCTGTACCAGCTAAAAGGACGGAGCTTTCCCCAGCCTGCTCCCTGCTCTCCCCAGCCCTGTCTTCCTGCTGGGTCCCCGGGCGCAGTCCCAGCCCTTGGGCAGGCAGCACCAACAGGTTCCCTGTCGCCCCCAAAACCACTGCCATGTACCATCATATACTGGTCACTGGAATTATTTAGTATAAGCAACAATAAAATTTGGCACAAAACCCCCTACAGAATGGATGCTAATCTACAACTGACCATGCTCATTACAAATTTTCTCCACTTTCTGAAGCCTCGTTGTACGTAAAGCAAAATTTTAAAGAACATTTGCTTACAGAAAGCAAAGCAAAACAAACTTCACACATATCTGAACGCATTTATGCTGTTGTTATTGACACAAATCTTCAAGAGAAGAATCAGAGATAAGGACATTCTTAAACCCATTTATTTTAACTCAGGAAGATGTCCCGTCTATAAATGCAAAGACTGGTAGTAAAACTTAAGGGTTGATACACTGCATCCAGTAACTTTTAATTCCAGTGTTAATATTACAGGCAATTTCCATCTAAATACTGACACTGTCCCTTTAAACATCAACAAAATCAACAGTGAGAAAGAGGGAAGCAAACATCCTGAGCAAAAGGCCCTTGTCAAGCGGTTGGATTCCATCTTTCACATAGCACTAAAGAAAGAAATGGGAGTTCAGTTTCATTACCACAAAGCCTACACAATTTTACCAGTTTAGTCAGATTTTTTAAGTATGCAAGTTTTCATTAAAACATCCCTAATAACCAATGAATATTAAAGATGTGTATACACGACCATCAATTCAAAAGCAAGTACTACCCCGGAGAAGCAAACGAGGACGCTGCCGTGCACTAAACTAGGGCATCAAGCTGCCCGACAGGCTCAGGAGCTGCTGCCGTGCCCACTCCGCTAAGGGCAGGCAGAATGGCTTGGGGGGGGGGGGGGGGGCAGGATTTTTCGTGGTGTTTTGGTTTTGTTTTATTTTTTAAGGAACAAGAAAGTGCGACTCTCTCTCTCGTGACAGCACAGCGCTCGTCGCGAAGCCCTCCGTGCCAGGAAGGGTTAAGGCAGCCCCATGCAGGCGCCGCCGGGCAGAAGGCCGCCAGGCCGCCCGGCCTCCCCGCCGCCCCCCGGCACCGCTCCCGCCCGAGCTGCTTCATTCGCCGGCCTCTAACACCCAGGCTGCTTATTTGGCAGTTTCTCAAGTTACTCCCCTCAGGCAGCTTGAGCCAGTAAAACTAGATCCTTTCATCTCGGCGGAGCTTACTGACAACCAGCCGTCTGGTTTCCTAGGAAACAAAATCTTGGCTAGAAATAGTGAATCATTTCCAGGTCACTTTCAACATGGAGAGTGGAGCAGGGAAGCATTGGACTGAGGAGGAGGTTAAAGCCTTGTTAAGCGTCTGGTCAGAAAAAAATATCAGAAAGCAACTCCATGGCACGCTGAGGAATAAAGGAATATTTATCTACATTGCCAAAAGGTTGCAGGAGTTAGGAGTTTGCAGGGATTGGAAACAGTGCCGTGCAAAGTATAAAAACCTGAAGTATGAATACAGAACGGTTAAATATGCCCACAACTCTGGGGATGTCACTAAAACCATGAAGTTTTTCCATGATCTGGATGCCATATTGCGATATGAACCTGTCACACAATTAGCTGCAGAAGAAAACGGCAGGTGTTCTGCGACTGAGACGCAGCTGAACACAAGCCCCACAACAGACAGCACGCAAGGTAAAAAACTGTTTTTGCTTCTATTTTTCTCTCTTTGCTTAAGAACCAAAGGGAACAAACCCGAAGCCTGAGTTTGCTGGAGCCGAAGCGGAGGTTGCACAGCCCCAACAGCGCTGTTAGAACTGACTGGATGCACTCCTGGCACAGGGGAATAAAATGTTAGCACCCACCAGTGTCGAAGTCTGTAAATACAGCGTAATTCTAGCAAAATTCTGCTAACTGCTTGTATTGCAGCCTCGGCGAGTCAAGGCTCCTGCACTGGGTTGAAACGTTAAATTAGGAAAAGCTGCTTTCTTTCCCTTTGACATTCGTTTGTTGAACTTTGGAAGCAGATTTTGTAGAGCTCCAATTCAGATGTAAACTTAAAGAAAGATAAAAGTGAGGGCTGAAACTGTCATAATTTTTAAAAAATGGTTATTTGTAATACAAGTGAAAATTTGGATTTTTATCTCTCTGTAACTGAAAATTTAAGTATGATGACTAAAGGTAAATTAAATTATTTTGTAAGCAATTCCACTTAAATATGTGATACACAGCAGGGTGTTTAATAACTTCTCATTAAAAAGTAATGTAGCGAGGAAAGTAAAAATCATCATGTTTATCAGGCTATTCTGACGCAAACCAAATGAATACAACTGCTTTTATTCTGAAAGGGTTTTTATCAAATGATTTGCATCTCTTCTTTTATTCAGCCCTCTCTACATATGCATTTAAGCTGTGCTTAACATTTCATTAGGGTCAATCTGCTATCTGACATCACTCAAATCTCCTTGTCACATCCTAAATGTCACTGAAGCATAAGCCTCAATAATAGTTATAAGTACCAAAATAAGAAGGCTAAAAGAAGAAACGCAAAGCTTAGCCGTTTGTTCCCACAGTGTGTGGCAATTTACATTATTTAATTGTGAATCTTTTTTAAGAAAACAAAAAACAGTAATATCAGGGTAGATTGCCAAAGGCACGGAAACGAGCTGGACACCTAGCTTGCCCTTGTACCCTTCCATGGCTCCCTTTACAATGTTGTTTTACAGTTCTGAGGAAAAGAAATAGCCATTTTTCTTTTCATTGTTTACCTTAACAAAAAGCTTGACCTTAATTTGTCATCACTAGCAGAAAGCCTCTAACCTGTCAAAGTCACTTTAAATTAAAATGGCAATTTTGTAATATTTTAACATGCTCTCTGCACTGTGTATTGCAATCCATTTTTATTTTTAAACTTGCAGAACTGAGACTAATACACTTTGGAGGACTACATGAAACTGAGATAGTGTCCTTCATCTGAGGACCTACCCTTAGATTACCCTCTGTGTTTTGGTGTAGTTTGCACCAGCTGTTAATACTAATTCTCATCTGCATTAGACCTCTAGCAAGTTTAAATCAGAAAAGGTTAATTTCAGTTGGGAATCCCAAAGTAGAACATATATTTAAAAAATTACCCCTGGGTGAGACACACCTCATTTTGAAGCATTAGGACAGTCTGGCTTTGAAGGTGATATAATTAAATATATCTCTTAAATGTACGAGCATTTCTATTACTCCCTTAAAAAAAACAATAAAAACAAACACATTTTCTGGATAAACAAAAATTAAATGCAACTAACTGTAATAATGCAACACTAACGGCAAGAATTTAAATGCAAAGATTTTCACAACAACCATAATTCGGCCACAAAGAAAACACACTAAGATGGAAACGTGTCCTGCAGCTGCGCAGAATGTGTATGTCCATACCAAGGGGTGGAGAGAACAGCTGAGAATGGCAACTTTCTCCGTTTCGGAGTGCAAGCCCAGCAAGGGAGGCCTTCCTAGAGGCCCAGACCTTTTCCGATGGTGGTCAGCGGTACCGTGTCTGCCCAGCTCAGCACTGGGAAGGGCACTTGTAAGGCTAAGATGGCATCTGTGGCTCTGAAGCTGATGCTCACTGGTTCTGTCGCAGGGGCAGACCTGGCAGTGTGGCTCCCACAGAAGGAAGGGTGATGCCCAGCGCAGGCCAAGGCAGCCTGCGGCCCCTGCCCGAGCACTCGGCCTGGCTGGAGGAAGGGGACCACTCTAATATGGGTGTCCTCCTCCATAAGGCAAACCCACCAAAGCGTATTTGCATCCCTGCAGGTCTCCCCCTGGGCTTCTCCCTTTCAATGACAGTGTTATAGGAGAGGAGGGGAAAATGGTCCCTCGCCTCTTTAAAAAGAAGTCGAGAAGCCTTATTCTGGCAGAGCTGGAGGAACCAAGGATGTCTGGGCTTGTGACTCGGGCAACAAGCACAAAATGCTATCAGCAAACTAAAACCTGTGCCAGATAATACTGTCCATCACGCACATCTTACTCTACTTTAAGAACGCAGTAGCTATACTAATTTATTTTGTTTAAAAAGCATGACAAGGGACAGGGCATGCTCCCAAAGAAATTCCTTTGTTTTTACCATTCTGCTTAGCCTCAGTCTAAATATTCATACCCATCCTTAATGTAAAGCTACAAAAGCATGTCTTTGTGTTTGATTTGCTTGATTATCTCAACTACTGGGAGACTGCTGGGGAGGGGGAGGAAGAGAAAGGAAGAGAAAAAAAGAGACGACTTTTACAGGACTGGGTGGTATTTCTATCATGTTTTCCTGAGGCTTTTTTTGTATCTTGTAAAATCAGTTTTCTTTTGAAAGTGTAATTGAAGAAATGAATAATGAAAATCACAATCAAATCTGAGAGAGAGGTGTCTCCAGACAAACTTGGTAGCACCACATGCACCAATTCCCAGCTTGTTCATGGAAAGATGACACTTTTTGCATAAGCACATAGAGCAGTACAAGCCAGTGATCCTCGTGCTGTCCTCCCAAAATACATGTTTTCAGAGGCAAACACAGAGCCGTGGCTTAAATAATACTTAAAAAAGATGCAACTCAACATGTTCACTTCTCTCAAAATTTAGTTCATGTATTATGCCAGTAATCAACAATGAAAAAAATCCATGCGGCGATTGATGATGCACTATGAAAAATGGTGTCATTCATTACAGTTCAAATGAATGATCTTCCCATTTTGTTAAGCAGTTGTGATTCTTTCAAGTCAAATCAAGTATTACAAATCAAGTACTTGATGTACAAAAGCAAAGCTCACCTAGTATTTTATGTTAAGTTACTTATGCTCTTTTATATTTCTATGCTTAAATATTAATGCACTGGCCAATTTCCTTGCCCTTCACTTTACCACAGCAAATGCCGAAAAATTATCAAGTCTGAGCAGAAATGCATCAGCAATGCAGTATTATCATATGTATAAAACTCAGACAGCTAATAGTAATGCAAAAAGGTCCTTCAGAAATGCCAACTTGAAAATGCCACTCATACCTAGTTTTCTGTGTCTGGACTTTTAACATTAAACATGTCATTGACAAGAATTTTATATATGTATTTTTTTTAATATGTGTGCAATACTCTTACTATCTTTTTTTTTTGCTCATCAGATGCTTTTTTTCCCCATCAAATATTCTAACATCTTTTTGTGTTAACCATTGTTATTTACTTAAAATTTTGTTTCTCTTTAATATATCAAAGTAATTAAACTTGCTTATCCTAGTACCCATGGCACACTCAGCAGCCTTCCAAGAGAGAATTTATTTCCCCTCTCTGTAGTTTGCAGTGCTTAGGCAGATAAAATGCCCATCCTGCCTCTGGAGGTGGAGGCACGAGCGTACCTTTCCCTCCTCAGCCCGGGCACCGCGGGTGGCAGCTCCTGCCAGAGAACCAAGGCTGACAGCTGGGAGCAGTTGGAGATCTGGCCACTGCATCTATGAGTCATTCTGAGCCTTGCTGAAAGTCAGGAGGGTTTAGGATAATGTTTTCAAATTAATCCAAATGCAGTTTTCAGTTTCACCTACGTCAGGGATACCAGGTTGCATCCTCACCGCACCTCGTTACTGTTCCTCGTGACCCAACTACTGCCGTACCTTTGAACAGGCAGCTTTGATCTGTGCGACCTGCCTCGCTGGAGCTGACAGTAGCTCAACTCCCGTGAATCAACATTTCAAACCTCCTGTCAACAGCTGAATACAGCGTATTACTGTAGAACAACTTAAAAGTTTGTCCTATGTGAAAATTAAGCTGATTCAGAACCTGACTTACATATGCTGCTTTCCAAGCTTACATAGCAATTGCTACAATACTGCTTTTTAAACACATGTAGGAATGCTATACTGTGAATAGCTAATTTGAATCCTGTCAGCTACAAATAGGTCTGTTCTTTAGTCACTATATTTTCCCACTTTCCCTATGCCATTAATGAATTCCATAGATTTCCAGAACTTTTTGCAGAACATTCTTGTTTTCTTCATACTTTTCTCTAAAAATTGTTCTTGGATTTTTTTTTTTGTTGGTTACATAAATGGATTTGTAGTTATCTGAGTCCATGTGCAGAGTCCACTTTTATTTGTATGTCTCTCACTTTCCATTATCTACTTTCAAACTGTACTTTTAATGTGCTGTCCACCCCAAATACTGAGTCAGAAAAGCATACAAGTCACTAGAATCAAGTCTCTTTCTACAAGACTTTTAAAATACATTTCGAACAGGCTTCATAGGCAAATATAAACTAATTCAATTTACCTCCTATAACTCGTGTCCCTTTATGGGGACAGGCTAAATTAATTTTAAATTCAATTTGAATACAAATTAAGTAAGTGGAGATTACAATGTTAATAATCTTCTCATTGTGTATGGACATTTTCAGTTAAACTAATTTAAGCTAATTTAGTCCATACCTATTTTTCATCTAAAAACTCTTTCCTTCCCAGGTGAAATATCAGTTTCTTTAGAAGATGATGAGGATGCTCCAGGAGATCCACTACTTTTTATGTCCCATGTCAGACCAGTTCAACTAGGTATAGTATGATGGCACAGAGAGATCGAAAACTAAAAGGCAGCATGGCTTTCAGAGCACTTCCTGATAGCTTCAATACGCCATCATTCTGTTTCTGATCAACATAGCTTTAAAGTAGCCACACTTCTGACACCATCTCCTTCCCAGTTTTAGCACTCGGCAGTCTCGTGCATCACTGGATACTGACCACTGTATATGATGTAACACCTGCATGACCACTGTTTGCACTCAAAACACATCCCATGCTGTAGCTTAATCATATTAACCACATTAACCGCATTAATTTTGTTAAATGCTTATGGAAAGTATGCCAAATGGTAGTGTGCGATAACTGCGTCAACTTGTGGATTTTCTCTAACTCATGTAATTCCTGCTTAACGCAGCATGAGTGAATGGCCTGAGCCAGGAGAGATACACAGAGGTCAGACCTGTCCCACTGAGCAATCCAGATTTGCAGTGGTCTTCAAAGCAACTGTATCCTCTCTCCAAGTGGTGGTTGATGAGCAATGCTTTAGTCCAACCACCCATACAACAACTCAGTTGGAAATCATCCTACTGTAGTAGTTTTGCTCAGGAAAGTAATTCCAGAGCAAGGGCACAGACCGGGCAAGCCAGAAAGAGGAAGAAGATCCTAGGCATGAGCCCTTTCAAGGGGCTGCTAAAGGGAATGGAGAAACCTGAATGCATTTTAGGCAGAATTAGGCAACCGATGAGCTGATTCCTTGCCTGGATGAACAGCAGCACTGTCCTGAATTTCCTATGTGCTCTTTCCATTTTTTACATACCCTCTATGCCCTGGTATACATCCCAGTCCAGTTACAACAGCTTTCCCTGTTTTACCTCTAAGGTGTCGCATTCAGGGAGAAAACAAGGCCCCAGCTAAACCCATGTTTTTTACATTACACCCCTCTTGCCTGGCATAACAAGAAATTAAGGAAGAGACAAGAATCTCACATGGAATTATATGCATATATATATATAAACAAAACTTTTCTTGCAGTAAGTATCTGAATCAAGTTTTACAGGAATATGTCTGTGTTACTGAGTGCGCTCTTGCTGGACACTGCCAAGTAGATTCATTTGGCCTGCTGAAAAATCCTCAATTCTGAGAAAGCTGCTTTCTACAAAGCCAGTAAAATAACTTCAATTGCATGGGCTCTCAAGGATGTACTGATACTAAAATGTCTTCTCCAAGTGCCTCTCTTAGTCTTTAGATTTCAGGCACTGTTTCAGACAACCACTGAAAGAAAAATGTTAAGCCCTTTGTATCTGTATTGCTTAATATTTTGGTTTCATTTCAGCAGATTTCTCATTTTGAGGAAGCTTAGGAAAAAAATCAAATATGGAATAAACACATCTTTCAGAGATTAAAAAAAAAAAAAGTATATCCTGCCTTAACAATTTTTTTAAAACAAATTAAAGCTAAAATACATTTGAGACATAAGGACAATTTTCACAGTGACTTAACAACTTTGTTTCAAAGTGGTGCTTGTGGGTAAGATATTTTGAATCACAATGTTTTTTAATGGGAATGAGGAACTGACAAAGCCACTGTTTTCCACTCTGCATACAGCAGAATGAATGAGCGATACACAGAGTCACTAGACCTCACTTGAACTAATATCTACAACCAAAAGTCAGCTCAGTTGCAAATGAACTTACTAGTGAGAAATACTGGTCTACACAAGAACTAAAGAAACCTTATTCCTCCCAGATTGCCCCATACTCTGTGGCTTTGACTGGGAAGTGCAGGGAGCACCTTCCGCATTTTTCTTCCTCTTTTCTTCCCCTGGGCCGTTTCTCTGGTCTCCGAGGCACTCTCTGGTAGTAAAGAATGAACCTGTCTGGAAAAACAGATAGTTGAAATACTCTCGGTAACACTGAGCAGAGACTACATCAAGCCTATCTAATGTTGGCAGTTGTCAACCGTGGCAATTCCTACGCTTGCATCCACCTGTAAACAAGCATTTTCTTTCACTCCCTTAGGAAGAAATGAAGAAAGTATAATTGATATGTCACCTGAAAATTACCCTCCTCCACAACATATTAGTGAGCTGGCTGCTGCAGAGTCTAATTAACACAGGACTAACAGGGAAAAAACTGGTATCTGTTAGTACAACTTTTTCACAACTAGAATGACTTATGGAGACTTGCAAAGAATGCCTCTATCTAGGACAAGTCTGTCCCCAGACAGGTTATTATACACAAGTATGCTCCACTGAAGCTCTGTGTACAAGCAAAGGTCAGATATTTTTGCTATTGCACAAAGCTCAGTGACTATAAAGTATCCAACCCCCATAACCTTGCTTGCCCTTTTAGAATAAGACACTGGCAAAGGCATTTATCATTTCAGTATGAGTGCAAAAAACTGTGTCAGTTACTCTGTGCTTTCATGGTTGCTCTCTTTGATGAAGCACTGGAATTGTGGGGGTTTTAAAACAGTTATTTTTGCAAAGATTTAGCAAATGCATGAGAAACCACCTTCTAAACTAATTGGATAATCAAAATGAAGTCTTAAAGCAAACTCATAATTAGAAACAAGGAAACATTAAAAAACTGCAAGAGATAATTTTTCAGTGTTCTAAGTAAATTGCATGGCATCCTTTACCTCCTGAGATTAAAAAATAAAGTTGAAAACTTGAGAAAATGAAAAATATATTAGTTCTGCAGAGTAAGATAACTCAAACTTTTATTTTTACTAAAAAAACCCAAATATTTTTGATTGACCTGCACTGAGAAAGGTGGAGAGTCTGTACCATGAGAACCGTGTTCATTATCACACCAAAGTTCTTGTGTAACTTAAGGCAAAAGTCTCCATCCCTCAGCTCCCCACAATCAGGATCCTTTCTTAAGAGTTAAGGATCAGATTCTTCAGATCCTTACAGTTTAAATCTCTCCATGTATGTAAAACCACAAGTATGGCATGAATGCAGAACTTAAGTCTTGATGATAGCGCTAGTGACTCAGGGGCCCATTGATTATTGTTCTGATGCAGCACTTTATCTTCCAAACAGCACTCTTCTCCTCTCTAGTCTGAATGACAAAACAGCTCATTGGTTATTCTGAAAGGTGTTACAAGTAAAAGTTCAGTGTTCAGGGCACAGAAGAAAGAAATGTTCCTCTTAGATTAATTAAATGTGCATGTGCTATCTTAATATCAGTGTTCAAGAGAAGGCAAAAAAGTATGTCAGAATTAACAGAAATGCTGGCAAATTAATAACTAATAGCTTGATTTTAATGTCACCTCTGCTCTGTCTTTCTCTGGAGAGACAAGTCACAAGGAAACAGCATACTTCATTCTCATTCTCTCTGTCCTTTCCCCACCCCAACCACCCAATGCAGGTAACCGCTATCTGTGTCTCTCCCCTGCCCCACACGATGCAGGTAATCCAACATCAGCAATAGAGGCTTCCAAAACACCGGCTTTTATTCCAACAGTAGCAAATGAAGGAGGAAAACACTGGACTGTTAATGAAGTCAGAGCTTTGATACGCATATGGTCAGACAAAAATATCCAGCAACAACTGGAGGGGACAGTGAGAAATAAAAGAATATTTGAACAGGTTGCTGCTAGACTTCAAAGGTTCGGAATTGACAGGGACTGGAAGCAGTGCAGGACAAAATATAAAAATCTGAAACATGAATACAAGAGTGCAAAAAGTGCCCAAGACTCAGGGAGTACAAGTAAAAGTATGAAATTTTTTAATGAACTGGATGCAATTCTGGGGCACAGCACCATGGAACAAGCAAGTAAATCAGATAATGATGAAAGTGAGAGGCCTCCAGAATGGACAGAAGCAAAATCAGAAAAGGACTCCATAGGTAAGTACTTCAGCTACCCATATATCCTTTAATTTTTTTAGTTTTCCAGCATTAGAGAGCCCTAAAAAACCCAACCAACCAAACAAAAAAGCAACCAGCTAGATTAACCAATTTGCTGGGGGGGAAAAAACGAGTGGAAATTTACTATTTTGTTTAATAGTTTTGTCTTACATTTTAAGGTAATCTTTCAGATTGAGTGATTGCCCCAAACTTTTTTTAATAGAACTGAGAAACAAAAGGAGGAAAAAAAGATTAAGACGTAGGATAAGATAAAGTGATACAGAGAGACCATTCCAGTCAAAGTCGTGTTTTGAGACTGTTTCCTGCTTAGATAAAAAAACGGATCAGAGAGACGGTCAGGTTGTGTTACTGGAAAAATGAAGACATTGACAAGACAAAAGAAGTCTGTAGTTATAGACATTGGTTAAAAAATTAACATTTAAACTGTCTTTCTCTTACGGTCCCCAGTAGCCCAGTTTTACTGGCCTTTGTAAAGACTCTCAAACTAGTGAGACAACTATGGTGAAAACAGCAAAAGGCATAGCACCAAGAATGCTGGTGGAGCTTGCCTTTAGTTTTGTGTGAATATTGATTAATAACTTGGTAATGGATGGTTAATGCAGAATTAGAGTACACTGATGAACCTACACTAACCAGGAGTTTAACTCTCAGGAGTTAAAACATTTTTTATTGGTATGTACAACCAGAAACATGCCTGTTGTTTAAGAACAGAATAAACATAAAACTCTATTACACAGCAAGAATCCTACACAGGGGATGATATTACAGTGGCCAAATATAAGACTAGAAGTTAGTAAAGTGATGGAAAGAGTCAAGAAAAATACAACACAAAGACAGTCTCTGGCTGAAAACTATGAGAACATTTTGGGGGAAGATTCACTCTTCAGTTGCTGTATCTAGGCTTTTTGCTAATGCATCTAGTACTGCCTGCAGGCGTAATGAGCATCCTAGGTTGGACAGATCTTTTGATTTGACACAGCACAGCTGTTCTTATGCAGTACACGAATTCGGGGCCCTAATTAACATAGCATTATTTACGCAGAAATGCCTGGAGACACAGGTGAAGAGGACTCTGTTAGTAATATGTCAGAAGACCTACAGGTTGCAGATATAAAGAAAGTTTCTGACTCAGGTAAACTGAAAAGTCTTCTATTTTATATAAATCCCTAAATTTAGTAAATTAAGATGGATTTCTAAAATAAGCCCATGTTGTAGTTACGGTTAGAAAATGCTGCAGCCTAAAAAACTTATAAGCAGGAGATAACATCATAGTGATAACCATACTTTCAGTACAGATATATGTGCACATTTACAGTGCTTGCTATATTTGATAAAAACAGTCTAGTAAATCTTTTCAAGGATTCATAACTGAAGATGTAAAGAAGAAACTGTTGGTTTAAGCAAGTTGAGTGCAATGTATTACTGCAGTTACTTTTATTTAAACTGTGTCTTCCCAAGGATTAGAATTGTTTGGCCTCCTGTGCATGAACAGCATTCTCTTTTTCACAATATAATGTGATCAGTATTTAATATAATTGTGTAAACGCTCATGTCAGGGAATGAAAACTTCACTTAAGAGTATCCTACCACTGAATATGAAGGTCATATGCTCTTTACAAAGAAACATTATGGTTTACATCTGAAAGTGTAACTTTCAGGGGAAGTGGGAGTTTAACATTCAGTAGAGACACATGAAAGTCTCAAAGGCTGACAGACTTGACTCTCCACAGCAGAGGACCTCATGGATCTCTTTCAGTAGCATGAGGCCGAATATGGTCTAAACTAGGCACTAAGGAGTAGTCATACAGAACTGAAAATGGTCTAACATGAACTTGAAAGATTTTAATATCAAATTAAAAATCTTCTGACAGATGATGTTACTGTAAATGCTACTCCAGAGAATCGCGCAGCTCTGCATATAACGAAAGAAACAGCTATGACAAGTAAGTAAAGACATGGTTGATCATGACAGATAATTTGAGGAATACTGGACAGTAGCATTTTTGTTTTACCATTCAAGAGCAAATACATTTATTAATTTAAATTTACTAACAAAGAAATATATAACTGGCCTTTTACCACATCACCATGGGCACTTGAGGCATTCATTGGAGAAAAATAGGTTGTCATGAAAAGTGCATGCCTATAGGGGCCTCATTTTGAGAGAGACAAAATACATAAGAAATCATAAATGGTACTTTGTGGGGTCCAGTTAAGACTACTTGCAAAATAATCCAATAAGACTACTTGTATTAAATTCCACTTCTCCCCATCAACAAGTAAAATTACTGCATATACATAAACAGGAGTAAGACACTGTAATAATACACAGATTCAGCAGTGCCACTAAACGTCATCTGCCTACGGCTATGTAATATTTTAACTTTTTGGACTGCAGTCTTCCAAACAAGTTATTTAAGATAAACTGAATACTTCTAGTAAAGTCCTGGGCACTCGTTGACACTTTAACATTCCTTTAGGATAACTGTAGGTGTTAAGACATCCATAGCTTACCTTGGTTACCATTTCCCTTCTCAAATATATGTATTTTAACTTCTACTTTGTTTGTTTCTGGGTAATTGTAATTACAATCTGATTTTATGGGGAAAGATTAAAATAGCAAGTGTTTCAGAAGTGTCTCTGGCTCAGCCGATCCACTCTAAAGACCACCATTCAAACTTTTGTGGGGAAAAAACCCACAGCACTCCATCATGAAGAGATGCAGTTTCAGTTTCCAAAATTCTTTCCCTTATTCCCAAATGAACAATGCAGACTCAAATAATTTTATCACAGGTGGTAAAAAACACCTAGACTTTAATGTTATTAATGGTAACATAATTACGTATTACATAAAGCAGAGAAAAGGTGCACACTTTTCACTTTACAGTATCACAGGGACCCTTTATTCTCTAATTATGGTACACACCTTTC
Source organism: Leptosomus discolor (assembly GCF_034619465.1). NCBI lineage: Eukaryota > Metazoa > Chordata > Aves > Leptosomiformes > Leptosomidae > Leptosomus > Leptosomus discolor. The sequence goes on along the minus strand of NC_141394.1, from coordinate 52,148,862 downwards.
CTAGACAGTTCAAATAAATTTGAAGTGAGAAACTGGTACGTAAAGAGATTGTATGTTCCTCTGAATTCATAAATTTACTTGCTGATAAATAATGAAAAAGGCAATCAGGCAGTGATATATTATATTCGTTCTTTGGTATCAGTAGCTGACAATTGATAGCCTTTAGGATGTGACTTCTTAAGGACTACTCCATGTTCAACAGAACTTTCAGAGAAAATTGTTTCTCAACAAGCATGTAATTATAATTTATATATAGTCAAGTGCCTTTAAAAAAAATTGTCAAAAACCCCAATTTGATAGAAATAAGAATTTAGAAATTCTGTTAAGCCTGTATCAGGGTATCTTCCTATCCCCACACCAGGGTATGTTCCAGAGCACATGGAGTTAATGTGCTCTGCAGTCAGGGCTATACATATGCTGGTCTAGGTAGCTACTAGCTACTAGCCTGGGCAGACATCTGCTTTCTGGCAACAGCAGCTTCGGAAATGCGCAGAGGTGCACACGCTACCTCAGGCGTGCACAGGCTTCTCACGATCTTACATGTGAATCTGAGTTATTAGCCACAGTAACATTGTCACCACTGCCAATCTTTATAAACTGTCCAGTAGGGTTTGCCATACTCTAGTAAGGAAAAAATTCAGAGGGTATTAGTCAAAAACCAAATACAACAGTTTCAGGAAAATACTTAGTTATTTGATGTTTCATGGTATTGTTTTTCTCCTCTGCCCACATGTATTTGCTACTTAAAGAGCGGCAAATGCCCACCTGAGAAGCAAAAGACAAAGCTAAATACATCCTTACATGTTCTTTTACAGACTGTAACAGTTCACTGCGATTTCTCTAGCAGCATTGCCCTGGAGTAGCTTTCTCAGCAGAGTGGCCAGCAGAGGGTGCAAGAGCATCACAGCAATCACAAACCCATTTAGTTTTTAGCAAAAGCAACCTAGGAAAGGGGCCACTGTAAATTTTTCTCTTTTCTGGTAAAAGACACGCGTATTAAATCAATCTGGAAATAAAACCTTATTTAGTCATTTTGACTGATGCTTTCCATTTCATGAGATCACTTTTAAGAGCAGTTAATTCCAGAAATCTATTCAGAAGAGCCAATTGCTTCAGCTTGCACAGGCAGCAGTCAGTCAATTCAAACTCCATGTACGCGTACATTCCACATGTGTCAGACTTTGCAGTACAACCACAGACTGTGTATACGTGTTAGATTAAATCTGAAGTGCCAGGGAACAACAGTTGAGATGAAAACAAGATTCTAAGAAATGCCAGTAGCCTGATGTTCTTTAGAAATATCTACAGCAAGTATTTTGCTTCAAACAAATGACTTTTCTTGTAATTATTTTTTTAGAATTTTTGGTGCTCTGCATACTTTACTGTATGTCCCTCTCAGAACAAATTTGGAATAAGTCATTACACTGCCAAGATACATTCCTAAGCAAGGGCTTTTTAAAAATCCATTGCTTAAAGTTAGGATCTTAAGTCGGTACATACTCAGGCACTTACGTTGGCTTGAACACTTACTGCTGTGTGCTTGGAATTTTAAAACGTACAGATATAAAGTCAAAAGATAACGTTTTAATACATATGCCCCAGGCTGGTGTGAAGTAGAGTGTTTCAGAGAAGTGCAAACCCAAATGTTCTTGATTATTCACTGGCTTAGCCCAAGGCATATTTGGGCTGCAGACACAAACTCCTAACTGTGCATCCAAGTTGTCTGTATCCAGTCTCACAGATCTGCATGACAGAGACTGCAGCAACTTTACAAGCTGTTGGAGAGTAAACATAGGCCACACACTGAAAACTTCCCCCAGCTTTGACATTTCCTATTCCCCTTTTATACTATGCAAGACACACATGAGAGTAAGGATTAGGAGACAAATTACTAATCCTGGCTCATGAGCCAGAAAACAGGATAAATAGCGGTAGTGACAGACTGCCAAAAGAGAACAGAGCTTGTATCAGTCTGAGCGGGCAAAAGGAAAGGCTGCGACAAGCATTGCTCTGGTGGCCTTGTGAGCGATGCTTCAGACACAACGTAGAGATCAAGCATATTTGCTGGCAGCTGTCTATAGCTTCGCTAAACAATGCGGATGGAGCCACTGTGTTTTATCCATGCCAGAAACTGCCGATGGTTTGTTCTGTTTGGCTCAGTCTTGCTCTGCTTGTGCGCTCCCTCCAAAAACTCTGAACGGTGGCTTAGCAAAAAAGCCAGGCTCCCTACCCACATTCTTGGCTAAGAAAAAGAAATAAAGAGGTGCATGATGCTGGTCACACCGTAAAGAACATCTGATGCAAAAAGGGCCGTATTGATTTGGGGGGTAATTTTTAATAAAATGGCTCTAGATTATACTTTATTGCTCAATGTTTAGGGGCAATATTCTTGAATGGACTGAGAACAGGCTGGGAGCCAGAAACTGCTGTCATCGATCCGCGGTGTGGCCTTCACCACCTAATCTCGGTACGGCAGTGTCCCCACCTGGAAAGGAGGATGGGAGAGACCCCTTGCATCACCCGCCCGTCTGCCCCAGGGCGGGGGGTGGAGCTCTCCCTTAAACACCAGAGGCCAATGGCAGAGGAGCGGCGACCTCCTCCTCCCCGTGGAGAGGAGCCCAGGGACACCTCTGCCACCGTGCCCGGGCGCCCAGCTGTCTGATGTAAACCCCGGGCAAGCTGCAGCAGCGGGGATGCTCTCAGGACAGGCGTTTAGTACTTTGTCTTTATCCGCAGGCAGGCAGCCCTGCAGGTCCAGCGTCCAGGCACAGCACCCCAATGCAATGTCAGGATCCGTGCCCCCTTCGGGGCTAATTCAGCGACCCTTAGCATCAGTCGCCTGGGAGTCTTTCAATGATTTCAGCACGTACTGAAGCACCGCCCCTTATGAAAGTCACCGTCTTGCCTGTTCTGCTGCATAGAGGCTTGCCAGTTACTACATACCTGACAACTTATGATCAGTGAACCATTCTACAAATTCTGATCCAGGTGTAAATAACTTAAGGGTTTGCACATTTAATCCATAAATTTATGTTATGCAGCTGTTATGTGGTGTTCTGGATTTATTTTAATATATAAATGCATACACTCTGCTCTTAAGCCCACTACTGTGGAGAAACGGCAGCTTTAATGTATTAAGAGATGAAATCTTTAACAGTAGTTATCATTAATGGCATTCTGAAGTTGGTGAGTCTCAAGACATTAACTCAAGACCTGTTTAGTTGATAAGAACTCTGTAAATTTTTTTTTTTTACAGAAATCCTTGAGGATGATGGGAACTTTGCCAGTTCCACCCCAGCAGCTCTGGAATCTACACAAATAAAGAAGGAGACGATTGACATAGGTAGGTCAAGACTGTGTCTTGATGGTTATAACAGCACATTCTACTGTACTGGGAACTGCAGATTTCTAAGGTTCGTATGTTATTCCCACACATTATACTTGTTCTGCTTCTAGGTTATGATAAAATCTGGGGTTTGTTTGATTTCATAGTGACAAAAATGCATAAGCATTTATTTCTCCTTCCCCCAATTAATAACATCTTATTTTCCCAGCCAACATACTCTTTCTTATGCTAGATGTGATAAGTCTGCATTTGATTGTGACACAAATACTGTTTTTCTTCACACAGTTGCTAGAGAGGATAAACTGGAGAGCTAAATAGCTGTCTCAGAAACACTGAACATTTCATACCTTGTCTGTCTTTTCAAGCTACTTCATGACAGTGCATTTAATTTCAGACTATTCACTATCAAACAACTGCCATGAATATTCTGAATTATTTTACTAGTGAAACTGCAATCAGAGCCTCAGCAATATGTAGAAGTCATGCATTCAAGGACAAGTATTCAGGAGAAGATTTGTTTTATTAAAAACATTAAAATTTAACATTAGAATACAGCAGGGATATCTGGAATAAATGAGCATAGAAACCATGGAATGTCTTAAAAAAAGGCATCAGAGGAAATAACAATGACGTTGAAATCTACTGACCTGACATTCTGGATCAAATACTTTACAGTAGTGCTGTTTGTACCCAGAAGTTAATGAAAAGAATAAAAAATTCCATTATAATGATTCTGTGAACAATTCTTTGGCCTTTTACCCTGAAAGTTTCTACCACAATATTTCTATTGTATAGATCAGTATTTCTGTGATCCAGGCAGAGCTTCCTTCTGGGCAATTATGTTATCTGGAGTTTAGGCGTTGAGACACCCTATCCAACACAGCTTTTACAACTGTTTGCATAGGCTGATCTTGATTATGAAAAATGACTGTAACTAGTATGACACTGAGGACAACATCAGAGCAATGCCGTCACAGCAATGACACACAGAAACACAAGTTACATTGAGGATAAAGTAAAGCTGTGTCCCTGAAAGTTCAGAGACATAGCGAGGTCACACTAATGCAAAGAGAAGAGTTCATACACAATGACACAGAATAAAATGTTGTGCAGATCAACTGGCTGCCTTATACACACAAAATCCCTGTTCCTGTCATGTAATATCCAATTGAGGATAGTAATCACACAAGTCAGCGGTACAGAAGTGCTGTTGCCGAAGGCAGAAAGAGATCAGAGAGCCAGCACGGTTGAGAGAATGAGTGCATAAATGAAAGCCATGGGGGGTTTTGGTAATAGTTTTTTTTAAAAAAATATTCTTTAAGAGACCAGGAGTAGACCTACTGCTCCATTTTGGCTGAAGGTTGTATTTCCAATAGCTGCAAGTGTTAAAGGAAGATGCAAGAATTTTCTTAAGAGTTATGGTGTAGCCTATTTATGAAAAACCACTTTTTTTCCAGTACCCCAAGTAAATCACACACACATGCTTATGAGAGTATAATTTCTGATTGTAAGTTTTCCATAAGTATAAAATTTATTCCTGCATATACCTTCTGAAAAACAAGTACTTGCCAAATCACTTAAGAGAGAGCAAGTTTTAAAGCAAATATGAATTCCAAGTACTACTCTGTGCATAAGTTAGCAAGTACCATTATAGAAAGCATGTAAAATGAACCTGCTTGTTTACGAACAATCTCTTATTTCTAACAGAGTCTAAACCATGCACTAAGTTTTCTAAAACATATAAGGAATATTGACTTCTACCCTTTACTGAAAAATATATTGAAGACAATTGGTCTATGACATCCCCTACCAAAACAATGAGAACTAATCTTTCTCTCCCTCCCAACCCAAAAAGTAATTCCACACAAAAGTGAACTTTCAGCCTCAGAGAAGTCCAAGCATGAGGAAATGAGCCCAGAGTCAGCAGAGCTGGGTTTTGATGTCCACAGATGGCTTCAAGAATTCTGAGGGCTCCTGAATTTTACTTCTGAAGGGAATAGTTTTTATGCTGTGAAAGAATGCAAAGGTATTACAGCCTCAGCTCTGCAGTGAGGAAAAAACTGGCATGTAGACACACAGAAAAATAATATAATGATGTTTCTATCCTGTTAAGGATGGAATTTTGAAGAGAACGCAGATGCTGGTGGAATAAGAAAGTTCTTCTGTCTTTCCCGTTTTGTCATTTAAGCCACATAGTATACTTTGGGATAAAGCCATCCCTACATATAGAAAGTGCAATTTAAGCTGAGGCTAAAGATTTCCACAAGAGCATTAATGAATTGTTTGTTTTCCAGTTTTTCTTCTGCTTACGTTATCTCCATGACAAAAGCTCTGTATCAGAGACTAGCCTTTCACCCAAAAGTAAATAAACATGGCTGTCTCCTAAAGGAAGGCAAAAGTATGCAACCTTCCCCACAAAACCTAGCATCCCTCCCTGCCCTCCCTCCCAGAATCAGGGAAAGGCATGCCTCTAAAACGGACTCTAAACCACTTCTTTTTTTTTTATTTTTGTGGTAGAAAGGAATCCTGAATAGAGGAGAACAAGTAGGAATAAGGAGCAAAGTCCTCTCTTCAGTTTGTTTCTCTTGTACCAGGGCAACTCACAAAGATCGGAGAAAAGCCCCATCGGCTGTATGAAATGCAGCTTGTGCAAAGTCACACTGCGTGCAGGTCTGCTGACAGGTGCCTGCGCCTCTCACTCCTCATCGCATCCGAATCATGTGCACAGCTTCCAAACTTGAGAGGGGGGCAGTGGTCTTCTAGGGCTCAAGTCCCTGCTCATTTCATGAGACCAGTGAGGGAGCATGCATGATGCCACCAAAGGAAAGGCTGCAGGCCAAGCCTTGTTAGGTGTGAGTGAATCCGCTGACGCGTGCCCATACAAATGGCACCAAAGCCTCCCCAAGCTTGCCCTACCCGCCTCGCCTAGGAACACAACTGGAAGGCACACCTGTGCTAATCAAGGTGTACAAACTTGTTGTGCAAATTGACTTATATGTGAGATACAAACCATCCATGTATGCATGTGTTTAATCGAGTATTTTAAAACTGTGTTACATCCACAGCTACCTTTTGGGGAATGTAGGGGCAGCAGGAAAGATAGGGCTTACAAGAAATGCCAATAAGTAGTTTGATTTAAGGAAGCATGTGGCAAAAGACTTGTAATAACTGATGGGTTAGACTAATAGGTTATGACATTTTTAATTGAAAGTAGGTGTTACCTGCAGAGGATGACAATAATATTAGCAATTTATTTGTCCAAGTCCAAGTCTACTTTATTTAAAACCGTGTGTTTCTGTAGATGATGATTCTATAAGCACTACCTCAGAAGACAGATCTTGTACGCCAGTAGCAAAACGGATGGTTGCGACAGGTGAGGATAAATTTCTATGCATTTATTCTGAAACAAAATCGCATTGTAATTTCAGTACCAAAGCTGGAGCAACCAGATCTCTACTGTAAGCACAGCTCTATTTTCCTACTTCTGACTCCAGTCTAGCCTTATCGCTAAACTTAAAAATTAGTTTCATAGCTCTATTCCCTGTCACTTGCATTAATACTGTAGTTCAACTTTGCATTCTATACTTAGCTGATAAGCAGCATCACCTTACTTCTGAATATGTAGGTAAGATTTTTTTCTTCCATTGAATCCCCAGTAGCATTTTCATGTGCATATTTTGCCTTGCCATTCTAATTTGAAACCATATTGGGAAGCCATTTTCTTATGGGTGGCGATATCTTGTTGCTTTAAAGCTTAAAGCCTATTGCTTTCCTGCATGTAACGTTTGGATGCATCTGTTTTTAATTTGACAACGGCAACAAAATTACAGTGACAAAATGTTGCATTTTAGATGCCCTGGAGAAACAAGAGATTTCACTTGCTACATATTTTGCATACTTAAGAGAAATGTAATCATGTATGGATATTAACCTTGTAACATTAAAAGATTTTCATAACAAGAGATTGTTATAAACACTAATTAATCCTTCAGCTTGTTACCGAGTCATTAGCTACAATTACACTTTAATGCATGTATATTCAGCAATACTCAGTTGTTGTTTCATTTATATTTTCAGACAATCACATTCCCTTGGAAGAAACACAAAATCACTTTAAAGTTATTACAGTCAATGATACTGGAGCAGGAAAACACTGGAGTGATAATGAAGTCAGAGCTCTGATAAACATATGGTCAGATGAAAAGATACAACAAATGCTTGAAGGGGCCACAAGAAATAAAGAAATATTTGAGGAAATTGCCAGAAGGTTAATGAAACGTGGTATAGACAGAGACTGGAAACAATGTCGCACAAAGTACAAGAACCTAAAATACGAATACCGTGCACTGCAGAAGGAAAATGAGCACCTCGGTAATCCCAGGAGAAAAATGAGATTTTACGATGAAGTTGACTGTATCTTAAGAAGACAGCCTCTGGGTCCCTCGAGCTGGGGATGTGAAAGTTCAAGTCTCCTATCAGGTACTAAAAACTTCAGTGATGAGATAAAGCACTTAAAATGAAGCTTAAAGTTGCGGGTTGACCTGTGCTGTGGGGGTGAAATATGTGGCCAGAATGGAAAGGGAAAATAACTGAAGAACCTGTAGAACATGGTCACATAGGCAATATTCAGTGAACAGAAATTGTCTTCGGAGGAGTTTAGAAGTCATAACATTAACAGAAAGTGAAAGCACCTGAAGCGTTCAATGTTATTGGAGAATATGTGTGCATTTGGAAGCTTAAGTGAGATACAGTGAAACGGTGCTAGAAAACGTGGCAGGTTTTAGAGGTGATCTACCAGGCATGTAAAGTCTTACAGACAGAGAGCTGCATGCTCATCTCATTTAGAACTGCAGAATTCTGTAACAATCAAGCCAAGTGCAAGGACTCCAAAAAACCAAACTTCATTAATTCAATTCACAGCACAGTCAAGAGAGAGAAAAATCCAGGGCAGTGATGTTTATTTGAGCACTTGTAATTATTATATTAATTTTGCTAAAGCAGAATCAGTTTTCTAAGTAGAGTTTGCTTCTGTTTCAGTATCAAAAGACCTGTGATCTAGGAACTACATAGCTAACCTTGTGCCTGCTCTAAGGGCTCTCATGACTGGCCAACTGCTTCAGCTCTCGGGGGCACCTGCCCCTGCTCCAGGCAGATCAGATGCTCTTGTAGAAGGAACTTAACCACGGCAGCTTAGAGCTCAGTGAGTTATGGTAAACTAGAACTAATTCTGATTTTTCTCAAATACATGTTAGATAGTAATTTGGAACATCACAAATGTTAGTGGAGGATTTGAACCATTTCTGCAGCAGAAGCCAGATGGACAGCTTGAGCAGAAACTGCTGGAGCCATCCTTAAGCCAGCTGTCCTTAGTCACGAATCGGAGCCCATATTGGTGTCCAAAGGCACCATATGGTAGTGCCATTAGTTGAGGCTGGAATGACATCCACACAGTCATGGGATAACACCACTGCTTCTCACCTGCCTCATTCTTGTGTCTGATCACATTCTTAAGACAGGTATTTTCTTCCAAATCCAGAAACTGAAGATATTACTGCTCATTTCTGCTCTCTGTGAATGGAATCTGTCAATACCAAGAATATTTCAGCCAATCTGGCTGTTTTGCATTTTAACATGCTGGAAAAGGACTGTGTAATCTGTGTTGTGAATGCTGATGGAGGAGACAGTAAAATAATACCCTTTCAGAAAAAAAAGCTTTAGTTATTGTTTGAGGCTTCTGCCCAATAAATGTGTCTCCACCCTGATCTTGTGTGCCAGCCCAGCACCTAACTTTTCTAGAAGATTCTCATTGCTCCAAGTCACTTGTCCCAATGCATTTGCTTTTGGCTAGTATAAAGGTTTTTTGTGTGTGACTGACTGTGCTTTGAGAATCTCTGCAAAATACTTAGTCATCTTGCTTTTCTCTTCTAAGTTTCAGTGGGAGATGTTACAGCAAACACAGGATCCTTGAGTATCAAGAGAAAAACATGGAGTGATGGTAAGAGCCCTGACTTTTTAAAGCATCTGTACACAGACTGCTGTTGAACTGGATGCCAGATTCTAGTTTCCAGTACTCAAACAGTTAAAAAAGTCATACAAGAACTTAACACCAAGCCCCAAACCAACATTCTTCTCTCACCCTCAACTATCTGCAAAAGAAGAGTCCTGATAAAAATGTGGGCCTAAGGAAAACTGCAATTTCTTTATTTCAGTCCTTATCCCTGGTATAAATGATGTAAATGTCAAGAAATACTTGATTTATAAGAATCAAGTGCAAGGGAAAGATAAAAAGATTTCAAAATGATGATGTCTTAATTACCTCTGTTGCTCAGAGGAAAATGGGAACAATATCACAGTCATGGTTGTGGTTTCCTCATATTATACTATATGCCAGTAAACGAGAGGAGAAATTACATGTTTAGAAATATAATGTCTAACATATAATGTCTAACATGTTGTACAAGAGAAAACAGGTTAAGACAGCTATTCCAAAACAAATATATGGTATAGAATCAGAGAAAAATGAAGGGATGGATAGAAATAGGCAGCATGCAATCTGCTATAGGAAAGGTCAGGACCTTAAGTCTTCCTCACAGAATTGTCAGGCCCTAAATAATCAAAAAGTCCAACAATGAGGGATGACAAACTTAGTTTTTTAGGAGGCTCGCCCCTATCTGTAATATTAAAATGATGTCTTGCCTACAGACAGATGAACACAGCAGATCCAAATACCACAACATTTCTGAATTGAACCTGCTAAGTTCACCATCACAAACTCTACTAACAGGACTAACTCTATGTGATTAAATATACTTTCACTTACTGCCTATTAGATAATTATGTCTTGCAGAAGGCAGTAGCTAGGCAAAGCTGAAAGTTTCAAATATGAGTGATTTTTTACAAGGTCTGCTTCATTCCTACTTGCCATTCTACAATGACGCCTTGCACAACACCAGGCAATGCCTGCCAAAAGAGCATAACAGGAGGACAGCATTAGGAAAACCTAGCATGTGCTAAACTTCAGTGTCAGCAGTTCATTGACTTGTGCACTCTAACTACATACTTTGCTTTTGTCCACAGAGGTGTCACCTGTTCCACTTAAGAAAAGTGCTTCTGAAAACACCATACTCCACTTCCAAAAACTATTAACAGAGAGAGTGCACGCAGTAACAGAAGGCAAAAAGTTACTGTTAGAAAGGCTTTGTAAGCAAGAGGAAATTCAAGACCTCAACAGAACACAGCTGTATGCTGATCCATCAGCCATACAACAGGTTGGTTTAATGAACTTTCTATGAAATTAGCATGCAAAGAGATTCTTGCAGATAGTAAGAAATTAAATAAGACTTACTTATGTGTATAGGTCACCCACATGAGTACATGCTTGCTCCCCTTTAATATATTCACCTGCAGTCATTTAAACTAAAATTATTATGAGTTCCCATCATAATCCTTAAGATGAGCTTTTAGCAATGATATCAGTTAGTCTAATAAAAGATATAACCTCTACCTGCATGCCTTGGCTCACCTACATGCCACAATTAACAGGCTTAATTGAAAGAAAAGAACACTTTGACTGATCAAAGAAAACATACAGTTAAAATTTCATCCCATCACTTCCAATTACCATCTCTATGACCTTCCTAGCAAGTTAGTCCTCTGTAATTAACCAAACAGTTGAAGCTGTAAGAGAACTTTCTTTTTGGTTAGGCAAGGCTGGTGGGGAAAACACAACACTTAATTCCTTTATCAGCATTTACCCTCCTCCTAGCCTTGCCACCTGCCTATGCTACTAGGGTGGGGGATGTTCCCCCTCTGCCCACTGAAGGTATGACGCTGTGCAGCAATGAACTGGAGAACTCAATGAGCCAGAAAGAAAGTACACAAAGTTGATGCCCACCTAGAAGGGGCAGGCTTGGGTTCTGGTCCCTGTTCTCTTCTGGGCAAGGGGTCTGGTTTGTGCAGTAACCAAATGAAGTACAGAAAACATAGAAACAGTGCAGGGAACAGTGACATGTGACAAGTGCCATGCCATAACTAACCATTACTCTGCAAAATCCTGCTAGCAACTACTTAATTTTGTGGTTGTGTAAGCACTCTACAGCCTATACAAGGCACGCATTTCCAGGGTTTTCCTTTCAGTGTATTCAAGCAGAACAACTCATTTTTGGATCTCAGTCATGTTTGGGCATAGACCTACACAGCCCTGCCAAAGCTAGGACAGTTCTGGGCACACGTAAGGGCACAAATGAAGTCAAATAGTCAAGTCCTTACTGCAGCAGCAACAGCCGCCAAGTTTTTTTATACACAGAGGCCTAAATTCCACCCAATTTCCTCTTCATAAAATCTTACACAAAAATATTACTGGATATAGTGCTTTGTTTCCTGCTCGATGGTTAATTATTTTCTTGTTAATTCTTTTATGAGAGACATTGCAAAGGTAAATAATTTCCACTAAGGCAGATTTTATCTGCCATTGGACTAGCATTTTTAAAATAATTCTGAGAAGTCAGAGAAAGATCCCTAGAAAATCATAGGGGTTGGGTCATACTCATTTATACAGTGACATGGACATACGATCATTCCAGTGTATGCTTATCTATCACTTTTCAAATTTTACATTGGTTTCTCAGTATAAACTTTCTTTGGCTTGTAATATTAGTATCATTGTTGGTTTAAAAATCTTTCTTCTCTCTTTGCAATGAGTTGGTTCAAAGATACATCCTTGACCTTGCATCGTATTACTTGCATACTGCTGTCTTTGGTAGGAGAACAGGGGCTCTGTCCCTGCCATCACAGGAGTTGGGTATCCTTCTGGAACATGCTAAGCCAGCTGAAGACCTTGCCGTTCCTAGCAGTACTAAAATCACAGGTTACTCTTTCCACACGTGAACCAGAAAAATGTGTGATCCAAGCCTAATTGACTCCAGTAAATTTAAACAGTTTAGTTCAATTTAGATTTAAATTAAGTTTTTACAGTAACCGTACTGAAAATAACATGAATCACTTACATGTTCTGTTCTACCTGCTCTGTTCCATGGGTGCAAGGCTGAAGTTGATTTGGTAACTCATTGCAATAAGAAAATCCCCTTTTCTCCACGCCACTCTGAGCAATCTGATGCTTGCTGGATCCCCAATAAACCAGTTCAGCTCACTAACCTGACACAAGACTAGCCCAGTTGGGAAAAAAAAGCACATGGTTTTCTGTGTGAGTTGAAGCAGCCCAGCAAGTTCTCAGCTGTGCTAGGCCTAACTTTGAGCAGCTCAAAGGTTGTTTTTGTTGCGGTGTGACTGCCCTCGCAGAAGAAAGGCTAACCTGAGGGAGGCAGTTAGCACTGCACAGAAGACAAACTGCACTTAAAATTCTAAGTGATGCATAATCACTCAATCTTTCCAAAATTTTGCTGTCATTCAGTACAATGTCCCACAAAAAACTTTCTCTTCTTCCACAAAATAAAAAATAAAGACTTATTTTACTCATTAAAAGAAGCAGATCTTTCCAAAAATACATATCTGTTTTTAAATGCTGTTGTTTAGGTGAGAATTGCACAAAAGCACTGAGGCAAAGGACTGTTTAAATTCTTACTAGGTCAGAGCAAAGAATTGCAGAGCACATTTGCAGTCTTAACTTGGAAACTGTTCATATCAACACTAGAGGGTAGACATGAAGCAAGAACTGACAGGGAAAAAAGAACACAAGTGGTTTTCCAAGTAAAAGGGGTTTTTCTCAGAAAACTTTCTAGAGAGCAGGATTTATCTGACAAACAAATGCCCAAAGAAGGTGGACTTCCCTTTGTGTCGGATTCCACTTCTATTCTGCTTTGTGGCTGCAAAGCACAGCTTGCTTTTTGTAATTGTTTTGTCAGAAAGCTATTTCCTTCTTTCCTGCTGTCCACGTTTATTTTCAGTCAAAGATGGTAAGAGATGTCAAGTGCATGGGGCATTTGACATGGTCTAATATTTATGTGCTACTCCCATTTATACAGATAACAATTCATTCACTTGAATATGTAGGACGCTGAGATAGGTAAATCAAAGTGGCATCAAGACAACCTTTCTTCACTGCAGTTGTAGTTATGATTCCCTATTGCTTTTTGCTTAGGGACAAAATAACATCAATGTTGCACATTTAGAATTCTGGTTGTACAGAGCTATGGTCTGTCTCCTTTTGACAGCATTTCCCGGGGTAGTGACAATGGGCTAAATAGAATGTTGCCAGAGTGAGGGATTTGTCAAAAAAAAGTCCCTTTGAAAGTAGCATTAGTTAATCCAACTCATCCTTCCAGTGTATTTTTCTATCCACTTGAGCTTGTGCGGTGGCTCTGCTCTGATCACAGATTTACATTTATTACAGTCACACAATATTTAGTCTAGGCACACTTATGGGTGAGTTAAATGGAACTTGGGACACCACCTGACACATGCTAAATGGTTATGTGTGAGAGCACTACAGAAAGACAGAAAGGGTTTGGGAGGAGGGGCCCTCTTAGACATAGATCCACAGCATGGTTCCTTTTTAGCAGAAAAACCAGACCAAGTTGTTTCCATGTAGCTGCTCCTGTGAATCTTAATATAAATCACATAATGAAAATGATCCAGCTTAAAACTCAAAACCAACACCAAGTAATGATGGCAAGAGCAGCAATCCTATAAAAAACTTGAGATCTTCTCCCTCCTCAAATATCTGCACTATTACCAGGGGGCCATTCAGATTACTGCGAAGGCAAATCTTCTCCTCCCCAGTCTGCAAATGGCAATCCTGAATTTTTTGAGGTGTGGCAGATAAACGGAGCAATCACCGCTCTGACCTGTACTAAAAAGTTCCATTCTTCTCTAAAGCACACTCATTCACTGCCATGAATGGGTCACTTTACATGTCTTTGATAGGGCTGTTACCCCGGAAAGTCCTCTGAATGCCCCATTTAGATTATTTCCTGGTAGACCAAACTATATTTGAGCCAAATGTAGAAAATGAGCTTCGGGGAGCAGAAATGCTTGCATTGTTGGTGGATCCACAAGCACTATCAGCATCACAGTGGGCTTAAAAGACTTTCCCTCCAGACCGTCACCCTTTGTTCCTTCTCCTGCCGCAAGGTCTCCTTTGTGTTGGCACAAGCACTCGTGGCCAAGCAGTTAACCAACTGACTTGAATTAAAACTAACCTATTAAAAAGCCCCTCCAAACAACCCTGCTTTTTTTAAGTTCAAGGAAAGTAGTGTAAGACACAGCAGAAAGAGCAGCCAGGACAGTTTATTTGAACTGGACTACCCAGCCTGAACCTCCCATGCTGTGTACAACCCTCCCTCCATTCATCAGGCTCAAATTTAAGGTATGGGCGGAGAAGCGCACAGAGCAATCCTGTGAAAGTTATTGGAGAGCTGTACCATGCCTACATGGATGACTTAACTACAGTCAGTGTGAACAGTTTCACCACAACTCTATGGCTAGCTTACTGTAATGGAAAGTCTGTTGGCCTCAATAAATATAATGGCTGTCTCTGCAAGGTCCTCTTGTAGATACATTTTGGCACCACTTCCCTCCTGGTTTTTCCACCCCTTCTTGCGTTATCTCATTCCAGTTGGTTACTCCACAGCCAGAGATAAGAGCTGAGACCGAACTGCATTTTGTGACATGTACCTCTAAGAGATTTGAACTTGATTAGAATGGAAATCTAGCTTAGCTTCATTTTCAGAAAATGAGCATGGAGGAGCCTGAGCCCTGTAGGAAGTTACGTAAAACAAGTGAGAGGATACAACAGCTCAGGACAGCAAAGAGGTCTCGCTCTTCCTCTCTTCCTGCAGGAGCACACTTTGTGGCATGCAATTAAACTGGGCTGTCAGCACCTAGCAGCCCAGAATGGCCTAAAAACCAAGGCAGAGCTAAAAGATAACATGTTACTATATCCTCGTTCAGCAAGTGTCTCTGAAAGTACTCAGGAATGTTTTATCAGCACATAAAGCATGAATGTTCTGGTAAAACAGCATGCAGACTCAATCACTACCTAGACAAACATCTTACCCAGTATATTCTGTAGGGAATTCACATAGAAATACGGTTAATTACAAAATTTGGCATTTAGACAATTAAAACATTTCACATTGCAGTTCTTGCATCTGAGGATGGGGAAATCTGCTGAACCCATAATGGGTTCTTGAGATGAAATGAAGAGATAAATATGTTACATACCAAATTACCAGGATCATTACCTGTAGAATATCCATGTTCCTCAGAAAATTCCCATCCAAATACTATTGCAATTTCAAGCTTTCTGTTTGAAAGATCCACGGTGTAAAATGGGATACCAACAGCTAAATAGCCTTTTAAAAAATCTACCTGGTAGCCAAGAGGTTGTATATGACAAACACAGATAAACACTTTCATGATGCCATATTGAGTGTAGGTATTTGGAAGGATGGCTAATGGGAAGCAACCAGTAATTTTACTAGACTGAAAGAGAAGTAAAGATTCTTAACTTACATTGGTGATTATTTGGGTTCTGTTGTGTGGGGTTTAATAGTGGACAGTAACAGGGAAGGTATCAAAGAAGGATGCTGGCCAAGCCGCCACTCTCCATTTACTTTGATTCTCATAACAAATCCCATACATAGACCCGGCCGAGTTGGGACAAGGAGTATTCCCTGACTTAGTAAGACTTGCACCTGCACAGAAGAGGCCTTTTAAAGACCTTTTCTAAAAATCAGTATGAAGCTGGATACACTCAGGTTTCAGTACACAGTATTACTGCCAAAAATATTTTCCAGGGAATTTTGCAAAAAGTTAACAGAAATCACACTTGTTGCAAGATTAACTTTGCAAATTTGTCCTGGTCAAGGACTCAAATGACGTTTAATAGATGTGTAACTCAAAAGTACCCCTCCTCCCTCACCGCCCCAAAGTAAGTCCTCTCCTTACCAATATCCTCTGACTTTATTTTGGCATGCTGTCAGTGGATTTTGCAGTGACTTTGTTCCCTGGCTTACGAACTGTAAAGATGATTTAGAACGTCCATTTTTAAGTGTTGTTAATGTTGACGCCAGAGTAACAGCATTAGCTTTCACAACTTTGAGGTTTCCAACAAAATGTGAATTCACTGCTAACATAGCTGTAAAATGCGTTAAAACCAGATGAAAATCACTTTAAAGTGGTCTCAAGTTAAGCTGGTACAATGTTCTTAGTGTGTGGAAGGCCTTGATTAGCCTGTGAGTAGGAATACACTGGTTTCCATTTTAATTCAGTTCCGATTATAAAGTAAAGCCCAATAAAAAGCCATGTTCTACCTTCTGCTACAAAGGAGTGCGAATTTAAGCCTCATCAATCTAGAAGCTGTTTTTTAGTTTAAAAAAACCCCACAAACCCAACAACCAAAAAACCAGCCTCCACCTTTTAAAGTGGTTGCGTATGTCAAGACAGTGAAATTCCAAATCCGTCTTTTATCTTTCATGATGTGCCCTCTCCAGAATCTTGCTTACAAACACACCCCAATTTTTCATGCAGAATAGCTTCAGTGAAATAACGAGCACCACTCGAGCACGTGCTTAGATATTTTGGTGGCTTGATCCAGCGTACGGAGTTTCAAGATTTCAGTAAATCCCTCTGGTGCCGTAAGATCTTTTTAACACTGTAATACAATTAACTCATTTTAGGCTGCTTTTCAGAAACAGCGAAGTCCTTCACATGGCTGCAACCAGCTATATCAGAACATAACGCACAAAGAATTTATGCTGCATGTTTTTGTGGCATGATAACAAATGCTCTGGATCTTTACGTATACCGATACAATTACAAAGATTAGAAATTATAACATGTTCCTAACAGCTACCTCTTCTTTGTGGATCAGTCATCTCAAAAAACGCTACAATGCCATGCTTCGATATTCTGATTTTTAAAATCTAAGATGAGTTAAAGGCCAAATTCTGTCATTCAATTTATTGCACAGGACTAATCTGTATATAAAAGAACATGTCTATGAGTGTCTAAGGCCAGTGGCGATGACCTAAACATCCTTACTAATTTGAAGGTGAGGCCTAAGGACTGTATTTTCTAGTGGCCAATGAAATTTCTGTTAGTCGCTTAGGCCTGACGGGTACTGTCCATTAATATTTACCATACCTCTCTTCCATATTTACTTATTTTTAAAGACATACGGTTAAGAGACACTGTTAGTTTTTAAGTTTAAAAGAACACGCTTAATGAAATTTACTGATACAGTTAAGGCTAAATCGTAATTCTAGTTTTGAAGAGACATTCCAAAAATAATGAAGACAAATAGCTGTTATCTTATGACTTGCTGGTAGGGATGCCACTGCTTCTGCACCTCACAGTAGGAAAAATACAAAGAGGTTAGAGAGAGACAGTTAAAGAAGGAAATAGGAACATTAACGTCTCAGCTATTTAAGAGAATTTTATTGAGTGCTTGCAAAGGTGTACTCAAGTGAACAGGCTGTTTCACTTTACAGATGCAATAATGTTTATTTCTCTAAGAAAGCATCCCTTACAAATTTTGACAATTACTGAGTTAGAAGACCAGAATCAGAGGCAGCGCATCTGCCCTTAGGTGTGGATCTTCCTGCAGATCTTGTGAATTGCTTACAGTTTCAATCACAACGTTAGTATTGCTGTCTACTGTTGTGTCCTCCACAGGGGATATTTGATATTAAAGAGCTCATGGAAATCAAATATACTTGTCAAGTGCCCATCAGAAAAAAAAAAAAAAAGGAAAAATGTGTATTGAAAAATCATGAAATAAGGTTGCAATGAAAATTGAGATAATAAGATGCAAAGTAATGAAAATACATCAATCAATTTATTTCCACCTAAGAAACTCCAGGTCCACCTGTGTAACTGTGTAAGCACACACGAAGTAAGATTTTTTCCCAGCCTCCTCATAGAAAAATGGCACAACCCAAAATGAGACTATCGATTATATGGCTTTGTTCCTTGGATTCTGTGGCAATATCGCTCCCAATAAAAACGTTGTGATGGACACTGGCAAATATATATAGTTTATGAATGATAAACCTGCAAGCCAAAGAAAATGGTTAGTACATGAGAGTCATGTAGGGACGCAGCATTTTACCAGTGAAAGCATATGAAACTCAGCCGCAATAAACAGAAAATCTCCATGTAAACCATTTTCCATTGTTGGTCCAGAACAATTTCAGGGCAACCCTTACACGTCTGTGACCTCAAAACCACAAAGAACAGACCATTTATCTGTTCAGTGCCTGTGTACTCAGAGAAGCCCACCGCCCAGACTGTCAGGAATGGGGTTATTTAGCCCACTTTTTGCAAACAGCAAGTTAAGGATAGTCTTTTTTTTTTTTTTTTTTTTTTTTTTTTTTTTTCAGTACAGAAGCCTAGCTAGTACAAAACCAGCCCGTGCGGGTTTGGCTGTGCACGGGGGCTGTACCTTTCTGGCTCCGCTGAAAAAAAAAACCATTAGTGCGTGTCAGTGCCTAACCCTGTCCCTTCCAACACCAAACGGCAGCAGAACCCAAACTGCATTTTGCAGCTCTGCACCCACATGGATCCCAGTGGATCTAGCCTGGCTGACGTCGCCAGAGGCATGGCAGGTAGAAAAGGTGTTTTATCACACCATGGTGACGAATCTGAACAACTACGGCTAGTAGGCACCGAAAAATGCTTAAGAACCGCTCCGTTTCGGTGGGCTCGGGTTGTGTGGATGACACTTTAACGTAAGCACCTCGGGTAACGACGGCCGGGCCCCGCCGCGACCCCGGCGGGAGCTCGGCGCCCCTGCGACACCGCCGCGGCGTGCCTGGGTGCCCGGGACGGGGCGGCTGGCGCGGCGCATCTCCGCGCCCGGTTGCGCGGCCGCGCCTCAAGCGAGATGCGGCCGAGGTCCGCGGCACGTCCGAAAGTCGCTCCTTCGGCGGGGCCGGCCCCGGAGGGCGGCAGGCGGCGGGGCGTTCCTTGCGCTTCGCCACAGGGATGCTGCCGGGGCTCCCCGCCGGCGCGGAGCGGGAGTGGGGGACGGGGCGCTCCGGAGCGGGCGGCATCCCTCCGGCCGCGCCGCTCCCCGCCCAGCCCGCTCCTTCCTCCGCCGTCGGCGGCGACCGGGGTCCCTCCCGGCTGCGCGTGCCGGCGAGGGGTCCCGACCACCCCCGGGGCAGCCGCGGCGGCGCAGCCCGGCCCGACCCGCCACGGAGACGCCGGTTCCGGACGGCGGCCTCGTCCCTCCCGATGCCGACCGCCGCGCCCCCCCCCCCCCTCCGCCGCCTTACCTGTGCTGCAGCCCCACCAGCCCCAGCGTGATCACATGGGGCACGTCCAGCTCCGTGGGCCACACGCCGGAGGCGATGCAGCCGAACACGCCGCACTCCTCCCGGATGCCCAGCTCCTCCAGCTCCATGGCGCGGCCGGCACGTGGCGGCGGGCGACCCCGGCCCGGCCCCGCTCCGGCGGATCCCGCGCGCTCCTGCCCGCGCCGCGCGCAGCCGACAGCGCCGCGCCGCCGAGGCCGCCGGTAGCCTGCCGCGCGGCCTCCTCATTTACATACGGGGGGGCGCCCCCGGCCCCGCACCGCCGCCGCGCCCGTGCCCTCCCCGCCCCCTCCCCCTCTTCCAGCCAGGCCCGCGGCCCCGCACACGCCGCCCCCCCGGGGCACAACTGGCCGGAGGGGGGGGGGGAGCGGGTTTGCCCGTGGGGTGGGGGGCGCAGAGAGCCGGGGGCCGGTCGCGGCGCGGCGATGGCATTGGCCGGGAGATGGGCCGGGGCCGTGTTTGCACGGGGGTGGCGGCGGCTGACGGAGGGGGGGGAGGGAAGGGGGGAACGCCCGGGGGGCTTGGCGGGGCGGAGAGGGACGCGATCCGTCCCCGCCGCGTTGGGCGGCGATTGGCGGGCGGTGCCGCTGCCCGCTGCCCCGCCTGCCCGCCCCTTCCGCCGGCCCCTTCTTACCCCGGCGGCGAGCCTCGGTAGCGTGTGCTGAGGCTCTCTCCTGTGCTCTAGGTGCCTGCTCCTGCTCCCGCCGCCGCAGCCATGGCCCCCGCAGCATCAGGTAACCGCCTGCCCCCGGCGGGGAACCGGTAACGGGTTGGAGGGGGCGGGTAGGGGGGCGCCACTCCGGCGGGGCTGGTGTCGGTGCCCGCTCAGCCGGGCTGGGGGTGCAGGTGCTTGGGAGCGAACTTCTCCCCGCAAAGTTTTAATTATTTATCTGTGTGTGGCCACGCCCCACCCCGAGGGGGGCACGGCGGCCCCCCGTCCCGCAGGAGAGGCGGCGAGGGGCAGGTGGGCGCTTCGTCCCGGAGCCCCGAGGCGGAGGGAGGATGCCCCGGGCGACTGCTGCTGCCGACTCGCCCTGTGTGGCTTTCTGAGCTTCGTCCCGAAGCTAAAAAAGAATAATTAAAAAAAGAAAAATTGGTAAAACTAGCGCGGCTTCGGCCGGGGGCAGCTCCCGGCCGGCGGTGCGGGCGCGGAGGGGTGCGCAGCCGAAGGAGCGCTCTGCCGCTGCCGGCGGGAGGCTGCCCGCCCTCAGCCGGGGCGCCGGAGGGGCTTGGGCGGGAGTCCAGAGCGATCGCTGTCGCCTTCGGTGCTCGGGGGAACCTGGCCGGAGTGCCCGGTAGACGGGGCTTGGCGGCTTTGCGGGGCCACCGGCTGCAGCGGGGACTCCTGCTGGGTGCCGCTCCGCACGCAGCCGGTCAAGTGTGCGGACTCGGTGGGCTTACGTGCGCTGGTAAAAAATTCCTTTCAACCCAAAACTGATTCTTTTGTTTTGTTTTGTTTTTAAAATTTTCTCTAGACATGAAACTCGGTAAAAAAGTTAATGAAGGTAAAACGAAAGAAGTGTACGAGCTGCCAGATATGCCGGGATGTGTTCTCATGCAGTCAAAAGACCAAATAACGGCGGGAAATGCAGCCAGGAAGGACCGGATGGAAGGGAAGGCTGCTATTTCCAATACAACAACTAGCTGTGTGTTTCAGTTGCTTCAAGAAGCTGGTAAGTATTTCCAAGGTAGAATACATGCCTGCGTATTACAGATATGGTTACAAACCCAGTTGTTTTATATATTGATTTATTCTCCCTTGAGGCTCTGATGTTTTTTTCCGAGGGTGTTTTCTATTAGTTTGTAGTTAGACTTTTCTCTCTGGTACCGCAGAGCTGGGTAGGCGACTTGTTCATTTGGAATGTGAGACTATCTGAAGTAATTTTCCTACCGCAGATAACGCTGCGATAGTTTCTCCTGCTTGTTCGGACACACCCCTCGTCCTCCCCTCTACTTTTGTCAGTTCTTCCCCACCCCCCTGGCCGCACTAGGCACATCTCGGCTTTCTTACTACATCTGCCTGCACAGAAGTCGCTGCTAGCTAGTGGCACGACCAGACTAAGCCGTGTGAAATTTGTGTATGAGTGTTAAAATTAGAGTATCTTGTCATTTTTTTTCTTTTCCCCTCTCAGTTGTGTGTTTCATATCAACATAAAGTTTCTCTACGCTTTGTACTTAAACACTTACAGGAACTGTATCCCAATGCACGTTTTGGTCTGTATTGAATGTATGAGGAACTTAACATTTACTTTAGAAGACTCAAAATATTTCAGAAGCTGGAAGCTAGCTTTCGTGGAGTACGTAACTTGACTCACTCTTAAGTTTTGCACCATACTTTCAAAAATGGAGCCAGAATCTTTGCTTTAAGAAAGTGTTTCAAAGTGTCTGTGACTGAAGTGTGCAAGTAGAAAGAGGAATTTGCACTGGTGGGTTTCTGACTTGAGTCTGCAAATATTACTGTAGTTACAGGCACCAAGTAAACTTGGTTAAGACCACTTAGAGCTGTGTGCTCAGCGCACTTTGAAGCGTTTGCACAAAAATTGCTTCGAGTACCAACTGAGCTACTCTAAAAGTTTTATTATCTGTTATAAGGTGTAGTAATAGTTCTCAGTCAGTCAAACAGTGAAGTCCTAATATGTTGCATAAATGGGAAAGAGAAAGATGGTTTCTGTAGAGTTGCATGTACGTATATTTCTGTGCAAGTAGTTCTTAAAATACGGGCTGAGACAAAGATATGTCAAATCATTCAGTATAATCCTCAGTCACACTGACTTTCTTGGGAAGCCTGTTGTGCATACAGTACAAAGAAGCCTCCAAGGTCTTTCAGATTATATTTGCAGTTGATTAAAACTACCAGTTTCCATTTAGGAACAATTCATGAGATGTTTTGCCACTTAGGAATCAGGCAGTAGAATGTTTAATATCCTACAATTATGAACTTTAGCTGTAAAGAAGCCATGCTGTAGACCTCTGGTACCTTCAGGTTCTGTGGAAAAATATGCAGAGTAAACTGCAGCTGCATTTTAAAGCAACAAAAGAACTTTTAAGGGTTCTTCTCCAGTTTGCTTATCTGACTGGCATAAATTGCAGATAATGTGAATGCCTTATCGTAGAAGTAGTTTGCTTTGCGCAGCCTTTCTTAACCTGCTATTTCAAAGGTGATGATTTACAAAGTTCTGTTAAAGTTTCTCTCCCTTTTATAGTAGAGCTAATGTCAGCTCTTCAAAAGCGTGCATCTGCACTGATGAGAAATGTAGTAGTAAAACCATGTGGGGGCCTTAATACCTGGACTTAGAAAGGACTTAATGTGCAGTTGGTTATTTAAGTCATTCTGCCCTTGAGGGCAATGCAACAAAATCTGAAGGGTCAATGTTAATACTGTATTTTAAGACTTTTAATTCTTCCTTTCTGGCTCTGGAAGTGGAATGGAATTGAGCTACTTCTTGGATTGACTGGATGCAGCTCCTTTGTCTTCTGTCTCTGGTGGATGCCAGTTGGGCTTGGCTGTTGTCTTGCCCTGGGGGGAGGAAGGTCAGACTTTCCTCAAGAGTTAAATTTGAAAAAGGAGCCATTCTGCACTTCCTACCCGCACATGTTGGCTGTCCCTATTTGATATGGGGTCATCTTAGCATGATGTAAGAAGTTTGACTTGCTGCAGCAGGTTTGTGTGTGTGCCTACACCTCTGAGCCTTGAAGTCTTTTGCCTAACAAATTACTAAGATCTAGTGCCCCAAATAAATGTTAGTTTGTAAAGAAAGGGAAGACTGTGTCAGTCTTGTCCCTGCCCCATGCTCCCTCATTAAACAAAGTAGTAAAGACCACTCCTTTGAAAGCCTCCAGTTACTGTTCCATGTATAATGGATCTTCTACCAGAGAGCATGGTTGGGTACTTGGTTGCTGCTAACTTCAGTTTAAAAACAAACCATTGTGAGGGATGTGGATTTTTTTTAAAAGCTCTCTGAACAAAATTATTTGCACGAATAGAATTTCTGACTAGAGCATAAGGTTCTGAGCTACAAATGAGTGTTGTATGACAAAATTTGCAAAACTAATGACTTGTGGAAGATAATGGCATTGATTACCTTTTGCAAGGCCAGAGTGGGCTTAACATACCGTTAACAGATTCGATGTGTTGCTTAAGTCCAGAGAACAAGATTCAGTTGTACTTGAAAATAAAAGATGTTTGTGACTCTTGTTTCAACTATGGAGTGTGCCCAGTAATGGAACTAAGCTGCCATCTTTATATTTAGGAATCAAAACAGCTTTTGTCAGGAAACAGAGTGACACAGCATTCATAGCAGCTCATTGTGAAATGATCCCAATTGAATGGGTGTGCAGAAGAATTGCTACTGGCTCCTTCCTCAAAAGAAACCCTGGTGTCAAAGAAGGATATAAGTTTTACCCACCCAAAATTGAGATGTTTTACAAGGTAAGTTTCCTTTCCTGTGCTGTTAATCAAGCTTAAGCAGAGCTAGAACTCTGTATTATCTCCTTTAAAGTACTGACAAATAAAGCAAGTAGTGCTAGTGGCTGACCAATCCTCTTAGTTGGTAATTTTGCCGTTCTAATATTTTCCTGCCACCTTGTCCAGCAGCTGCTTTGTCTAAAGTGCACATAACATACTACTGGCTTACAGGAACATCAAAGAATAACAAGCCGAAATGTACATAAAATAGAAAAATGTTTTATTTGTAAGGTATAAAGACTTTTTAAGCATAAGCCTAATGCATCAGTTGAAACGGATGTGTTGATATATTTGAAGAAATCAAAACAAACAATACTTGCGAGGTGAGGGTAGGTAGCTAGCTAGTCACATAGGATTCTGAACTTCTTTGGGAACGCGTGCTGGAAGAAAGGTCTTGTGAACTACAACCTGAAGTGTTGTTTGTAGTGTACCCTGTCGCTCTTGGGGTGCTGTCCAAACTTGAAGTGCTTTTAAAGACGTTCAGGTGTTACAGCAAGTTTTTTTTCAATGTTGCTGTCACTTTATTGATAATCATAAAATACTGGTTTGAAGCCTGTGTTTGTTTTTTTTAAAAACACACAAAACCTAGTATTGTCTTCTAATTTTTTTTTCCTCTTACAATAAGCTTAAATTACATGATGTGTATGTTTTGTTTTCTTAACAGGATGATGCTAATAATGATCCACAGTGGTCTGAGGAGCAGCTAATTGAAGCAAAATTCTGTTTTGCTGGACTTACTATAGGCCAGACTGAAGTGGATATTATGGCTCGTTCTACTCAAGCTATTTTTGAGATCCTGGAAAAATCATGGCAGCCCCAAAACTGCACTCTGGTAGACCTGAAGGTATAAGAATCTGATTCCTCATGATCCTGGTTCTGCCAGGGAGTACATCACTGTATGGTTCCTAAAATAGGATTCGTATTGTCTTTCTAGATTGAATTTGGTGTTAATATTCTGACAAAAGAAATTGTTCTTGCTGACGTTATTGATAATGATTCATGGAGACTGTGGCCATCAGGAGACAGAAGCCAGCAGAAGGACAAACAGGTAGTGTTTCAATCTTTACCTTCTAAATCAATTGTGAAGGAGAATGAAAAAAAAAAAAAAGAGTAAACCCTACAGTTAAACATCTGCTTTCAGAGTGACTTTTTTGTAGATGGTCTTATCTTGTTCCAGAGTGGCTCAAAGGGTGCCTAATGTCCAGTTCTGTTCTCGCTTTATGGTAGAAAAAAAAAAAAATCCCCCGCCTTTATCTTCAGTAGGAATGCCCAACAGCAGTGATGACTGGAGCTATTGTAATGAAGCATAGTGTTTCCAGGGGTAATAAGAATTTCTGACATGTTGTGAGGCTAATTAAATAGATGGGAAACAAATTGGTAGGAAGAACAGAAGTTTTGGTTTCCAGGTTTGCCTCCAAGTTTCTCTTTTTAGGTGATACATAAGAGGGATCTGCAGAGAGGATGCTTTTCTTCATTATTTTGGTTATGCTTGAATTCAATGTTGAGTTGTCTCTAAGTGTTACTAACAGACTGTGTCCACATGCAGACTGCAAACATAAGTTTGAAATAAAACTTGTCCTATATTTAAACTTGTAGCAATTACTCTTGTCAAATATCTCTGAAATACCAGATAAGTAGTTATGAAAGAACCAGCTTGGGAACACTGCTGCCATGGAGCTTGTGTGACAGTCATTGAGACTGGTAACAGAGACCCTGTGAGAGAGAGTGGCTGTAAGCCACAGTGGAAGAATTCAAAGTGTGTATGTGGGGAGGAGGGGTATTACTTTTAAATTAGGAAGCTGGATCGCTCTATTGTTTACTTTACCTGAATGATGTAGTAGCATGCTTGAGTAAATTGCCCTGATGGTGCTTTTGCTTCTCCCTAAAATAAGGTGCATCACAACATCGTGCAGAACCTAGGTTGGCTAGTGCAGTGCTACTGCAGGCAATCATGGCATTAAAAATCCAACCTTTAAAGAAGTTGGATGTCTTTCCCAAAACTTACCCTTTGGGAAGCTTCCAAAACCTTGATACCCTCATGGCTAAAAGCTTTTCATGTTGCAAATGGCCATGAATTGTAATGTAGAATGTTGTTTATACCTACTGAGATGGTTCTTTGTTAAATAGCTCCTCCTTGCTTCCACATCCACTCTCCCCTATATCTGCACCAATCTCTGTTCTTCTATCTGTGGAATTGATAGAAACTGCATGAATATTTCAGCTGGGGTGTTCTTATCAATTATGATGGCAAAAGGAGTGCTTTGTGTACCCAGAAAACATTAACTTCAGTTTTTGATTGGTTTGGTTTTTTTTTTCTCTCCTCTTTTCAGTCCTACCGGGACCTGAAAGAAGTGACTCCTGAAGCACTGCAGATGGTTAAGAGAAACTTTGAGTGGGTTGCAGAAAGAGTGGAGGTATCTGTTTTTATGAGCGACATATCTAGACTTCGATAACTGCATGTCTTCAATCGTGTTGACTGCTTTTCTTTCCTTTGCCCCCTCTTCCCTCCTTTCCGTAGCTGCTTCTGAAAACAAAGAGCCAAGGTAGAGTTGTGGTGTTGATGGGATCTCCTTCTGACCTCAGTCACTGTGAAAAAATAAAAAAGGCATGTGCAGCCTTTGGAATTCCTTGTGAGTTAAGAGTGACCTCTGCTCACAAAGGGCCAGACGAAACCCTGAGGATCAAAGCAGAATATGAAGGTAAATGCCAAAGAACTACTGATTTGGGTTGAAACAGTATCATGTGGAAGAATGAGTTGGCAACTTAGGGTTTGTTTCCATTTTTTGTTAAACAGAACACCACGCTGTTACAAGGCTGTTCTGTACTTGCTAATTACATAATGACAGGTTATAGACCGCACTATGCAATTATGGAGTAATGTATTGTCCTACTGCCCAGCCACAACTTCCAGTACTCAAAGTCTAACCTCTGCTTTTATCCCAGTACCAGAACTGCTTTGCCCAAGCCTTGATCATGTTAATTCAGTTACTGTAGCATCCTGCTGGTGATGCCAGCCCTTCTGATATGAGGAGTGATAGTTTCTCTAGCTGACTCTGAATACTCTTATATATTATTTACAAGGCAGATGTTGCTGACATAATGTTTTCCTGCCTGTTTCATGAAAACATTCTTGCTTTTTAGATCCCATGATAAAAAGATACTTGTTTTAAATTCTTATCTTTACCCAGAAAACTTGACATCACTTCAAAAGTGTTTATATCCTAGCAGAGGAGAGATAAGAACTATTTATTTTTGTGCAAGTATACTTTCTACTGGTGAAACTACAGATGCTGTAATCATAGTTGAGAAACACTTATTTTGATGTGAACTGTCTAAGATTTAAGGAGAGGAACACTTAAAGATGCCAGAGGTTTAATGGCCATGTTCTCTGCAAAGCTAAGGAGCACCTATTCCTCTGATACTGAGACTTTCTGTCGGAGGCAAAGACAGACATGTTAACTTCAGTTGTGTAAACAGTAGCTGGGACTTGAGGCTGCAAGATCTAGAAGATACTTTTGTGAATGGGGAAGCTAGACAGAAAATTCTAGTGCTGTGTAATGGAATTGACAAAATAACAGCAAACGGAATTGCGGACTTGGATAAAGTTCCCACAAAAGCAAGTGGTAGGGAATTAGGTGGATTGCTTAGTTCTGAATGTCTTCTTTCCCACCAGGAGATGGAATCCCAACAGTGTTTGTTGCAGTAGCTGGCAGAAGCAATGGTTTGGGACCGGTAATGTCTGGTAACACTGCTTACCCAGTTGTCAACTGTCCTCCACTCTCAGCTGACTGGGGTACTCAGGATGTGTGGTCTTCTCTCAGACTACCCAGCGGTAAGATGATCTTCAACTTACACTCTTGTTCTGACCTAGCTCTATTTTTGTTGTCCTAGTGTATGTATGTATACGAACACACACAGAGCAAAACACTAGAAAAGTGGAAAAAGTACTGGATCAGTACTGAACAAAGTCTTTACAAATATCTTGTGTACAGTCTTTGACTTCTTGATGGCAAGAAGCCCAGTAGACAGAGCAAAGATTACATAGGAATAGTCTTCAGAAAAATATAAACCTTGGCTTATCCTGGCTAAATATTTAGTTTGAAATTGGAACTAGTATTAATGGAGATTTAAATAATTGGATTTTGTTCAGTTAGAGCTATATTTTCCTTATGATCAAAGGTGAAAAAATACCTACACTGACAGTGGAGAAAGGTAAGAGCTTAACTGTTACGTCAGTTCATTGCTGCCTGTATGCTTCTTAACTTTGCTAGGGACTCAAAGGGATGCTGGGCAAGTAGGAGACCCAGAAGTCTCTTATCTCTATATAAGGAGAGTCATTTGGTATGCTGGCTTTTGGCTTAAAATGGCATGAAGCAGTTAAAGTAGTGGAACACATGACACTTCAGTAGCAGCTTTAAAACTAGATCATGTGGTTCCTGGAGGCTGAAACAAACATTGTTTTAAATTTTCCTTCAGAGGCAGTGTTTTGTTTGACTCTCAAACATGCTTTGGTAAGTGGCATTCTCTTCTCTGCAGGTCTTGGCTGTCCTACTACTCTGTCACCTGAAGGAGCTGCCCAGTTTGCTGCCCAGATATTTGGGTTAAACAACCATTTGGTGTGGGCAAAACTGCGATCAAACATGTTAAACACCTGGATCTCCTTGAAGCAGGCTGACAAAAAACTTCGAGATTGCACCTTGTAAGTCATACTAATGAGTAACTTTTGTTACTTATGCAAAGATAATGGCGTGCGTAGTCATTCGTATTGGGATTTATATTTGGATGAGCTCAAAAGTCCTGCATCCTTTTTTACAGAAGAAAGCATTGTTAGAGCAGCAGATGAAGTCTGTGTTCTCATCGTTCCCTTGTGTATTTTTTTTTTTTAATATAACAACTTAGTAAAAGATAGGGAAGTAGTATTTTAGGTATCTCTTTCTGTTGCTCCAAAATGGTGCTGCTCTGCTTTTTAGTGTATACTGTTAACTACAGACTCTGGCAAGAGAATGATTTGCTGTGATCTAAGTAGAATTCAACTAGTCTTCTGTATTTCTGTAACACTAATATTCTTCCATAGTAATAATGTATGTCTTGAACCTTACTAACTCACCTGGACTGCTAACTAAGCCAGTGCTGATGCTGTTCTGTTTGTAATGATGGTATGCTTTCTTTAGCAATAAAATGGCGGCATATGCTGTGTTAATACAAAAAGGGGCTGGAAAAATGTTTTAAGAGCCTGAAATAAATAGTTGCCTTATTTTAAAAATGTATATGCATACATGTGCGTTGTTTTTTTCTGTATGTGTGTGTATACATTCTCCATTGGTATCTTCTGGAATGATGTGATAAAAAGTTGACACCAATTCTCTAGTTCATAACAAGCTATAAATACAAATGGTTTGAGTGAACTGTAGCTAGGCTTGTTGCCAGTTTGCTGTAACTCTTGCCTAGCCCAGTCTTTGCCCTTTTAAATACTAGGCAGATCTATACCTTCAGTAGTTCTAAAGGGCGTATGTGATGTTGTCAAACTGTCTTCATACACTTCAATAGCTCTAGAGATTAGATATCTGTATTTCCTCACTCTGTTTCTGTGGCAATTTTACTGAACTGAAGGGGGGAATAAATAGTAAAGCAACAAACTACTGGGGGGAAACGTAAGCATGACTGTCATGTCTTTGCACACACCAGTCTTCTGAGTAGGTACGATTCTAACAAATATGCAATTACTCAATGTATGTAACATTTATGCTTTTACAATTATAAATAAACTATTGAATTCAAAGCTGCTTCATGGAGATTTTTTAAATACATACACTCAAAACCAAGCCATCAGCTGTGGTACGTGACTTCAGCACCTTAAATTAGGTAATAATCTTGCAAAAAGCTTATGCACTAAAACTTGCATGGAATGATGAGAGTCTTCTGGAAGATACTCTACTACCTGTTTAAGTGTCTCAAAGGAAGCTGTGTTGCTTTGTCCCTCGTGTACTGCTTTACAATTGTGTGGTATGTCAGGCTTATCCCTTAATCCAGTTACTCACACTAAATGCTGCTGCTGGCCTTCTCATTTGCAGGAGGGGACCACGTTTTATGTACAGAAGCACTCTCTGCTGGAGTTAAGTGCAGGGGTTTAAAAAAAAAAAAAGGCAAAATAACTAGAACAATTTCTGTTGGTCTTTAGGGTGGTTGCTTTTCTAATTAATTTCTAAATGAAATATCAATAACAGTGAGGGCTAGTGGTGACAAAGAGGTTGAAAGTCCTTGGTTGTATGCTGTGTCTGTGTAAGCATTGACTTTAAAGTGAAGATCCTCCAGGCAGCTGGGTTTTTTTTTTTTTTTAGCAAGCAAGCTCTTTACCAAGGCTGTACTCACCTGCAGACTTACACTAGCACATCTGAAAGTGTGCTGTGAGCTAGCGCTCCTAACAAAATAGTGGTATGGACTTCAACTAGCAGAAAAATTAATGGGCAAAAAGAGGAGTGCATGCTCTTTGTTTGCTTGGGTGAGTGAATTGGATCATGTTGTAATCAGAAGAGAAACAGCCAACAACTGCAAAGGAGAGTGCAGTACTCCTTTCTCCTGGTGGCAGCAGCCAACTAGCTCAGCTGTGTAACAATATGTATAACAATACATAACCTGAGGGTGAGGTTACACAAGAGGTGAAGATGTCAATCCCTATTCCTCGCTATGCTGGGTGTTACCTCTGAGTGATCAATCTGACAAGCTTATTAGTCACCTGACTGCCCCAGCACCATGCCATTTGTGCCTCCTTTTCCACCCACATTGCTGTGTTGTAGTGCTACCTCTGTAGTCTTCCCACACATAAGAAAATTAGTAACAGACAATGGTTTATGTGTTACTCCTGGAATATTCTGTACTGTTTCTAGCTACTTTTCTCAAATTACTGTACTCTGATAATACTAACTGCATTTGTAAAATTGTGCTCATTTACATTTGGCATGAGCATGCTAAGTGCTTTAGTTGCCATAGAGATGGTCATTCTTCAGCTTTTGGATGGGGTGGGCCGTTCAGAGGTTTTTTTGTGCAGTGTGTACTGAACTCTCAGAAGCAAACCCTTGCTTGAGCAGTTGCCTTGCAAAGAAGTACTAAGATGCAGGAGCTAGCATGAGCAGTGTGTTGCTGTGATTAGCAGACAGAACCTGCAAAATCTATTGTATCTGCAAGGACTTTTCATAGAGTTGTCCTAAAAGTTGAAGAGTTGCATTTTAGTTGTTTAGCTGGAAGTTCTTCATTTGCTATGAATTGAACCCATTGGTTCAGCATTCCGACTATTACATTGATGCAATAACCTGAGAATTTCTTCAGCCAGAAATTACTCTCGTAGCACTTGCTTTTTTTTGTCCAATTTTAAAAACTATTCCTACAAATTCTTAAATAAAAAGTGCTTTTATCTAGACAAAAACTACTTGCATTTTTTAAATTGAGTTTGAATACCTGTAATGAAAATCTAATTTTTAAGCACCTCCTGTGGAACCTGGGATCCTGGATTAGATCATGTCCTAATTAGCAGAGTTACCTGCTTAGCAGTGTACGTTCTTTAAAGATATCAGCAAGGAGCTGTTTAGACTTAGCAGAGGGAAGTGCTGAGGGCAGGACTTGTTTTACATCCTACACTGCTTCAGGTACAGGCGAGTGGCAGGCTCCCACTGATCTTTCCTCGATCCACTGTTCAAGGGTTGAAGCATCTATCCAGGACACTGAAGGCACAGTTTTAATAACCTTTGCTTGGGGTGAGTTGTAGAAAGTGAATCGAAGGCCTAGGAGAGGATGTGACTTTTAGACTTCTTGGGGATGGCATTAAGGCACTCCCTGGTTTTGAAGCCTTTCTTTTTGAAAGCTATTAGAGTAATTCATACCTGCGTCATGACTGTTCCCTCACTAGAGTGGGCATCTGAACCTTTTCTCACAGCCCCACTGATTTCTTTAGCGATGCAACTTAATTGTGAAATAGCATCAGAAATCTTGAGCCAAGTTTTAAAATAAAATCAGAGGTGTCTGTTGCACTGGTGTTGGATCACATAGCAGTAAGCATGTCCTACACCTTTTCAGAGCATGCTTCGCTGTTCAAAACTTCCAAAAGCTTACCCGTGAGAATGCTCAATTTCTGGGCTCAGGCAAAAATAAGGTGTAAAGCTTGTTTGAACAATCAATCAACACTTGTTTCAAGGTATGTACAAGAGGATAGCTTTTAACATTTCATAGAGGGTTGATTAGAGAAAAACATAGCCACAACCCCTGAATTTCCTGCAGAGTTTAAGTACCTCTAGAATGGAGTTGCGGTCCCAGTTCCCAAATCCCTATTCCATTTGAGATCTCAGTGTGTGCGTTCAGAACTCCTCAGAGCTGCTGTGCAATGGCTGCTTGAGCGAGGGGGACATAAAACCATTTCAGCATCTGCTGTTGTGCTTTTGCAGAAGCATTTTAGATCTTGACAGGGCAGAACAGCCTCTGACTCGTTGAAGCCCCATCAGGATACACAAGGTCAGTGTTCCAGCCACAATCTCAAACCATACCTATTCACTCAAAACATAATATGCTCTCTACAGGTTAGAAGAGTCACCCAGCTTGTAAGCAATTTAATCCCCTCTCTGCTGGGGGGAAGGGACAAAACTTAACCTTTCCCTTGCTTCTTAGAAGAGTGCTTTAACCACCACAGGTATGCTGAAACCTGTAGGAAGAAAAGATCTTAATTTCCCCTTTTTTCCCCCAATGGTTTCAATTTGTTTCCTTAAATAACTGCAACAGGGGTTGACCCACAGCAGTGCTGCAGCTGCCTCTAGAGCTTTAGGTTTCTGCCCCAGGAGTCTTGCAGCAGGCCGTAGATCCTGTTATCTTATGGAAAATAAGGATAATTATTATTATCTTATGGAAAATTAGGAAATTATGATGACTATGAAGTATCAGTTCAACTAGACTGGGAGCTTCCTGAAGGACTTAACCTCCTGAAGAGTAGGCATGCCCTGAGTGTAAAGATCTTAGACTTGGATAAGACAGAAGGTGTGTTGTTCCCGATGGGAGGTGAAATTCAAAACTTCTCAAAGAAGGAATTAAGATATATTTGCATGGAACTTGGTAAAAGAATTAACAGCTTTTCTCTCTCTCCCCTCCTGATGACAGACGTCATCACCAGGAGGAGGATCTTTTGATAGGAAAACAGTACAGCAGACAAGTTGCCAAAAGCTCAATAGACGCTTGAGAGTATCAAGCATCAAGTTCAAGTCTCTCCAAGGACAGACCTTTTCACAAAAAAGACCAGGTTGTCTTTGACAGGAATCGAGAGGTTCCACCACAGCAGGATGCCACCCGAGAGGGGCAGCAGGCTGCGACCTCTGACAAACTGCTCTGACAAGGGTCTAGAGAACAGGTCCTGTGAGGAGTGGCTTGAGGGAACTGGGGTTGTTTAGCCTGGAGAAAAGGAGGCTGAGAGGAGACCTTATCGCTCTGTACAACTACCTGAAAGGTTGTAGTGAGGTGGGGGTCGGTCTCTTCTCCCAAGTAACAAGCGATAGGACAAGAGGAAACGGCCTCAAGTTGCACCAGGGAACGTTTAGATTGGACGTTAGGAAAAATTTTTTCACCAAAAGAGCTGTCAAACACTTGAACAGGCTGCCCAGGGAAGTGGTAGAGTCACCATCCCTGGAGGTGTTCAAAAAATGTGTTGATGTAGCACTACTGGACATGGTTTAAAGGGCATGGTGGTGTTAGGCTGACGATTGGACTTGACGATTTTAGAGGTCTATTCCAACCTAATGATTCTATGACAGGTGGGGTGGGAAAGGCATCCTGTGGCAGCCCCAGCACAGCCCACAGCCAGAACCGGGCACGGTCTGAGGCAAGAAGAGGGGGGAGGAGAAAAAGGAACAAAAGAAAAAAAAGAAAACCCCCAAACCACCAACATCACCTTGCAGCAGCGTCAGGGGGAAGCTTGCCCACTTTGCCAAACACCTTATACAGCTCTTTATGCTGATAAAAACATCCCTAGCTGACAAGACCAGAAAGCTCTTGAACACAAGGAACCAACACTGGCACTAACAGATGATATAATTAAGTAGTCTAAGATGCCAAACTCCAGAGAATTTCTATTTGGATTGGAAAGTGATTGTGTTTGTCTTGATATAGCACAGTTTCCCATTATGTCATTTCCCTCTCTAACACAGTTGAGCATTAGTAAATGACCAGCTTCCTGGCTAGTGCAGGTGCATACCCAGTCTGCTTTAAAAGTTATTTCCAATATATGACATTCTTCCATCTTACCTACCAAACAAAACAAAACCCTTCAACTAGAAATGTAGACTTCTTTTACCAACTTCATTCTAATATTCAAAACTTTCTGTCCTACAGAACCAGCCACATCCTCTCAAGCACTCCTGACTGCGTTTAAGCTACACCACTCGTACTATCACTACTGCAATTATGGTGAAATGCTGCTCTTGGCCTTTGCTTGTAAAAGCAGTCACAGTTATGAGCATCCAGGAAAGTACAACTTCACCGAAATCAAAGCTCAAAACTCAGTGGACTCTTATTTTGCTTTGTTTTGGTAAAGGCTTTAGAATAACTTACATCCTGGCATTAAACATTTTACAGCTTTATTTTTTTAGTTGTAAAAAAGCACATAAATGAAAGGGTAATGGACAGATTTCAGTGTGAAACCAAGTGGTATGGGTGCAGTTAATCCATAAACAGGTATTTCATATCTGCTCACTAACTGGAACAACCTTCTTTCCTGTTAGAAACCCCACTGTAGATAGCCAGGTTTCTACAGTCAAAGGCAGGACTTAAAGAGCAGCATCTCAGACTTGGTCAGGTGCCTGCCCTGCCATTGTGGTTTGTCTGCTGCTCCCGAAGACCTGCTCAAAGCCAAAGTTTCAACCATTCTTTGGGAACTACCCTGCCTCAACGGATCATGTCAAATGAGCAGTGCCTTAAGTTTCCCTTGGGGTGTTGTTCAGAAGACTCATTTGTGCAGATCAACTCTACCCTGTCTCACATGTAATCAATGCAAATGAGGCTTTGTAAAATTCCAGTATTTAGCAGATATTTGCCCCACCCCGAACACACTGGGACAGACTCAAAGGAATGGGTTAGAAAGCCAATGCTTACAAAACCAAAAGGATAAGCATACTGTCCTTCCAAGTCTTGTAAAGACTCTCATAATGTTTAAATCTGTCTTAGTCTTTTGTGGGATTCAGAGCAAACATTTCTCTCTACTGATGTTCTAGTATCACTTGAAGTTTCATAGCCGCATCCAGCAACATATCCTACAGCCATCTTTGCATGTTATCCTTAAAGAAACTTGCCACCAGTAGAAGGCCCACAGAGAAATGATTTGCTAGAATGAGTGTGATGGATGAAGTTTGTCTATTTGCCAATTTCCAAAACAAAAATAAAGTTAGATAGAGAAACACGAAGTCGACATTTCACACTGAGAAGACTGAAGTTTCTGAACTTAAAGTTCATTGGTTCTCACCCAGGGCACCAAGTTGTTACAAGAAATGACATTTGGTAACAGTAATTTAAAGTAGAGACAGGAGATAAATATTAATCACAAATTAAGAATTTCAGTGAGATCTCTGGCCACAATTTAGCAAACCTGGGAAAAGGTCCTTGCCAGAAAGGTTTGAAAAATACACATCAGTTCTGGGCAGATACTTCTCAGCACAGTGACTCCAATCCTTCATGTTGAAGTTTATGACCTTTCTCATATTAACATACATGCACATCCGATTTATCGTATAGCTATTTACAGATCACCAATCTTTCAAGACATGTCAAGTTTCGTTCTCACACTTACATAAAGAACACGTCTACATCAACTTGTCAATCATACGATTGAAGGGAAGGCGCAATCCCATAAATAAGGTGTCCCAACACTAACTTGGGGTAGCTCTTGCTAGCTGGGCCAGGGGTGCTGCCCAGCGAAGAAGACATCCTTATGTCATGACAGAAAACATGAGAGGTTGACAATTTCCCCAACTGTTGTTCATCATCAGGTAAGACTAATCATTAACAGCATTGCACCTTGCCTACACAGCAAGGAAACTTTCCCCTTTTGCTCATGCCTAGATCACTTGCATCCTGCTCAGGTCAACTCTATTCTATAAACCTCAGTTGATCAAATTTGATCCTTTGACTGTTGCTGTTTTATCATTCGATAGCTAAAGAACCCTTACTGTGTGAAATGAGGGGGTGAGATATATTAAAAAAAAAATAATCAAAAGAATAAGGAAGTACTCCCCAAATTCAAAACATGATGTACCAAGTACAGCATGGTATCTCTCCAATACATTTACTGAAAGGTCTGTGCCAACATTCAGGTGAGCTTGTTGTTCCGCCTCATTCTAACTGCATAAAGTAACAACATCTCGTCCACGAAACAACTGCTTGAAAAAATTCCAACTTAAAAATCCTCTTAAAAATCTTTCCTCCCCATTCTCAGCTTCATATCATCTCCAACCGCACCTATGATGATTGTGTGTGGTATAGGTACTGAAGAGCAGTACTGATGATCGGTCTTAATGCAGCACGTGTTAATCAGAGTAATTTTGTCTTTTTTGTTGTTGCTGATTCTTTCTAATAACGTTTTCTCTTACATAAATTACAATTCCCAAAGAACTTACCAATGCACAGGACAGTGCAAGCCAACTGACACTTTATCTGAATTTTTATTTTATTAAAAAGTATAAATAGAAATGTATAAACACACCTAGAAGCCACATCTTCCAGCAGACTAGGGAACACTCAATTCCAAAACAAAGGTCTTGGCAGGAAAAAAAACCCAAACCACTAGATTATTTGGGTATTTCACACCTGGCTACAGGGACTTTTTGCTGTCACAAAAAAAAAAAAAATCCTGTCACCTGCATGCTTAAGAAGATCACGGTGATACAAAGATTAAGTTTCTGAGGTTGTAACATACTGAAGTGGAGAAACAGAGGATCCCCTTTCTTCTTTTATTACACAAATAAAGCTTTCCAAATATGAATTCAGGACTCTCTTGATACAATAAAGGGGAAATTTACCCTAGATAGAAGCCCACATTAAAAATGATCCAGCAGATTTTCGGTTGCCTTAAACTCAAAGAGAACAAGGCCAGAGCATCTCATCAGCAAGTCTGTGAAACACCTAACTGTTCTGCAAGAACAGTTTCCCACAACTTTTAAATTTTGTGAAACGCAAACTTCATACTTGAAACCACCTTAATTTAAACAAAGTAGGTACAAAAGCAGTACACCAGCAAAAAACTTGGCTGACCAACAGTCAGTCTGAGACGGGTACTATAATCAGAAACAGATTATGTACATACCCATTATGTCATGAAGTGCCCACAACCTTGATGTAGGTTAAACAGCTGCTTCTGGATTTACTTAAGATCCCAGAATAGAAGCATATGGAAAATGAAAGGGATTTTTTAGTT
This sequence comes from Leptosomus discolor, assembly GCF_034619465.1. Classification (NCBI taxonomy): domain Eukaryota; kingdom Metazoa; phylum Chordata; class Aves; order Leptosomiformes; family Leptosomidae; genus Leptosomus; species Leptosomus discolor. Next base: position 52,111,342 of record NC_141394.1, on the reverse strand, counting down.
TCTTATAAAGTTAAAAATATTACAAACTTTTAGCTTTTATTGAAAATTAAATATATTAGCAAAAGCAAGATTTAAGAAATATTTTACAAATGATTTACATACCAGAAAGCCAGTATCAGACATATTCACAAATATGCAAACCTTTAATTACAAAAAGTACCTATTGGCAGCATGATGCTAACCTTGCCACTGCAGTGTGCTCTACTATTGATATGAATAAGGCATAGAACTCACATTTGCACCAACTTAAAAGTTCAAATAAAACTTTAAGCTTTTAAATCCTGGATGCACAATCCCCAATACACACACGCACGCACACTCTAAGATTTCTTCTTCTATGCTCTATAAATTAAGCGTGTGCTCTGGAAGAACAGCCAGCCTGAAAAGCCCAGAAGAAATGTAGCTGGTACTAGCATTTAGTTTTCAGTTTCCTCTTTAACATGTACAGGCCTAGGTATGTAAACCATATTCACAGTTTAAGTATTTTTAGACAGAAGTACCTTTTTTTTTTTTTTGCATTTGTTCCTTAAAATTGGCTCTCAGTTCAGCATACAGTTCATAATGTCACCTGTTTCGTGATGCATACATTTACAAGATAACTTAAAAATCTGTGCCATATTCATGGTCTAGGTAATTCAACAAGAGTAGTAATATTCAACAGTGACATTCAATACTATATTTCAAATATTTGTGCAAACAGCAAAAGAACAGTTGTATGAGGCAAACATTTGCAAAACCTTTAATACCTCCTCGATGTTGTAAACTTGGACTGTCAGCCTTAAGTCCTGCACTTCCCACAGCTTTAAAAAGTCAGTGGCTAAAATTATCAAGTCTCAAAAAGGTTCTCTTCTACATAGTGCAAATTGTAATGTAGATAACGTGAAAAACATATCCAGCTGGATTGACTTTGTGCAATCATCAGTGGTCTTCTCTCATAGTTGAAGAAGGTGTGCATTCAAAGAACCACGCGGTTCAGGAAGTCAGGAGGGTGGGGAGGAGAGAGAAAAAGCAGTTCCATTACACTTCTCAAACCAGCGCTAGATGTGCAAAGGCAGCAAAAATTCCAGCTGCTACTACAACCAGAACAGAGTAACTTTTCAGGAAGACCCAGGCGGTTAGTCACTTGGACTGGTCTCTAGAAAAATATGTGAGTATATGTTGGATTTTTATCAGACGGTCTTTTAAAGACATCATGGAGAGAACTGACAGCTGATATCTGGGGTCTACTGGGAGAACAGCTAGGAGCCACCAACACCAAGCAGGACCATTGGGCATTGCCTAAAAATAAAAAATAAGTTGGTTACCCATAACCAATGTAGTAGAGTTGACTAACATGAAGACATCAACAAAGTCGTCAATGACAAAGACTAGTTTAAAGTTTGATACTAACTAGAGAATTCCAGATCCATGAGGTCAGAAAGGTTCTGAAGGGAACTCTTCTGAGCCCTCCCCCCAGCTGAGAAGTCAAATAAAGTACACCTAAAATAAGCTTGATAAAACTTCCTTGGGAAAAGACGGCTAAGTATAGGACAGCCACCTAATAACAAACTTCCCTGATAAAAACTAAATCCATTGCTGTCATGCTGTTCTTGAGGCTTGAATAGTCTTTAAGCCTAACATTTTCATGACAATTGTCTTTGTTATGTTTGAAGGACTCCTCTGTCACCTCCCAATTCCATTCCCTTCTTATTACCTCCTAAACAAAGCAGGACTACTTAATCAGTTTCTTCTAAGTTGATAAAAGACACTATCTAACATTTTCCTGTACTCTATTCAACTCTCTACACCAAGCTTTAGATGCTATGCCCAGAACTAGACATAATACTCCTCGGCAGAGGTCCTGTCACTGCAGAGAATATTAACTACCTCAAATGACTTGCAAAAATATTACTGGTAGTGATACATGCCAGGATGACATTTCCTCCCTTGCATCTGTATCACATAGTTGACACATTTGTGTTCTACCATAAATCTCAGATACATGCCCACAAGCATTGCTGCCCTGCTAGTCACCCCAGTTTTGCACACTTACTCCTCTTTCCTAGTATGCTGTTTTAAATCTGTTTTTTATTAAACGGATCTAAAATCACCTTTGAATTCATGCACTGGCCTCCACAGCATCTACAGTCCTCCCAGATCGGCTAATACAGCCTCATAAAAGTACGTAGCAGATGGGTGAGGGACAGGCTCTCGTAAGATCCCACTTCACATATAATTCCACTTTGAAAGGCAAATTTTACGTATTTATAAATGTTACTTTTCTCCAGCCTCCACTCTCTTGGGATCTTACCAACCTTCGTGAATTGTTTATAATAACCATTAAAATAGATTGCTGCAGCTAGTTTAAGAAACATTTGTCAAATCCTAGCAGCTGCAGCAGTTTATGGCACGAGCTCGAAAAGGAGGAAAGTGTTATTGGTGATTACCTCTTTGCCAAAGATTACTGCCTGCACATGTTACAGGGAAGAAAATACAGGAATTGTAACCGCTTTACACAAACCAACAGTTGAAAATGCTACTGGAACTTCAAACTAGTAAACTGAGAACACTTCATCTCCACAGCTGCATATCATGCTTTCCCGCAAAAACTCTTGAACAGTGACAGAATTGCCTTTTATTTCTCTTATGAGCAACGGGATGCAAGCCTCATTGCCTTCAAAGTTGGGAAAAAAGTGGCTTTTTTTCTTTTAATGTTTAGCAGTTGTTAACAGGGTTTTTATTTTTAGAAATAAGCACCTAATAATTGATATTAAATGATGTCTCACCTGTATATTTTCTTCCCTGTCAGGCATTGGCCCAAAGTGCTGAAGAATTTGAGTGCGAAATTTGTTTCTTAAGTTTTGGAACCAACTGCAGGCCTGATTGTAAACAAAATTGTGAAGTTCTCTCAGTTTCTTTAGTTCTTCTTCATCAGCAACCTATAGGAGCAATGTTAGGAAAATATCATTAGAGATAAAGAAACAATTAAAGTGTTTCAGCTAAAATCAAGAAACATTCAATTTCAACTATATTTAGATACAGTCTCCTAAACCTTGACTGCCAATGACTGAATAGTAAAGAAGTCCCACAATATTTTAAAAAGTTACAGTTTCAAACTATTGTTCAAACAAAACCCACAGTATTTCTTTGTTGCTTTATGCTGTTAAAAAATTAAGCTAGCTTTCATTTCTTCCACGTGCTGGCACTGAATCTTCCAGTGCTGTACGGACCTAAAAATTCAAAACAGAGCTCTCAAGAACAAATCAAGCAAAAATCTTGACATATTAATACCAGTAAGTATTTAGACAGCATTCTGGATACCTTAATGTCTTCCAAATATTCAATGTCTGCAGTGCAATATCCATCTTTCATCCCTCTCCGTAAAACCCTAAATCTCTTTCCACCAACAGTATCAACAACAGACCGTCCATCAGGTAGAAAGTGAACGTTCCTAATTTGCAGCATGCATCCATAATCTGCAAAACTAGAAAAGAGACCTTGTGAACAATGCAGTTACACAATTCTGAAAGGACACTTTTCATAATTTAAAACAAGAAAAAGTCTTAAGAGATGAGAAGCTTAGAATTAGGATGTCAACCTACCCATTTTGAGAATCACTTATACACATCCCAAACTGTTTAGTTCCAGTCTCCATACTTCTGCGAATCATTAGGCGGTATCTTGGCTCAAACACGTGTAGAGGGCAAGGCACAGTAGGATATGCCATAGTGCAAACAAACATTGGAACATTCTTGGTCAAGCTTTGAGAGAATATAAAAAGAAACGTGGCTTAAAAATCTAAACACTGAACTATGCCAAGACAATACATTTTTTTCAGTATGTTTGCTATGTTTGAGGTCATAAAGCACTCTTTTTCAAAGTTTAGTAATAAGCACATTGTCATAACTTTCATAAACAATAAAAACACATACTAATAACAGTGACTGAATACCTATGTACTGATTTGAACACACACTGGACAGTAAGCTTCACAGTTATCTAGTTAGTGCGTATCTAGTCAGTGAACGAAGGGCTTTGTTTTGGGGACAGGAGCGTTAGTCTTTTCCTTTTTGTTTTAGTTTGAGCCATACATGCCATTATGCCTCCAGAGTCACAGTTTTCCTGGAACTAAAACGATGTAGCAGTTACTACATAGTAGGTACGCCACCATTTAGATTCTTTTCAATGATGGGCTCCGGATCACAAGATGCAACCCAGGGTATAATTTTTACCTTGTAATATTTCTCAGCCTAATTGAAAAACAAAATATTTTTTTCATGCTATTTTATCAAGTATGTACAGTTGACATTGACAAGTTAGCATTAAAAAATTACCAGGTATTTAATTTTAATACCTTTCAGACTGCAAAACATAATCCTAATGTATGGATTCTGTTACTTAAGTTGCACGAGCTATAGTTTTAAATAGTTTTCTAACAGTCATACCTACAATACATGATGCTTTATATATCTGAAGAACACTACTAGAGATAAACAACAAGATTAGAAAAAAATCCCAACAATTTCTTTTCATCACATCTATCTCTACACAATTAATGTCTATCATGAACTGCTTTGAAAGAAATTCAAGTATCTGGGACTCTGAAGCCAATTCAAGAGGATAATTTCATTAACATCAGCAAAGCTAAACCTGAAGCTCCAGAACAGTGCACACAGAAAGAGAATCAGAAGTGCAAACGTATTTTGTAGAGAAGAGCCTCACATTGCTACTATTAAAGTGTGATTTTTTTAAAAAAAAAATCCACAATAGTTAAACTGTTAATTTTATGAAATACACATTTAAGACACCAAATTAACATGTCTTTATACTCCTTGCATCCATAATATGCCATCATTAATAATCACAAAAATGGTAAAACATTTCTAAAAAAGGATTTCCATACAAATCTCTCAAGTTTTCTAGATAAAAGAGAGCAAGCCTACTTTGAGTGTTCAGCGGTTTCTTCAGCATGAATTCTTTTTCTCTCATATAATTCATCAGACAAATATTTCATTATTAATTCCTCCAGCAGTTCTGTGATGCTGTATTTTCTGCTTGCAAGGTACTGTAGGCAATTTGAAAAAATATATATGAAAAGAAATATTAATATATTAACAGAAGGCTTGAGGAAATGCAGCTTTTACTTAAAATCATGATATACGAAATGTGTCAGAAATTAGATTTAAACCTACAAAAACTTACAGCTCTGAAGTTCTTACGTTTCATTATTTAACTCCTAATTTACTCTGATATTTGAAAATTAGATTCTCTATTTTAGTTCTTAGCATCTGACAACTCAAGTGTCTAACTCGGTTTGTATTTCTGTGCCTACCAGAGACAGAATCGATTTCCCAGGTTATACAGCCATACAAATAAGGGAAGTGTACTGAAACCACAGAGGGGTTTTACTGAATAGTTAACAAATTTTACAAACACTCAGGATTTAATTACACCAATAAAGCAGATGGTCACAGAAACACAAAACCTTTAAGACCCTGAGGCAAATCTGACCAACTTGTATTGACAAAGTTTGTCTCAAGCTTTTCCTTTCCAGCAGCAATCCATAACCCAAGAGAATCCAAATTGTTTGGTTTAAATGAAACAGTGTTTAAAATGATACAATATTTGTATTTGTGAGCTCTACAGAGAAACAGTACCTCTTTCAAACTCTCCTTACACAGTGGACACTGAGGAGCATGGTCTAAACACCTTTCCAAGCAACCTTTGCAAAAAGTATGTCCACAAGGGGTTGTCACTGGCTCAAAGAATAGCCTGAAACAGAGTTAGCAGAAGTTAGATGCCACGGCAAGGGTGTGTTTTGCTAAAAGAGTCGGTGATAAACTGACTCTAATTTTTAAAACTAGTTATACCATGACACTGTGGAGAAAAATAAATCCCATGCCTCCTTATTCTACTTTTTCCCCTATACTGCAGTTTGCTTCCATTTACCACTGCACTACTCATTTTTTGTTTTCTGATGAATCTGGATGCATTTCAACTCTAAATATCTAAACATTTATCCCAATGTACAAAGATTTTGGTCTTATCATACAGAGATTCAGAATATGCAAAGTTAAGTGATCCTTTGAGGAGCCAAGTTGTTTCAATAGCAGTATTACATACAAGTAACATAACTACGGACGGTTTAGTACATACCGTATGTTTTAAGGTATTTATTCTGAAAACCAAGACAGGTCAATAAGAGCTTTCAAATAAATCAGCTACATTTAAGTAGACTAACATCCTGAAGTATCTACATCTCCTAGACAAACACGAGGTTCACAGGCAATACTTCTAAGTATTAGTCTTCCCAAAGCAAGAAGTTAAGTAGTTTTATTCACTGAAAAAACCCCTGACATTTAACCACAAAAGATCCTGTCCTTTTAAGGCTGCCAGTTAACAATGCTAAATTTAACTTAAAAGGCAACTTGATTAAAATAATGCTGTATTATATAGTGCTCTAGCAAGTGACATTTAAATATGCATTAACTGCAGCGGTAGAGGAAGGCTGACAATTATTAACCAATATCAGAACTCATCACAACCTGTAAGTACCTACAAGTATTTTATATGTGTAACAGGTATGTGGCCAAGCATCTATAACGGAAATATTGAATCAAGGTGAAAATCTTACCTCATACACAGAGAGCACTCAAAATCTGATACATCAATCAAATCCCCTGGAATTGTTCCAAAAGCCAGTGTCATGTCCCTTTTTGTACTTCCTAAGCAAAAGCAAGACAAAACACTCCTTCAAAGAAAGGCACAAGACAGTAAATACTTTAAATTTCAAAGTAAGTGACTGTTTACCTCCTTGCTTTTTGTGTTTGTTTCTTCCATCTTCACATACAACTGTATCCTGTTCTGAAAAGGAAAGCTTTCTTTTCAACAAAGCACCTTTTTCTTGGCCAGAGAGAAGCGGTTCGGAAGACACTCTCTTTAAGCCATCTTCCTTGGCAAGGTCTTTTGTTGAGTTAAGAGCATGGGCAGACTGTGCACGATTTAAGCTTCCACTGACAGGCTCCAGTACATCTGATCCTCCTAAACCCTGCAATAGTAAGATTAACTGAACTGTACTTAAAGAGTAACACAAATCTAAGTACGTGAACATGCAAAGATATATAAACCAAACTGATACCCACAGTTAGTTCATTAGTTAACTAGAGAAATTTGGCAAGTCAAGACAGTGCTCAAATCTGCTTAGCATTAACAATTTTTAAATCTTCATCTGCTTCAAGGAGAAGAAAAACTGTATTTCTCTCTATTTTAAAGTCACTAATATCAAATCTCAGTACCTTCTAGTACTAGTAAGTAGTTCACTGGAATGAGGAGTCTAACACTCCAAATGAAAATACATTACTCCCAAATCACAATTATTTTCTTCCAATTTAGCCAATTACAGAAAGTCAGCATTTAGGCTGGAAAGTAAGTATGACAAATAAGGATATCAGAACATCTGATGTTCGTATTATCAGCCAAAAAGCAAAGTTTTCCTCGAGTTTTTGTTACCTGCTCAGGACCAAGCTGTAAGTTGCAATAAGATTCTGTCACCTCAGAACCAAGTATAAAAGATTTATTTCTAATATGTAGTGAATTCCAAGCAGATTCCTTCAAACTCTCTCCTAATTTCTCTGGTGACAGCACATCACACAATGTCTAGAAAACAAACAGCTAAATGTTCATAATAATGAAAACGGATCTAGACATAGCTTTATTATAAAACGACATACCAAAAATAAGAATTTAATCTATATTAAGTTATCCTCATAAGTAGGCTTTATTTAAGCAGTAACTGAGAAAGAACAGTTGAAAACTACATACCTATATTACTAAAGAGAAATGTATTTGGAAATCTTTTCTACTACAAGTGAGCTCTTTGAACAGTTAAACATTACCAATTCAGTATCATGCAGCTTTTTCAATGCAAAGTTTTATTATCAAAGAAAAACTGTTGCACTCTGGGAACAAGAGAGTTCAACTCCGAATATTTAACTTGCTGCCTGCTTTCCATTTTCTAGATTTTCATTTAGCAACTTCAAAAGCATATGTACTTTTAAATGTGTACTTAAAACATGTACATTAGGACTATTTCTTCAACACAGTATGATGTATCTTAAAAGGAACTAATCTGACACCTGAACCTTCTCGGTATGTACTCAAGATTTTCAGATGTTCAAATGCTCTTCAATTGGAGCTTTATAAAGGAATCAAGAGGTAAATAAATAAATTCAAAAATAAAATTACCTTTTCTACTTCTAGCTTGGCTGGAAGAAAGTCCTCATCAAGGGCTAAGCACTGTAGAAACAGTTGTAAGGCATCACCTACAAAGCCAGAGTCTTGCAGCACTTTTCCTTTCCGGAAGTAGACCTGAAAAACAGATACCACGAAGACATTTCTAGAGAGGATGCAGAACCGCAGCATTCATGTTACAGGCATTACAACAGAGTTAGAATTATAACACTCCACGACAAAAAAAGAACGTAGCTCTTCAACAAACTTCAGCAGTGCACAGTGTGGATGATCTATATGCCTTGTCTAACACACATCCCCTACAGTGTTTGGAAAGAGTGATGGGATAGACTGGTGGTAGTCTCCTTCCAGTTAATTTGTTTTGGCTTACACGAAGGGTTAAAAATCTGACTAGTGCTGAATTCACAAAAGGCTTTAACTTCCCTCTTCTGTGAGCCTTTGGAGGGGAAGAAAAGGGACAAGAAATGCAAATTATTACACAACCCCATACAACAACTTACAGGATACCATTTCTGCCCTCTGTTTCATGAAAAGCCTTATGGTTCCAGGCTGCAGGAGAAATAACTACGAACAAAACAATCAACACAATGCATCCCTTAGACACATCTTAATCTATATTCTTAACACAAAACAATACACTTTTGGAGTTGCGTCCTCCAACTATATTTTATTCTTGAACACTAGACAGCAGCTAGGGAAAAAAAAAAAAAGAAATCTGTATACTGTTTTCTCTGAGATTAAAAAAAAAGGGCGGGGGGGGGGGGCACGGAGAAAAGACTACTGCATTTTGCCAAACCTACCTATAACTATACGATGTTGGAACCAAGAAGTCTTTTATCCAACTTACCTCAATTTTAAAAAGTTACATTTGCAGTAATATAAATCCAAGTTAGATAAAAACAAGTTATCTAAAAAAGTTAGATAAAACAACAATATCTAGTTGTTTATGAGATTTTGGATAATGGGCCAGAAACAGGAAAACATACCAAAAAAAAAAAAGCCCAACCCAGAGTACACTTTCTGTGGAACGACTGCCAGTATTAACAGTAGCAGCTGTTAAACAAGGCTGTCAGATGAGGGCATGCACCATCTTTGATGGATTTGGGCAGTTTCATTAAGATGTATCCTGAAAAAGGAAAGCATGCCAATCCTCCTCTTACAGACAGCTTATTTTCCTACAAATTGTTAGAGGAATCCACCAAACCAAGCTCAGTTATGTGAAGTGAGGTTTCTTTCCAAACACATAGAAAAAAGTAGCCAATACTACCAATGCTGAGAGGCGAAAGTAGGATAGTCCCTGAATTTGCAGTAGCCACGGAACTGCTGAACACAGGAGATACCACGACAGCAGCAATTATCTCCCTTTGTGTGGCAAGATCTTGCTACTCCCGCTGTGCTCAGAGTTCAGACAGCACTGCAATACGCAGTTTCTTACAGTTCTGAAGGTCAGTGACTCCCCAGCTGCCTGCACTATTTGCAAGCTCAGTTCCCGCTGAGCTTCTTTGGGCTTTTCAAAGAAAAACTTCCCAAGCTAAAACAGCAATGTGTCCTCCTCTTAATAAAAATTAACTAATAAACAAAACAAACCCCAAACCCCAGCTGTTACAGGTTACATCACCATAAACTATCCCAACTCCAAGTACTGGAGACACTAAAAAAGGCCCCAAATGCATGCTCACGTTTTTTAGCCAACACTATTGCAAAATAATTTATTGCTTGTGCTAAATACTTTCTGACTTTGGTAGCATTTGGAAAAGAAAACTGTCTTGTCCTATTTATATTGCAAACTGTTTTACCAATAAAATTCAAAAAATATGAGAGAAATGTTGACTTAACATAGAGCCAAGAATTCAGGTCCTGACTGGCAATGGTGCTTGCTCATCTCATGTGATATTCTCAAGAAACAGATAATTCTTAAAATGCTCTGATTTTGGGAAATACAATCAAAGTGTAACAGCTCAGGAAGTGCAGAGCTTTAAAAGGACTAGCTTGCACACAGTGTAAGAAATTTTAAAACTCAATTACATCAACCTACCAAACGTACAACCCTCAGAAGTTCTGCTTTCAAGCAATTAAAGCTGGCTGAACAATTTCAGCCAACCATCCACTCCAATAATAAGCTGAAGTTAAGTTTGTAAATATTTAATAACTTTTCTTAAGAGAACACATAAAAGTGTTCTTATAAAGTAACTACAGACAGCACAGAAGTACTTCACAATACTTTCCAAGAAGTCAGCTGTACTGCACTTAACCCTTTGTCCAAAGACACCATCTCATGTTGTGATATGGAATAAAAATACCTGAAATTTTTGATGAAAGTCAAATTAACAGTTCCAGGTAGATTTGTCAATCAACTCTGACCTGCTGTACTCATCAGTAGCCTGTTCTCATGCAAGTAATTATTTTAAGATACCTTTTAGCAGTTTGCATGTCTTAGAAAACAATGCTGAAGGTAGCTGACCTAGGTTCTTGATGCAAGTATAATTCACAATCCATTGATTTTATAGATAAACACAGATTTTGAAAAATTAGAAGTTTGTATCAATTTACCTCTGGCCAGTTTGGCATTTTAGAAATAACAAAATTCAGATCTTCTATGGCTGCTTTATATTCTTGGAGGCCAACGTAGGACTCAGCTCTGTAAATTCTTAGCATCAAGTCACTGGAATCTGAAGACAAAAATTAAGTAACATTTTTAATAATTCAGAAATTTTTAATTAGACATGGCTTTCATAATGATAGGTCATAACCACACTTTTTTGTACCATACTGTCAAAACTACTGGAGTACATTCTCCCCCAACCGCCAGTGTTTGGGTAATAAAAGTGACAGTAATTCCAGGCTCATGACTGTCAAGCTAAATATCAAATTTTGGACCCTCTAATACATCTTGCAGCAACAAGAAAATATTTTTTAAAAGATCTAACATTGAGGCTGACAGAATAAAGTATTGCTCAGTACTGCTGTGACAACAAAATCTGAGGACTAAGTAGACTTTAGCTTTATAGTATACCCATTCAAAACCACAGAAATCTGTGAACTCACCACACGTGTCAAAAAATAATCTAAGTATTACAAAGTTTGTTTTCAAGTGTTTCTTTAGATTGACATTTGTTTTTATAATGCCTGACCCCATCCAACTCTGGCTGGAGATACAGATGCCCCTTTCACAATGGTACTCCTCTGGGTTTACGAATACATAGCCTGGAAAGAGAGAGCCCATATCAGAAAGCCTTTTACACCACCTGGCAGCCCTGTCGTATGGAGTTGTACTAGTGGAACTTCTGCAATGGGAAAACACTACAGTATGTGTTCAGTAAGTCCAACATCCATCATTTTGCACTCTTAGTACAGCAGCCTCTAAATGGGAAGCACACCCATCTCCATGTCACTAAAACTATGGTTTTCTTAACACAGCTAATTGTAGCTGTTGCTGGGAAAAGATGCCAGCACACTGCTTTGTTCTTGATTATTTTTTAACTACATCTGTGTTTTTCATTAAATGAGATAAATAAGCCAAACATTGGTCTACTCTAAACAATACTAAAATTAAATAGTTAAGTTTTTTTCAACGAGGTTTGTTTGGGAAGGGATCATTTCAATTCGATAGTCTGAGTCTATTCTAAATGTCTATTTAAATTCTCATAGTTTCCAACATTAGCTTGTTTTACATTTAAAAGCCAGACTGGTCAATGTTCCCATGTATTCCAACACATTGCTTTGTGTTTAGAACCACAATGCTACGTGCAAAAAGACTTTAATGCAAAAGAAAGGGTTAAGAAATTCAAAACTGACAGAAGACTTCACAGCCGAAACTAAAGTGTCTTTCTGATTTGAGTTGTCATTCTTTTGAGTTGGGAGCTTTCCTTCAAATACAAATACTCAAAAACCTGGCTTGTTTGGTTTTTTACTTTATTTTAGACATAATAAAATGTTTGTATTAACAGAAGTCTGGGAAACTATCTTTGTCTGCTTTAAACACTAATAGTGCAAGCAGAGCAACTCTGAAGCCCGCTTTGCTGCGGCTCTGTTTTGTGACTGCTACAGCCTGGCAAGGCGAGAGCTCAGATCAAACTTCAGGCTGCTTTTTCTGTTGTATTTGACTCGTGGGTGTCCAGCAGAGTTAGTATCAAACCAAATTCTTTTCTTCAAAGGTAGCAGTAAGTGCGGGTCTTTGTTCTCTGATAAGCTATCTATTTGAACATAATCAGAGGGAGCTCATGACCTGAGGAACTCCGAGCTTCCTTTTCGGGGGGTGGGGCGGGGGGGGGGGGGGGTAGTTGGAAGATAAAAATGTGAGTTCAAGCCTACAGCAGGTGGACATTTTGTCCATTTCTTTTCCAAAGAGGAAAGCATGACTCCAATCGAACTGGTACAAAACAAAACCAAGGAGTTTAACTGGGACCTGAATTCTGCTGCTGAATATACACAAACACTGTGAGTGAATGATCAAAACATATAACAGATTTGGTCTAAATATTTGCAAGACCAAAGGATCTACATTTATATGTCCTATTTTGCAACCATAATTTAATTTCTAGGCTTTGTAATTGTGAAAACATCATTTTGCAATGTTTCAGCATGTATTTTAAGGTTTGCCACCTAAAGGGAGGACGCAAAACTATTTCAAATCCTTAGACTGAAGACTAAACAGAGCAGAAACACAATCTGTGCTTGAATTTTCAATTTCAGTAACCCAAGATATTGTAAATACAGAAATCACTCACTTCTAGCATACCCAAAGACAATTGATTTTAATAAAAAAGACACCAAGTACTTTCAGTGCAGAACTGTGTACACCAGCTATTACTACATTATTAGGAAAGCATACAAAAGTGTACACACAAAAACCCACTCAACAAGCATTCTTTTTTTATATTGCTCCCAAAGCATCTGCTTGTGGCTACTGTCAGTATAAGCATACCAATAAATGGACCATCTCTGGTCTGATCCTGCTTGCCTTTTATATGGTTCTTAAAAATATACCAAATTCTTCAAAATAAAAACCATGCACATCACAACCACTATGCAGAAAAACTTCAGGACACAGTATTTATTAATACAGTACTACAGGGTCACCCCGATGATCAGGGGCAGGAACACACAACCCATGAGAAGAGGCTGAGAGAACCAGGCTTGTTTAGTGGAAAACAATTCCCAAAGGCCTTGAGAGAACCTAACCGCCTTCTAGAGTCCATGCGGAAGCTACCTAGAAGACTCTTTACTGGGGGGAAAACCAAGAAACAGTTACAAACTGAAACAAGGGCAGTTGAGTCTTGAAATATGGAGAGAATTTTTCACTATGAGGATAATTAACCTTTGAGCAGGTTGCCCAGTGAGGCTGTGGAACCTTCATCCTTGTGGGTTTTCATGATCTAGTTGGACAAAACCTTAAGCAAACTGGTCTGAACTCTGTGTTTATTCTGCTTTGAACAGAAGATTCATTGGTCAACAGACCTCCTGAGGCCCTCTCCCGCAGGAACGAGCCTGTGATTCAGACCAAACTCAGGCCTATTAGCTGTGTGTTTCAGGATACTTGATTAGACTTGATTAGAAGCTGCACTCGTATTTTAATCCAATAGACTTCTTTTAACTAAAGCACTTTTTTTCGACCCCTGCAAGGAATATATTAACCATATGAATGTTTTTCAAAAGTCACTTTTGCACCATGGCAAGTATTTCTCTTTCAGATGTTTCAAGAAGAAACGTAAGAAACTTATTAAAAGATGCCAATTGAGTAAAGGTTTAGTGCCAATGCCTTATTTAGGACACCAGATTTAGGTTTATCACAGTTTTTAACCCTCTATCTGCATTTAAAAAGAACCAGATGAACCAGCAGTGAGGAAACACTGAAACAGAACATGAACACATTTCTTATGCTACATCTTTTCCACCTCTAAGTGTTTTTAAGATTCATGTTCTGGAGGAAGATAGTGTACCAGCAGCTATGAACTAGTTCTCTATTGGCCTGAAATCACCTTCACTTTGTAGTTGTGAGCCCACAGCTCTAATTCACCTCTAATGTATGTCCGCATTCTTTAGTCTTTACCAGAATATTTGGAATATTGATGGTTCTCAGGACTGAAGACACAGGAAACGGTTGTACAAAGGATCTTAAACTGAGCTTCTAGCACTTAATTCTAGCACATGTATTTAATTTGAATAATAAAATTTTGATAAGCATCACAGCTGGTAATTATGCTCAAATTTTAAACCCATTTTAAAGCCAAAATTTAAGATACAGCTTCACAAAAAAAAGGAATCAAAATTCTTTCCCCATAGATATCCAAATGTATTGCAAAATCCATAAAAGAACGATTTACTAGAGTCTGTAGAATTAATTTTCTCTTTTATTCTTGCAAAGCAATCTTGAAACATGAAACAGGACCCCTGTAAACATTTGTGATCAATAACAGATTATCAGTTTGTACCCTGAAGGCCACAGAGTTTTGACTCTGTTTCTTCATGACCTGCGTGAGCCAATGCTGTACTTCAGAACACAGAGAGGAAAAAAAAGTCTGCTACTTACAGTTCCAAGATTTAAAATAGATCAGCCACTATCTCAGGTCACATCTATCCTATATCCTACATTTTGGAAACAGCCTGGCAAATAACATAAAATTGAAGGCCACAACCGAACCTCCTTAAATTAGGTTGCCGAAAGGCATAAGACGTATCTGAGATTTAATCCCACCTACATTGAAAACAGTTTATTCTAGAACTAGACCTAACGTATCTCCCCAGAACAGATTGGAAGGATTAGACTTATGCAAGCTTTTGGGTTTTTCTACGCTGCAGACAACCGTACAAACGTAATACATTTAATCTGTAAAAATATTAATTCCTAAGTTTCTGAACCGAAATAAAATGGCACAAACGAAAATGGAACTCCACAGGTCACCAGCTGTTAAAATCCATACCTGAATAAAAACAACAAAGGAGTCTGTCACTGGATCCATGTAGGTCTATCAATCATACAAATTTGACTCCCTCTACACAGCCTAAACTCTGAAAAACTGACTGCATCTCAAGCTTCCATGGCACCAGCCATACTGCTTGAGATCAATACAGGATAGTCTAAAAGCGTGCCTCTACCTCCCATCTTTGCACCCTCTCTCAACACTATATTATAAAACTTCAACCACACCCACCTATGATGTCACTGCCATTACACAACCTGTCCCCCTCCATGCCTGTCTGCTTATGCAACTGGGCCCGGCCTGCTGGGAATTGTCTTGGTGACACTTAAGACTGAAAATAGGTCTCTCTCAGGAAATAAGGTTAAATACAGCAAGAGAATTTCTCACGTCCACGCACAGCGATTACTAAACATGAAGCAAAACAAAGCCCACAAACTCTTCTGTAAAGAAGTCCCACAAAAGCATGCGGGGGGGGGGGGGCGGGGGGGAATAAAAGAGACATGAAGAAGCCCATGTTGGACGCTCCTCCATGCCTCTGAAGTGTACCCCGCTACCAGGCTTGACGTTCAACTAAGGTTCGAACAGCTACGCGTCCCATCATCGGTCCCCTCCGCTCCATCGGACTACGGGGAGGTTCCTTGAATCCTCTCCACAAACTCGAGAAAACTTTGGGTGTTCTTCGTCGGTCCATTTTGATCACTGACGGCCCCAGCAGCAGGGGAGAGGCGCCGAAGGGCAGAGATGAAACGCACACCCACCTACTTGGCTACACTTCCAGCCCCCGGAGCCCGCCGTGCGCTGCCACCGGCCCGTCACGGTCCTGCCGGGCCAAGGGCGGGGGTGGCGAGGCGGTAGCGTGCGGCTTCGGCCCGCGGGACGGGACGGGACGGGGCGGGGGAAAGCCTGCCCCCCCCCAGCCTTACCTGCTCGCAGAGCCTGGCTGGCGGCGCCCAGCGCCTCTCGGAAGCGGCCCTCGGCCAGCAGCTCCTCCAGCCGGCTCCCAGTCCTCGCCCTCTCGCACTCGCCCGGGAACCACTTCTCCGCCAGCTGGTTGAGGACGACGCTGGTCCGCAGCGGGGCAGCGGCCGTGCTGGTGCCCCCCGCCGGCAGCAGCCAGTCCCGGCAGCGGCGGCAGCGGGCCCGCAGCTCCCTCCGGAGACAGCGGCGGCAGTAGGTGTGCCCGCACGGGACGGTGACCGGCTCGCTCAGGAACCTGCCGCAGCCGCAGCAGCGCAGCGGCCCCTCGGCCGCGCCCCCGCCCTCCGCCGCGGCCCCACGGTCCCGGCTCCAGCCCAGCCCTAGCCGCAGGCGGTAGTTCAGCACCAGGCAATCCACGAGGGTCCCGAGGCGCTGAGGTCCGCCGAGGGGGCCGAGGCACAGCGACGCCAAGGACGCGCCCACCACTTCCTTCAGGCGGTTCCCGGGCTCCAGCCTCTCGCCCAGCCGCGGCGGCAGCCGCCGCTCTCCATCCGCCTCCTCGCCCGGGCTGCTCCCGCTGCCGCCCGGCGCCGGCGCCACCTCCGAGCCCAGGGCCAGGGGAGAGAACGCCATCGGCTGCCCGGCTCCGGCGAGGGGGGTGTGGCGCTGCCGCTCCGGCCGCCGGGCTCGGCTCCGCGCACGGCGCTGAGGCACTGGCGGCGCGAGGAGGAGGAGGAGGAAGCAAGGCACCCGCGCGGGCGGGCGGGGGATCACGTGCGCGCCTGTGCGCGCGCGACCCGGGGCCACGGTCCCCCGCCCTGCTTGGCGGCGGCGCGCGCCCAGCGCTACCCCCCTTTCAAACCTCTCCGTCGCGCGCCCTCAACCCGCCGGCTTACATAAAACGCTACGTCAGCTGACCGCCGGGCGCGTCGGCCATTGGCGGCGGGCGACGACACGGTAGGGGCGGGGCAGGAGGAGGGCGGAAGGAGGTTACAAAACACAGCTCCATGCGCGCGCCGTAATGGTGCGGGGTGGGGGGGCGGGGGGCGGAGCTGGCGCCGGGCGGCCAGGGAGTGAGTCACGCGGGGGGGCAGGGGCGGGGGCGGCCCCGCGCGGGAAGGCCCGGCCGGGCGGAGGGCAGCGCCGCTCCTCTTGCGCCCCTCGAACGCGCCCGCCGCTCCCGGGGCTGAGGGAGAGCGCGGGGCGGCGGGGAGGGAGCGCCTGAGCGGGGCCAGGAGGGTGGGAGGAGGAGGAGGAGGAGGAAGAGGGCTTGCTGAGGCAGAGGGACAGGCCTCCGGGCTCCGGGTTGGCTCCTGGGAGCGGCGCCGCTCTGGGGAGCGGCTGCTCTGGTGAGGGCGGCGGCGAGGGTCGGGCGTTAGCGGCGCCGCTGGGGCTGGGAGGCGGGCGGGAGGCGGGGGAGGCAGCCGGGCGCGGAGGGGTAGAGCCGCCGCGGCGGGGAGAGGGGACTCCAGCGGGTCGGGGGGGGGACGGGGCTCTGCTGCTGCCGCGGCGCCGGCCGTTTCACCTGGCGGCCGCCCGCCCGGCGGCTGGTGCTCGCACGTCTCCGGCCGCTCGGGCTGGCGACGCTTCCTTCTGCGCTGCTGTGCGTGAAGTACACGATGAGGAAAACGTTGCAAGATTAAGAAAAAGCCTTTGTCCTTAGCGTTTTTCCCTCTCGAATGTCTCCAGCACTCCGTATAGCGCGCCCGTAGGATGGGGTCCGGCGCTTTCATTGTTCAGACGTGCCGTGCCTGTGCTGTGCCCTGACAGCCGGTCGGTGCAGTAAACCTTGTGTTCTCCACAGGTGTGAAATAGTCAGTCGAGCGCTTTTGGGAAAGTACCTGTTCTATTTTACCTAAAATGAGTAGTAGTGGCAGTGCATTTTCGTGGGGAAGTGTTTAGGGTTTCCATATGTGTCAGCCTCTAATGAAAGCTTAATATCTGTTCTGTAAGTACAGGTGCTACAATGCCTTTTTTTTTTAGTTAGAAGGCAGTCATAAATCCAGAAGTCACAGATAAATTAACAGGTCCTCTAAAACCTTCCAGGCAAGGCTTATGCATCAGGAAAATTAATTTATGGCCTTATGGAAGGAACAAAGCTATATTTGTCTTTAGCTGTAATTCGTGTATGACAGGCTGGAGGGTGATAGTGAAGGTTGTTAAGAGGGGTATAGGCAAAGATGCCATGACTGGACATAACCAGACACATCTGGGTTCACATCCAGGTGTTTTGTCTGAACTGAACCACTCTAAAACGTATCCTTTACCTTCACAGTATCTTTCAAGTTCCTGAAGTCAAAGAAAAAAGATGTCATGGTAGTTGAAATATGAGGGAGAACATGGGTATATTTTAAACATAGATAGGAAAGATAGTCACTTAGTATAATTCGTTAAAAAGTGGAGTGACTTAGGAAATGACAGTCTAAGAAAAGATCAGAGATGCCTGTAGAGTGAACTTGAATGGTGGTGGGATGAGGTGAATTGCTTTGAATTACTATGAATGGTTTTAATGGGTTGTGAATTCTGTTTGACATGTCAAGTGTGAGTTGACCACAAAATATCAAGGAGAGAAACAGAATTTGGACAGAAGTAGAACTCTGCAAGAAGCACTGTGGGCCATTGTTAAAGAGAACAGTAGTTTATTAGACATTTCAGATTAGATTACCCGTGAAAATGGAGAAGAAAAATAAAATAGGATGGAGCTCAAGGGCTTGTGGGACTTCTTTAAGAGCTGGAGTTAGGACAGTACGGTTGTCCTCTGCAGGAACAATTGAAAACAAGTAGAAATGAAAACCTGTTTCTTTCCACCATTGCCACTTCCAATAATTCCCATAGAAGTCCGTATGTTAGCCTTTATACTGATGATTCAAGCAATATTGTCAGCTACAATCAGCTATTTTTCATAATTCCCAACATAGAGGAACAAAATACTCATGGCTTTGCCAGCCTTGGGGTGTCAGAGCAGAAGAGTTGAGGTTTTTCCCATCATCTTTCACTTCAAAATGATTAAAAACAGTGAAAGAAGGGAGTTGGGGTAGGATGGGTGGATGAATAGATGGGTAGGGAGCCTGACAGTTTACACTGCTCCCACCAGTTGCAGAAGTCTATCTTTAGTACTTCAGAGCTTGCTCTTTCTGCTAGCAGTACTTACTGTACCCCTCCCTGTCTCATAATGTTTGTGATACATGCTGTTCTCTACATTCACAGTTGCCCCTACTGTCTTAGATCTCTCTTGGAAACTCGGGGCTTCCATGCATCAAGAAAAAACAAAAAAAGTCTAGGTTCAGATAGGCAAAATATTTTATTTTTGCTTAAGTTTGTTCTCTGTGGTTGTAGAAGGTTGTTGAAGTTCATTAAAGATACAGACTTCAAATTGGTTTTAAAGACGTGTCGGCGCTACACTGCAAGAATAGAGGGAGTCCTCTGGGTATGAAGTAATTTTGGAGCCTGGCATACTATGGCTGGGTTCAAGAAGAGCACAGAGAAGTTCATAGAAAAGGATCCATTACGTAAAACTAACCACTTTTGTTTCAGGAACTCCCTGAGACCTAGATCTCTGGAATCTGGGAAGTTATTTGGAGAGAAATCTGACTGTATATTCACCTCATCCTTCTCTAGACATTTGTTTTTATCACCATTTGGAACAGGGTAATGAGCCTACTTGGGCCTTGGTATTACCCAGTGTGGTCATTCTTATATCTTTAAGCTACAGTTGATTCAGGTTTTGGAGTATTTTTTCACCTTGGACATATTAAAACATGAAAAAACCTCAACTTTTCTAATTTTTCACTGTCTTACCATCAGGATGTGATAGTTATGTAAGAGAGGGGAAAAAAAAATAAAGACATGCAACTTTTTGCTAGATTAGATAACACGCGCAGCTCCACCACCACTCCATTAAAAATAGCGCACGCACAAAAATCCGTTTGTTTTGGGTTTTTTTTTTTCCCTCTTGTAGGGGCAGATAAATGACACTTTAAAACAAAACCGTGCCATTGTTCTGTTCACGTGGCCATTCTGAGAAAGACTTCAGAGATTGTCCTTTCGCTTCCTGCTGTAAAGCAGTATTTTCCTACTGCTCATGTAAGTCTTGGTTGTGCTTGTCCAGAAAGGCACCCACAAAGTGCTCTGCCTTCCGTGCAGCGAGGTAGAAGTACATTCCTTTCTTACGCTTTTTAAGCCATTGATGGGATGTTTCTGTAAGCAATTCCTCGTACAAATAGTGTGTGCAACCCAATTAAACATGAGATGACAATAAAATAATGTTTTAAGTTGTATTTGATCCTGCTTTAAGTAAATTATACACAATTATTCTGATTTAAGTTCTTCAAGAAGAAATCAACAGCAGTATAAACAAAATGAAGCAAACCCAACCCAGGCTAAGGGAACAGGCAGTGGCAGGCAGTGGACCTGAAAATTAATACCTGCGTATTGGAAATCTGGAGCTGAGCCCCATTTTTACAGTCCCTCTTGGCGTATTTCCCAAGAAAAAGTAGTTTAACTCAAAGAAAATGGTTACATTTTAAGAGAAATATGGTAATGGCTTTCTGGCTGTTTTCCCCCCATTTCTTTAAAGGTAGCTAGCTGGATATCCAGCTGTTGTAACTTTCTGCCAGGGTATGTGTAGCAAAGGCGACTAAGAGTCACGCTCTTAACAAAAAAAAAAAAGCATAGTGTTCCTGAGAACTATTAACACCTTTTCTTCTAGAAAAAAAATAAGTGTAAAAAAGGAAATCTCAAACCATATTAAAAAAAAAAAAAGGCAATTCTTGAATAACTTTTGAAGACCTTAGCTAATGATGTTTGAGTCACTTCAGACCAGCTAAGAAATAAGGAATGCTCAGAACCAACTTGGTTTTGTTTTGTTTCAGTTTGTTCTTTGTTGCTTAGTAGACTTTTTGGGCTTTAGTAAGACAGTTCCGGCAGGCAGACTTTTACATGGAAAAATGCTCAGCATCACTGCAGTAAAACAAACACTGGCCTTTGTTTGTGCAACACAGTGTTGGGCAGAAGTTGGCTTTGAGTAATTTTTTCTAGGTACAAAAGGCCACAAAGCTGCATTTGCAGCTTGGTCTCAAAAGTTAGTTAAGGTGAGCTGAACAGGGCTGGGCTGCTACCATGATCTCCGACATTTCTGTACAGCACTGCACTATGGGTTTTCCAAGGGATCTTAATACCCTTTGAGAAAATTTGAGCTGTGGGTTCTCAGTGCATTTGAAATAAGGCCCTTAGTAAATTATTTAATTACACTTAGGAATTATCTGTGCACTAGTGAGTATAAAAAACCCCAAACTACTCATGGGATAAATGGTTAACTACATGTTAGAAAGATAAGGATCTCATTAAAAATAAAAAGGGAGGCAAAACATAATAGGATCTAAAATACTTAACCAGGTAGAGTAAAGGCAGAGACAGAGTTTATTGGGTAGATCCAATAAAGGACTTAAGTACCTAAAGCAGGATTTAGGGAGCATTCAGGTGCCTAAGTCCAAAAATGCGATCTGAGAAATCTCACACAGCTGCTGCCTAGTGCAGGAGATGCCTAAAATCAGAAGGCTCTTCCTTGATGTTTGTATTTCTAGAATGTCTAGGATTTGATTCTGTGCATGTTCAGCGTGCAGCAGCCAGAGCAGTTGAGCACCTGTTTTCCATTCAGCCATTTACAATCCTCGAGTGTCCAAGGGCTCTGTTTTGTCAATATTCTCGGGCCATGCCAAGGCCTCCTATTCAGAGATTCTTGGTTTGGTGTAGCTGCTTGCTTTTAATATGAAAGATGGGTGGGGAGGTTGAATAACCTTTTATTTAACAACCGATCTGTTAGATTACTGATCTAAGAGTTGGAAGACTCAGTTTAGTTCTGTCTGAGAGTATTCAAACCCATCTTCTCCCTCCAAGTAATCTGTCTTGAAGAGTGACTGCATGAATTTAAATTTTCTTGGGAGCATGAATTAGAGATGAGGATGTGTTGCTCCCTGCTAAATGCCCTGTTCCTTGGGATAAATGTCACACATCGTTTCTGTTCCTACAGACTACAGAATTCTTTGCTTTACAGTGGCACAACTTGTAACAGGAATGGAGCAGAGTCATCTTTGTTTTCAATAGCCCTGTCTCTTGCTGGGTAGAATTGCTTTTCTGCCGTATGTTGACTTGAATCCTTTTTGTTTCGTGGGGATACACAGCAACAATAGGTTGCTATATGGGAGGCGTTTGTTTTCTCACTTCCTTCTGTTAACCTGGTTGTGATTTAACAGAATACATGAAGCCCGGCTCCATTCTTTTAACAGAATGGTAATTGGATCCTACAGTTAGGAGAGGTCTCTAGGGTGAGAATTGTAAGCACGCTGTGGTGTCTGTGTCTTGGCCTGAGTGAAAGGTTCTAAGGAGTTGCAATAACAGTGCTGCATTTCTTGCAGACTAGCATTAGACAACTGTGATGCCTCAGGATGGTACCAACTTCATCATCCATGCTGTGTAGCATACGCAAGTATTTCATGTGGAGTTCTAGATTCTTTGTTGGGAAAAGAAAAACAGAAAACTGAAAATCAGTTTGCAATCACAATTTTAAGTGTCCAGTTAACTCGTTCCTTCACTTGTACCAGGGCTGAATGTATCCCCTTCTAAAATGCTACACGGTTTTCACACTTAATATTGGCATCTTTGGATATATATGGATATGTTTGTATGGATAGTAGTGTCAGCTGCCATTAGTGAGTGGGGCTTAGTAAATCTGACAATTACACTTTGAAGTTGTGGAAATGCATTGGCTGTCCTGGAAACACCAGTGAGTCGAGTCACTCATTTCTCTATTTTCACATTCCTTGTATTTTTTTCTTTTCTCATATATGATGATATGTGTTTGTGCATTCCAAAAGATAGACAAATGTTTCTGCATGTGCAGGACAACAAACTTAATTGTGATCAAGAAGGTTATATTTTAAATTTCTCCAGTTTAAAAAAGTAATTTAGCTCCAGATATGACATGAGTAATATTTGTCTTTTCTTTAGGAAGAGAATCCTTGGACTGATCGGACTGCTTCCTTCTGCCATTGTTGCCTGGTAGGAGAGTCACATATAATCTACAGATTTATAAAATAGCTAAATACTCAGTGGAATATGTGCTCCTATTAATATATGTTGTAACTATTCAAGTAGTAGTGCACTTACAGCGTGAAACGCTAAATTTAAAGAGATACAGAGCTCTGAATAATCAGTTATTTATTCTTGAAGTTAGAGCTCTTGGTGCGGAACTGTAACTGAGCAGAGTAATAGCTAAGGAAGTACTAAAAAGACTTTCATTAAAGAAGGATTTTTTAAAATAAAAATTGCTCACTAAGAAAGTGTGCAAAAAGCAAGTAAGTCAGCATTTTTCAGTT
Organism: Leptosomus discolor; assembly: GCF_034619465.1. NCBI lineage: Eukaryota > Metazoa > Chordata > Aves > Leptosomiformes > Leptosomidae > Leptosomus > Leptosomus discolor. The sequence continues at coordinate 52,087,902 of NC_141394.1, read as the reverse complement.
TGTCAGGATGTTTTCCTTCAGGTGAAAGTTGCTGGCTAACAGTTGTGTTGCATATACTAGTTTTTTTTTTCTCTGTGTTAATGTATTCACATTCAAGTACAAGCTGATTATTTTTAAAAGAATGTGTAGCAAAAGTAATGGATAATGATTAGGATATGTGTTCTAATTTGAGATGTAAAGAACAATTTATTTTGATATCTGTTTATATATTCACTAATATTTTCTAGTATGTTACCTGAAATATATATATTTTCTTTAATATATCCCTTGCTATCAGGTTTGATGATTTGCATCTACTTATGAGCATCCTCCGAGATAAATTCTATTGGGATATATTTAGTTTTGAATATATTTTGCCAAATAGGAGAGTTCTCTTTTAGTTTCTAGTAATTATTGCTGTTCATTCTTACACAATTAAGAAAAAGGGGGGGAAAATTACAGTCATTACATCATATTTGCATTAAAAGTATGCCTGTATTGTAAAACCAAATCTTAAACCAATGAAGAAGGAAGGAAAAAAGCTTATCATACTTGATATCTAGCCTTTTGGAAAAAAGACCCAAACCATTCATTTCTGGGTAGTCAGTGATAAATGTGGCATTAATTTCAGAGTTTCAGTCAGTTAAAATACATTTTAAGAAATGCATATAGAAATCAGAAAGTGCTTTAGAGCCTACTTGTAGTGGCAAGTGAGGAAAAAACCATATTTGTTACTAGTGGGTGGGACTTCAGGCTGGAATGGGATATAATACTGTTGACCATGATTGTCAAGTACCTCTACCTACAACCAGGCAGTGTACATCAGTGCTGCTGATACTAGATAAATCACTGAGTTCCCAGGTAGTTGATGATTAAGTTACCAGTCATTAAAAGTTCAAAAGGAGCTGATATAGTTACAAAATTTGGATTTACTTATTCTTCTTAGATTACCTCTTTAGGATCAGAGGAGCAGCTGCTCCTTGTCTTAGATGTTTCTCATTCATGGAGTTCCACAGAGTTTGCAGGTATATCTGCTTTTTCCTTACCTAATGAGCATCCTTCCTTCAGAGGTTTTAGAGCTCTGGGCAACTATTTCCTGTCAATGAGAACAGACAACACATGAATTTTCTTGTAAGACTATGAATAGTACTCTTTACTAAATGTAGTGTTACATGAAGGAAATCTGAGCTGGACAAAAAGTGATTAAATTTAATCAAGGTTTTATTTATTTCATTAAATGGCCTAATTGGCAATAATTTACTCTAAGCAAAGGATGAGTGTTACAATTTATTCTGACTATTCAATATCCCCTTTCTACTTTGGCTCATACTATTTACTGTTACTTATGTCCTATTTGCTTCTTGAACATTAGTAGCATCACACAGCAGCACATTGTGCGCTATAGGCTGGGATGTCACAGCCATGTCTTTTCAGCCTTTCCTGCAAGAGTACTGCAGGAAATGTACACCTTTGTATCACTTCTGCCAAAGACAGCGGATGACAGGATTGAATTTGGAGACCATTAGTTTTTTCAGTGGAGCACGGGATCATACAGGAAAGAAGTGAGCACTCTCAAATTCTTCATTTCCGCATCATTGTGTAAAGAACATTTAGTGTTTCAGTCTTTCTCCTACGTTTCTCCTTCAGCACATTTATGCAACAAGATAAATGAATATCTGGTCTTCGGCTGTTGTCCGCAGATGTAGAGACAAAAGAACACCTCATTTAATTTCATTTCCATTCCTGAAAAAGCAATAAAACATTTTTTTTCCTCCAACATATATTGTACATAATTTGTCCATGCAGTGGTACAAAGTT